>NC_059392.1:24765274-26227774 GCF_019703515.2 Myxocyprinus asiaticus | reverse complement strand
AAAACAGATAAAACCAGCCTAAGCTGGTTCTAGCTGGTCAGTTTGAGCACTTTTTTTTAGCTGGTCAGGCTGGTCTCAGCTGGTCTCCCAGCTTGACTAGTTAAAAAGTGTTTAAACCCCTCTAAATCCAGCCAACGGACCGGCCTTACCAGGCTGGGTGACCAGCTGAAACCAGCCAATCAGCTTGTTTCAATATGTTGGATTTGGTATTTCAGATATCTGAAAATGGATTTCTCATATCAATAAATTTTAAGATATTTTAAACTGCTTTCTTACATTATAGATATCAGAAATTGCCTTTAGTGAAAATCAAATTCCAGATATAAATAAATTAGCATTTTTACTAGTTGTAATTCAGTTGTTGACATCAGAAATGAATATTTGTAGCCTACTAGTATCAATGTAATTATTGATATCTTTTTAATAGTAAAAATAGATTTCGCATAGCGATATGTGAAATTGGAATTTCAAGTAGTTATAAATTAATTATAGATATCTGTAAGTGCACTTTGAACAGCAGTGAATGACACATAATTGTGAAATTCTGCTAGTAAAAAAAGCAATTACAGATATAAGGAAATATATGGCGTTTACAAGTTGACATTACATTTTAAATATCAAGAGTAATGATGTCATTTTCGATAACAAGAATTAAAGTTTTTACTAGTTCTAACATAATTACTGATATCAAGAATTTGCATTTTATCTAGGATGGCAATGAATGAGAAAATTCACATTTTGTGGACAGTATACATAGGCTATACTGTTGGGTTGGGGAGTAATGGATTACATGTAACTGGATTACATATTTAAAATACAAAATATAAGTAACTGTATTCCACTACAGTTACAATTTAAATAATTGGTATTTAGAATACAGTTACATTCAAAAAGTATTTAGATTACTGAACAGATTACTTTGCATTTTATTGTCATTTGTTTCATTTAATATTTAGTCCTTTCAGATGGAAAACATTTATACATATAAATGATGCGATCCAAAGTGCATTTGAACAGCGGTGAAACACTTTCTTATGATGTGTTACATTCATACGAGCAAACAGAGAAGTAAGTTTGAAGTAAGTTTGGAGCAGAAGATTTAGAAATAAACCTTGTGTAAATTGCCAGCTTTACGCTAAGATAAAATGCTATTTCTAGACATTTTACATGCACATGTTACCAGACACGATCATATTTTTATCAAGAAAATTCACATTAGATCATAATTTCTATTTTTCTAGTAAGATCTTTGATATTAGGGCAAAAATCATATTCTTGATAATAATTTTTGTATTGTTTTCCTGTAAAAATATCTAAAAATCTTTAAAACAAGATCAGTTTGATTAATCTTGTTTTAGAAACAACACTGCATAAGATATTTGGGTTTTTCAGAGAATGTATTTTTGAGTTTTTATAGTCAAAACAAGTGAAAAAATCTACCAGTGCTGAAGAAGTAATCCAAAGTATTTAGATTACATTACTGACCTTGAGTAATCTAACAGAATACATTACAAATTACATTTTATAGCATGTATTCTGTAATCTGTAGTGGAATACATCTCAAAAGTAACCCTCATAACCCTGACTACAGGTATAGCAATAGTTTGGTATTATTCTGTTGCAAAAAGCAAGTGTGTCTGCTGCACTGATTTAACCTTTTAAGTATTAACATTTGACATATTTAGAAAAGCCAATGTAACTAATTGCCTGAGTGAAGTATTATAAAACGTTCAGACCTTCAGAGCGTCACTTGCACATCAGAATACTGAATTCAGTGTCAACAATGACATCTAATGGTTTGTATGTGCACTGCATGATAAATACAAACGGACACCACCTTCAGTCCTGCTGAGACCTCAAATTTGTTTAATATTCTGTACTTCAGTGACCATACTGTGCTTTTGTGTGCATTTCTACAGTTTAGGATAAAATCTGTCATAGGGTGGCTTTTATCCCACAAACTGTCCTACCATAAATGAACATTACCAGAAAGCATTATATAGAGATTGTATATATGTATTATTATAGACAGGGAACATTACCACAGAAGTATGCAGACATTGAAAATGTATGATGCATTTGTGCCTACTGAAGCCAAACATGAGCACATAAATGAAATATGAGTTAACTGGCAGCCTTAAAGGTGCACTCAGTAACTTTTGTCTTTGTGTCATCTTGGACTTACACTGACATCTATAGCGGTGTGGATGCAGCATCATTTCAAATCAATAGTTTTCAGTTTCAGATGCCATTGTAGAAATTTAGTACTCACAGTCAGCCATCATTACATTAATCAGTGAGTGAAAGTGTCCAATAACAGGACGGTTACTGAGATTAAGTGAGCAGTATTCGGCTGGTCATGTGATTCTAACATGTGCGGACCCCCTCCATGTAGAGTAAAACAGCTTTTATAAGGTTACTGATATGACTGGAGTCTTCATTATAATGTGAGTGATCATGATTTTATACATATATGTCAAATTACAATTCATGTCTTTAGGAGTTCAACTTTATTAATGAGGAAAAAATACTGAGTGCACCTTTAACATGTTGTCAGAATTTTGGCGTAACACTTGCAGGCAAATTCTCAGTGTTTGTGTATTTGTATGTGGAATGCCCTTGTGGAAAAGCTGAACTGAAGTCTGTTTATCCTAAATATAGAAGGACCAATAGGGACAATCTAATAATAGAATCCTTGAAAGAACTTTGAAGACAAATCAAAGAATTGTGGGAAATGCGTTAGCATCATGGGATTATTTCCCAGCATTCTCATGTTGAGAGCCAGAGTTAATTGTGTAATATTGTTTTTAACGTCCCAAATGAAATGAAGCATGAACATTTAATGAATGCACACTTTGTGTTTGTTTGTGTGGACTGCAGCAAGTCCTGCAATAAGTTAGGGGGCCACTGGGTGATGTAGGAGAGTTTCCATGGAAGCCCATGGTCCACTTTAGTCACATGGTTTTATACTAATGAATATTCTCTCACCATCTTTCTAGGCAGAAGAGTTTGTTGGTCATATTTGGCCCATGCAATCAGCAACATGAGCTTAACAGGGACTGATCTGTCTTTAAACGAGACGGCCTTTCTGGACCAAGATGACACTCTCTGCGGTGAGTAACTGTGTTTGAAACATTAGTTTTCAAATAAAGATCTCAGAGTGTCAAACATACTTAAGTCTGCATTTGTTTTAACCCTAAGTGTGGGCCCCGTCTTGTGATTTCAAAGCATGTTTTCCGTTCAAAACATCTCAATTTCTTTTGACAGAATCTATGATATGCTGTCGTGTACCACAGAAGTCATTTTATCTTAATTATGTTCACAGTACACTAGAATTAATGTTAAAATACACAGTTTCAAAAGTAAAGCCACAACATTATACATGTTATCATGAGACTTGTGAGATAGAATCACTTTTTCTTTGCAAAATTATAGATAATCTTTCAACTCCTGTTTTTACCATGTAAAGCTGGTAAACCTGCTAACTTTATATTATATGCGCACAGTGGTGGGTGTAATCCAATTACAAAGTAATACGTTTCTGTATTCTAATGACTTTTTAGTCATTTTTAGTGGATTCGTTTTTGAGTAATTTACCCAACACAGGATGTAACTGTAAAGTACTGTTTACACGAACTCCACACACAGGAATAACATCGGTAATGCGTAACTAGAAGTCAATCCACACATTTTTGTACCCAGGACCCTTTATTGTGTTATATTTTGTATTATGATTTTAAGTAAAATAATGATTCTATTCATATTGAACAGTTACATTTCTTATTCCACACAGAAGTCAAGGTGTTTAATATCACCCTTTCATCTTTGGCTCTGTGCATTCTGACTGTAGCAGGAATCATCACCTGTATCTTGCACCACAATCACAGGAGGTAAGAAAGCAACCATGTACAGTAGTTCACAGTACTTTTTTAGGTTTAAAGTTATAAGCAATATACTGCACATATACAGACATGCCAAAACATTATGACCACTCACAGGTGAAGCGAATAGCGTTGATCATCTCCTGACAAGGTCACATGTCAAGGTCTGGGTAGATTAGATGGTAAGTGAACAATCAGTTCTCGTAGTCAACATGTTGAGTGCAGGAGTAAAGACCTGAGTGACTTTGACAAGGGCCAAATTATTATGGCCAGACGACTGGGTCAGAGCATCTCTGAAACGCCAAGGCTTGTTGGGTACTCCCGTTCAGCAGTGGTGAGTACCTAATGACAGTGGTCTGAGGAGGGACAAACCACAAACCAGCGACAGGGTATTGGGCACCCAAGGCTCATCGATGCATTAGGGCAATGAAGGCTATCCCATCTGGTCTGAACAAACAGAAGGTCTGCTGTGGCACGAGTCACAGACAATTTTAATGATGGTTACGGGAGGAATGTGTCACAACACACAGTGCATCACACCCTGCTGTGTATGGGGCTGCATAGACGCAGACTGGTCAGAGTGCCCATGATGACTCCTGTCCACTGTTGAAAGTGCCTACAATGGGCACGCAAGCATTGGAATTGGACCTTGGAGCAGTGGAAGAAGGTCTGATGAGTCCCAGTTTCTTTTACATAACGTGGACGGCCGTGTACATGTGCAACATTTAACTGGGAAAGTGATGGCACCAGGATGCACTGTTGGAAGACGACAAGCTGGTGGAGGGAGTGTGATGCTCTGGGAAATGTTCTGTTGGGAAACCCTGGGTCCGGCCATTCATGTGGAAGTCAGTTTGACATGTGCCACCTACCTAAACATCGTTGCAGACCAGGTACACCCCTTCATGGCAATGGTATTCCCTGATGGCAGTGGCCTCTTTCAGCAGGATAATGCGCCCTGCCACACTGCACACATTGTTCAGGAATGGTTTGAGGAACATGATGAAGAGTTCAAGGTGTTGCCCTGGCCTCAAAATTCCCCAGATCTCAATCCGATTGAGCATCTGTGAGATGTGCTGAACCAACAAGTCCAATCCACGGCGGCTCCACCTCACAATTTACAGGACTTGAAGGATCTGCTGCTAATGTCTTGGTGTCAGATACCACAGGACACCTTCAGGGGTCTTGAAGAGTCCATGCCTCGGTGAGTCGCCGCTGTTTTGGCGGCACACAGAGGACCAGCAGCATATTAGGCAGGTGGTCATAATGTTTTGGTTCATCAGTTCACATTTCAAAATTAAGAAAAAGTATTTGGACACATTCTACTTTTCAAACATTAGTGGGACATGTCCATAGTTAATGTGATGGCCTACTCCTGTGGTTACTCTGCTAGGACACCTGTGTGAACTTGAGAGGAACAGACTTCATACAATCACTAAAATTACCTTGGTTAAATGTAATTGCAAATTGAAAGAGACAGGTGAAGTTAGTTTGGAGAAAAGGTCTAGCATCATTCGTTTGCAGATGGCACTATGTTTGATAATTTGTTCCAAAAGCAACTTGCTTCCACATGACTCGCATCAGCGTTGCCAAATACACTGAAGTCTAAGGAGTGAAATTGCATCGAATTGTGTTCCCTGTCAGAATCTGTTTCCCCCTAGCCCCAATAGGGTATGGGGTTATGGTTATGGTTATGGTATGGTAGGGAAGGGTTAGGCTTAGGTTTGTTCATGGGGGAATGCATTCTGACAGCGGAGAATGTTACTGTCAGATCCTGTACCCCCACCATACAGATCTGCTGGAGGGAAACAGATCCTGATGGGGAAACAGAGTTCGACACAACACCGGCGTCACATTGAGTTGTTCAAACAATTTCAACGTTGACGCTGTTGCCGCTGACCATTTGAAAAATCTGCCAATGATCACCAGGCAATTCCGATGAGGGATCATTACGTGAGCAGTGTCAGTGCTAAACAGCAGTGCGTTTCATCTGGGGGTGGCGTTGAGTGATGCATTGACTATGGAAGTATATTAGTGACAATAGTGACAAGTATTTTTAATTACTTTGTTGTCTCTTGGCATTTCAGAGGCATACGAATACGTCCACAGCGTGAAGGTAGGGTTTTGTGAATTTCAAAAACGTCCCGCTCTGTTTCCTGTTGTTATGCCATCCCCTGAATACTTTAAAATACTCATATGAACTTTTATCATCTCTATAACCTGTAAATCCACTTCACTAGCTAATTACACTTTGACACCAACACCATATACAGGATATGGACAGTCAAAATTTTCAAGATGGCTGCGCACTTGTTTCCCTGGCACATAAGGCGAATATTACTCTTTACAAATTCAGAAAAAAAAATTAAGTGGTTCGGTTGGAAATTAAACCATGCACATCTGGGCATGGCTTAACTACATTGCTCAGTAGTGAGGTGATATCTTGGCTAATTTTTAAATCAAGTAGCTTTTCAGCAGTGAAGCTAGATTTTTGATTAGATAAAAGACGTCATTATTATACTTCCATATTTGACGCCTGCAACGCGAGTGATGTTTAAGCCCCTTTAATGTAATGAAATTCATATTTTAAGTGCTGCAAGTGTCCAAATACATTTTGGGGCTACTGTGAGCCAGGCAGTTTTTCTTACAGGGTTGCAATCTTAAGCGAATCCACACAGGCATACATATTTATAGACAAAGTTTTTGTTAAATTCATGAAGCCCATTCTTTTCCATAAAAAAATGAAAAGCAGTTTTTCAGCTTTCTTCAAAAGATCCTTTGTAGATCCTAAATTGTCCAGTGCTAGCCATCAAATTATCTGTTTTTCTTGTGTCACAGGAAGCCTAAGCGGGCACGTGTTTATGAGAGTGGAGTGGCCTGTGAGGTAGTCGAGGAGCCGGTGGGTGTTACTTGTGTGAGGAAAACCCATGGCTTCCATAACACGCTCGCCCTATTCAGCAGTCAAGAGGGGCCGAAGGACAACTCACGGATCTATTACATCTACAGCAACCCACTACCTGTGGGACATGAGGAGGACAACACCCCCCCTCACACACTGTCTACACACACTCTAATCACACTGCAGGACTATGCCAACGACCCCAAGAGTGGCATCACCCTGGACCCGTCCATTTTTTATATGCAGCTCTAGAGTTTCCTGGAAAGTTTCCGTGTTCCACGGAAGAAAGAAAATCATATGGGGATTAAATTATGACAGAATTGTCATTTTTGGGTGAACTATATTCTTTTAGGTGTGTGGATGTCCGCAAAACTCTTTATTTTTTTTTTTACACAGTTTAATTACATCATAAAACAGCTGTTGAGAGCGTCCTTTACAAAAGAAGAAGAAGAACGTAAAAGATGTCCACTAGAAAAGCAGATAGAAAGCAAGACGGAGAAATCACTGGAGATCATTATGATGGTGACTGGCTGAAACAACAAGTCAGTAAACGACAGTTTCAGATAATCGGCTGAGTTTCCCTGATCAGCCAATCAAGACCGTCCTTCCTGCCCTGTCGCTTTAGCTCCGCCCCAACTGTTTCCCAACATTTCCTGTGGTAGTCATTCACCCAATCACGCTGCAGGATGAAAAATATGTATTATTATACCAATATGTTATTCTTTAGTTTGAAGGAAATGTGTATATATCACAAATAGAACTATTCGGTCATGACGTCAATGTTTAGGCCAAATCTCTGGAATTTCTAATGTGCTTGGCGGTTTTCTAAAATAAGTTAAATAAGGTACTAAATAAGGTGTCATTAACATTACTTGATGAGACAGCTGTTTTGTTCTACAACATAAATTACACAGCCATACCTTATGAAATCTTTTAAAACCATGTGATACCTTTTAAAACAAGTTGCTACACAAGGACTACAACCACCATGAGAATGTGAGTTTGTGTGCTTAACATATCTGACAACTGTTGGGGTCCTTCTTTTGAAACTAGGGCTGTCAATTGCTTTTTAATCGAATTATATGATATGCCCATTAATTAATCGCTTATAAATATTGGTTGAAAATAGCCCCCAAATTCAGTAACAAATTTTGATTCAAAAACAATCAAAAATAATTCGATATAAATTTGGAGGTTATTTTCAAACAATATAAGTGATTAATTCAATTAATTAATAGGCATATCATATAATTTGATTACAAATTTGAAGCTACTGACACTTCCAAAATAAGTACCCCAATGGTCTTGCCTGGCCTTTGCTATTTTTGCTGGTTTATACACATATGAGTCAAACAGAACGCTTCTGGAGCATCTCACTATTGTTGCGTCACGTTTGACTGTTTTAGCCATAAATGATGCATTTTAAGGAAGCTGTGTCAAGTAAAATGTAGTTTGAAACTTGTTTCAAGACCCCTGCATTCTACAGAGCTACATCCCGCTGTCTTTTGAACAGCTGTCGGTTTGATGTCTGTACAGCGGCGCATCTTCTGTACTGCTGGAGTTGCGCTGACTGCCCCCTGTTGACTGCTACTCACAAAAACATGAAGTTGGTGCTTTAAGCTTGAATTGCTCAGTTGGTAGGTACATTTCTTGTTAGAGCTATTACATTTGGTCAGGGGGCATGATTAATTGTGTTAATTTTCAAATGCGTAATTGTACCTAAAATGAACTGCATTGAATTACCAAGTTAAATTGACAGCCATAGTAGCCATTTGCATTTTTTTTAAAGCCTTTTTTGAGGTGTAACTGGTGGTAAAAAAACAAAATGTGAAAGTCTCTTCAAGTAATGTTAACCAAAGACTTTATTTTACTCGTAAATCAAAAACCTCTATTCAAAAAAACCACTGGGAATTCCAGAAGGAATACAAACTGAGCAGAACTATTATCATGAGATAGTAGCTCAACTTATTTTGTACATTTTTTAAGTAGCTGTTATTGTGAAATATGTTTGTACTGTAAATAAACACTTGTAATAAACATGAACATGTTGGAGAGATTCTGTACATGGTTTAAGGGATAGTTCCCCCCAAAATGAGAATTCTCTCATCATTTATTCACCCTCATGCCATCCCAGATGTGTATGACTTTCTTTCTTCTGCAGAACACAAATTAAGATTTTTAGAAGAATATTTCAGCTCTGTAGGTCCATACAATGCAAGTGAATGGTGACCAGAACTTTGAAGCTCCAAAAATCACATAAATTTGTGTTCTGCAGAAGAAAGAAAGTCATACACATCTGGGATGACATGAGGGTGAGTAAATGATGAGAGAATTTTCATTTCTGAGTGAACTATCCCTTTAAATGTATCTATCAGTGTGCACTGACCTCTTTCTGTGTAAGCAGATCTGTCATGATCATCTTCTGCTGAATGGGGATGAGGGTAAGAGGTTCAAATGTCAGACTGCCTCTGTTCCTGTAGTTATACTGAAAGAAATGAGGCGAAGAGCCAAAATCTTAAATTTTAGGTTTAAAGTTCCAGCAAGTAATTGTCAATGTTTCGCAGGCTAATGTGGCGGTGTACTGTTGGACTCTACACTGAAATCTATCATAAGGATACAGAATCACACAAAATGATTTTAAACAAATTTGTCTAAAATGAAGTGCTTTTCATTTCTTAAGGTGTAAAGCTTTAAGTGGAAAAATGACTTATGCCTAGAAGATACATTTACTAAAAGGTGCAAAAAGTACAACAGATTGTAGTGTGGTTTGATGCAGTTACTTTGGTTTTTGCGGGAACGACCAGGACGACGTTTTCTATCCGAATGCCAAAGGATCCATCCTCATAGTATCCAGGCTCTAGTGAAAAAAAAAAGCATGCACATGACTCAAATGTACCTCAAATATATTGTACCAACTGTACACTATTACAACATATTAGAGTTGTTATACAACAATGTCACCTACTGCAGTAAGATGAAAAAGCATTACGAAGATACTTTGAAGGGAAAAAGTCGAATAAAAACACTTTCAGCTGCTTCATTTAAACTGAGACGAACAGGGTCAGATTTAAAGAGTGTGTAAATGTATCTATGTGTGTTTCCGTACCATCGCTGACAATCATTCCAGCCTCCAGTGGTTCGTCTGCAAATGTTTTGTAGCTGATGCCACACGGTCCCTCATGCACGTTAAGAAAGCATCCGACACCGTGACCAGTACCGTGAAGATAGTCCAACCCAGAATCCCAGAGAGCCGCACGTGCAAACGAGTCCAGCAGGTGACCTGTACACACAACAAACATTGAGACCATCTGTTTCACATAACCTTTCTCTACACAGCACTTCAGAGCAACAATATGCAGGTTTGGGGACAATTTGTCACATTGAAAGAAAAAAAAACTCCAACTTAATGGGAGAAATGTTTTACCTAGTGTAGAGTTGCCATTAAAAGTGCACCCAGTATATAAAATGTGGTCTCCTTAAGAAATAAATTGCGAATTTGACATATATGTATAAAATCATGATCACTCACATTATAATGAAGACTCCAGTCATATCAGTAACCTTATAAAAGCTGTTTTATTCTACATGGAGGGGGTCCGCACATGTTAGAATCACATGATCAGCCGAATACTGCTCGCTTTATCTCAGTAACCGTCCTGTTATTGGACACTTTCACTCATTGATTAATGTAGTCATGGCTGACTGTGAGTAGTGAATTGCTACAATGTATTGGTAAAATACTGAAATACTGAAAACTATTGTGTTTGAATGATGATGCATCCACACCACTAGGTGTCAGTGCAAGCCCAAAACAACATGCATAAAAAAATGACTTGAGTACACTTTAAGATGTTGTTGTGGCTGTTATTTCTTGTTATTAAGGACATACCTTTGGTTCCATTGGGAAACACTGCAGCACTGACAGCGATGTGTCCCTTAAGGACATACGTAAAGCATTCCTGTTTAGATCAAAATGAGGGAGGACAGAACCATAAGCATAATGGGTGGGACAACACTTTTCAGACTGCAAAGTGTCAATTTACAGACAGTGAAGAATAAAACTAGATTTCTAGGTTTCTGAATGGGAGAGTTTGATCCTTAATCAAATGAAGCAGTTGTTTTAATGAAACTGTTGTTCTTCATCATAGGCCAAATTAAAGACTACTTACCTTTTCATAGTCGGAAGGAGTCCCAAAGTGCACTGTACGGGTCACATCTGTGGTGCCATCTCTGGATATCAAAGATAAAGAACAAAACTATAATAAATTACACTAAGTAGTGCAGCAATGTGTCTGTGAAGATTGTTAACGTGTTATAAATGTACTCTAATGTTCAATGTGATTTCTTTGGTTAGCTGATGTTTTTCAGCACTAAATGTGCTGCAGTGTTTGTGTGCTTACGTGTACTGAGCCCCAGAGTCGATCAGATAAACTTCATTAAGAGTAAGAGTCCTGTTGGTTTCTGGGAGAGGCCTATCAGACAGGACAGAAAGAGAGTTAGATAAAAAGACAGACAAATAACCAGACAGAACCATAATGAAAAGTATAAGGAAACAGTTTGGCAGAAAAGTAGTTGCCATTATGACAACATTATGTGATGTCAACAATTCAGTCAAGAATATCATTTAAAGGGGTCATGACATGAGGAATTAAATTTGACTTGATCTTTTGACATACACCGATCAGCCACAACATTAAAACCACCTGCCTAATATTGTGTATTTCTCCCTCGTGCCGCCAAAACAGTGCCAACCCGCATCTCAGTATAGCATTCTGAGATTATATTCGTCTCACCACAATTGTACAGAGTGGTTATCTGAGTTACCGTAGACTTTGTCAGTTCAAACCAGTCTGGTCATTCTCTGTTGACCTCTCTCAACAACAAGACATTTCAGTCCACAGAACTGCCACTCACTGGATGTTTTTTGTTTTTGGCACCATTTTGAGTAAATTCTAGAAACTGTTGTGTGTGAAAATCCCAGAAATACTCAAACCAGCCCGTCTGGCACCAACAATCATGCCACGCTCCAAATCACTGAGATCACATTTTTCCCCATTCTGATGGTTGATGTGAACATTAACTGAAGCTCCTGACCCGTATATGCATGATTTTATGCACTGCACTGCTGCCACACGATTGGCTGATTAGATAATCACATGGATGATTGTTGGTGCCAGACGGGCTGGTTTGAGTATTTCTGGGATTTTCACACACAACAGTCTCTAGAATTTACTCAGA
This sequence comes from Myxocyprinus asiaticus, assembly GCF_019703515.2. Taxonomy (NCBI): domain Eukaryota; kingdom Metazoa; phylum Chordata; class Actinopteri; order Cypriniformes; family Catostomidae; genus Myxocyprinus; species Myxocyprinus asiaticus. The sequence goes on along the minus strand of NC_059392.1, from coordinate 26,215,759 downwards.
ATGGTGCCAAAAAGTTGAAACCAAGCTGCAAAATGACTCATTCTCTGCTTCCTCCACATTGTGATGTCACACTATGGTAGACATTTGAATCTGACCGCAACAACAACACATCAACATCTACTTAACCTTTAATCACTTCCATAGCCCGCTCACTAGACATGACAGAGAGAGAGCATGTCAGTCAAGAGCAGAGAGCCAATCAGAACAGTGGGCGTTTACTGTCACGTCTTAAAGGAGAAGCAGCACCAAAACAGTGTGTTTCTGACAGTCAGAATGAGGGTGGAAAATGATCATGTTTTCAAATATATAACTGTTTTTTCTGCAAAAAAAACTTTACTTATATTATAAACAGGACTGGGGAGTAACGGATTACATGTAACTGGATTACATATTTAAAATACAGAATATTAGTAACTGTATTCCACTACAGTTACAGTTTAAATCATTGGTAATTAGAATACAGTTACATTCAAAAAGTATTTTGATTACTGAAGAGATTACTTTGCATTTTATTGTCATTTGTTTCATTTAATATTTAGTCCTTTCAGATGGAAAACATTTATACATATAAATGATGCGATCCAAAGTGCATTTGAACAGCGGTGAAACACTTTCTTATGATGTGTTACATTCATACGAGCAGACAGAGAAGTACGTTTGAAGTAAGTTTGGAGCAGAAGAAATACAAATAAACCTTGTGTAAACTGTTAGCTTTACGCTAAGATAAAATGCTATTTTTAGCCATTTTACATGCACATGTTACCAGACACGATCATATTTTTATCAAGAAAATTCACATTAGATCATAATTTCTATTTTTCTAGTAAGACCTTTGATATTAGGGTGAAAATCATGTTCTTGATAATAATTCTTGTATTGTTTTCCTGTAAAAATATCTAAAAATCTTTAAAACAAGATCAATTTGATTAATCTTGTTTTAGAAACAACACTGCATAAGATATTTGGGTTTTTCAGAGAATGTATTTTTGAGTTTTTATAGTCAAAACAAGTGAAAAAATCTACCAGTGCTGAAGAAGTAATCCAAAGTATTTAGATTACATTACTGACCTTGAGTAATCTAACAGAATACATTACAAATTACATTTTACAGCATGTACTCTGTAATCTGTAGTGGAATACATGTCAAAAGTAACCCTCATAACCCTGATTATAAATTAACCTTGAGGGGAAAAAATTAATAATAAAAAAAAGCATGTCATGACTCATGAATTTTACCTGTAATGTATGATGGCCCCATTTGGTCCCACACTAGAGATGGTTGGAAAACTCAGCCCAACAAAGTCTTTCTGTTGACTAGAAAGGAAAAAGGAAAGATTTTCAATTTAAAGTAGATCTTCTTTCTGTCTGACTGTCTGTGTTTCCACATATCACCAGCAGATGGTGCAACAATGTGCTGCAAGAGAATAAAAAAGCAAGCGTACCAAAAAACACAAATGATAAATTACTGTTTAAAATACTAACATTTTGTAGGTCATTTGCAGAAGATATGACTCACCTTCTTAATTCTTCCGCTTTATCTGCCACTGATATCTCAGTGACCGTGTCTTTGGGAATCTATAAAATGACAAATATAAGTTCTTCTATTTTGATTTCGATTGTTTCGTTCAAACAAGAATTGTCCTCGGAAATTAAACTTCCTGAATCACAGGCAGTTGAATATATTTCTCAAAAAATCAGAAGCAGAGGTAAAACTGCAATGATTTCTATGTACCTCTTTCTCCAACCAGGCAAACAGTTCACAGAGAGCCACAGCATCTTTGATCTGTAAGACAGTGTGCTGATAAATAAAGCAAAAAAGTATTTAAAGTTGATGATGTGCTGGGTCCAGTGTTGACTTACATGTGCCATCTTCATGCCCTGGATCTCTGTGGGGTTCTTGACGGCTTTAGCCAGACATAAGGGTGTGTATGGGATTGCAGATCTGTGGGCCTGGACAATGAAAATATACTTGAACGAATATGTATTCAAGTGCAGCTTACAATATAAAAAGAGAAACCACTTTTTACATAAAAGTAACATTTTGGAGAACAGCAGAACTATCCATAAAAGACACGAAACGGCATTTGCAACACATTTAATGTCCGTAATGCAACAGATTTCTGAGTAAAACAGAATATAAAGCAGAACATAATGTAGAGCGAATCTTCATTTTAACCAAAAGTAGGCTATGATATTATTGGTTGATATTACTGTTCCCCGCCCACATGATCTTAGTTACATCATCGCCAAAGAAAACGTGTTTTGTAGGCAGAGAAAGACATTGCATTTTCTGCACGAATATACAAATATTTATAATAATTAAATCACATAAATAAGCGTGTATTACAAAAGTAAATCGGGTTCATTTTGATTTCATGTTTCTTTGAGTGCTTTTGGGTCAGTCTGAATTCAGTCTGCATCTTGACTCACCTTGGGTATGACTTGTGTAAGCGCACAGCTGGCCTTGTCACAGATCCACATCTTCTCTTTGGGTGCGAGCGCTGAACAAACCGCCTGGAGCTCCGTGTGCACAGACTCGTATGGAAAACACTGTATGGTCAGCTCTGGCTTCCTCGGACTGTCCAGTTCCAAATGCTCCCGAACAGCGGGGTCCGACAAACGCTTACTGTCCACAAACAGTCTACAAACGCAGGAATAAAAGGAAAACTATGAGCACGGCTGGCCATTTAACATCTGGTAAAATGTGCTGTATAGATTAAAGATTCATGAATACTGTTTTACTTTATGTTGCTCATGCCGATGATAGCGTAGGCGAAAAACACAGGGTTGTACTCGATATCTGAACCACGCAGGTTAAAAAGCCCTAGAGAGAGAGAGAAAGAGAGAGATTTTATGTTTTATATATTTTATATATATATATATATCAATATTTTACTATTATAACAACTTCTATTGCTATTATTGATTTGTTATTATTTTGATTGAAGGCAAACCGATATATCGGTTTTACCGATTAATTGGTGCCGATAATTGCTTTTTAGAAGTATCGGTTATCGGCAAAAATATAGACCCATAGTTGCTGATAGTTTTTTACATTTATTCATGATTAACAATCACGTGAGGATTTGCTGCATCTAAATCTTTCATCATTGACAATATTCATATTTTTATCCTCACTTCAATGCATATTTTGTTATTTTGATAAGATAATCAAGTATTTAAATTGAAGGCATGCAAAGACAAATGCGACTATAGAAATGTGCCCCATCAGCACGTGCATTGTGTTATTCCTCATTAAACCTCATCTGCTGAATAATTGGTGATAAAAAGCTTATTATGGTAAATATTTACATATTGAGCATTATAATATTTTTAAAATAAGAGTCCCTTGTGTGTTTTGGGCTTGTTTATTGTTAAAAGTCCCACGTTATGCACCAAATCTCAATTTAAATTATTGCATTTATGGTTGAACAATAAACTGCATCTGGGATTTTATTTCTTTTGGACAAGAGTAGCCCGTTATGTCTGTGCCAAATGTAAGCTTAATTATCGGTATCAGCAAAATCCACTATTGGTCAACCTCTAATTAATATTTATGACATGATACTGTATTTATGCAAATTTGCTTGGTGAGCTAAATGATCGTAAATTTATTTTCAACTTTTTTCGTTTTCGTTTTTTTTTAAGTGGCCACTCCAAATATTGCTAAACAAGTGTTCACACCCACACACACAGGGTACATCCCTAAATCATTTAATGTCAATAATTAGCAACACACAAGCTAATCTGTACAAGAGCTCTTTAACTGGGGTTAATGAGACCGTGGAGAGGGAACAAGTGCTGGGTCGTGATCTGACCACTGTGATGTATGCCGATACGTACATGCAATCTCATCGAGGGCGGTGACCACAAACCAGGAAATCTTCCTTTCTGCCATTTTTCCTCTCAAAGACAGAATTTTATCTTGCCAAGTAAGACCTAGACAGAAAACAGTATGCTGGTTATTCGACATATCTCTGTGAACAAATGTGCACTAGTAGACAGTCTGTTTTATCAGTAAATAATGCAAGATACCTTCACAAATAACCACAGCTGTTGTTGTTTTCTATTAAACTTCTATTTGGTTACTCTTTATTATTATCTTAAAGGGTCTACTGTTAATATCAGTTCAGATGTGCTGACCGGTGTATTTGAGCCCCAGGGTGATAAGTTTGGTACTGGGTCTGGGTGGCCGATCCTCCCATATGGCATCAATCAGGTTGTCCTGCACCGCAACCAAAGAGTGACCCGCACTGCTCAGAGCCTTGGACATGTTCTTCCACTGATCTGAAACACACACACTTTTTTGTCATTTATATAGTTAACAACAGACTAGTATGAATTTCAATATTTTACTATCTATTTATTTATTTTGTTTATATATTATACAGGGCTGTCAAATCAATTAAAACGTTTAGTCGCGATTAATCGCACAATTTTTCGTTGTTAAATTGTCAACAAATTCATTTAAAAGAAAATGAAGAAATAGGCTTATTTGTATTTATTAGGTTCAGCAATTTGTATGTATGTGTTTCTCTTTATCTCACTCGCACAAAAAAACAAATGAAACATGCAAAACAGAATGAAACTGTTTTAATAAATACATGCTACATAACTGTGTTTAACCCTTTAAGCTCTGAAGGTGTTTATAAAGATTTCCGGTTTACCCAAAATTAAAGGCTTATAACTCGGAGGGTCAAGTGTTTAGTGTCATTGTAAATAAAAATGTTTTAATGCTATAGATAATGAGTCATTCTGAGATTCTCAGCCTAAGCAACTGCTGAAAAATCACAAAACAAATTGAGCCAAAAATTTACTTTTTTTCTTATTTTTCTTATTTATCATTATATATCTCAGGGTGTAAATAAGGTGACTCCGAAAAACTGCTTTTGTTTTGTTCCCAATCATGTCAACTGTATCTGAGATTGTATGTTGATATGGCAAAGCAATCAAAAGTTAGAGCATTACAAAAATAATTTATCAGAGTGTCCAAAAGCCTCTCCAAACAAATAAAAAAAAAGAAAATTGTACATAAGAACTAATTACACATGCAAACACAACAATGACTAAAGGTTTTTATAGCATGGAGACATGATTGTTTTTTGTTTTTTTTCTCCCAATTTGGAATGCCCAATTCCCACTACTTAGTAGGTCCTCGTGGTGGTGCGGTTACTCACCTCAATCCGGGTGGTAGAGGACAAGTCTCAGTAGCCTCCGCTTCTGAGACCGTCAATCCGTGCATTTTATCACGTGACTCGTTGTGCATGACACCGCGGAGACTCACAGCATGTGGAGGCTCATGCTACTCTCCACGATCCACACACAACTTACCACACGCCCCATTGAGAGCGAGAACCACTAATCACGACCACGAGGAGGTTACCCCATGTGACTCTACCCTCCCTAGCAACCGGGCCAATTTGGTTGCTCAGGAGACCTGGCTGCAGTCACTCAGCACACCCTGGATTCAAACTCACGACTCCAGGGGTGATAGTCAGCGTCAATACTCACTGAGATACCCAGGCCCCGGAGACATGATTTTAGTAATGAGATTTCACATAATGAGTGCCTTTTGACTCAATGAGTCTGCATCATTGAGTTTGTGTTATTTTGACTTGGCACCATCTCCTGGTGGCCATACACCGATCAGCCACAACATTAAAACCACCTGCCTAATATCGTGTAGGTCCTCCTCGTGCCACCAAAACAGCTCTGACCCGTCGAGGTATGGACTCTATAAGACTCCTGAAGGTGTCCTGTGGTATCTGGCACCAAGACATTAGCAGCAGATCCTTTAATTCCTTTAATTCCTGTAAGTTGTGAGGTGGGGCCTCCATGGATCGGACTTGTTGGTCCAGCACATCCCACAGATGCCCAATCGGATTGAGATCTGGGGAATTTGGAGGCCAGGGCAACACCTTGAACTCTTCATCATGTTCCTCAAACCATTCCTAAACAATGTGTGCAGTGTGGCAGGGCGCATTATCCTGCTGAAAGAGGTCACTGCCATCAGGGAATACCATTGCCATGAAGGGGTGTACGTGGTCTGCAACAATCTTTAGGTAGGTGATACGTGTCAAACTAACATCCACATGAATGCCACGACCCAAGGTTTCCAGCAGAACATTGCCCAGAGCATCACACTGCCTTCACCGGCCTGACTTCTTCCCTTAGTGCATCCTGCTGCCATCTCTTCCCCAGGTAAACAATGCACACACACCCAGCCGTCCACATGATCTAAAAGAAAACGTGATTCATCAGACCAGGCCACCTTATTCCATTGCTCCATGGTCCAGTTCTGACGCTCATTGTAGGCGCTTTCGGTGATGGACAGGGGTCAGCATGGGCACTCTGACCGGTCTGCAGCTACACAGCCCCATATGCAGCGAGCTGTAATGCACTGTGTGTTCTGACACCATTCTATCATGGCCAGCATTACAGTTTTTCAGCAATTTGTGCTACAGTAGCTCTTCTGTAGGATCGGTCCAGACGAGCAAGCCTTCGCTCCCCACACGCATCAATGAGCGCCCATGACGCTGTTGCCGGTTCACCGTTTGTCCTTCCTTGGACCACTTTTGGTAGGTTTTAACCACTGCATACCGGGAACACCCCACAAGACCTGCTGTTTTGGAGATGCTCTGACCCAGTCGTTTAGCCATCACAATTTGGCTGTTGTCAAAGTCGCTCAGATCCTTACGCTTGCCCATTTTTCCTGCTTTCAACACATGAAATTTAAGAACTGACTAATCAGGGGACCTGGGTAGCACAGCGAGTATTTACGCTGACTATCACCCCTGGAGTCACGAATTTGAATCCAGGGTGTGCTGAGTGACTCCAGCCAGGTCTCCTGAGCAACCAAATTGACCCGGTTGCTAGGGAGGGTAGAGTCACATGGGGTAACCTCCTCGTGGTCGTGATTAGTGGTTCTCGCTCTCAATGGGGTGTGTGGTAAGTTGTGTGTGGATCGTGGAGAGTAGCATGAGCCTCCACATGCTGTGAGTCTCCACGGTGTCATGCACAACGAGTCACGTGATAAGATGCACGGATTGACGGTCTCAGAAGCGGAGGCAACTGAGACTTGTCCTCCACAACCCGGATTGAGGTGAGTAACCGCGCCACCACGAGGACCTACTAAGTAGTGGGAATTGGGCTTTCCAAAACTTGCTGCCTAATATATCCCACCACTTGACAGGTACCACTGTAACGAGATAATAAATGTCATTCACTTCACCTGTCAGTGGTTTTAATGTTGTGGCTGATCAGTGTATGTAACATTGTGCTTCGTGTGTATTATCTAATGATCTATGCATCCGATTACCATGTGTGTGAGCTCGTTTGAATGATAATCACCTCCTCAAAGTAATGGTATGTGATATTTTATGTTCTGTTTATTTTTCTTGAAGTTATGAGCGAAAAAACAGCATATAAGCAACACCAACATATTTGTCAATGACATATACTTAACTATTACTCACTATATTTTTGTCTGCAAGTAAAACAAACAGGCAGGTTGTATTATACACTTTGAGAGATTTCCAATGACATACAGTTGTGCTCAAAAGTTTGCATACCCTTGGAGAATTGGTAATCTATGTACCATTTTTAAAGAAAACATGAGTGAGCAGGCAAAACACATTTCTTTTATTTCTTATGAGATTCATATTCAACTGTAGGTTATAACAGAATGGCACAATCATAAAACAAAACATGGCAACAAAGAACAATGAAATTACCCGTTCAAAAGTCTGCATACCCTTAGTTCTTAATACTGTGTATTGCCCCCTTTAGCATCAATGACAGCGTGCAGTCTTTTGTAATAGTTGTCTATGAGGCCCCAAATTCTTGCAGGTGGTATAGCTGCCCATTCGCCTTGGCAAAATACCTCCAGGTCATGCAAAGTCTTTGGTCGTCTTGCATGAACCGCACGTTTGAGATCTCCCCAGTGTGGCTCGATGATATTAAGGTCAGGAGACTGTGATGGCCACTCCAGAACCTTCACCTTTTTCTGCTGTAACCACTGGATGGTCAACTTGGCCTTGTACTTAGGGTCATTGTCATGCTGGAAAGTCCAAGAGCGTCCCATGCGCAGCTTTCATGCAGAAGAATGCAAATTGTCTGCCAGTATTTTCTGATAACATGCAGCATTCATCTTGCCATCAATTTTCACAAGATTCCCCGTGCCTTTAGAGCTCACACACCCCCAAAACATCAGTGAGCCACCACCATGCTTCACAGTGGGGATGGTATTCTTTTCACTATAGGCCTTGTTGACCCCTCTCCAAACATAGTGCTTATGGTTGTGACCATAAAGCTCTATTTTGGTCTCGTCACTCCAAATTACAGTGTGCCAGAAGCTGTGAGGCGTGTCAAGGTGTTGTCGGGCATATTGTAACCGGGCTTTTTTGTGACATTGGTGCAGTAAAGGCTTCTTTCTGGCAACTCGACCATGCAGCTCATTTTTGTTCAAGTATCGTCGTATTGTGCTCCTTGAAACAACCACACCGTCTTTTTCCAGAGCAGCCTGTATTTCTCCTGAGGTTACCTGTGGGGTTTTCTTTGTATCTTGAACAATTCTTCTGGCAGTTGTGGCTGAAATCTTTCTTGGTCTACCTGACCTTGGCTTGGTATCAAGAGATCCCTGAATTTTACACTTCTTAATAAGTGATTGAACAGTACTGACAGGCATTTTCAAGGCCACAGGTGTGGGAAATTAACCTTTAATTGTCATTTAAACCTGTGTGTGTCACCTTGTGTGTCTGTAACAAGGCCAAACATTCAAGGGTGTGTAAACTTTTGATCAGGGCCATTTGGGTGATTTCTGTTATCATTATGATTTAAAAAGGAGCCAAACAACTATGTGATGATAAATGGCTTCATATGATCACTATCCTTAAATAAAAGACAGTGTTTTTGCATGATCAGTTATATTTTCAAAATCAATGCCAACATTTCACAATTTCTGCCAGGGTGTGCAAACTTTTGAGCACAACTGTATGACACTGATTTAATCAGTTTGATGTTTTTGCAGATTACAATAATATGTACAGTGCAATTTTGTTTAATAAATTATCAAAACAAAACACTTTTGATTTGTCTGCAGATTTCAAAGCACTTGTTCAGTTTTGGTCATAATGCCTGCAAGCGTTGGAAAGTAGAGCTTCTAAGCTTTCAAACAAAACCTATTTTGTGTTGGTCAAGACTGTATTTGTTAATATTTTGATGATTATTTTTTTCTCACGGCCCATCCGAGCTTAAAGGGTTAAAAAATGAACAAGATTACAAGTTTTTAATTAACCAAATGTGTTAACGCATTGATTTTGACAGCCCTAATAGTATATCATTATTATTATTATTTTCAGCAGCTTTATTGTTAAATTCCTGACCTGCAGCGATGATCCAAGGATCAACTCCCACTTTAGAGTTTTCTGGGAGAACGCTAATGAGCCAGTCTTCCTGGGATGGTGTTTCCTTAAGTCCTGAAAATGGACAATACAAGATGTCATAATAGATGTCAAATTTAACAAGATACACAGTGCTGCAGTTTATACTAAAGTAATGATGCATATGCAAAGTCTATATCAAGCCCAACGAGAGGATCAGGAATGAGGTTTAATGTGAAATTAAACTTGAGATTCAAAAGAACATTTTGTAAAATTATGAAAATCAGCAACTTGGCCAGAGGGTTTTTGTCTTGAAGTGCTCTTACTTTTATAAAACAGCAAACATGATGACCTGGCAACCATATGTCATAAAATTACGTTTAAATTAACTGCACCCATTTTCATCAGAGTCCAGTTATTGTCCATCTGTTGGCTGGCCTGCAGGAAGTACCTCCCATCTGTCCATAAAGCTGCATGCTGCTCTGTGACAATAGCAGTACCTAAAACATCAAACACACACACACATGTGGTCTGTCACTATATTCTAGAACATAAATCATTACTACACATGCAAATGTATTTTCACCGATATTCACACTTTTCTACTTAATCGGGTATTGTTTTTAATATCTGGCCTAATGAAAAATAAATTGTGGGTCTCTAAAAATATGATGTTTTTAGTAGATTTTCAATCTGGGATGATAATATATGTATTAAATATGTAGGTTGTGATCTAGCCTATTTAATATATTTAAGGAAACCATTATAAAATATCCCATTTTTGTGTCTAGACGAAAATCGGCACACACCTGCAGAGCCATTGAATCCACAGATGAATTCACGCCTGCAGTCACAGGGTGCATTATATTCACTCTGCAGGATGGACAGATGAGTAGAATAGGTAAATGAGAAAAAGAGATAAAAGTGAAGAGTGAGATCAGCTCTGTTAGCAATCAGTCCTAATTACTGCTAATTTAACCACACATCAGAATAAGGGTGCCTTGGATGTCACACAGATCCATGTAATCAGAGGTCATTTTATAATCAAGAAAAGAACTGGGGGTGGGGGGGGGTTGTCCCATCACTCTCATAATAGAAATTAAATGACACAACAAGGTTTTGCACATGCACACACATCTATAATTACACTGTACAGGCTGAAATAAAATTATGTAACATTGTACAATGGTGTTCATATTGTTAAGTGTAAGAGAAGTCTATCTGCAAGCTTCCCAAGAATGTTTGTTGAGCACAGGTTACACATATTTGTAAAGCACAGCCTGTGTATATATGTATATATATATATATATATATATATATATATATATATATACAAATAGACTATATATTTTCAAAGCACAAGCCGTGTGTTCATAAAGAATAGGCTGTACATATAATATAATGTATATTTATAATATTGGCTAGATGTTTTCAGAGAACAGGCTATACGTTTATAAAGCACAGGCCGTATGCTTATTAGGCACAGTCCGTAAGTATATAAAGTACAGGATGTATGTTTATAAAGCACATTTTGTATATTTATACATCACAGACTGTATGTTTGTAATGCACAGGGTGTGTGTTTATAAAGCACAGGCTGTATGTTTATAAATCATAGGCAGTATGTTTATACATTACAGACAGTATGTTCATAAAGCACAGGACATTTGTTTATACATCACATGCTGTATGTTTATAAAGCACAGGATATATGTTTATACAACACAGGCTGTATGTTTATAAAGCACATGCTGTATGTTTATAAAGCACAGGATATATGTTTATACAACACAGGCTGTGTGTTTATAAAGCACAGGCTGTATGTTTATAAAGCACAGGCTGTATGTTTATAAAGCACAGGCTGTATGTTTATAAAGCACATGTTGTATGTTTATACAACACCGGCTGTGTGTTTATAAAGCACAGGCTGTGTGTTTATAAAGCACAGGCTGTATGTTTATAAAGCACAGGCTGTATGTTTATAAAGCACAGGATATATGTTTATAAAGCACAGGCTGTGTGTTTATAAAGCACAGGCTGTATGTTTATAAAGCACAGGCTGTATGTTTATGCATCACAGACAGTATGTTCATAAAGCACAGGATGCATGTTTAGAAATCACAGGCAGAATTTTTATAAAGCACAGGCTGTATGTTTATAAAGCACAGGCTGTATGTTAATAAAGCACAGGCTGTATGTTTATAAAGCACAGGCTGTATGTTTATGCATCACAGACAGTATGTTCATAAAGCACAGGATGCATGTTTAGAAATCACAGGCAGAATTTTTATAAAGCACAGGCTGTATGTTTATAAAGCACATGATACATGTTTATAAAGCATAAGATGTAAGTTTATACATCACAGTCTGTGCTTATAAAACACAGGATGTATGTTTATACATCACAGACTGTCTACATACAACCTAGTATTGTGTGTTTACACATCACTTGCTATATGTTTATAAATCACAGGCTGGCTGTTAATAAAGCACAGGTTGTTTGTTTATTAAGTAAGGCTGTATGTCAATAAAGAGCAGGTCGCATGTTCGTGGAGCATTGATCATATGTGTACAGAACAGAGGTTGTATGTTTGCAGATCACAGATTGCATGTTTACAGAGCACAGGTTTCTTTTTTTGCAAAGTTGGATTGCAAAGGTTTAAGTGTATACAGATGTTACCTGATGTGCATCTCCTGATGGGATGATGTAAGCCTGAATGGGCTCTGTGACGTACTTGCTGTTCCTCATGGCCTGCCGGAGCTGCCTGAGCAACTCCACCGTGATCTTTGGGGACATAGCAGCGTCTTTCAAGAGAGACAGAAAAAAGCATCTAGTGTACTGTCAATGGCTCACATTAGTACACAATACACATTATTATTTAGTACACTGTGTAATTCACAGCAATTAGCCGTTAGACTCGTCACCCATCTATAGTATGCCTGAAAAATAAGTGCCACTGAGTGTACACTGAGAAGCTCAAGACATACCCTTACATAAATAGTGCAATCTGCAGATATACCAATATGTTATCCAAAGGACAGACAATTTAAACGTGTAATTCTACTATTCAGAACCTTTCAATTTCAGATCTTCATTATTCTATTAGAAATTCAGTCGACTGCTCCCTCGATGTGTTTAAAATTATAAATTAACATTTTGTCGAATATGTTAAAAGGATTGTGTAAAAATATGACTTTTATTATTATAAAGGAAACCCACTACAGTAAGCTACTATTACCACTTCTTTCTGGCTGTGCATTTAAGTGAGAAAATATCACAAAGACTTTTTTGAATTACCTGTAGCCATTTTCTCTCCCTGAACCTGAGATCTCACTGTTAACGTAGAGCTCAAAGTTGGACAGATATGAGATTGTTAACCTTTATCCATCCCATGTTTAAAGATTTACTATCTAGACAATATTACTTTATGACAGCCTCTTTCTACAGTATAATGGTTTTGGTAAAACTTGTGATCACACATTACCTTCATGTAAATTAAAGAGTTTTATTGATTTTTTATTTAGTTATTTATTTTTTGCATTGAAAAGACCAACAATAGATCTTCTCTAACATGTACCATAATACCTATATTGACAGTTTCTGCCAAAGTACCATAGCTTTAAAACAACAACAACATGGTATTAACTATCATTGGTATCAAAAAAAAAAATAAATACAATAAATAAACAACCACAAATATTCAGAAACACTCTGGCTGTGTCTCATTTGGAAGGATGCGTCCTCCGGAGGTCGCGTTTGTCAGCCGTATACGTCTTCAAGGCTGTCTTTTTCTTATTTTTTATCTATTGTTAATGCCTTTCATGTATATGCACTTACATTTATACAATTGTTAACCTTTTTTGCATTCCCAATAAAATAATTAAATAAATAAAAAATTACAAATGCATCTTTCCAAACGAGAGACAGCCTCTGTTTACACTCCCATATTATAATATTTATTTATTTTTTACAATAGTAGCAATAACTGCAGTAACTATGGCAGTTTGGCAGAAAATATGATGGTCATTGCGAATATTTGTAATATTTGAGTTCCAGGAAACAATTTTTGTTGTATATTTTATAAATATTCTTTAATGTTTTTAATTCACAGAATTAATATTATAGTTAATTATATAATTAATAATAATAATTATATAAGTTATAAATCGATTTATTTTAACTTGAAAATAAGAAAATATATTATTCCTTCATTCAGAAATGAACCGTTGTTGTCAAACGTCCCAGCACCGAAAGGCGCCTATAACACCAGCCAATCACGTCAAAGAAATTATCATATCGAAATCTGATTGGTTAAACGGGCTGCACAGAGCAACAAAATAAACAATGCATCCCTAAACAGTCAATTAACCAGCGATTAATTGGGACAGAAGATCTACAACATATAACATATAATAGCATATTATGTATCAATAAGCGTATATAAGTATAAAAACTATACCCAAACAAGGTTGTAGGTGTGGCAGTCCCCCGTTACAGTTCATTCAAATAAGATGCTTTTCAATACAAAAGTAATGTTAATCTGCAATAATACTAGGCTTTATAAGAGACGTTTATATGCACAGATAACATGATCTCTTACCTATCGAAGAAGAGAGAGTGTATTATCCGTCTCGCGCTGATGATAGACAGCAAAACACGCGCGTGTTATGCAAGCAACAACAATAACATTTGTCTTGGCCTCGCGCTGCACAATCCACTCCTATTTTCCGAGCATGGAGCACATATAGTGAAAGACTAACGTCAAACAACTCACCTGTTATCTTAAAGAAGCGAGTCTTGAAATGTAAACTACTGGTAAAACTGTTGTTCCTTGTGTTTAGTGTGCAAAGGAGGCTGCCATTACACTGATGACATCACGGTCACGTGGCAGACTGTCTCTTCCAGTCACATGGCGCGAATGGGACTCTCCTTCTTCTAGTCAATAAGCTCATGTTGTGAAGACAGGACTCTACAAGACATGTATTTGTTATAGGTACAGGCCTAATGCAAACTTAGATAATTAATATAACTTCAATATTTCACCCTGACATATACAAGCCCCCATAAAATAGCACAAATGTGAATTTAAAGGGATAGTTCAATTAAAAATGAAATGAACGCACCATCTTTGTTCCCTTGCCATTATGATCACACTAAGCATTTCAAAGAACAATTACATTTGCCCAAAAAAGTTTATTTTTGGGTATGGAAACGAGAAATGACAGTACATCTCTACCTGAACAGTTTGCATTAGCCGTTTGAAGATCAAAAAATATAACATATTTCCAAAAAAATGCATTTTAATAGGTGCCATTACTACCCATTTCCTTTTATTTTTATATGCATTGCTTTATCAAGTACTACTTGGGCTTATTCAACTTTTTCTCCAAATGTGACAAATGTCATTACCATCACAAGTCATTACTATTAAACACAATAGTGAAAATCCACCCCATCACACATTAAACCAAAATCCAGTTAGTGGTTGATCAAGGCCTGATCAAGACCTCTTTCCATGTGATAAATGTTTTAATAGATGAAAGTCAGTAATACATCAGTAATAGATCAGTAATAGATCAGTAATAGATGAAAAAGTTTCCAAGTTTCGTTGGAAGAAGTCAAAAGTGCCCCTGATGGAACAAACACCAATAAATATACTATAAATGGCATTTATATATTAATGTATGGAGTATGTGTACTTATATAATAATTCAATATTATTTTACATATAAAGGCATATATACATTATTGAGACTAATGATCATACTTGACACCCTTTTATTGAAAGCCACAAATGATTTTAGATAACATTCGATACAATTACATGTGCAAAATACGCATTTAAATATAGGTGTGATCAACCTCTTTGTGTCAGTTTGCATTAATATTCATAGTAAATAACCCGCAATACACCCACAAAGCGTGAACACAATTTGCTAGATTGAGCAAGCAAACTAGTACCCTTGATTATTTGGGATCTTAGATCTTAAACCAAATTATACAAACACTATTTTATGAAAACAAGGGCTGTGTTCAATTCACATGGATTTCATCATACAAAATATACAATCAGGGAGCTACAGGGAAGGAAAGGGGTATGAAACAGTATTGCATCAGGCTTTTGTGGAATCTACAAACAAAAGTGGTTGTCCTAATCCTGTTTGAAACACCTGAAGATTAGAGCAGCATAATCCAGAAAATGGAGACACTCGATCATATAATTATCATATAAGGAGTGTGGAATGGGAACAATCAGATTTGGGCGAGTGAAATGCACATTAAATCAGTGGAACAAAGGGAGGAATGTTAGACTGAAGCATTGTTCAGAATAGAGTGCTAGCTTAATGCTTACTGAATACCTGGCCATCCAGATACTGCATTCAAAGTATACTGAAAAATGCACATACTGTGCCCAGAGTGCATACTGTATACTGCAGAAATAAGGGTAAGTAGGGGTAGTATTTTAGTACACTACTTAAAACATACCAGGGACATTTTACAGTATTGATTCTTGTGATATTGACAATGTGACGTTCCAAAGTTGGGGGGTCTGGACGCCTCTGCACCGCATCTGAAGAGTTTATTAAGGGTTTATTAAAGGTAATAAGGAGAAGGCAGTGATTTGAGATAATGTGACATTTTAGTGTCCGTCTAGTGTTGGATCAGTGACCCGAGCAGGCAGACTACAGTTGTCATGATGATTGGTAATGTCCTGCAGGGGACCAGCATCAGTCCTGTGCTTCCACCTGAGGAGGGAAGATAAAACTGATGCAGATGCTCCAGTTGATACAGTGTACAATGCAATCAGTAATGGTGTAATTGTTGGTAGACACTAAGTTAGGGCTTACTTGGACTGCACGTCTTTGATTCTTTGAACGCACCCATCTTCTCACTGGTCTTGACAGAGTTTAGCTTGTCCTTGCTCACCTCACCTGGAAAACAAGTTGATTTCGTAATAATTTCATCATTATGTCAATGCAAATATGTTGTAACATCTCTGTTTTCATTCATTTAACTCGTCGTTTTCGGTTTTAAATCTCTGAGAAATTAAAAGTATTTTGATAAAGTGCAAAGAAGCTCAACGGATCCGCCGGCAGGTCCAAATGGGGGCCCTATATCATGAAAAATGTTTACACTTAAAACATTAAAGTCTCCGTATAAGTAAGTCAGGCATATGAGGTATCATTTGAAAGCTTAGAATCTGAACTTTCTGCATAACCATCACTTCTGCATTTATATTACATAAAATAACTAAATAAGGCCTTAAAACATTCACATTGAAAATTAGTGCCCCCTGGAAGTAATGGGGTAGAAATATTTCTATGGAAATAAATGTCCTTCATATAGCACCTAAATTAGGGCTATTCAACTGGTGACCCACGGGCCAGAAATTTTCAGTGGCCTGCCTGATGTTGTCAGTTGACTTAGGGGCTGTTCACACTGAACTTGTTTTGTGTCTGTTCATGCTGTTTTTCAATTGTTTTCCTATGTAAACTTGAGCTAGATGCAAGTTGCGCCACTTCTCAATGTTTGTACAGTGTCTTGTGCAAGAGCCCTGCGTTTTTTAGATTCTTTCAGCGGTTGCAATACAAATGATCATTATCCGTCATTTTGACGGAATGGGAAGTTTAAAGATCCAAAATCATGGACGACTGATAAGCATGAGTTCAGAGAAACAGAAAAGTTCTGTTCATTAATTTGGTCAAGAAAATATTTGATTTGAAAAGGCAAAAGTTTAAATCATTGCATACTGTATAAAACAAACTTACATTTGGGTAACGTTGGATGCAACTTCACCAACAATAACAAACTTCACTGTTGTTGTTTAATACCAATATTATTATCAGTTTTAATTACTGTCTATGTTATGGGCCAATTTTGAACACTTTTTAGTTGTTGTTTTTTTTCCCAAAATTTTCTGCTTGAAAATTGTTCTCGTGAAAAAAAAAAAAAAAAAAGTTAAAGCTATGAACACCGATGTTTTATTTATATAGTAAACAAATATTATAGGCGTACTATAACAAGATATCTGATAGGAGCTTTATGTTAAAATATTCTTGGCCTGCATGCATCAAAGATTTTGTTTCCATCTCGCCCACTTGTCGATGAAGATTAATAGCCCTGTCATATATCTAATAAAACCTCTCATCCTCAGGACTGTGACTGTATAGTTTATTTTGTTGCACTAATACCACAGTTCAAAATATTTTCAAAATAATCACAAAGTGAAATATGATTTCTGTAAGTCATCAAATAAAAATTGCTCATTTATGCTCTGATAACTGCTGCTGTAAGCCCCAAGGAGCCAAGAAACTTATATCTGCTTTTACCTTAGGGATGTTTCTAAAAAATGAGCAATTTTTTACGTGTCTTTGAGCTTGCTTGGCTGAATAATCCAATGTTGTATTTTAGATGTCCAGAATAAAATATGTCATCCAGAAGGAAAAGCATGCAAAACAAATGATCAGAAAATATGTTTTGGACTATTGATGATTAAATGTTTAATATCTACACAAAGGGGAGGAACTCAGCTTTCTAATGATACCTGGACTGAGCTTGTAGTCCACTCAGAGGCTGCGATATTCGACGAAATAATGAGAGTGGTGCTTGAACTGAAAATTAGACTGAATGTCTATGGACGAGCACATCAGTGAGGGCTAAAATGTGTTAGAGCGCCACCTACATTTCAGATCTGTATATTGTGATGGAATGTGAAAGAGAAAATTTTATTTTTTCTAGTGCTTTCTGCCACCTAGTGAAATAAAATAAAAATACAACTTTCAAAGTGAGGTAGAGTGAACAGAACCAGAATGACATGTTTACAAATTAAATATTATTTATGAATATTTGGAGTATTTTAATTTTTTTGCAATTACTCCACAGTATGTGTGAATGGTGAGCTTTTAAATTTAAGTGTGAAAAATTGCAGGCAGACCCAAAAATGCATCAGAGTTTAAGGGGTTAACACTAAGTTTGGTACCTTGTTGAGTTTACTTAAACCTTTCAGATTGCAAGTAAACTTAGATTTACAAGTTGAAAGGGTTGAAATCTTTTAGGTATTATTTCTCATTCTGTTATAAACTATTTTGAGTACATATAATAATGATTTTGAGATCACTATTACTTATTACTATTGCTCATTCTTAGGATTAGGAATTTGAACAAACCCCTAACCCTGCACATTAAACGCCTGTGTGTAACTTGTCGCTACCGCATAGGAACACACTGAAAACAGCCCCTAGCATTGTGGTGGTGAGTTTTGCTCAGGCAAGCAAACTGTAAAAATCTAGTTAAAAGTGTATAATTCAAAACAATGCTTAGAAAAAAACGATTTTTCTTTTGCCTGTATCGGTGCTGTCCTGTGCTGTTGGAAGACCTCTGTCATGTACTGCTCTTGTGTTTCAGAATATTGTGTAAACATGGTCTCTACTCTCCATCCGCGCATTGGATTACAGTGCAGTTTTCCTTTTTTGTGTCTTTTGAACGGACAGGTTGTTCATTGTTTTGACAGGCACAGCAGAGTTCAGTAGAGGATAGCAACAATCGAAAAGCTCAAATAACTTTGGAGAAACATATCACTACCACTGTCTACCCATTTAACTGCAATTTATATAAAAACCACTAACACAAACTTTCAAAAGAGTCAAGACAAAATAAGTAAGTCTCTTTTTTAGACGACCAATCGGATCGACATGTATGGAGTGTATGTATTAAATGTGAATAAACTGTTGACTGATTAATTTCTGACAAAATACTAGACATATTTGTAATTGACAGAATGAAACACTTCATGTTTTATGTTTTTGTTTACCTGACACCAGATAGTTGACCTGCTGGCATTTCCCATCAGATATGGGAGCACTTGGTAAGATGGACACTCTGGACATTGGGATGTTAAGCACGTCTGCCACTCTCTTCCGAAAGTCATATCTGTATAGAATAGTAAATGTGTCGTAATGACAAATATTTATTGCTCTTTGGGCAAGAAGTGACCTACGGTATATTGTGATCAGGGACTAAAAAATGGTTCAAGGAACGAAAATGAAAATCGAAAATGAACAAAAATTAACAGAAAAAGGGAATTCCCTTTCAATTGTTCTGGAGTAAACACTTTATTTTTAAATGCAGGTAACCTGTTCCCCCCACATGGGAAAAATATGCTCTTTTTCACTTATTTTGGGTGAGGGAAGTAGGTTTTTTAGCTTGTTTTTCCAGACCAGGTCCCTTGTTTCTCTTGCGAGATCTGGCAATACTGCAACTGGTAGGCTATGCCACTCTTAGCACAGAGTACTGTCATTTCAACCCTTATGCACTGTTCGTCATTTTTGAACAAAATCGATTTTGTTTCTTCAATAAAACTGGTTTCCTTTATCTGACGGGTACGAGACTTGGTGACTTTTTATCCATTTCATATCTGAACACACACACAAAAAACTGTTTATTTGATCATTCTATGTGGTAGAAAATGTGACCACCATAGGAAATTAATGGGAAACACTAAAAATCTTTTGTTGTTGTTGTTGTTTGTTTGTTTTTTGCATAATTAATTATATAAAATCTAATAAACAGGGGTGAGACTACCAAACATCAACAGTGCAAAACACACACACACACATTCACTCACACACACACACACACACACACACACACACACACACAAACAAAGCCTAATTGGTCAGACTATAAAACAAGACAATTATTTTTTTAATTTGTCCAAAAAATAAAACAATCAGCCACAATGCAGAACACACACACACCAAAATGATTTGGTGAAACCATAACACATCTACAATGCAGAACACGCGCACACACACACACAGATCAAAGGGAATGTTTACACTCTTTGTAACACCATGTTCAGGGTTGACTGTAACAATAATGTGGCATAATTGCAAAAACTGACAAAAAATAACCTCAAACAAACCAAACAAAATGCTAAAATTTGTCAAAAGTAGTCTTTGATAATGTTTAAATATATATCTAAATGCAGAACTTGACAAAATCTAGAAATCATCTTCTCTTCAACCAGTGATGAATAAGTAGCTCTCTGCAGCCACCTAGTGTTTATACTTGGAATTTCATCTGGTTTTCATATATCTTTATATTTAAAAAAAATATACCACAGTTTGATTCTTGAGACTTTAAGCTTTCAAACGATATGATTTATGAGGATTGGTTCAGTATTTGAGAAAATATTCATAAAAAAGTCCATTTTCAATGTCTTTCAGTTCAAGGTCACATAGGTAAATAAATTAGTAAATAATAATAATAATAATAATAATAATAATAATAAGGTCTAAATACCCACAAATGCACTCAAAATGCACAACTCTTGTAAAAACACTTTTACATGATTGAAGTTAGAGTTGTTACATTTCTTTTATAGCAATTAAAAAAATTACACTCTTAATGTTTCCGGTCACGTTTGACCGTGAACAACTGTAATGTGATTCAATAATGAACAAGGCATAAGGGTTAAAAGAACGTTATTAATCCTCCTATGGTATTTGGTCATTTTTGACTGAAATAAATTTCCCTCATTTAATAAAAATGGTTTCCTATATCTGAGCAGTACATGACTTGTAAAAAAAAATAGGCTTGATTCAATAAGTCCTTTGGTATTCGCGGTCAAAATTGACCGACCATTGAAAATGAATGGGTAAGACAAAAAAACAGAGCAATTCTTTTATCTGTCAAATACAATCAATAAATCAGCCACAATGCAGAAAAAAACACAGAAATTACAGGGTGAGATGTTTGCTAAATAAATGTTTACTATAGAAAGTTTGAAACTTCAAAATGTTTACTCTGATTTAATTTTCAGAATTTTGCAGTTAATTTCTGTTTCTTGATGTTAATTTTCTTGACAGTATTATGAATTTACTTTGAGTTATTACATTTGTATGTTTTAAATAAATTACTGGTAGAAAATTGCTTATTCTGTGTCTTTGTAACACCATGGTCAGGTTTGATTGCAAGCATAATGACATTAACAGCAGAAACTGACACTTCAAATCAATTTAATACTTTCAAATAATAGTTTGATAATATCCAAATATATATCAAAAGGCATATCTTGTGAAAAAAATATCAAATTTGGTTACAAGTCATCAGACTACACAGTAGGAGGCTACAGCCATTTACTGGCATTACATGGTTTTCAAGTCATGTTATTTCTATTTTGTTCACCAGGTGGCAGCCTCGAATTTATGTCACATTCTCATATTTTCTTCATGTTACAACTAATAGAAGTGTAGGCTCTGAATTTATTTTTATTTATTTATTTATTTTAATTAGCTTATTTGTATGTGCAAATTAATGGTAACATTTTGAAATTTGGTAACATAATGATTAAAAAACAAATAGCATAAAATCCCAAAAGAAATTCATAATTTTATTGTTCTCATGTCAGGGAAGAAAACATGGTATCATTATCATCATCATCATCATCATCATCATAAAAATAAAAAAAAGAAGGGTTACACCCTCCGGTCAAAAATGACCACGAATACCAAAGGGATGCGCCATTTTTCAAAACCATAAGGAGAGTTAACCGTTTTTTATTTTGTTTTAACACTTACCAATTCGAAAGGAGGCGGCGGAACAATATAGTTTCTGCTCAGAATGAACCAAAATGAAAAATATTTCGTTTTTAGTCCATGATTGTGATTGTGTACATTTTGAAATCTCTGTCAATGACACTGATAATTATGAATTATCATTTTCATAACAACATTTAATTAATATTTAACAGTAGGGTTAAATATCTTTTGATATTGATTATCAGTTTAAAGAGGCTGTTAGTGACAGTACTTGGATGAAAATTATTTTAGTGAAATAGTCCCACCTGCTGAAGGAGGCCACACTGGGGAAAATCTGCATGGCAGAAGGAGATGCTGGCAGAATATCTGCACATGCAGTTGTGCTGTTACTCAGTCTAATAACCAGTGACCTCTGGACAACTGAGGGTAAACATTGAGTTAAAATTTTACTTATATACTAGCACACCACATAAAATATTACAAATATTATCTGTATGTGTGTGTGTGTAAAAATGTTATTCTAATGTGTTACCTGTAAAGTCTCCGGTGAGCTGCAAATGAATGTCGTTGTATAACTGCCTTTTGAAGAGACTTATGGAGCCATGTTTACCTGTCAGATCTCCAACCTCACAGGACAGAGCACTGACCTGAGAGCAGCCGGTGTTCTGAGAGAGTGAGAGCATTTATTTATTTCTTGTCTGACTTCCCCTTCAGAGTTTCTGATAGAACTATATTAGCAACATATCATGGTCTTTAGTTGTCAGTGGCTATCTTGCATAGGCCTTTCATTGTAATTAAAAACAACATCAGTCATTCTCCAATGGTTTACAATAACGTTAGCAGAACAATAACACAATGTAAAAAAATTTCCTATTAAAACCTATTCTATTAAAAGAATTAAAATCTATTTCTACCTGATCTGACCTATACAAATTTATTTTGTTGGTGTAACCCAATAGAATCAGGTTGATTCAGTCATATTAAATTATATTTTGCCCACAATAAAACCAGTTCATTTAGATGTGACCAAATTAAGCACATGTTTAGGTGAGCTGTCAAAGCATGTTTCAGAACACTATTTTGGCATTCAAAGAGGAAATATTCCTACTTCCTCTCTTACCTCTGCTGTCATGTTAAATGGGTTATACATTTCACTAGAACATGTACTACGATCCAACCCCATCGAATCTTCTGCGATGTACCAGGATGCTTTTGAAACCTAGAAATAAATGAAAGAGTTCCCATATAATATAATGCATTTTATTGACATTAAGACGGTCTGACAAAATTTCAACTTACATTAAATGATTGCGATGCACGCACATCCACCTCTAAGATCACATCACTGTAGCTGCCATCGGGAAAACTCTGTTGGGACTAAAGTCATGTAAATTACATCACAAAGTGTGAATTGCTTCATTCAAGCCTATGCTAATAATAAAACTACTAATTTTTTAACAACTTGCCACCACAATGCTAAGATGTGGGTGGTTGCCAGGGCATTGCTATACAGTTACAAATGTATTCTGGGTGGTTGCTAGGTTATTGCTGACTGGCCCAAGTCAAAAGAGCCCATCCTGAAGTCTCTATGATATTCTGGTCCCTAGATATGATTCGAGTCCTTCCTACAATGCAAGTCAAAGGGAATTGTTCCATGTTTCATCATTTGCCGGGTAAAAACTGTACATGATCTGCACTTAGAAAAGTAATAGCAACAACAAGCTGCATGATTTGAAGTATCATTCACTTCGTTGCACAAACAATGCAGGAAGAGTTACATGCTGAAGTTTATTACATGGGGTTTGGGGGGGTCTGAAAAAGTGATGCTTGCCTTAGCATGTTTATTAAATTAACATATTTATCATTTTTATGTTTTGTATTCTATTTCCTGTTGAAGTTAGTTAATTAGTAGGGCTGTCAATTTAACATGTTAATTCGGTGTGATTAATTATATAAAAAAAAAAACAAGTTAAAAATAATTAATGCAATTAATCATGTGCCCGGGCCATAATAAGGAATATTCCTACCATCGGAGCAATTCAAGCTTGAAGTACCACCTGATGTCTCCAGGGGGCAGTAAGCAAAACTCGCTGTATAGGCAATGCACATCTTAAACAAACCACACTTAGGGCGTACTCACACTAGGCCCAGTTGCCTTGTACCGTGCCCAAGCACGATTGTACCCCCTCCCCACTCCCCCGCTGGCCTGCACTCACATTGCACTTAACGTTCCGGGCCTGAGCACGCTTACGTCATTACGATGCAACTTTTTGTTTTGAAGAAAACAGGAGTCCATCATTGTAATGTTACTTACTTTGTGGCTTATTTTGAGTCGTTTGGGGCGTGGTGACATGCGGCCCTCTCACATGCCTAATTGTCGACACCATCGTACCACTGGAATTTATCATTTTCGTCCGATGAGCTGCCAGATATACAGAGTGCATTCCGTACCTTCAGACACTGAACCCGCAGTTTTTTCAGCTTGTCACATCATTGTTCAATGGTTCTTTGGTATCCACGAGCACGAAGATAGTGGCGAATATTACCAAATACCACAAGAGTTCTTGTGTGTTGTATCCAGCTGTTCCTGTATACTCTCGTCTGCCCAAATTTCCAGTAAACACTGCACCTATGCTGTAGACCAAAGTGATCCCTTTGCCAAGTTTCATCATTGACGTCATGTTTCGAGTTCAGGTTAGCAGTCACATTAGATGCATACCGTGCCTGAGCCAACTGAACCGTGCCCGAGCTCACCTCTTCAAGCAGGCCAAGGCACGGTTCAGTGTACTGTGCCCAGGCACTGGACTTTGGGGTTCAAACATGCTCGGGCACAGTACAGATTTCCTAGTGTGAACACACCCTTACAGAGGCTGCTGCTTCTTAACATTCCTTGAAGTGTCACAGAAATTGGGTTGATTACTCATATAAATAGACTTCATGAATAATGTGTGAAGAGGAATGGGCTGAGTGAATCTTCCCACACATGTTCCTCATCACAGGAATATTCTTTTTTTATTATTTCAGATTTGTGACAACATCGTTATTTTAAATAGCTGTACAGAAATCCATTATGCCTCTTAGGGGGTACTTTAATATATATTGTGCTTTCATTTTAATTGCTAACATTGTTTCACAGTGGCAAATGGAAGTGGCAAACAGATTTTCAACTAGAAGTGGAACTGAGACAATAGAGGAATATACTTATGACATGCACCTGCAGTTATGTTTCTCTCACGCCAATTTTTAGTTCCATTTTATAAAAGGTTAAGGAGAAGTAATCAAGAACAATGCTAAGTATTTTATTCAAACTCCTTTTAAATAAAAAAAACACCTAACACAATATGAAACATGACTGATCAATGACACCTTAATTGAGGAATTCTTGGAGTGTCAGATGAACTTTATGTGAAAAATACAAAAATATCAGGTGCCTGATGACCCACATGTGCATTCTGGTGATAATCTATGAAGTATGGTGAGACATGTTTCCAATTTGGGAATAGTACTCATGTCAACAACTGATCTGTTATGCGTTAGTTGAGTTCAGGTGTCAACACTGTTTTAAAATGTCTAAATTTCTAAGAGATTGTCTAAAAAGTACTTGTTAGGGAATAGCCCTGTTAAATTCAGGGAATTGTCCTGTTGAAAACGTAAATAAATTGTGTCACAGTCGATCTGAACACCCTGAACAACAGCCATCAATAAAACAAGCTCTGTGATCAGCTGTGCAGAAAAGTAAAGTCATCAGTAAAGAGTGCTGAGTGTTCTACAACAAAATACACTAGAATCTATTTCAGAGGTCATAAAGAATTGTTATTAAAGGCCAGACCCAGGTGATTGTTTGTGGATGCATGATTTGTAAAGAAACTAACCTTGAGCCATTGGTGTAATGTATAACCAGTGATCGGCCAATTATGCTGTTCGGTCCTGATAGTGGCATGTTAGAGTCTGTGTACTGATTCTGAAAGTCATTCTGTTTAATTAATCACCACACCATGTAATTAATTCGATTACATTTTTGTATCAATTGACAGCCCTAATTAGAAATATGTAATAATTATTCATAGATACACTGGGAATTTGCTTAACGAGCACAGTTCTCTTTATTTTGTTCACAACTTATTTCTGATTAAAAGTTTGGGTGGGACGCATAGAAAGCGCTCACACCCTTTTTTGGGCTTTAGTTCACATCATAGCCATGAATCATGATTTGCTTCATGCTTGGCCATTAAAGGTGTTCTCATTCTAGAGATCATTTAATTGGACAAAAATCTATGTAGTGCAAGATGTATCATCAGTATTTTTGGTCCGTTTTCCCGAAAGAAAAGACTGCTAATTTTAAATGTGTTTATCTGCTAAAAGTTAATTTTGTAAATTATTAGAAGTACATTAACATATAGATGACCTCAAAGCTATTACACATGGACTAAAAGCACCAAAACTCCAATATTCATTTCATTTAAATTATTTCACATTGCCTTCATGGAAACAGTTATCTGTTCAGTAAATCTGAGTGCCCATTTAAAAATAAATGTGTCAGATGCTTTGGAAAAATGTACTCGATACTGTATATATATATATATATATATATATTGCTCTGAAAATGGACCATCTCTGCTGTTGTTCATTTTTCTCTGTAAATCAGGTGATTTGTCCTTCCGCACACAGACAACTGCAGGTTTGTGCTGCATGTGACAGATCCATCTGCCCACTGTAGAGATGAGTTTCATACTGTCCCAGCAGGACAAGAGCTGTACCCCTCCACAACCACAGCATTACCAAGCCTCTGATCTCCCCCTCTCCCTCCCTCCACCACATTCCCCATCCAACACTATGAGCAGTGTCATCTTTTTGTGGCAGATTTAAAGTTACGGTAGATTTAAAACCATCACTCAGGATAAGAGCGAAGAGAGATCAGCAAGCATCCTTTTTTTGCTCATATTTAGGGTTAGGGTATGTTCTAATCATTTAACAACATTAAACTTCATCAAGTAACTCATCCCGCACTGTTTGTGCTACAGACATGAATAATACCTCAAATCATGCAGCTTGTTGATGAGAGGTGTGCTAGTACTTTTCTAAGGAATCAGACGTACAATTTTGCCTGGCAGACAATAGACGATGAAAAAAGTCTCTCTTTTGACTTGGGCCAGTAGGCAACCAATAAGCAACCGCCTAACATATTTATGCATTAAAAACCACTCAGAACACATTAGCAAACATGTAATACAGCAACCCCCTGGCAATAACCCAGAACACCCTAGTATCATGGAAGCAAGTTTTGCACAAGCAAACACCACCTATTAAAATGTAGTTAGGTGACTTATTCTGATAATGGCTTTAACAGCTTTATTACCATGGTCACCGTTCCGGTTACTGCACTGCTGAATGTAGCCTTTGCAGTAACCCAGTATCCATCTGTAAAGTTCTCTGCTAAAATATCGGTACACCTCATTCTGAGAGAAACAGTGAGAGAAACAATTACATTTTCCATAAATGTGACAATTTTTCTTCTAACATTCCTTGGTGTGTCACAGAAATCGGGTTGATTACTCATATAAATAGACTTTTTTATATAAAGAAAAGTCATCAGTAAAGAGTGCTGAGTGTTCTAAAACAAAACACACTAGAATCTACTTCAGAGGTCATAAAGAATTGTTATTAAAGGCCAGACCCAGGTGATTGTTTGTGGATGCATGATTTGTAAAGAAACTAACCTTGAGCCATTGGTGTAATGTATAACCAGTGATCGGCCAATTATGCTGTTCGGTCCTGATAGTGGCATGTTAGAGTCTGTGTACTGATTCTGAAAGCCATTCTGACCCGTCAGTGGTCCAAACTTCCCACTTATGTCTCCAATCTCATACTGGTCAACCGTTCCATTCCCTGGAGCAGGGGAAGAAGCCACGTCCACAGAAAATGGGTTGAAGTGGCCCATGATGTTGCTGTCAGAGCAGGGTTCCTCAATGCTCTTGATTGGAAGAATATGGACATGGTAGCCAGCAGCTCTGGCATTGAGTCCAGTGAAAGAAATGTTGAGGAATGTTGGTCCTTGAGGAGAGACTTGGGAGAATCTGACTTGACCTTCAGAGGATCCAGGACCAAGCCAAGACTTTGAGCGAGCAGATGGAAAACGGAACAAGGTGAGGTTTGCGCAAGCAATCCGTAGAGATGTTTGGTTTGAACCATGCACCACCACAGAGCGACCAATCATTCCAGACACCCAGGAGGTGGTGTCAGTGAAGAAGCTCTTGGTGGCCACCATACCAACCTCTGGAAGCAGGTACAGAGTCTTGTGCTTGCCAGAGATATCTCCAATTTCACAAGCAAAAGGGCTGTCTGGACCACAATTAATGGCATAGCTACTCAAATTGGTGTCTATGTTGAATGGGTTCCAATGTCCACCAGTGGAAAGACAACATCCCTTGTCACTGTCAGTCTCTGTGCTGATAGGATAGGTGTGGATGTGCCAGTTGTGATTCTGTGTGGCTTGTGTAGAAAGTTTTCCATAAGATAGGTCCACGAACACCGAGACATCTGAGTACAAGTCACTGCTGAGCTGGGTGAAGAGGACAGTCCCCACCACAGGACTGCGAAAAACTGCCTTAGCAACAGACACTTTGCCGGGGTAGCCTATACTTGCACAGGCAAACCTTGTTCCGTTGGGTTGGTGTATCACGACAGAGCGACCTACGATGCTATTCCGCCCAAACAGAGGCAAGTTCCAGTCCGTCAAAGTGGCCTGAAAGTTATTAGAGTTCTCCAAAGATCCATGCCTAGCACTCAGATCTCCTACCTCAAAGTGATCATGAGTGGAACCTCTTGGGGGCGGATACGCTGGGGCTTGAACATTCACATTAAAGGGGTTCCAGTGACCTCCAACGTTGTTATTGCTACAGCTGCTCTCTGGAGGAGATCTCATCTCGGGCAAGGGAAACTGATGCACATGGAATGGCCCAACTCTCTTGTTGAGGTTTGTCAGGTTGACCATTATGGTTGTGAGATCAAAGGGAGATGCTTGATGGAAGGTGAAGTACCCTTTAATCCCTCTCATGTCTAAGACTGCGCTAACTATCTTTGGAGCAACCGTTCTGATCTCTGCACACATGTAGCTTGGGCTGTTGAGGTTGAGGAGAGCAAAGCGGACTTCAAAACTGAAAAAGGCAATTTCTAAGCGAGATTTCACAGGTTCTAGAGGGGATCCAATATTCAAAAGGCCAAGTCTTGTGAGACTTGTTGGA
Organism: Myxocyprinus asiaticus; assembly: GCF_019703515.2. Lineage (NCBI taxonomy): Eukaryota > Metazoa > Chordata > Actinopteri > Cypriniformes > Catostomidae > Myxocyprinus > Myxocyprinus asiaticus. The sequence continues at coordinate 26,186,595 of NC_059392.1, read as the reverse complement.
TCCAGACTGCTGAGGAGAGTAGTGCAGCTTGTGGCAGAGCTTTGGGAAACAAAAAAACTGATATTTGCAAAAGTCGTGGTCTGATTGACATTTATTAGATTTGAGAGAACCCTTGCTCCTGGTTCCCCAGTCACTTGGCGGATGTAGATATTCCCAGCTATGGGACTGAAAAATCGTGACTGCCAAGTTCTGACCTGGGATTCGGGTGTGAGTCCAGCACAAACCCTGGTGCCGTTACATGTATCCACCACCACTGAGAGGGCATCCAGACTAAAGTGCTGTGCAAATAATGTGGACACATTTATGACAGCCTGGGGCATATCTACAGAAAATATGAAAACACTGTTTCCTATGTGTGATTTCTGACAGGGTGAAGCAAAATGGCCGTACATAACTGGGAATGTAGTGAGGGAGATGTTGAGCAATCGACATGTGCCGGTGCCCGTGAGGTTAACGGTGGACTTCTGGTCCATGGAATCAAAGACGACCCAACCAGTGACCCCCATCATGTTAAAATCAGCACGGTACCGAACACAGGAAGCACAACCTGAACAAAGAAAGGAGAAGAAATAAAAAAGAATAAAAAACCAACATAGATCTTTTCGGTTTGTTTGTACTTGAACATTGATTGTATGTATTGAAGATTTATACCTTGCTAATGGCACATATCAACACTTTAAAATGTGTGTAAATATTTTTGCATGATTTGACTCATTTGTATGACCTTATGTGTTCAGGATGATTCAGTCTTATTTAACTGTGTCTTTACATTTGAATAAAAACAGTTAATTTGGATGTTACAAATGTCTTTTTTTGGCATTTCATTTCATGCCATTTCATTTCAAGTAAATATTAAAAATGTTTGTTCACATGATCAGTGACACCGTAATTAAGGAATTCCTGGAGTGTCAGATAATAGGACCACTTTCTGTGAAAAATTAAAAAAAATCAGGTGCCTGATGACCCACATATGCGTTCTGGTGATAATCTATTTAGAATGGTGAGTCATGTTTCCAACTTGGGAACAGTGCTCATGTCAACAACTGATCTGTTATACGTTTGTTAGACACCACTGATGTGGATTAAGGAACAATATCAGATGCACTCAGGTGTCAGGTGGGTTCAGGTGTCAACACCGTTTCAACATTACAACATTTCTAAGAGATTCACTAACAAGAACTTGTTAAGGAATTGCCCTGTTGAATTCGGGGAACTGTCCTGTTGAGAACATAAATAAATTATGTCACAATTGATCTGAGACACCCTGAACAACAGCTATCAATAAAACAAGCTCTGTGATCAGCTGCGCAGAAAAGTAAAGTTATTAGTAAAGAATTTGGAAGTCATGGAGGCATGGTTTTACAACCCCAATTCCGAAAATGTTGGGACAGTATGAAAAATGCTACTAAAACCAAAAAGGAGAGATTTGTAAATTATATTCACCCTTTTCTATATTGAAAGCATTAGAACTACACATTATATGATGCTGACCTTGTGAATTTCATAGTTTTTTAAATGTACAGTAATTTCAAATCAGATGATTACAACACACTCCAGAAAAGTTGAGACAGGGGCAATTTAAGACTAATAACAATTTGATGAGTTCAAATAACAAGGTGATGTGAAACAGGAGATGTTAAACAGGTGAGGCAATCGTGTCATAGTATATAAGGAGCCTCCAAAAACAGCCTAGACATTCAAGAGCAAGGATCATTCAAGACTTGTCAATTTACCAACAGATGCTTCAGCAAATAATCCAGCACTTTGAGAACAATGTTCCCCAAAGACAAATTGGAAGGATTTTGGGCATTTCACCCTCTACAGTGCACAATATAGTTAAAAGAATCTGGAATCTGGTCAAATCTCGGTGCGTAAAGGACCAAACGAAAACCACTTCTGAATGTGTGTGATCTTTGATCCCTCAGATGTCACTGTCTTAAAAAACATCATTCATCTGTAATGGATATCATGGACATGGGTTTGGGATTACTTTAGTGAACCTTTGTTAGTCAACATCACTCGCCGCTGCATCCACAGATGCAAGTTAAGACTTTACTATGTAAAGGAGAAGCCATACATCAACACTGTCCAGAAGCGCTGCCGACTTCTCTGGGCTCGGTCTCATCTTAGATGGAAAGTAGAACAGTGGAACTGTGATTTTTGGTCCGATGAGTCCACGTTTCAAATAGTTTTTGAAAAACAAAGCTGTTGTGTCATCCGGGCCAAAGATGAAAAGGACCATCCAAGCTTTTATCAGCGTCAGGTCCAAAAGCCAGTGTCTGTATGGGCCAGGGGTGTGTCAGTGCCCATGGCATGGGTAACTCGCACATCTGTGAGGGCACCATTAATGCAGACAGATATGTACAAATTGTGGAGCAATATATACTGCCATCCAGCACTGTCTTTTCCAGGGACATCCCGGAATCTTCAGCAGGACAACTTCAAACCACATACTGGCAGGAATAAGCAGAGAGTTCAGATGCTAGATTGGCATGCCTGCAGTCCTGCCCATCTCCAATTGAGAATGTGTGGTGCATTATGAAGCGCACAATACGACAATGACGACCCCGTACAATCGAGCAGCTGAAGACCTACATAATGGATGAATGGGGGAAAATTCCACTTTCTAAACTTAACAAACTTGTGTCTTCAGTGCCCAAATACTTAATAAGTGTTATTAGATGAAATGGTGATGTTTCACAGTGGTAAACACTCGACTGACCCAACTTTGTTGCAATCATCTGATTTGAAATGACTGTACATTTTCAAAAAACAATTAAATTCACAATGTCAACATCATATAATGTGTAGTTCTAATGCTTTCAATATAGCAAAGGGTGAATATAATTTACAAATCACTCCTTTTTGTTTTTATTAGCATTTTTCATACTGACCCAACTTTTTCAGAATTGGGGTTGTACTTTTCAACCACATAACCATGGTTGTGCTTATTTAAAGGTACAAAGTTTAAATTAACATTTTTACTAATACAATTTAACTATGGCTACAATAATTTTAGGCTTGTTAAAGTACATATGCAATACCTGTTTCCAGTAAAACTAAACATCCACAAAGATATCAACCACAGTTTTTTTTTGTATATGTTCAGTTTTATGATTCCTTCTTGAACACAAAGTAACACTCGGTCACTGAATAATTTAATCATTGTCAAGCAGTTATAGTGCACCTTGACACATGTATCAACTAACCGAGAAAGAATCATATCGAAATCTTAAAACGCATAGCTTTAACTTTATCCCTCTATAATGTATGGGTCAAAATTATGCAATTACATATGTTTTCTTTAAAACTACTTGTTTTGTCAATGAAAATTAATGTTAATGATAATTTTGATTGTGTATTTTTGTACGTACTTAGCTATATAAATTGGGACAAATTTGTCCCCAGAGGTTAGCTAAAAGCCTCCGTTTGGGGACATTTAGGGATTCTCAACTGGAAATCTGGTGAAAAAGTGAGCATTTTTTAAAAAGTTTTCTATTGTGGTCTGGGTTAGTATAGTTTACTAATTATAATTAGCTTTATATAAAAACCATAGAAGTCTATGGTACATCCCCATTTAAATAGCTAAGTAAATATGTGTCTGTTTCTAAGCTCCACTGTCAATAAAGTTATACTATAAATCTCGTTGGATAAAAAGCACCTGCAAAATGACAGCTTGCTATTTATCTTACTTAATATGAATCTGAATTTGAACATGATATTTAACATTGCCTATTTATATAGGCAATATACTGATAGGAAAATGACAAAAATAAAAATTGACACACACATGTAAAATAGGGGTATTATAACAATAAATCTCCCTTTGCATAAAAATAACAAATAGCAAACTAAATGTGAAAACAATTATTTGACACGATCAAAGACACATTTACTGAGGTTTTCCTAAAACATCAGATGTAAAGATCACTGCATGTGAAATATATATAGCCTATAATGCATATACTGTACATAACATATGAATTTTTAGGTTAATATGACACATTGATCTAGGAGACACAGCAAATCCAGAAACTTTCAATGTATTTAGCAAGAGTTTTCTGCAAACATAAACTCAAAGTTGAATCATGTTAAGAGTTACAAAACACCCTTAAATATGCAGTACTGGGACGCATACCCCTAATTCTTTTAGGAAAAAATAAATCAGGACTTACCCCACAGGCTGAACAGAATAACAGCTCCTGGAAGCAACATGTTGACAGCCGCTGTTTGGGTGTGCGAGTGTGCGTTTGTGAGCAGTTGAAAATAATAGAGATCAAGTGTGAGTGGTTTCACAAGGGAAGCCCCTTTGTGTGCATGTGTGTATGTACACAAGTCTATACCCCTCCTGTGTGTGTGGACTCTGACTATTTGCTGTGTCAGTGTGTAACTGGTTTGAATGAAACTGTGTGCTTGTCTCTTCAATAGTCCAGAGGAAGGACAGTTAAGGGAGTGGTTTGATGGCCAAGTCATTCTGAACACCCTGTGTTCACACTTTTTTAACACAGAAACTGACACAGCTGACATAACATATGCAAAATGCAATTGGCAAATAAGTCTCTAATCAGTGTGTTATTTCAAACATATGTACCTGCTGACAACAACTTCTACTTTGGGTCAACATTAAATAGGTATATGGGACGATAGGATAGCATTTTAATTATGGGTGACATTAAGGCATTACAGCAGTAGGCATAAATTAGCGAATAGGAAAACAATATAATACACTATAATACACAAAAATAATTTTACAAAAATAACTAAATAGTGTCCAATAATTTTAGAAAAAAAATCCATGTTAAAAAGTATCTTGCTGAATTGATTGCTTTCTTCAGTGTTGTTCTAAAACAGATGTAACATGGTTTACCTGGTAAAACAAAGAATTTGCAGACATTTTCTAAGCTGAATTTGCACTTAAACATGTTTAACACTTTAAGCTCTGCGGGTATTTATAAAGATTTCCTGTTTCAATGGCATACCCACAATTAAAGGCTTATAACTCAAAAAAAAAAAAAAAAAAAAAAAAAAAGGAGGATCAAGTCTTTGGTATAATTTAAAAAGAAAACTTTTCACATTTTTAACGATATAGATTATGATAAATGATTAGACTCTCAGCCTAAGGAAATGCTGAAAAATCAAAAAAAATCTTGAGCCAAAAATGTACTTTTTTCTTATCTTTTTTTATTTAACATTATACTGTATATCTTAAGGTGTAAATAAGGTAGCTCCAAAAAACTGCTTTTGTTTTGTTCCCAATCATGTCATCTGTAAAATGTTGTGTTGATACAACAAAGCAACCAAAAGTTATAGCATTACAAAAATAATTTATCCTAGTGTTCAAAGCCTCTCCAAACAAATAAAACATAATAATTGTACATAAGAACTAATTAAACATGCAAATACAACAATGACTAAAGGTTTGCTCTCTCCAAAGCATGCAGGCATGAGTAACAAGATCTCATTCAGTTCCATTCTGTGTCATTTGAGCATCGAGTCTGTGTCATGTACTTGGCGCCATCTCCTGGTCACAATATATAATTACAATGAACGATCCTCTCTGCACATATTTGGATGACTTACACCTCTGGTTGCAGTGATCTGAATCCTAATACGGTTGGTTTAGTGTTCTATGGCCCTGGACAACGTACTACATTATTTCCGATGAAGTCTACTGAACTAGGAAAGCTTATGTGTTTTTATCCAGATAACACATTATCTGCTGTGCACACAAATGCGGAAAATAAGCAACACCTGTTTACATGTAACATATATGTCAAAAACATGAACTTAGCTATTACTCACTATATTTTTGTCTGTGAGTTAAACAAATAGGCTGGTTGTATTCTACTCTGAGAGCTTTCCAACAACATACGACACATGGCTATTTTATCAGTTTGATGTTTTTACTGATTACAATAATATGTGTAGTGCAAAATTATTAATAAATTATCAAAACAAAACAATTCTGATTTGTCTGCTAATTTCAAAGCACTTGTTTAACTTTAGTCATAATGCCTCTGTGCATTGTAAAATACAGCTTCTAAGCTTTAAAACAATACCTATTTTATGTTGGTCAATATTGTAGTTATTAATAATTGATTATTGATCATTTTCTCTGCAGGCCCAGCACTTAAAGGGTTAAATATGTAAAACAGAGCTTAGATAACTTTGCTCTTTTTTATAGCTTTAAAAAGGAGGTGCAACACTGTATTTGATTAAAACTTGCATGATGTTTCGGCCACCTTCAGGGTCTTCATCAGACATCAAGAAGAACTTGAACAAACAACATTTAAAATGATGTTGTCTTTTTCATATAAGAAACCATTAAATTAGCCAGAATATTTGATAAACAAACACTCAGGAGGCGAGGTATGTGTAGAACTTGAATTCTGAATGAATTCTGCAGAAATCTGCAGAGTTTTCTGCCGGTGCAGATTCCACATGAGCCTGGTAATGAGTATAGGTTTATTAAGTTTATAAATACACTAATATTAACATGAGCTCTGCATTTTGTTAAATGAGTATAACTAAGACACATTTCCCTCTGGTTGGAGTAATAGAGCACAGGGCTCTTTTGACAGGATTTGTTGGCTGCGATTTTCTGATTGGTGGATCTTTCTCTGCTGGATCATGGGTAGTGTAGTTCTTCACCAGAAATACCACTATTAAACATTGATTTTTAAATAACGAAGCTAAATAACGCAGACTGATGGCTTCAACAGAACCATCGATTAACAACCTCTGAGCTTCAAATGTTTATAACATCAATTAAAAATATTTTTTTTAATGAGGAAAGTGAATGGGATTTTTACATTCGGAGCCCGACTGTTGCACTCTTTTGCAACCTATCTTTGGTATCCTTTTATTTTTCCAGTATTTGACTGTTGTACTTTTTCATTTCTCTTTGTGATGTGGCCAATGTAGAATATGTCCTTGTTAAATATAGGAGGATGTTTAATTTTTGGCCTAAGTTGCTTTAGATGCGCTTCAGCTGGTGCTATTTTAGATACACAAGAGATCACTCTAAGAGAAAGAGAGAGTGCTCAACAATTCAGTGTATTTGAAAGATGCACATCATTGTGGCTATGTGTAGCTGTGTGTGTAGAAAAACGAGAGGAAATTTAATTAAGTTGACTAAACATGCCTACAGCAGCTGCTCTGCTCCATGTCAAGTTATATACTAATCTGCTGTGCTCACTAATTATCTAATCTTTCACTTATTATTACTTTGGGGGCAGCTCATTTAGATTTTTCATTTCATCTGAACTTTACAAACTAAGTTTTACTTTAAGTTCACACAAAGACATACAGACAGTGCAGTGTATATGTTTTAGGACATTGACACAGATATTGTTTTAGTAGGGGAGATCAGAGGATGTACTTTTGGGATGTCCAGTATTTTATTTATTTTTATTATGTATTTATTGCTTTAACCAAAAACAAAAGAAGAAAGTGAAAGTGGAGATTTATAGTAAAAAAAAGAAAAAAGAAAAAGAAAAAAAAAAAGGACTAACAGTTGAAGTCAGAAGTTTACATACACTTAAGTTGAAGTCATTAAAACTAATTTTTGAACCACTCCACAGATTTCATATTAGCAAACTATAGTTTTGGCAAGTCGTTTAGGGCATCTACTTTGTGCATGACACGAGTAATTTTTCCAACAATTGTTTACAGACAGATTGTTTCACTTTTAATTGACTATATCACAATTCCAGTGGGTCAGAAGTTTACATACACTAAGTTAACTGTGCCTTTAAGCAGCTTGGAAAATTCCAGAAAATGATGTCAAGCCTTTAGACAATTAGTCAATTAGCTTCTGATAGGAGGTGTACTGAATTGGAGGTGTACCTGTGGATGTATTTTAAGGCCTACTTTCAAACTCAGTGCCTCTTTGCTTGACATCATGGGAAAATCATTTGCTGTAATGCAATGTCGTACAAGACCTCTAGGGGGAAGCATTTCTCCATGGTAACAATATGCAATTTCCACATAAAATGTGACGTTGTAGTCTGCTGTGAATAATATACCAAGTTGTACCTCTAGATGGTGGCAAAGCTTTGAAATGAAAGGTTCATTTTTTTATTCTGACATCATGTCAGCCCAGACTGCAGACACATATACAAGACAAAATGGCTCTTGCATTTTCTGTAAATAGAAACATTTTTGGTGTGGGGAACTACAAGTTATTTGCAGGGTGCAACGGGGCTAAAGCCCCCCAAGGGTAAAGGCATGTTTAATTTTATTGTCTCCCAAAACACTAAATTGCAACAAACTACAACAGTACTTGCCTAAACACCTGTTTGTCACTGTACACAGCACAGATGTCCTGACTCATGAGATCACTGCATGCAAGGTCTAAAGTTTGAGGTGATTTGATCTAACATTGTCATTTTTAAAATGTTGCAAATTTATGTAGCTAATGAGAATACCTGAAATTATCACATTTATTTAGAGACAAAAGACTTATGTCACTTTCAGTTTTGTTCAAGGTGATTAAATACAAGTTTTTTAATAACGGTCCAATAAGTGAAAGGATAGTATTTGGGGAAAAAAGCCCCCCGTTGCATGAGCTAAAGGCCCACATAAAACAAATTGGAGGGGAAATATATTTATGAAAAATGTTCAAAGTGGTCTTACATTGACTGATCCAGTCACAATAGAGATTAATTTGTTTAATAAATGCTTATGATGTTATGAAATGCCAAATGTTTTTTTAAAATTAAGCATTATCTTAATGTGCAACTCAAAAAGTACCTTGCTGTCTCAAAAGTATTTGCATAAGTAAATAAGATTTATTGAATATTTCAGCTCTGTAAGTCCATACAATACAAATGAATGGTGACCATAATTTTGAAGCTCTAAAAAGCACATAAAGGCAACATAAAAGTAATCCTAAAACTCCAGTGGTTTAATCCATGTCTTCAGAAGTGATATGATAGGTGCAGGTGAGAAACAGGTCAATATTTAAGTTCTTTTTTACTATAAATTCTCCTCCATGTCCAGTAGGTGTCAATATGCACGAAGATTGGGAATCACCAAAATCAAAAGAAGAATGTGAAAGTGAAAGTGGAGATTTATAGTAAAAAAAGGACTTAAATATTGATCTGTTTCTCACACACACCTATCATATCACTTCAGAAGACATGGATTAAACCACTGGAGTCTTATGGATTACTTTATGCAGCCTTTATGTGCTTTTTGGAGCTTCAAATTTTTTTTCACCATTCACTTGCATTGTATGGACCTACAGAGCTGAGAAGTTCTTCTCATTTGTGTTCAGCAGAAGAAAGTTATACACATCTTGGATGGCATGAGGGTGAGTAAATGATGAGAGAATTTTCATTTTTGGGTGAACTGTCCCTTTAAATTTTTAGATTAAATAATAAAATGGATTGCCTGGCCCTGGATGCTGAACGGTTAGTACAAGACTCAGAACACTTTTACACCTAGCTTCAGTGTATATCTTCTAGTGGAAGGATGATATATTGTATAATTAATTTGTTCTGTTTATGTGGATACTTTTTGTTTTCTAAAAGGCTATAGATCACTCTAGGACCAAATGAGAGACACAAGGCATTTCAGGTCTTTTTTGACAATCTTGGTGTTTATTGTATGTATTGCATTTGAACTTGTAGCTAGAATCAGAGTGAATGTTTACAAAGAACGGCCACAAGTTCAACAGGACCTCTGTTCACCCTGGGTGGAAAAGCTTTACTTTTAATAGACCCCTTTACCCGAGTCTCTCGACAGGGCTCATATTCACCATGCATCTCAAAACATAGATGCTGTTTCAGGATCAGTTTAGCTTAATTTCCTCATATCGGAGTGACTGAGATTAGTGGGAAAGCTGATCCCAGACCAGCACCACATCTCTTGGAAGTCTTAAAATGGCCTGAAAGAGACATTGATGAGCCATTCTCATCATAAACAAAAGAAGTACTGGCATCTCAGTATGGGCCCTGGCTTTAAATAGTGCAGATTTATAATCCAACAAAACATTATAAATGAAAAGGAGTGACAATAAAAGAAGCAACAAGAGAGAGGTGTTCTTCTGTGGTTTGGCCTGGTGTTAAGAGCATCGCGTTCAGACTCGAACACCCGGCCGTCCAGTGTAGATGTCTCCTCATGACCAACAAGTTCACATCAGTCTAAAACATCAATACTAAAACTCTCTTAACAATGGGAGGGTGTACAACTACTCCACACATATGGGCCGTTCAGCAGCCAATAGCATTTGGTTGACGCTGTATCTGGAAAGCGAGCAGATGTTCAAACTGCTCCATCACAGGCAGAACAATTCCAGATCAGACCTGGCTTTCATTCGCACTAAAAAGCAGCTCTGCGTTTGGGGGAAATCACAGACGTTGCGAGTAAGAACATAGGAATAGAGATACACAAGCTTTAGCATTAAAAGAACGGTGAGGGGAATGCAGTCAAAGATCTCACGAAAGAAATCGTTTAGCCTCTTCTCCGATACCGGATCAAGGAGTAAAAATAAATATGACTTGAGGAAAGTGGCTAAAATCTGAATGCTATTTTTACCCCACACAAAAGGAAATAATAATAAAAAATGAGTTAACATACAGTACAGCGGGAAGCAGGAGTTCGATGAGCATGACGCAAATTTGTGCCGATTTTGCCACACACGCGCCGCTCACTCCATGTCCACGGCACGCGATTCTCACGAAACCTGTCAGGAAAATGTCCTGGTCCTATTTTACTCCAAAATTAAAAGAAATCAATTTTGCAAAGACATTTTTTTTGGGCCATTAAGATTTGTTGCATTGTGGCGCTATTTTATGACAGTTACGCACATTTTACCTTGCCATTCTCATTACCGCAATGCAAAAAAAGATGGTCATTACGATATTCTCATTACCACAATGTGGAAAAGCGATATATTCATTGTTTATACATCACTGTAGTACTCCCTTGCGTATTTTAATTTGAAAAATCATGGTACAACAGCATCTTTTTTACTGTAATACTTTAAAAATGAAAGTGTTACGGTAATGAGAAACATCACTGAAAATTTTAATGGGAATAGTCAAAGAAAACATCTGAACGCATTACGGTAATGAGAACTGGGGGGTAAGAGTCTTGAAAATGATGTCACAATGCATTCAATCGTAATGGTCCTAACTGTCAGCTTCACTTTAATATTTTTTTTCATTTTTAACTATTTAGGGTTAAATGTGACCAGGACATTTTCTTGACCGGTTTTATGAGAATAATCCTGCTAGTAGTGGAATGCCTTTCAGCTTTAAAACAAATAAAATTATTAACAAAATAGTATAAATAAAGAGTGCCACTTTAAAGTTTGCATGCCTTTAATAGAGGTCCACGCTTTGGCGTTCACTCGTTCCGTTGTTTGTTCTTGTGTGTTCGATTTTAAGTACTTTAGCGTGTTGGTTTTCTTGTTCTTTATTTGCATTTTTTTCAAGAAAGTCATCAAATTCCTCGGGCAGCCACAGAATTGAAACTAACTGACGTTTCATCCAGTATAATGAACAAATAATACTGTCCATGCCACCATGAAAGACTTTCAGAGGAAGATAGTCAATCTTTGCAAAAAATATCATTTAAAATGCACAAAACACAAGACATACAGCAACAGAGGCAATAGTTCTACCCATGGGTAACAACCATTTCTTTTCAACTCAGTTTTTCACTTTAACTTTAAATTTATTAAACTATTGTATTTATGTACAAAAGCGAGCAAGTTGGCTTTGCTCTTTTGGACGGACACAAGGATTGTGTCTCAGAAGTTGGAGTGCTAATGTGTTGATTTTGTCTATAGGACTTTATTGCTTATTACTGCCAGAAGAAACATCTATGTAAACATGGGGGTGGGTATTCTCTGACGTGGCATCGGTTCTATGGAGTGCTCTACGCAGTCAAGTGCAAGATCGCTTGGTTTTAGCTGCTGCGTGGAAATTATTTCCACATTCTAAATGCACCAATATTCCCACAGCCATGGGATTGCTGTTTTTCCTTTGTCTTTGATGAAACACAGCAGATTTTTCTGCTTTGTTGGTTTTGTCACGTAGCACCATTTACAGTCTTTGTCGCAGTTGAGCAGCGATGTAAAAACAAAAACATTATACCAGACGAAAAGAAAACCAGTTATGGGGTTACTTGTGTTGATATGAATCGTAGGTTTTGACGAATGTTTCACTAGTGACCAGCTCACAACCCGTTCATGTAAAGAATCAACAAATATTTTTTTTTTTATATATACAATTCAGCTTTACATTTGGGAAAAAAAGGGGTTTCTATACTGACAATTATCAGTTTAATGCTTCATAGAATCTTTCATCTGGGATAAAACCATCTTAAAACTTATTTTAATCACAATCACAGATTGTTTCTATCTCATTCATTTAATATCGGATACATTCACGAACATAAAACAACAAATCAGGCGTTTTCCTCAGGGCAGGCGGGCTGTGTTCTGGTCACCAGACTTAAATAAGAGTCTCTGATTGGTCAAGGAGGGATAGGTGGCGAGGAGGCAGGACTCATTTTGAGGGCTGGGATAGTGTGTGTGTGTGTGTGTGCGTGTGCATGTGAAGTGGAGCTGGTTTTAGGAGCTGAAGGCCAGTTTGATGCTGCAGGAGGAGTAGCCCTCATCGCTGGCAGTGCTCTGTAGACTGCTGTGGTCGTCCAGATCGCTGGTGCTGGCTGTGCTGACGCTATCCAGCTCTCCTTGAGAGAACTCTGTGCCCTCCACGTCCACCTCCATCTCTTCTGTATCTAAAGAGAGAGAGAACATTTTTGATGTATTGTGTATCAGATTCATACTGGCTGATATCTGAGTCTATTACTAGTGTGTATGCATTTAGATTAAAGGAAAATTCCTGGTTCAGTACAAGTTAAGCTCAATCGACAGCATTTGTGGCATAATGTTGATAATTTTATTATTAAAGAAAGCAAAAGTTGAGGTTACACTGAGGCACTTACAACAGAAGTGAATGGGGACAATTTTTAGAGGGTTTAAATTGAGCTTTTATTTTGAAGTGTTTCTGTGTTGTTATGACCAAGGAGCTCTTGCATTACAACAGCAGCTTCCCACTCCAGAAAAGCTGGTCGTTACACGAATCAAAATGATTATTAAACCGCAAAAGGCTGCTATTTAAAAAAAGAAATATGTAGTCTGTACGTGCCTAACGATGCAAAGTGAATTAGCGCTCTGCTCACTGTCATCTGCTACAAACAGACCACGTGATGCTCATGACGGTGTGTTCCTTGTATGGTCAAGGAGCTCTGAAAGGTATGAGCACTTTCTGTTTTCATATCAGCACAACACCGACTCCACACATTCACTTTGAAGCGTGCGGCAAATGTTTAAATATACAGTTCAATCGCAGCTTTTGCTGTTAAATAATCTCACTAGGACATAGCGTGATTTTAATTGTTTAATAATGAATGCTTATGGAATGACATTCATCCGTCAGATGGTATCGCATTTTTACCAGCACGAGTACAAGTACATGAGTGTGGTATCAGACCCGATTGAGATACCAGTATCTGTATCGTGACATCCCTAGTTTTAGGGTTTGTTGACATTACATCATCATCATCGCAACGAAGATGTAAAATTGGCTATAACTTTACACAGAAAAGGTTAGCAAGTTAACATGCATATTGTTTACATCTTGTGGCTATACTTTTGAAATGGTGAGTATTTTAACATTTATGGATTGGCCCCGTTCACTTCCATTGTCAGTGCCTCACAGGAACCGCAATTTTTGCTTTTTTTTTTTTTTTTAAAGAAGTCAAAATTAATCAATATTATGCCAAAATACTGTCGATTGAGCTGAACTTGTATTGAACCTGGAATATTCCTTTAATGCAGAGCCCATACCTTGGTCTGAGTCGAAGCGGTCGGATCGCTCGGAGCAGACGGTGGAACCTACGCTGTCAGTGCGTAACCTCTCTCCCTCGAGCACGCCCCCGCCACCCCGCAGCAGGTCCAGACGCCTCCGGAGGTGACGCTGCTCTCGCTCCAAGTTATCCAACTGATACTGAGACTTACGCTCCACTTCCTCCAGTTTCTATGAGAAGACAAAGAAACAGTGACTCATGGATCATTACAGATAATCACTAACAACATACACAAGAATTTACAGTGTAATCCATTGTTATTGAACTTCTGTATCAGTAAACACACATCCATCACTACAACATTTTCGAAGGGTTCACACACTTTTTTGACCAATACATTTCCATGAGCTTTCCAGTCGTTTGTAAGGATTTATAAAAATGATTCAAATTCACTGGTGAATTATTCTGAACAATTGCTGAACTGGTTCCACCAAATTATTGAAGTGACTCAAAAAGAATGATTCACTCGCAAATCAGACATCACTATGACAATTACTATGGAATTTTAAACACCCTTTATTAAGAAATGAAGCAGGGAAAAATGAAGGTGAGGCATGACTTAAAGGGTGTGTGTGTGTGTGTGGTTTGTCAAGCTCATGACTGTTGGCTGTTTACTACAGTTTTGAACCCAGTTCAGATCAATAATCCTCCACACGTGACCCTTTTGACTTCGTAATACATTACACTAGAGCACAGTATAACCCCCAGCTAAAACCACAGACACGCACACACATGGGCACACGCATACTGTAACTGGTTTGGAGAGCTTAACCTGTTATGGAGGGGAAAACCAGTAGGACATCAGAATGAAAAGCAAGCTGCAAATAAAGGGGGAATTATCACATACATATTTTAAACAATAGGTAGCCTCTGTCTATAGTGGTTGAGGGAGATTTTACAAAACTCGTTTGTCACTTCCTCTCTGCTGTCAGGTATTTGTGTGTTCTTTAATGTGTCGTGGATTTTTAAATTACATGTATGTGAAAATGTCCTCTTTGTATCCAGGAGACCTATTCAGGAAATGGATGTTTTGGCTAACCAATATTGATTTTTCAATGGCCATTGCTAACACTTAGACAGCGCAATGGCTGGTATAAAAGTCTAAATTAAAATTTAATTAAAATGTCAAAAAGGGATATCTATGGGGGGCCTGGGTAGCTCAGCAAGTAAAGACGCTGACTATCACACCTGGAGTTGCTAGTTTGAATCCAGGGTGTGCTGAGTGACTCCAGCCAGGTCTCCTAAGCAACCAAATTGGCCCGGTTGCTAGGGAGGGTAGAGTCACATGGGGTAACCTCCTCGTGGTCGCTATAATGTGGTTCTCGCTCTCTGTGGGGCACGTGGTGAGTTGTGCGTGGTTGCCGTGGAGAATAGCGTGAAGCCGCCACACGCGCTAGGTCTCCACGGTAACATGCTCAACAAGCCACGTGATAAGATGCGCAGATTGACGGTCTCAGACGCGGAAGCAACTGAGATTCGTCTCCGCCCCACCTGGATTGAGGCGAGTCACTACGCCACCACGAGGACTTAGAGCGCATTGGGAATTGGCATTCCAAAATTGGCATTCCAAAATTGGGGAGAAAATAATTGTTATTATTATTCGGTCCAAGTCATCTATTTCAAAAATGTTTTTTTTTTTCTTCTTCATACAATTTTAGGTTTGTATTAATATAAATTAATATGGTGGCCCAATTATATTTTTGTCTACAAAACTCATTTCAAACATTTAAGCATACGCCTTCAGATCAAAAGGTTTTTAAGATCATGAGAAACATGTCAGTCACGTAACCCCAAACTTCTGAATGGCAGTGTACTTTGGTTTTCCACATGCTGATACATCTTGTACACAATGCGTGTTAGGGCTGTGCCAATATAATAATATATCGGTATATCACATTACCTTTTCTCACAATATTGTATCAACACTTGTTGACTTATGTATCGATAGTTTTACTCATCTATTTGAGTGCACATATGTCCAACATGCCAATAATAAAGAAGCACATAGTCTAAATAAGAACAAACTCTGACCCCATTTACACCTGGTTTTTAGATGTGTCTCAGATGATCTGATGACAGTGTTTACACCTGGTATTATCATGCATCTCCTGTGACCACTTGGGTTTGCATTTAGAAGGAGGGACTCTGCTATCATGACGACTTGCATCAATCACTATGTCAGTGTGTTACTGCATGGTACTAAACCGTGAATAAGTCATAAAGACAAGGAAAACGTGAACAAATTGGGAACACTTTTCCTCTATTTTTTTTTTCATCAACGATAAGGAAGACGAGATGAAAAAGGTGCATCATGACGATAATTAAAGCATACAGTTGATGAGAATATGACGAGGTTACAATGATACTACAAGATATTACCAGAAGAAAAATCTAGATAACCATCTGTTTATAGAAAACTATTTTAGATATGAATTCATCTAATTCAGTGATCCATTACGTTGCAGATTTCTAAGCTTGAGCTGCGAGAGTTGATCGCGCTAACACTGGCAAAATGAACTACTTCTAAACGGGGTAAATACATCATCCAAACTCATCCTATTTATGCATGAGATTCAATCACAATATCCACAACATATATGCAATGTAACAACTCATGCAGTTTCCGTAAAAAACTCTAGAGCATGAAGAATTTAGAATACAGTAGGCTAACCACTAAAAAGTAGCTAATACTTAACTCTATTCATTATTATTTCAGGAGCAGGCTTTTCACAACAAGGACAGTATAAATCTATCAAACAGAGTAAAACTGACTAAACTTAATGAAAATAACATGTCAAAACATATTTCGTCAACTCATTTTAAAAGGACATTTTTGTCAAAAAACTAAAACAAAAAACTGTGTAAAAATGAACACTGGTTTTAGCGCAACGGTTGATTGACAGGTAAGGGGTGGTGCTTTACTGCTGGGGGACACATCCCGGTCACATGCGCTTTTGACTACCTCTATATGTGGTTTTTGTCATCCAATCACAAAATGTTTTAGACCCCATATTATACCTGTATATAGCGCTGACCATTTGTGATCGGATTACCCGGAACGCAACTTAATACCACATGTAAACAGGGTATCTGAGATTGACGTTTCAGAAGTGTGATCAGAACCACTTCTATGAGGCGTGAAAGAGGTTAAAACTGAACCCGCTTCATTCATTCTTTCTCTCGCAGACACGCTGGCTCTTTTTCAGTTACAATCCAATTACGATATCATGAAGTATGACAATATATTTTATGTATACTTTTTTTTTTAAAACAAAGTATATCCTAGCCTTAAGTGTAGCAATTGTAATTGGCTTATCTATATAAAAAAATTTTTGTCTTTCACTTTTTTGAAAATCTAATTAGCTTTGATATAATTAGCTTAAAGGTGCTGTAAGCAATTTTTTTGTGAAAAGGTATGCAAAAAATGTTTCTACCCCCTGAAATGTATTAATGAAATAAGTGTAGTGAGATATCTCAAAGGTCTCTGTGTCAGCTCTAGACTGCAAACAAATATGTGTCTGCGGGCCGCAGTCTCTGGCACTTTCTGCCTGTCAATCATTTTGCGTGTTCTCATAGTATTGCAGTTCCCGTGAATTATTGAGGCTTAATGCCATTTTTATGCCATGTTGGTTATAACAGTTGTCAGTTGAGGGCACTATTTTGCTGCTGTTGTTTTTGACAACTGCTTCTGCTCTGTGTTGGTCTCAATAAAGCTCATTTGGTATCTTTGAAGGGCTTTTCTTTTTCTTTTTTTTTTTGGAAAGAGGGGGTGTGGCAAACACAACAGCTCAACTTGCTGAAATTCCAGAATGGCTAAAATCGCTTACAGCACCATTAATTTAGAAGCAACAGAACCCGATGGGAGGTATCTGGGAGGCGATGGGATCACAAGTATATGTGCACAAGTGTGAGTGTTTTTACCTTTATGTGTGCTTTGGCCTTGTTGAGCAGTCCAAGTGTGGTGTGACGGCTGCTGTCTGTTCCCAGCGGGATGAGAGTCTTCAAACGCTCCAAACACAGACGGAGATGGGCTCGCCTGAAGACACGTGAAAACAGAAGCGTCAGCCTGATACATACACTTCTGATCAAACGTTTGTGGCCACTTCACTGACATGTTTCTTATGATCTTAATCTTTTGATCTGAAGGCGTATGCTTAAATGTTTGAAATGAGTTTTGTAGACAAAAATATAGACATATATTAATTTCATTATCAAACTAACATTTTATTAAAAAATACGTTTTTGAAATGGATGACTTGGACCAAATAATAAAGAAAAGCAGCCAATAAGTGCCCAACATAGATGGAAACTCCTTCAATACTGTTTAAAAAGCATCCCAGGGTGATACCTCAAGAAGTTGCTTGAGAAAATGTCAAGAGTACATGTCTGCAAATTCTAGACAAAGGGTGACTACTCTGAAGATGCTCAAATATAACACAGTTTTGATTTATTTTGGATTTTGTTTAGTCACAACATAATTCCCATAGTTCCATTTATGTTATTCCACAGTTTTGATGACTTTACTATTATTATAAAATGTGAAAAAATTATAATAAAGAATGAGTAAGTGTTTCAAAACTTTGACCGGTAGTGTATATACACACACGCCCTGAAAATCCCTAACGAACATTCTGTGCTTATGCGTTCGAGGTGAAAATTTACAGCAAACAAAATATTTTACAAGAAAAGACAATAGTGCGTTCTCCACCTTAAACACAAAGTGCTCATGCACACCCGCACATCCAACAGACTACTTAGGGATTGTTCACGCAAAAATTCTGTCATCATTTACTCACCCTATGTTGTTCAAACATGTATCACTTCCTTTATTCCACCGAACACAAAAGAACATGTTAGGCAGAATGATAAGGACTGACAGCCTTCATTCACTTTCATTACAAGGAAAAAGATGCAATGAAAAAGACAGAAAGTCATATGTGTTTTGAACGACATGATGTTGACAGAATTATTTTTTTATTTTTTTGGGAAATATCCCTTTAAAGAGCACTTTAGGATCTCAAAGTGCTTGAGGGTGTATCCATTCAGAAGTGGAGATAACCTGAAAAATTCTCCTCCCAAAGAATGTCCTTTAAAAGACGCATTCTATGAGAGTATGGGCAAGAAAGTGCTTGCGTGTGAGTGATTGGTATCAGCAAATGTGCTTCTAATTGCCTTATTGAAGCTTTTCAACCCTAATTCTGTTGGCATTCATTCTTATCAGCAATGAAGATGGCTGCTCTGTACCTTTCACACTCACACAAACACTGTCTGTCTGCCCCGTGACAATGGCAGATTTATCATGAGCCTTATCACTATGTCTGAGCACCACCGGGAGGGCACTGTTATCAGAACACCCGTTACACATACACACCCATCGCAGACGTTCCACTGTCTGCCTCTGTGTGTACGTTCATTGATCAACATTGTGCATTAATGACTATGGGAGTCTTTTAGGTTTTTTAGCTCTAGTTATAACTGTTACAGACTTCAAGTTTGTCTACACAAACTCACCCCACAACCTATTTACATAGCAACCAAATTAAACCCAAATATCTTTAAAATACTTCTCACGCAATCCCGAAACATCTCCGATATCATCAGTCTACAGACATGGTGTCACGTCACGCTCAGCAGTGCTTGCTGGGAAGGCTGTACATGTTCATGTGTTTGCTTTAGGCTGTGTGTGGCATGATAAATGTCATCGTTTAAGTCATCAGACGGCGTCCGTGCCAAACAACAATCACTATGTTTGTCGTCTTGGAGTCAAAATGATAAAACAACATATATTTACCTAACTATGACATCATAGCAGGTCACGCAACAAAACACTTTAGTTTCTATGGCACTTAAAAAAAGTCCTTTGGCCATTACATAAAGAAAGGTGGATTTACAAAACAAAAACAAACAAAAGTTGTTCATAAAAATGGTATAGGTGTGTTTCTGTTTGTGTGTTTGAGTTACTATGAATAACCTGTGGCGTAATCGACTATCCAAATGCAGCAACATTATATAACATGTTTGCCAGAGCTTCGACGAACTTACGCATGGTACATGATTGCACTTTGTTACCCCTGATAGTCGTGGGTGTGAAAATCTGTGCTTAGATGGATAGATAGGGCGAGTTGTAAACTCTTCTGCATTAGTTATATAGAGAACTCAATACTATGTATAATAATAACTCAATTCAACAACATGCTTCTTCTGTTTGAGCATGTTCAGGCCTGTTCTTACACCCCAGGCAAGACAGTTTTTAATCAGTGAACATCTTCGCATGTACTTTAAATGACTCAGTCTACACATACGCGCGCATGCACGCACGTACGCACACACAATATCATAGGGAATACGTTTAAACAAACAAGCACCAAAATTGCCCACATCTGATAGAAGGATAGAAAGACAATCAGGCAGATATAACGACAGATAGAACGAATGATGCATAGATGGAACCTTAGTGAGATTTACAGAGCGATGGATATAGACAGAGAGATAAAACGATACAAGAGCAATAGAGATAGATACAGATAGAGAGACAGAGCGATAGAACAATCAATAGACAGATAGATAAATATGAACAATTGGAGATATCTCATCAACATCTTCTGATCTTTTACCTCCTGCACATGGCAGCACCAGATTTATGACCACAGGCCAGACAAGAGAGTAAGAAAAGACGGAAGTGCTCTTTAGACCGTCTTTTGTAGCGTACATACCAGTGGTTTGCTTAGTTTTGTTCACCTTAATCTCAACAAAACAACCATACCACAAGGTGAAAAGGGTTTTATTGGCTGGTGAAAAGCACATGTTTAAAGGGTTTGTCATTTCTTGCTCTTGTAGGTTCAGAGACAGAGTCACTGTGTTTGTGGTCTGCACAAACACCCCTCATGCCGTCTTGTGGCTCCATGTGACCTTACGCCTGCCTGCACCAAATCTGGCGGCTGTCTGTATACAAAGCACATTCAAAACCACAAGAGCATTTCAAGTGTTTTCATATTTACAATTTGACCATTTGGTTCTGCTTTTGTTAGACGGGGTCAGGGGTTGCATTTACTTAAAACTCTGTCATTTACAGATTTTTTTAATCATTGACGGATAATTAAAAATGCTGTCCATCATTTTCACAGATACCACCGTATATCACTATAACTGGTAATATGCGTCTCTACCACTTGTGTTGGGTTTGAGTGGAGGGTCTCCGATTTCAAGACTGCATACATCAATCATTACGTCAGTGTATTACTGCATGATAATAGAGCGCAAAAAATGTAAAGAACAAAAAGCGTGTAAAATTGCCACATCCAACTGTGAATTTACTGATCTAACCGCAAACATGACGTTAAGAGCAGAATTCTATGTTATTTGAGTGGAGTACAGATTGAGGTTCAGAAGTGTGTATGTCATCTGTTTCACTTTGTTGATATCAGGCACACTTTACTTGGTTTCACCAAACTCGCTTGGGGAGTCAAAAATCTATTATTTATCCACTGTTATGTGTATACCATTATAATGGATGCTATGCCCCTGAATGTAGCCCCTACACTTAAGAAATGAAAACAAGTATTATGGATAAAAATAGACCGTGATGGAAAACTCAGTCTGTCAGAGTGACAGATGAAGATTTTTTCTAGCGTAACCTCTGGACGGGGTTGTGTATGGAAACAAGGAATGTCTGAGAAGAACACACAAATGAACACTTTATCTGAGAATATGGATAACCAAAGGACTGTGAAAAACACAGTATGTGCTCTGCCAGGGTGGGGGTTTTATTAGGGGTTGAAAACACATGCTTGCCCCAGATTCTGCTTGGTTTATTGGTAAATAATGAATGTATAATGAATGGAACTGTCATGATGTGATGGGCCTGACATGTTAATAACTAATGTCAAGGTTAAGAGGCGGTCGACACGTTCCTAACGAGTTCCTTAATTGCATTGTGCAAAACTGCACAAAATTTCGGTGCAAAAACTGTGACAAAAGTGCACATATTATGTATATGACGCATGTATATAAACACACACCAGCGGTTTCATCTGTGGCAGGAAGTCTCACATTTTCTCACACAGAGTCAACACCTCTGCCGGTGCAGCAAGCAAAAACTGGTAGTCTTGCACTGATATGAAAATGCACACAAAACAACAAGCTTTATAGGGAGTGTGCATAGTTCATTCGGAGCATTATTTAGACCTTTTGATTCTTCAAGTGAGCACGCACAGTGCATCATCTCTGCCGTACATGTAACGTGTACCACGGGCGAGGACGTATTTATAGCAGCACGTGCATGCAATACAGATGAAGTCTGGAGCAGTCGCATATGATGGCATGGATGCAACATATAGCAATGCATGTACTGTACATGCGCATACTTGAAGAGGGAGGGTTGTTTCCAATGGATTCCACTTCTTGTACGTTTTTCTCCCTTGCCTCACATGGCCAGGTTATTGCACACCAGTGCATAGATTACAGAGCAAGAACAGGCTTTGGGTTCTCAAGCCCTGATCCTGAGCTGATCAATACAGCAGGACTGACAGCTTTATCTGGGTTACCAGCTTTTTTAAGCCTTGTTTTATTTAAAGATCTATCTCCATGCCTCTTTTATGATGTCATAATGAGTGAGCATGTGGAAGTGTCACCCTCAGAGCTGTAGCGGTTCTCAAAGCAGCTCTCGGCTCTCAGATTAAACGAGAGCAACATCCTCCCCCACTGCACAAACACACAGATGGGTCATTATTTATGCTAGCCCTCCCTTCTCGTGAAATCTGCCCGAAAACTGGACATTTAAAGAGATGCACTAACATAAAAGCAACATACACTGGGAATAAAATGCAGCCTTTCAACATGGGCAGAGAAAGGGAGGAAGATAAAGGAGAAAAGGTGGGGGTAGTCAGGATGGAGAGAATGAGAGGAAGATGAATAAAGAGGTAGGAGGAAAAGGTAGTGGCAGAAAGACAGTACAGACAGCCACAGTGACAGCACTCTATGTAAACATGCTTGCAAACAATGAAACCTTTGAGCGGTGCATGGGGTGAACCAATGATAGTTTACTGTACTGCATGACACATAAAAGAGAGGGAGAGAGAAAGAAAAACAGATAGAGCGAGGGAGGTACAAACAGACAGATTGAGATCTACAACGGTCCTACAAAATACCCTTGTTGCATTCCAGGTTAAATGCTACAGGTAGAGTGATGGCTACAGACTACAGGGAAATAAAGAATCACGTACACACTCCGACAGTAACAGCTGTGGTGAAGCAAGACCTGCACTGGCCCATCAGTAACACATGGATTAATTCACACATGCTGAGCTGTAATCTGCTCCACACAGCCCAGACCAGCAGACCCTACTCACATGCCCAGAGTTTGTGCGTGTGTTCATGTGATCGCTGCCCCCATCCCTAAAGCCCCTGCAGATGATTGTGCACATAGAAAACACAGATTTTGTTACTGTACAATTTTCTGTATAGTACGTTTCAATTGGCCAGAAGGTTGTGAACGTGTTGGGGTTGTAATCTAATAAATGTGGGATAATCCCAAAAATAAAAGGGACAAAATGAGAAAACAGATGTCACCAGATGTTTGGATTGCACCACTCTCTCTAAAAATCCACTCAAGAGAAGCTTTACTTCCCCATAAGGACACCTAATCCGAACACAAAAAAAATACACATAATGGCAGTGAATGGGCTAACAAGCGTAGAACTCTTCCGTAATCAGATCAAAGGCCATGGCACACAAAGCAAGGGAACATGAGTGCAGATCAATGGGGCTGGTTATGATTGAACGACCTTCAGGTGCTCAGATGTTTGAGTGGCAGGCTTTGGCCGTGTCTCGTTTGGAAGGCTCCGTCCTCTGGAGGTCGCATTTGTCAGCCGCATACGTCATCAAGGCTGTCTCGTTTCAGAAAAGCGAGTAGGACACTTCGAATACAGTCTTCCAATGCGACCTTCTTTCACGGGAATTCGGAGGATGCATGAGGTTTATCCTTTGTGGGCACTCACAACCCACAATTATTTGCTTCAACGGAAATGTCAAAAAACAAAAAATGATGCCAATTTGCCCGTAAATATGTTCAAACACAAGTAAAGTTATTTCCCAAGTTGAAGTAGTTCAGTAGATGGGTGCACAGTATATAATATGTATAATTATATTAATATATAATTAAAGTATTAGACTAAAAGTACACCTGTAAAATCTATTTTATTTTCTCTTTACATCTTTATAACTCTCCTAAAATTTACCTCATACATTCCCTTGAAAGGGGACTTTGTTCCCTTCTCACTCAAAGCGCTCGCGCTTGTTAAAGAGTGGTGTGCCGTCATAGCAACCATGATACATTCTGTTTCCATTTGTCCTACGAAGGCCGTCTCGTTTAAACGAGGCTTGTTTAGAGGACACTCGGTATACTGCAGCCTTCAAAGGACACAACCTACCTAGCATGCAGCCTTCGAAATGAGACACAGCGTTTGTCCAGCTTGCTACAGTGTTTCCCTATGATAACAGAACTCAAATCTGTAGTTCTGTGGTAAGCCCTAGGGACGTAACCACCACATACATTGATGGATGTCCCTAACAATATTTTAATTAGTGGTCGACCAGTACTTGTTTTTCAAAGGCCCATCCTTCAGCCAGGGCTATTCAATACAATTTCTTGGGGGCCACAGTCTTGCATAGTTTAGCTCCAACCCTAATCAAACACACCTGAACCCGCTAATCAAGAACTTCAGGAATACTTGAAAATTAAAGGCAGTTGTGTAAGAGCAGGGTTGGAACTACTGTATACAGTAGGCCTCCAGGAACAGAACTGAATAGCCCTGCATTAAGGCTTGGTCACATTTACCTTTGCATGGAAAACTTCCACAAGCGAATATGGAGTGGGAAGGTGTTTAGAGTTTAAAACCTGCATAAGCTACTTGCCATGCAGTCTCTTTTTAATACTGCACTTTATCCTCTAAGAGTAAAATTATTAAGAAACTCACTACTAAAATGATTTCCTCGTCCACTGTGAATATTCAGTGTAGCTTTGTACAAATCAAGAAACTTCCTATTGGTCATCGCTGCAAATTCATGTGTCAAAGCAAAATGTGCATCTGGAAATTTCTTCACCACCAGAAGTCCATCAGGCAAAATTCCTGATCATGCAGATTCCCATTAAGATACCTGTACTGCACCCCAGGAAAGGAAAAAGTGATCAAGCTTTAAGCTATAAAATTTGGTCACGCCAACCTTGAATTTTTGGTTACAGCATTGGTAGGCCCACAAACCTATAGCGTCAAATTTTGACACGGGACAGACGTCTAGCTATACAAACTTCAGGTTTTAAGGGTGTTGCTCATAGTGTTCAACTGCCTATTCTATTCAGGTACATTATATTGATTGCTTCCTACTTAAATTGATGCTGAGCTTGTAATTGTTGAATTGGCTTGCACAAAACTAGTAAAGAGAAGTTGAAATATGTTGGGTGTGGTTGTGTAGCAAACAAGCTTCATGGTGTCATCAAGGATGTGGGTCTGTTTGTGTGTTGTCTTTGTATCCATTTTTACCAGTTGCCATGGGTGTTGCATTTGCAAGGAGATGTCGTCCCTGAATGCAATGAAACAGGGTGTTTTTACAGAACACACAGTACATGTGGGGCAAGGCAGAGCACTAGTGACCTTCAATTCTCAAATGTCCTCTGCTATACTCTTCTGACTGAGTCCTGAAAGACGACTGTCATAGGAGTTTGTGTCCTTGCTTTCTGACTTAACCAAAACTGCCAGACCTTTGTCAAACTTACAGAATGTGAGTGAGTCTACAATGCCCTAGCACATGTGCAGGTCTGTATGCACTTGCTTATTGGACCAAAGATCATGCCTCTTAAGCTGCTTTTGCCAGCCAAGAACAATTTTCAGATATCAAGTTGAAGAGAACAGCCAGTTCTAGTTCCCCTGGGAATTCTGGAAACCCAGAAAGGGGAACGTTCTGACTCCAGCTTCCTCTGTACTGCCTTAGCACACAGGGAGGACTCATGATTCTTTTCGAGGGCGGAAGGATGTTGCAGTCAACTTGCCCGTGCTCCTCTATATTCTCAAAAGAGCTTTTCTTAGAGCTGGCAGACTATTTTCAGTAAACCAGCTTGGCAGATTTATTTCTGAGCCTTTGCATTCCAACTGTCAAATGCACTTCGGCCCACACAACCACAACAAGAAGCTTAACACACAACCAAACACCTTCACTCTCATACAGCTAATAATTAACAACCACATAACAACCGTAATTGGAAATGAAATCATGTAGAACTTGGCAGTTTACTAGAAAATTTGCCAACTGCAACACATTGTTATTTTTAAGCTTGCAACATGCAACCCAAATTTAGGAAGCTGAGGTTCACCACATCTGTTCAAAGACATCACAAGATCAAACAGCGGCATGCTTGACTGAGTGCATGTATGTGCTATCTGCGTATGTGTGTGTTTTCTGTGTGTGTTGTGGCTTGCAAGAGGCAAGAATGCGGTCACAAGGATTTCATCTTCTTCCTCTTCCTTTCTGATGCACAAAAACACTGTAGCTATCTGGCATCACATCTCGGGTGAACTCAGTGTATGTGATGCCTGACAGACACAAAATGGCCACTGGTTGCCAACCAGGGCTGCAGTAAGGCCATGGCGACAAGGAATCCCATTGTGCCTCCAGGTGGCCTGACATGTTGTGGCAACAAGCTAAAAATGCATTTCAAAGTGTTGTAGGTCGTTCCGAGTTGTTTTAGCTACAGAAATAGAAATTCTAAATAATGAACTTCTCTAATAGGTACATGGAGTCAGGGGCATTTTGGTGCTGGGTGTGTCTGCTGACCCGTCATCTTGTGTTGTGTAATATTTGTTTGCGCTAACACTGAGGGTTGTTCAACTAGCCCTGTCCTCTTTATCTGCCCCAAACCCACACAACTCCACACCGCCACACTGACAACTTCTCACATGGGTGGACATTATCTGAGAAACCCAGTCGGCTTGGGAGGAGATGGGTTTGAGTATACTTACACATATGCACACACACACACACACACACACACACACGTGGTTTATTTAAAACATCCTTTACTAGAAGTGCTTGTGTTTTGTTCCATCAATGAGTAAAAGCAACTTGATTGTAAGTGTTCATCCATTTCGTCCAACCCTGGGCACATGTTTCCTGTCTCACCCATCCTGTCCCATCCCAGATGATTGGCAAGCAAACAGGCATGAGTGGGCCATGCTTAATAAAAGTTAATTGAACTGAGCTCCAGGTCTTCAGATAGAGGGTCACAAAGGAGTTCATTTTAGTCTAGACAGAGTTCTTTGGAATCTTTGAAGTGGAGCTTCCCCTATTTGCGTGCACAGATCCTAAACAACAGGCCCCTCACTGTCGGTGTTTAATGTTGATCAGATAAGCACTCGAGAGACTTTAGTCTCAAACGCATAACTCCAGCACTACATGCTGAACATTCAAGCAACTAGAACGTACAGTACATCACTGGTAGACACACACACATCCACTCTACATTTTGTCTTCCTGTTATGCAACTGACATTGTACAATACTCTTTACAAAGGACATGAACAGTGAGACTCTGGTTTCTGCCCTCTCCCTGTGCTCTGGGTAGTAATCTGAAACTGTGGCAATGGTAGTTGTGAAGGATCAAGGAGCGGTGTGAGGGGATAAGAGGGAATTCCCTTAGATTAGCAGAATTGGGCCACCTCTTGCTTTTACTTTTAGATACCTGTTGCTGGATGGAAAGGGTTGAGGACAACATTTTTCAGTAGTCTTATAACTGTTTGTGTTATTTAGGTTTACTTTTTTTTTTTTTTTTTTGTGCATTTTAGAATTAGCTTTAGTTCTAGAGGTCCCCACTAGTACTAGAGGGGGAGTTCCATTCATTTTTCCACAGGCAACTTAATTTTCAACAATAACATAAACTTTTAAAGAAAGACACCTCAGACATGGTTTGTTTGCTTCATCTCTAACAACTCTTATGAAGGATTTAATCAAATCTGTATGGAAGAATGGGAAAAGTCCTTACAAAACCAAGAGGGGTGAAAAAGTGGCAGGCACTGTTTTGCTCTATTGATATATTTTACCTCACAATACTGCAACAATATTATCATATCGCGACCCAGATATCTATATAATTCGCTCTCGCTGATTCCCACCCCCATTCAATACTGGATACTATATATATATAAATTGTACTTACCGATTTTTCTCCAGCTCATTGTGTGTAGACCTATAAAACAAAAATGAAAGAATGAACAAACATAACTTATTATTTGTGTTTGTGGGTCTTTGAGGAATTAAGTGCACTAAACGTTTTTATCATAACCCACATCATAAACATACTGTTAGCTCATTTCTTGAGCACTTAGCTCCTGAATTAAAAGTCAGCTCTCACTGTAAGATCAGAGGTCATCCGAGTGAACAAGCCCAGCCGCTCGTAACGAACAAGTCTATGCGTCTTTATAGGTTCCAATGGATTTACTAATTAATCTTTATTGGGGGATGAACCAGCCCACCCTTTGCAACCAATCCAGTAGCTCCAGTAGGAATTATTAAGACTCCTCTAAATGACCCACATGTCACTGCAACTCTTTGTTTACTGCAACAACAAAAAAAAAACTGAGAAATGAAGTGTGGAGAGCCAAGAAGGGGAGCACAATGACCTGCCTATATCTCAGCACGTGAGAGAGCTCTCCTTTTCGTTCAATGAGTGAGTACCAGTGGCCGCTCTCTCTCTCTCTCTCTTGCTCTCTCTCTCTGAGAGCACGAGCCAGTGTTATGTTATTGTAAAGTGAATCAGCCATTCCTCTAAAAGGTTCTGCTGAAAGCTTTTCCAAAGCTCTAACTGGCCGGCCGAACCGTGCACAGCAATGCCATTGCAGGGGTAGCACGATGCGGCCGCAGTAGGGCCCTGTTTCTCCATGAGTCATGTGACCACTTCTCTTTATTGGTGACTATTAATACCAGAAGCGTGTTTTCAGGCACCCTGTCGCTGACCTGATGGGATTGCCGTTTCTGCACTGGAGGATGTGTGTGGGTTCAAGAAGGGAGGAGGAATGCAACAAGGGACAAAGAGGCAGGTGAAAAAAAAAGGAATGGTATGGCTGTGTTTTCAGATGGACAGGTTTTGAGATGCTCAAAAATGCTGTCTAGATAGGCAGCTCACTTGGTTGAGATGCTCAAAAATGCTGATAGGCAGCTCACTTGGTTGAGATGCTCAAAAATGCTGATAGGCAGCTCACTAGGTTTTTGAGATGTTCAAAAATGCTGTCTAGATAGGCAGCTCACTTGGTTGAGATGCTCAAAAATGCTGTCTAGATAGGCAGCTCACTAGGTTTTTGAGATGTTCAAAAATGCTGTCTAGATAGGCAGCTCACTAGGCTGAGATGCTCAAAAATGCTGTCTAGATAGGCAGCTTACTAGGTTTTGAGATGCTCAAAAATGCTGTCTAGATAGGCAGCTCACTAGGCTTTGAAATGCTCAAAAATGCTGTCTAGATAGGCAGCTCACTAGGCTTTGAAATGCTCAAAAATGCTGTCTAGTTAGGCAGCTCACTAGGCTTTGAAATGCTCAAAAATGCTGTCTAGATAGGCATCTCACTAGGCTTTGAGATGCTCAAAAATGCTGTCTAGATAGGCAGCTCACTAGGTTTTTGAGATGCTCAAAAATGCTGTCTAGATAGGCAGCTCACTAGGTTTTTGAGATGCTCAAAAATGCTGTCTAGATAGGCAGCTCACTAGGTTTTTGAGATGCTCAAAAATGCTGTCTAGATAGGCAGCTCACTAGGTTTTTGAGATGCTCAAAAATGCTGTCTAGATAGGCAGCTCACTAGGTTTTGAGATGCTCAAAAATGCTGTCAAGATAGGCAGCTCACTAGGTTGAGATGCTCAAAAATGCTGTCTAGATAGGCAGCTCACTATGTTTTGGAGATGTTCAAAAATGCTGTCTAGATAGGCAGCTCACTAGGTTGAGATGCTCAAAAATGCTGTCTAGATAGGCAGCTCACTAGGTTTTGGAGATGTTCAAAAATGCTGTCTACACAGACAGCCTTATTTATATGAAAACATACAAATGCCTTTTAAACAAATATCGTTTGTCAGATTAACTCATTGTTTAGTTGAAAAGTAGATATCTAGATATTCTATAATTAAAGCATTTAAATATATTCTATATCATAAACAAAAATAGGTAACCTCAAGCAACAACGTGATGCATCTTTTTATAGACGGATTAAAACGCATGTTACGCGGTTTTCGTTAGAAAACAACTATTTTATCGACATTTAGACAAAAGGGAAACAAAATACTTGTTTCTGAAGTGGGATAACGAAAAGACATAATTTAATAAAGATGCCTCAGGCTGTTCACGTTGGCAGCAAGAAAACAACAGTGGCTGTAAATAAGAGCGGTGTGTTCAAGGGTCTGGGGTAAATTTAACATCACTTTCGAAAAAACAAAAATAAGAAGAAGAAGCGCTAACTGATTATCTCACGGGTTACTTAGCGGGTTATTGATCGAAGAGAGTTAAAACGGACGTCTTGTGATTGCCTGCTAGTAGACTTTCGGTTCAAACAAAACGAAACCCCATGACGTCCGAGAGCAAAAACAGGACGTGAGTTTTCACACGGTCCCTAACCTCAACGCTGCAGTAGTCCCGTTTGACAATCAGCTGATGAGAGCTCCCCTCCCCCAAAACAAATCCAGCAACAAAATAAAATAATACAGCTTCATTTACAAGCTGTAAGGTCTATTTTATAACACATTATATCAATATTGCAGTGTTTTCAGCCCATCCGACTTGATGCATAGTGTTAACAAGTTTAAAGTTTAGGCCGTTTTAAACATCACAAAACCAACCCAGAAGCTTCAGAAGCAATAATGACAAGTAGCAATAATTCATAATTCAATAATTAAAAATAATAATAAACAGTAGCAATAATTGAAGCCCCTATTTTCCAATGACAGATGTCATAGCAGTATGAAATATGTCTTTCTCTGGCTTTGCACCAGCAGTTTTTTATCAACTCTAGTGGAAGTTAAAAGAAGTCACATCATGTGCTTACCTGTTGAGGTTGCTGTTGTTGTTGAACTTTTTATTTCGGAATTTCCTTTGTCTCTGGTAGCTGGAGTGCTGAATAGACGGAAAGGTCGAGGCATATCCGTGTTCACATTCTGAAAAAGACACCGCAGAAAAGTGTCACACTTCTGATCACACATCAGTCACGGGCCCTTTAACAGCAATACACACTCTGATCTTAAAGACGCGGCATTTGAAATGATACAAAGGTGATTTATAACCATCAAAACTGTACCTCTGTCTCTCCTTTCTATAAATTCAGCTGCTTCCAGTAACCTCTGGATATTGAGCACAGCAGTCATCCTTTTAATTAATCTAGAGAGTCTGATATGTGATCACGGTGACAACTATCGCTATGAAAACGGCTGAAAGCGTAGCATTGAATATTCCTCGGATGCTTCACTTGCTATGTGGTTTTGTTTCAGTTTGCTTTATCGCAGACTAGAGATATTTCCTACAGCGTTAGCAAGCTAGTAACATCAAATTCTGTCCAATTTGACAGAAATAAAATCTCAGATGTCGTAATATCAAAAGTGCTTCAGGAAAACAATCTACTACAAAGTATACAAAATGAATAAAAAAACAGGTACAAAAGAGTCCCCGAGAGCCCAGCCTGCTTAGTCCCTGGTGCTTGCGCTGTCTTCTCCTCTCCCCGTTTGTTTACCTACTGTTTTAACAGCTGAGCGGATAGAGACCAAAACACGGCATTATGGGAAATGTAGTTCCTCACATAACCGGCCCTTGAACTCGAGAAGGGAAAGCGAATTTAAAGCCCAGTCAGCAAGCGGAGCATATTTAAACACCATCTTTGATGTTTATGTCATTTCGATTGTCTATCTATTGCATCTAAAGCGCTAAATTCAGGGTTTTTGTGCTAATGTCTAACCAATGAAAGTATACATATGAAAATTTTATTCACTATGCAAAACTTCCAGGACTTTGCCAAGCCTGGAAGTCCCTACTTTTGCGTTAGATGTGTTCAGATATGCGTGATAACCCGGTGACGTTTACAAAATACGTCTTTTTTACGGCTATTTCCCTGTTTGGCTACACTTTAAGTCCCACAACCCCTCACTTTCAGTCACGCTCAAGCCACGCCCAGCAACATATGACATCACAGCACCACCGAGCTGTGATTGGTCAGAGACCCATGATCGTTGGCCAACGCAACAAGCTCTGGCCAATCAGAGCAGCGCAGAATGCGCCATGTGGATGTCATGTGAACACCCCCCTAAGAAACAGGAAGGCAACACTGGGAAACTTTTGAAGTAGACGTCTGCGGTCTGCATATCAAAATTCACATTTTCTTGTATGATGCGGGTCTTTAAAATTGCAATTAACGCAAATAAAAGCGAGAGAGAGAGAAAAAAAATGGATGATTTAGATGAGCGGCTTGGCTAAACATGATCTAAATCTATTGTTCCCTAAGTGCTTTATCAACAAACCATCATACTCAGTTGGACAACATCAGTTTTATATTGGCCTCGATGACCACATTTATATGAATAAAAACAGCAATATAAGCATTTATTACTGCTTTTCTCTATGGGTTTATCTGTTTTTGCACTCATACTTTAGGCCTGGACAAAGCAAACTATAATACTTATTAAAAAAAAAAAAAAAAAGCCGCATGTTTCATTGCTTTTATTTATTGGTATTCATCATTTCATTATCTTTGACAGATCAAAATACATACATTTTTATACTTGCTGATAGAGAATGGAAAATTAAGAGATGCAAAACACTGTTCACTACAGTAAAAGATGACGTCAGCTTGTGTTTTGTGCCAGTCAGAGCTGTTTATTTATTTATTTATTTACTTGTTTATAGAGAAAGATGGAACAAACAGCCTGGTTTCACTGGTGAACAATGCCAGACTTTGAATGGCCCCATATGACAGTATATGCCAGCTCGGGACAGTCAGCATTAACTGCGCTGCAGAGGGAATTATTTGCTGCTTTTGTACCCCTGGCATATGAAATTAAATATATAGACATCTAAAATGTGCAATTTTTCACTTTGTGCATTAACTGATCAGAATTTAACCATACGATCAAACTAACACTTTAAAAGTTAATC
Organism: Myxocyprinus asiaticus; assembly: GCF_019703515.2. Lineage (NCBI taxonomy): Eukaryota > Metazoa > Chordata > Actinopteri > Cypriniformes > Catostomidae > Myxocyprinus > Myxocyprinus asiaticus. The sequence continues at coordinate 26,153,551 of NC_059392.1, read as the reverse complement.
CATTAGGTGCTTATACGCATGTTATAACACCTTTAAATATGAAAAGGTCTCCTCTTTAGCATAGAAACCCGATCTCTTAACATCATAGTCTGCATTGGGGCTGTAGTGCATGGCATATTGTGCCACATTGCACATGTTCCTTGTCTACTTGGCTGATGGTTCGTTGAGCTCAATCCCTTTGTTGTCTGAGTCTATTGACAATGAAACAGTTTCTCTGCATAACGCAAAAGAGTCAAAAACAATCGCACGTGCACCGTAATTTCACTTACTTCCATCTTTCCTTTCGGCGCTCTCAATGTAACTGGCCGCTTCCAATAAAACTTGGACGTTTTTCAGAAAAGTGTTTATCATGGAAGAGTCTGAGGAGTTGAAGACGTCATTGAAAGGGCAAATAGACATCTCAAAATCTTGCTGATCCAAAGATGTTTCGGACTCCAGAAATAAGTCTTCAGTCTTTACGTCTCTTTGTTGTTTCTCACTCCTCACCATTTTGTCCCTGGACACTGGATATGTTTCGGCTTGAAACTGTTTGTGAGTAATTGTGGTGTGCTGCGCTCTGTGGATCTACTGAATAAATGAGGGGAATGGAAATGGATGAGGAGATAAAACACTTCGGCATTCCTGGGTCCTAGTGTCCGCTGCGTGGTGGCCTGTCACGTCTACAATGACCCCCATTAATGACGTCATTAACGTGGGCACGTGCCTTAGTGTGCCTTCTCATATAATATAAAATGTGTGCAGATATGTTATGGTGTCTTTACACTTTTTAATTTTCCAAGATACTTAAAAGTGGTAAAACAAAGGAGCACATATGTCTAACCTTGGCTAAAAATAAAAAGTGGTAATGACTGTTCTATCAGAGATTATTTAGCAGAGACGGGCCACTTCTGTTAAAATGAATGGGAGAAACTGGAACTCCCAATAATCAATGGATGTAGAAAGTCCCGCCTTACAGATAAGAGCCAATCACCTTTTAGATACAGACATCGCCTGTCAATTAATTCGAACACACGCATGCAAATTAGTTATACAAGATGGGAAAATTGAATTTTTTTAGTATAATCTGAGGTAAAGAATCACAATTTATGATTCCAGTATTGTCAGATGTTACTGCCGATTTGAAATATGTTTTTTGGTCGTAATCTTGACCAACCGTTTTGGAGATTTTGTTGTTCCCCCATTCAAGTAGATAGGAGCTGCACTTTCATGACTGGAAATAGCTTCCAGTGAGCGGTCCAAAGATGGCCAACAGTGGACTGACTTGCTACAAAGACTTTGGTTCTGTTCAACTCAGAAAGTCGGAATTTCCAACTTCTGACTTGAAAAAAGTACCAGAACGGCACTTGAAGTCAGACTTCCAACTTGGAAACTTGTGCAAAAATCTAGAACTCTTGCAGACTTCAAGTGGAATCGGAAATATTGTAATTACAAGTTCTGAGCACACGAATGACCAAGCAAAGTCGTATTTACAAGTGGGAAACTCGGAATTCTAGATGATACCCAAATTGCGACACTGGAGGGGGCATGTCGACTTGAAAGATGATGGAAAGTTATTTCAATTCCAGTGCTTTATGTTAATAGTATTAATTTGTTTTACACGACAGTCAACTAATGACTCACCCTTCATGGTTTGTTACAAGATTTATAGATAAGTTTAAGTATATAGATACCATGCATTAATAAATAATATAGGTCATGTTAAAGTGATGCAGGGGTGATGCACTTGTGCTTATCTGCAGGTACAACAAAAAGAGCTTTTGCTATCGTTCATTGTGTATTTGTTCAAGTTTGGCTTCTTACGTATTTTGTTTCCAACTTAAATGCATTACATGTCGTAATAATGAATACCAACTCTCATCCAACTCTGAATGGATGTACATTAAGTTAAGAATAAACATTCGGTTAGCACTTAATTAAATACATCAGTGACTCAAAGTTCTTATATGATAATAAAACCTGGAATGCAAAAGATTGCAGAGACAGGTGTTTAAATCACGAACCAGCAAACAAACGAACGAACGAGTGAATGAACGAATTAATGATAGATAGATATAGAATTTATTTGTTTGATCCAGTGACATTGCTGTTCCAGAGACAGCTTTGCCTTAAATGTTTTTACATGATACCATATGGCACATTTTACAGTAGCTCTGTTCAAAAACCCAGTGAGCTGCTTGCTTTACTGCCTATATAGGCCGTATCCTTACTGAACTGGAACACTCGACATATATACAGCAACTTTGCCCACTAATTCAAATAGAGTTTGATGTTAGCATGTTGCTAAGCTAACAGCTACTTTAATAAGCATAAAAATACATAGCACACACAAATATTTGATAAAGTAATACATTTTTAATTAGATTGAATTTTATGCAATGCTGCTTTACAATTTGACCAAAACAGTGTATTTGAAGGCAGCACAATGCTTGAACAGCCAGTCAGGAGCACGCAAATTATGCCTTAAAATGCATTGTTAGTCATTTACGAGGCTTTGGAACAGAACTCCTGTCTCTTCCTTGCATCTTGGGAATCCACAAAGAATCCCAGGCCTCCTTTTAAAGGTAATAAGTGATTCTGGCCAATTGAAACCTTGAAATGCCCAAATCCAGACACATATCCACATCCCTTAAATCTGCAACTCATGGCTAATAATATTGACAACAGCACTGAAACACTATTATCAAGAGTGGAATATGTTTCAAAGGTAGAGACTTCATTCTGTGCACAGGTAGGGTGGAGTGGGTCGAGTTCTCTGTCTGTTCCCTGTGGTCTTTTGACTCTTTTAGCATGGCAGCTTTTTACCGGCGCCAACATAAGGGGATTGCAGAGCTCAGCTCTGCCCAGCAACTTCAAAGCTTGTGCACAGGACTACATCCGTTTGATGTGAAGTTCACAGGAAACTTGAAAGTGGAAAGCACAAGAAAGTCGGTGAGCTCAACGTCTAAAAAGAGAGAAATTGGTTATGTGGCCTTCAACTTTCAGAGGTGATTCGATATTATATATAATTTGCATCTTTGTGACAACACATGAGTGTTTTGTGCATTTTGTGCATGTAAAGATTGGGTAGTTAATTCAAAGGATAAAAATGTCAATAACAGTGAAGTTCTAGGAAGCTAGTATTCACAGTTAGGTTTGCCACCCATCCCGTAAAATACAGGATTGTTCCATATTTAAATTATCTTCCCACTGGAGGGGGTGTTCTGTATTTTTTAACTTTGAAGGTGGCAACACTACTTACAGTGGTACTCACGCTGATCGCACAAATGTACCACATTTTGGACCCAAACGGGGTGGAAACGAGCATGGTTTTAAGTGGCTTGGTTAAGGTTTAGTGGAGGCTGACATCTGGAGCCAGTGCTAAAACTTGTCTGGGCCAACATAGGGCCAGAATAGGGCCAGCTCTGGTTATGCAGTTGGCTAAGATGTGGCTATGCTCTGGGCCATATGTGGCCCATGTTCTGGCTACCAGATCTGGACCACCCGTGGACCGTAATTCATTGCTATATGTGGGCCAAGTGTAAGTGGGCAGTGTGGGCCACCACTGCGCCAGACCAATTTTGCTATGTGGGCTGAAACATAGTCTATGCAAGTACGTGAACGCAGACGTCTCTAGCTACACAAGCTCAATATATTGCATTGTTGCATTCCAAAATGAGTCAGACAGCAATTCTTTACACAACGCAAGTACGCATTGCATTCTCAACGTTGCCACAAGGGGCGCTATAGCGGACATTTGTGTGAACTGTTCGCTTCTACAATGATTTTTCTCTTTCAGGTCAACTACTGTCAAGGCGGAGCAGCAGTTTAAGGAGAATATTGCTGAGCAAGTAAGTTAAAGTAAATATACAGTATTTCTAATAGCTTTTTTAAATAATAACATCCGGTTTTAAGGCGGAGACTCCTTGAGTACTGAGGTTTGTTACCACCACAGTAACGCACAAATCGACGTTAAGTTTACTCAACATGACCGTGCGTTGGCAATATGTTGGCCAAGTGCTCACATCTGCTTTCACGTACTTGTTTAAGGTGTATTTCTTGCATTAGACCAAGCAATTGAACCAAGAGGCAATTCAGATCAAAACATTCTTTTGTTAAATAAGCTATATGCAGCACAATGAATGCAGTAGAACGCAGGTGTCTCGAGAACTTAAAACGCAGCACTAATGTGAAAGATGATAAAAAAATAACAGTGAGGCATGGCGCAATGCTCCAAGATGTCCATCCTGCACGTTTACATAAAAAAACAATATATATAAAAAAAAAACGTCCACATGAACAAAATGCATTCATGTGAACAGCCCCTTGATGAACATCTATTGTTCTTACTTAAAACTTAGACATACTAGCACTTACGCTTTTAGCACTTGAAGTTATCATTGATACCAAGTGTGATTTTATATGAACAAGTTGAAGCTGATGTTTGTAACTTTTTCAATGTTAAAATATTTTCAACTCCAGTAAGCCATTTGTAGGTTAGAAAACTTTAAACACAGTGTCTCTTTGGCGCTATAAAAATTGTTCTGTTTGATTTGAGCGGCCCGTCCAGACTGACACGGCAACATTGGCTCGACCAATGCCGTGAGTTTGGGGCAGGACTATCTGTTTTATCAACAGCAGATGTGAAGTGTTTGAAAAATGTGTTTGCAATTCTGTTGAGTGACGCTTGTGGCACAGAAATTACACTTCAGTTTTAATGATGTAATCTTTTTCAAAGCAAAATGGATCACCCTGCTGCATAAAGATATTCCTTGTATTTGCACAAGGCCCGAGAAAGGTTGTGACCTTCGCTCAAGACATCCTTTAGACTTCTTGCTGCTTTGTTTTAAAGGTGCATCATGCCTTTAATGGCATTTTACAACCCCCAGCATCTCATTTGCACTCTACAATCAGTCACGTTTAAAAATCCTTTAGAGACCTTAATTAAAGGGGAGCTGTGATATCTATGAGTGGGCCAGTGCTGTTATTAAACTCAACATGACCAACCTGCACTGCAGGCTATCTGGTGTCAGTGTACCTCGTTACCGCTTTCATTCTCACGAGTGTGACCGGGAGCCATGACAACAGGCACCAGCCAATACTTCGGCTCCAGACTGCGTCCACCTGCTTAAATATTTAACATGCTCATTCACACGACCCGTAGCCTAGACTCCCACAACTAAATTAAAAATGTATCCACTCACCGAGCTGCCAGCATTTGAAAACAATAAACCGTGACTGTGAGGGCAAGTCATTGTTGAAGTTCTGGGGCCCAACAATAGCACAGAGTTCTCCAACAACATTTTCTACATTCTTCATGGAGGAATTTAGGATGTCACACATTCGTCAACACCAAGCTGTTGGTTCCTTAGGGAAATAAGGTGGGTTGTCATGATCATAAAATAGATGACTGAGGAGCTATTGTTGTCAAAATGGAACTGCTATAATAGCAATCTCCATCCACGTGCATGCATGGTGGTGGAGTGGCATGACAGTGTCTCTCCACCTACATACTCTCACTGACATTCAAAATAAATGCCTATAAAAAATAAATCTGCGACACTCTAGGGAAAGCTTCACATTGAGGGGTGAGCATTTGATAATTAGCTTGGAGCCTTTGTCAAAATAAATCACAGGCGTGAGACAAAAGTGTTCCAAAATGTGTAAACACAACTGCATGTTTGAGAAATGAATTATTCTTTTTTTCCTCAGAGGATTTGAACCAACCCCTAAACCTAATGATAAAACTTTGTCGTGTAACTCGTCCCACATCATCTGTGCAAAGGACCTTATTTGCCGCGTTTCCACCATCGGGTCAGTGCGAGCCAGGGCTATCAACTGGGCCAATAGCCTTGGACCTCAAGTCGCGAGACAAAAATCTATGTGTATTCCCACCATCGTGTCAACAGCCACCAGCGTTGCCCTAAAACCTCTACTTAATACGCCGCCCTGGTGCCAACGTCAAACACCCCACCCATTTCACAATTAAGAGGGAAGCTCAAGCTGAAGTATCAGACTCTGGAGACTAGCTAGCCCTCCAAATGAACACAGTGAAGACTGAAGCTGCCGTTGTTTGCTTATTTTGATCTTTGCTTGGTGGAAAGCGAGACCTAACTCAGCAAAACTCTGCTTTTGACACTGACCTGCCTCAATCTACAGCTGGCCTTCTTTGGCCCAAGGGTTATTGGCATTGAGGCGGCGTGATGAACCCCCAGAAGTAACATTGAGAACACAACTTGCCCTGGCACGCATTAGCACACCCTCATTTGGCCCGATAGTGGAAATGCGGGTATTGATACCTAAAATTGTGCTAATACTTTTCAAAATTATGAGATTTGTGATTTTTGCCAAGTGGACGATAAAATGGGCAACAAAAAAAAAATATCCCATTCACATACATTGAGTGAGGAGACTTGGAGAAACCATCAAATAACCACCCAGATCACCTTAGCAACCATCCAGAACACCTTCCCCATCATTTGATGACAATTAAAAGAATATTCCGGGTTCAGTACAAGCTAAGCTCAATCGACAGCATTTGGGGCATAATGCTGATTGCCACAAAAGACATTTCTACTCGTCCCTCATTTTTAAAACAAATTTTTAAAGCAAAAATCGAGGTTAAAGTGAGGCACTTACAATAGTCACGTTTCCACTATCGGGCCAAATGAGGGCGTCCTAGTGTGTGCCAGGGCCAGTTGCATTCACGCTGTCACTTCTAGGCCTTCAACGTGCCTCCTCTGGGTTTTCTCGGGGCCAGCTGCCAATGGCCTTTGGCCCACCAATTTCCCTTGGGCCAAACAATGCCAACTGGGGATTGAGGCAGGGTCAATGTCGAAGGCGGAGTTTCGCCAAAATTGCCAGGTTGTGTATCCAGCCCACAACAATACATGTTCTGGAAAAATTTAAAAATTGCTGGTACAGTACAAATCTGTTAAAATGCACGATGGACAAAGTGGTGCCTAAAGAAAGAACTTTCCATGGTTCGAGATCATGGACGGTGTGCTTGGACACTGGCCCGATAGTAGAAAAGGGGATGAAAGTAAAAGGGGCCAATTTTTGGAGAGTTTAAACACGGAAATGTGAAGCTTAAAATCTTATAAAAAGCATATTACATATTCTGTTAAGATTTGTGTATTATTTGAGCTGTAAAGTTGTTTAAATGATTGTTTACAAGGATTACAGGGTTACGGTGTTATGTCGTCATGGCAACAATGCTGTAAAATTAGATATAACTTTACACAGAAATGGTTAGTAAGCGATTTTATCACACTAAAATCATGTTTACACACATATTATGTCAGATTTTTGCTTTTTTTAATGAAAAGGATAGCCAGTAAATTTCTGTGGTAATCAACATGTCACAAATGCTGTCGACTGAGCTGAAGTTTTGTTCAAACTATAAGTTGCAAAGTTAAATAATTGCTTATCAGATGCAACAGGATATGCGGTTGCTTCTGAAACTTGTATGCCATAGTCAGCACAGAGTGACGCAGTGCACTTTAAAACCATGTGTCTTTTCACATTTGGTGCTACATTTCACCACAAAGTCTGAATTACTGGCATTGACCCTCCCATTTGTTCTCATTCTGTTTATGAATGTGCATGTTTGTGTGTGTTTACACTGTGAAGTTGACCCCTAAGTAGCACTACTACAAATATGCTCTTAACTGGTCTGTTATCCTGTCTTTAATGGTGGTGATCATTGTAAACTCTGTGTGAACCCATAGGGGCATTTACTTAGCAGACTAGCACAAGCTAATGCTGTTTAACTGAGCTTCTTTGTCTAAACGTGTAATCAGCTGTGTGTGTCTGTGTGTGGCCTTAGTTTATGCATCAAGTACCTTTGGATTTTTGTCAGATGATGTTCAGAACTTTGTTCGCCACTGTTACAGAGTTACAGCGAAAGATGGAGTAAGTCAAACAGGCTACTATTTTCAAAACTGAGTTGCTAACCTCTGGATACTACTTCAACATAGAGTTAACTAGGTTATTCCTGTTGAGCGGTTCATTTTGAACTATTTAACTTTGGAATATGCTTGAGTTGCAATTTGAAAAGTGTTTCTATAAAAGGGTATATCAGACTTGGAAAATTATGCTCTGTTTAAGCACAGGCACTTACACGTCATTATATAACTTGATAATTTACTCAATGGTAAGAAAATGAACAATATGGAAATAAAGATAGAATGTTAGCCTTTGCTCAGTGAGAAATTGATGATAAGCTCACATGAAGGCATCAACTTGAAGTTAAATTTTATATTTTTGCCATCTTTTGAAATTCTTATATAATCATAGCAATTCCTGTAGTTTTCAGAACAGAATGGAAAGTTTTAGAAGAAGGAAAACCACTTATACCACAAAACTTCACAGAATTCATAATATTGCTATTCCTCTTTGATGTACGGCCTCTGTCGTTGTTTTCCTATCAAAAATGATGGCACTTCCTAAAGGGTGATGTCTTTAAGGAACTGGCTTTTTTTAGTCACAGGTAAGAGTTATTACAAAAGACTAAACTGGTGGGAAGTGATTTTGAAGACACTGGAAAAACCTATAAATTGATAATTGAAGAAATACCAGGAATATTTCTTCATAAATTACCAGTTCTTAATTTTAGAAGTTCCAAGGGACATGGCAAAAATGGCAACATTTTTCAACACATTATTATTATATATAATTTCAAAATAATGTTTTATATAAATACATTATAATTAATATTAAATGTATTAACTACTTTTATACAAAAGTAAACGAAATAATTTAAAATTCATCCCCATATTTAAAAATTATTAAAATTATCTAAAAATTATTATTATTATTATATACACTGATGAGCCAAAACATTATGACCACCTGCCTAATATGCTGTTGTTCCTCCGTGTGCCACCAGAACAGTGCTGAACCGAAGAGGCATGGACCCCTGAAGGTGTCCTGTGGTATCTGGCACCAAGACATTAGCAGCAGATCCTTCAAGTCCTGTAAGTTGTGAGGTGGGGCCTCCATGGATCAGACTTGTTTGTCCAGCACATCCCACAGATGCCCAATCAGATTGAGATCTGGGGAATTTGGAGGCCAGGGCAACACCTTGAACTCTTTATCATGTTCCTCAAACCATTCCTGAACAATGTGTGCAGCGTGGCAGAGCACATTATCCTGCTGAAAGAGGCCACAGCCATCAGGGAATACCATTGCCATGAAGGGGTGTACCTGGTCTGCAACAATGTTTAGGTAGGTGGCACGTGTCAAACTGACTTCCACATGAATGGCCGGACCCAGGGTTTCCCAGCAGAACATTTCCCAGAGCATCACGCTCCCTCCACTGGCTTGTCGTCTTCCAACAGTGCATCCTGGTGCCATCACTTTCCCAGTTAAATGTTGCACATGTACACGGCCGTCCACGTTATGTAAAAGAAAACGGGACTCATCAGACAAGGCGACCTTATTCCACTTCTTCAAGGTCCAGTTCTGACGCTCGTGTGCCCATTGTAGATGCTTTCGATGGTGGAAGGGGTCATCATGGGCACTCTGACCGGTCTGCGTCTTTGCAGCCCCATACGCATCAGAGTGTGATGCACTGTGTGTTGTGACACATTCCTCCCGTAACCATCATTAAAATTTTCTGTGACTTGTGCCTCAGTAGACCTTATGTCAGTTTGGACCAGATGTGATAGTCTTTGTTGCCCTCGCACATTGATGAGCCTTGGGCGCTCAACACCCTGTCACCGGTTTGACCACTGTCAGTAGTTCATCACTGCTGACTGGGAGAACCCCACAAGCCTTGGCGTTTCAGAGATGCTCTGACCCAGTCGTCTGGCCATAATAATTTGGCCCTTGTCAAAGTCACTCAGGTCTTTACTCCTGCACTCAACATGTTGACTACGAGAACTGATTGTTCACTTACCATCTAATCTACCCAGACCTTGACATGTGACCTTGTTAGGAGATGATCAATGTTATTTGCTTCACCTGTGAGTGGTCATAATGTTTTGGCTCATCTGTGTACTTTCAAAATAATGTATTATATAAATAATAAAATTATTTTTAGATAAAATTAAATATATTAACTATTTTTACATAAAATAAAATTTGAATGATTTAAAATTCATCCCTATGTATTTAAAAATGATTTGTAATTATTTAAAAATTATTAATATATATAATTTCAAAATAATGTATTATATAAATAATTATTATTAGATAATATTAAATACCTGTTTATTAACTTTTGTGTATAGAATTAAACAAATTATTTAAAATTCAGCCCTGTGTATTTAAAATGATTATATATGTATATATATATATATACACATATACATTTATATATAAATGATACACGCTGCATAATAGGAATGTTTTCCTATTATGATTTCTTCTGTTCAGCCTAATGCCTCTGAGACATGGGAAAGGACTCCTTGGATGTTATCACGGCAGGGCTATTGTCACCCTTCCCTTCAGAAACAATATCAAAACAACACATACCGGACCCCTTCCTGGTTCTCTGTGACCAATACAAACCCCTATCTCATACACACTACATGCAAACACCCACGTACAAACATGCACAGTGAAGCTTTCCAATATGTCTATACAACTAGCCCCTCTCAGTAACATGCAACTGCCCTTTTGGAGCTTGGCTTTCTGGAGCTCATTGTCTTCCTGTGTTCCCAACGAAGGACAGCTGGTCATAACAGCAGAGAGAGGGAAAGATAAAGAGAGGGGGGTGGTGTTAAAGAAGGGTGCAGCATTTCCTCCACTCCACGATCTGTCTTAATCTGCTGAGGTTTGCTGTCTTACCCAGATAACCCCTTATTATTTGTATGACACACGGCCACAGACACCTGTCTCTGATGAGACATCTGTCTCTGGTGTCATCTAGTCTATAACTATGAGTAAACAAGTTTCTGCCCGGTTCTTTGAGGGGGCGATACACTGCCTCAGCGCTGGAGCTGTTAGCATAAGGCATCCTCTGAAAATTAGAAGGAAGGAAAGGAGATTATTAGAGAGAGGGACAGGGCAAAATACCTAATGACTGCCTCAGGCCAGGATGTTGTGGAAGTTGTGAATGTTGAATGCACCCATCACCTCCTTGACAGAAAGACAAACACACATTTTGGCAGGTCCAGTTAGTCAGTGATAAAGGCTTAGAATGGTGACAAACTTGTTTTTAATAGTATAGCAAATTTTCAGTTATTATTGCTGAAACATAGCAGCAAGAAGCACACCTGCACCACTGACACAATTGCTTTGTTCCAAAAGGTTCCAAAAAGTATTGATGCATATTAAGGCATCAAAGGCACGATACCAATGCAAACAAGGCAGGCGGCAAAATGATGCTACCTTCTAAGATATCTTCTTTTGGACAAATTGTAAGACAGCATTGTATGTATCCTTAACAGAGAAGGCAATCCCAGACTGGACTGCACCAAGAAAATCCAAGATGGTGGACGAAGCAAGTTGATGATAAATATGCTGGTCTTTCATTCGATACTAAAAGGTAACAATAAAATGATCGTTTAATTAAAAATTAACCAATTTACTCAATATTTGTGTGTGCTTTGTATTTCTATGCTTATAAGAGTATTGTGTTATTAGCTTAGCAACATGCTAACATCATACTGTATTGGAATCAACTGTGAGCCTAAAGTTTGTGAGTTAAGTGCTTCTAGTGTCTAGAAAAGTGCTATATAAATGTAAGGAATTATTATTATTTTTGTTAAAGTTTTTCGATTGTCAACAAAGACATCTCCTAGCAACCAAATTGCGAAGAATAAATGATGCTATTCCAGATAGTGCACGTACATCTCCGAGATGTCTGTTTAAGAGTGTTTCATCTTGAAAGCATTGCATCCTAATTAACATCTAAAGAGATGATTTACATACATTCTAAATCATAACAGTCTCAAAGACATCTGATGAATGTCCTTTTGACATCTGAGAGGAAATGTCTTATAGACGTATTGCAGATGAGCAAACATTCTAAAAAATACATATAGATGTAAACACAAAAAGCGCTTTTTAAATTATTAAAACTGCAATGTTTGTTTTTTTTTTGGGGGGGGGGGGGGGGTTTTTTCCCCTTTTTCACCCAATTTGGAATGCCCAATTCCCAGTGCGCTTTTTAAGTCCTCGTGGTGATGTAGTGATTCGCCTTAATCTAGGTGGCGGAGGATGAATCTGAGACCATCAACCCACGCATCTTATCACGTGGCTTGTTGAGCACGTTGCCACGGAGACATAGCGCGTGTGGAGGCTTCACGCCATCCACCGCGGCATCCACGCTCAACTCACCACACGTCCCACCGAGAACGTACCACATTATAGCGACCACGAGGAGGTTACCCCATGTGACTCTACCCTCCCTAGCAACCGGGCCAATTTGGTTGCTTAGGAGACCTGGCTGGAGTCACTCAGCATGCCCTGGATTCAAACTCGCGAACTCCAGGGGTGGTAGCCAGCGTCTTTTACCACTAATCTACCCAGGCCCCCAAAACTGCAACGTTAACATTAGCTTTTTGATTGTCAACAGAGACATCTCCAAGCAATCATATTGTGAAGAATAAATTATGCTATGCCATGCTAGCATTTATTCTGGAGGTGTAAGATTATCTATAGAGAACAGAGGTAATATGCTAATACCAATAGCTGTGTTTTTAACACCTGTCTCCTCAAACGTTTCCTAAAAGTATCATTAGCTTAGCAACATGCTAACGTCAAACTATATTGGAATCAACTGTGAGTCGAGTTTTCCATGCGTTTCGTGCAATAAGCACTATTTTTGTGGTGCCTAAATAGTGTGTTCCAAATCAGTTACTTATGAGGTTACATCTCAGTGAGGATGCTACCTTAGAAGGCATCTGCCTATTTAGGTGGTAGACAGCTAGGTTTTGGAACAGAGGTTTTGTAAAGGTGAAAAACTAGATGATGTAGTTCCTGTCACTTCACAGCTGTCTGTCTCTTTCTCTCACTGTCATAGAATCTTTTGTTCTTAACCGCTCTCATTTCAAAGCTCTCACAGTCTGATGTCACTACGTATGCTGCAATTGTGTGCTGATTTTGGAGGTTTAAATGTGTTTTTCAGTTCTGACTCAGCCACTCTACCATGTGACAAACTTCAGCAAATCATTTAGCCACGTACATGTTTAACAACTGGTGGTTCATGCAGAAGTCAGACATGAGAAAGTACACTCTGTGCTTGTGTCTGAAAATGTCTGTATGAGCTTATTTAGCTTTTGTTGCTAAGAAAATCATCACTACTATTATTGGTCAACCTTTGGTTTAGATGTTTTTAAAAATCCCTAAACTTATATATTAAAATTTGGCACATAACTCTAACATAATTCTAAACTGTTTTTCCAACAGACATGAATGATACCTCAATTACACATTACAATTACAATTTTTTACCTGGCAGACAATAAATGAGTGAAGAAATCCCATGGATTTACACTGAACGAGTGATCTGCTAAACAACCACCTAGCATTCACTCAGAACATGCTAGAAACCACCTACTCAGAACACCTTAGAAACAGCAAACACTAAAAACACCAACTAACAACCATTTATACAACACTAGAAACACCTAGGATTCACTCAAAGCATCCTAGAAACACCTAGCATTCACTCAGACATGATAGAAACCACCTAGCAACTACCCAGAACACCCTAGAAACACCTAGCATTCACTCAGAACACCCTAGAAACACCTAGCATTCACTCAAAGCATCCTAGAAACACCTAGCATTCACTCAGAACACCCTAGAAACACCTAGCATTCACTCAAAGCATCCTAGAAACACCTAGCATTCACTCAGAACACGCTAGAACACCTAGCATTCACCTAGAACACGTTAGAAACACCTAGCATCTACCCAGAACACCCTAGAAACACCTAGCATTCACTCAAAGCATCCTAGAAACACCTAGCATTCACTCAGAACACCCTAGAAACACCTAGCAACTACTCAGAACACCCTAGAAACACCTAGCAACTACCCAGAACACCCTAGAAACACCTAGCATTCACTCAGAACACCCTAGAAACACCTAGCATTCACTCAAAGCATCCTAGAAACACCTAGTATTCACTCAAAGCATCCTAGAAACACCTAGCATTCACTCAGAACACCCTAGAAACACCTAGCAACTACCCAGAACACCTTAGAAACACCTAGCATTCACTCAAAGCATCCTAGAAACACCTAGCATTCACTCAGAACACCCTAGAACACCTAGCATTCACCTAGAACACCTTAGAAACACCTAGCATCTACCCAGAACACCCTAGAAACACCTAGCATTCACTCAAAGCATCCTAGAAACACCTAGCATTCACTCAGAACACCCTAGAAACACCTAGCATTCACTCAGAACACCCTAGGAACACCTAGCATTCACTCAAAGCATCCTAGAAACACCTAGCATTCACTCAAAGCATCCTAGAAACACCTAGCATTCACTCAGAACACCCTAGAAACACCTAGCAACTAACCAGAACACCTTAGAAACACCTAGCAACTACCCAGAACACCCTAGAGACACCTAGCATTCACTCAAAGCATCCTAGAAACACCTAGCATTCACTCAGAACACCCTAGAACACCTAGCATTCACCTAGAACACCTTAGAAACACCTAGCAACTACCCAGAACACACTAGAAACACCTAGCATTCACTCAAAGCATCCTAGAAACACCTAGAATTCACTCAGAACACCTTAGAAACACCTAGCAACTACACAGAAGACCCTAGAAAACACCTAGCAACCATCACTGGCAACCATCTACATCATGCTAGTAATCTGGCGACATGTTTTTCTCAGAGCACCACTCACATTTTCTAAAGAAACTCTAGATACTTGTATTATTTCTATTCTTGTCAAGTCTTGAATGAAAAACCCCATCTTTAAGGGAAAATTGATAAAGATGCCCCACAGACTCAACACTCAAAAGTTCAAGTTGAAACCAATGAATGAGATCATGAGAAAAAGATTCATGATACATAGGTGCAACTCCATCCCCAAAAGGTTAAATCATTCAAATCATCCTATGACAACATAAGCCACAAAAGTTCACTATTGAAAGACAAATACCAGCGTTCCCAGGTCTTAAATTTGCTCTGACAGATGAAGGAGTCTGTCTTCTTTAGTTTGATGGTTGTTGTGATTCTAAGACAGACCTCCTGTCTGAATGAGGCCGCTATTATTCTCGTTCGTATGGATCAGAGGCCAGTGCCACCCCAGAGCAACAACAACCTCATCATTTGGTGTCCTGACCCCTCCTACAGCTCATCTCCTTGACGTTTTAAGCACGCAATTTATGCCCCCCACTCACAAGGGCATTTTTCCCCCAACCTCCAGTCACCTACTCCCAAAGCCTTTACTAAATATCACGCACACATAATGACCACTATAGGGTACCATTAAAAGTCGAATGTGGGATATTCCTACACGATATTTCCAAAGGCGTTCTATTGCACGATTCTTGGTAGATGACGTATAAGGAAACAAAAAGGCAATGCTAATATTAGCTTTTCAGGTCTTCAAATGTCAACAGAGACACACCTAATAAATCAAACTGCGAGGTATAAATGATGCTACACAATGCTAGCATTTGTTCTGCAGGTGTACGAGTATCAAATACGAGTATAATTTACCGTATTTCGCACACGTTACTGTGCAAACCTTTGCCAAACAGGTTTTAATATAATTTAATGTAGGAACATTGACTTTTGAAACCATTTTATTTGCCTGAAAGTGAATGTTTATCATTAACTTTGTACATCTTCCTGGGTGCCGCCTTGTTCACATGACATCATACAAGCGCATCTCGGCAAAATCGAAGTTGTGGATTTCCAGTTTCCAGGTAGGAAGTCCAACTTCCAAAGTGCCGTTCCATTGCTCTTTTCCAAGTAGGAAGTTGGAAATTCAGACATTCCGAGTTGAAATGAACGCAGCATAAGGAGCTGTTCAGATTGAACAATTCTTGTGCTAAACAAAAAGTTAGGGGCAGTACAACGTATATAACAGAAGTCAGCAGTTTCGAGACACGCTTTAAAAAGCTGATGTTCTTTTTCACCTGACACAGCGCCTACAAATGTGGCACTCCTACGTGAGATGAGGCAACAGTCAAAGACGTCCACCTAGAAAAACATACTGACATAAAAAACATGTTCGGTGATAACAGCCCTTAATACTGCATGAACCCCAGGGTTTTCACGGTTTCTTATTGGTTATCAACATTTTACATTGACTCTGTCGAAAAGGCACGCTCTACTCCACCTAAATGGCAGTCAAATTCTTGCACAGTCATTTACATGGACGTGACTTCAGACAGACTGCGAGTCAAGTCTTCCATGCATTTCGTGCAATAAGCACTATTTTTGTGGTGCCTAAATAGTGTGTTCCAAATCAGTTACTTATGAGGTTACATCTCAGTGAGGATGCTACCTTAGAAGGCATCTGCCTATTTAGGTGGTAGACAGCTAGGTTTTGGAACAGAGGTTTTGTAAAGGTGAAAAACTAGATGATGTAGTTCCTGTCACTTCACAGCTGTCTGTCTCTTTCTCTCACTGTCATAGAATCTTTTGTTCTTAACCGCTCTCATTTCAAAGCTCTCACAGTCTGATGTCACTACGTATGCTGCAATTGTGTGCTGATTTTGGAGGTTTAAATGTGTTTTTCAGTTCTGACTCAGCCACTCTACCATGTGACAAACTTCAGCAAATCATTTAGCCACGTACATGTTTAACAACTGGTGGTTCATGCAGAAGTCAGACATGAGAAAGTACACTCTGTGCTTGTGTCTGAAAATGTCTGTATGAGCTTATTTAGCTTTTGTTGCTAAGAAAATCATCACTACTATTATTGGTCAACCTTTGGTTTAGATGTTTTTAAAAATCCCTAAACTTATATATTAAAATTTGGCACATAACTCTAACATAATTCTAAACTGTTTTTCCAACAGACATGAATGATACCTCAATTACACATTACAATTACAATTTTTTACCTGGCAGACAATAAATGAGTGAAGAAATCCCATGGATTTACACTGAACGAGTGATCTGCTAAACAACCACCTAGCATTCACTCAGAACATGCTAGAAACCACCTACTCAGAACACCTTAGAAACAGCAAACACTAAAAACACCAACTAACAACCATTTATACAACACTAGAAACACCTAGGATTCACTCAAAGCATCCTAGAAACACCTAGCATTCACTCAGACATGATAGAAACCACCTAGCAACTACCCAGAACACCCTAGAAACACCTAGCATTCACTCAGAACACCCTAGAAACACCTAGCATTCACTCAAAGCATCCTAGAAACACCTAGCATTCACTCAGAACACCCTAGAAACACCTAGCATTCACTCAAAGCATCCTAGAAACACCTAGCATTCACTCAGACATGATAGAAACCACCTAGCAACTACCCAGAACACCCTAGAAACACCTAGCATTCACTCAAAGCATCCTAGAAACACCTAGCATTCACTCAGAACACCCTAGAAACACCTAGCATTCACTCAAAGCATCCTAGAAACACCTAGCATTCACTCAGAACACCCTAGAAACACCTAGCAACTACCCAGAACACCCTAGAAACACCTAGCATTCACTCAAAGCATCCTAGAAACACCTAGCATTCACTCAGAACACCCTAGAAACACCTAGCATTCACTCAAAGCATCCTAGAAACACCTAGCATTCACTCAGAACACCCTAGAAACACCTAGCAACTACCAAGAACACCTTAGAAACACCTAGCAACTACCCAGAACACCCTAGAAACACCTAGCATTCACTCAAAGCATCCTAGAAACACCTAGCATTCACTCAGAACACCCTAGAAACACCTAGCAACTACCCAGAACACCTTAGAAACACCTAGCAACTACCCAGGACACCCTAGAAACACCTAGCATTCACTCAAAGCATCCTAGAAACACCTAGCATTCACTCAGAACACCCTAGAACACCTAGCATTCACCTAGAACACCCTAGAAACACCTAGCAACTACCAAGAACACCTTAGAAACACCTAGCAACTACCCAGAACACCCTAGAAACACCTAGCATTCACTCAAAGCATCCTAGAAACACCTAGCATTCACTCAGAACACCCTAGAAACACCTAGCAACTACCCAGAACACCTTAGAAACACCTAGCAACTACCCAGGACACCCTAGAAACACCTAGCATTCACTCAAAGCATCCTAGAAACACCTAGCATTCACTCAGAACACCCTAGAACACCTAGCATTCACCTAGAACACCCTAGAAACACCTAGCATCTACCCAGAACACCCTAGAAACACCTAGCATTCACTCAGAACACCTTAGAAACACCTAGCAACTACCCAGAACACACTAGAAACACCTAGCATTCACTCAAAGCATCCTAGAAACACCTAGAATTCACTCAGAACACCTTAGAAACACCTAGCAACTACACAGAAGACCCTAGAAAACACCTAGCAACCATCACTGGCAACCATCTACATCATGCTAGTAATCTGGCGACATGTTTTTCTCAGAGCACCACTCACATTTTCTAAAGAAACTCTAGATACTTGTATTATTTCTATTCTTGTCAAGTCTTGAATGAAAAACCCCATCTTTAAGGGAAAATTGATAAAGATGCCCCACAGACTCAACACTCAAAAGTTCAAGTTGAAACCAATGAATGAGAACATGAGAAAAAGATTCATGATACATAGGTGCAACTCCATCCCCAAAAGGTTAAATCATTCAAATCATCCTATGACAACATAAGCCACAAAAGTTCACTATTGAAAGACAAATACCAGCGTTCCCAGGTCTTAAATTTGCTCTGACAGATGAAGAGTCTGTCTTCTTTAGTTTGATGGTTGTTGTGATTCTAAGACAGACCTCCTGTCTGAATGAGGCCGCTATTATTCTCGTTCGTATGGATCAGAGGCCAGTGCCACCCCAGAGCAACAACAACCTCATCATTTGGTGTCCTGACCCCTCCTACAGCTCATCTCCCTGACGTTTTAAGCACGCAATTTATGCCCCCCACTCACAAGGGCATTTTTCCCCCAACCTCCAGTCACCTACTCCCAAAGCCTTTACTAAATATCACGCACACATAATGACCACTATAGGGTACTATTAAAAGTCGAATGTGGGATATTCCTACACGATATTTCCAAAGGCGTTCTATTGCACGATTCTTGGTAGATGACGTTTAAGGAAACAAAAAGGCAATGCTAATATTAGCTTTGCAGGTCTTCAAATGTCAATAGAGACACACCTAATAAATCAAACTGCGAGGTATAAATGATGCTACACAATGCTAGCATTTGTTCTGCAGGTGTACGAGTATCAAATACGAGTATAATTTACCGTATTTCGCACACGTTACTGTGCAAACCTTTGCCAAACAGGTTTTAATATAATTTAATGTAGGAACATTGACTTTTGAAACCATTTTTTTTGCCTGAAAGTGAATGTTTATCATTAACTTTGTACATCTTCCTGGGTGCCGCCTTGTTCACATGACATCATACAAGCGCATCTCGGCAAAATCGAAGTTGTGGATTTCCAGTTTCCAGGTAGGAAGTCCAACTTCCAAAGTGGCGTTCCATTGCTCTTTTCCAAGTAGGAAGTTGGAAATTCAGACTTTCCGAGTTGAAATGAACGCAGCATAAGGAGCTGTTCAGACTGAACAATTCTTGTGCTAAACAAAAAGTTAGGGGCAGCACAATGTATATAACAGAAGTCAGCAGTTTCGAGACACGCTTTAAAAAGCTGATGTTCTTTTTCACCTGACACAGCGCCTACAAATGTGGCACTCCTACGTGAGATGAAGCAACAGTCGAAGACGTCCACCTAGAAAACATGGAAAAACATACGGACATAAAAAACATGTTCGGTGATAACAGCCCTTAATACTGCATGAACCCCAGGGTTTTCACGGTTTCTTATTGGTTATCAACATTTTACATTGACTCTGTCGAAAAGGCACGCTCTACTCCACCTAAATGGCAGTCAAATTCTTGCACAGTCATTTACATGGACGTGACTTCAGACAGACATGCATATTCCTACACCAGTCTGGATAATGCCGCCATCCCTGGAGTTTAATCCCAAAATCAATCTCGTCTACAGGGCCTCCGCTTGCTTCACCATGGCCTTGAGAGAGAGAGACAGAGATCATCCATCTGTAAAGTAGGTTTTCCATTCAAACAAGCTCACCCTTGTTCTTCCCATTCATGCCATTTTGGATGGCTATTTAGGGCAGACAATGGCTGGTGGTTTGTTGAGATCTGAAAGGCCCATGCAGCCCAGGCAGAAGCTTGTCATCTGGGCCGGACTAAAGAGAGATACTTGGGCACCTCTCGTTGAGGAACATCTGGACGCCATGGGCATCTATTCACTCATTTAACCGCAGAATAGAGATTTCACGAGTATTGTGGAGATCTCTTCAGTAAGAGGGCATGAACTCAAGGAAGATTAAAGATTTACATGTTAAAACAGGTGTGTCTGAGGTTAAATGCAAATTTAAGCCCCAAGTAAACTTTGGATTTGTTAAAAGGATCTTAAGGCCACTGGTTTGAGGTTTAGGTTTCTTAATAAAACCTATTGGAAAGAACAATCAATTAAAACTGCATTTTTGCAGTTGCATCAGTACTCCCAAAACATACAGTACTGTGGACTACTTGCCAAAAACTGGTCTAATTTTTCAGAAAACCCCCCAAATAAAATGAAAAGACTACAATTATTTATAAATAATATTTGTTTACAGTCTTATTTTTTAAAGTTGTCCTAACTTTGTAAGCATGCGCTTTTGGTTCAGTTCACAATCTCCCTCCAATAAGTCTTATTTTATTCCAGTAGATGGCAGCAAGTAAGAGAAAAAAAATATTTGTTCTAGATCACCTTCCGTCACAAAATGGCGATCTGGAATCTATGTGGCACTCTAATGCATTTTAGTCCTCACAGTTGGGATTGTCCATAGACATTCAGTCTAATTTTCAGTTCATGCTCCACCCCTATTGTTTTATCGAATATCTCGTCCTCTGAGTGGACTAGAAGCTCAATCTAGGTGTCATTAGAAAGCTGAGATCCTTCCCTTTCCCTTTATTGTAAAATTGTTTCATCAGTAGTCGATAACATATATTTACGATGATTAGTTTAGCATGCATTTCTTGCTGGAACGCATATCTTGTTTTGGACATCTAAGATATAATATTGGATTATTCACACAAAACAAGCACACAGAGAAGACAACAAAATACCCTATACAGCCACATACCTGAGAATGAGAGCTTTCATTTGGTAAATGATTTGACTATTTAAGTACTATTTGAAAGACATTTATATTCATATTAATATTTCTAACAAATTACTTCTAGGTGGTGCTGATATATTCTCTGAATATTCTGAATCTGCATATTCAAACTTGATATGTTGCAATTGGATACAAGTCATGAAAACCAATGCACTTGGTACTACTGATATCAAACCTGGCGCAACGCTTCTTGGACAGCAAGTTTGAACATGTGCACTATCCTAATAAAACAACCAATGCTACCTTATATAAATTAAAGTATTGGATTTATAATTCAAAAAAACTTCACAGCAGCGAAATAACTCAAATCTGTGTGACCAATTCCACTGCAGATATCAGTCGCACAGAACCACTGTTACAATGTCCTAAGAGGATAAGCACAGGTGCACCGAACATGAATGAAGGTTTCTGTTGAAGGAATTATTATGGTCTTTATTGGGCTAATGTTATTTTTGCCGCTCAATAAGTCATTAGAGATCCCCAACCCCTCCCTCTGAGTCTGGGTGTGTGTATATATGTAGGGGGTTGTGGAGCCTCGTCCCCTGTCCCAGACAAAGGGTGCAGATGGCCTTCAGTGTGGGGTGGGGACAGACAGACATCTGCAAGAAAGAGAGGGAGAGTGTGAGAAGTGTTTTTGCAGTTCATTTTTGGGGGCTGACTGCGTGCGTGTTTGGTAGGAGGAGTTGCCTGAAATCAGTCATGAAGACAAACAGGAAGTCCAGGAAGACTCTGAAAAGGAGAGGCCCTTTTGTAGGGCCTAAAAACCAAATTCACCCTAAATCCAGGACTGTTCAGCCATTCTTAAAGGAAGAGTTCATGAAGTCATTTACTCACCCTTTACATTTTAATTTACAATCCCTTACATTTATATAGCGTTTTTTTTTTCTAGGCACTCAAAACACTTTTACATAGAAGTGGGAAAATCTTCTCAACCACCACCAGTGTGCACCAGATCACCCACCACATACCAGAAAAAAAGGAAATGTTTTGCCACCTCTTTCTGTACAGTGGAAGTGAATAGGGACGGGGGATGTCAAGCTCCGAAAAAGCACCATAAAAGTCGTTCATATTACTCACGCGGTATATTACAAGCAGTGTTGGGTAAGTTACTCATAATAAGTAATCTACTACAAATAATTGCTTTTCTAAGAAATTTAATCCGATTACTTTACTAATTATTTAATCTAAAAAGTAATCAAATGACTTATCTTACACTTAAGTTACTTTCTAAATCTCTTTTCCTAGAAAAGTTTTTGGTTTTCCGTGAAAATTCAAAATGTCTATATTTCCTCCTCAATTATTGTTGCACACCCTTCAGTTGTCATAGAAATGCTAACAGACGTACAAATAAAGTCATATTTTAAATATATTATAAATAATACTTTGGCGCAAGTAATGTACTTAAAAGTAATTACTTTCATTGAAAGTCAGTAGCTGTAATCTGATTACAAGAATTTAAAATGTAATGTGTTACACTACCTTTTTTTTATTTATTTTTTTTACTAAAAAGTAATTAGATTACAGTAACTAATTACTTTGTAATCAGATACACACAACACTGATGATAAGTCTTTTGAACCCATATTATAGCTTTGAGTGAAAAACAGACTGAAAAGCCTAAATTTGCTAAAAATCCTCCCCTCCCCCTAGAGGGCATTTTATTGGACAAAATGTTTTATCTGCCTGGTCGAACAAGACGAGTGTTAAATATTTTAGCTCCTTTTTTCCAGAAGAGAAAGACGGTAAATTACAAATGTGGTTAAATCTACTAAAAGTTTTTTCTCTCAACTTACTAGTACGCTCGCCATAAAGCCATAAAAGCTAATAAAAAAAGGATGAGGCCACAAAGCTCCGATTTTGAATGCTTGTGTTCTGTTACTTTTAAAAGTAACTCATTAGAATATTGCGTTACTCCTTAAAAAAGTAACTTAATTAAAAAGTATTTATGGGAAGGAAAGCGTTACTTTTGCATTACTTTTTTCTCACAGCCACTTTCTCTTCTGCTGTGCTATGCATTCCATACAAACAAGCCATACATTGCATACAAGAGACATTACAGGTCACGCTACCTACTGTACAACAACATAGTAAACAAACAGATATTTAGAAAGTAGGTATTCGTGTCATATTTAAAACAAAGAATCAATAACATGAATATGCATGATTTGTTTTTCCATCAGCATGGCAGCCAATGTGAATAATGAAGAATAACCACTGTCTTACCTAAAGCAGCAAAGTCCAACACTTGAACCTACAATATATATGTCATCATGTGCTGTGCCCATTGGCAATGCCAGAGCCAACTTAAGATGTTTTTCAGAAGTCAGGATACAATTCAGTGGGGAATGCCAGCCTAACATGTTCAAGGAATAAGTCTGATGAATAAAAGAATATTTTTCACTTAAGTCATCTCAGTGCACGCTTGTTTTGAGTTGATCCACAGTGCATACAGATGCCACAACTTCAAAGGCGCATGTTGATACAACTGGAACGGAATCGTTTTTAATGCTACCAAAATGTCATAAAAACGGTTTGTTTCATGAATCAAACTACTTGTATATTATAAAACAAAAATGTAGAATATTTTTAGAAACTAAGACATTTTCTCCGCATACACAATCGATGTAGAACGTTGCTTGGAGCTGCTGATCCAGAGTCAGCTATTCTCATCCCATTCCCCCAGTTACGGGGAGCTGTAACACGGAGCAGTTCGGCTGCATAAGTCAGTGAATTGAGCGAGTATTTCACCCTGTGTATCATGTCGTGTCCAGTGGAAGACTAGTCTTATAATCCCTCTGCCTAAACGCGTTTACTGATTTTTTAATGCAGTGTGTATTAACACATGAATCAATCACGTTTCACTCAACCGAATGTTGTTCACCTCACATCACCCTAAAAATAACGCATGAGCGTTAGCGAGCTGATTGACAGGCGATGTATCTAAAAGGTGACTGGCTCTTTTACCTGCAAGGCAGGACTTTCTTTCTACATCCATTGACCATTGGGTGCTAGAGCTTCTTGGATGGGCGTTCCAATTTCTCCCATTCATTTAAATAGAAGTGACTCGTCTCTCTCTGCTAAATAGTCTCTGGCCTCACACTCTGTAGAAATACAATGTCAATCACGCACTATGTCTCCTACCCGAAGTTTGCACACTTTTACTCCTGATTTCTCACAATACAGGGACAGTAGAGGTGTATAAAAGCAATGCGTTACTTTATTTAAAAAGTAACTCCAATATTATGGTCTAAAATAACAAATATTGCATTACTTTACTCGTTACTTGAAAAAAGTAATCTGATTACTTAACAAACGTTACTTTTATCACTGCTTGTGTTCAGTTTAAAACATTAAAACATGTTATTGACATCACTGATGTCAAACCTGGTGCAAAGTATCTTGAGACGCCATATTTGAATGTATACAAACACATTATTCAGAGAATAATAGCTTAAATTGTGCCCTGTTCCTCACTGAATGTTAGGGTATGACTTCAGAAGACCTGGAATGTAATGCACAAGCCGAAACATGGCACTACTTTTATGTTGTTTTTTTGTCATTTTTATATCTCGACAATATATATCACCATCCGATTTTGTTGTATGGAAAGAGCAGCTTGAACATTTTGAAAAATATCAGAAATTTCTTCTTTTAGGGCTTCTAATGTTCTTGGTGTCTGCCGCCTTTTAGTTTCTGTCCTTGTTTTGTAATCTCTGACACCTGCATCTTCTATATCTCGTACTCTCTGTTATGAACAGTTTGGATTAGTTTTGTTATATCAGAGACCTTGTGCGCTTGGGGAAGAAACAACTATCGGCCCTTGTTGCAAGTGGGTCAGTGTGGTTATGAGTGCATGACTGATATCCACTGTCTAGGAAAACCATCCCGTCCTGGAGTCTCTCACTGTGTCTACACTGCAAGCAAGCAATATGACAAAAATGTTCCTGTTACAATCAATGAAGCTATGTTGTGCACTTGCATTTTAGACTGCTATGTTATTTAGACAGTGCCTATAGAAAGTCATCATACCTTGACAAAATCCTTATCATTTGTCGCGTTAAACCCTGAAAATGTAAATAAATTCAGTCTAACCTTTTCCAGCTGTTTTTACACATTAAAACCTTCAACATCAAACTGAAAATAGCATGTAAAAAAATTTCTGAACAATTATTTAAAATTAATTAGCAAAATACCTGGTTTAGATAACTGATCAGCCCCTTAAGAGTAACCATTACAAACTTTCTCAGGTGCAACCAGTCACCTTTCAGATCACATACCTGGCTAACAGGACCCCACCTCAATCAAATCAAATCACATTTATTGTCACACAGCCATATACACAAGTGCAATAGTGTGTGAAATTCGTGGGTGCAGTTCCGAGCAACATAGCAGTCGTGACAGTGATGAGACATATACCAATTTACAATAAACATCAGATTTACAACACTTGTATTTAAATTTAAAATCTTAATATACACAATTACACACAACACAATATACAAATAACATACAATGTACAGTATACAATACACACAATATAGAATACACATTATACAATAAAAAAGTATATATAGTATATATAAATGTACAGTAGGTTGTATTGTACTGTATTGACATTCAGGCTGTCGGTTGATAGTAAGTTGTTAAGAGAGAATATAATATAATAATAATATAATTTATGACAGTCCGGTGTGAGATATAAGAGTAAGAGTAATAAAGTGCAGTGTTGATGTATTTTGATCGTGGGAGATCAAGAGTTCAGAAGTCTGATTGCTTGGGGGAAGAAGCTATCATGGAGTCGGCTGGTGCGGGTCCTGATGCTGCGATACCGCCTACCTGATGGTAGCAGTGAGAACAGCCCATGGCTCGGGTGGCTGGAGTCTCTGATGATCCTCTGAGCTTTTTTCACACACCGCCTGGTATATATGTCCTGGAGGGAGGGAAGCTCACCTCCGATGATGTGTCTGGCAGTTCGCACCACCCTTTGCAGTGCTTTGCGGTCGTGGGCTGTGCTATTGGTGTACCAGGCGGAGATGCGGCCAGTCAGGATGCTCTCTACAGTGCAGGTGTAGAACCGTGTGAGGATGTGGCGGTTCATTCCAAACTTCCTCAGCCATCTCAGGAAGAAGAGGCGCTGATGAGCCTTCTTCTTTATAATGGCCTCAGTGTGGACGGAACATGTGAGTTCCTCAGTGATGTGGACACCCAGGAACTTGAAGCTGCTGACTCTCTCCACTGGTGCTCCATTGATGGTGATGGGACTGTGTTCTCTGTCTTTTCTTCTGAAGTCCACCACAAGCTCCTTTGTCTTACTGACGTTGAGGGAGAGGTTGTGCTCCTGACACCAGTGTGTCCGAGTGTGCACCTCCTCTCTGTAGGCTGTTTCATCATTGTCAGTGATCAGACCTACCACCGTCGTGTCATCAGCAAACTTAATGATGGCATTGGAGCTGTGTGTTGCCACACAGTCATGTGTGTACAGGGAATACAGTAGTGGGCTGAGAACACAGCCCTGTGGGCCTCCAGTGTTGAGGGTCAGTGATGAGGAGATGTTGCTGCCTATTCTAACCACCTGGCGTCTGCTTGACAGGAAGTCCAGGATCCAGCTGCACAGTGAGCTGTTTAAGCCCAGAGCCCGGAGTTTCTCATCTAGCTTGGAGGGCACTATGGTGTTGAATACTGAGCTGTAGTCTACAAACAGCATTCTCACATAAGTGTTCTTTTTTTCCAGGTGGGAGAGAGCAGTGTGTATTGTAGATGCAATGGCATCATCAGTGGAGCGGTTGTTGCGGTAAGCAAACTGCAATGGGTCAAGAGAGAGAGGCAGCACAGAGCAGATGTAATCTCTGATTAGTCTCTCAAAGCATTTGCTGATGATGGGGGTCAGAGCAACAGGACGCCAGTCATTTAAACAAGTTATTTTTGATTGCTTTGGAACAGGCACAATGGTGGACATTTTAAAGCATGTGTGGACTACAGACAAAGAGAGGGAAAGGTTGAAAATGTCTGTAAAAACACCAGCCAGCTGGTTCGTGCACGCTCTGATGAAGCGGCCCGGAATGCCGTCTGGACCCGCGGCTTTGCGGATATCTGACATCCATTGTAGTGGTTTTGATCACTTCCGAATAAATCCAGCTTTTCCATGATGAATCCATTATTAGTAGTGCATGGAGAATTCACCATGGTTGGAAAGGTGCTTTCAAAAGGGCTCCTGGATAAAATTGTGGAAAGACAAATGTTAGGAGAATGGTACAAAACGATTTCAAAGGCTTTTACTATCCCTCCGAGTACTGTTCAGAGCATTATTAAGAAGTGGAAAGCGCATGGCACAACCAAAACCTTGCCTAGATCGGGCCGTCCCTCCAAACTGGATGACCATGCCAGGAGAATACTGATCAGGGAAGCTATCAAGAGGCCAAAGGCAACTTTAAAGAATTTACAAGCCCTTATAAATGATTAATCGGTCTGTGCATGTGACAACAATCTCCCAAGCTTTACACAAAGAAAAGGAAAGAAGCTTCTTCTGAAAAAGTGCCACAATAAGTCTCGTTTGCACTCCAAGTGCTATATTTGGCAAAACCCATACACAGCACACCGGCAAAAAAAAACAAACAAACTGTAATTGGAGTACTTCCGTTTTGTTGCACCCAGCGTAAATAAATTCAGGAAATTTTACTCATATTTGACAAATGACGAGTGTTAAAATCGGCAAGTTTTAAAAATGAGCACAATTCCCTCATTAAAAGGTTAAGTACACAGACTTGTACCATTGTCTTTTTGTCTAATTTTCAAATACTTTTTGTTTCAAATGAAAGTTTGTGACATTGTGATTCACTTCAGAGCTGGTTGGTTTTGATTAATGGCTTAGAACTCTTTAAGGAGGACTGTTGCACTCTGTTAAAGTTCTTTTAACTTGACACGGCGTCTTAAAAACGTGGCGTACATGCACAAGACAAAACAGCGAAATGTGACAAGTCAAAGACATCTGGCTTGTAAATGTTTACATAGAATAACAATTGAAAACCCATGCAAGAAAGGCCCCTTACTTGCCAGTTGAACTTGCCCAATTTAAATCAAAGAGGTACAAACCGTCTACTGAAAAAACGTCTCTTGCGATTTGCACGTTTTTCAATATTTACCTCAGTGGACCTAAATTAACCATCAGCGATTTATCTAGGGTGCCTTGTTTAAAGCAATATACAGTTTAATGGCTGGTAAGAAATATTTATGGCCAGTAAATTTTCTCAATTCACTTGTCATTGGCAGATGTGGCAAAATTTCTGGAAACATGGCTTGCAATATACAGTTGAAGTCAGAAGTTTACATACACTTAGGCTGAAGTCATTATAACTCATTTTTTAACCACTCCACAGATTTCATATTAGCAAACTATAGTTTTGGCAAGTCGTTTAAGACATCTACTTTGTGCATGACACGAGTAATTTTTCCAACAATTATTTACAGACAGATTGTTTCACTTTTAATTGACTATATCACAATTCCAGTGGGTCAGAAGTTTACATACACTAAGTTAACTGTGCCTTTAAGCAGCTTGGAAAATTCCAGAAAATGGTGTCAAGCCTTTAGACAATTAGCCAATTAGCTTCTGATAGGAGGTGTACTGAATTGGAGGTGTACCTGTGGATGTATTTTAAGGCCTACCTTCAAACTCAGTGCCTCTTTGCTTGACATCATGAGAAAATCTAAAGAAATCAGCCAAGACCTCAGATAAAACAGAACTACAAGTCTGGTTCATCCTTGGGAGCAATTTCCAAACACCTGAAGGTACCATGTTCATCTGTACAAACAATAGTACACAAGTATAAACACCATGAGACCACACAGCCATCATACCGCTCAGGAAAGAGACGCATTCTGTCTCCTAGAGATGAATGCAGTTTGGTGTGAAAAGTGCAAATCAATCCCAGAACAACAGCAAAGGACTTTGTGAAGATGCTGGAGGAAACAGGTAGACAAGTATCTATATCCACAGTAAAAACGAGTCCTATATCCTGAAAGGCTGCTCAGCAAGGAAGAAGCCACTGCTCCAAAACCACCATAAAAAAGCCAGACTACAGTTTGC
Organism: Myxocyprinus asiaticus; assembly: GCF_019703515.2. Classification (NCBI taxonomy): domain Eukaryota; kingdom Metazoa; phylum Chordata; class Actinopteri; order Cypriniformes; family Catostomidae; genus Myxocyprinus; species Myxocyprinus asiaticus. Next base: position 26,124,165 of record NC_059392.1, on the reverse strand, counting down.
AAGTGCACATGGGGACAAAGATCTTACTTTTTGGAGAAATGTCCTCTGGTCTGATGAAACAAAAATGTAACTGTTTGGCCATAATGACCATCGATATGTTTGGAGGAAAAAGGGTGAGGCTTGCAAGCTGAAGAACATCATCCCAACCGTGAAGCATGGGGGTGGCAGCATCATGTTGTGGGGGTGCTTTGCTGCAGGAGGGACTGGTGCACTTCACAAAATAGATGGCATCATGAGGAAGGAAAATTATGTGGATATATTGAAGCAACATCTCAAAACATCAGCCAGGAAGTTAAAGCTCGGTCGCAAATGGGTCTTCCAAATGGACAATGACCCCAAGCATACCTCCAAAGTTGTGGCAAAATGTCTTAAGAACAACAAAGTCAAGGTACTGGAGTGGCCATCACAAAGCCCTGACCTCAATCTGATAGAACATTTGTGGGCAGAACTGAAAAAGCGTGTGTGAGCAAGGAGGTCTACAAACCTGACTCAGTTACACCAGTTCTGTCTGGAGGAATGGGACAAAATTCCAGCAACTTATTGTGAGAAGCTTGTGGAAGGATACCCAAAACATTTGACCCAAGTTAAACAATTTAAAGGCAATGCTCCCAAATACTAACAAAGTGTATGTAAACTTCTGACCCACTGGGAATGTGCTGAAAGAAATAAAAGCTGAAATAAATCATTCTCTCTACTATTATTCTGACATTTCACATTCTTAAAATAAAGTAGTGATCCTAACTGACCTAAGACAGGGAATGTTTTCTACGATTAAATGTCAGGAATTGTGAAAAACTGAGTGGCTAAGGTGTATGTAAACTTCTGATTTCAACTGTAGATGGGGTATTAGTCTTCTGTGATTTAGTGACACACATACCTCTATACAGTTCCTATGAATGCATGCATTTAGGACAAATTACATGAGGCAGAGTCGTGTTACAGATCAATATTGTTTTATTCCCCTCCGTGAAACACAAAGGCAGCAGTGTGACCTACTGCTCGATATAGTTGCCCTGAGACTGATGCATTGCATGCGCACAATGGGCTTATCTCACAAAGAGGCCAGTGTGTGTGCGTTATGAAACAGGGTCGTCCTGGATTAGACGGGCAATCGGTCCTACAACAGGGCGGCTCTTACAGTGTTGCGTTACAGGAAAGAGAGAACCAATAGGTACAAAATGAATGTAAATATGAGCTCATGCTTTACCCGCCCCTCCTCTCTCTTTTACTACACTCCCGTCCCTTTATACTTGGCAGCTGGCCTTCACTCGGGAAGCACATTGCATGGCCCCCCTTGTTTATTTTCCCCATGTCACTCTCTCTCTGCACTTACAAAATAATCCTTACAAAAATTAAACATGGTTTTACAACAGTAACCATAGTTTTACCATGGTATTTGTAGTAAAACTGTAATAACCACAGAATTAACAGTGGTTACTACAATATTCCTATAGTAAAACAATGGTTACTATATAGATACTACAGTATTACTGTAGTAAAGCCATGGTTAATTGTATCAAAACCATGTTTTTTTGCCCAAATTTAGTGAGGTTCATGCTTTAAATAATAATTAAATAATTTGCCAATGGGCTATGAAAAATAAACTTCATTCTCTGGAAACAAGTCTTATTATTTTACACATTTTTGCTTCTCAAGTACATTTATCTTGATTTATGGAGGTTTAGATTTTTTTATGGAAAAACAAAGACAAAAATACTGATGATTAAGAAAATTATTTTTTATTTATTTTTTTGGCTGGTAAATGGATAAAGAAGTGCAGTCGGATATTGGCGGTGTTGTTTCCATTGTCTTAATCCCTTTTTAATATCAAGTTTAGGAAGGAGGGAGTGAGGGATTGCTGAAGACAGAGCCAGATCTCAGTGGTGATTAGGCCTCCCAGAGTCCTGCTGCAAAGTCATACAGCCTAAACAAAACAATCCATAGCGACCTGTCCTCATCTACAGGGCTGATGGGAGGGTGTTTATCATCGTATTGTTGACCTGGCTTTGGATCCGTTTGGCTTCAATTCAAGAAGCTTCTGTTCTGTTCTGAAACAAGCTCAGATTGAGGCCAATTACAATCTGATGGGCTAATGTTAGTCTCGGCTTAACTGGAACTTCAGTATAATCTATGTAGGCTTGTGCTTTTATTTTTATTATAAAACAAAACTGTTGTAAAATAGCTTATGCACACGCCATGTGTCAGCCCATGAAATCAAAACTGGAGCTGCTTTTGTGGCTTTAGTCCATAGTCTGTTAGGTTTGAGGTGATCTATATGCTAGTGTACTCCAATAAATGGACAAAATGTACTTTTAGCATATAAACACTTAATCTACTGGAAAATATACCAAAAATATTGATACTCATATTTTGCAATATCAATTAAATGCTCCCTAGATTTAGAAGGCTCCTTCTTTTGAAAATTATACATACCACCTGCCTTTATCTAGTAATAGCAAGTTTGGGGATTTTGGACTGTCTGTTGTGCGATCGGTTAGAAAAGAAATAGCGATCCAAATCAGAACAGGCTGAAGGTCTGTGCCAAGTTTGGAGGATGTAGCTTGAAAGCTGTAGAAGTTACAGTCAGAAAGGCATTTTGAAAACAAACCCTAAAACCAATTCTATAGAATAACAGTATGTTGACTTCGTCAAGCCACCACAATTACCGTTCATCTGTGTCTCTTTGGTTACACTAACACTCATACTTTAACTGTTTGCAAAAGAAGTGGCTTTGTGTGATTTTGCTGGTCAAGATGGTAAACTATATTCTCTGAAACGCTCATGAGATTCAACCTAACACTACCCCTACACCAGAAAATATGCTGTTGCACAAGGGTTACCATCTAGACATTACTGCTTTTGCTGGGCTTTGACATATATTAATGACTACTGGTCATTTAAAAAAAAGGGACAAGCCCTTTTAATGTGTCCCACTCTAACTTCCTGTTTCAAAGGAAACATGTCAACACTGAAAAGACAGCTGCGCCCTGTTTGTTAGCAAACATAAACGGTCTATAGCCAGGCAAATTAACTATTTTCAATGGAATTGCGTTGCTTTTTTAATGTTAAAAGGGACATTTCTGACATAATAATATACAGGACATAGTTTGTGTTAGGCCGACATGGGTCCCAGTCCATCCCCATTTGTAAATATTGTTAGAAGGGTGATTCTGGTCTTAAAATATGTTTTGAAATGCACTTACATTCTCATGGGTGTAGACCTTGAATTTTTAAGTGTATAAATGTTAAGAGTCACACCCACACACATCCATCTCTTTCACTTAAGAAACCTGACCCTCCTATCTGTGTCCTTTCAGGTCAACACGGGAGAGGGACACACAGAGGGCTGATCCTGATTAACCCTCCCTGACCTACACGGTCATCCTACACTGTGTGTGTGAGAAAGAGAGAGTGTGAGCTAGGTCACCATGTGCTATTGTGGGCAGGACAGTGCTTAGGGAGTGTGTGTGTGTGTGTAGACCTGCAGTGATGTGGTGTCCATTAAAGGTATTGTCCCTTAGCTGGGACATCCTCCTACCTCCCTCCCTGCTGACCTCTTTTCAAGCTTTGATGGGGGCTGTCTCTGTCTTCTCCTGGCACAAGTATGGGACGGCCTCTTCCTTGAGCGTGGAAAGCTGTGGGGGGGCTTCGATACACCATCTGCTCCAGATGTCTTCCCCAGTGGACACCAGTTCACTATAAGGAAATTCTATATCAACAAAAACTTATTTACACCAAATTATCTGCGACTGGGACATTTCTGCACATTTCAAGTGTGAACAGAGCAGCTAACGTAAAATATACTGGTTTTTAGCTCAGTACGTTCCAATCTGGGACTTAAAGGAATACTGAGTTCAATACAAGTTTAGCTCAGTTTGTGGAATAATGTTGATTACCACAAAAATGTATATAAAAAAATAAAGAAATAAATATCTGGGTTACAGTGAGGCTCTTACAATGGAAGTGAATGGGGCCAATACAAAAACATTAAAATTTTAAATAAATTTCAAAAGTATAGCCACAAGACATAAAGAATGTGTGTGTTAACATGATTTTTGTGTAATAAAATTGCTTACTAGCCTTTTCTATGTAAAGTACGACCGTAAAAACTATGATTTTATGCCTTTAAACACTCCAAAAATTGGCCCCATTCACTCCCACTGTAAATGTCTCAATGTAATCTTGAATTTTTCTTTTTTAAAGAAAAGGAGGGACGAGTCAAAATAAATTTTTTTGGTAATCAATATTATGCCACAAATGCTGTCGATTGAGCTTAACTTGTATTGAACCCGGAATATTCCTTTAATAATCAATTCTCTATGTATGAACTGAAGCCGCACCTTACATTTTTCTAATTGAAACCCATTTAAAGTTAAAAATACATCAGTGCTGGGGAGTAGGTATACATGTATCCGGGTCACGGCACCATTGTGACGCTCCTGTTCTACCCGCTCCGTACGGTACTCAAACCGGCGTCTCCGACATGGGAGGTGGGTGCGCTAACAAGGAGGGTAAAGGTTACAGCCTCTAGCGTCAGTAACTAGTGCACCTCTTGAGGTCAGGAGAGTGAGGTTTATACACATTGCACAACTATCTATCAGCTGGCTCCCATTACACTCACCCCCTTAAACATCACTCCCATCCGGGTCATGGCACCATTGTGACACTCCTGTTCTACCCGCTCCGTTCGGGACTCAAACCGGCATCTCCGGTATGGGATGCGGGTGCACTAATAAGGAGTCTAAAGGCTACAGCCTCTAGCGTCAGTAACTAGTGCACCTCGAGGTCAGGAGAGTGAGGTTTATACACATTGCACAGCTATCTATCAGCTGGCTCCCATTACACAGACAAAATAGTACATTTGAAATTTGGAGCAGCAGAAATAGTTAATCTTGTGTAAATTGACATGTGAACATTTAACTTTATGCTAAGCTAAAATGCTATTTCTAGCCCTTATACATGCACCTGTTACCAGGCATGTTTATATTTCTGCTATCAAGAAAATCCACGTTAATCATAATCTTTATTTCTCTTTTGATATTATGGCAAAAATCTTACTGATAATTTTTACATTGCTTTTCTGTAAAAATATCTAAAATCCTTAAAACAAGATCAATTATCTTTATCTTGATTTAGAAGCAATACTGCATAAGATATTTAGGCCTGTTCAGAGAATTTAATACAAGTGTATTTTCTCTATTTATTATCCCCTTTTCTCCCAATTTGGAATGCCCAATTCCCACTACTTAGTAGGTGCTCGTGGTGGTGCGGTTACTCACCTCAATCTGGGTGGTGGAGGACAAGTCTCAGTTGCCTCCGCTTCTGAGACCGTCAATCCACGCATCTTATCACGTGACTCGTTGTGCATGACACCGCGGAGACTCACAGCATGTGGAGGCTCATGCTACTCTCCACGATCCACACACAACTTACCACACGCCCCATTGAGAGCGAGAACCACTAATCACGACCACGAGGAGGTTACCCCATGTGACTCTACCCTCCCTAGCAACCGGGCCAATTTGGTTGCTAGGAGACCTGGCTGTAGTCACTCAGCACACCCTGGATTCAAACTCGCGACTCCAGGGGTGATAGTCAGCGTCAATAATGTGTATTTTTTCTTACTATTTGGCAGGGTTTTTTTTCACTTGTTATTAAATGGTTTATATTCAAAACAAGTGAAAAAATCTGCCAGTGCTGAAGAAGTAATCCAAAGTATTTAGATTACGTTACTGACCTTGGGTGATCTAACTTAATACGTTACAAATTACATTTTACAGCGTAAAAATAACCCCCCCAACCCTGTTTACATTTATACAGCGTAATAATTACACATTTTAGATGCCTGTTTTTGCTGCTGATCCAGGTTCCGTGTTTTTTCTGACCTTTTGTATTGCTAACTCAAGAAAACTCCAGAGGCCAAACTTGGCAAGGCTCATAAAGAACATTGTGTATCTGGCGGTTCAGTTTACACTGTCCAAAAGAGTGTACGAACAAACTGTTCTGCCTTTGTAAGGAGGGGACGAGTGATGTAGGAGTGACAAAAGAATGTAAGTGTGAAAAGGGAGTCTACGATCTCGTGTCTTCATGGGTTTTGCTGACACAAATCACCCACCCAGTAAGCTCCAAAGAGTTTATAACTCAGCAGTTGCTGTTAGGTTCCTGTAGAGGGAGCAGTGCTGTATTTGCACTCTCCATTCGGGTTGTTTATCCCCTCTGGCTGGGTACCCATCTGGAGTTGAGCTGCTTTATTGTTTTGACACTCACAGCAAGACTCTGTCTGGAGATCTGGGGCCCCCGATTCTCTCTCTCTCTCTCTTTACACCCCCACCTTCAAATTCCTCTCACTGTTTACTGGTTTAATGTTGAGCTTTCAAAAACTGCAGATCATTTACACCAACTAGACTTTTTACATTTTAAGATAAAATGGGGGGGGGAGTCAGTGATGCTAGGGTGTTGTAAGTGGTTGTGACAGCATACGCACCTTCAGTTCTCTCTGATATTCTGATCCCTAAATTTAGCTTGGGTCCTTTGTAATTTATTTTTGCATTTTTTATCACCCTCAGGCGAAAAATCGTAAAGTCGGTCACTTAGAAATGTGCCCATATTTCCACTAACAGTCGCAAAAAACAAATGGTGTGATACAAGCAACACACTCTCACGGCGAAATCATCAGGATTCGTACGACTTTTCTAAATTTGGCTAATTCGTATGATATCATACGACTGCACTCGTTTGAATTCCTACGACTTTCACTACAGCCAATGACGTCGCTGGACATTGTTTCCATCTAATCCGCGACACTTGCTTCTGTCACACATGACAGCTTCCTGTAACGTTTACACACTCTACTGATTGGTTAGGTTTAGATAAGGGGGTTTGGGTAAGGGCATAATATTAATACGCATGTCCTTAACGCCTCGTGCGCGAAACTCACGCTTACTTCCGCATTACACATCCGGACATTTGCACCCGATGAATTCGTACGAGTTTATGCATACAAAATTGTGCAACATCACACGATAGCCACCTCGTAAATTATGTACGACATTTCATGAGATCGGTCTGGCCACAAGTTACCTGCCGAAGTTTAAAGGAATAGTTCAGCCAAAAATGAAGATCTGGTCGTAATTTACTCGCCCTCATGTCGTTTCTAAAACCTTATAAGTTTCTTTCTTATAAAACAAAAGGAAAATGTTTAAGGAACAATATTCTCAGAGCGCTCATGAACGTGCAATGGACGTCAAAATTTTCACTGAAAAATTACTTTTGAGTTGTATAATGAATCTTATACCACGGGTCTGTTGAATGCTTGATTCTGATTGGTTGATGGACATTCTAAGGTGTGCAATTATTTTTCAAGTAAATGAAAGTAGTTCCAGGTCTTGACGGCATAACGGTTCATCACTTCACCAAATTATTTCAGTTATTTCAAAGAGCCCTACAGGATACCACAGCATAATGACCATATAAAGCAAACACTACTGACTAAGAAAAATGGATAAGAATGACAAGGAATCTCTGTTATATCCTAAATGTATTTTCATTTTGCTCTCATCTCACCTACACTTCCACACACACACGCAACCTTGTTACGCCAATACTGAAAAGCAGTGCATCCTCCGTTGCTAGTTCTAAAATAACGTTTTCAAACTAGCAACGAAGGCTCCGACTGTATCAAAGCTAGACTCTGAATCTGTGGCGGAAGAAAGTAGTTCCACTCACAAGAGCGTTTTAGTGACGAAAACCAGAAAATGTCTTGAGATAAAACCGTTAACGATGTGTGGTAACTTGCACAACATGGCTGCATTGCCACCTCAGGGTGTGCATTATTTTTTAAATAATTCTACAGTCCATCATCAATTATTTCTTATATCGAACCTAATGGAAAATCTTTAAAAGACTTGGAAAATGATGCATGAGTCGCATGGACTACTTTTAAGATAACGTCCTTTTTTATGTTAAAGTGAGACACTATCAACCGGCATTGTTTGAAAAAGATGGACTGAAATATTTGTGAAACACAAAAGAAAGTCAGTCATTTGGGTTTGGAACGACATGAGGGCAAACATTTTGGGGTGACCTATTCCTTTAATACTTAGGCCACATCCACCCTAATTCGTTTTGGCTTGAAACTGTGTTGATTTTGCTACGTTTATGCCTCTCATCTACACTTTGGAAAAAGATCATATTGGGAAACTGAAAATGGATGTTTCAAACTTTATGGGTTAGTGTGAACATGGCCTAGAAGAACGTTTTTACATTTAAATAAAACAACCAAAGAAAGCCCTCAGTTTCCCGCCCTCTTTCCAAGCATTGCCTCAGCTCTCTCTCTCTCTGTCTTTCTTTTCTCCCCAGCTCTGAATGGCTGTATTGTCTGGGGGCTGATGTTTTGGCCCACTGACCAACTTCCCACAGCTCCTTGAACTCATCGGCTCAAACACATAATGACAATGCAGCTGGGAACCTGGGGGGCCTTTCTTCCTGTCAGGATGGACATTTCTGGGCTGTGGGATCCGCAGTAGCACATGTGGTTGAAAACAGACAGCTTTGATGCTGGGCTATGACGTTCTAAGTCGCGTTTCCACTGAAACGTTTTTTTAACTTTACATTTGAATGTTGCTCTTGATAATTGTTGTTTATATAGAGGGGGGACTTAAAGAACAAAACTGACACTGACCAAATCTGAGAAAAAATTGGCTTGTAAGTAACTAACTAGGAACTGCAACTTTACATGGTTTATATTGAATTGTAAGAATAAATCAAAAACATACAATCTGTAAGGACTCGAGCATTTTTAATGACTTTCTATGCAGTTTATTTAGGACGCCTAGTTTTTTCCTCTCGATGTGGCTACACACGTGGAAAATTCCTCTTATTAAGCCATAAAAAAAAAAAAAAACTGAAATATGCATCTTCACATTTTTGTGTCAGGTGCAGTTTCAGGGCAGAGACCGGTTCATCTTGTGATTCTGCAAGTGACACAATGATCAGTGTGTTCAAAGTTACATTTATATAATCGGGATTTATAACTATATTTAGATTTATAACTATATTTAGATTTACAAATACAATATTTAATAAGTTTTAGGATTATAATAATATATTTGGAATTTATATAACATCTATTCAGATTTTTAACTATATATTTGAATTTACAATTATATATGAAGGATTTATAACTATTTATTCAGATTTGCAATGAAATATTCATATTTGGATTCAAAATAATATATTCAGATTTACAAGTATATTCGGAATATAATAATATATATTGTTTTTTACTATATACTGTATACAGGGCTTGTTACTATATATTCAGATTTATAAAAATATCTTCAGATTTACAATGATATATTCAAATGTAATTATTTCCAGTTTATATATACACTGCTATTCTACCTCATTTGCACTTTACCATAAAGTATATTACTATTTGCACTTCTGGTTAGATGCTAACTATTTTCCACTGGCTCTGTAGCTGTTCTCTGCACAATGACAACAAAGTTAAATCTAGTCTAAGGAAATTCACAGCAGGGATTTATATAATGTGGTTAAAAAAAGCACAATAAAGTCACACATGTAAGAAGCCACAATGCCTTCGATTCATTTCCATTTAATATTGATGCTTCGTAAACAACCAAAACACATTCAAAACATTCATATTTGGGTCACCATTAGAGGCTATTCTGAAAACAATTTCACCCTTTTGTTTCAGTCATTTACTATGCAGAGGCTGACCCCAGATCTGCCCTCAGGACAACATTATTCTGTGGCTCTAAACAGGAACTATGAAAGTTATATGAGAGTGGATTGAGAATCAAAATAGATGTCCATAGAGGTATACTGTACGCAACTTGGCCTTAACATCACTAATCTAAAATCAGCCTTTCCTGAGCCCTTTCTGACCAGTCTTTGTGTGCTACAACAGCAAATATATTCTAAAATCAGCCTCCAAGTCTGAAATGCTGCATGTAGATTAACGCCCACTCTCATGCATACTGTTTAACTAACGCATACAGCCATGTGAATCAAGTCAGTGTCCAAATCAAACGCATTTGTTGCATATTTCAGGTGTTGCATTCATGGGAAAAATGCAGAAAGGCACACTGGCACAAATACAACTGTAAAGTGCCTTTCTTTCAAACTAACAGTCTGTTACTTGTCCAAACTAATCAAATGCATATTTATTCTCAGAGAAGTGAAAAGGAAAACACCAAATGTTACTTGTTGATATATGGATGTTAGAAATTCATTATGTTCTTTGAGAATAGTCTGTTTGTGAAGTAAAAATGTTATATAGAGACATAATTCACTATAGCTTCTGGCAGAGTTGGTCTTTAGTAGTTTTGGTGCATACTGTATATTAATGTGCTAAAAGACACGAAGGTACTTTTGTTCAATTAAATATTTTAGTGCTTCTATTACCATCTCATAAATAAATGCAATGTGTAAGTTCTAGGAAACTTCTTGTTTCTGTACGAGTATGAAGTTGTGAGCATACACGTGATTTTCAGGAAATTGTTTTGCTGTGTCAGAAATCCCAGAACTGAAAGTGAGAATAGCAGTGTAACTTTGACCACAGCCAAAAGATCTTTAAAACAAGTTCCTTGCTCTAGAAATGACGACTATAAACTGCCCCTGTAACTGTTCTGCAATAATTTAGTCACCCTCATGTTGTTCTATGGAAGGGAGAAATTTTGCATAAATTACAAAATTGCTGTGCGCTGCCCCAAAGGCTTCCATTGTAAGCTTGTAACGGTCATCAAGTTTTAAATAAACTGATGTGGACATTGTTGTCTGTGGAAATTGACAGCATGTCATAGGCTGTCTACTTGGACTATCATTAGGTTTACTCAATCTCCCCTTGTTCATATTACTAAAGAAATGCATGTAATCAAGTTAACTTAATTTCACTGAGTTGCTAAATATAAAGGTTTACAATTACTGTGCTTGCCGTAGCATAGTAACCACACCAGCATGTATTTAGCATGCCAACATTCATGGTCACTATCTAGTATATGAAGAAATAAAGATTTGAGTTACTCTGACATGTCAAATTTTGTTGGGTTTACCCAATTCAGTTAGGTTCCCTCTTCAAAGTATTTGAGTTAAGATTACATTGTAATTTTAAGCTAAGGAATGTAATTTCATTAGTTTTTTGTGTGTGTGGGTGTTTAAACATTAAATTGTATTCAGAAGACTTTGAATATAGCGCACAACTCATACAAACTTCATTGTTCTGTTAATTTTGAAGCTTTACAGCACTTGATCGGTGTATGCTTCTGTTGTATAAAAAAAGTTGACTTTTTACAATAAGGTTCATTTTGTTAACATAAGTTAACGTGAATTCACAATGAACAATACTTAGGCATTTATTAATCTTAGTTTGTTAATTTCAACACCTAGTAACACATTTTAAAAAGTTGTATTTGTTAACATTAGTTAATGCACTAGGAACTAACCTGAACTAACAATGAATAATTGTATTTTTATTAACTTACATTAACAAAGCTTTATAAATTATTGAATGTTAGTTCATGATAACTAATGCATTAACTGTTAAAGAATGGAACCTTATTATAAATCATTACAAAAAAGTGAACATTGTGCAAAACATCTTTTTGTTCTTAGGAAGAAAGTCATATGGGTTTGGAACAACATAAGGGTGAATAAAGGATGACAGTATTTTCATTTTTGGGTGAACTATCCCGTTAAGTGAAATGTTTACTGCTTGTGTATTATAAAGCAATATCTGTTTATTTGGAAGTTATTTTGCATTGTATAACTGAAATGTGTATGAGAGAACTGATAAATGCAATAAATGACTTTAAACATACAGATGTAAAAAAAAAGAAAAAAGTGAAATGCAGCGTGTTCCTCCACAGACTTTGAGCGCAGCGTTTGCTTCTTAAAATAGTTTATTTGTTTGTGAATTTACACTGATTAGCAATACAACTAAAAGCAAGTCCGTTAGATAAGCATTTATATATACGATTTCACAGGTCACAAAGATGCTTGGCTCAAACTTGCATGCCAAAACAATATGCCTTCTGAATCAGAGACTACAACAGAGGCATTAGTAAATCAAGGTGCAAAATGGTCAGAAGAAAAAAAGAAAAGAGCAAGAAAGAAAAAGAAAACTGGAAGGTGATGCACATTCCTTGAGCTGAGAGCAGTTTGATGCTTGTATAGATATTCTAAAGCTGTAAAATCTAAAACTTCCTGAAAGCAAAACTGCAGCGCACATGGAAACTGGAAAGAGCCAAAATCAGAAAAGTAAAATGCAATTTAAAGCAAATGAAACTAGTTACATCTCATCAACCGCCCCGTTCTCTCTGCCTAAACTCACGCCCAGTCCAGCTTTAAATGGGTTTTATCCATGTCTGGCTCGCATTCAAAACCACTTGCTATTTACACAGCTTAGAAATGTCTCTCTTCATGCCTACGTCAGTACTTCACATTGCCCACTGGGATATATCACTCTCTGTGGTCCTGTCTCCCCCTCTGGGATATATGACGACAACATCGGGGCTTGATGGGAGTTCAAACTGAGGTCAAACTTCTCCCTGCTAGTCTTGAAACCATAAGCTTTTCCATAAGGATTAGCCTTTGGTGGCAAACTCGACTTCATTCTGTCAGCTGAGCTGCATCACTTCAAAACAGGAAAACAAGCAACCCCTGACCACACGGCAATCAGCTTGCATTTGACAGAGATCCAGTTTTAGACAGAAAATAACTCCAGAATGCAGTTTCCCAGGTAATCATATTACCACTGACACTACAGAGAATTTCCTGCAAAAATGAAAATCCTGTCAGTATTTACTTAAACCCTAATATTGTTCTAAACCCATACGTTATGTTTCTCTGTGGAACAAAAAAAAAAGGAGAATTTTTAAGAATCTTGATGCATCTTTTTTCCAAATTATGATAATGTATGGTGACTGTTCAGCTCCCAGGTGGCTTCAAAACGGTGACTTAAATTCCGGTCTGTTCCTCAGATAAAGCTGTCAAATGGCTTCGTAAGATTTGGCATACAGAGTACAAGTCAAATAGATTACTTTTGTGGTGTGTTTTTTTCTTTTCCATAACAGCATACTGGTTTGTAACCACATGAGAGTGAGTAAATAATGACAGAATTTTCCTTTTGGATTGAGCTATTCCTTTAAGCCCTTTGTAAGCATCCTGGATGGTGATGGGGTGATTTATGACTGTCATAAAATGTCATAATGAGTGACATACAATGGTAACGAAGGCCCAAAATAAACCGCCATGAAGAAGTTTAAACATCGTGTTCTGAACGAGATGATTTGCATTGAAAAGATTTTAACCAAACACCCATGACAGTCATAAGGCTGTACTTTTGCGTTTCTTTAGGACCCGAACATTTAAAAAAAAAAAAAAAAAAAGTTTACAAATATATATTTCCTTATATGTTGAGTTTCACTTCTCCGCCCTTTTTCAATATGCTAAAACATTTCTCACTTATGTTTTTGTATTTTGCCTCTATCGTTCCTTCTCTTCAAATCTCCTTCAACTGCTGAAATCATCCATATACTCGTTTTGTTGTATATGCCACATAAAAAAAAGTGCAGCACAAAAATATTATATATGTGATTAACATCACTCCAGTTTTCTTATATATATATTTTCTGTTACATGTGTTTAGTAATCTGAGCTATTACACGATTGAAGAATTCAGGCACCGCTACATTATCAGCCATATAATTCATACTCTAGCAAAACATGCGTCAAAGTTTCGAGTTTTCATTCGTTGAAGTATAGAAACGAGTACAAAACTGAATGGATAAAAACTAAATTGTTTCAATTTTAAAAAAAAAGATACAATATTTCATACCAAAAGAAGAGTGAAATCAAAATGCCAGAAAAGACGGACAAGATTACAGTTCACTAAAACGTGATTGCTTTGCTTTTTTTTGCTTTTAAATCTTTTGTTTGGCAAAGAACAGCACAGAGGAGATTGGAGTGGCTCTACACAGGATTATCACACGTGCAGCTTGCGGCTGCTAATCTCAGACCCATTTCTTCAACAATCACAGACAACATAAGAAAAAAAAAAAAAAACACAACCCTGTTAAAATAATCCCAGAACAGTTTCCAGTGTGATTCTTAAGTGTCTCCTGTGTAGTGTAACCAATTACACCTACCGTCCACCTACAGTGGGAGAAAAACACAAGCAGAACTGACACCATGAGAGATGATGTGGCAGCTAGAAAAGGGGCTCATAAGAGTCTGTATGCTCAACTCAAAAACATACAGTATTACAAAAATAACAATGCAGTATGGGCTCATTAATGAGATTAAAATCATACGGACTATATCTGTGTTCTCAGTCTTTTCCATAAGGTGAGGAGCAAGTTTCCCAGGAGTTTCGATCACTTCTCTTCCCATTTAAAACCATTCAAACAGTTTCTATTTTCATGACCATTCGAACATGGCACATGCTAAACATGGACGTCACTCCATCTATTCACTCCTTTGACTCCCCCAAAAATGTGCCATGTTTTTTCTGTCAATGAACTTTTAAAAAAAAATTAAAATAAAATAAAAAAAACGACAACTTAAAATCTTCAAACGACAGAGACACACAGACAGGGTGGGTGTGATCTGGTCTCCTCTAGGCTTCGGCCTTCTCTTTCTTTTTGTTCTTCTTCAGGAATGACGGGGTTCTGAACTTCTTTTTCTTCTTGTTGGGAGATTTGGAGGGCGAGCTCTCGGGCGTCAATGCCTCTTCAATTTTCTCTCCCGAGCGCACATTTATCTCCATGCTTTCCACGCTGGTGGTCAGCTGACTCACACGCTTGATGAGCTCCTCATCACCGTGGTTGTCTTTACCATTCAGCAGCACACCAGTGTGGTTCTCTGGATGAGAAATGGTGAAGAAAGCAGAAATAATTCATTAACAATGTAACAAAAGTGATTCAAACAGTATGCAAATTAATGCGAAAAACCATAATATTGCAAAAACAATGTATGAATAAAGCTGCGTTTCCATCCCATGTGTTCAAAATAACAAAATAGTCACTTCCGAAGAAACTGTAACCACTATGACTCTTATTAATAAAATACTTGCGGTTTAAAGCACTTAGACAAAACACTCTAGAAGAACTTTTCTCATGTCTGGGAGCACTGCGTTCCTCCTCCTTTATGTCTTTGTCATGCGGATCATAATATATAATATATATATTTTTTTTCAGCCTTATTTGCTCTGCAAACTCTATGCAGGCTTTGGATTTCTAGACACAGTTATTTCAGGTTGACCAGACCAACATTTCAGATGTGATGTCACATGTGCATCTTGTAATCATGAAAAATTCAACAGGAGTTAATTCGGTCATAGTTTATCTGCATTTCTTCTTATTGAATAAAAAATGTATCCTCCTCAAGGGAGCTGATATGTTTATGCGCACTGGAGATTTTATTCGCATCTTGGGGTTTCTATACAGCAGATTTTGTGTGATATACCAAAATTCGCATTCAAATATGTGGATGGAAACCCAGCTACTGAACTCTAAACTGTAAACACAACAATAAACTTGTTAAATTCACCTGTTTACAGAGGCCACTTCATTTGAAACCTGAACTGTGCAGGATTTTTTATGGCATGTTTTGAAATAAGCTGTAAAAATGAGTTTAAAACTGAATTCTGCAAGAATTATTTTATAATAAGCGGTGTAAATATTTGATACCATTTATCAACATCAGATTTACTTCTAAATATGTAATGTCCAAGGTTTCAGAAGTTAAACATTGCATCATCATTAAAAGTAGCTCTAAGGAAATATGTCCTGCTTCAAATGTGACCTATAACGTGTTGAGTTTCTATCCTGTTACTACACCACATGTAACACTTTATCCCTGCCGTGTGTAAAGCATATCAGTATTTCTTTAGTGTATGTAAGGCTTTATCTTCAGTTTATGTAATAAATGAGTTTA
Source organism: Myxocyprinus asiaticus (assembly GCF_019703515.2). NCBI lineage: Eukaryota > Metazoa > Chordata > Actinopteri > Cypriniformes > Catostomidae > Myxocyprinus > Myxocyprinus asiaticus. The sequence goes on along the minus strand of NC_059392.1, from coordinate 26,108,208 downwards.
AGGTAAGCTGCTTTGAGTATTCAGCTTTTCCTGTCAATTTCCTGTAGAAATCATTTGAATTCTAAAATGGGAAACAGGTATTGCTCATATGCAAAATATCTTCTAAATAAATAGGTATTGCTTTATAATACATAAGCAGTAAACATTTCACTTAAAGAGATTGCTTATATGACTAAGGCACTGTGACAGAACAGAAAGGTTAGGTCCTTCGATATATCCTGCCTGAATGTTTTTCAACACCTGTATTAACACTTCTTTGAGAACAGACAGCTGATTAGGAGCATTTCCATACGTTACGAGTTTGTTTTGTTTGGTTGGTTTGAAAGCCATTTTTCAAATTGAAAGCGTCTGGAATAAAGTTTACATGGATTTTCAATTGGTATGAAAGCAGTCTGTCCTACTTTGCAGAAGTAAACTGCCATTGATGCTGAACAATAATAATTTTCATATTCCACAAACATACCACAAAGAGTTCAGACAACAACATCAAACCAAATGTGAAAACATCCCAAATGCATCAGAGTGAATGATCACACACACACACACACACACACACACACACACACCCACACCCCCACACACCCACACACCCCCACACACCCCCACACACCCCCACACACCCCCACACACCCCCACACACACACCACAGCTGTAGGTCAGTAAGACAGCTGGCACGTTCAGTCAGTTATACCTTCTGTAGCTGGAGTGTTTTGTGGAGACTGAGTTTGGGACACAGACTGAGACAGTGTGGAAGCATCATCTGATGTGATCTGCTCAAGATCGTCATCTGCAGGAGTGAGTTGGGTTAGTGAACAGACAGACAGGCAGGGAGACACACAGTTAAGAGAGGTAGACAGGTTAGAGGATGACATGCAAAGACAAAAGACCGCTCTCAGGCAAGACAGTCATTTATCATGGCTGTATATCTTTATGTTAGTTCAGTGCTGGCTGGACATTTGCACATCTGTCTAACACTATATTGATTTTAGCAGTGGGGGCATTGAGTTATACAGTTAGCATTGATTGGCTGGTTTTTAAGTGTGACTACGGGAACAGGAAATGAAGTGTGCTTAAAAGAAGTGAAGTGGCATGCATCTCAGGGGTATTTGTTAATTTACACTCAGGGGTCAGGGTTTGGCTGGTTAGCTTTGGCAGCTCGCCCCTGCTGGTAAGGGTCATAACTACACCAAAATGCAGACAAAAAGCCTGTTTCTCCATTGCAGGCCATTTAAAAGTGGGATGTCTTCTGATTATATACATTTTGCAAGCAACATTTCAGACTATAATGAAGGGGAATTCTAACTGATAGCACCAAACTGTTTGGAAGGCAAAGCAGCTCTTTAAGTGCACATGTGAGCATGTTTTACCGTCAAGGCCGAGATGCTGGCAATCTGCTCTTTTGTGGTATCCCTCCTGCTCCTCACTGAGCTCACTGAAGGGGTTAGGAGGTAGAGGGCCCATCTGTTCCTCGTCATCGCCCATGTATGGCTGCACAAATGTGTACATGTGGGCAAAGCAGAGAAAACACAATAAGACAGCACACTAAACTGTATGTGCATCTGTGTTTAAGTGAGTCATATACAGGGGGAAAAAGTGTGAGGAAATGTCAAAGTAGTCAAAACCAAAATATATTTCACAAATACCACAATTCAATATGCAAAACTAATAACAAACAAACAAACACAAAATTCATTTGGACCGCAAATGCAAAACAATAGTCATGCAGACGTTAGGAGTGGCTGGTGTGACCACAATTTTATATCACAGTCTAAAAATTTTTATACCATGGTAATAGTATGTAACACAATATTTTATGTTGAATATTCAATAATTTGTTTTTTTTTAAATAAATTAAGTAACCATGTGGTGATTTTTTTTCTGTTTTTATTAAGAACGTGGACACTTCCAGTTATTGTGCATAAAGTTACGACATTGTTCCACTTTGTGTTGTACCTTATACCCAGTCTACACCGGGAGCGTCCAATAACGCAAGGCAACGCAACAGCTTGAGGCGGTCTACACAACTTCATCAACAGTTAAATGAGTGAATAACTGTATCCTATTTTATTTGCAATGGAAATACACTGGTATAAACATTTACTTAATTATTTGTAATGTTATTGATGCTAAAACTGCATTTACATGTGGTTAGAAACAAAAGATCATTGGAATTAGTAGACCAGAGGCCTGAAACATAAGTTGGTTTTAATGTAGCAGTCAGAAGATACTTATGTATATATGTAACAAACAACATTTGTGGCAGAAAGATTCACACATGATATTTTAAAAGTAGACAGCTCCATTTATAATAGGATCTATTTGCTTTTGATGCTCTGCGCTGCTCGCAACCGGTGCAGCGAGAGTGTAGCAATACCACTTGATTAGTTCTTCAATGACATGACTTGGTTTGGGACACTTCCTACACTGTATTTTCACATTTTCAAATTTATTCATCACACTCACGTGTAAATACCGTAAAGCAGGTCTGCCCACTGACAGCCATGCTAATATATCTATCGCTGTATAAACAGTATACCAAAATTTCTATTGCACAGTCACATCACCCAACCCTAGCAGACATTTTAAAACTGAACTGAACTGTGGTTTCATATTTTGAAATGATCAAACATAATAAGCAGCAATCAGAAAACCCTCAGATGGATTTTTACCTTAATTGGCAACTGGTCCTTGAAGAGAAAAACAGAGCTACATAAGACCCTGCTTTAAAATGAGGCTTTCCCCCACATACTGAGAAAAATTTCACTGACAGAACATGACTACACATCAACTGTCTCAGAGAGTATCTGGCGCCACCTAGAGTCAAAGATCACTATACACCTACTGCTTGACTCTACAGGATTCACACTGCATTTGTGGGCAATGTATCTGTGGCACTCACCGGTGGTCTTTCTACCACAATTCCTGCAAGCCGCTGTGACTGTGGGCCTGCTGTCATCATATCAAAGCGGTTCTGCTCACGGATCTGAAACGATACCAGAAAAGTGGTTTCAGACCAAGCAACATGTCAGTCTCCAGAGGTTTCAGAACCTAGACAAGTTGCAAAAAAAAGCACCCACATATATTGGGGGAAAAAAATCTACATTAATGTTAGCACTTTTCTATCAATACTTTTCAGCACTGAATAAAAAAACTTAAATTTCCCTTGACTAAATCCATCACCCAAAAAAGCAATGCAATAATGCAAAAAATTTGGTATCAAGCAGCAACATTTTGCTAACTATTGCTTGGAACAGGCTCCACACAAGAATTATCCCTACGGTGCCTAAATATGTTGCCTAGGTAGGCAGCACTCTAGTTTTTGAAACAGAGTTGATGGGTTTAGATAACTGTGCTGAATGTTTATACAGACATTTGACTCACCTTATTTCTCTTCTGTAGGACTTCATTGGGGTTTGTGTTCAGAGGGACAAACTGGTTGGGATCTTCAATGCAGATTGGAGTACCACTGGTGTTACTCCCTTCATCTGACTTCATCCACTGAAATAAGGGAGTAACAATGCAAATCAGACTTACAGACTGGGAACCATTCAGAAAGATAATGAAGCCCTGTGCAAGTACTTTTAAGTTTGGTGTTAATTCTAAAAACAGCTGGTTGAAATTAGAGATGGGCATTTCGGTCATTTTGTCTACTCGAGTACTCCATGCCTTGGATGTTTTTTTCTTCTTCATATATGTACATGACAAATCTATGTATATATATTCCAATTTATAACTACATCTTCTTTGTCTGCTGCATTGTGTCTCGTTGTTCCAGTGTCTCGCCTATTCATTGTTATAGGTTTTTATAACATAATCCGTTACAGAAAGTGTAAAATATGGCATAATCAAAATATAATGCATCATATTTTGTCATTAAGTAAAGACTCGCTGGCCAACTCGACACAAAACTGCTCAGAAAACGAGTCTCTCTGCTCTAACAGAGTACCGTAATTATCTTTAGTATGCACCACTGTTTCGTCTTGGCTGGCTGAACTGTGTATTTGCAAAATGCTCGGCTTGACCAGTGATGCCATAACCATCGTGTTTTTAAAACACTGTGATAAGTTGAAATAGTTTTGAAGACATTGCGTTCTGTTATATTCAGCTGTGCTTCATCTAGCAGTCTGAAAGGAAGTTTGATTCATAGCGTGCAACTTATAACTTGAAAGGCACTTCAACGTTTAAATACACCGGAGACTCTTATTTTGAAATGTTTGCACTTTACTGCTTCCAGCTGCTCATTCAAACAATGGATAAGGGATATAAAATGTGCACTCCTACAATAATCTACAACATATTACAATGTAAACAAAAGTAAAACACTGTCATATTTCATCAACACTATATCATCATCAACAGTTGATCTTTTGTGATAGTTTGTCATAAATGTGCGATATGGCTTAACGACTGTGAACTCCTCTGTAATAGCTGGAAACACTCACAAGCCCCCGCGCGCTTGGAGAAAATATAACAGTGCCGTGTTTTCACTTTGAAGGATGCAGCGCATGCATTTATTTAATTAAATCGTATTCTTTTGAAGTTTGATAATCACATTAGGTCAAATCATGATCCTGTCTTTCCGTTCAGAAATTTAAAACCTCTTTAATTAAAAATTAAGACTTTTGTTGTACCATTTGCATCATCATTAAGACTTTTTTTGGCCTTAAATTTGAAAAACTGAATTTAAGACATTAAGATTTTAAGGATCCATGGGAACCCTGTAATAAAAAAAAGGTTTAGCAAACATTTGTAGAGACAGGTGTACCAAATGCGGTAAATTATACTCTTTCATCGTAAACCTGTAGAACAAATGCTAGCATTGCAGCATCGTTAATCAGTTTGTCTGCTATGAGACGTCTGTGTTGACAATAAAGGTACCGCTTAAAATCACAACGTAATCAATCTTAAAATTAAAAATAAGGCCCCTCTTTGAGTACTCGTGCTCATCTCTAGTTGAAATTAAATCGCTATAATCTAATTCCTCTCATTTGGCCAAAAAAAAAAACATTGTTGCATCCAGTTGTTTGATCTTATACTCAGTGTTTTGTCCCCCCCCCATAAAAATACATCACTAGGTACCTATTTGTCTGGCAACAAAGCAAGTTTTTTTTTCTGTTTAGTAAATAAAAAAAAAAAAAAAAAAAAAAAAAAACCCAAAACAGTACAAAAACTAAAAACAGAACAAAAACCAAAAGCAAAAAAACAAAAAAAAAACAGCAAAACGAAACAGCAAAACAAAACACTACCTGACCAATATTAGTTCAACATTTCCCACCCCCATTTCCGTAGGAAATACGTCAAAACAGCGAATTGAACAGAGCTCGTCAAGGCAGCTCAGTGCAACTTTAATGTAAATTCTTTTTTATCATGCATTCAAGCAAGTGAATCTCTATATTACAGCATGTAAATGACCAGAACACTTTCATTTAAGTATGCAAACGTTTTGCAGAGCCAGACAAAAATTTGGATTACGCTGTAGTGCTTTGTCACACTTGATAAGAATAGGCTTTTACGGTGTACCCAAAGCTGTAACACTACAATAACCCACTAGAGGACAGAAGAGAGCTTTACATGTGAGACAGCTTGAAAATACAGACAAACTACAGTATATTCAGAAGCTTCAGAAGTTTCTTCAGGGAAGTTCAGCTGTGATGACAGAATTATGAGTTTATTTTGTCTGCAGCTAGACCATCAGGTACGCCCAGGAAATACCCACATTCTTGATCTTTGTAACCCAAAATCCACCTGAAGACTCTCTGATAAGAGATTTAACCTTAGCTGCCTCAAACCCCGTCTCCTTTAAGCATTTAATGCTTTCCAGGACTGGATTGTGTAAATGTTTACTAAAATCATGTTATGAACTTGTAGGTCATCCTTACCATGGTCTTGGTGCGTCCGTTCTGCTCGCTAGCTCCTTCTGACACATTAACCTTCATGTAGCAGTTGGGTGAATTGAGCCAGCGTGTTTTCTCTCTCTGCTGTCTCTGTTGTTGCAACTTTAGAGGGAAACGTGGAGCATCATCATCATCAAACATGAATGCAGTTACCGTCGCTGGAATCTCCACGTCGCTCTTGTGGCGTGGTTTCTCACGCACAATAGGGTGCCGGTATGTGTAGCCTGTTCTGTAACCCTGAAAGTCATAAATACAGAATATTTATAAAATACACATATTGGACCAAAAAAAAAAAAAAAACAAAGGTTATTACCAATAACAAAAACTACTATGAAGACAAACACTAGCAGTGAAAAAATATCTTGGTTAACTAAAAAATAAAAACAAGACTTTGAAGAGTGAAAAAAAAAAAAAGCTGAAAAATGCACTTAAATACAAATGAAAACTTTGAATGACAACAAATTATTTTATTAATCTTCAAAAAGTCTAACTTTAGAATATCAGTGTATTCTGTAAAAAAAAAAAAAAAAAAAAAAAAAACAGCACAACAGTCTGGTTCCAGAAATAAAAATCCCATTCATTTTCTCCATAGGAGATCTATGATTTTAAACAATAACTTAAACTTTAAAGACAGATCTACCGTGAGCTTTGTGGTTGTTAATCAATGGTATATTCTTCTGTTAAAGCCATCAGTCCATAAGAAAAAAAAATAAAATTAATGGAAGAATTACTGGTGAAAAACTACAATATCCATGATCCTGAAGGAAAACAATCCACCAATCACATCAAACAGAGCACGCCAAATAATGAGTATGTGGCAAAAATGTAAATATACTGTTTCTATACTTAATCAACTTTAAACCAATAGTTTAATATTTTTCTAACATTTTTAATTAGACTGACATTCACAATGCTTAATCAGATTGTAGTTCATTTCCTCATTACACATGTGAAGTACGCAGGCTTGTACCTTTGTCTGATTTTCAAATACTTTTAGATTTGAAGCAGAAGTTTTTAACTTTGTGACTCTCCTCAGAGCTGGTTGGTTTGGTTCATAGCTTTCAACTCTTATGAAGAATTTTAGTAAATCCCTGTTAAAAGAAAAAGAAAAATACTTTCGGAAGAAAGACGGGCGGGCACTGCGCACTCTATTAGACAAAGAGTGGTCATCTGATTGGTTGTTTTACATGGCAATCACATTCACTTGTGGCATTTTCTGATGAAGTGTTGAGTGTGGCAAATGAAACATTTTGCGGTGCTTTATTAAAATGATACAGAAACTAAAACAATACAAACAAAACTATTTCTGAATTAAAACTTACACTGAACTGAAAGTGAAAATACAATAAAAACTAGTGACTTTTTCAAAACCACAATAACCCATCTGCAGACCAACTCCTGTAGTGTACATCCAATTCCTCCTCACATGACAAGACAATAATGGAGGATAAGCCCTATTCTTAAATCATTCAGTTACTGCCTTCAGAGATGAATGACTAAAAGGCCTTCATTAATAAGATTGATAATTAAACTCTTTGAATTGGTTTATACGAGTTACGCTTGGGAAAATTTGCTGAAGGTGTGTGACAATTCAAATACAAACACAATATGCTACCATATATTAAAATTCTCCAGCATAAGTAGGAAAAATATACTGGTTCATTGGAAGCTGGTGTCAGCAGCTCTCACAGTCTCTGTAGCCGCTTACTAAACACCACACCATATCATTATCATTTCAGAGTTTATTCCTCTTCCACTCCAGTCTGCTCTCCCGGGTGAGAAGACAGACTTTCCACATGCTTGCATTTTTCCCTATCTCAGAGAGAGAAAAAAAACACTCCATCGCTACTGAATTTCTAGCACCACAGCAAAAGAAGTTGTGAGCTTGCAGTCTGAATTGAATGTGATGAGATAAAATTACGCAAAAACAACGTCTATTTCATTGTGTCACTGGTAAACCAATCCATACAGATGAAATCAAATCAATAAACTCGTCTTTGTATTAAACTGTAATTCCAGAATCTGCACGAATAAATAATCTCTTCTGCATCCCTCTATCCCTTGTACTGCTTTCAGCTGCTCATTAAATGCTTGAGTTCAGTGTGAGCGTGCGCAGTGAGGATGCGCATGTTTACTGAATTAAGATGTTACAGATCTATAAACCTGTTAATTCAACATGTGAATGCCGTTGTACCGCATCTCTGTAAGCGAGCGTTGCATTAAAACTATCGCTTTTGTTTATAATCAACAAAGCTGTCAACAATGCAAGTGCGCAACGTTGGAGCAATCTAATTTTGCCGCCTTTCATAATGTGGCGCTCCATCATAAAAATACAGCACCAAGAAAGCAGAAAATTGCCTTGTGTGCAACCAGAAATGCTCAGCTTCAGGGTGAAAAGAAACACTTAAACAGCTACATCTCATCTCCCTAGAGCAGTTTTAATAAATACACCGATCAGCCACAACATTAAAACCACCTGCCTAATATTGTGTAGGTCCCCCTCGTGCCGCCAAAACAGTGCCAACCCGCATCTCAGTATAGCATTCAGAGATGATATTCTTCTCATCACAATTGTACAGAGTGGTTATCTGAGTTACCGTAGACTTTGTCAGTTCAAACCAGTCTGGCCATTCTCTGTTGACCTCTCTCATCAACAAGACATTTCAGTCCACAGAACTGCCACTCACTGGATGTTTTTTGTTTTTGGCACCATTCTGAGTAAATTCTAGAGACTGTTGTGTGTGAAAATCCCAGAAATACTCAAACCAGCCCGTCTGATACCAACAATCATCCATGTGATTATCTAATCAGCGAATCGTGTGGCAGCAGTGCAGTGCATAAAATCATGCATATACGGGTCAGGAGCTTCAGTTAATGTTCACATCAACCATCAGAATGGGGAAAAATGTGATCTCAATGAGTTGGAGCGTGGCATCATCCAGTGAGTGGCAGTTCTGTGGACTGAAATGTCTTGCTGATGAGAGAGGTCAACAGAGAATGGACAGACTGGTTTGAACTGACAAAGTCTACGGTAACTCAGATAACCACTCTGTACAATTGTGATGAGAAGAATATAATCTCTGAAAGCTATACTGAGATGCGGGTTGGCGCTGTTTTGGCGGCACGAGGGGGACCTACACAACATTAGGCAGGTGGTTTTAATGTTGTGGCTGATCGGTGTATGTAATATACATAAACAATAATTATATATTAATACTATAACACTAATAATATACATAAAATGAAAATATTATTGTCAGTCTATCTTTAATATACATATTATATAAGCAAGGCTCTCTCTGGATTTCATTTAATGCAACTGTTGAGTATTGACATGTACTCTTAAAGTGACAGTTCACTCAAATGAAATTTCTGTAATCACTTACTCACCTTCATGTTGTTGCAAAGCTGTATGACTTTCTCCCGTGGAACTTAAAAGGAGATGTTAGGGAGAGTGTTAGTTTCAGTCACCATTCACTTTTATTGTATTTAAAGTAAGGTGCAGTGACAGTGAATGGTGACTGAGACATACTGCCCAACACCTTTCAGAAATTTAATTTTTGGGTGAACTGCCCATTAACTACCTGTTAAAGTATTTGTTTATGGTATCTGCCAAGAACAACAACATAAATGTCAACACATGACTGCATTATGTCTTGCTAGGAAACAAGTGTCTGAAGAAACTGGCCATAATGTAGACTGTATACTTAAAAGAATCATTCTATCTGAATAAAACTAGAGGTAACCATTGGGAAAATTAGCCTCCTGTGATATTTAGGTGAGATTGCAGTAATTGCGGCGCATTTCCCCCCGCTGCAAGAGCTGAATTATGTAGGAAACACTGGCATAGAGCAAAGAGGAGTGACTCCTTTCAACACCTTTTTTGCCTCTCTCTCGTGTTATGTCTGTCTCCTTTTGTCTAAAATACTAAAAAGTTCTGCCTAATTGTTAAGGAAAGTGGAAGAAAGGAAAAAAAAAAAATCAATAAGAGGAAAGATGTGACCAAGTTTTTCCATTGAGATGATTCCTCTTATATAGAGTTTGATTAATAGTTAAGTGTCCTATATATACATGGTGCATAAAAGTATAGAGTTGATCAGTATGTGTTCCCTGACATTGGTGTTGCTAATACCATGCTCAAACCAGCTATCAGAACACAGCAAATGTTTTTACACACAAAAGCGTACCAGGTTGTCCAGCATTCTCATGAGCGACTCGAACTCCAGCTCTCCCAGTCTCCATTTGTGCTGAGAGCCCATGTTGACTCCAGCTTCTGCCACCCCCTGTGTACGGGATTTAAACTGCTCCAGATCCAACACGATCAGGTTTTCCACTCCCCCCGCACATGAGAATGCATTCACCTACAGAGAGAGAGACAGAGGCATTTTTTTTTTATCTACAAGATAAACGGACATTATTTAAGGCCATCAATTTCAGCAATATATTTTTCTAAATGAAGCCAGGAGTAGAGATTTCATTTGGCAATGTCTCGCTAAAGGATTTTATCTTCGCCATCAGATAAACCCAATGACTACCTGACTTCCTGTAGGGTGTGTGTGCTTGCATGTTCATTTGAAAACATCAACAAAATCCAATAAAAGGACTGTACAAATCAGCAAGGGAAGGAAGGAGAAAATGAGACTGAGAGTGACAGAAAATCAAACAGTTGGAGAAAAAACATGCACTTGTTTTGCTTAATTTAAATGCCGATTGTACCCAAAAATGCTGTCTAGGTAGGCAGCTCACTAGGCTTTGAAATGCATCCTTAAAAATATCTTTAAATACAACAATGCAGCTCCAATGATGAAATCCATCCAGGCTATTGTGCACATTACCTGAATCTCACAGGCAATTTTGACGTTGTAAATGTAGTGAAAGGTCTCTTCAATAGTCTCCCCGAGAGCAACAACCCCATGATTCCTTAAAACCAACACCTGCAACAAACACACACACACACACACACACACACACACATGAATATAGTTCATTAGTGAGAAATCAAGGGCATAAGAAAATGATAGTTTCTTACCTTTCATACTCAATAGCATGCTTCCTTGAGTTTTGCATCCTAGAGAGTCAAATTAGTTTGTTGTTTACCTTGGTGGAGGGTCCGAGAGCTTTCTGGAGCTCTTTGCGCTCATCCTGCTCATCCAGGCTGCCTTGGTAGTTGTAGTAGGCGATGTCACCCAAGATGAGAGCCTCTTGAGAGATTGGCAAAAGACCGCACTTCATAGACGACACCTGACATGACAAAGATACAAGACAGATTCTTGTACAAATTATGATATTAAATCTATTTTTTTTTTTTTAAACGTATTGCTAATTATTTAAATAAGGGCTGTCAATAATGCCTTATTCACAAATTAAAACTAGGTGGGACTTTTTATTGTGTATTTAAATTATCATTGAAGCTCAATAGGTATGCACTAGGGATGGGCGTTTTGTCTACTCAAGTACTTGGACTAATTACTCTGGTAATGACACGTACATAACTGAATATATAATAACATTTCTGACAAATGTCTTTGGCTGATGCATTATGTATTGTTGTTCCAGTGTATCATCTATTCATTATTATAGACTGTTATAAAATAATCTGTTGGAATTTAAAAGGAGATGTTAGGGAGAGTGTTAGTTTCAGTCACCATTCACTTTTATTGTATTTAAAGTAAGATGCAGTGACAGTGAATGGTGACTGAGATATACTGCCTAACATCTTTATTGTTTTATGAAAGAGGCAAATTCATACAGACTTGAGGGTGAATAATGACAGAAATTTGATTTTTGAGTGAACTGCCCTTTAACTACCTGTTAAATTATTTGTTTATGGTATCTGCCAAGAACAACAACATAAATGTCAACACATGACTGCATTATGTCTTGCTAGGAAACAAGTGTCTGAAGAAACTGGCCATAATGTAGACTGTATACTTAAAAGAATCATTCTATCTGAATAAAACTTATGTACAAAAGACTGTATAATTAAAATATAATGCATCATGTTGTCATTATGTGAAGATTCGCTGCCCAACTCAATGAAAAAAATATACACAATGCGTGTCTGTCTGTACCTCCTTGGGATCAACCCATCTTTATTCATGATTATACTCTGTTTCATGCATACTCCATATTGTTTATAAGCTCCATTATAAATTATATTTTTGGTGAGATGGAGTGCCTGTGTTTATCAAACTACATTTCACAGGGTGAAGTGGGCGAATGCTTACAGCAGCAGTATCCGGTGTGCTTATGTGAATGATGCAGCGCACGTCGGGCCTCATGGAGTAGATGGCAGCGTGAGGGCTGAAGCCAGCCGGGTCAATCTGCAGGTTGGTGGAACCCTGATCGACGACATCACCAAGAATATTCACCTTCATCTGGAGAAAGAGAAAATAATAGGGTGGCATAATGGAGTTTATGAATAGAGATGTTTGTCAGCTTGTCACCAGATTTGGAATGAAGAGGATATTAAAAACCCAATTATTTCATTGCATTTCACCATTTGATAACCAAATCGTGCAGCCCTAGTTATTACTGTAAATAAACCAGTACACAGACCTTAATAATGAAAAAAGATGACATGACAAACCTAGGTCTTTATTCCCTTCTTTCCCATATCCTAAACTTCCACATACAGCTGAAGTCAGAAGTTTACATACACCTTAGCCAAATACATTTAAACTCAGTTTTTCACAATTCCTGACATTTAATCGTAGAAAACATTCCCTGTCTTAGGTCAGTTAGGATCACTACTTTATTTTAAGAATGTGAAATGTCAGAATAATAGTAGAGAGAATGATTTATTTCAGCTTTTATTTCTTTCATCACATTCCCAGTGGGTCAGAAGTTTACATACACTTTGTTAGTATTTGGGAGCATTGCCTTTAAATTGTTTAACTTGGGTCAAATGTTTTGGGTATCCTTCCACAAGCTTCTCACAATAAGTTGCTGGAATTTTGTCCCATTCCTCCAGACAGAACTGGTGTAACTGAGTCAGGTTTGTAGACCTCCTTGCTCACACACGCTTTTTCAGTTCTGCCCACAAATTTCCTATTGGATTGAGGTCAGGGCTTTGTGATGGCCACTCCAATACCTGGACTTTGTTGTGCTTAAGCCATTTTGCCACAACTTTGGAGGTATGTTTGGGGTCATTGTCCATTTGGAAGACATTTGCAACTGAGCTTTAACTTCCTGGCTGATGTCTTGAGATGTTGCTTCAATATATCCACATAAATTTCCTTCCTCATGATGCCATCTGTTTTGTGAAGTGCACCAGTCCCTCCTGCAGCAAAGCACCCCCACAACATGATGCTGCCACCCCCATGCTTCACGGTTGGGATGGTGCTACATCATATACATCAGCACTGCACTATTACTCTTATATCTCACACCGGACTGTCATAATTATATTATTATTATATTATATTCTCTCTTAACAATTACCTACTGTACATTCTATACATACACTATACATACTTTTATTGTTTAATGCGTATTCTATATTGTGTGTATTGTATACTGTACATTGTATGTTATTATTTGTATATTGTGTTGTGTGTAATTATGTGTATATTAGATTTTAAATTGTGTTGTAAATCTGATGTTTATTGTAAATTGGTATACGTCTCATCACTGTCATGACTACTATGTTGCTTGGAACTGCACCCAAGAATTTCACACACTATTGCACTTGTGTATATGGCTGTGTGACAATAAAAGTGATTTGATTTGATTTTGTTCTTCAGCTTGCAAGCCTCACCCTTTTCCCTCCAATCATATCGATGGTCATTATGGCCAAACAGTACAATTTTTGTTTCATCAGACCAGAGGACATTTCTCCAAAAAGTAAGATCTTTGTCCCCATGTGCACTTGCAAACTGTAGTCTGGCTTTTTTATGGTGGTTTTGGAGCAGTGGCTTCTTCCTTGATGAGGAGCCTTTCAGGTTATGTTGATATAGGACTCGTTCTACTGTGGATATAGATACTTGTCTACCTGTTTCCTCCAGCATCTTCACAAGGTCCTTTGCTGTTGTTCTGGGATTGATTTGCACTTTCACACTAAACTACGTTCATCTCTAGGAGACAGAATGCGTCTCCTTCCTGAGCGGTATGATGGATGTGTGGTCCCATGGTGTTTATACTTGTGTAGTATTGTTTGTACAGATGAACATGGTACAATCAGGCATTTGTAAATTGCTCCAAAGGATGAACTAGACTCGTGGAGGTCCACCATTTTTTTTTCTGAGGTCTTGGCTGATTTCTTTTGATTTTCCCATGATGTCAAGCAAAGAGGCACCGAGTTTGAAGATAGGCCTTAAAATACATCCACAGGTACACCTCCAGTTCAGTACACCTCCTATCAGAAGCTAATTGACTAATTGCTAAAGGCTTGACATCATTTTCTGGAATTTTCCAAGCAGCTTAAAGGCACAGTTAACTTGGTGTATGTAAACTTCTGACCCACTGGAATTGTGATATAGTCAATTAAAAGTGAAACAATCTGTCTGTAAACAATTGTTGGAAAAATTACTTGTGTTTAGATGTCCTAAACGACTTGCCAAAACTATAGTTTGCTAATATGAAATCTGTGGAGTGGTTAAAAAAAATAAGTTAATGACTTCAACCCAAGTGTTTGTAAACTTCTGACTTCAACTGTACCATTAATCTTAACATCTAAACCTAATCAGGAGGGAAACATCCTCACAGATAAACTGAGAACCATTGGATTAAGTCTCTAGTTTCTGCTATCCAAAGGACTGCAACAAGTCTATAAACATGCTAACCTTTACCATATTTGAAATTAGTGCCCGACCGATATATCGGTCGGCCGATATTAGCCTTTCACCGATATATCGGTATCAGCGTATATGTTTACAAATATGTGCAGATATAAGAAGCGGTGCGGTGTTAAGCGGCGTCTTCTTGGTAAGTTGCTAACTAGTTTGTGAAATACATACTGGAAAGTTAATAAACAATAACCCCATCATTTTCCCTTTTCAATATAAACTAATATAACGTTAACCCTGTCCCTGACAACCATGTCACTCATGTCTATTTGCTGTTAGCCAGTGCAGTCAGTAATGTAGCAGATTGAAATTTAAACAGAGCATCTTTTTGCAGCTCAGTAGACAACAGTGCGGTGGTGGATTGTGTCTGTTGAGTGTTGATTTCATGCTTTATTGTTACCTAGTTGGCGAGACGCAATGCTTGAAAGTAAATAAAGTCCATCTTTTACTCTCCGTGACAACGAGCTTATAGCTAACTAGCTAACCACGCAGCTACTTTCATTGCTTGTCAGCTGAGTGGAAGCTAATGTGTAAACTAGGGAGGTGCAAGACTAGTCGACTAGACGGTTCTGCTGCTGCTAGTCGACACTGGAATTACAAGTCGGTTAATATTTCCCCCCATTAAACTGATCAATTTTTTACACATTTACATTTGGCTTTATATATATTTTTTTTTTTTTACAGAGGCTGCACTTAAATTACTGTCATATTAATGTTACATATTTATAAATAGAATTAATAATACAAATATTATTTTTTAAAAAAAGAAAAGAAAAAGAGGATTTCTGGAACAGATTCAGAGTTTAATTTCACCTCAGGCTGCGCGTGCCTCTTCCCTTTCTCACTCGCGGCGCACGCAGGAAAATGTCCTCTCACTAGACAAGCAAACTCAGCAAAGTAGTAATGAAATCACTTCGGTGGTGCGGGAATCGGCTTTCCAAACGTTTGAAAGTCCCTATGGATGTTTTCACATTTGAGTCTTCTTTAACTGTGCATGCTTGTACGTTATTTTTCCACTAAGCGGGCTTTTTCCAAGCGCAGGATAGACGCCTCAGGTGAGTCAAGTCCCGTCTTTCACCGGACCATGTCGACGGGTTAATTTTGCTCATCCAAAAAATTATGCTTTTAAGTAGCCTAGAAAATAACTGTTTTAGGCTAGGTATGCCATTTTTTAATCTGCTGATTAAGAAGGCTGTTTCAACGAGGTGCCGACTGCTGAACTATATTTTATTCTGTGAACAAGTCATGTTTAGAATACGTTAGGTTTATCGTAGGCTACATCACAGGCCTATTTTACATCGAAACTGTTATTGGTCGACGTTCTTTACCGAACAGCTGTCATATTAGATCAATGGTTAATGCACGACTGCACGTCCTGAAATACGTGCAACTTTTCAGCGCATTTGTTTCTCTCTCATAGATTTGGCTTAGTCTACCTGTTAATTATTTTCAACAATGTCCTGACTGTTACTAGCTAACCACACAGCTACTTTCATTGCTTGTCAGCTGAGTGGAAGCTAATGTGTAAACATGTATTCACCAAACTGTTTTGTTTAGGATTCACAGTTTGTTCAAGTGAACAATTCCAGTCGTTGCATTTATAAAATGTAATATTTAAAAGTCTGGTTTTCCACCGCTGAATGTTTCCCCTGAACTTGTTATAGCAGAATATGGTGTAACACCGCTGCCGCTGTTTTTCTCGTCAGGTGTAAATGCTTCTCGTTTTACAACCTGCCAATAATTGACTGGCAGTATTAATAGAGTCAGCATTTGACTGATATTAAACAGTACTACTGATGTTTATTTGGCTATTTATTTTATTTTTATTTATTCTTTATTTAAATGGTCAGCAACTGACTGATACTGAACATACAGTACTGATGCTTTTTAAGCTTAAATTTTTATTTATTCTTTATTTTCTCAGTGTTCATTTCTAGAATTTGTTGACAATGTATAATAATAATGTAAAATATTCTTTGGTAAAAATATTTAAGTACCTTTGCATAGTCATATTGGTGCAAAATCGGTGAAAAATCCACATAGAAAAGGTCTGTTTTCATTCCAGCTCAAATGAAATATATCGGCCACCATATCGGTAATCGGTGAATTGTACCCCTCTAACATCGGTATCGGTCTAAAAAAATCCCACATCGGTCGGGCTCTATTTGAAATTCACAAGCATTCATTTATTACTCCTTATAAAGTATTTATCAATCATTGGTGTTTGTGAGACTAATTGAAAGTGCAAGAGAGAACACCAGATCGATAGCTCTTTCAGTGATGGAGAGTTCACGAAGGTGCTGATGCATGTGTAATTCATCTAGAGCTTTAGATTGAATATTGATTTTCATCACATGTTGGTCCTGTTACAGACCACCCAACACACGCCCTTCACATACATGTCGATTCAGCGCCCCAAAATAGATCCACTGTACCGCTGCTCTGTTAACAAGCCCAGTCTGACATCCACACTCAGGCCTGCTGACTGTATTTATATACAGATTGTCACTAAGCCCATGTGATTTGGTACACAAACAAACTCCCAATCATTCTTTTGCATGATTCTTTCCCCACTGGTTGAAACAGATTTGACTATTATATTGGCATATGCCTACAGGAAGTTGGGCCACTTCTATACTGACATTGGTTGTATTATAGCCATTAGGTATTTCTTCAACTTCAGCACTTTCATGTCACAGGGACTGATTTTTTTTAAAACTAACATTATAGTTTTATGAAGATATTAAAACCTTTATCTTTTTTTGGGGGGTACTTTTCAAATGTCTTTTATTTGTACATTCAATGCTGGGTAGTAACAGATTACTTACAATCTGGGTTATGTAATCAGATTACAAAAATCAAGTACTTGTAATTATATTATGGTTTAAAATACTTGTAATCAGATTACTTTTATGGATTACGTGATTACTTATTAATCAAGAAAAAGGTAGTAAATTGTTCAGAATTGAATGATCACTCTTAGTCTTCCTTTTAAATAATTTACATTTGTAATTCTAAATTGCACCCACAGACCTTATACTATCCTCCAGCCATAATTACACTGAAGATGGATTAGTTTTAGTTTTGTGAATTGCTTTTGTACAGGGCTTTAAAAATGTACATGAATGCACTTTTGCTTTTGTGACAACTTTTTTTTCCTTTTCTTTTTTTTGACGTTGATTCACAAATATAACTGGTCTGATCTGTTATCACACATGGATGCCATTTGAAATGGAAAAATTGCTTGAGCAAGAACATTTTTAGTGTCTTTTTTTATTTTTACTGAGAAACAGACAATGGGCGAGTAAAAAACGTACTCAAAAAATCATCAATTTTCATATTTTCATCCATTAAGTTTCCTTTAATGCATTTAAGCAATACTGTCAAAATTGTACGTTTATTCTACTTAAATGTATGTGACATCAAATAAACAAGAATTAGATCAGAAGTAATCCAAAAATAATCCAAAACAATCAAATTAGTGATTACATTACAATTTTTTTTTGTAATGTAATTTGTAATCAGTGCCAGATTACAATTCAGAAGTAATCTACCCAACACTGTTTACATTTTGACTTTGAATATTAAACAATTAATCTGTCCCACATTTGTGGCATCATTTCCACCACACCAAACAATTTTGCCCCTAATAAAGTTTTTCAGAAGTTAGTGTACTTGTCAAACAAGTTGATAAAACAGGGCTTCAGGTTAATATTTGAGAGCAGTGACACCGTTGCCACCATATTCTACATATGTTGGCACCAGCACATGATTTGGTAGCACCTGTGGGTTTTAGGGCCTTTAAATTGGAAATAAAAATGAGAAGAAAAAAAAACAAAAAAAATACCACACACAAAAAAAATATAAGGACAGAAACCAATAATAATAGTTATATTAGTCCTTAATTCATGGGGATCCAGGTTTTAAAGCTCTTTTGTTAAATTCTCCTTTGTACTTGCCCTTATGAAAATTTGCATAGGATACAGAGTTTAACTGTGGCGTAAGTAAGATCATGGTAATCACAGGTAAAACCATGCTCCTCAATACCATGGTTAGATGTGTCCCAGGGAACACAAACTGAAAATGTATATCCTGAATGCACTGCAAGTCGCTTTGGATACATCTTCCAAATGCATAAATGTAATTATACTGTAAATGTAGATGCAATTATGGTTTCTAAAAAACAAACTATGGAATTTGCAATAAAAAACAGTATCCTAATCACATGTAGAATCTATAAAACAGCTGCCATAAAAATGACTTGTATTCCCCTAATATACATACACACAACATTCTGCCAAAACACCACATTTTCTACAGTTAGTGTTCCTAAAGTAACTGCAAGGTGCATTTCTATAAGGGTGTTGATGTGTGGATTGAAATGCCTAAAATTACGGTTGTGCATAGCACAATATTTTTCTGTTTACCTTGTCAATGCCGTTTCATTTCCACCAATGAATTCTATTAAACAATACAGAATTTGAGAAGTGCTGGAAATGACATTGTAGTAGGAACTTTCATGACTTTAAGAAAAAATTACTCAAATTCCCTGTGATGGATGCACTTAAAAGCTAGGACATTGTTAGGAGACAAATTCAATAAACTACCAAGTGTGAAAAGTGTTAAGACTTTACGTTCTGAAAGTCCAAAGTGCCCATAGTTGAAGAAACACCCCACCACATTTTGATATAGGACTGAAACAAGACCTACCGATTGCGACAAAAGTTAAACATATAAACATAGCCAGATATAAATTTTGTATTTGGCAAGAGAGTTGGTCTTGGTTTATAAAGCTGGATTTTTGAAGCAGTTTGAGGTGATATAGGGTAAGAATGGGGTTAATCTTTAATCAAGTGTGTGTGTATGTATGTAGGTTAGATTTCTGTTGGTTGTCCTCTGTCACCATCGCTGCAAAACAGAGCAGCAAACACATGATTACATTTGTCATTGCACATGAAATAAAGGCCATGACTGATTTTTGCACAGGTTCACAAATGCATGTAACAAACCATGCAACAGACTAGTGCTCAGACTTGACCACAAGTTGCAGCTTTTTCCTGCTACATGTATATTAGGAACCGTTTAGAAAAGTTACTTTATCGACTACAATCTTATACCACATTACGTAATGTGAATTAGTGGTGTTTGATAAGGCTGGCAACACTATTACTATTTCTCACACTTAGGTTAGGAATGGGATTTGAACAAACCCCTAATCTTAAGCATTAAACTTCTACTCTGTTAAAGAGGTTAGAGTAGGGCTGGGCAATAAAACAATCTAGATATTTATAGCAATAATAAAAAAATAAACAAAATCCACAATATCAATGACAAGCTTTTGTGTTCTACATCTAGAAGATCATGTGTGTGTTGCTAAAAACGCAAGCAATTCGGCTTTCGCAGACTGCTGTTTTTGAAGATGCTAACGTTAGCAAGACAGTCACCGCGGTCCGGACCCCAGATTGATTCCATCCGAAAAGCAAAACATGACGACAGCTGCGCCCTCTCATCGACTCTAGTGAGCAGTGCGACAAAACAGAGCTGTGTACACCAGATCTGGTCTTTCTGCGCTGTATTCTTGAATCATTCTCTCTTACTGAACACATTTCATTTATGCCCTTTCCCGTTCAGCATGCGTTGCTTCTTTTTGCTGCATGTGATTAGACATGAGCCGCCGCATAAATTAACATGGTTCCCGAGCGCCTTTAGACCATACCGTTTTTTTCCTTCTAAATTTAGCTTTTTTTAATCAGCATGATACAAGCCTTTAATAATAATAAAGACATGGATTTCTGTTCTAATTTTGTGAAATTAATCAGATGTCATCTCTGGCATTGATGACAAGGAAAAACAATACAATTACTAGTTTGTAGCATAGTCTTTCTCACTTTAATGAAAATATAAAAATGATCCATTCACAGGGAATACCCATGAACCCCCATACAGTTTCATTCCTCAGTCAGCGGGGCTTCTATGCCCCCATACTTGCTATCTAAATTTAACAAAATATAAAAATAATTTGAATATAAAAATGATATGCTGTCATTATGCTTCAAAATTAACAGTTGATCCTTTAACATTCATATCCAACTACACTTGATTAATAAACTATAATATATTTTTATATTTTGGTAGAATATCCATCAGACACCAATGCTTTGGCTGTCTCTGCGCCCCCAATGCAGTTTTGTATAGACTATTTTGACTGTTTAGGATTTTTCTTTTCTTCTGCCAACTTGGAAATTCATAAAAACGTGCAATGTAAAAATGTGAATGCATATCGTGATAAATACGATAAAAAAACAATATGAAAAAGAATATCGTGATAATATTTTTGGCCATATCGCCCAACCCTAGGTTAGAGCATAATAACTTCAGGAGAGTAAAAGTGATAGATCTTGTACATGGTTAATAAAACTATGACCCAGATTGCTGCCCTCATTCCAGCAGGCAGTCAACCCTGCAGCTACACCCACAGAAGCAAAGCACAGGGAGCTCTGTCTGACTAAGTCAGCAACGAGAGATCTCTCTAACACACGCAGATGGGTAAAAACACCCTGTGTTTTAGACTATGCAAAACAGGCCTGTCTTTATCTCACTCTTGTGCTCTAAAACACAAGGGCCCACACATACACAAACATAAAACATAAAAGTCAAGGAACTGAACAAACCTGTACTGGCTTTGATCCATGGAAAAGGTCAAAATGAACCTATTGAAGTTTGTACACAACCCATAGGCCAAGACCAAAACTTAGCCACATTCAAGGACACAACAATGAAATGGCACAATGAGAGAATAATTTGTTTTTGACTAAGAAAAATGTGTTTGCCATGGCAACGGCCACGATTGTAACCTAAACAGCATAGGCAGCATTAAAAACTGCATTATCCAGCACACGGGTTCTGCGTGCCTCAGGCGTTTTAAACTGTTCATTGAGTCATACATGCTGTAGGCATAAGGAAAAAGTTGCTTCGCAAATTCATTCCAGCATTAATCACATGTTTGGCAAGAATTTGTCAAAACAGCAACCTCCACGAGCAGCGTGTTAAAACTCATTATTACGCCGGCGGGTGAAAAAGACTTTCAAAAGTGAAACCTCAATTAATATTCACAAAGGGGTTGCACAGCTTAGCCCAGAAAAATACTCTTTGCAAGTGGCAACAGAGTTAGAGCCTTTACATTTTATGTCAGAGTTACAAATGATCTACGTATGTCATCTGACTGGGTTGTTACATGTCAGATGGCTACCACTTTGTTTGCATAAATGACCACACAACAGATCTAATAAATAGTTGATAATGGTGTGCCACAACATGCAACATGTTCATGCTCCCTTAAGGTAACATTATTAGGACAAATGGTATTTTCTTTCAATTATATGCTGATGACATATCTCTAGATTTCCTCTAGACCAGTTGAAATTTCTTAGATTTCAGTTATGTTTGATTGCATTAATGACCGGATGAATAGTAATTCCCTGCTGTTAAATTCTGATAAAACAGAAGTTCTAATCATTGGGCCTAATGCTTAGAAATCAGCTCAATTACAATCTGTGCCTTTATGGAACTGTTGTCAGTGTTCACATTTAAATGAATATTCCGGGTTTTATACAAGGTAAATGTGCTATAAGCGATTTTAGCCGTATGACTTCCATGAAACATGCCGTTAATTAGCCACAGCCCCTCTTTCCAAAACCCTGCACAAAGATACCATTGAGACCGACACCGTACAGAAAAGCAGCATTAGTGTGTGTAGTAGCAAAATAATTGCCCTTAATTGACAATTTACTGTATATGGCTTTAAGCCACAATGATCCGCTTCAACTACAATACAATGAGAACGGGCAAAATTATTGATAGGCAAAAAACGCCTCCCGCGGACACATTTTTGTTTGCGGTTTACACAGTCTAGTGCTGTCACAGAGATCGTTGAGATATCTCAGGACACATATTTCAGTAATATCTTTCAGGGGGTAGGAACATTTTCTGTATACATTCCATAATGCTGTCGACTGACCTTAAGTTGTATTGAACCCAGAATATTCCTTCAAGGACCTGGGTAGGGTTGCACCAGCTGTGCATCAGGTCTCATTTAAAGACCCATACACACATGCAGCGACTTCCAGCGACCTCATCTCATTCATTTTCAATGAGAGCTGACGAGTTCCGGCGACCTCTGGTGACTAGATGTGGGTGTGATGAGCGACATAACAAAGTTGAGAAAAGTTTAACTTTATGCAAATGATAAGCGACTTTTGGCAACGACAACCAATAGGAGTGAAGACTGTTTCAGTGAGCTTATGTGCAGGCAAGATAGAGGAGAAATTCCTGTGAATGATTTCACTGTTCTATATGATTTGTCTGTAAGCACATACTTGGATATAATAAAATGATGAATGGAAAAGAAAGGTCGGCAGTCTGAGAGAGTTTGATTCATACATTGATAGATCATTCGACTTGTTAATGATATGATGCTTTGAGCACTGTTGTAGTTTACATAAAAACATTCTCAGCAGAATGTTCACTTTTAATGACAACAGAACTGATTCCTTGTCAAATTAGAAGGGTATCTTAGTTTTACCAGCAATATATCTCATCTGTGATCACATTTTCTAAAGATATGGCCAGACGTGCAGTCCACCAATAACATTAGAGCGACAGCAGTAAGAATGCCTACTTGATATTATTTTATATAGGCTACTGTATACTATGCTGGCTATGATTTCTATGCTGTTAATTCCCCACATGGGTAAAAAAAAAAAAAAAAAAAAAACTTTTAGTATATTTTGGGTGCGTCAAGTCCCTTACTGTGAGAGCATGTTTTTCCAGACCAGGTCGCTTGTTTCTCGTGAGATTTAGCAACACTGCAACTGGTATATCACCCACCATAGCACGGATTACTCTCATTTTAAAAAGAACATTATTAACCGTACTTTTATTTTGTTCTAACCGGTTACCAGTTGGAGGCTGCGGAAAGCTAGAACTAGAACGGAAAAAAAATACAGTTTCTGCTCAGAATGAACCTTAATGAAAAACATAGCTTTTAGTCTCTGACTGAAATATGATACTTAAATCTAATAAAAGTAGTACATTTAAATATGTAAATAACAATATTCAGAAACAGTTTCTAAAATACTAAAAAAACAGACTGAAAAAAATTGACTTAATTTAAATTACATCTATTAATTAAAGAGCCGCAAAGTAAATTTTTTACATAATGTTCTCTCTCATAAATGTTAACAAGTGTGTCAACATCAGATATGTCTGAAGGATTGAAGTTTGTCACACCAAACATGAGTTCATAATTGTCATTTAATCAGTTTGCAACTTAGGCTGACTTTGATTGACATTTTTGAATGCAACAACATGTGCAATCGAGCTTGCATACCGAAGCATTTGCATTCACGTATTTGTGTAGGGTATGTTTCATGCCTTAAATGATGCAAAAGGAGTTCAGAATCTGGTTTGGCTTGAGATCCAGTAGGAACAAGTATAGACAAATCAGTTGGTATGAGAAATCAAATGAGCAAACTATTGATGAGTCTATATTACTTGGAGCAGCTTTTGAACCCTTTACCCCCATTCACTATACTACTGTACACAAAATAATAAACAAACAGCTACAGGCACTAAAAGCTAACAACAGATGTGAACACAGGAGTTAGATTGCCAGGCTGCAAGGAATCCAAAACCCATTCTGAGATTTCAAATAAATAACTGCCAGATATAGCAGATGTCAAACATGAGCTTAGTCAAGGTCTGCCAATGTTTTCCTCTGTGCATGGCACAGATCAGACTCCAAAACTCAGAGCACACATTCAGACCACAAACATGCAAATCACACACACACACACACACACACACACACACACACACACACACACACACTACAAATACTATTAGGCAATGGGCAATATTAATGTCTAATTTATGGTTAAACAAGCCTTCATGCCACACAGATGATACAAATAAAAGTTCAAAACGGAAGCATCAAGTAATAATTGATTTAGCATTCAACCAACATAATCTGTAACTGATACATTTATTCCAAATGGATAAAGGACAAAAGCACAAATCAATTCTATTTTTAGTCTGACTGGAATGTAAGTTCAGACTGAGGTCATTGCTTGAAGTGACCGCAGCAGCCCTGTGCATGATGATAGAGCTGTTCCCAGAACTGCTATCAGGCTCTGCTGTGATAATCCAAGACAGGCAGTTTGCTTACCAGATTGGACGCAGAGGCCTCAGCAAAGGACAGTCCTCTGGGAATGATGAGGATATGATCCTGCTCCTTACTAACACGAACCTACACACAAAAACACAAGTTTTAAAATACACAAATAGTTTTCCTATTCTTAACGAGCATTCCAGTCAATTTAATCTAAGACAACTAGACTGCTTATTATTAATATTTACACACAAATATGTAATACTTATCAACTAATAATATTAAAGATCCAGTGAAATCAAAATTGGAGTTTTGTGGCTTTTAGTCCACGTCTATTAGCTTTTAAGGTCATTTTGAGGCATATGATTGTGCACTCCTAAAAAGCTTTTAGCAGATATACACTTAAAATTTACAGTCTTTCTCTTCCAGTAAAATAGACCAAAAATAATGATGACGCCTCTTACTCTCAAGAGCATATCCAGTGTATAGAATTAGAATAGGTCAACAGGACATAAAACTGTCCTCGTCAAACCATTTCATGGAGTATTTAATAGTGTGAAGACAAAAAGCTGTGCCTTACTGTTATGTAACAGCTTGCGAAGTGTGCCCAACTGAACAGGTCTACTAGTCTGTAGAGGCTGGCCAGTTTGCAGCGGGTCTGCTTCTCTCCCTTCACCATAGTAGAGGACTCCAC
This sequence comes from Myxocyprinus asiaticus, assembly GCF_019703515.2. NCBI lineage: Eukaryota > Metazoa > Chordata > Actinopteri > Cypriniformes > Catostomidae > Myxocyprinus > Myxocyprinus asiaticus. Next base: position 26,082,666 of record NC_059392.1, on the reverse strand, counting down.
ACTGAACAGGTCGTTTATTGGGGTCACCATGCCCAAACCTGAAACAACAGAGAAACAATGAACCTTCTAAGAGGAGACCAAAAATGGGAAATGAACAACTTGCTATGTACTTGGATCAACATCTCTACTATTGGTTTTTCTTTCACATTTCTCTTGGCTAACAAGTTAAAACCTTTTAGAAACCACCAATGATCAATTAGAAGTTCAAATTAACAACCAGTAAGCAAGCTAACATGATCACACAGCCTGAATTTGACATTTCAGTACTGCTCTCATGCAAATATGAGCCCTGAACTGTGGCGTAAATGCACTCTTCAATAGTAATCCAGCTCGCACTCTAAAAATAAAGTCAGCAGTTGTGTCCTGATGAATTGATAATAACCCCAGGAGTGTTCATGAAACAGTCTTTGATATGCCTAAATCTAATCAAGATGTTTTGCTTAGGATTATATAGCTAAATACTGGAAAACAAAATTCCTGTAATCAATTTGCTGTGGCTTATTAACAGCATTTAGGGATTCTGGTATAAGCAAATCCAATAATAAATTTAAGCAGCGAAACAGAAAAGCTGACTTCAGAGCAATTCCACGAAAATGTCAACCATACCATTTAATCAAAGGCACAAAACCCCTTTTAGGCTAAATTGTTCATTTATATCTATATTTTACTGTATTATAGTGCAATTATATTATTTTTTTTTTTGGAAATGGCATTGTTTATCCACCTCACATCATTTCTAAAACAACATTTTCAAAAAAATTTTTTTACTTCATATATTAAATCACAGAAAAACTAAACATTCACAGAATCAATATTTAACCCCCATATCAACTTTACATATCTACGTAAAATCTTGAATTGCATAAGGCACACCCTTTCATCTCTAGATGCAGATTTGACGTTTTTAAGAATCCTAGTCCACACTCCCTCCTCCAATACCAATCTTTCTCCCATAATCTCTCGAGAGAAGTTGAAGCTCCGTCCCCCAGACTCTGAATTAGCAGGGAGTAATACACTGATGCCTCATGACCTTTTCCAAAAGCAGTAATCACCTCTCACAGAGTATCTGCCGCTCTAGGGGGGGTGCCACTCCCAAAAATAGTACAGAGCAGGTGGCGCAGCTGTAAATACCTATAAAACTGAGATCTGGGAATCACAAAATAATGACCCACATTTTCAAAGGATCTCAATACTCCACTCTCATACAGGTCACCGAGTGTAATAACCCCCCTCACAATCCGCTCTGACCAGCAGAAAGGGGGCTTAATACATAATTTAGGGTTCAGCCATATGCTCGAGGCAACATTTAAATACATGTCTGAATTAAATACTCTGGACACTTTTGTCCATACAAAGTGCAAATGCGAGGTAACGGGGTGTAACTTAACTTCTCCGGTTAGTTTGATAGAGGGATCAAAGGACTATTTATTTTCACTTTGTTAAAAATAATTTCCAGAGAGACAAGGAATTATCTGAAAAATATGCACACTTTTTTTTTTTTACATTATAAGAGCCACATAAAAGATGTTGCTGAGTTTTAGCGCTGTCAAGTCCGTTATGTTTTAGAGGTTAAGAAATATTCATTCAAATAAGTTGATACATTCTGTACAAAGTGAACTAAAGTTGCTGTAAAGCATGATGAACAAATGGTCTCTCTTCGTCACTTAAAACACATATAAAAATGTGTTATGGGCGCTTCATATCAAATCATATGAATATCAATGAGAGAATCACAAACCTCCACCGCTCGTTCTTTACAATAATGATTCTCATAGATCACTGACAATTGCTTTGATCTGTGGCTTGTTTCAATCTACTGCATTTATAGCCAGCATTTGGAAAGGGACCATTTTGACAAACTTAGCAATTTTAATTGTAATATGAACGACATAATCTAATATTGCTGCACTACTCTGCGTGTTCAGCTTATACTTTACACCCGCCTGGAAACCTTTCGCTCACGCAGCGCTGTCTGAAGCGGTCAATGCAGACATTAATATGCAGCCTTTTGCAGCTTAGTATTAGTGCAAAGCCATATCGCGATTTCAGTCTTATTACAATTCATTATGCAGCCTTGATGGATATCATAAACAGATGCCTCAGAGATCAAAGTCTACAAGTTTCAGTGTTTTGGATGGGTTTCCCCTCGTCATGTGCTGTGTTCACAACGGTCACATCTGTAACGAAGTGATGTCATGCCCGTAACAACGGTTTTTCCTCATTTGTTAAATAAAAAAATAAACAATTATTACAAATTAAATATTACATGTTGTTATGAGTGCCAACCCTCCAGAGTTTTTACAAAGTGTGTAGTCTCCCAAAAACTCTTGTCTATTTTTTTCACGTACATGTTCCAGATGTTCCAAAACTCATTCTTGAACTCCAGTGGACTAAATATTCCACAACTCATTCTAGGACTGTGGGCGACCAAAGATATGATTATTTCATAGGCATTGATATATAAAGGTAGGCTATCATATGTTAGCATGCTAAAGCCGGAAGTATACTTTAGTTTTGATGTGAACGCTTAGCGTCTGCATACAGTCAAATGCAAGCCTTTCAAAGTATACTTAATTTGGCCGTGTGCACATTCACAGGCAGTTGGGGCATGCATGCTATGACTGATTATGATATACTGGACTATTTCTCCTCAGGAGTTTAGAGACATAAGGATGTCACTATAGTCCTTCAGACTCGAGTTATACAATTACAGGTATCTCCAGACCTCCTCACCCACGCGTTTTTGACGTGCACAACCATTGTTTTTGTTTCCACATTCGTCTTCTGATTTGACCAGCTATTCCATCTTCTAGCGCTTTTCGTGATAGCAATGGCTTAAATGTGAGTTTTGCCACCTTGTGGCCCACTAATTAGTGCAAATAATTTAAGGCGCATGCACATTCTGTACGTTCAAAGCTCGAGCACCATGTAGATGACTAAATTTGCGACGCGCGCGTCTGACCTAATTATACTTTGGGCGTAATAGTTCAGAAATAACCGTGATGCATTTTGAATGACCTGTTTTTTCAGCTTAGTTTCCATAGATGATCTAGGTTGACAAGGGAGGGAGCTTTGCATTGTGAGTGTTAAGAGTTTGTCTTCAAAAGAGTAAGGAAATTCCTGTTTCTCTTAATGCAGTTTCTCTTAAAGCCCTAGACCTGTGGATCATCTACAGACTCTCTGAATCAGTTTAGATTAGAGGTGTGAATTTTTAGGCACCTAACATTTCAATCCGATTTTGATTCTGGCAGTCAAGATCTGATTCCCAAACAATTCCTGATACATCTAAATTTTTTCTTATAGATTATTCTCCTGTGCAAAAGGCAAAACACAGTAACTTTTGAACAAAATCGGGTTTGTACTCTGTACTCCAATAACGGATACGAGGCAGTCTTTCATGTTGTTTGTTGACAAGCTATCACAAATAAACTCTCCCGCTGCTATGTGCATGAGTTTGTGAATGAATTTCTAGATTGCAGTTTTAGTCAGGGACGAATGGTTGTGTGGATGATGTACCAAGACTGCAAACAGTTGTGTAGTGTGTGCTTGGCTTTAGTATACGTGTGCCTAAACATTTTTTTCTAGCGTCGCACTTTGTCTCTGGCACGCACGTAGGCTGATTTTTTGAGAATCAAATTCAGAATCATTGGAAAAAGAATTGCGATGCATCGGTGAATTGATTTTTTCTCTCCCACCCTAGTTTAGACCATGACTCTGAGTGTACTGTAAATACAAAAAGGGGTTCAGTGAGGTTTCACTGATTAGTTCCACATAGCACAGCGAACAAAGAAAACAGACACATGTGTGGAGAGCTGGATGGGGCGATAAGGGAGGAAAAAGTGAGAAAAGAATTCAAAGTCTTTCCTGAGTTGGCTGTTCATATTTCTTCCCTCAATGTCTCTTTTATGGGAACAGATATTATTTAGCAACCTGTATAACTATGAACAGGAGGAGGATTGGGACAGTCTGAGACATTGGAGGACTGGAGGAATGTTGCAGTCAGCCGGGGAGATGAGTCACTTCATGCCGATACTCACTGAGGGGAGAGGTGGAGAATCCAGCCAGAGAGCTGGCCATGAAGAAGTCTGCAATCTGCCGCAGAGCGAGCAGTCCTGCAGGGTTATTCCCCTTGTTCATCTGTTCCTGGATCAGGCCCTCCAGCTCATCCCTAAATGCCTGACAGAGAGACAGGAAAACAAAGAGATTAGATAGGACTCACACACACAGATGAGTGATAGACATGAAGTGTGACAGACACGGAGCACTTTAACCTTTAAACGCTCTGGTAACACTAAAAACGTTTAACCCTTCATGTGCAAATTTTTTTCCTGCCTGAAACTTGACAATAGGGCTGTCACAATTATGAAATTTGGCTGACGACTGTCAAACAAATAATTGTGATTATGACAATTAATTCGTTTTAGGGCTGATGATGATTGTCTCGTTAAGGGCTTTCACGATTAATCATCATATAATTGTCATATTTCTTAAGATGTGCTTTTTTCTGCATGTGCGCTTCATACAGTCATAAGTCATTTTTACATATTTAACTTGAAACAAAATCAAATAATAAAATAGGGATATGTGATTTCCTTTTAAGGCTTTAAAAACTTATGAATGACATTAAAAATAATGTTTCAAATATCAAAATATTTCTAAATACTTAATTTGTCCCTTTTGAGTCAACTTTTCTGGTCAATTTCAAATTTACACTGTTGTTTTATATATATATATAATATTTTGTTATATTATGGAATAGTAAAATATTTGTCCTAATTTTCACTTTCACACGTTATTTTAATGCTCTGATTAAAACCATGAGCCCTTGTTTCTCATGAAGCAAAACCTTTGAGATTTCACTGCGTGAATGAACCAGGAACATTTGCCATTACACGATCATTTAAAGTGAAAACGGAGACCTTTTCGTTCACTATCACAGTTTATATTTGTTTGTTTATATTTTCGCTGGAGTTTGGCACGAGCCTCTGCATCATGCCGGCACTGTCAGCAGAGGCTCATGCCGAACTCCTGCTTGTGTTTCTGATTCAGAGAGCTTGAGATGCTCTCACGCGCTCTTCCGGACAGGAGCTGGTTGACGTCTGTGGTGCGGCTCAGTGACACTCGGACTCTGAGTTCAACTGAATGACACACAAATGTGCCATTCATGGCATTTATACAGTATTTTTGCTTAAAATTCCCTTATTTGGGCATTAAAATGTGATTGGAATTAGAAAGCCCAATAATAGCGGTTGTCTCAAATAAATGCGGTCAGATCAAATAACCGTGATCAAATGGTTATTTAATAGTCGTGACAGGCCTACTTGACAACATAATTAGTTAAGTCTAATAACCCAGAGGCCTACTATAGATATATATATCTATAGATGTAAACTGTGAGGGATAGGGTCTTAAGGTATTGCATCATGTCTAATTTTCACAACTTACGTTTTTAGTCCACTGGAAATTTGTGGAAAGACAACTCCAATGTTTCACTGTCTAAACAATCAACTAGGGATGGGTCACAGTGGTCAACTATATAAATGAATGTCAACTAGTTTTAGAATTCTTTTAAAGTTTCGATTAGCATGTTAGGCGGTCACACACAGTCTCGTCGCTCAAGTTGAATTGAAAACATCCGATGGTCAAATTGGATCAGAATATTCCACATGCCAGATGGTTGGAACTCCATGCAGCCCTGTGCAACTCTCCATTGGAAATGAACTACTTCCAGTCTATCATCTATCATTTGTCAGATGCAGTGAAAAGGCAGCTTAAGAATCTGATCAGGATCAGATCAACCCAAAAACAGCATAATTATACAGAGCTTCTTTGATAGATTATTCGACTAATCGATGGGTTGCCAAAATGACAACTTTTTTTTATTTTTTTTTATATGTAGTTATGCACATCCCTACAATCAACACCCATGTGCACAACAGTACAACCAAACCGCTTTCCTCAAAGTCTTGTTTTTGTTCAAATTAAAACGCTGTCTACTCTGGCCAAAGTGTTTCTAGCAAGTCAGTCCACTGTTGGCCATCTTTGGAATGCTCTCGGGAAGCTATTTCCAGTCATGAAAGTGCAGCTTCCATCTACTTGAATGGGGAAAGACCGAAATGTCCAAAATGGTTGGTCAAGATCACGATCAAAGAACATTTCAAATCAGCAGTAAAATCTGACATGCTGGAATCATAAATTGTGCTGCTTTACCTCAGATTACGCTAAAAAACAACCACAATTATCCTGGCCTCTATAGCTATTGTGCATGCACATTCTCGAGCTGATTGACAGGCGCTGTCTGTATCCAAAAGTTGAATGGCTCTTTTACCTGTAAGGCGGGACTTCCTTTTCATTTTAATAGAAGTGGCCCGTCTCTGCTAAATAGTCTCTTCTCTTGCTTAAGTCTGTAACCTGTGTAAAGCTACTCTGAGAGTCATGCTGTCATTATGTACATCTGTCTCTCAGACACAGAATGATCAAAGAGTTCAGATCCAAAACATGACAACAGAATTAAATCACAGGATAAACAGACGTTGACTGTTTATCCTGTGCTTAGGATAAGCGCCCACATGCTTCAGGTAATGACAGGAGAGTCCACACTGACACAATGCCTCAGTTATTATGGCGATTCGTTCTTTCTTACTGTTGAATTAAGCCAGTGGTTACTCTGCTAGGGCTCCTGTGTAAACCTGAAGGAACTTCAAACATCATCTAAAAATGACCTTGAGACTAGTCGGCAAAAAATGGCATGGAAAAATGAAGTTAGGCATCTTGAAAGATGCCACTTGGCTTAATGTTTTGTTATCTAATGCAAAAATGGCTTATTTGTAAAAAAAAAAAAAAAAAAAAAAAAACTTTTTTATTTTAGTATAGACTTGGTACCGAAGTACTGGCGCTTTTGACATCCCTGTGTGTAAGTGTGTGGTTCATCTGTTCATGTGGTTTGCTGGAGCTTGATTACCATAATCAGGGGTAACAGAAACTACACAGGAATAAAACTGGTCTTACATTTGTTTCCTGAATGAAAGGGAAAGCAGAGGGAAGGAAAATAATGGAAATAGATGGATATATAGTGAAGGAGAAGAAAGAAAAGGAAAGAGATCAAATCAGGCTAATTCTTAGGGGTTTATTAAAATCCCTTTCCTTAAAAATGACCAATAGTAATACTGATCCGTGCCTTGGCAAACACTTCTAAACATGTGCAATCCTGACATGTTTGTATACTAAATGTACAAACGTCCAGCATCAAGTTTGCCATGTGCATGTTTTGATCAGAGGTTCTTCAGAGGTAAAACTGAGGCATGATGAAAGATTAACTGTGGGAATCAAGCCCATCACCAAAACAGACTCGCAGCCAACGTGCTAGCACAGGGTTATGCCAGCACATAAACATATGTTAACATGTCTGCGCTTGTCATAAATCATTGTTATAATCTTACCTCATCACAAAACAATCGTAGGTGTAACTAATATCAAACCACAAAAATATATCATTCATGGTGTACAAAGGAATATGGGTGCTATCTGGGCTTGGTAACATTGTAATGCGGGCCATAGTCAAAGCAGAGGCCAGCTGCATTGATTTGCTGTTGGAGAGCACATCACAGGACTTGGCGCTGATGAGATGTCGTAGATGTGCTTTAGTCAACAAACAGCAGGGCTGGCAGTAATCAGGACTGGGTGTGTCTAGTCCAGCTGAACCCCATTATGAATGCAGTTTCATAGATTTGGGATTTAGTAACTAAATACTTTTTCCCACAGGCCCAGTAGGTATTGGATAATTTTTGCTTCAGTAAATAACATTATCATTATTTTGTGTTTACTCAGATTGCCTTTGTTTTATGTTAGATTTTGTTTTAATTTTTGAAACAATTTAGTATAAGATATACACAAAAACAGCAAAAATCAGAATGGGGCAAATACTTTTTCACAGAACTGTAATGTTTTTTTGGGTTAACTGTAATTTTTTCCCTTTTTTCTCCCAATTTGGAATGCCCAATTCCCAAAGTGCTTTTAAGTCCTCGTGGTCACATAGTGATTCGCCTCAGTCTGGGTCGGCGGTGGTGTATTCGTTGTCATGTGACGCAGTCGGGAGCGTATCAATGTTCCCAGGGTCCTAAGTTCCCCATTTCAATATTCTGTTAACACACATTAACCCTCCTATTGTGTTCGGGTCAAATTTGACCTGTTTCAAGTATTCATAAATATTATCTGTATTATATACATTTCATAAATATATATATATTATTTTCTCCCCTTTTTTCCCAATTTGGAATGCCCAATTCCCAATGCGCTCTAAGTCCTCGTGGTGGCGTAGGATGAATCCCAGTTGCCTCCGCGTCTGAGATGTCAACCCGCGCATCTTATCACGTGGCTTGTTGAGCGCATTGCCATGGAGACATAGCGCGTGTGGAGGCTTCACGCCACCCACCGCGGCAACCACGCTCAACTCACCACGCGCCCCACCGAGAACGAACCACATTATAGCGCCCACGAGGAGTTTACCCCATGTGACTCTACCCTCCCTAGCAACCGGGCCAATTTGGTTGCTTAGGAGACTTGTCTGGAGTCACTCAGCACGCCCTGGGATTCGAACTAGCGAACTCCAGGGGTGGTAGCCAGCGTCTTTTACCACTGAGCTACCCAGGCCCCCCCACAGAATTGTAATTAAAAATATCAGTATGAGAATGAAGTATACACATAGCAGTATAAATCATATTACAAGTATTGCCACACATGGCCAAAGTCGCCATTATAATTCCTTCGGTCATCCAACACCTTGACAACACACATTCACAGCGCACCTCAGTGGACACTGGTTGTGGTTATGTAACTGCAAGATTTGATGAGAGATTCAAAGGGAAAGTTCAATATATTCAGTGTTGCTCGCGGAAGGCAAATGCACAAAGGAAAATCAATTTGCAATATTCAAGTAGTGTTTTTAATAGTCGACTAGCTGGTGCAGAATGATTACTCGATTAATCAACTACTCGTGCACATCCATAATATATAAAACAGCAGTGAAGTAATTAAGGAACAGTTCTCAGCTAGTCTTTGGAAGTGTAGCCTATAAAGAATGAGCAATTCCATGAAAATGTCAAACATCCCATGGAAAAAATAAAGTTAAGCAAAGGCACAAAGCCCCTTTTAAATTGTTCATTTATACCTACATTTTAATGTATTATAGTGCTTTAATGGATTTCTTTTAGGAAATCGCATTATCGACCTTGCATGAGGGGTGCACCATTTCTAAAACAATATTTTCAAACAGCCATATTTTATAATTGCAAGAGGGAAAGGACTATTTATTTTCACTTTAACAAAAATCATTTCCAGAGAGAAAAGGAATTATCTGAAAAACATGCACATTTTTTTTGTCATAACAGCGTTTTTTTTTGTTTTTTTTTTACAAGAGCCACATATATGATGTTGCCGAGTTTTAGCGCTGTCACGTCCGTAATGTTTAGAGGTTAAGAGTATACTACTCAAGCAATATTCATTCAAATAAGTTGATACATTCTGTACAAAGTGAACTAAAGTTGCTGTAAAGTATGATGAACAAATGGTGTCCCTTCGTTACTTGAAACACTTATAAAAATGTGTTATGGACGCTTCATATCAAATCATATGAATATCAATGAGAGAATCACAAACCTCCACCACTCGTTCTTTACAATAACGATTCTCATAGATCACTGACAATTGCTTTGATCTGTGGCTTGTTTCAATCTACTGCATTTATAGCCAGCATTTGGAAAGGGACCATTTTGACAAACTTAGCAATTTTAATTGTAATATGAACGACATAATCTAATATTGCTGCACTACTCTGCGCGTTCAGCTTATACTTTACACCCGCCTGGAAACCTTTCGCTCACGCAGCGCTGTCTGAAGCGGTCAATGCAGACATTAATACGCAGCCTTTTGCAGCTTAGTATTAGTGCAAAGCCATATCGTGATTTCAGTCTTATTACAATTCATTATGCAGCCTTGATGGATATCATAAACAGATGCCTCAGAGATCAAAGTCTACAAGTTTCAGTGTTTTGGATGGGTTTCCCCTCGTCATGTGCTGTGTTCACAACGGTCACATCTGTAATGAAGAGATGTCATGCCCGTAACAACGGTTTTTCACCCCATTTATGTGAAAACAATTAATACAAATTAAATATTACATGTTATGAGTGCCAATCCTCCTACAGTATGTGGCTAGTATTATTTCTGGATTATAATTTTCAATTCACAGAGTTTTTACAAAGTGTGCAGTCTCCCAAAAACTTGTCTATTTTAGTCATGTCCACAAGTTAATTTTCCGGTCTAAAGTGGAAGAAAACTTTATTTGATGTCTGGACTCTATCGGCAGGTGTCTATGATTATTCATTCAAATGGTTTGATATAATGGTCAGGAGTACTTCATATGTGATGTTAAATTTGAAGTTTTCCCTGCAAATTTCATGTCCTTAATGCTGGAATTGCCTGAATATCACTTGCATTTTTATGTAAATTCTATAAATCAAAATTAATAATCATGATTACAATATCAAGGGCAATAATTGACAATGATTTTCATCATAATTCTGCAGCCCTAACAAGCACTCTTAGAAAACAGCTACAGCCCTCTGAATGGCATGCTTTAACACTTGCAAGAAAGAGAGAGGTCAGACACTGAAATTAACTCGAGAGGAAACTCAAGACAAATTCAATTGTGCTGTAATAATTTAATATTATTAAGATGTTTTTTTTTTTTTCTTTACTGCTAAGCAAATAGCAGCTTTGCAATGGCTGCAATCCCTTGGAGCAACATGTTATTTTTCATTATTAACTCCATGTCTTTGTTCGTTTTGTTCTAAGAGGCTGCGACAGCAGAGATGAGGTCTAAGCATAGCAAACTCAGCCCTGCCTATAATAGTCTGACCTTAAACACAGTCTAAAGACAGATGTGTAATTTACAAAGCTCTCTTCCGTGAGCACACCGCCAAATCGCAGCAGAAGACACTAACGGAGGGAGAGAGACGTGAAAGAGAACCTTGAGTCAGTTCTCAAACACGCAGCCCTGTGTGACAATACACCTGCTGCCTACCATTCTCTGGCTCATCTCCATACACACACGAGAGAGGGAGAGGGAGGGGTGAGAATGGCATTGTGTCAAAGTAACACATGCTCAGTACTCGAGAAGCTTTCGCTAATAAACCCCATCGGGCGATGCTGTAATTAACCGTGCTGTCACACTACCTCTGTCTTTATCACTAACACAGAGATCACAATGGAAGAAAGAATGCATTTCATTTTCTCACACTGACACTTTAAGAGCTCAAAGCCTAAAATTCTTCTTTATGTTCTATATTGCTGCATCCACTCTCAGAGTTCAAGGAATGTTCTAGGTTCAATAAATTTTAATATCTAATGTTTCAGCATGCAGAAGTTGCGGTTTATTACTAGGGATGTGCACGAGTAATTAAGTACTCTTTCTGCACCAGCTTTTTGACTATAAAAAAAAAAACTAGAATATCACAAATTGATTTTTCTTTGCACATTTGCCTACCGTGAGCAGCGCTGAATTATACTGTACTTTCAGTCTGAACCTCTCACCAAATCTCGAAGTTCCAAAAAAGTCCACTGTGGGGCGCTGTGGATGTTTTACGTCAAGGTATTGGATGAGAAAAGGAGACATGAGGAGTCTTTGTGTGCTTTTAAGCAAAGCCAAGAATAGCAATTCTTGTAATATTTTGATTCTTACTGGATTCTTATTATTTGTATTCTGTTCTTGTTGGAGTCATGCAAACCAACAGACGAGGATCTCCTTTTATGGTGGAAAGAAACTGCAAAACAGTACAAAAATCTCTGACACACAGTATGCGTGTGTGCCAGTTTCTGACCGCACTGAAAGAGTATCACAAAAAATGTCGTAGTTCGCATGCGTCGAACACGTTTGTGTTCGCTCATGGTCAAAAGAGTATACTTTAAAAGGGTGTCGACCAGATGCAATCTGATAAGCAGAAAAACCAAGTATACCACGCATGAACAGTCCTTGCAGACTACTGTTGATGAAATTTGCATCAAGCAAACTGTGTGTGGAGCAAACAGCAATGCGGACAACCGAAGTATGGGCTTAATGTCGTCAATATTGGTTTCTATTTTCTGTTTTTTAATGTTATTTTTAAACCTTTCTTTTCTTAAATTTGTATTAATGTACGCCGATGAGCCTAAACCTTTTGACCACCTGCCTAATATGCTATGGGCCCATTGTGTGCCGCTAAAACAGTGCCGACTCGCCAAGGCATGGACTCTCCAAGACCCCTGAAGGTGTCCTGTGGTATCTGGCACCAAGGTATTAGCAGCAGATCCTTCAAGTCCTGTAAGTTGTGAGGTGGAGCCGCCGTGGATTGGACTAGTTGGCCCAACATATCCCACAGATGCTCAGTCGGATTGAAATCTGGGGAATTTGGAGGCCAGGGCAACACCTTGAACACTTTATCATAGTCCTCAAACCATTCCCGAACACCATGTGCAGTGTGGCAGGGTGCATTATCCTGCTGAAAGAGGCCACTGCCATCAGGGAATACCATTGCCATGAAGGGGTGTACCTGGTCTGCAACAACGTTTAGGTAGGTGGCACGGGTCAAATTGACGTCCACTTGAATGGCCGGACCCAAGCTTTCCCAGCAGAACAATGCCCAGAGCATCACACTCCCTCCACCGGCTCGTCGTCTTCCCACAGTGCATCCTGGTACCATAACTTCCCCAGCTAAACGGCGCACACGTACATGGTTGTCCACGTGATATAAAAGAAAACAGGACTCATCGGGCTAGACAACCTTCTTCCACTGCTCCAAGGTCCAGTTCCAAAGCTCGCATGCCCATTATAGGCGCTTTCGACAGTAAACAGAGGTCATCATGGGCACTCTGCGGCTACGCAGCCCCATAGGCAGCAGGATCCCTATTTGTTACCACTGGAAATAATTCCATCTCGTCCCTGAGTTTGTAAAAGCAAACATTAATCACATTTACAGCTATGCACTTATAATGGAAGCACTGTAAATGGGCCAAGGCATTCCTGTTGATTTAAAGGAACGTTCCAGGTTCAATAAAAGTTCATCTTAATTGACAGCATGTGTGATATATTGCTGATTATCACAGTACAGTAACAGTAAGGCACTTACAATGGAAGTGAATGGGAACAGTCCTTAAACGTTAAAATACACACTGTTTTAAAAGTTCAAAAGTCTTGTGGCTATACTTTCTTAGCTGTGTATATTTGAATGTTTATTCCATTACAATGCCTGGAACTTCCATAGTTAAAGCAGTACTGTAAATTCACCATTTTTTTTTTTTTTTTTTTTTTTTTACAAAGAGTCGAAATTATTATTTGTGGTAATTGACAGCATGTCACAGACGCTGTCGATGGGGTTTTGAACCCGGAACATTCCTTTAAACACAGTATGTTCTGACCGAAATATCTGCATGTCTGCAATCTGTGCAGTATGTTCACTTTAATCTCTCCAGTGTGTTAACCCTAATCTTGTGTGTGTGTGTGTGTGTGTGTGTGTGTGTGTGTGTGTGCATTTTCTATAATCTCTCTTCTGTAAGTCAGAGGTGCTGGGCTGCACTTCGGTGGTTGGATTCAGTGCTGGATTTTGATTGTATGTGTGAGCGTGTGAGAGTGAAGTGGATATATGTGGTGTGTGTGTAATAAGGGTGTGGTCTTCTAAAGGGGTTTTATGATGGTGGTGCAACTGTGGCTTTGTTGAAGACTGATGTGATGTTTTGAACTCAATCATATACACAAACATACACACAAAGGCACACAATTTACTTGATGACAATCCTACCCATCTGATACAAATAACCCATAAATCTTTCATAGTGAACAGAGAGGCACTTTAAGGTGCAACAGGGTTCAAATTAACTTTAGAAGTTGTGCCAAACTTTGACTGTGAGCATTCTTGGTGGTATAGCGTCTATTCTAAACCACAAGGCTTGAGACAGCCTGTAAAATCTAAAAGTAAACATTTCATATTATAAACAAAAAGTGGAAAAACATCCATGTACAGTAAAACCTTTGTAAAAACAACAAAAAAAGAGCCAAAACAACATTCACTCATGTGTTTAAGAGGAATTGCAGCAACATCTCAGACTGAGGCCACATCAACACTAGTCCTTTTTGCTAGAAAACTACATTTTCAGTTCCTAACGTCATCGTTTTCCAAAATATACAGTAATGGAGAGCGTTTTTGAAAGGTTCCATTTTTGATGGAAGAAAGATTTTTCAAATAAAATGTTTATTAGTGCGGACGTGGCCTGAGGGGAAGCGTTTGCTTTGGGTCAATGCATTTGTTCTTACTGGACTTTGTAGCATCTGTGTAACTCTTTTCTTCTGTTCCATCATATTAAAGTCTTGTCGCAGATCAGGCGACATGTTGCGTGCACGCAGGTATTCGGGGTCATTTTCGTTGATGCGGTCAAAGTAACGTTCTTTTTGCCCCACACTGGGAGGGGTCGTCACCACCTCCTGTCTCGACTCTTCACTCATCTCTACTGTATTTTCCTGCTCTAGTCTTCACCTGGAGAGAGAGAGAGACAGAGAGAGAGAGAGAGATTTAGTTTCAGCATCAATACAAAACATGTGCGAACTCATTGAATCAAGTGTCCCGAGACAGGAAGTCTGTACATTTCATTTGACAAGAAATACACACTCCAACAGTAATTCCCCACAGCCAAACTCACTTGCTGAGTGTATCACTATTCCCACGAGATTTTGGCTTTGTTCACCCTCTACAAACATTGAAAAAAGTGTTTGTCCCACCAACAGATAAGGGTGGCGTCGGGTCAACCAACAGGAGGGGAACACTATCCTATTGCACTATTAAGTTTGAATAAGCCTGAATTTTGCTCACACACACACACACACACACTGTATTGTCCCAGCCATGTGTATTCCTCTTTTTAGTGTGAGTTAAGCTGCAGAGCATTAAAAATGTTTGGTGTTCTGAATTGTTTCCAAATGGTTGCTAATTCCTAGGGTGTTCCAAAATATTTGTAGCATGTCAGTCTGTGTGATTTTTTCCCCCACCGTATTCTGGTAGGTCCCGCCTTGCTACTAAGAGCTACTTACAAGCAGTCTGCCATTGGCCAGTTGAGTCATTCATTTAGCCTTTGTAACCATTGTAAACAGAGGGACACCATATCGTATAAGTTGCAGAAAAACAAACAGCCACTATGATCAAAGTTCAATGCAAATTTTAATTGGTTAACATTAGACAAGACAAAAGTATCACATGTATGAATATTCCAGTTTATGAACGCTTGTGTGTTTTTACTCTCTTCTGTCCTATACAGATGATAGACCTATTTACTATTCAGTATATTCCATACAGCTCAATATACGGTATGAAACATAAATTGTCCCTTTTCTATAACTTCTTGTCATTAATTCTAGAATTCGTTTTTAATAAACGTTTAACTATAGGTAGAGAGCTTAAACTTATATATATATATATTAGGGGTAAAATGATCCATCGATCCAATGACCAACGACACAATCTTATCGATACAACATGCAAATATCGAGACTGTTGTGTGTGAAAATCCCAGGAGATCAGCAGTTACAGAAATACTCAAACCAGCCCGTCTGGCACCAACAAACACAACAGTCTCTAGATTTTACTCTGAATGGTGCCAAAAACAAAAAACATCCAGTGAGCGGCAGTTCTGTGGATGGAAACACCTTGTTGATGAGAGAGGTCAACAGAGAATGGCCAGACTGGTTTGAACTGACAAAGTCTACAGTAACTCAGATAACCACACTGTTATAGTGAGCAGAATATCATCGATGGGGACCTACAAAGTATTAAGCAGGTGGTTTTAATGTTGTGGCTCACGGTGTATGTATTTTTCATATAACCTACACCAGCGGTTCTCAAACTGGTCCTGGAGGCTCCCCAGCTCAGCACATTTAGCATGTTGCCCTTTTCTGACACACCCAATTGAAATCTTGGAGTCTCCACTAACAAGCTGATGAGTTGAATCAGGTGTGCTTGATTGAGAAGACATCCAAAATGTGTAGTGTTGAGGGGCCTCCATGACAGGTTTGAGAACCACTGGCCTACACAATGTATTTTCAGTTACAAGTGTTTTTTTTTTGTGATTTAACAGATGGTTGCTAGAGTGTTCTGAATGGTTTCTACATAGTCGCTAAGGTGTTCTGTAGCACAAACTGTGCGGGATGAGTTTTGTGCTTGACTAAGCAGTATGATGCTTGCCTTAGAGAACACCACTAAATACATATACATTCTGTTAGGTCTGTTTTTAAATCACTTTGGTTTTCTGGCAGCCCCTGTTAGGCATTGCTCAAGTCTCAGTAAAAAGCATTCACCTGCACTTTTCTGTCTCTCTTTGTGCTCACACACACACACACTCTCTTCTCTGATTCATTACGGGGGGGTGGAGGGAGGTTTTTCTGCTGTACATTGCTAAGCTGCTCCTTCAGGTCAAATGGCACTTGGGAAGATGGTTCAGAGTAAAGACACACAGCTCTGCCAGAAACGCACGCACAAATGCGCGCGCACACGTGTTGTCATGGTACCAAAATTTCAGTAGTCGATACCGATACCAGTGAAATCTCACGGTTCTCGATACCAATTTCGATACCACAGCAAAAATATGCTAATATTATAAAGTGCTATTGAACACACCAGATTAGTTATTTTTAATTATTTAATACAGTTTAATAATTATTTTCCAGAACTTTCCAGAACATTTTTTTAGTTTAATTTATCATCAAAATAGTGTCCAATCAATAAAATCTTATAACTTTTAACAAGTGAAAACAGAACTTTTCAACATTATTCAACAGCTGTCTGTCTTGTGTTATTTTATTATTATTACAGTAAATATATCATTTTACTATACAGTTGTAATATATTTTTATTACATTTCTTCAATTTTAGTCATCTAGATTTTATTTGAATCATGCTTTTATGACGTGTTTTTTGCCACAAGCTTCACTTTTCCGGATAAACCGTTCACATCACAGCCCAGTGTGATCACTGAAGACTTTTAAGTCACGTCTGAAATCTCATCTCTTTACACTGGTCTTTGAGTCTGACGAATGAAATATAGGACACAGTTTTGAAGTGTATTTTAGATTACTGGTGTTTGCGTATGTGTTAATTTTGAAATGTTATGTTTTAAATTTGATTACTGTGAAGCACTTTGGTTAACTCTGTTTTTAAATGCTATATAAGTAAAGCTGAGCTGCAATTAAAGCCAAATGCTGCTGTGATTTTAATTATAAATATATATTTTACATGTGCTGCATGGTTCACAATGGATAAGTGCTCTGCTCTGTCATCTCATACAACGTGAATGATTCTCAGTGTCTGTGGCGTTTACAGTGGATGAGCAGTCGAATTTATAAATTCAAAGTACGCATCTCTTCCACAGTAAGATTGCAGCCTTTAGTGGTTTAATAAAACACACTAGGACTAGTCATGATTTTAATTTGATTGTTTATCAGTTTACAAGGAGTAACAGAGCACGTTTCAGTCATACTGCACGCTGGTACCGGATTGAGTCGGTGCTCAAATTTTTTTTTAGTATCGACTTGGTACCGAAGTACCGGTACTTTTGACAACACTAACACACACACACACGGCTCACTGTAAGAGCCCATGCCAACAAGCGGCAATATTACACCACACCCATTTTAGGCGTGTATGGGTGCAAGCACACATGCAACAAAAAGAGAGTGAAGATCCATCTTAACCCTAAAAAGGTTTTTGTATCCTAGCGATATAAATATTTAAGCAGGGTGAAAAGCAATGAGTGAATCGGCCAAAGTTTTGTGAAATTCAAAGTTACTGGATGGTTGTTGATTTGCCAGTGTGCAGTTAAATATACACATTACAGCTTTTGTTGTAATCAGAATATCAAGACAACAAACCACACACAGCACGCTCACGTGTTTCAACATATGATGCAATAGCCTAATCAAATCTAGTAAGCCCTGGTGACAACTGTCATGTGCCAACAGATGACAACAACTGACACACCCACCCAGAAGACAATACAAAGGCTGCAAAGTCTGAAAGGTAAAACTCAGGAAAAAATCCAAATAACAATGACAGCAACAACAAGTGTGTGGGATATTATCAGGCAATGACCACAACAGGCCTTTTGCAAAACCCTCGCAGTCACTGTAATGTATAAGTGAATGTATGTCTCTTACACGAGTGTGAGTAAATAATAGGGCTGGGCTATATGCAAGAAAAACAAAGTGTGTATAAAATATGGCGGAGTGAGTCTCAATGCCCACAGCAACAGCTGTTCAGTCTCTGAATAAAGGCAGTGATGAACTAGTGTGCAGGATTTCTTGCACACATGCACTGACATAGACACCATTGCTACAATGACACGCAAGACAACATAAAACACAAACACCAGCAGTATGAGTCACAAGATTCAGTATATAGTCAGTGTCTTATTGTGCAGTCATTCACACACAGGCTTCATAAATTATGGTAAGATTCACTACTTACAGACAGCTTTCACTTTCACATGAACTTACTGTTTATGAAAGATATTCTCATGAAACTTTTTAAAGAAAATGTCCTGGTCTTATTTAACAAAGAAATTATATTTTACATTAAGCAAATAAGGTCTACATTTAGGACCATTTTACATTAACATTATTTTCAGGATAGTTAAACACATTTATTGTTCCCAAATAACTCAAGAACAAAAACATTTGATTGGCTCCAAATAAAGTAGTAAAATGATACCAACAAATATGTGAATTTCCTCTCCAACTTTTTTTTTTCTTTTCTCATTGGGCATTCTGCGGTGTTCCCTTTGAGTCATCTTGGCTGGATGGCCACTTCTAGTGAGAGTAGCCACAGTACTAAATCATCTCCATTTATAGTCCATGTATAACTGTGGACAGTTTAATAACTACGCTGTACAAGATACCTTTGTAACCCTTTCCAGCTTTATGCAAAGCAATAATTCTTGATTGTAGGTCTCTAACGTCAGCAGATGCTACTTTTGAACAGCAAACTCAAAATGTTTGAGTGCTTTTTATAAGTCAAGTAGCCCTAACCCACACCTCTAATATCGTTGCATTAACTGGATACCAGGTTTCCCAACTCTTGACTCTAATTAGCTTTTGTTGATATCATTAGCCTAGGGGTTCACATACTTTTTCCAGCCTACACTGTGAATGCTTTATGTATTCAATATGTACAAGAACAATACAATAATTTGTGTTATTAGTTCAAATGGTTTGTTTATTATTGTAACTTAAGATGAAGATCAAACCAGATTTTAAGACAAATTTATACATAAATGCAGGTAATTCCAAAGGGTTCACATACTTTATCTTGTCACTGTAAATATAAAGTCTGCATGTGCTGCGCACTTCAAAATGAACGTGTGAAGCCAGACACTCATACACTGAAAACATAGCATCAAGAGCTAAGTCCCTTTCGATGCTAAATAGTCTCATGAGCATCACATGCCTTCTGTGTCTGTAGATGACAGAGTTACCTTGAAGCACCCAGCATATGCAGACTACATATTTATATCGTAGCCTTCTGCAGTTTAAAAAGCACATTAGGACATGAAGTGAACTGCCTATCTGGAGGTGTACCTAAAATCAGGGTTTGTTTTCTATACACAAAATATATTTTCTTATTTATTTTGATTTTGGATACAATAAAGACAAATAAAGACTAAATCTAAAGAAAGATTTTCTTGACAGGTTTTGTGAGAATCATCCTATAAACTAGGCAACACTTTATCTACATTCACCGGCCACTTTATTAGGTACACCTGTACATCTACTTATTCATGCGATTATCTAATCAGCCAATCGTGTGACAGCAGTGTAATGCGGTGTTTCCCCATATGCATTTTGCAGCGCCGCCTGAATTATGAGCGCCGCGGTTAAGTTTTCACATGGTTAATTTAATACTCTTGACCCAACATAATGCTTGCCAGCCCCAGTCAGTTGTGCGCTTTGTACACTGAGAAAGAGATCCACCACATACATGCACATACTTACAGTGACGTCACCCCATAACACGTGTCAATCTCGCTTCATTTCATGTGGCCCACAAGCTCATTTCTGAAACGTAGGATGGCAGGGGACCGCAACGTCTCAGTTGAAGCAGCGCTACATGGACCATTTATCAACAACACTGCTCAATCGATAGAGCAGCACGAGCGCAGAGCAGGTGCGGTAGTTCGTGGACTGGTCTCAACCACACAGATTATTTTAAATGCGCCTGTGAACCAGTGAGATGAGCAGCAGGAATTGCGAAACCTATTTATATGCTGTATAGTTTGTCTGCTGCAAAACTCTTGTCTCGGCAATAAAACAACTTTAAAATAAACATCCCCCAGATTCTCAAAGGCACTGACAAAGAAAAAAGGAGAAAACAAATAAGGCTTTTCAATCCTCACATCACAACGCTTATAAACATTTACCATAGATTTATTGTAATAATACTAACTGTATTAACTATGGTTTTTGTATCAGAAAAAAAGTTTTTAAATTAATTTAGACTGCTGTTTATAATTTTCAAAAATGCCATAGTTCTTTATATAGAAACCACAGTCACTATCCATGGTAGGTAGGAGCCATGCATGGTTTTACCTTTGGTGACCATAGTCTTATTACAAATTTCATTGTTAAAACTGTGGATATTATGGAAGAACTGTGATACATGTTCTTAATTACTAAGGACCAAGCTACTAGTTTTCCTTGTGTGTAAAATCAGTTTTCTTGTAATGCTCTCGACTGTAGAAAAATGCAAGTTATTTTGTTTGCCATCAGAAATCCAAAGAGATTACTGTAGTTTAATCAGTAGGAGCCTGATGAAAGTAAAGGAGAACTTAGTCATACTGTCAGAATGTCAATTTAGCCCTATAAAAATTAGGTGTTCATTACCCCCTAAATGCTACAGTAGCTCTTCTGTGGGATCGGACCAGACGATCTAGCCTTCTCTCCCCACACGCATTAATGAGACTTGGGCGCCCATGACCCTGTCACCGGTTCACCAGTTGTCCTTCCTTGGTCCACTTTTGGTAGGTACTAACCACTGCATACCGGGAACACCCATTTTGGAGATGCTCTGACCCAGTCGTCTAGTCATCACAATTTGACCCTTGTCAAAGATGCTCAGATCCTTATGCTTGCCCATTTTTCCGGCTTCCAACACATGAAATTTAAGAACTGACTGTTCACTTGCTATGACAGGTGCCAAGAAAATAAATGTTATTCACTTCACCTGTCAGTGGTTTTAATGTTGTGGCTGATCAGTGTATATATAGTGTTGCATATACTGCAAATAAACACTTAAGTTTCCAGACCCTGACTCTACACCTAGTCACCAGACTAAAACAAAACAAC
Source organism: Myxocyprinus asiaticus (assembly GCF_019703515.2). Taxonomy (NCBI): domain Eukaryota; kingdom Metazoa; phylum Chordata; class Actinopteri; order Cypriniformes; family Catostomidae; genus Myxocyprinus; species Myxocyprinus asiaticus. The sequence continues at coordinate 26,061,257 of NC_059392.1, read as the reverse complement.
ATTATCTTTAGGTCACTGATGGTAAACTGACAGCACAATTACTCAATGAAACAGAGTGACATGAAACGGTAAATAAATGCATAATCTTAGGCAACATAATAAAAAAATATATATATGAATATAATTGCATTAGATAAAGTAAACAAAGTGGCATCTGCAAACTTTATTTCATGGCACACTTCTCCAAACTTTGTGCAATGACTTTCAACCAACTCGAAGGTCACTGTACCAAATGTATGAAGTACTAAATGCACCTATACAGTAAAATTGACAACTAGCAAACACTCTGTACAAATACTTTTAAATACATTAATTTTAACAACAGTTTTATTGTTTAATCATTACAAACGTCTTGTTGTGCAATGTTTAAAACATTGTTCTTTAAAACAACTGTCACATGGTTTTGTATTTTGTTATCAAATGCAGTGGCATTCATTTACACTTTTAAGTTTGGCTTTAGTGTCCAAATGCTTTGTGAGGTCACAGTAATGTATGTCGCCCCCTCCCCCTTCATCATCATCCCCTTTTATCTTTAGCAGCTCTATAAATAGAGCGCGACTCGCTAGTGATGTCCAGACTCGGATTTCAATCGCACGAAAGACTGTCTCGCGCTCAGGATAGCGGAATATAAGCGCGCGCCCGCTCAGAAAATGACGAAACAATAAGTGAAGAGAAAAGCACAACAATGAATCTACACGAGGAGAGACAAAAAGCTCTCATTTAAAAGCACAAATCCCTGTGTTGACGAATAGGTCTCGCATTGAGGGCTCTTAACACGTTAACTCCTTTAACTTCACCGTGTCTGTTGCACTCAGCGATGTATTGGTTTACTTAAAAAAAATATTGTATTCACTTAAACCCACAACAGATGCCTAAAGAATTGTATAGGAAAGAAAACAGACTGTCTGTGTGTATTTCCAGTGTTTAATGGCGTTAAACCCACCTGTTTGCGCCTCACAGAGTGAAAGTCCAGTGAGCGCTCGAGCGCATCTCTTTTCCCGCTCTGAATCCCAGATTACCTCAGAGGATTAAACTCGACAAAACACCTCCAACACTCCACAAAAAAATCCAGCAAATTACACTCGACACTGCACAAAATGCGACTCTCACACAACGACACTCCTCTCCCCTCGTTAATAAGGGGGAATTTCAGCTGTAGTGTGTTTGTATGTGGGAGTGTGTTCGCGAGGATCTGCCTCAAACGAGTGAGAAACTGAAGGGATCATGTGATCAAATAAACCCGTCCCCTTTACCGAGCACGCAAACCCGACTGACCAATCAGAGCGCAGGACTGCCCAGGTGCCCCGCCCCCAGCTAGTGTTTACTATACTCCGTGTGTGTGTGTGTGAGAAAGAGAGAGCGAGAGAATGATTGTGTTGCCTAGCACTGCACAGCCACAACACAAATCCCCAATGTAAATTAATAATATCCTCACAGTACACAAGAAACCCACACAACACACTGTTCAAGTATTACACTATCTCATAAGCAGTTAGAATACAGCTGTGATCAGCACATCAATTGTGTGTTAAGAATTCTGTCCGATTTATCGCTGAACAGAGGACAATTCCAGAATAAAGAAATGTTCCCAGTTCAATTCAAGTTAAAGGGATAGTTCACACAAAAAACGAAAATTCTCTCATCGTTTATTCACCCTCATGCCATCCCAGATGTGCATGACTTTTTCTTCTCCAGAACACAAAGATTTTTAGAAGAATATTTATAGCTCAGTAGGTCCATACAATGCAAGTGAATGGTGATGAAAACTTCAAAAAGCACATAAAGGCAGCATAAAAGTAATCGATAAGACTCCATGGTTTAATCCATGTCCTCAGAAGCAATCTAATCGAATTTGGATGAGAACAGACCAAAATATAACTCCTCGTCCATTGACACAGAAATTCAAACAGACATTTATATGAAAATAATTCATATTTTAACCCTTATGCATCAGTAAAAAAAAGTTACTCAGAGTTCCTTAGAGGACAAAATTGTCCACATCAAAAAGCTACCATAATAATATTATATATGAATATTATTTTTCACTTTCAATTGATTTTTTTTAACTAACATCAGTCCTGAACATAACTAACAAATATTCATTCATTTTCAGAATTTTAACCCTTTAAATGCCAGTTTGTTTACATAATGCCACTGTTGTTTTTTTTACACACACACAAGTTTCTCAATACACACATATGGATGTCAGAGTGTGTTTTCTCTGACATCCATACCAACACACACACACATTTTTAGCTGCATCATTTATTCAGTTGGCCTGCAGTGCTCTATAATACAGCAAATAGAAAATAGGGAAAAAGCTTGTATTTGCTCCATAGGCTAAACATGAGAAAAATGGCGCCATCTGGTGGAAAATATAAAAAAAAATGTAAATTTTGAAACCAGGGCTCCGGAATAAATGCATAATATCATAGAATTCATGATTTTATGCTTTAATGGCACTGGGATCAAATATTGCAGTTTTAATGGGTTTCAATTAGGACATTTTTATCCTGAAGGTCCTAAATATAATTATTTTGTGTACACAGTGTATTATAGCTGTATTATAGGAAATGAGGTTGAAATTAACACAGCCAAAATAATCAAAAAAACAAAAATGAAAAAGACAGAAATGTCCCGAAGGTCGCACAAATCTTAAATTTATAATATATAAATAATTTTTTTTTTTTTAAATGTGCAACCCAAATAATGTAGGCTACTCAAAAGTAATTATCTTAATTGAAAGTCAGTCACTGTAATGTAATGCGTTACACTAAATACGCATAGATCCTCATAAACATGATGAGAGAATAAACTGCACACATACTGCTGTGTCAGTATTACTATACAGAAGGTATGAAATCTTGTTACTCCTTTGACCGGAGAGGTGTCGTCATACCCTGCGGTTGGCCAACATCCCATGTGTGTGCTTGAAAGAGAATATGTGATGGCACACATGCCACACTGTAGTCTCCCAAGAATTCATTGTCATTTAATCACAATCTCATCTTCAACATGCACTTTTTCATGAAAATAAAAACAGTCTTTATTGCTCTAGTAAACCCCTCCTGCCAACATACACATGCAGATCATAAATATAACTCATATCAGCTTATCAACATCAGGGAAGTACAGCTCATTCCTCCTGTATGACTGTCCTCTACATAGACAACAATTCTTACAGATACAGTATTACAAACTGAGCAGTTATAAAACATTTAAACTAGACTGTGAACAGATTTGTAGCTATAGTTTGTCAGTATAATATATCCAGACTGATCACCGATCTTGGATCGGTTCTCCTTGAAAATAGTTATTCCAGCTTTCTTAAAAGTGGTATTCAATAAGGCAAGCATCACTATTACCTATTTTCATACTTAATGTTAGGGATTTGAACAAACCCCTAATGCCAAGTATTAAACTTCGATGTGTAACTCGTTCTGCACAATTTGTGCAGCCACTTGAATTATACCTTAAATTGTGTTGCTTAAATTGTGAGGAGGTGCTATTACTTTTCTAAGCAATCAGATTTAAAATTTTCACCTGGCGGGTAATAAAATGGCTGAAAATAATCCCTTATACTTGCATTGAAGGAGGGACCATATCTAGGTACTAGGGATGGGAATAAAAGAACTGAACAATTCTGGTTTATATTCCTTGTGCGATTCCAGTTCTTTAGCGGTTCCATTAATGATTTTTAAGTATTTTTGAGGAAGAAATATTTGGAAATAAGAAATGCATTTCATTATTTATTTATTTTTTTATCCCTTTTTCTCCCAATTTGGAATGCCCAATTCCTACCACTTAGTAAGTCCTCATGGTGGCGTGGTTACTCACTTCAATCCAGGTGGCGGAGGACGAATCTCAGTTGCCTCCGCTTCTGAGACCGTCAATCCGTGCATCTTATCATGTGACTCGTTGTGCATGACACCGTGGAGACTCACAGCATGTGGAGGCTCATGCTACTCTCCACGATCCGCGCAAAACTTACCACACGCCCCATTGAGAGCGAGAACCACTAATCACGACCACGAGGAGGTTACCCCATGTGACTCTACCCTCCCTAGCAACCGGGCCAATTTGGTTACTTAGGAAGCCTGACTGGAGTCACTCAGCACTCCCTGGATTCAAACTCACGACTCCAGGGGTGATAGTCAGCGTCAATACTCGCTGAGATACCCAGACCCCCACAAGAAATGCATTTCTTATTGGATATACTGCCCTAAGTAGTCAGTTACTAAACAATAAGATGGTTTCGTATTTTAACAGAACAGATTCTTGCAAAACATTTTTACGCATGTTTTTATACAAAGTACAAATAACACAGTAAAAGTTCTTGGTTCATTTTGAGTCGGGTATGATGAAATGAATGTCTTACAATTTAGCAAGTTTATGCATTCGCTAAAAATAACAGGCTGATAATAGTTATTCATTCGGGAGGTCGCGCTGTATGTTTCACGCTGTAGATTCAAAAGAACTGACTTAAGACTAATTAGAGCTCCAAAACACCAGCAAAGATAAAGAGAGCCCCTAACCTAACCCTTTCCCCCAAACCGTGTGTGGAAGTGAAGCCCCCTTTTTGAAGCTGGCGCAACCCCATTTTGGAGTAACCATGTCCCCTTCTGGAGTAACTCCACCCTCTTCTGGAGATATCGCCACCATTTGGAGATCTCCGACCTGCAGCTATACCTACTTGAATTCTGCCAGCATTTTGATATGATCAGTTCTGCTTTTACAAAGATTAAAGAATAATTAACAAAGTACATTCATTCTTTCAAACCAAAGCAATCTTCAAAACCAAAGATACAGAAAGAGAGAGACAGACAGGGTCAGACAGACTATAAATAAAGGGTTTCCATGAGACTTTGCTGGACAGACCGGTGGGAGGACAATCAATCAGACTGACAGTCAGAGGACATGGAGGAGTCCCTGAGAGCCAGCAAACCCGAGTGGAAAACTTGGTCTTGTGGTTTCGTCTGAAATAGAGTCTCACTTTTATGGAGACTGTCCTGATATCTCCTTCCCTCCCTTTCCAATAATTTACTCTGCCCATTATATAACTTGAGCAATACCAACAGAACAGGTGCGAGTGAATGTGCATTTCCCTGTGCCCTTACACAAACAGGTACTATTCAACAGGCCGTGTTTGCTCTCTTTTGGCACTGGTGTGTGCAGAACAACAAATCCCAAGGTATTAACTCTTTGTTCATCTTTCATTCTGTTCGAATGGCCGGGGTGCATTACGTGATGCAAAAACGTTGGAATGCAAACACTTGACCTCCTATAGCAGACTGCTTTTATTTACGTCCAATAACAAAGACCCAGGACTCTGGAACTCTAGCAGTACCTGCTCTCATTGTTTAAAGATGATGGAAATCGTTTTCACACTTGGTTTGAACCAGAATTCCATTCCACCCCCATTCTTATGTATTTATCTGTGAACCACAGAGCATTTGCATCATTTACGTTAGTACTATTAGCAGCTGTTTACCATTGTAGAGTAGCTTGGTAACTAATCACCTTTCCATTTTTGAAAATGGCACTTGAGATGCAAAGATTGTCACCAAAACTGGATCATTTCCACAAATTGGACCAGATTACAATTGCGAACCATACAGAGTCAACATGTATCGTACCCCAGACTGATATTTTTAAGCAGTCTTGGGTGGTCACCCAGCTTTTACGCCAACCAAACCGAACTGAACTGTGACATCAAACAGCCTCTGGTCCACACCAATAGATCTATTGTAAAAACGGCTAAAGGCTAGGGTATACTTTGCTTTTTCGTGCGCCGTTAAATCTCGCACACGGTCGAGCACTCTAGCCTTTCAAAGTATCCTCATTTGACCGTGAGCCCGTACAGACACATTCGAAGCATACGCACCATGACTGCTTTATGACAATTAAGGGCTTTTCACACTTGAAATCGTTAACCCTGTGTCATTCTAAACCCTGGGTAAACAGAATCCTGGGTTATCCTGTTTCATGTTTCACACCGTTCATACTTTACCCTGGGTTATAATTAATCCAGGGTATTTATGTTCAGAGGTTTCACACTGTAAATTTGTAAACCTCAGGTTAATATTCTTATTCGCATATTTGTGGACAAATACAGCTCGTGAAGGACACGCAACTATAAAGCACATGAATATTAAATGAGGTAAGCACTGAGGCATTATATAGTTGGTTGTGTGTTGCTGAACAACTTTCTGAATCATTGTAATACCACACTGTTTCACACTGTATACCTTTGGCCCCGGATTTTAAGGTTATCCCTGCAAATGCAGTGCTAACCCTGCTCTGGAGCATGGTTTCATACGGTGCTTACCCCCTTTCAAAATGACAAGTGTGAAACACTGCTTAACCCGTGATTAAAGTAATGTTCCGGGTTCAATACAAGTTTTAAAAAACTTGTATTGAACCCGAAACATTTTTAAAAACATTAACCCAGTCAATGTCAGGCACATGTACAGATGACATGGACTGCCCGGGTGTCTATAAAAACTGGGCTTTAGCCACCCAGAAAACTGAAGTATACTTTGGCCTTTATAGTGTATTTCTGCAGCCCAGCCCAACATAAGCCATTGCAGTAGCACTCATTTATGGCTGTCTGTACTCTGACTGATCTGATGACACACATCTGCAGCAATAAAAAGTGTTTGCTTTCAGTGTGAACCCACTGTTTGCAGTGATAAAACACGGCAGTTGTGTGTGGGATTGACACACACAAATGTTGTTGTCATATTAAATCAGGCCATCATTTCACATGTTCCGTCAGAGTGCCACTTGGCTTTGTATGATCCCTCAGGGAAGGACAGAATCATTGCCGCTACAGTATAGGCTAATATTGAACCTGCTCTGACTCATGAACAATACATTCAGTGTATGCCGAACAACTTCTCCACTCACAAACACAGTTAGTGACACCAGCACTTGGAACAGAGACAAGCTCATTAAGCAGGTGAACTGAAGCATTACAGAAAATCATAAACACACACACACACAGTTGACAAATGGACTGAGGCACAGAAATGAATACTTTAGGAGAATAGTTCTGAAATAGTGACTCTAGATGATGTAGAGATTTTAGTGTATATATTTAAAGGGGTCATATCATGAGCAATACAATTTTCCTTGATATTTTGACATATAAGAGGTCTATAAAAACAATGTAAATTTCAGAACTCAAAACTTAAAGACAATACAGTAACAAAAGGAGTATGTCATGACCCCTTTAAGTTTTCTATGAATAAAGAGAAAAAGCAGACAAGCTCCAATTGTCAAGTAATTTGTTGGTTGTAAATGAAAGCAAAAGGATGAACGCAGCAACAAAATCAAGTATTTACATAATTATTCAACTCATTATTGCTGTATTTAACTCTTCAGTTTGTCAGTCAGGCACACTGTAAAGTTTAGGGCTGATGCATCAATAACAATACAGATCCAATAGGGCACCATCACTTGATAGCATTCAACAAATTCCTCAAGTGTGCAAAGCAGAACATACAGTCCAGTCAACCAGAAAACATGCACAGTGGATAAACTGACCCCTATCATGTGTTTTCATATTTTCGATTCTTAATAAACAGATAAGTGTAAATAGTTACCATGGTAATGCTCAAACAGTCAACATAAGTCTTCTGAATGCAGATCCTGTATAAAACCATATCAGCTAAACACAAGATGATATCGAAAGTGCTTGAGGGATATCGAAAAAAACTGAGGGATGGATAAAAGTGATGTCATATTTTGGTCTAAATCTGACCTGGTCAGGGTGTAAAAGGTAAAATTTCCTGCGTGATCTATCAACTTTTTCAAGAACAGCGGATACAGCTTGACAAAGATCAGCGGTGGAGAGTGACAAAGTTACATAAATACTGTAGTTTACAGTCAGATGTTACCTCTCCATGACCTTGTATTTTCTCTAGAGAGAGTTCCACAAGAGAAAAACTTTAATGTGCTTTGTGCTTTTACCTTGAACTATATGAATGTTGAACTGATTTCTGAACGTTTATATTAAATACGGAATCGGGGATTCTCTTCCATCCTAGAGGGCACATGGAAGACTTAAAAAGGACATAATGAAAAACAGGATTTTCCTTGCTCTTTTGAAATAAGAGTCTGACATTTATGTAAACATACTCTAAAGTTTAGTACACCCAAACCATCTATGACACTAAGTTGCAAAAACGGACCAATCAGAAATCATGGTACTGACCTCACAACCTGTATGTAAAAATATGACCACCAACATTTACATATCAAAGCATAATCAAGTAATCAGCAAATTGACCTACAACGATAAACGACAGTGTGAATTACGCTACAGATTGCACACAGCAAAGTGTTTATGGCCAAAGAGTGTCTTATCCTTAAACGACCCTGCCTACAATCACTACAGAATATTCTTATTTGGCTAGAGGTTAATTAAGGCTATTCATTCTATCCTGTTATTCTGGATGCAGATCAAGGCTTTTTCCGATTAAACGGTGCCAACATTCATTTCATGGTTAAAACTTGCTAGCTCGCTTGCTCATTCATGTTTAGTGATTATGTATTGACTGCCGACAAAGAAAGAGACACTCTCATCTTTTGATCAAAATGAAAGTGGCATACATTTTTTAACATGTCAGTTTTTGCACAATTCAACTAATCCCAGCTTTACTAAGGAAATCAAGGTGTGAGGCCCCAAGATACTGCAACGGATCATTAATACCCTCTAATGAATTCTAACCACTAACCAAACAAACATCAATAATTACCATATAACTGATCCACTGAAAACATCCGTCCCCAAGAGCTATCCAAGAACCATTCATCCATGTTTAATAGACCTTACTTTGTGATGAAGTTGATAAACTCATAAAGAGGATGTTTGTGTGCAGCGATGTATCACATGGCACTGCTGTGACTCTATCAGTCATGACCACACAAGTTCAAGCCCTAGAGCCGTCACAGAGACGCAGATTACATCCTGATGGTGGATATCACATGGTGCTGTCAAACCTGTTCTTAGTAGTAAATCCTGGCATTAGAGAACAATTTACAAATGCATAACTCCAAGTCTCACCTAACCTTTCAACCGATCTGATATCGCCATAACTTGATCTGGTTAGCTCAAGCTCAAACAGTTGCTTGGCGAACTTGGAAACGAAGAGAATGTCAAATAGGCAATCTTTAGCACTTAACATAATAAGCATCTCACTGTCCCAATGGAGCCATTTCAACATTCCTGGCATGGGAATGAGTAAATAAAAAAAGAATGAATATTAGAGAGACAAAGGGGAAGGGAACAAGAGGCCCATTCACATCTGCAGATGCCATTGTTGCAATCTAACAAATTTAATTTCACAGTCACATCATGTCCATTGTGGGGCCGATTGTGTGTGTGTGTGTGTGTGTGTGTGTGTGTGTGTGTGTGTGTGTGTGAGAGATTTGTTCATTTAAAGGAATAGTTCACTCAAAAATCCTGTCACTGAGTCAGTGAGTTGAACTTGAGAACCAGACCAGTCCGATTTTTGAAGGAATCATTCTTCTGACCCTCAGCACACTGAAGGCCAAGATTATTTTTTTAGAAATTTCGGTCCGTTTCTCACACAAAGCAATCGTATGGCGTAAGACTTGAAACAGAGCACATTAGTCATATAGACTACTTTTAAGGTGCTTTTTTTGTAGCTCAACAGACATGGTCACTAAGAACTGTCATTGTATGGAAGAGTTTTCAACATACTCCACATACTGAAGCATATTGTGTGGAATGACATGAGGCTGAGTGAATAATAGGGGGTTATGTTTCATTGGTTTTCAAATAGATTTAACCCTTTAAGCTCTGAAGGTGTTTTTAAAGATTTCCTGTTTCAGTGGCATGCCACAAATTAATACCTTATAACTATACAAAATAAATAAATAAATAAATATTTGTACAGGAGCTTCACAGCAGGAGGACACAGGAGAGCGGTTTCTTCACAAGTAAGGCTTTAATTAATATACTCCAGTGCTTTACAGCTTCACAATGACTCCACAGCTTCTCAATAATAATTCATCAGCTTCACAATAAGGTCTTTTATCCCTGACTCTCTCTGCTTCTTGTCGGTGGTGTGGTCCTTTTATACTGCTCTCCCCATGCTCACTGGAATTAGAGACAGGTGTTAGACATAATCTAGCTCAGGTGTAAGCGCCCTTACCGCTTTCTCTCTCTCCGGACGGACGCTCGACCACGCCCCCACTGCCACAATAATAAAAGATGGTAAATTGTTTGGTATCATTTTAAGTAAACTTTTTTTAATGCTATAGATTTTGATAAATTATGAGACTCTCAGCCTAAGAAAATGCTAAAAAAAAAAAAAAAAAAAAAAAAAATTGAGCCAAAAATTACCTTTTTATCTTATTTTAAACAAATATTTTTATCAAAAAATATTTTACATTATTATTATACATTGTCAACAAATACTAGAAACGAACACTGAGAAAATCAAGAATAAATAAAAATAAAATAAATAGCCAAATAAACATCAGTAGTACTGCTTAGTATCAGTCAAATGCTGACTCTATTAATACTGCCAGTCAATTATTGGCAGGTTGTAAAACAAGAAGCATTTACACCTGACGAGAAAAACAGCGGCAGCGGTGTTACACCGTATTCTGCTATAACAAGTTCAGGGGAAACATTCGGCAGTGGAAAACCAGACTTTTAAATATTACATTTTATAAATGCAATGACTGGAATTGTTCAATTGAAGGGGGTAACAAACTGTGAATCCTAAACAAAACAGTTTGGTGAATACATGTTTACACATTAGCTTCCACTCAGCTGACAAGCAATGAAAGTAGCTGCGTGGTTAGCTAGTTAGCTATAAGCTCGTTGTCACGGAGAGTAAAAGATGGACTTTATTTACTTTCCAGCATTGCATCTCACCAACTAGGTAACAATATAGCGTGAAATCAACACTCAACAGACACAATCCACCACCGCACTGTTGTCCGCTGAGCTGCAAAAAGATGCTCTGATGTTTAACTTTCAATCTGCTACATTACTGACTGCACTGACAAACTATAGCTGGCTAACAGCAAACAGATGTGATAAACAGGAGTGACATGGTTGTCAGGGACAAGGTTAACATTATTTTAGTTATTTAGAAAAGGGAAAATGATGGGGTCATTGTTCATTACATTTCCAGAATGTTTTTCAAACTAGTTAGCAACTTACCGAGAAGACACCGCTTAACACCGCACTGCTTAACTCAGTTCAGCTCTGTAAACAGTGGAGTCGGAGCGCGCTCTGCTGGACAAACTACATAATGACACCAATTCTAAATCAACCCGAGCATTGTTTTCTGCATTATATGTTCTGAAAAAAAAAGTTTTCATATCTGCGCATATCAGTAAACATATACGCCGATACAATATATCTGTGAAAAGCTAATATCGGCTGATAATATCGTCCAACTGCTAAATCGATCGGGCACTACTAATTACACATGAAAATACAGCAATTGACAGCAAAAGATATTCTTTCTCTCCAAAGCACAAAGGCATGAGTAACAAGATATCATTCAGTTCCACTCTGTGCCATTTGAGTCATCGAGTCGGTGTCACATACTTGGCGCCATCTCCTGGTGGCCATATGTAATTACAGTGAACGATTCTCTCTGCCCAAAATTTTATGACTTCCACCTCTAGTTGCAGTGATCTGAATCTTAAAACAATTGGTTTAGCATTTCATGACACTGGACAATGTATTACATTATTTCCGATCATCTGATCCAGGAAAGCCAACATGTTTTTAGCCAGATAACATATTATGAGCTGTGTGCACAATGTGCTTCATGTGGATTACATAATGTTCTATGCATTCGATTACATGGTGTGTGTGGGCTTGTTTTAACAGGAATCCCCTCTAAGTAATGTTATGTGATATTTTATGTTCTGTTTATTTTTCGTGAAGTCAAAGACATGTACTTAGCTACAGTATTACTCGCTATATTTTTTGTCTGAGTAAAATAAGGCTGGTTGTATTTTACTCTTTGAGAGCAGAATTTATAATTGATGTATGGAGAAAACTAATGAATCATTACACCCCTTGTAAATGACAATTTTCATTTATTTATTTTTATTTTTCAGAATTGCATTTTGAGATTCTGCTCAGAATGCAACTGCCTCGGCATGGACTTGTGATGTTTTTTTTTTTTTTTTGTGACTTGGTCAGTGAGCAAACCAAAGCTAAACAATCAGAGCTTGCATGAATGAAGGAAGGGACATTTCCTGGAAGGGTATTGCGCAGTCGGGGGGAAAAAAGCGATGTGGGTGTGCGTGTGTATGTGTGTGAGAATGATGTATTACCCCATGAGCCAGAACACTTTCTCACACGTTTTGTGTGACCACTCCCCCCACACACACAATTAAAAACATCTGCTGTCCACTCAGTGCACTATCAGAGGTTTCCAGGGAGACAAACACAAATAGTGGAGATGTATGTTGTGGCCCCACCTCATACCCTAAGAGAGCAATCAACCTGGGTAAGTCCCCTCCTCTCCCCTTTCCTTCAAACTTCACATATGGTTCTTTTTACAGTCTTCAAGGGAGTCATTCGTATAGAAATTATCTCGCACACGATAACGTAAACCATGTGCATGAAAGCTGGTAGAAATAATGGTGCAAAAGTACGATTGCATGAAATGATTCTTAGATATTTCGTCTTTATTCTCCATGTGAGAGCTCACACCGAGCTCTTCGGCAAATTAAGACGTTATCAGCCACCTGCTACGAGTAACAACTCAGAGGATAAGAGGTTTTCATAGGCATCCCAAAGGTGCAAACAAATACATTCTAGGTCATGACCTTGACCTTTCACCCTTTCAACCACTAGATAAAAGAGTAATTTGTAGGACTTAGGGTTGTTGAGAGGAGTTAAGAGCTTTTCTTTCCACTGGGTCTCTTTGAGTTTTTAAAGCACACTGAATGAAGGTATCACGCAGAACTTCTCCTACGCGGTCAGCTTGTACTGCTCAGGAATTCCCCCAACTGAAGGACAAAAAACTGCTGTTTTATTCAGGGGGTCTTTATCTAGAGGAAAAAGAGCCTTCCAAAAGGCTTGTAAAACACATTGATGTAGTTGTTTTTTCAGGAACTGTTTGAACATTGAAGTCACAAACAAGTTTTCGATGCAGATCACTTGTTGCAAAGCTTTGCTTATGGCCTACAGTCAAAAAGCTTGTTTCTCCTGGGCTGTGTTGACAATTAGGCTGTGTTCTCACTACTTTTACACATACTTTAAAAGTTTGATTTCAGTCAGACTAAATCATTTGCAAACACTTTTGTCCAACTGATATCGGATCGAAGTTGGACTAACAAACCTAGATAATGTGATTGTAGCTCGCCTTCGTCCTTCGTCCAGCATTTTAACACGTTAATTGGACCGCAATTGGCATATTGACTTTAGTCAATCTGTTGTTCAAAGGTACTGACCTCTGGGCATTTTGCATCAGGGCTATTTGTATCCGTCCTTACTTGCTTTTGCATTATTTCTACATAGAAAAGTGCCTGTTCTCATGGTTACACACACCATAATACATTCAAAAGACTCATCAACACCATTGTCATTGCTCTGCTTCAAAAGCCAAATTAAAAAATAGGTTTTAAGACAAGATTTAAAAGTCACTACAGTTGGTGAGGATCTAATAGTTTAAGGAAGATGGTTCTAAAGTTTGGGAGCAATGACAGAGAAGGCACGATCACCTTTAGATTTAATTCGTGAACGGGGAAAAACAGACAGGAGCATTTCGCTGGAAATCTGATGGTGACAGATAAGATCCACAATGTATTGTTGATCTGAACCAGGCAAGGCCTTGAAAACAAATAACACTTTAAACTCAATTGTGTATTGAGGTGGTAACCAGTGAAGAGACGCCAGCATTGGTGTAATATGTTCCCTCTTTTTAGTACCTGTCAGAAGCCTTGCAGCTGCATTCTGTAATAGTTGCAAGCGGGACAGATGGTACTGTGAAAGTTTCATGTATAGGGAATTACAGTAGTCAAGGCGAGAGGATATAAAAGCATGAATCACCGTTTCCAGATCTTTAACATATAAAATAGATTTCAGTTTAGAAAAGAAGCTACCTTTTACAACACTATTTATTTGTTTATCACATTTTAAGGCTGGATCAAAGGTTACACCAAGGCTTTTAACATGGTCAAACACATTCATTGAAATAGAAGTTAATCTGTTCTTGATCTCATTGGTGAAATGAGAACCAAAAACAATACACTCCATCTTATCATTATTAAGCTGGAGAAAGTTTCTCACCAACCACAACTTGACATGTTCCAGGCACTGAAGGAGGGAATTAAAAGAGTGAATATCTCCTGGTTTTAAGTGGAATGTACAACTGTATGTCATCAGCATAAAGATGGTAATAAATATTATGCTTGCAGAAAATAGAACCTAATGGACATATATAGTGAAATAAAATAGGCACAAGGATAGAGCCCTGAGGAACGCCACAACTGAGGGTTGCTGATGAAGAACACAAACGTCCAATATTAATGCAAAAGGTCCTTTCTGTTAAATAAGACCTGAACCAGTTTAAGGCGGTACCTCGGATTCCAACCTCACCCTCCAAATGCCTTAAAGTTTCATGATTGGCCATGTCGAAAGCAGCACTTAAGTCAAGCAGAAGAAGAACCACTGCATGCCCAGAATCAACAGCCAGCATTATGTCATTAGTGACTTTAAGTAGAGCAGACTCTGTGCTGTGGTACGTTCTAAAACCTGTCTGAAACTTATCCAAAACATCTTTATCTAATGAAAAAGGATCAAGCTGAGACAAAACAACCTTTTCATGGACTTTCAATAAAAATGGAAGTTTTGATATAGGTCAGATTTACTTTAAAACACTGGGATCCAAATTGTTTTTTTATTTTTTATTTTTTTTATAAAAGGCTGAACCACTGCATGCTTGAAGCAAGTAGGAACAATGCCGTTAGTTAGACAGCTATTTATAATATACTGAATGCTGGGGGGCCTACCGTGTCTATCAGGTCTATCAACAGCCGTAAGGGAATGGATCTTGGGTCTATTCAGGAATAGATCCAAGATGGCGCCAGAATATTTGTCGGCAAGCCATCGGGTCCCAATTGTTGAATGCATGTGTACATGTATGTTCACAGCTCTCGTACCTTTGTGCGTTCTGGCTGTTACACCGTCATATGGCAGTTTACTTTCCTACGATCACCAAACTCTCATTAACATACAGACTTCTATGCTCGCCGGGTGCCGCCAGGACCCTGGTGGTCAGAAATTTGTGCTTCCTGGATTCCTTTTTGTCTATACCAGTGGGACTCTGTCGATTGTAATGTTGCTCCCGCCAAAGAAAGAAGCGTCACAGAAAACGAGGCAAGAGAGGAAGTGAATTACTAAGGGCAAAGAGAGATTCGACTTTCCAAAATGCCTCCTCTAACTATGCAAACGCTTTGTTTTCGGACGTCTGCGTCCTGCCAGAAAACGCGCAACTTGTCACCATTGAGATGAGATGCTCATGGCTCCTCCCTGTTGTTCCAGATCAGCTGATGGAAACTCTTCAGTGTGCACAGAGGAGATCGCGTATACGGAACAGAGGACCTAATCTTAAAAAACTTAAGACTGTTGGAACACTGTGTTGGATTCGCCTCAATCTGTAAACCTTTCAACAGTAAGATAGCGCTAATGAACGCGAGATCTCTGGTGAATAAGACTTTTATACTTGATTTTTTTTTCTCATAATTTGGACATTTTTATTTGTGACAGACTTGGCTGGATGCTGTGGACTTAAGTCCTCTTGCAGAACTCTCTCCAAATGACTGCACGTTTTTTAATTCCCCTAGATCCTCTGTATGGGGCGGGGGTTTAGCAACTGTTTTTAAGAACCATTTTGAATGTCGTCAACTCTCAACTGTAAAATATACCAGCTTTGAGTTACAACTGTTTAAGGTGGAGCTTGCATCTCCTGTACTTTGTGCACATATTTATAGACCCCCTAAATATAACAAAGATTTTATTCTGGAGTTTTCTGTTTTTTTTATTTTTATTTTTTTATCTTTTTTTGTTCCTACTGTTGATCATTTTCTTATTTTTGGAGAATTTACTATTCATGTGTGTTGTCCATTCAAACCTCTGATTAGAGAATTCTTTGAATTTACTGACTGAACTTCATCCAGTCTATCTCTGGGCCTAATCATAGGTTCGGTCATACTCCGGATCTAGTTCTGTCTTTAGGTTTTCCTATTACTAATGTTGTCACTGATGTCATCCATTTATCAGATCATACTCCTATCCTTTTAATGCTATGCTTCCTCTGTCAATTCCCATAACTAAATCTATGGGTCATTTTACTCGGGTAGTTAATGAGTCTACAGCAGTGAGCTTTTCTGGGGCTTTTCTTGCTTCTCCATTCCCCCTTATCATAGAATCCCCTTCCCTTGGCCTAGGTACAGAAGAACTTACCACTTTGTTTGATCTTACATGCACAGACATTTTGGACGTGGTTGCTCCATCCAAGCTTAGACAACCAAAAACTCACCCTCAGCCCTGGTTGAATAGTGAAATCTGAGCCCTTAGGCATGAATGTCGTAAGACATGGATATGAAAAAAGATAAACTCCAAATTTCTTTTGAGGTTTTTAGAGATTCCCTGAAGAAATTCAGCGTGTATTGAAGGCAGCAAGAGCGAGATATTTTTCAGATAGGCCTACATTTTTGTTTAAAACAATAAACAAGTGCTAAAACCTTTAGTTCAAAAATCCTTTGAATTTAAAATCCTGTGACGATTTTTATTTTTATTTTTCTTGAACAAAATAAAAAATCCCAAGTCCCCTATTTCTTTTATCCACAGTCCTGTAGCATCAACTTCAAGATCCAACTATTTTAGTAATTTTGTACATGTTTTTCTTTCACAGCTAGTAAATACAATCACACATATGAAACTTACAACTAATGTAAAGAACGGCACTTCCCAAATCACATCCATGATTAGTTTTAACCAATGATCAACGTTCCGAGTTGCCAAGTTCTCCAAGGTCAAGAATTCAGGGGTGCATGTGAACAGGTGAAATATCACCAACGAACGCCTTAGCTAAACGAAAATGTCCTTTTCATCATAATTTTTAGGCGAACTTAAAGAAGCCTTTTTACGACAAAGTATAAATTAGCCTTAAAGATCTTCAACAAGATGAAAGTGGAAACTGTGGTAGAATATTGGCTTTGATATTAATGTTTTAATTATCAATGAGCTTTTAACTAGCACTGAATGCTTCAAGGCTGTTCCAATCTGGCCAGTTTGGAATAGAGGCAGTTCAGCTGACAGAAATCCACTGAGGTGCTTATTTCTCCATTTCTCTGACAGAACTATGGATGTCCCACTGTGTAACAATGCTAAACACCCATCAGCAGGGGCTCGGAAAATTCCAGAATCCCTGCAAAGTGAGCAGAAGGTCAGTTTCCCCGAGCTGGACCAAATGCGCAGGCAAAGACAGAGACCCGTACATGTCCGCTCACCCAGCAGCAGAAGCCATAAATTCCCCTGCCAACTCCATTTATGAGGCACCGCCCCCTGCTGAAATGCCATTCAGCCAGTACCACTGTTCAAGTTCAGCTCTTTCCGTTCAGACAGATTATTTTGTGGGACTCGCTTTTTCATTTAAAAGAAAAAATAGGACCTGTCACTGGACTCACTTGTCTGGTTGAAGACAACAGTAAAACTAAGAGCAGGGACAAGAACATTTTTTTCTGCTTGTGCAGTTGGGCATTGATGTCTCAGTGCTGATGACTCTCAGTGGTTTGGGCAAAGTGGATCATGAGAGCTAAAGAGACCGAAAGCAAGGAGCCGAACTTCCTGACAGACAAAAAGGATCCTGCAGAGAGGTGGGAAGCCAGCCAGAGGCTACACTGTCCACTGGGATGACACACACAGAGACAGAACCATGAATAAGACATGAGTCAGAACTAACAGTAAATTCTGAGCTCTTGTGCTAGACATAAAATGTCTTCTAGTCCATAATTGTAGAAAATTGAGGAAAACCACCACAATCAAGTTCAACAACATTCAAGGTTTCTGGATTGGACTTTCTGAATCTGCAAGGACCCTATTAAGTCAAAAATGGAGTGAAACATCTGAGTATACAGACTGAAACCATTGATGGTACTTGTAACCATCATAAACAACTTTGAGTCATCCAATTCCCCACAAGTATGGAAAATTTGGTTCCATTGTCAAGGCCTTTCCTGAAGACTACCAAAACCCATCTTTCACACACAGCTGTCACAGTCAGGGCCGTTGAGGTGGTCCGAGGGGCATGTTAGTGTATTTTCACCTGAGCCACATGAGTAGTTGTGTGCTGATATAAGACTAAAGGTCATTCCTCCCAGCTGTTTCCTTTCACACCCCATGGAGTGGAGTAATGAATAAGTGCAGACCTTTAAGGATGATGGTGCTTCCGCTTCTAAAGAACTCTGCACTGCTGCTAATACTACTGTAAACATGCAGTGCAACACAGGAAAGCCATTTGTAGCAACACATTGCCTGTTTTAATGTCATATGAAATGGAGGAGGAATGAGATTTAGA
The DNA here is from genome assembly GCF_019703515.2 of Myxocyprinus asiaticus. Taxonomy (NCBI): domain Eukaryota; kingdom Metazoa; phylum Chordata; class Actinopteri; order Cypriniformes; family Catostomidae; genus Myxocyprinus; species Myxocyprinus asiaticus. The sequence continues at coordinate 26,042,664 of NC_059392.1, read as the reverse complement.
TTTGCATCGCAGTGCCAGAGCTTACAGATTCCCCTGAAATCTTACACCCTTGATGGCATTAAACTATTCCTGAAAGGTTCTTAAAAAGTTTCCTCTCCACAAAGTTGAGATTCAACGCACCACAAATTAAAAGGTGCTGGGTGTGGAACCCACATGCCTCAGAGGCCAAAAAGACTGAAATATTATTCTCTTCTGGGGGAACATTTCTTGAATGTCGAACATTGAGCCAAATTATAAAGCTCGCTTCAACAGGCCATTCTGGGCTGGGTCTGATGGCACGCTGCCCTGATGCAAGGCAAGACGATGCATCACAAAATCAGCTTTACAAGTGAGCATCACTGTGAATGAAGGACTGTCTCATGAGATGAGAGAGATAGAAAGAAGTGAAATAAAAAGAGGGAAGGACAATGGAAGAGAGGGGGCTTTAGTTGATGCAATTCGATGGCGATTTGTAAGGCGAGGTCAATCGCCTTGGAATAGTTTCATTTAGAACAATGAAATGCAAAGAGCAAATTCGAGAGGTTGAGAGAGAGCTCATTTTTACTGTTGCAAATGCTGCAATGCATTTCTCAGCTGTGCTAATTGATCATCCAGTTCAGAATGGACACATTCCACACTCAACTTATACTCTAAAGCTACAGAGAGAGAGACATCTCATGGCCACTGGTTCTCTTTCATAAAAACACACATTTACCTAGCTATCTAGATTAGGACATCCCATATTTCTTCTACATATTCTACTACTTCTATTGCTTTTAATTAAAGATAATTACAACAGAACTCTTACAGAAAACATTTTCATTTTTTTTTTTAATTAAAGAAAAATATTATTTGGGGGAATCCCAGAAACTAGAATTTGTGGTAAAATGTTTAATTGTCTTGACAATATTGTCACAATGCAAACTGTTTAGTCCTCCTAAAAAAAAAGACTGATGTCACTATGAATTCGGCAACAGTAGGTCAAAAGTTCTTCAGCTGAAATCTGCCTGTGCTTACTGATATTCGAACCACTGCCCCCAGTGGAGCTGAAAGTGTTGTTGAAAGAATGGGCATGCGTGAGTTCCAGTTTCCTGGTGAAATGTCCACAGAGTGGCGCCAAAAAAAGAGAGTTGTAAACAGAGTTGTTTTTTAGTTGAAATTAATGTAATACACTCTACAGGAATGCATATTTTATAAGCCTTTGGCCTATAAGGTCCCTAAAGTATAGCTAAGTAAATCTAGGTATCAAGATTTCATTCGGTCCAAATCTCCTTCAAGTTCCCTTTATTTCATTTCATTTTCTCTCTTTCTCTTGCACAATGTCTAAGTCTATAAACAGGCAGCTGACCCACCATGAGCCAAATGAAACTAGGCTAACTGCTTTTGCCGCAAAGAAGCACTGAGATCATGCAAAGAGACAGAACGTGGTAGAGTGAGACTGAGAATAGAAAGACAGATTGGAGGAGTGTGGGAGGGAATGAGATACAGGTTTTTTACAGGTGAGGCAGCATGTGTCTGAATTTACCAGTCACTGTTAAACCAAACACTTCCATACTGTCTCGTTTCTATGCAGTGAGCAGTGGGGAAAATACCGCTTTAATACACCCTCTGTGATCTCAGTTTCTCTTTTATTTCTCTGTTTAAGGCATCATCTCTGTCCTGGGCTGTGTATGGTGTGTGAGCTCAGAACTGGTGGATGACTCTCATATTTCCATGTTTTTTTTCCAGCCCTGAAATGGATTTACAACCGACAAAAAGATATTGAGCACAACTGTGTGGTCATTATGGTGGAGAGAGGTTTGGTGACGGTCAGTGAAAAGATCTTCTAAGCAGGGATTGCACACTGTTATTTTCATCCAAAACAAACACCAATAGACCTTACTCAAGAGTAGGTTGAGTAAGTAGGTTGCTCATAAGAGCAAGCCAAGGCATAGTCAAGACACAACCACCAAAGACCTCCACCTAAGGGGCTGTTCACTGGCAAAAAGGCGATCGGCTCTTCTAATTTAAGGTTGTGTCTAAGTGACGCCATGCAAGGAGTGGACGTGTGATCGACAAGCTCTGCGCACTTTGCTAGTTTTAATAATATTTGTGTCATAAACCGGTGAGATTCGATACACCCTGATTCTTAACTGTTCGAAGAAGACAATATGTCCAAGAATTAAAAATCCTCAGGCTCTGGAGATATTAAAAGGCACTTACGTGCTTAAGCTGATTCCCCTCAGTGGCAGGCCGAAAGCCCAGGACTCAATTCGGACGGTGATCTGCAATGCTGATGAAGGTTGTTGCAGACTTGGAGGATCTTGCTGTAATACGTCAATCGATCACTTCCATGGAGATGGAATTCTCTGAGTTTGTTACAAGATTGTCAGATGTCGAGAGACGGATCGATTATCTGGAGTCATCGGAGAGGGAATTAGCTGCTAATTCGCTAGCGACCAAGGGAGATTCGGAACATGTTTTGGAAAAATTGGAAGACCTGGAGAATCGTAGCTGGCGAAACAAGGTCCGAATTGTTGGAATTCCTGAGCATGAAGAAGGCCAAGATATGGTGAAATTCCTAGACGAACTCTTCCCGAGTCTGCTTGACATAACAGGCCATAAGCTGGAAATCGAGCGAGCTCACAGAGACCTGGTTTGGAGATCCGCTGATGGAGACAGGCCCCGATCAATTCTGGCCAAATTCCTGAGATCAACCGATAAAGATCTCATGTTATGCGAGATGAGGAGTAAAGGAAGGCTTTCTTGGAAGAACCACAGCATTTCCTTGTTCCCAGACTTTGCGAATTCGACAAGAGAGAAACGTGATCGATTCAAAGAATGCAAGAAACTCTTACATCAACGGAAGGTCGCTCTTGCTCTGATGTTTCCGGCCAAATTGAGAAAAGATACTAAGGATGGCCGCAAAATATTTACATGCCCACAGCAAGCATTGTCTTTCATAAAGACATTGGAGTGAGTAAGCCATTTGGTGATTTTCATGTTGCTGCCTAGTGGACCTGTCTCACTGAACATACACTTGACTGTCCGATGAAACTGAGCTCCTTTTTCATTCATTTTTGTGCTGGTTCCGCCAAGCGGCTGGAGTTTGTTTTGTGTAGTATCATTTCTTCAGGACAGCTTGTGTATGAATCTGCTTGTTTTGGGTGCTTATGCCTCCTGTTGGTTGGAGTTGGTTTTGTGCAATATTTCTTGCAGGACATTGGAGTGAGTTTGACTGCCCGAAGAACTGAACGGCCTGTTTCTTTTTTTTAGTGGCTGGAGCATGTTTTGTGGAGGCACACACCTTCGAGACAAATAAGTGGATGAATCTACACATTTTTTGTGTTTATTTCACTTATGGGCTGGAGTTTGTTTTATAGATTATCTTCTGTTGTGTAACTCTGTATTACTGTCGTGGGGGCTTTCGTAGGCGTACATGGACTGTTTGAGTTTAGAGGGAAGGCTGCCGGTTGACACTGTCGTGCGCAGGGTTTATACGCATGTTTTTCTTTTTTCTGTTTTTTCTGTTCTGGGGAAAGTTCGGGGGTTGATTGTTGCACCAATGTGGAATGTGGTCTTTATAATTTTATTTTTGACACACAAAATCATTTCTCTAATATGTCAAAATGTCAAATGTTAATATGAGTGTACTATCTATCTCCACATGGAATGTGAATGGGTTGGGGCACCCCATAAAAAGAAGGAAGGTTATTTCTTTTCTTAAATGTAAGAAATACGATATAGTGTTTCTTCAAGAAACACATCTTTCCCCGCAGAAATTTGGGAAGATATGGGGTGGTTTCTTTAGTGCTGGCTCAAGTAAGAGCAGGGGAGTCATTACTCTGATAAGTAAACATCTACAATTCAAATGAATCTCAAATAGATTACAGATAAATTAGGAAGAGTCATTATTGTTTTAGCAGAAATTCAGGGGCAAAGGTTGATCCTGGCTAATATTTACGCACCTAATGCTGATGATCAGGGCTTTTTTATAGATCTTGAAGGGATGTTGCAAGCCGCTGGCACCCCTCATTATATAATATTGGGAGGAGACTTTAATCTATTGATGGATTCAGTCCTTGATCATAGTGAAGCAAAAGTGTGTAAGCCCCCTAGAGCAACACTGATGCTTCTCAGGATGTGTCTTACAGATATTTGGAGACTTATAAATCCATCTGGTAGGGACTATACATTTTTATCATCAGTCCAAAAGATTTATTCTAGAATAGATTTATATATATATATATATATATATATATATATATATATATATATATATATATATATACACAGTATATATAAGGTTGTGTCTAGAAGGGAACCGTTGAGCTGAGGAAAGTCTAATTAGAGTCGCATGCAACATTTGTACACTGTTAATTTGAAGTTGCAAAAAAACCCTACACCTACTGTACCTTTACTCTTACCCCAAAATCTAAACCTAACCATTGCAACTGCAAATGAGATTCTTGCGAGACCTTTCCAGTCTGACAGTTCCCTTCTAGACATGACTGTAATTTAAAGGAGTGACTTCCTTTCCTATAGTCACCACACTAAAAATTATTTATTTCTCCAAATTAATTTGTCCATGAGAGTAAACAGTCTCCTCCTCCTTAAACTGCTTCTACAGCTGTCTAACACCTAAATATTAGATAACTTTGCAAAGAATCAAACCCAGACAGACAAAGAAAGAACCTTTAGAGTAAGATGGTAAAATCACTCTACATCTCTCTTTAGCTCTTCCTGCTCCTCACGGTCCCTCTCGCTACAGAATTTATATATTAGACTGGGAGATAGTCTTGTAGTCTTCTGCTTGCTTTGCTACTCTGCCTACTGTATCTCCTCCCCTTTCCATCCCATTTCTCACTGCTGCCATCCCTCTATCCATCCATCCGTTCTAATACCTCTCTTCTTCCACTTCACTGACTCCCAGCACTCATTTGTCCTCTCTCTTTGTTCTGCAGAGTGGAGAGGGTGGAGGAGTTTAAAACCCCTCAGAGAGCCCCCCTTTCTCTCTATCCACTGAAGGACAGTGCGATACTCTCCCTGCCCCACCCAGATATGGAAAAATAAACAAATTTCCACATGTAGCTGTGGAATGTTATAGCTTCCATAACTCTATTCTCCACCAGCCAAAATGCCAGTAAGTCCATAATACAGATCCTATGTCTTGACCTTTTCCATTTTAACATACACCACAACTCTAGAATCAGTGACTATTAGGAATTATCTTTGAGGTTCCAGAACCAAATTGAAGTAGACTTCCAGAGTAGACTTTCCGTTTTCAGGTCCTATTTAAGATCTCAAATTAAAGGTCAAATGTGACATTTTTTTGCCACTGGAGGTACCAAATGGAAATCACAATCTGTTTGAGCGGTCTGGCTGGAACTTACATAACATTGGTTCAAACAACGGCTAAAGTTAGGGATGGGAGTACCTGTTCGTCCCCCCAATAGGAAATGGGGGAAGAGTTTAAAAAAAAATTGTTTTTGCAGTTCTGCTTGCTGGTGGCTAGTGGTGCAGTATTTACAAACTTCTGCTTTAAATTAAAGTAGACTTGTGTAGTGATCAACAGATATGTTTTTTTGATGGCCAATGCCGATATCTAAAGAGCAGGATGGCCGATAGGACAATATAATGCAGTTAAATATATCTGATATTACACATAGTAAATGACATGTACATAAAATTGCTAAAATTAAATAAACTTGTATTTAGCATAATATACACTCAATTTCAAAACTTGAACTTTGTTAAAATAAAAATAAAAAAAAAATCTGTAAAAAAAAAAAAAAAAAAAAAAACAATTCTCACCACAATTGTACAGAGTGGTTATCTGAGTTACCATAGACCTTGTCAGATTGAACCAGTCTGGCCATTCTCTGTTGACCTCTCTCATCAGCAAGACATTTCAGTCCACAGAACTGCCGCTCACTGGATGTTCAGAGTAAATTCTAGAAACTGTTGTGCTGTATCTGGCACCAACAATCATGCCACAGTCCAAATCACTGAAATCAAATTTTTTCCCCATTCTGATGGTTGATATGAACATTAAAAGAAGCTCCTGACCCGTATCTGCATGATGTTATGCACTGCACTGCTGCCACACGATTGACTGATTAGATAATCACATGGATGATTGTTGGTATCAGACGGGCTGGTTTGAGTATTTCTGGGATTTTCACACACAACAGTCTCTAGAATTTACTCAGAATGGTGCCAAAAACAACAAACATCCAGTGAGGGGCAGTTCTGTGATGAATATATACCCTGCACATGCTGTTCACTATATTTACTGTATGTGTGCAGATCTGTATTTAAATTTTATTTCGATTAGTCATTCAGACCTAAATATGACATTAATTGCAGCTATTTAGCCTACATATAGCATTTGACTTCAAAATTGCTCACTCGTGCAAATCCAGCAACAGTACCTGACCATAACACAGAATTGTGTCATGAACTGACCTTATCTGAGAACTTGTGAGTCAGAGGGACACAGTTTTGATCCAGGCTGATATAATGCATGTTTCAGAGGAAGTTCTATGAACGCTCCACAGGAATATGCACTTCACAGGAAGAAATCGCTGGATCTGCGCAAGTTTAGGTTCGTGAATTAAATCTTTGAAAGATTTTAAATCTGCATATTTGTAGATTTTATATAATATTAGTTTTAGTACTATTTGCCTTTTTGTCTTAAGACAGTTATAGGGTACTGTTGAGGAAAATTAGATTGCGAGCACTTGTGCGCGTCTCCTGAGCCGGCGGTACTATTTAAATGATACTATTTTGCTGGTCTGTTATAACACAATGGCATGTAACAACAAAACAAACTGTGATTGGTCATTTACATGCCTCAGAAGACTCCTTCACATGCAAAAGAGTGATTCTTGGTGCCGTCGCGTCTTGCTTAACTAATCGGCCAAACGGGAAAATGTATCGTCCAATGCCGATAATTTAATAACACTAAATATCAGCCGATTTATCGGCTGCAGCGATATATCGGTTGACCACAAGACTTGTAGAGTTGCTATTTAAAATCTCTTCAATTATGCGGACCTGCCAGCGGGTCCAAAAGGGGGTGCTATGTCTCAAAAAAAGTTTACCTTTAAAGTTTTCATGTACCCGGATACATAAGTCAGGCATATTTGGTATCATTTGAAACCAAATCCATCACTTAACCATCACTTCTGCATTTATTTTACATATAAAAACAAAATAAGGCCTGAAAACATCAGTGTCGCAAATCAGCGCCAACTAGAGGTAATGTGGTAGAAATCTAAATATGAAAAGTCTTTCAAATAGCACTTAAATAAATTATTATACCATATATCACTCTCAGGAATGTGACTGTACAGAAATATGATTAATATGAGAAATATGACATCAAATACAAACGTCTCGTTTATGCTCCGATCACTGCTGCTGTAATCCCCAAATAGCTAAAAACTTTATATATGCTCTTACTTTAGACATTTTCTAATTTGTCTGTGAACTTGCTTGTGTGAATAATCCAATATTACATCTTGGATGTCCAGAACAAAATATGCAGTCCAGCAGGAAAAGAATGCTAAACAAAACATCGGAAATAAACGCTATCGACTATTGATGATAAAATGTTAATCATCATTAATCAGCAAAGTGGAGGATCTCAACTTACAGACTGAGCTTCTAGTCCACTCAGAGGCCGAGAGATAAAGGATTAAACAATGGGGCTGGTGCATCAACTGAAAATTAGACTGAATGTCTATGGACGAGCACATTTGTGAGGGCTAAAATGCGTTAGAGGGCCACCTACATTTCAGATCGGTATATTGTGATGGAAGGTGACAGAGGTAAAATTCTCATGTCTAGCACTTGCTGCCATCTTGTGGAATAAAATTAACATTTTTGGAGGGAGATGTAATAACAGAATTTCTATTCATCATAAGATTGTAAACATATACAATATTATTTATGAATAATTGGAGTCTTTTAAATTAGGGGTGTTTTCTGAAAAATGAGACCAATTTTTTGGCAATTAGTCCACAGTATGTGTAAATGGTAAGTTTTCAAATTTTGGTGTGAAAAATAGCAAGTGGCAGCCCAAAAATGCCCCAGAGTAGAAGAAGTTAAGAGGCTACGAAGTTCTAGATCATTTCTAGACTTGTTTAGCCTGAATATGACACAAAAAAAGGGATAAGAACAGTTTTGCATGCTATTATGTTTTGCGAACATTCTTTGCAGAGTAATCAGGAGGATTATTTGTTTATCTGATGCCTGAATCCCAACCAAGCCAAATTATTATTGTGTGTCATTTCAAAACCAGATAATGAGTTAATAAACAATACTGTTTACTCAGACAGAATCCATCAGATGGCTCCTTTAATGAGGCCTGGCTTGCAGACATTTACCATGAGCTAGGTGGTCCAATGGACTCAACTCTGAGTTTTGTTCACACTCTTTCTCTCATTGCTCAAGAGCACTTCATGAGGCTGAGGGCATCATAGTTTGTTATGTGGAAAGCCTCTTTCTATGGCTTGCAAGACTACTCAGTTTTACTAGTCAGCTAGTCCGAACATAAAGTAGTTGAAGAGAACTTGTGTAATTGACTCACCACACGGCATGCAGCATCAGTGGTCTGAGATGACGCGGATGAGAAACTAAAGCTGGTATATCTCCACTGATGCTGTTTTCATTGTGATAATCAATGCAAAAACAAACCTCACAAATATTTCGTTCAGCCTCTGGACGACACGGTTAGTTTCAGGGGTATCAAGTGGATTGCAAGAACTAAGAACATCTTAGAAGTCCAACATGCAGGTCACTTATTACATGCTTTGTGATCCATAACTACTCCACAGCATCAACTAGTGGTACAGCTAATCGACTAGTCAGTAGAACCCATACTTCCTCAAAGTACTAACCTTGGAGCACAACAAATTTAATATGTATGTACAAGTTTGGAAAATGAGAAATGGTCCTTTGATGAAAGTTGGTTTAATACAACAGAATCTTTCTCTCCTGAACTTGTTTTTTTTGATACTCAAAAGAGGAACACCCAAACTCGCGCTGGGTAAATGTTTAGTTTTCCAAAACTCTTAGTGTTGTTTTCCCCTCTCGCCTGTTCCAGCTGCAGAGGAAATGACAATGCTCGAAAAAACAACAGCCGGTGCAAATCGTAACCATCTCTCGGTTTCTGTCTCTCTCTACAGCTGGTATCTCTTGAGTGGTTGATGCTGTCTCAACTGTGAAAGGGGTCTTGACCTTGAAATCTGATATATAATAATATAATGAAATATAATTAAGTAACAAACACTCAGATGGGAAAGGTTGGATACTCACTCCAGGAATCCTGTCAGGCTTCGATATAAGACCACTACTATGACTAGGACTAAAACTGCGATTAGAACTAAGATTAGGGATTAAGGGTGGTAAAAACCCAGGGACAAAAGCATGGAGTTAAGAGTCTAGAGTTTAGAGATTCAAGGTAGTAATGTTAATAGGGTCGGTGCCATAGGAGCAATTCGTCTTGTTATGTTTTGCTCAGGAGGCAGTACAATAGTCAACCTGTGTAATATAAAGTGTATTTAAGATTTAATTATTCAGATATTGTGATATTAATCCAAGCCTAAATAGCAAACTGCAAAAGTAAATCTTTGTTCCTAGCCTTTGCAGAGTTAAGCCTATGTTACACTTTGTTTTTCCAAGTGCTGTTGTGTCTCATGCACTGTCGAGCGCTCAGCATTTCAAAGTACTTTTTTGACCGCAAGCCAAAACTGTTTTGTGATACTTTTGACAACTGCAGGCACATGCATGCTGGCATGTGGAAAAGTGAAGTATACTTTGGCCTTTAGCCATGGAAGGAGTAGCCTTCCAAGTGCAACCAGCCCATCCCCTCAACTCGTTCTGATCCAGATGCTGTCCAGATTGTCCTGCGTGTGCAATCAAAGATGTCAGAACATACCTTGCACAAGGCAGAGTGGCTGATGCTTTGGGCAAGTGCAGGACCATGATATGACTCAGTCTTTGTCTATTCATCTCTCACGCCACTAGAATTCCTTTATTCAGCCCCTACGAGTCTAATTTCCTTGCAGATTTGTTATTGAAGACAGAATGCCAAGCCTCTGATCTAGTAATGACATTGAAATCGTGACGGGTCCAGGGAACAGTTCCCTAAAGTAAATGCCACATCTGGTCTGCTACGCTGTCAAATTCTCTCCATAGGAGATTGTGGATTTGAGCAAAGGAACAAACAGTTTCGTCCAAGATTCTGAGATTCATCAGAGATTCTCTTTCAGATACCTGTCAACCTAAATTCCCCTGTCAATTTTAACATTTCAGAGGTCTTGTAGGGATGCTGTGGTGTGGTGGTTAAGGTTCCGATCTGGTAACCAGAAGGTTTCTGGTTCAATCCTCACAAGAAGCAAGGGGTATCACCACTGTACCCTTGTGCAAGGGGCTTACCTTCCGGTTGCTCCAGGAGGATCATCCTTGAAATATTATGATGCCAACAACAAACTGCAATGCCTCTGTTAATATAGTTTAGATAGACTTGAATAATTTTATTTGCGATATGTACATATCTGGATATAGCTTACATAAAATAAATGTAAACTGTAAAATCTTTGCTACAAGGAAATGTTGGTTAACCCTATATAAAGTTAAAATATTCACAGCTGATAATTGCCTTCAAGTCCTCAAAAAAATATCCAAGTGAGACCAGATGCAGACAAACACACATCCTCATGAGTCTAAACTTCTTCCTACCAAATCAGGCTCTGGTACCCTAAATCATCCAGGATTAAGCCCAGTGACGTTAAAATAACTTAATGTTCATACATTTTATCTTTGCAGAGAAACATTTTTATTTTATTTTATTTGAAGGAACAACCTAAAACTAATAGGTCTACTATATATTACAAGAAATCTCTAATATTTGATTATATTCTCAAATAATTAATATGAAACTCAAGCTTATAATAAATCAACACCACAACCCTGAAATCAGGAAACAGTGCTGTTTTTTCATGAGAAGGACGCAAAGGCCCTGGGGCCCTATGGCTGCACTCAGAGAATAAAGGGGCAGGAAATGTAAGGCCATGAGGCCACACATACAGCATGTGAATCATTGCCATAGGGGGACATAGAGAGAGAATTGTGAGAGAAAGCGAGAGGAGATTTAGGAAGACTAAGAGAGTGAGAAAATAGGGGGAGAAGGTGGAGCAAGTGGAGGGATGATGTCATGTCAAAGTTTTTAAGCTTTGGGCCTCTGTAGCTGGTCAGAGTCTTCAGAGAGGTAAATGGAATAACCATTGTTATCCAGGAACCCACAAGGCCAGAACACGTAAAGCAATATTCCCTATCCTGTCTCCCGCCAACCCACTACCTCCTCACTCTACCTCGCTCTCTAAACAGGATAAATCGACAACCTTTACTTCAATTCTAAGGCAAGTATATCGATTAATATTGCTCATACTTTGATTAGGGGTTTGTTCAAACCCCTAACCGTAGGGGAATCACTTATTACCCTACAAATAACTTGAGCACACAACTCATCCCACATCATTTTAAATTCAGAAATTAATGATACCTCAAATCATGGAAGCTTATTGAGGAGAGGTGTACTCTTTCTTTCCTAAGCAACCAAACCTCATACCATATATTCAAATCACATATAACTTGCAATGAAGGAAGGACCAAAGCCATATCTAGGGACCAGAATATCAGTGACTTGAGGATGGGGTCTTTTGACTTGGGAAAGTCAGCAACGAGCTAGCAACCACCCAGACCTGCATAGCAACGTGCTCTATACCACTCAGAACACCTTGGCAACCACATAGCAATGCCCTAGCAACACCCTAGCATCACTGTGAGGAGTTTTGCACAAACAAGCATCACCAAACTTTGACCGGTAGTGTATATAGTGTTAAAATATCGCCTCGTCTCATTCTCGTGAACCCAGTATCGTGTATCGTCTCGTGAACTAAGTGTATCGTCACACCCCTAATGTTTACATGATTTGGGCCAACCAATTCAGTCCCATTTACATGCTACTTGCCATTACTCTGATTATTTGCTGAGAAAAGTTTTATTATAAATGCATATTTATTACAAAAAACAACTTGTTACAAATATGTCTCTTTAAATACAGCTTAGCATAAGGAAAATTAGTCAGTCAGTTTGAGTCTTTTTGAACGATTTATTAAAAGAACCACTTCATAAGAGTCATTTTCGACTACACTGGATGCGCTGTCTGTTTTGATTCACTAAAAATTATTGGTTCATAAGAGTCATTTGTGAGTCAGAATACACGTGATGGATGTTGTTGTGTTTTGCCCTCGAGCACAAACACATTTCAAAGATGTGTTTCCTTCCCATTATTTTGTGGCATATGGTCTTTTTATCTCCCACAACATTCAATTCAGACTGCAAACGGACATTCACAACTCGGGAAAATATATTTACTTTTGCTGTGGGGCTGAAGATGGGGGAGCACCACTGCTGGAAAATGGTGCATGGAACTGCTGTTTTACATGAAGCCTAAAAGTAAGTGCAGCTTCTTTTTTGCAATGTTTTCGAACCTGTGCTTGAGTGGAACATGATCCGTCAGCAGCACTGGTGCAGGCGAACTTTGGTCAGACTGAAAGAAATGTGATTTTTTTAGTGTTTACATGCCAGTATAAAGCGATTAAAATAGGAGTACTCCAAATATCTTACTGTGATTATCATTACTATGATTATTTGCATAAACACAATATCATAATTGCAATATTCTGTTTACAAGAGCTACAGTTTAATCACAGTATTGCCTTAATCACATTATAATCGCTTTATGAGGGTGTATGTAAACATGGCCATTGTGAGAGCTTTGCTACAAAGAAACGCTGATTAACACCTGCAAATAGCCAAAATTGTAAAAAATCAAGTTCTCCAATCAAGCTTCAACTGAGAGCAGACCCACACAAAAACACGTCCTCATGGGTCGAATCCTCTTCCTGCCAAATAAGGCTTGGATACCCTAAATTAACCAGGGTTCCAGTGACACCACAATAAGTTCAGCATGTTCATAAACAAACTCTCTCTTTGCAGAAAACTAATGGTTTTCGTTGATTATTGCAAGCATGTCACATCTACATCACCAAAGAAGAATGCTGTGTCCCGGCTGGTTCCTGAGCCCAGTGTGTGAGGCCCAGCCCAAATCCATTTGGTTCAGTTTAAAATGGAGCCTGACTCAACATTACTCAATCTGGGGGGCCTGGGTAGCTCAGCGAGTATTGACACTGACTACCACCCCTGGAGTCGTGAGTTCAAATCCAGGGCATGCTGAGTGACTCCAGCCAGGTCTCCTAAGCAACCAAATTGGCCCAAATGCTAGGGAGGGTAGAGTCACATGGGATAACCTCCTTGTGGTCACTATAATGTGGTTCTCACTCTCGGTGAGGCGCGTGTGAGTTGTGCGTGGATGCCGCGGAGAATAGCACGGGCCTCCACACATGCTACGTCCCCGCGGTAACGTGCTCAATAAGCCACATGATGAGCGGATTGGTTGTCTCAGACACGGAGGCCACTGACATTTGTCCTCCGCCACCCAGACATGAGTCTCTACCCCACATGAGGACTTAGAGCGCATTGGGAATTGGGCATTCCAAATTGGGGAGAAAAAGGGAGAAAAAAATAAACATTACTCAATCTGTCTCAAACAAACACCATTAGTCTACACACTCTGGGGGCTATGGATAACCAAGACAAACAAGGGCACATAGACAAATCCGTATGTTACACCCTCACCTGTAACACATCACATTGGACAGCAACCACGTTATTTTGTGGTACTTCCATGACACTTTCGACTCATGTTGACTCGTGTGCTCTTCAGGACTCATAGCCTAGTTCTTCGAAAAAAAACTGTAAAACTGTAGGTATAGTAACAATTTTATGAGATCATTGAGTTTGTCAACTAATTATAATCTTCATTACGCTGGAAACAGATTATTGCCTTGTCTAGACCATAAAATCAAACTCGGATCCAAATCTTAATCTTTAAGTTATGAGATCAGGATCAAGACACTAAATTATAAGACCCAGCCCAAGGCTGGATTTGAGAGACCAAAACCACAAGATCAAGACACCAAATTACTACACTATCAAAAACTGTAATACACAATATTTAATATAAGATTATTCACAACACTTCTGTGAGTCTAGCATGTACTATACAACTGTGACTAAGAGAAAACTATATTTCACAATTCTAATGACCAACCTTAGATTAAACTATATAATACATCAAATATCTTGGGGCAAAATTTAATTGATATTTATGACACTGAAAGCAGTGTTGAAAATATCAATATCAAGGTACTACAGAGATCTTCTATTAGAGAACTTCTTTATGATTTACAGTTCTTTGGTGCCAGTGTGGATTTCAACTACAGACCCCAGTTTACAGAACAAAAGTAATACCTTGAAGTAATTTACAGCAAACCACGTGTCAAAACCACACGCAACTGGATACTGTCTGGCTTTTGGGCAAAATGCGAAAAGTCTCTTGAATGTAGCTTTTAATTCTCTTGGGATGACCGTTAGGAATTTTAGCAATGGGGAAAGTGGCACACACTCCAGTTTATTGACTCTTTAATGACGCTTATGTGTATTTTCGAGCAACTCTGGGGATTCTGGGATATGTGGGCAAAGCTTGTGATGCTGAGTTATGGCACCTTTTGACACTGTAACGGGATAACAGAATGATTTACTGTTAGCATGAAGACACGGGAGCAGGCTTTTCGTTTTCCCAACGCTCGCTACGACAGCCACCATTTAGCGCACCAGCTTGCTCACAATATCACATCCGGACAACGGTTCATATACATCATCCAATTAACATTTTTCAGCATTTAGTTTTCAACACCAATCTGAACCTAGAGCTGGGTCAAAATGGGTCACTTTGAAGTTTGTCACTTTGAAGTACTTCTTTATGACATCAAAATCCGAAATGTGTGACAACTGTTCATAATTTGTTTGTCTTTTTCAAAACCATGCATTCAGGCAAGCATGCAAATGTAACTCACCATTTAAAGTGGCATTTCTGACAATACACTCCAGATAATCAGGGTGTCAAGAATTTTAATGTAAGAAGTTTGTTAACCTTGGAAGAAACAAACTATATGAAAAAACAGAACCACATCGGTGTGAATCTGGAAATACAGAAGATTAATGAGACTGGAAAAGAACTGAAGTGCCTGCAAGCAATCCTTTTTCCTTTTTGGAATACAATGCATAAAATGTCCCTACTACTTGACAGATATCACTAAAACAATGTAGGTGTTCTGACAGCCCAAAAGTAAGAATCTGACCACAACCTGGGTATGTTAGCCAGTCAGAAAAGAGGAAGGCAGCGTTCTGCCAATGGCATGAGATTGGGGCGGTACTACCTTTGTATAGTGTTTGGGAAATCATTAAAAGTTATTACTTAAAAATTCTATGTGATACTACCTGTGTTGCAGAAATCATTTAAGGCAGTTTTAAAACATGGCCTTTACCTTTTGCTGTAGGTCTAAGTGGCAGGATATGGATTAAGCCTGGTGGCCTGCTGCTAGATAGATCTTGTCCAAATATATTGTGCATATAGATGGTGCCCACAAGCTGATCAAATTTTGACATATTTATAGTATACTCCAATAAAAAAAAATGTCCCTCTCTCAAACATGTACGGAACACAAGGTTTATGAAGAGGGCAGCAGCAATTGTGTAGAGTGTTTTGAGTGTCACAGCATTTCATCTATGAATGGAAAGCATTCATCTGGAAACTCTGAGCATAATGGGCCAAAGGGCCTGTAAGCAACCTGCTTTTAACCCCACTTAAGGTCATGTCAGTAAACAATAAACATATGAAAGGCAAAAACATGCCTGTTGACTGGTGTATTCAACTGCTTCCTTGTATCCGGCCCTCAGGGGGAGTGCAAAGCGTGTGTGGAGAGCTGAGATAATACGCTTGCACCTTGTGTTTCAGCATCAGTTTACAATGGATATGTGCAAAATGACATTTTGGGGAGGCGTTTACATAAGACGTGTTCTTGCGTTCAAAAGCAGCTATGAGAGAGCAACAAAATGGAACAGAATGCAGAGGTCTCGAGACACATTTCTAATATTTGGACCATATTTAATTTGACATCATCGTAAACTTGGGGCTGGAAGCTCTAAAAACAGTGTAATGGCTAGAGATGCATATCTTAAGGCCAAAACAAAACTCTAAGCAAGTATGTGAACGCAGACGCTTCCTGATAAACAAGCTCAATTTCGTGTGTTGTTGCGTCCCAAAATGTGTCAGACCAAAATTCATAACTCAAGTATGTTTCGCATTCTCAACGTTGCCGCAAGGAACAGTTTGAAGAAAATATTGCCGAGCAAGAAAGTTAAAATATTTATAGGAACTTACCAGAATAACACCCTTGAGTACTGAGGTTTGTTACTGGCACAGTACCACAAGAGCATGTTAAGCATGTTCAACTGGACTGCACATTGGGAATGCATTGGCCAAGCACTCGCATCTGTATACACGTACTAGAATAAGGTACAGTATGTTTCTAGACCTTAATGTGGATGGCTGGAGCAGCGGTGCTTTAAAGGGTTAGTTCACCTAAAATGAAAATTCTCTCATCATTCACTTTAAGCCATCCCAGATGTGTATGACTTTCCTTCTTCAGCAGAAGCAAAGTGAAGATTTTTATAAGCACATTTCAGCTGTTTTTGTCCATAAAATGCAAGTAAGCAGGTGCCATCAGGCTGCTGGCTGTTTGACGGTAAAAAGGCATATTTAGGAAGCATGAAAGTAATCTACAAGACTCCAGTCAATCAATTCATGTCTTCTGAAGCAAACCGAGAGGTTGGTGTAAGAAACAAATTGATAAATAAAAAGTTTTAAACTTTAAATTGTTGCTTCCAGCCAGCGCTGGATTACTGTTTGAAATAACGTAACTCTCACGAAACGTTCGTTCCTCTGTTGTATACAAAGCACGTGCTTCTGACTTCTCGTGTGAACATGCCATTGTGCTTACGTCACGTGACAGCAACGTGATGCGTCAACTGCTGGCAGGAAGCGATTTTGTAAAGTTAATAAAGTTTTAATTATCTTTTTTTTACACAAACCTATCGGTTTGCTTCTGAAGACATTAAACGATCTACTGGAGTTGTGTTTTTGTGCTTTTTTGCTGCCTAAATATGCCTTTTGGACCGGCAAACAGCCAGCAGCCTGATAGCACCCATTATCTTGCACTGTATGGACAAACAGAGCTGAAATGTGCTTATAAAAGTCTTCACTTCGGTTCTGCTAAAGAAGGAAAGTCATACACACCTGGGATGATTTACGAGAGGAATTTCATTTTTGGGTGAACTAACCCTTTAAAGAGGATTCATTTAAAGACACACTGTCAGCATGCTAAACTTTAATAATGAAGAAGATATCTGTATAAATTAGTGAACACCACTTACCGACTAGTTGATCAGTCGACCAGCATTTCCCATCCCTAGATTACATTGAATTTGCTTTTCTTCCTTGAACACAAATTTCTGTGCACATACACTCCCTCTTTCACCTTCGCTTAACTACATGCAAAAAGTCAACCCTTAGGCAAAGCGGCTTCTTTTGCTAAAGCATATTGTCGACAGCTCGACCTCTGACCTGAGCAAGGATCTGTCTGTCAAGGTTTGTGTAAGTGGACTTCTCAGACATATACACTTCTACACACAGGAAAAGACTGCTGAGGCAAGCCCATCTGACTTTGATTCAGAGTTGGAGCCTGGCCCAGAGTAGGAGCTGCCTTGTCTACTAATGAATTATTTATTTACCCGGCTGCAAGATGACAGCCCTGAGAATTCAGTTTGAACTCAACAATAATATACAAACAACCAACTCTGTTCTATTCATCTCTACACTAAAGGTTCAGGATCTCTCATACACACTTATTCTGACTCTGAAATTGGTTGCCTCAGGTTGACCTTTGACTATTTTTGATTTCTGAGACATCCAAGCATAAAATTCTGCATTGCAGCTCTGCTCCAAAATAAATGCAGAGGAATGCACCTTAAATACACAGGGGAGATAAAGTCACACTAACCTGAGTGGAGGAGGAAAATCACTTTGGAGGAAAATTCACCTGCTCAAGTTCCAGAACTTCCTGTTCTCAGAGTCTGGACTGATTCGGTCTTCATATCCTGTCACATCTCACAATCTACATCTAGATTTCTAGCATTCCTGCACTGGACTCTGTAGTCTCCAAAGGGAGAAGAGACTTCAGCACTTATCACAAACAGCTAGGAGTGGCCGATGGATAGAAAAGCCAGAAAGACAGAAAGAGAGAGAGAGAGAGAGACATTAAGGGAGGGGTTTTCTCTGATTAAAATTCTCCCGGCATGTTGAAGAAGGCCATTGCAGTAATAAAGCTCTGCCAGCTGGCTTTTGTTCAAGTTTAAAGCTGGAGTTTCTCTTTTCTCTCTCTTTCTGCCCATTTGTCTTCTGGCACTCTTCTCTGGAATTCGAGATAGGTAAAGGGCAGGGACCGAAATTAAAAACTCGCTGGGTAAGAAAAAAAAAAAAAAAAAGAAACAGTAAAATGTTTGCCCCTCCCCCACTCTTGTAAAAAATATTTCACTCTTGTATTCACACTTCCTCTTCAGATGTGGTTATCTATTGGTCTCTGAAGAGTTACACAGTCCGAACAATGCACAGCATCAGACCGTAACAAAGCCGAAGCAGCTTTCAAAAGGTCTTACAAAGAAAGCATGGCCTTCAATCCCGAAGAGTGCTGATTGGAGACAAGATTTTGCTTGGCATATCTAGAAACAGAGATGGAGAACCAGCATGGACAAATATCTGAACATTGAAGTGTTCCACGATTCATAATTGACAACTGTTTTTGTTTTCACACGTGTTCTCACACACATTAACATCTGTTTTTAGTGCATAGTAAGATATTTAGCATATTGCATTTGTAAAAATGAAAAAAATAAATAAAACGTGGTCCATATTGCCAATACTTTACATAGTTGAGATGACTGTCTTTTGACAGTGCCTCTCCTGTCAAAGTTTAAGGAGTGGTTAGATGGCATGAAGTGATGGCCTGAGGTTAGTTATGTTGATAATGTTAACTACTTTGATTTGTTATGGCAGCCAACAACTGCACATGTTGAGCCTGAATTCACTTGTACTCCAACTGACACTTAAATGGTTGTTGTTCTTTATCTGGATCACTGATTTTGGTAGTTTTAACATAGGTTCTTATGGAAACCATAACAAGAAAACACTCCAGCGGCAATCAGAATCATCATGATGCCATCCATGGTTGGTCAGGAAAAATGTGGATAAACCTGGGTTGCCATTACAAATCCAAAACACTGTTAATGTATGGTAAAATATACCACTGTAAAGAATGTTGTGTGGCTGTTTTGAATGCCGTTTTCTTCCCAATATAGAGGATTTTAAGTCTGGTCATTACTCATGTTAACGCTTTTTACTTACCCCTACAACATGATTAAAATTCTACACATCTGTGCTACTTATTCCTGCCTAATTTTTCATACACACATCTGGATTTTGACCTCTGTGAAACAACGTCAAACTCTTTTGGGTAAAGGAGTTGAGGAGAGTTGTGACTAGTGGTATTAAACCAGCAGTATTTTGGAGAACCAGTGTTTCTGAAGTGGTGACTTTGCTGTGAGGCAAAAACTATCACATTAACTTAGATTAAACAAAGACCTTTTGGAACTATCGGTTATCGGTAAAAATCAATGCCGTTCGTGTTTTTTTTTTCTCTCCGTGTTCCTCTGGCACATAATACACATCAAGTATTTATTAGCCCATATCACAATATTTACTTTATACTGTTTCTATTGTAATAAATTGTAGATGATTGTAAGAGTGCAAGTTTTGCTTCACTTCTGTGTTTGTGTGAGCTGGAAGCACAGACATTTCAAAATAATGGATGAGTTTTGGACATGTTTATGGTTATGCACCAAAGTTTAATAAACTCACCAAAAAAGAAACGTCCTCTCACTTTCAGCTGCTTTTATTTTCAGCAAACTTAACATGTGTAAATATTTGTAAGAACATAAAAAGATTCAACAACTAAGACATAAACTGAACAAGTTTCACAGACATGTGACTAACAGAAATGGAATAATGTGTCCCTGAACAAAGGGTCAAAATCAAAAGTAACAGTCAGTATCTGGTGTGGCCACCAGCTGCATTAAGTACTGCAGTGCATCTCCTCCTCATGGACTGCACCAGATTTGCCAGTTCTTGCTGTGAGATGTTACCCCACTCTTCCACCAAGGCACTTGCAAGTTCCCGGACATTTCTGGGGAGAATGGCCCTAGCCCTCACCCTCCGATCCAACAGGTCCCAGACGTGCTCAATGGGATTGAGATCCGGGCTCTTCACTGGCCATGGCAGAACACTGACTTTCCTGTCTTGTAGGAAATCACGCACAGAACGAGCAGTATGGCTGGTGGCATTGTCATGCTGGAGGGTCATGTCAGGATGAGCCTGCAGGAAGGGTACCACATGAGGGAGGATGTCTTCCCTGTAATGCACAGTGTTGAGATTGCCTGCAATGACAACAAGCTCAGTCCGATGATGCTGTGACACACCGCCCCAGACCATGACGGACCCTCCACCTCCAAATCGATCCCGCTCCAGAGTACAGGCCTCAGTGTAACACTCATTCCTTCGACGATAAACGCAAGTCCGACCATCACCCCTGATGAGACAAAACCGTGACTCGTCAGTGAAGAGCACTTTTTGCCAGTCCTGTCTGGTCCAGCGAAGGTGGGTTTGTGTCCATAGGCAACGTTGTTGCCGGTGATGTCTGGTAAAGACCTGCCTTACAACAGGCCTACAAGCCCTCAGTCCAGCCTCCCTCAGCCTATTGCGGACAGTCTGAGCACTGATGGAGGGATTGTGCATTCCTGGTGTAACTCGGGCAGTTGTTGTTGCCATCCTGTACCTGTCCCGCAGGTGTGATATTCGGATGTACCAATCCTGTGCAGGTGGTGTTACACATGGTCGCCACTGTGAGGATGATCGGCTGTCTTTCCGTCTCCCTGTAGCGCTGTCTTAGACGTCTCACAGTACGGACATTGCAATTTATCGCCCTGGCCACATCTGCAGTCCACATGCCTCCATGCAGCATGCCTAAGGCACATTCACGCAGATGAGCAGGGACCCTGGGCATCTTTCTTTTGGTGTTTTTCAGAGTCAGTAGAAAGGTCTTTTTAGTTTTTATAACTGTGACATTAATTGCCTACCATCTGTAAGCTGTTAGTGTCTTAACGACCGTTCCACAGGTGCATGTTCATTAATTATGGTTCATTGAACAAGCATGACAAACATTGTTTAAACACTTTACAATAAAGATCTTTAAAGTTATTTGGATTTTTACAAAATTATCTTTAAAATACAGTGTCCTAAAAAAGGGATGTTTCTTTTTTTGCTGAGTTTATTTAGGGGTTTGTTCAAATCACAAACCTTAACTGAGAGCCTTAAGCTTCTGTCATGTAAAGTGTCTCATTTTCCAAATGTCCCTTCTATGCATCTATCTATTTATTTTAAGCAGGTATGTTGTGTTTGGAGAGTGTTTTCAATTTTTAGGTTGTTGCACCCGAGGCCATCAGCACTGAATGCCACAGTTGGCTCCATTTCTGAAATTTCCAGAAATTGCCCCTCAGTGACTGCCGTTCTAAAGCATTGCAAACGCTACACAGAACATTCTAGATTCAGTTCCTCTACCGCTAAGAATGGACACCTTGGAAATCTCAGGATTTAATTTCTGGAATACTTAGAATCTTGCATAACTCAACTATACATTAGCAGATTGTCGCTTGCAGCTCCCAGTTTCTTCTTGTCAGCTTTTGGACAGTGTCCAACAGGCTTTCCCTCGTGGATGAATAATTAATTGTATATTGATTTTTAATGTACCCCGAGAGACACGTGCTCACAGAGGCCCTGCTGAGGGCTTTCATTTGGGCTTTCTCCTCCCATAACTCTTATACTTCACTGTCTCCTTCGGTCATCAATTAATAAGACATCAGGAACCACAGATTGGATAGGAAAGAGCTCTATGTAGATGATTTGTAGAATACGGATATGTATTAGGCTATCCAATTTGAAGTTGCTTTGCTGCCAAAACCCTGAATTAAGGCAAACACTGTTGTTTTCAGGAAAACAAAATTGTCTTTAGGACTCCTATTGACCTTAGGCAGGGTAGATGCCATTGAGTCAAATAAAAACAAGAATGTAACGGATAAAATTACAGTCCGTTTGTATTAAACGGCTAAATTCTGTTATCATTTACTCACCCTCATGTCATTCCAAACACATATAACTTTATTTTTTTCCATTCATGAATAAGACATGGCTGCTTCCCTCATTAATGTGCCAGCGTGAGCTAGGGTGGATGTCTTTGGCTATGTCCACATTAATCCGGATACGTATGAAAACTGCGTTTTTGTTTTCGAAACGCTCTCCATCCACACTGCCATTTTCAAGCATTTTACAAAAGTTGCTCATCCACACCGAAACGTATGAAAACTCTTAAATCCCTTACTGTGCATGCGAAAAATTGCCGTTCCATGTACGGTCTTTATTGTCCTCCTGTTCCGTCGCTGGGCAGCCATTCAGAGCAAACTTTGCATTGCCTTTAAAGAAATTCAATTGTGAAGGCTGTACAAAGTAACAATTATCTTTAGCAACACTATCAAAGTGAATAGCAGGCACAACAACATCGCTACAACATGGGCCGCCATCTTGATTATTTTGGGTTGAATATGTCATCGTTTTCAGATATCTCCATTTTCCCTGTCCACACTACAACGCGAAGATACCGTTTTCAAATGTATCTACTTGGGAGAGTGTTTTCGAAAAGCTCCATTTTCGCTGTCAAAAATGTCATCTCAGTGTGGAAGGAAGGCCCAAACGTAGAGGAAAAGAAGCATTTTCAAATGAAAACATATTAGTGTTGATGTGGCCTCAGTGAATAATCTCTCCGTTTAAAAACTATTGTATGACTTTAGAAAAATTGGAATATAATCCACAAGTCATTTAGACTTCTTTTATGAAACTTTTATGGTGCTATTGCATCCTTTTGAAGTTTGAAAGCACCAGTTCCCATTCATTGTTATAGCATTAAAAAGAGCAACCAGTCCATTCTTTTTTCTCTCCCCTTTTCTCCCCAATTTGGAATGCCCAATTCCCAATGTGCTCCAAGTCCTCATGGTGGCGTAGTAACTCGCCTCAATCCAGGTGGTGGAGGACGAACCTCAGTTGCCTCCGCATCTGAGACAGTCAATCTGCGCATCTTATCACGTGGCTTGTTGAGCGCGTTACCGCGTTACATAGCGCGTGTGGAGGCTTCACGCTATTCTCCGCGGCATCCACGCATAACTCACCACGTGCCCCACCGAAAGTGAGAACCACATTATAGCGACCACGAGGAGGTTACCCCATGTGACTCTACCCACCCTTGCAACCGGGCCAATTTGGTTGCTTAGGAGACCTGGCTGGAGTCACTCAGCACGCCCTGGATTCAAACTCGTGACTAGCCAGCGTCTTTACTTGCTGAGCTACCCATGCCCCCGCAACCAGTCCATTCTTAAAAATCTGTGTTTCACAGAACAAAGAAATTCATACATATTTGGAATGACGTGGGTGAGTAAATGAAAGAATTTCATTTTGGGGTGAACTATTTATTTTAGGTCTTAGGTAAGGTCTAATTTTCACAACATATGTTTTCCGATGGATGTTTTACTCTGCAATGTTTTTAGAAAGACGTATTTTAAATGTTTCGTCAGCTGAAAGATCAATTCCAATGCGCATACACCACTGAACAGATAACATCTATTCTTCTCAGCCTCATTTGCATTCACATCAAATTAAACAAGTCGATAGGCTGCTTTAGAAAGCTTATCTTAATCATGAGTTACAGAAATAGAGGCATTTTTAGAATAGAGGCAACACTTACTTGGACAAAGAGTCTCCAGCTGGGGATTTTGAGACAAACTAGATGTACTTTACCAATGACTTGTTCTGTAGAATAGTAGGTAAAAACTCCATATGACAAGTTATAAATATGATTATTTAGTGTCTCTCCGTGTGCCTTTGTGCCTCTTTAGTTAACTTATTGACCCTTAGCCAATCGTCTGACAATACTAAAAACTCACTAAGATGACAACCAGTTTGGAGCCCCATCTAATTTTATCCAAAGTGTTGCAGAAGAAACAAGCCTAGGGCTAACCATCAAAACCACATTGCGTAGTCATTTCACTGTGATTGCCAGTGACACTTGAGTCATAAAGTGGCTAAAGTATGGTGCTTCTAGTCTCAGCTCTCACACGTGAGGTGTTAACCACCCTCAGTGTGTGAACCCCAAGAGACAGATGTGTTGAGTTTGGTTTTAATGGAGGTGGTGTTATCTTCCCTCACCACCCATCAAGATTTACTGAAGTGGAGGATATTCCAGAGAAAAAAAAAACGGATCGTTCCAAATTAATTCAGATGGGATGAGCCACTTTCGAAGTTGTAAAATAGCAACAAAGCAATGGTATAGCGACATACTATACTATGACACTGAGCAAATAGCATGCTGCATGTCTACTGAAACATCCAAACGTCAACTGCCAAGCAAATGACAAAAAAGGTTATCATTAAAAGAAATGGCCCAAGAACCAAGAATGCAGAGTCGTAAATCAAATTTAGTGACTTTGTTTCAGGATTGCCGATCAATTTGCGGATTAGGGTTACCTCTTGTGCTACTTCCAAATGCCCATATTAGTTATAAAATATGGTGTGCGCTGATGTATTTTGACTGGCCAGCTTGTTAATGAACTTTGCCTGAAAAGCAATCAGGCAACGAGCGTGCATGACCTGTAGTGAACACTTCAATATGTAAAGATAGAAATCATCGGACTGGCTCCTATCCAGCAAGTATGTACTTAATTTTCCTGTGTAGGCCATAATGCATACTCTCAAGTATTATGTCATTGATCAGGGTCCTGAATGGGCTTGCAAAATACCATATGGAACAAAAAAAGACGAAGACATTAGGCAGAATTTAAATTTTTGGGTCAACTATCTCATAACATATGTACTTTTTTGTTTGCAGTTGTATTTTACTGCATGGAGAGAAAGAGGCTGTTCTTCACCACCAGACTTAGGATGAAATACCTTCAGGATTCAAACTAAATTAAACTGAAGTTTTGAAGGCGTCTAAAAACATTTGGCTTATTAATGTATGATTGCCAAGTCCCCTGTGCTTAATTTCCTTAGAAACGGCTATAAGTCTTCTATTATTGGCAAGTTTTTGAATTAGAGCAACATTTACAAGTTTTTTCCTGTTTCTGTGCCAGGTTTAGTGCTGATGTTAGATAAACAGTATTTTATGACAGGAATGATAAGTGGAGGGTGATGAAAGGGCTGGACCCTCACGACGGTCATTTAGGCTACATGAGCCAAAGCACGAACAATGAAGGAAAATCCTGATAATAAAAGAACTTTGCGACTGAGATCTGCGCTGATTAATGGGTCTTCCTGTGATTTGGAAAGGCTGTTGCAAGACGCTCAAAACACATATTTCAAAACAGAAAAAAATTGGCCTTTACGCCTCACTTTTTTTGTACTCCAAGGAATAGAAATACAGTAATCGAAATAATGTCGTTAAATCAAAACCAGAATTGCAGTCTATAAAGATGGGCCAACATAACAGTGTCTGTATCCCAAGACCCTTTAAAGGAATATTTCACCCCAAAATTAAAAATGTCATTACACAGCTGCAGCATTAACCTCTTCAACTCTGTGAACCCACCGGCGGGTCCAACAGGGGGCACTATGTCACAAAAAAGTTTACACTTACAAAGTCAGGCATATCTGGCAATGTTTGAAAGCTTAGAATCTGAACTTTTCATAGATATCCATCTCTTCTACATTTATGTTACATAATGTAACAAAATATGGCCTGAAAACATTTGCACCGCAAATCAGCGCCACCTAGAGGTAATGTGGTAGAAATATTAATGAAAAAATAGCACTTAAATAGACAAATCATATATTAAAGCTCTCATTCTCAGGAATGACTGTATAGTTAATTTTTTGCCCTAATACCACAGTTCGGAAGATTTTAAAAAGAATCACAAATTGAAATATGATTACTGTAAGACATCAAAATAAAAAACGTCTCGTTTATGCGCTGATCACTGCTGCTGTAGCTAAAATATAAAGATAAAATATACTTTCTCTTATATATGCTCTTACTATATTTTTTACTTGTCTGCGAGCTTGCTTGTGTGAATAATCCAATTTTAATCTTGTGAAAATATGCAGTCCAGCAGGAAAAGCATGCTAAACAAATCAACGGAAATATATGTTATCGACTACTGATGATAAAATGTTATACATAATCGCAAAGAGGAGGATTACAGCTATCAGATTGAGCTTCTAGTCCACTCAGTGGCAGAGATATTCAATGAAACTCTGGGGGTGGTGCATGAACTGAAATTGACTAAATGTCTATGGACAAGCACATCATTCATATGTATCTGGGCAAGGTCAGATGAGGTGACAGGCATCACTTCAGGATGAATCGATTAGCCTACAGCAAGTGGAATTTACCAGTCTTCCACCAAAGAGCTTCTGAGAAATATAAAGAGTCTCAGCAGCTTGCCCAAAAAATCACGAGTGTCCGGAGAGAGAGACCAACCAATAAAACAGCCCTTTGATAGTGTCTCTCTCTCTCTCTCTCTCTCACTCTGATTCGTGAGCCAGAGAAGCCAAACACATCACTGCACATTAGTTCAGTCCATTACAATGTGTCTGTTGATGAGGACACACAAAGTATCAGAGCAGGTTGGCAGGGGAGGGGGCATTGTGAGATGTTCCATCCCCTGCCCAAAATGTAACTGAGAAAAAAAGAAAAGAGAGAAAAAAATAAATAAAATAAAACAGTAGCCCATTTTAGCTACTAAAGGCAAGAAGGTCATCTCCGGTAATGGACAAGATTTCAAATTCATAAAGGAACTGATTTTATGGAAAGGAATTCCTCAAAAGAACATCTAATCCAATCTGATCTGACAGATCCAAAAATACCCCCTCCAGACCATGCAGTTACACGCTGATCTTTTCTGCACTATCACTATAATCTGGATACATCTGAAAACAGCGTTTGCATTTTCGAAACGCTCTCCGTCCACTCTGCCTAATGTGGCCTAAATTGCACAAGTAAACAGATTCACCCTGCGCTTTCCAGGGGGTTTGCGCAAATATTGGTGCATGCTAAAGTGATGAAAATGATGAAATAACAAACACAACCTAGTCTAATAGAATCATGTAACTATACCTACATTTATGTAAAATGATTTTACATGGCTTGTTGTATGCATCACGGCAGTTGTTCCGGTGAAATTAACACTAGAGTCGGTAAAAATGATTTATTCATTTTCACACAAATCATGAGTAAAATAATCAGGCAGAATATCAGTTCATAAACACTTACTTTCCACAGTGTTCATCTAACAATACTATTTTATGACATCTAAACACTTACTATAGTACATAACTTGTAAGGCGAGTTACATTACCGACTACATTTACAAGCTTGTTCGACTTCGATCAAATTGCACGGTAACTCAACTGATACAAGTTCTGAAAAGCGAGTCAATATGAATGCCGAAACAGTCATAGAAGCACCACCTAATGACGTGGTTGCTTTAGCAATTGTGTTTTTCATGTCACATTTGCTTTTTATGACACTCTTGTCAAAACTTAATCTGTTTGGGAGAACACTTAAAGGGTTAGTTCAACCAAAAATGATAATTCTCACATCATTTACTCACCTTTAAGTCATCCCAGATGTGTATGTCTTTCCTTCTTCAGCAGAACCGAAATGAAGATTTTTATAAGCACATTTCAGCTCTATTTTTCCACACATTGAAAGCGAATGGGTTCTGTGAAGATGATGGCTGTCTGACGGTCCAAAAGGAATATTTAGGCAGCATAAAAGTAATCCACGCCACTCCTGTCGATCAATGAATGTCTTCTAAAGCAATTCGATAGGTTTGTGTAAGAAACAAATCAATAATTAAAATGTTTTTAACTTTAAATCACTGCTTCCGTCCACCGCTCTATTGATGTTTAAAAGCTCTCAGCTCTGTGACTGGTAGCAGGAAGCGTTTTTTTAAAAATGTAATAAAGTTTTAATTATCGATTTATTTTTCACACAAACCTATCGATTTGCTTCAGAACACATTCAATGATCGACTGGAGTCATGTGGATCACTTTTATGATGCCTAAATATGACTTTTGGACCATCAAACAACCAGCAGCATCACGGCACCCATTCGCTTTCATTGTATGGACAAACAGAGCTGAAATGTGCTTATAAAAATCTTCATTTCGGTTCAGCTGAGGAAGCAAAGACAATCACATCTGGGATGGCTTAAAGGTGAGTAAATCATGAGATAATTATAATTTTTGGGTGAACTAATCCTTTAACTCGCTTTTAGCGCCACACAGTGGACAATTCTCCTCGGAACTGCCATGACATGTATTGTATAATGAACCACGTACATTTTGGAAAAATTTTGCAACAGTAATGATCTTTTCATGAGATTAGGCAGAACAAATCACAATAATTAAACTGTTTTTTTTAATTGGAAGTATTTTTGTATAGTTGTTTTGAAAAGAGTCAAGTCATGCAACTGTTGTGTTTTCATGATGGATCATTGCGGTCACTTCAGAGTACTTCTGCCCATTCCTAGGCCAAACAATCTTATATCATTGTTTTTGGGGGTTTTTTTGCAAATCAATTTCAGTAAGTACGCAATAACCTTGGCCTTTGATTTACTGCCACAAATGCTTTTTGAAGTTTTCTTAGGTAAACATAGACACAGACACAAACATACATGCAATTACACACACACCAGAGCAACTGCATTACCATGACCCATCATGGTTAACTCAGCTGCTGCTATTAAGGGAAACACCCAACTGGACACACAATAAACCCACCCTCAATATTCAGTGTCTCTTGAGTTAAAAGTTTTTTCAGCATTCTACAGCAGTGAAGTCACTCTAGACAGACTGTATTAAGTGGGAGTGAGTCCTTTTATGCAGTCAGGCTCTTATTACATTACAAGACCACAGCGCAGGCTTTACTTGACAGCATTATGTTGATTCCCACAAAACATAATTTCTCTCGGCACTTGCTTTTAGGGAGGAAGAGAGACAAAAAAAGTGGGAAGTGATCCAACTACCATGTGTTTGCTGTTTTCACAAGATAATATCTGAGCCCCAGAGAAAAGCCATCTGGGAAAAAACGTGGACACCCCCTCAAACGCCACATCATTGAGAGACAGAGATAACAAGGAGATAAGCCTTCCACAACTACACATCTCTCCAGAAATGCATCTAGCACAAAAACATACTAATACATTTCAAGACGTTGCTTAAACTGTAAACGCTGTAGCACACATGACATAATAATGGAGGTGGAGATTGATTTCTGTGAGTTTTTATGTGCGTGCTATAAAAACGAGTGAAATATAAAGAATGAGATGGAGCAGAGAGCTTAGGGAGTGAAGCGTAGGCTTGAAGAGACGTTTGAGACATTTTTTGCAACCAAGCCAGAGAATGAGGCAGCAGAGAATGACTTGTGTGGCCGATGGGATGTACAAAGCAACTCTGATCTGTTTGTTAAAGGCTTAAGCAGACAGCGTTTGTGTGTGTTTGTCGTTTAAAGATCCATCCAGTCCACCTCAGCACGTCTACACAAACCCTGTAAAGCGTCGGACTACTGTCCAGACATTATTCACCTCTTATTAACTTATAAAAATATAGTTTTTTCATTGCATTGATCACAATGAATTTTGATTTAGAGGATTACAATAACGGAGTCTAAAGCCACTTAACCCGTAACTCCGATTAGAACAGTTGCATTTAGTGGATTTAGCCAAAAATCACATCCAGCAAATAAAGTGAGACCAAGACCAGAGCGACAGATTATTACAGCAATTTCAACCATGAAGTGTGGAAACGGTCATAGCTGGCATCACGATCATTAAGAGTCCCCAAGGGAACTGAGACTAATGACAATTGCTTTTAGTTATTGATGTTTTATTTGATGACTTTATATGGTCCAGGGAAAGAACAAAAACAAATATTCTGTAACGTATTGGAAAATCCTTAAGCATTTTCAAGTTTTAAAATATTGGGATGGGACGATATGGTTCTCTCATGATTCAGTTCGATAAACGATGCGAGGTTCATGAGTCGATATAATCTCGAATTGTACAATAACACTTAAATTACAAAATATTACAGAATTTCTTTAAGCAAAAAACACAATTTCATCAAAAAGTTCTTTAATACATAATAGAAATGCTCAAAGTTTAAATAATAAGAGTTGCTCATATACCTTTCTCTATAAGATCATAAACAAATAAGCTTTCAAAAATAGTGTGGTACATTCAGGCTGATCAGGTGCAGAACCAGCAATAGAACTGAACAGAACCTGTCCTGAAAAGTATGTTGAAAGTGTACATTCATTTTTTTATCATTTGTTTGTCATCATTATTATAATCAAAATGTAATTTAGTACAAATAAAAATATTCTACATTATATTAATCAATATTATATCATGAAATGGTTTGTATAATAATGATATGAGCTATCACCATTTGAATAATTTGTAAAATGTATTAGTAAAAACACTGAGTTTACATTAATTTGTATAAGAAATGCTATAAAGTTTACTGTCACTTAAATTATGATTATTTTTAAAACTTTTTTATTTGACTAAAGAACAGAAAGAATATTAAGACACATTATTCAATGAAAGTGGAGTCACCTCATCTTTGATGGACACACATTATACGGAGGTATAGTAAGTATTTTCATAAAGCAAAATGTATTTATGATAAAATGAAAATAAAAAAACTTGCCTAAACACCTGTAGTTCCCCACCCCAAGACCTTGTGTCCACATCTGAAACATTTCAATTCAAAAACATCTCCAGATTCAACCAATTTTGTAACTTGAGGGCTCAAAGGTGATGCGAGTCAGGGTTCAGCTGAAGTACTCGCTGTGAATGAGCTTTATATAGTCTTACCTGCTGGGAGCCCAAGACCGCACCGCCTGTTAGCAATCACACTGCTGTATCACCTGAAAGAAACAACACGAAAATACACTTAAAATACACAAAGAGCATTCATTATGTTGACATGCACTTTAGAAGTTTGGTTTCAGTTGGACTGAAACGATACCAATTCGTCTTTTTAAAATGTCATGTAACCGCTTTAGGCTACGTCCACATTAATCAGGATACATTTGAAAATAGCATTTCGTTTTCACAATGCTTTCTGTCCACACAGCCGTTTTCAAGCCTTTCCCGATATGAAACGTATGGAAACTCTGAAATCCCCTTACTGCACATGCGAAAAATCGCCCTTCCATGTGCAGTGAGAAACACATTTGTCCTCGTGTTCTGTCGCCGGACAGCAATTCCGAGTAAACTTCCCATCGCCTTTAAAGAAATGCAATGTGAAGGTTGTTCTAAGTAACATTTATCTTTAACAACACTATCAAAGTGGGTAGCAGGCACAACAACGTGTAGACGTGGCCTTAGTCTGACTGAAATCGTACCAGTCACCTGTCTAATGGAGCATGCACACAACTGCAAGGCCATTTATGGTCAGAATAACATGTATATAAGTCGAGCTACAATCACATTATCTAGGCCTGTTAGTCCAACTTCACAAAAATCTATTTCAGTCAGACAAAAGCATTTACACTCCACATAAATGAATGCTCTTATATAAAAAAAAATAAAAAAAATGAGATGTGCATCCCAAACCATACAATTCTGCATGATTATATGCCATTTTGTAGTGCAAGTAGTGCAAGTACTATGTTTACACTGAAAAGGCAGCAAAAATAAGTGTCCTTTAAGCACCCGGATGATGCACTCTTGCAACCGTCAAAACGGAGTGTGGAATGTTGAACACTTCATGCGCTCTGTGTATGCGGCTTGCCGTATATCGTGGAAAGGGCGGAGTTAACTTGTTGCACTGCTGGTCTGATAAAAACAGTTGTAAATAATGAAGAATGTAGCAGCTAGCGAAACATCAGTGGATATAGCACCTTACAAATGGGAAGTGAGTGCTTTACCATCACCCCAAGCTGTGTGAATATGTACGTTGTTTAAGATACAAGTGTTGAACTGAGGTTGGCTAACACGCTAGCGGCAACACATCACGTGCGCTTGAAACGTCACTTCCATCAGCTGTTAAACAGCAAATGCTTCCGTGTAGTAAAAAAACATTAAGTGTTCCATTTTCATCTGATGATACTACATGGCTGAGTGCATGGTATGTTTTGCAAAGTGCGTAGTGTATGGTGTGTCATTTGGGACACAGCTAAGGAAACTGACTAACTTTTTTAAAAAGCTGCCAAAAAGATAGGAGCCAGCTTCTTCAATGCCCCCAACAGATCCACGTACAATGAAAGCACATCAAACAGACCTATTACATGGCAAAGAAAATGAATGAAAGCAGCAGCAACAATCCAGTCATGTACCCACATGCAAAAACCAACTGAAAATGACTGCTTGTGCAAACGACAACATACTGTGTAATTCATCTACAGTGATAAACGCTGACAAACAGCCGAAAGCAAGCAAGCAAAAAGCAGCTACGACAATATTTCTCTCATGACTGCAGAGGTTTATCATAACTCTCTAAATGACAAGGTGCTCTTCCTTCCACATCTGAAGTCACTTGTTCATCTCTTCAAATGCGTGGAATGTGTACATGAAAGCCAAAAGATTAAAACTGTAGACATAGACACAATATAAAAACCTTATCAGTCATAGCTGTTAAATGAAGAATGAGACAAGGCAAAAAAAATAAATAAATGGTAACTCCTGCACACAAACCTTGCCAAGTGTTCTAAATATGGTTTGGGTGTTATGCTGGTGTCCCAGCCTGATCAGACTTGCAGGTTTTAGAAGGAATTTTGGGCACCTGTCATCTGGCCGGACTGGGAGACCAGCTAGACCAACTGAAGACCATTCACTCTTGCAAATAAATGCGGTTGCAAGTCCCAAAACTTTGCAGTGTGTAATACATTCAAATATTTTCAGAAGGACCATTTTTATGTCTTGAGCGCCACCATAAAGTCATAATTTCTAGTCGGAAACTTGGGATTTTCTCAAAACCCTGACTGTGAGTTGGAAGCGTGTCAATTAAAAGAACCATGGCAGAAGCAAATTGATTTTGATTATAAGTTGTAGAATAATTGGGAATATTGACTGTACAGTTTAGTTTATATGCATTTTGTGTAGGCTAAGAAACATATAGAAAGAATTGATTTACACCGATCAGCCACAACATTAAAAGCACCTGCCTAATAATGTGTAGGTCCCCCTCGTGCTGCCAAAACAGCGCCAACCTGCATGAGATGCTATTCTTCTCAGCACAATTGTACAGAGTGGTTATCTGAGTTACTGTAGACTTTATCAGTTCAAACCAGTCTGTCCATTCTCCTTTGACCTCTCTCATCAACAAGACATTTCAGTCCACAGAACTGCCGCTCACTGGATGTTTTTTATTTTTGGCACCATTCGGAGTAAATTCTAGAGACTGTTGTGTGTGAAAATCCCAGAAATACTCAAACCAGCCCGTCTGGCACCAACAATCATGCCACGCTCCAAATCACTGAGATCACATTTTTCCCCATTCTGATGGTTGATGTGAACATTAACTGAAGCTCCTGACCCGTATATGCATGATTTTATGCACTGCACTGCTGCCACACGATTGGCTGATTAGATAATCACATGGATGATTGTTGGTGCCAGACGGGCTGATACTGCCAAAATCACTGCATATATTCATCATTAGCAGCTCTAAACCGCTAATGGGCGCTATAACCATAGAATTTCAACAAGCCAGAAAATATGTTATATTTGATCTGTAGAGGATGTCAGGGGACAGGCTTTAGTTGCAAGTTATCCATTTGAATCAGTTTTTTAAAGATCCCACTCTTCCATCCCCATTTTACATCATCGAAGACATACATTTTATTTTAGCAAACGTTATAGGACTTAACATTAGGGATTGTCATGTGCTTGTCCTTCGGACAAGTGAACTGGTCATTGTAACAGTTCATGGATGGGCAAGGAGGCGGCGGGACACATATGCAATGCGGCCATGTGTGTCTCTCTCTCTTTCAAACCAGCGTCTCTGGCTGCCCTTTATCTCGCTCTACCTCTGATCAGCTGATTCAGCGCCGGCCATGCTCCATCATGGCCCGGCCACGCCCTAATCACACTCATCCCCCGCCCGATTCAGGCTGGGGCACCACTGGTCTGACTAACTCCCCCCCCATCTCTGCAGGGGAGACGCTGCCCTTCCGGCCATTCTGTCAGCCGGTGGTCCACCCCGCCTCCTCATCGGGAGAGACGAGGGGAGGCGTGAGGAGAGGGAAAGGGCGAGCGGAGACACACAGAGAGCGAGAGAGAGAGAGAGAGAAGAACTGCTCCATTACGGCCCAGCCACACCCTCCTCCTCGTCACAGTCATTCACATATCCAAGTAAAAAAGTTACTTGTCCGGAGAGAAAAATTTTTTTTTCAACTATGGTATAAATATAATTGATTCAGAAGCAATATTCTCATCAATATTCTTATTCAGTCACTTGTTTTCCACCAACTTACATTTACATTGTTGTTCTTGGCAAATCAAATACCTAAACAGTATTTTAAATGGATAATTCATGATTACTCAACCTCATGTTGTTCCGAGCCTACAGAAGAAAGAAATTTAAATGAAATACAAAAGGCAGAATGTTAGCCCCAGTCACCATTCACTTTCATTCATCTTTTTTCCATTGAATGGTGACAGACTAACATTCTACCTACAATCTCTTTTTGTGGTCCATGGATGAAAGAATGAATGTCATATGGGTTTGCGATTAGGGTCATCATCTGTTCATTTTCAGTGCATTGTTTCAAATTTAATCTGGTGAGCATTGACTTGAACTTAAAGAGATAGGAATCCTGAAAGAGGAGACCTTGCTGCTAAATCAGTTATGTTTATGAAAAAAAAAAAAAAATAAAAATAAATAAATAAATATATATATATATATATATATATACACATACACACACACGTATATACATACACACACACACATTTCTTTTCACCCAGCAACTAAGTAGTTCCGTGGTTCACAAAGCATTTTTTGCTATTTCTGCCTTTCTTGTGAAGGGTGTTGTATTATCAAGCAAAATCAGATCACTTTTTTAGTTATTGACGTTTTAATCAGGCTGCTTGTCCGGTTGGACAAGTAAAATTCTGTTTAACTTGCCCCTT
This sequence comes from Myxocyprinus asiaticus, assembly GCF_019703515.2. Taxonomy (NCBI): domain Eukaryota; kingdom Metazoa; phylum Chordata; class Actinopteri; order Cypriniformes; family Catostomidae; genus Myxocyprinus; species Myxocyprinus asiaticus. The sequence continues at coordinate 26,007,314 of NC_059392.1, read as the reverse complement.
TAAAAATCTACTTGTCCCGCACAAGCGGACAAGCATTAATGTCGAGCCCTGCGTTATCATCATTTAGACTGCGGGTCTCTTGAATGCTTGATTCTGATTGGTTCACAGACGTGTTCAAGATGTGCAATTATTTTTCAAGTAAACGCACAGCTATGAAGTAGTTCCAGGTCTTGACCGATTAATGGTTCCATATCACTGTTTCAATTATTTCAAATAGCCCTACAGTCTACCACAACAAAATAACTAATTAAAACAAAGACATTGGTTTAGTACATCAGATAAGAATGACAATGTCTACAATATCCTAAATGTATTTCAGTTTCGATTGAAAAGTGCTACCTCTCTTTCTCTCTCTCTTTCACTGTCGTCTCACCCACAAACACACACCGTACATGCTACCACAGCAAAATAACCATATAAACAAAGACACTGGTTAAAGTAAATGGGTTAAGAACATCAAACAATGTCTATAATATCCTACATGTATTTCAATTTCGGTTGAAAAGTGCCCTCGCGCTCCTCGTCTCCACTGAACTTACACATGCTCACAAACATACACACGCGCATGCACACACACGCATCCACACAGCGCATCCACACAGCGCATCCTCCGTTGCTAGTTCTAAAGTGACGTTTTCGAACTAGCAATGAATGCTCTGACTGTATCAAAGCTAGATGCTGAATCCGTGGTGGAAGAAAGTAGTTCCACTCACAAGAGCGTTTTAGGGACGAAAACCAGAAAATGTCTTGAGATAAAACCCTTAATGTCTTAATGTGTGGTAACAGTGGTATAAGCAGAATAAAAGACTCCGCCCTGTTGAATTAACAAAAAATAATGCACAACTGAGGTGTACCGTCACTCCGCTGCGCGCTGTGACCACATTACCACCTCGGGTGTGCATTATATTTTGATAATTTAACGGTCCGTCGTCAATTATTCCTTTTTCTATATGCCAATGATAAATTCAATAGCTAACTAAGCTAAAACTTTAATGCTACCATTAATTTTGCATTGTTAGATCTCCTTCTACACATCAAAATATAAAAGATACAATACAAATAATATTTTAACAAATCATAACGAATCTCACTTCACACTGAACTATGGTGCAAAAAGTGTCCCTTTGAGTCCTTTTTGAAGATTTAAAGTGAATCACTATCAGCTGCCATTGTATCGATATGACAGACCAGGATATTATTAAAATGTCTCCTTTTGTATTCTGCATAAGAAAGCAAGTCACAGGTTAGAAATTCATGAGGGAGAGTAAATTATGACAGAATTTTCACTCCTTTAACTGTGATTTAAGAGCACAGAAGTGCCCAAATAACCTTTGGGGCCACTATATATCATGGAAATACCATGTATTTTTGGACATGTACTATGGAAGTACTAATGTATTCATTGAAGCACCTTTGAGTACAACATAAATACATGAATTATCATAGTATTACCATATGAAACCATCATGTACACCGATACTGCTAAAGAACTTTTTGTAAGGGTAGCACTGTAGTCAATGTTTTTAACTACCATAAATCATGTCTAATGGACATAAATTATAAATTAGGAATGTTATTAGAGCTTTAGTCAGGGAGATACACAAGTATTCCATGTGATACTGCCTAAACTCTGACTGGACCCAATAAAGTGATCAGCTAACAGAGAGGAAGTCCACTTTGAAAGCCTGACAAAGTAAACCTGACAGAATAATGGGCAGATGAGCGTTAAGTAAACCATCTCAATATGTGGGTATCCCAGAGCTCTCTTTATTGCAGAACAGGTGGTGCTCGGGAATCCCTCCAGTAAATGATGAAACCACTGCAGGACTATCACAGTGACTGACAAGTCCTGAAAACATGAATACGGTCAGACCAGTACCTGCTAGCGTGCCTGCCTCTTACATGTAGATTAGTCTCTATGTCATTACATAGCAGCCAATATAAACACTTGTGCCCAAAACAAACTGAATTTTATTCACCCAAGTAGCTTACCCTGCATGACGTGATAGGGCTATTGCCCTTATTTTGCATTTTATTAGATTTGCACAAAAAAGGGGGAGGGGTGATGAAATTTGTCATAAAACCCAATAAAAGCTTTTCAGTGTTTGCATTTTTTATTCACATTTCAGTTGTGTTCATCACAGTCAAATCTAAAAAGCCTCTATCTGGTTTGTGTTGACTAATTTCACTCAATTTTGTTATGTAATACCCACTTTTCAAGATCCAGTCAATTCCTGATGGATAAAATGAAGTCCCAACTTAAACATTTTTCTAGTTAAATATCCTGTTTCACTTAGGCTTCGTCCACATTAATCTGGAACCATTTGAAAATAGCATTTTAGTTTTCAAAACACTCAATCGACACTGCCGTTTTCTAGTGTTTTCCAAAAGTTGCTAGCCAGACTGAAACACAAGAAAACTCTTAAATCCCCATACTGCGCATGCAAAAAATAAATAAATAAATAAATTGCTGTTCCATGTACGATCTGAAATGCAATTGTGCTCATGTTCTGTTTCCGGACAGCAATTCCAAGTAAACATCCCATCGCCACTGAAGGAATGCAATGTGAAGGTTGTACAAGGTAACTTATCTTTAACAACGCTATCAAAGTGAATAACAGGCACAACAACGCCGCTACAACACATGGAACACCATCTTGATTGCTTTGGGTTGAATGGAACGCATTACTGCGTCACATGACAAAAAATAAGTCATCGTTTTCAGATATCTCCATTCCCCTGTCCACACTACAAGGTGAAGATGGCTTTTTCAAATTTATACACTTGGGAGAGCGTTTACGAAAAGCAAAATTTCCGCGGTCAAAAACGTTGTCTCATTGTGTTTGTCTTGCCATGTGCTTTCCGACTCCTCCTCGTTCCCTCATCACTCTCCCTCGTTTAGTCCTTGTTAATGTTAATTAGTTTCACCTGCTCCTCATGTGTCATGCTGCCTATATATTGTGCCTTCTTCCCTCATATCTGGGCCAGATTGTTTTGTACTATTGTGTATGTACTGCCTGTTAGTTGCCTTGTTTTGTTCCACTTATCTAGTTGGTCCTGTCTTGATTTTGTTTTAGTTTGTTTATTTCTCCCTCATCAGAGTTTTTGTTTGCTTTTTGTTCTTCTTAATAAAAGCCTTATACTTGCCTTCTGCGTTTGGGTCTTTCCTCAGCAAACCGTGACAGAACAATCTGGCCAATTCAGGACCCAGCAGAGACAAGATGGGCATCTTCCTTTTTCCATCTCCCCCCATGGTATTTTCCATCCGGCAGTGCATGACCCAGCTCATCCACCTTCGTAACATCCATCAGAGGGGAACTGACATGAGGGAATTTGCCTGTAATTTTTCTGATTGCAATGGATGAGCTGGATTATGATGAGGAGGTATTAAACATCTCCCTCGATCAACCTCTCAGTCAGGGGGAGATGGAGAAAGAGGCACTTGGGTTTTTGGGACTTTGTTGATCACTTTTTTGGGGAGTCTGATCTCTCATCCCAGGAGGGACTTCCCCAGATGGACCATACCATCGTCCCTCCCTTCTCAAGCCCAGTCCCCTATCCTCCAATGACCCATAAATGGAGGAGGAGGAAGAACGGCGCTGCCTCGATCTGCCCAGCTAACCACCAGGAGATGGCGACTGTTCCTGCTGCCGACCACCAGGAGGTGGCTGTTCCCGTGGCAGTGCTTCCGATCTTCCAGAAGGAGGAGGAAGAGAAGGGCTCCTGTTCCCCAGTCATTGCACAGTTACAACCTCTGCTAATGCACCTGTATGGCTCTGTAGATGGACTTGACTCCGCCTGTTTTTCACATGGGTCAATTTGATGACATCACAGTTCTGCATGCATTGTGTGTAGTTAAAAATGGCAATTGGAGAAAACGAGACGCTAATAGAGAAGCCCTCTGCGTTTCTCCTTTCTGGGAACATTTTCTTTTTGCAGTCAATTACAACAGCGAAAGTCAAAAAACGTTTACAAAACAGGCACTGTCTGCAGACATCGCTCGCCACGAGTGATATATCCTGTTAATGTGTGTCAATAATGCGCGTGAGAGTTTATTTAAAACGTGCATGCAAGATCGTCCTGTTTCCTAGCACAGCTGTAATCTATCAAGAGCAACAATAATGTGCTTTGATTAATGGCATTAAGATGCCATTATAGTAATACACTGATACATGATTAGAACCGTCAGGCACAGGAACAGTTTTTCCCCTTAGGCTATCCATCTCATGAACAGATAAAACTGCCCCATTGAGCAATAATTGTGCAATTCACAGTTTAGTCTTTTTATATCTATCCAACACATCCAACCTCTTCTGCCATTACATTCCCTTGCACTGTATATAACAGATTTGTATTTGTACTGTGTATATATGTATGTGTATATGTGTGTGTATATATATATATATATATATATAGTGCACCCGGAAAGTATTCACAGCGCTTCCACATTTTGTTATGTTACAGCCTTATTCCAAAATGGATTAAATTCATCATTTTCCTCAAAATTCTACAAACAATACCCCATAATGACAACGTGAAAGAAGTTTGTTTGAAATCTTTGCAAATTTAAAAAAAAAAAAAAAAAAAAAAATCACATGTACATAAGTATTCACAGCCTTTGCCATGACACTCAAAATTGAGCTCAGGTGCATCCTGTTTCCACTGATCATCCTTGAGATGTTTCTACAACTTGATTGGAGTCCACCTGTGGTAAATTCAGTTGATTGGACATGATTTGGAAAGGCACACACCTGTCTATATAAGGTCCCACAGTTAACAGTGCATGTCAGAGCACAAACCAAGCCATGAAGTCCAAGGAACTGTCTGTAGATCTCCGAGACAGGATTGTGTCGAAGCACAGATCTGGGGAAGGGTACAGAAAAATTTCTGCAGCATTGAAGGTCCCAATGAGCACAGTGGCCTCCATCATCCATAAATGGAAGTTTGGAACCACCAGGACTCTTCCTAGAGCTGGCCGCCCGGCCAAACTGAGCAATCGGGGGAGAAGGGCCTTAGTCAGGGAGGTGACCAAGAACCCGATGGTCACTCTGACAGAGCTCTAGCATTTCTCTGTGGAGAGAGGAGAATCTTCCAGAAGAACAACCATCTCTGCAGCACTCCACCAATCAGGCCTGTATGGTAGAGTGGCCAGATGGAAGCCACTCCTCAGTAAAAGGCACATGACAGCCCACCTTGAATTTGCCAAAAAGCACCTGAAGGACTCTCAGACCATGAGAAACAAAATTCTCTGGTCTGATGAAACAAAGATTGAACTCTTTGGCCTGAATGGCAAGCGTCATGTCTGGAGGAAACCAGGCACCGCTCATCACCTGGCCAATACCATCCCTACAGTGAAGCATGGTGGTGGCAGCATCATGCTGTGGGGATGTTTTTCAGCGGCAGGAACTGGGAGATTAGTCAGGATCGAGGGAAAGATGAATGCAGCAATGTACAGAGACATCCTTGCTGAAAACCTGCTCCATAGCACTCTGGACCTCAGACTGGGGCGAAGGTTCATCTTCCAACAGGACAACGACCCTAAGCACACAGCCAAGATAACAAAGGAGTGGCTCCGGGACAACTCTGTGAATGTCCTTGAGTGGCCCAGCCAGAGCCCAGACTTGAACCCGATTGAACATCTCTGGAGAGATCTGAAAATGGCTGTGCACCGACACTCCCTATCCAACCTGATGGAGCTTGAGAGGTCCTGCAAAGAAGAATGGGAGAATCTGCCCAAAAATAGGTGTGCCAAGCTTGTAGCATCATACTCAAAAAGACTTGAGGCTGTAATTGGTGCCAAAGGTGCTTCAACAAAGTATTGAGCAAAGGCTGTGAATACTTATGTACATGTGATTTTTTTTTTTTTTCGTTTTTTATTTTTAATAAATTTGCAAAGATTTCAAACAAACTTCTTTCATGTTGTCATTATGGGGTATTGTTTGTAGAATTTTGAGGAAAGTAATGAATTTAATCAATTTTGGAATAAGGCTGTAACATACCAAAATGTGGAAAAAGTGAAGTGCTGTGAATACTTTCCGGATGCACTGTATATAAAACAAAAAAAAATCCTCACACTTTCAACTGCTTTTATTTTCAGCAAACTTAACATGTGTAAATATTTGTGAGAACATAAAAAGATTAAACAACCAAGACATATACTGAACAAGTTTCACACACACGTGACTAAGAGAAATGGAATAATGTGTCCCTGAACAAAGGGAGGGTCAAAAGTAACAGTAACAGCTGGTGGCCACAGGTGTGGCCACCAGCTGCATTAAGTACTGCAGTACATCTCCTCCTCATGGACTGCACCAGATTTGCCAGTTCTTGCTGTGAGATGTTACCCCACTCTTCCACCAAGGCACTTGCAAGTTCCCGTACATTTCTGGGGAGAATGGCCCTAGCCCTCACCCTCCGATCCAACAGGTCCCAGACATGCTCAATGGGATTGAGATCCGGGCTCTTCACTGGCCATGGCAGAACACTGACATTCCTGTCTTGCAGGAAATCACGCACAGAACGAGCAGTATGGCTGGTGGCATTGTCATGCTGGAGGGTCATGTCAGGATGAGCCTGCAGGAAGGGTACCTCATGAGGGAGGATGTCTTCCCTGTAATGCACAGCGTTGAGATTGCCTGCAAGGACAACAAGCTCAGATGCTGTGACACACCGCCCCAGACCATGACAGACCCTCCACCTCCAAATTGATCCCGCTCCAGAGTACAGGCCTCGGTGTAACGCTCATTCCTTTGACGATAAATGCAAGTGAACTCATCAGTGAAGAGCACTTTTTGCCAGTCCTGTCTGGTCCAGTGAAGGTGGGTTTGTGCCCACCGTTGTTGCCGGTGATGTCTGGTAATGACCTGCCTTACAACAGGCCTACAAGCCCTCAGTCCAGCCTCTCTCAGCCTATTGCGGACAGTCTGAGCACTGATGGAGGGATTGTGCGTTCCTGGTGTAACTCGGGCAGTTGTTGTTGCCATCCTGTACCTGTCCCGCAGGTGTGATATTCGGATGTACCAATCCTGTGCAGGTGTTGTTACACATGGTCTGCCACTGCGAGGACAATCAGCTGTCCTTCCTGTCTCCCTGTAGCGCTGTCTTAGGCATCTCACAGTACGGATATTGCAATTTATCACCCTGGCCACATCTGCAGTCCTCATGCCTCCATGCAGCATGCCTAAGGCATGTTCACACAGATGAGCAGGGACACTGGGCATCTTTCTTTTGGTGTTTTTCAGAGTCAGTAGAAAGGTCTTTTTAGTGTCCTAAGTTTTTATAACTGTGACATTAATTGCCTACCGTCTGTAAGCTGTTAGTGTCTTAACAACCGTTCCACAGGTGCATGTTCATTAATTGTTTATGGTTCATTGAACAAGCATGACAAACATTGTTTAAACCCTTTACAATAAAGATCTGTAAAGTTATTTGGATTTTTACAAAATTATCTTTAAAATACAGTATCCTGAAAAAGGGACGTTTCTTTTTTTGCTGAGTTTGTGTGTGGGTATATATAATATATATGTGTGTGTGTGTGTGTGTGTGTATTGTCTTATTGTGTATTCTATATATACACTATTTTCTATTAAATTTTTATTCTTATTCAATTTATTTATTATTTTTTTCTTATTATTATCTCTGTCTTGTTGCTATATTGTATTGTTGTGCACTGTCACCAAGACAAATTCCTTGTATGTGTAAGCATACCTGGCAATAAAGTTGATTCTGATTAATCATTTATGCCGACATTACCCAGGGAAAGACGCAGGTGAGTCAAAACTGCACACACTCCCTTCCATTTTTAAGCAGGCACTCAGTGCTAATTCGGACAGACATGAAAAAATCACTAAGTGCTTGAGGTGTTCATGTGGGATTTCCATGTATTATTAAAATACTAGAGCAGCATTATCACAACATCCCTTCTCGTATGCACTGTAATAGCAATGTTATTCCATCTATAGTGATGAACAGCTTCCAAATATTTAAGATATGTTTAGATGAGTTTGAAGTGCAATTTATGTTGATGCATGTCAGTATTAGTGCAGGTATTAAGTTAAAATGTTGATTTCTAATGTAAATTAGAGAAAATTTTTGTTTTTTGTAAGTTAAGGACCCTGACAAAAATTGACCATGTTTTTATTATAGTAATACTGTAATAACCATGACTGCAGTCACCATGGTTTTCTGAGCAGAAATCATGGTTTTGATACAATTAACCATGGTTTTACTACAGTAATACTGTAGTTTCTAAATAGTACCATGATTTTACTATATATTGTAACCACGACAGTAACCATGTTTATATTGTGGTTACTATGATTTTACTACAAATGTCATGGTTAAACTATGGTTACTGTTGTAAAAAATAATTGTTATTTAAGGGCAAACCTGTTGAAGTGTTTATCAAATAGATTATTCTTTGGATTTGGCAGTAATTTCTTTTAATTTTTTTTCTGAAGTAAATACCAAACCGTACCAAAATAATGTCAGAATAATAGTAGAGAGAATTATTTATTTCAGCTTTTATTTCTTTCATCACATTCCCAGTGGGTCAGAAGTTTACATACACTTTGTTAGTATTTGGGAGCATTGCCTTTAAATTGTTTAACTTGGGTCAAATGTTTTGGGTATCCTTCCACAAGCTTCTCACAATAAGTTGCTGGAATTTTGTCCCATTCCTCCAGACAGAACTGGTGTAACTGAGTCAGGTTTGTAGACCTCCTTGCTCACACACACTTTTTCAGTTCTGCCCACAAATTTTCTATCGGATTGAGGTCAGGGCTTTGTGATGGACACTCCAATACCTTGACTTTGTTGTGCTTAAGACATTTTGCCACAACTTTGGAGGTATGCTTGGGGTCATTGTCTATTTGGAAGACACATTTGCAACCGAGCTTTAAATTACTGGCTGATGTCTTGAGATGTTGCTTCAATATATCCACATAATTTTCCTTCCTCATGATGCCATCTATTTTGTGAAGTGCACCAGTCCCTCCTGCAGCAAAGCACCCCCACAACATGATGCTGCCACCCCCATGCTTCACGGTTGGGATGGTGTTCTTCGGCTTGCAAGCCTCACCCTTTTTCCTCCAATCATAACGATGGTCATTATGGCCAAACAGTTACATTTTCATTAGACCAGAGGACATTTCTCCAAAAAGTAAGATCTTTGTCCCCATGTGCACTTGCAAACTGTAGTCTGGCTTTTTTATGGCGGTTTTGGAGCAGTGGCTTCTTCCTTGCTGAGCAGCCTTTCAGGATATAGGACTCGTGTTACTGTGGATATAGATACTTGTCTACCTGTTTCCTCCAGCATCTTCACAAGGTCCTTTGCTTTTGTTCTAGGATTGATTTGCAATTTTCACACCACACTACGTTCATCTCTAGGAGACAGAATGCATCTCCTTCCTGAGCGGTATGGCTGCGTGGTCCCATGGTGTTTATACTTGTGTACTATTGTTTGTACAGATGAACGTGGTATCTTCAGGCATTTGGAAATTGCTCCCAAGGATGAACCAGACTTGTTTTTTCTGAGGTCTTGGCTGATTTCTTTTGATTTTCCCATAATGTCAAGCAAAGAGTCACTAAGTTTGAAGATAGGCCTTAAAATACATCCACAGGTACACCTCCAGTTCAGTACACCTCCTATCAGAAGCTAATTGACTAATTGTCTAAAGGCTTGACATCATTTTCTGGAATTTTCCAAGCAGCTTAAAGGCACAGTTAACTTAGTGTATGTAAACTTCTGACCCACTGGAATTGTGATATAGTCAATTAAAAGTGAAACAATCTGTCTGTAAATAATTGTTGGAAACATTACTCATGTCATGCACAAAGTAGATGTCTTAAACGACTTGCCAAAACTATAGTTTGCTAATATGAAATCTTTGGAGTGGTTAAAAAATGAGTTTTAATGACTTCAACACAAGTGTATGTAAACTTCAGATTTCAAATGTATATAAATAGTTTGAGTGTGTTGGGACACCAACTTGATTGTGTCATTCACAGTGCATCATGAGAGTGGCCGGTCGCTGCAGAGCTCTTGTGGTGCACTTTGTTGGCCGCGATTCTCTGATTGGTCGATCTTTCTCTTCAGGATTCACGGGTAGTGTAGTTCTTCATCAGAAATGTTGCTGTTAAACACGATTTTTAAAAAAAAAATACGACGAAATAACGCGGACTGATGGCTTCAGCACAAGAATATACCATCAATTAACAACTTTGAAGCTCAAGGTCGTTTTGTCTTTAAAAGTTTACATTTTCGTTAATAATCAATTCACCTACAGAAAAATGTTATGGGAATTTTACTTCCGGAACCCAGCTGTTGCACTCTAGCCAAATGCAGTTTATAATTGTTTCATAGAGCATGTCACACTGCAGGACGTCAACTTCCTAAAAGTATTTCAAGCTAACTAGCCATAAATCACTGTCTTTATAATCTTCTACATGTACTGCTGTCACACCCTGTCACTTATAGCACATGATCTGTCTCTTACAGACATGACTGTAGAGACGGAAGGGTTTCAGGTTCAACTAGCACTGAAAGCCTAACGGATGTAATAGGCATGAATGTCCTGTGAAGTGTGATCTGTGCAAGTACACACCCAAACACACAGCTGGAAGACAGGAAGAAGTAACTATGACTGTGAATTATCTTGTCTTAACTACGCAAATGAAGATAACATATGGAAAATGTCAGACTGAATAGCTTGTGGATCCACGGAAGCTCGATTTTCCACAAAACGACTTTATTTTCCCCACACAATCCTCCCAAAAGATGACAGAATTTTCATTTTTTGGGTGAACTATCCCTTTAAGAGCAGAAAAAAAAATTATTAATATCCATGAGGATAGTGTGACACAGATCTATCCAGTCCACTGCAGTAACCGCATGGAGACCAATCTCGTGACATCACAGGGTTTCCTCTTCCTTCCTGAACAGAGAAATCACAATGATTGCTCCATGCGACCTACATACGTTCCTCTGACAAAAGGCAAATTTAAGGGACAAAAGTGACTCCATCAACATTGTCTTTCTTCAAAGCCTGTCGTGTCAGCTTGTTGACCTGCGAGATCATCCTTATCCAATCTCTGTCAAAAAAAGAGCACTTCCATTACTTAAAAGAGAATAGGAAGAGGAAATGGATACTGCTTCCTGTTCCTGCAGTAGATTGCAAAGGACCATTTGGCAGAGCATGTGTCATTCAGACATACATAGAGAACCAAATATATCAATGCTTATCAATGAGGATTACCTGTTGGTCTGGAGCCAGTGTGAGAGAGTTTCGGCCTATTTGATGGAACTGTCAGTCACCCCATCGGGCCAGAGCTGTGTTGTCAATACAGCTTACATTAGGGGTGGGTAAAAATATTGATTATCCCATGTATCGTGATCTTCATTTGAACGATCTTGATATGATTCTTAAATCCCAAGATCGATCTTTTACTGTATGCGCAACACTCTACTACAATGAGAGGAAATCACTCGCATTTGCAACTAAATTTTCCGGTATGCGACTAAAAATGTACAGTATATATTTGGCAACTGGCTGGTAAATGTTCAGATTTCACTCAACAGTGATTGTCATTGTGTCGAAAATTTTTGTTGCAAATTCTGATGATTTCAACTTGTTATGCGAACGTTATCCAGCTGGCTAACCTAGATGAGGTTTTGTCGAAACTGCGAGAAACGGCTCGTGGTTGTCTTAGTAGCATCAGTTGTGTAGAAAATTATAAACCAATCAGAAACGTTTTGCATCATAACCCAACACTTTCCAGCAAAAGTGCATTTATAAATGTATAGTTGTCATTATATTATAGGGCTGCACGATAAAAATGCATTTATCGAACTATTACAAGTGAACACATGACTGTTCACATTATTAGGAACACTATGGTCCTAATAGAGTGCCCAACATGGTCTTCTGCTGTTGTAGCCCATCCGCGTCAAGTTTCAACGAGTTGTGCATTCTGAGATGCTTTTCTGCTCACTACAATTGTACAGAGTGGTTATCTGAGTTACCGTAGCCTTTCTGTCTGACCATTCTCCGTTGATCTCTCTCATCAATGAGGCATTTCCGTCCACAGAACTGCCGCTCACTGGATGTTTTTTGTTTTTGGCACCATTCTCAGTAAACTCTAGAGACTGTTGTGTGTGAAAATCCCAGAAGATCAACAGTTACAGAAATACTCAAACCAGCCCCTCTGGCACCGACAATCATGCCACAGTTGAAATCACTGAGATCACATTTTTTTTTTTACCATTCTGATGGTTGATGTGAACAATTACTGAAGCTCTTGACCCGTATATGCATGTTTTTTTATGCATTGCACTGCTGCCACACGATCGGCTGATTAGATAAATCGCATGAATAAGTAGGCATACAGGTGTTCCTAATAAAAAGCTCAGTGAATGTATATCGCAAGGGCTTGAAATAACAGAATCTCAATCTACATCGGTGGCCGATCAATGGGTGCCTACCTTGAATCAGTCAATTATTGAACAACTCATAACATAAAAAACGCTTATTCGTCACCACCTACTGGAGTAAATAAGCAATCTCCATAAATAGTCACTATAACAAATCAGTAAATGAAATGAAAATGATCCATGAAACAAAATTACCAACATTATTTGGAAAACACTGAGAAGCTGAGTAATGCACATAGTAAAGTGTCCCAGTGCTGTTGGACTGTATATCAGCACTCTTGGTTTGCTGTTTGTCCAAACAGATTAGAGGACCGGAATTTACTGATGTATAATGAACATATTAAAAAAGCAAAACTAAAATGTATGTATTTTTTTTGTACAGGAACCAGTGAAAATGTTGGCAGAGCAAATAAAAATTTGAAATATCGGACTGGAAAGCAGAAAAGATCCTTATTGTTGAGCCTTGCACATAGAGTGAGTGTGTACATACACTCTAAATACACTTCATCAGTTCTTCATGTCCACACATCCTCAGTAGAATCTCTGATAGGAGGTTTGAGCAGTGCTCTCATAAGCCAGTGTGTTTCTCACTGTCAGGAAAACACTGTAGGGATAATGTGACAACACAGTGTCCCATTTGTGTGTGTACTGGTGTTGCTATACTTGTAAGGAGAACATTTCTTCACAAATATAGTAAAACATCTTTTAAAAAGACTTGTAAGGATGGTAATGATGAGTAAATGATGACAGAATTTTCAGTTTTGGATGAATTATTCCTTGAAGTACTTGAGATAAACCCTGAGTGCGCACACAGCAGTAGGAGACTCCTCAGACAAAGATTTCAACTTTGCTCATGGAGAATATGTGCTTACTGTCAAAATACCAATGCTCTCAATATAGATTCTTAAATCCCAAGACTGATTTTTTTCATCAATGCGGCAACCTTCTACAATGAAGCAAATCACTTGCATATGCAAACAAATTTCACACTATGCGACTAAGAATGTCTGTGATTGGCCACTGGCTGGTAAATGTTTGTGGTAAATACTTGTAAATACTACAAATTATGCATGTAAACAATAGACATGTAACAAAATATAAGTACAATATAATATGTGCAATTTCAAGATGTCATAATTATTGTTGGAATACATAGGTTTGTACATAAAAAATTAAAAAAAAATCTAAAATGTGACTCAAATGATGAAACTAATGATAAAATACAGTTGCAAGCAGCAATGCCGGGGTCAAGCCAATTATCGGCAGCATGAGCAGGGAAAGAAGCATCGTGACACATTTAAGTTACACAACAACGTTTTCAACTAAAAACGGAAAACTTTTTATGCGTTCGTTTACACGACAATGGCGTTTTGGGGCCTGAAAATGCAAACATTTGGAAACGGGTTTCCAAGTGCAAGTTTTTGAAAACGATGCCGTTATCGTCTCGGTGTAAACATACAAAAATGCGAATTTGTGAAAACGATGACGTCATGCGCACATGTATTACATGCTATATAATGAATGATGGATTGATAGGCATCAGTTTGTTATGTATAATTTAATCAATATGAATACTGGTGTCTGTACAAATAACAATAATCAACAATTTATTCATTTGGAGTGTTTTGAATGGAGTGTGAACATTGTACAGTAGGCAGAACCTGCAATTTGAAAATCTTGAAATTAATGGATTCAGATGGGAAAAATGTATTTGTATTTTAAATGTTATTTATTTATTTATTTACTTAATTTTATTTGATGTGCTTTTACCCTGCAGTTCATTCACCCACCACTTATGTATATAGCCTATAGACAGAGATGTGATGCCATGTACAGTATTCAGTGATATGCTTAGAATATGAAAACAAATTTAGATCCAGTGTACACAAGACCTCTCTCTCAGTCAGAAGATATCCATATATCAGAGTTCTGTCTGATATCCAAAACCAGTCAACATCAACAGCTTGTTATGTTAACTTACTCTCCTACCAGCCCAAGAGTCAGCAGGGGGAATACAGAAGAAGGCAGGAGACGAAGTGATGGTGACAATGAGCAGAGTTTATTGAATAATCTAGAGAGTTCAGTCTATGCGTGCGAGTACTTCAAAACAACGCGCAAGACATTCAAAACTACAAAAGCGGACTACAGGACTGTGTTTGTGCTGCTCAAGATTTTGAGTTTATTGACGCTTCTCCAGCAAAGTAATTGTAGTAATAAAGCAATCTCATCGTCTGTCCAGACAAAACTGCTCGATGCTTTCGCCATCTTCATTGTTTGTATTCACCGCTCTGTGGAAGGATGCTCATGTTCGCAGGCGTGTAGTGTTTCTTTACAAAGTGACAGACAACTACTGGCCTGGCATGCATAATACAGCGTTTCTAGTTGTTTTCGCGGATCCATGTGAACGGGGATCATTTTGACAACGTTGTCGTCTGTACGTGAAACTTTTCAAAAACGCAAAGGAAAAACGTTTCAGTTTTTAGTACATCGTTGTCGTGTAAACATACCCTTAGAATTCTGATGAATGCTGTATGAGTTAAAGATAAATAAACATCTATGGCCATGTTTCTCAAGATACACTACTGTTCTATTTGCGTGTACTAGTGGCACATTAAAATCTCTATCATCGGCAGAACAAAAGTGCTTGCTCTTTTGGCTATTAGTACATTGATAAAGAGCGTTTACTCAAGGTTGTGCAGAGGGTGTTAAGTGCAACACTGCACACTATACATTGTTCTGTGTATTCTCAAGCACTTTGTAGGATTTTCTAGAAATAAATTGGAAAAGTCCGTTTTTACAATGTCAAATTTGTTGATGATTGGCCAATGGCTGCCATGTTTCTCAATATATGCAACTGTCCTCATGATCAATGATGGTAACTCCCACAAAGTCACTGAATGCAAAGACACTGCATGCAAATTTTGAAATTAACTGGACCAATGTTTCTATATTTAGAGCCACTTTCATATTGTTCCCTGTTATAGTGCCACTAAATGGCCAAACCCCGCAACTTTTTCTGTGTGTTCTCAGGTTGAGCCCTTATATAAGTGTCAAGTTTGGTGAAAATATCTAATTTCATTTAAGAGTTATATCAATTTAAGTAAAAGCAGAGACCACTTTTAAACTTCATCTGCCTGTTTTTGGTATTTACGAGCAAAATTTTGCCATGTTCTCTTCTATCTTAAGAAACGTTTCTTATTTTGGTGGTTTCGTTCCGATCGGACTAACGGCTTTGAAGCAATTCGCTGAAGTAGTTTTGGAACTATTTTCGAAGTGGCAACAGGCCATAAGGCCAACCATAGAAAATATGGTATCATTGCGCTCGGCAAGTCCTCCTGAACTTAACGAGACCAGTCCTGTGAAAATATGAAAAAGTTATAAGCTCACAAAATTTCAAAGTTAAAAAAAAAATTTCCCACCACTAGGTGGCGCCGGACCCAAACGTTTCAGGCACCTTCAAGGCATGGTCCTGATGACACATACAAAGTTTCGTAACGATATGCCAATGCGTTCATAAAATACCGCATTTTGCGACAGAATTCAAAATGGCCGACATGGGAAAATTGGGTATCGTTTGACTCAGAATGTTCCACTGAATCTAGAGACCAGTTTTATAATTTTTGGCCAAAGCATTCAAGAGTTATAAGCCAAAATAGCCTTCTTTTTTCTATCTCCTGACCAGTATGGGGCAGTGTGGCGAAACGCTGCAGGTGACCTCAAGATATGATGGCAATGACACATGCCAAGTTTTGTCACAATCTGTCAAAGTGTTGCGGAGATACAGCATGAAGTCCATTTTGGTGTACTCACCATCAACTTCGTGAAGCCATGTCTCAGGAACGATTTCAAACATCGAAAAAAAAGTGATAACTTTTGTGTAGCTCTATCTCACGATCGCTTTAAAATAATTTTGGTGGAAAATGGACAAAAATTGTAGGAGTAGCAGCGAAAACATGGCGGAAAATCTAGTCGGGAGAAATCGAAACCAAGGTATGCAATCGACTCAGTGTGAGCTCAGGAATCAGGGGAAAAAATCATTTTGTCTCTTACAATTTTGACTTACTGTTCAAAAGTTATTAGTGAAACATGAGTGAAACTTTGACCTGTTGGTGGCGCTAAAGGGTTTGAGTTACAGACTCCAAATTCTAGAGTTCAGTTCAGACTGTCCTCTAGCTGTGTGCAAACTTTCATAACTTTCCTGCGAACGGTTCTATGGGCTGCCATAGACTCCCATGGCAGAAAAAAAAAAAAAAAGAATAATATAAACACTAACGATTACAATAGGGGTCTTTCACCCTTTCAGGGCTTGACCCCTAAAAATAATTTGTAAAAAAAAGGTTTTTGTAAAGTTTCTAGTTAGAAGGTCCCCTGTATAGCTAATAGCATTAGCTGAGAGAGAATCTTGCATATATAAGCAAAATGGACATTAAAACTGAAATACACCGGTCAGCCACAACATTAAGGCTGAAACGATTAGTCGACGTTGTTATCGACAACAAGACATTTCAGTCCACAGAACTGCCACTCACTGGATGTTTTTTGTTTTTGGCACCATTCGGAGTAAATTCTAGAAACTGTTGTGTGTGAAAATCCCAGAAATACTCAAACCAGCCCGTCTGGCACCAACAATCATGCCATGCTCCAAATCACTGAGATCACATTTTTCCCCATTCTGATGGTTGATGTGAACATTAACTGAAGCTTCTGACCCGTATATGCATGATTTTATGCACTGCATTGCTGCCACATGATTGGCTGATTAGATAAACACATGGATGATTGTTGGTGCCAGACGGGCTGGTTTGTGTATTTCTGGGATTTTCACACACAACAGTCTCTAGAATTTACTCAGAATGGTGCCAAAAACTAAAATCATCCAGTGAGTGGCAGTTCTGTGACTGAAATGTCTTGTTGATGAGAGGTCAACAGAGAATGGCCAGACTGGTTTGAACTGACAAAGTCTACAGTAACTCAGATAACCACTCTGTACAATTGTGGTAAGAATAATAGCAAGAATAGCGGGTTGGCGCTGTTTTGGCGGCACAAGGGGGACCTACGCAATATTAGGCAGGTGGATTTAATGCTGTGGCTGATCGGTGTATACCCACTGAATTGGAATCTAACTGAATAAGACTTGGAATCATATCAAGTTGAGAGCCTGTGAATAAAAAAAAATGAATTGTGAAATCTGTATCAATCAAGGGAGTTTCGGCAGGACATATCGAAAGTCTTGTTCTCTCGAAGGTCAACTTTTAGGGGTATACAAGTATATAAATGGCTTTAAAGCTAATAGACATGGACTAAGCACCACAAAACTGCCATTTTGATTTCATGGAGTCTTAAAATATCATCTGGGATGTCAATCACTATAAAAGTTAAGAAAACTCAGTTGTGTCTAATCTCAGGCAGACAGAACCTGCTGTGCTACATAATTTCAGGATCATTTGTTTTAGTAAATCAAGGCCTCGACCTTTTCTAAATTGCCACATACACAAAACCTCCAAACAGAAAAGAGCTGCTTGCATTTAGATCTCAGTCATTATGCAAGAATGACTGAGTGTCATTCTTCAAGAGTGTCATGTCCTGTTTAGTAACCCGGCAACAAAATTAGGACAGCAAAATGCAAGTCTTAACTCCTGCTGTAGTGTAGACCCTGCCCATGAACAGTGCTAAGCAAAACAATACAAGACAGAACTCCAGAACAGGACAAACTGCAACAGTCTTTGCCTAGTCTCACACACAGATCATCCTTTCTTCAACAGTAACCAACAACTTTTGTTTTTATATGATGCTGCATCCATGCTGTTAGGTGTCAGTATAAGTCCAATACGACTGGCAGCACAACAAAGCTTTACTGCATGCACCTTTACACTTTAAACCATCTGTTTTCGGAAGTAAAAATCCCATTCATTTTCCCCATAGGCGAATTCATTTTTAACGATAAATTAAACCTTTAAAGACAGACCTACAGTGAGGTTGTTAATGGTATATCCTTCTGTTGAAGCCATCAGTTTTTCAACATAATAATAATTTAAAAAAAGATCAGGTTTATTAGCAGTTCCTGGTGAAGAACTACACTACCCAAGATCCTGAAGGGAAACCATCCACCAATCAGAGAGTCATGGCAAAGTGCGCCAAAAGAGCTCTGCAGCGACCACCCACTTCCATGATGCACTGACAATGATTAAATCGAGTCAGTCTCCCTACATCCTCAGACTACTTATACGTATTTGAATATATCTGTATATTTCGCAATATACTTTAAATATATTGTTTCTATACTTATAATCAAAAACTTTAAATCGATAGTTTTATATTTTTTCCATCGCAAGTCGTTTGCAATGCTTCATGGGATTGTAGTCAGACTGATCTCTAAGTGAAAACGGAAACAGTAGGTTGGGTTTTCTTTTCTTTCTCCCCTTTTCTCCCCAATTTGGAATGCCCAATTCCCAATGCACTCTAAGTCCTCGTGGTGGCGTAGTGACTCGAATCAATCCAGGTGGCAGAGGATGAATCTCAGTTGCCTCCGTGTCGGAGACCATCAATCCGCGCATCTTATCATGTGGCTTGATGAGCGTGTTACCGTGGAGACCTAGTGCGTGTGGAGGCTTCATGCTATTCTCCGCGGCATCCACACACAACTCACAACACGCCCCACTGAGAGCGAGAACCACATTATGCCGACCATGAGGAGGTTAACCCAACGTGACTCTACCCTCCCTAGCAATCGGGCCAATTGGTTGCTTAGGAGACCTGGCTGGAGTCACTCAGCACGGCCTGGGTTTGAACTTGCGACTCCAGGTGTTGTAGTCAGCGTCTTTAGTTGCTGAGCTACCCAGGTCCCCTAGGTTGAGTTTCTTTAGGTAAAATCTGCGTGTGCTAACCGAAATTTGAAACACTGCCCCAGGTGGCCAAATCGGTAACTGTTGTTGAGCATATGGGCATGTGTGAGCTTCATTTTCCAGGTGAAATGTTCAGGGAGTGGCACCAAAAGAGAGTTGTGAAGCTAGTTGTTTTCAGCTATACAGGCTATTTCATAAACTGAACCCCCAAACCCAAACCTAAACCTAAACCTAACCTCGCTGGTAACAAACAACACTTCTGGTCGTGCCACAAGAGAAGGTAAACATTTGATCCAATGGAAAAATTTCTGATGGGAGATGGCACTTGTCATTGAGTAGGCATAGCCTAATGTTGCTAGGTTTCTGGAACTCTCGACACAACATGCCAACTTGCCATGTGTTCATCTTGTAGTATATTCCCTCAAGAATGACCAAGAACAAAGTCTTGTACGTTTGTCTTTAGCCCCATTTTTAGATACTTTTTTGCTTCAAATCAAAGTTTCTAATGTTGTGATTGACCTCGGAGCTGGCTGATTTGGTTCATGGCTTAGAACTCATTTATACAGAATTTTATGAAATCACAATGGAAATAATTAATGGGAAAATACTTGGCTGAAAAAAGTGAACAGGCACTGTTGCGCTCTATTGTGGCATAATCAAGTTCAGTTTTACCTGCCTCTAAATTAGGGCTGCAACTAGCGATTATTTTGATGATCGATTAATCTAATGATTATTAGAACGATTATTCGACTATTTGCCGATTATTGCAATGATTAATCATTAGCTCTTAACCGATTATTCAGCTTGTGCCCAACTTATAAAGACAATAAAGAGGACAAAATCATCTTTTAGCAATACCTCTAAATGACATTCACCGAATTAAAGGAAAAAATAGCTTTTATTAAGTTTAATTCAGTAAAGAAATTCACTGCAAAAAAAAAAAAAAAATACAATTGTTATCAAGTGTTTTGTCTTGTTTTCCATTTAAAATTGTCTAAAATCCTTAAAACAAGATACATTTACTTGAGAAGCAACATATAAGATATTTAGACTTGCTTTCAGAGAATGTATCTTAAATATAAATGTATTTTTTCACTTGGTACTTCTGCGAGTGCAGTAAAGACTAAATATACTTATATTCAAGATCTGTTCTCTAAAAGCAAGTCTAAATATCTGATATGCTGCTTCTCTGGTAAATGTATCTTGTTTTAAGGATTTTTAGATATTTTAAAATATTAAATATTATATTCAACATTCTACAGTATAACTGCTAAAGTAAATGTACTTTGTTTTAAAGGAGTTTGAGGAAAACAAGCCAAAAAAGTCTAATCAAAAACTTATTTTGTTGCGGTGTATAATGGGGCAAAGACTACCCTCTCTCACCTTTCTGTTCACTTCAATCTATCTTTAACTAAAAAAAAAAAAAAAAAACATCTCTCTTATTAATAAAGCTGCGTATTGCCAATTTTATTCACGTTAAGAAATGCACAGTGACACATTCATATGTGTTTACATGACCTTCTTCCGTATTATTTGAACTTTATTAAAGCTATAATGCATTCAATATAACTGCATTAAAGATGTAACGCCGGGGTGTTTCCTTTAAAGACACTCAACACATAAGTTTTGCTTCAGCAGTGCAGCAGCTCCGGCTCCGCTTATTCCACAATGAGAGTGCTTCTGTATTTACTTGTTTGGTATTTTTTATAATTTCCTTTGTGATTTACATCAGCTGAAGCTGTTTGGAAAGTTTAGAGTGCATCTGGACTGTGAGATGTGTAATTCTTCCTCTCCTCAGTCAGGCGTGAACTGCAGTACTGATCTCACGTGTCATCATTAGAGTTTAATGTGATCTCATCATACGTTAATTGAGATCAAACGACTACTCGACAATGGAAAGTTTTGTCGACATTTTTTTATTGTTGACGTTGTCGACTACTCGTTTCAGCCCTACTCTAAATGTCACTTTAAAAAATTAACTGTGGTTTGTGGTTCAAAATGGCCCTTTTTCACTGTTGACCAAACTTTGTGCCAAATGTCAAAAGTCTAGCCCTGCAAGAGTAGTTTTTGCCAGACCACAGACCCAAACACACACTCAAAGCTGTATGTAATCACAGTCGATGTTGGTCTACCCCGGATTTCAGCTCTATTCACAGAGACTAGCCAGAAGATCTCTAAACAGAGCTGTGATTGGCAGAAGCAAAGAAAGTCAACTGCGATTTGCTGCTGAGAGAATCCATGAGAGACTGACGGACGGGGACACCACCATATATTTAACCAGATCAGGCACACAAACCTGCATCAACCACTGCAACGTCACCACAGGTTAAACACTGCTGTAACAGCTAGCAACTTTTATCCATTATGAGAGGATAAAAGTATCTGGATAAAAATCTAAATTTCTTCCAAAAGGTTTTTACTGTGACCAGATTGTTTATGTCATTTTACACCAAATCAAAGCTGGATAGTTTTACCAGATACCTGAATAGGAAAGTTTGTTAGGCTGGGTGATATCAAATATTTACAGTATATTCCCAGTGATTTCACTGGCAAATATCGCAACGATTTTAATGCACTTTTTATTTAGCCATTAAGACTAGTTTCACGATCCTTCCTTGTCTCACAACTGGCAAGTATGAGAGCTTTGAGAGATGTTTCAATTGCATCTCTGATTTAAATTTCAGTAGTAGAAACGATACATTTGCAAGTTCAATTCATTTCCATGAGTCGGTGCAAACTTTCAATTTCATAGATAAATAAACTAAATACACTATACATGCTCCGGTATAAAATGTTCATACTGTGATAATTGATGAAGCTTTTATTGTGGTATATGGTGTTATCGCAGTATTGTATTTAGAGGTAAACCAATATATCGGTTTTACCAATTAATCTGTGCCAATAGTTGCTTTTTGGAACTATCGGTTATCGGCAAAAATCGATGCCAATAGCTGCCGATAGTTTATTTTTTATTCCAGAGGATTCTACCTTTAGGACGGCTTGGTTGTACAGTATAACAGAAGCCTCTAGAGGTGAAATAAATACAATCACTGATGCCTCGTTGGGATTTTCTGTATCCAAATCTTTCATCATTGACTTTATTCATCCATATTTTTATCCTCACTTCAATGCATATAATGCATATAAATCAAGAGATCTAAATTTAAGTGAGGGCATGCAAAAAAAGTGTGATATGGAAACGTGCCCAATATCTCCTTCATCCTTTTATAAGGGGGAGGGTCAGAAGCTTTTCTCCTTCAGCCATGCTTTTCGTCCACATTGGGTTTTTTTGTTTACATTCTCAAATCGCCATGAAATATTTATAATTTACAAGACGATGCGTGACTTGCAACAGATCTTTTCTTTAATAAACAGTCTGAATGTCATTTTGTGTGTGTGTGTGTGTGTGTTAAAATGTGTTAGTAAAAATACATGCAGGCAAATATTGGTGTTTATTACTATGTCAGCAGGAGAGAGATAAAGGAGGAGCCAGGGACACCAGAGAGAGAGAGACACACAACAGTGTGTGTGTGTGTGTTTGTGTGTGTGTCTGTGTGTTATGTTTCAGTGTTTTGCAAAGGCACTGTTATTGAAGGATGGGGCAGTTAAAAACACTTCACAAACAGAACCGTTTCATTCGTGAATATTTAAAATGCCATGACTGTCTGAGTGTTAACAGTTTATTCAGTATATTCAGATGCACCAACACGGATGTGCATTGTGTAAACCCTGCAATTTTGTTTAATAATGTCGTGTTTAATAATGTCGAGGTTCACTCTCTTCCGGTTGAGTTTGCTGAATTTGAGGGGCTGTATGATGTTAGCCATCAAACAGTGGGCATTTATGTTGAAGTTTTAAGGAGGCGTTCAGGCCAAAATCAAGCGTTTCAGACAGAGGGCCAAAAACAGGGTGGACAATTATCATATATTACTAAATTGTGACGATTTTGGTGGGAAAACATTTATAACATTATCAGTGGACCTCAGGGAAGATAATCTACTTGGCAACATTGACTGTTGAAATGATGGTTCCACTGAATAAAAAAAAAAACCTTTCAAGCTATTTTAAAACAAACACATCACACACAAAACTTTATATTGAATATGACCAAAAGGCGTAAAATATTAAAATAAAATGTTTTAGCTACATTGACCGTCCTTAGCAGCTTGTATCTCTGAGAAACATGACCACTGCTGTAAACACTGAAGGTCCAGTTATAGAAGGGAATTCTATGCATTTGGAATGAGTTGATGTCCATTCATAGCTTGGCAGTAGCATCAACTTCTGAAGGCTTGAGAGGTCTTATTTCAGCACAAAGTAGTGAACTCGATCCTACTGGTCATTAAATACAGACTAACGCATCCCTAAATACCTACTGTACTATAAACAATCATTATCAGGTTGAAGTGAACAGACTCCCAAGACGCAGCTTAAGAAGAAACATCGTTCCTAGCTCACACTCATAACAATCAGTTAATAAACTCATAATTGTCCTAGAATGTTTCTAAAAACTCTTTGTTGTAGAATTCCTGACAAAATCTAGAACCCTTTGATGATGCTTCACAAATACCCAATGCACGCTTCATTCTAGCTCTACAAGTTTAACCTTGCAGGATACCAAGAAGTATCTATTCCAAAAGCTGACCTTCGCTTAATTGGGAGTTTTATTTATGTTTGTACGTGGCGCCTGACAGAAATGAACGTCAAAGCCCTGTTGGGGTAAGTCATATCAACCCTTCAGGGAAAAAAGAAAAAGAAAAATGTGATGTTTTAGAAATTTCCAAATTAAAAATGTGATTATTTTTCTTTTCAATGTTTTGCTTATCCTTAACAAAACAGCCTACTAGGACTGGGCGGTATGACGATGTAATCGGATATCGACGATGTCTTCCAAAGATCCCGATGCCAATTGCGAACAGAATATGATCGACAGTATCGGGAAATGGCAAAACCATGGACCTGGGAAGTCGGCAAATATATTAAAGAGTGGCCAGGGTGTGAAACTAGCGGTTGAATCCAGTCTGCAAGTTCCTCATCTACATGTATTTCATGCGCAGGTCATTTTGCTCATCTACACACATCAGGCGGGCGACTTGCGAGACGTCTCGCAGTGACACATGACAAGAAATGCTGTTAGTCACAAAGACACACGCTTGAAGAAACACACTTTATTATATTTTTAAGAACACACAAAAGAAAAGTGGTCAATGCTTGTGTCTGATTCGCTGTTTGTTCAGAGGCGTGCAACACAAGCCTGTCTCATGGAACAAGCACATGTAAAGAAACTCTATTTTCTCCGTTTCATTCGTCTGAAAACGGTTTGCTAGAATAATGTCGTCTATGAGAATGCTGTAAATGATCTCCGATCATCTCGGGAGGTGCTGTGAGTTTAGTTCGCTTTATTTCCTCACGGTTACCGTACATTGTGAACGCAACTCTGCAGGTTCAGTAATATATATTTTTGCATTAAAGAAACAAAGATGAAAGTGATTAAATCATAAAGACACATTCACCTTGAATCTAGTTTTATTTTATTTTCTTTAGGCAGCATTAACTTTATTACCAAAAGGAATAAAGAGAACACACATCTGGCAGCATTATATTGGGAACACAAGGGATTGAGGAAATTAGGCTTTATTATTATGATTATTATTGTCTTTACATTTATAATTGTCTTTAGTTCTTAATCTGTAGGCTATTAGTAATTTTCCACCTGTTGTCGTTGACGGATGCAAATTTTGCAATCACCTAGTTCTCTTAAAAGATTGCAGAACAGTAGCCTAAAACATATTTCCACATGACTTACTACAGGATTAAAACACAAATGCAAAACTGTAGCCTAGGTTATTACAACAAACCCCAATAACTGTATATACTTCTATATACCCTACAATATTTGTATATATTAGAAATATTGATGTAACTGTTCAACTGGCCCCTGATGGAATACACCACCACCTGTAGCTAGTTTGAGTCCCCTGCTGTTTGCAATAACAGTGATGTTATTCACCACTTGACAACAGGAACTAAAAGTAGGGTGTGTCCGCCCAGGCAGATGAGCAGTTATATTTAGGTCATTTTTTGTCTGTTTGCGCAATCAGTGCGATAAAGCACATTTCCTTTGCGGGCGGGATGCCACACGCCACTCACTGAGTAATGGTCAGAGGGTCACAGATGTTTGTTTCACTATATTATATTACTGAGGACGTCTTTTAAATGCAATGGCTTTTATATGGAGGTTACAATATTTTCTATACCTTGACCCTAACCCCGAACCTGCATCAAGCACAAAAAATAAAAAGTGTATGCATCGAAACCTATAAAACAAGACACACAGAGAGACTTTTGTTTGTACCAGTTTCATGCATGTTGATGCTGTTTTAAATTGTTATGATCTTTTACATAGGACGTTACAACATTTCCATTTGTTCTTTTCACAGTAAAAGGGGCACAGTGGGAAAACTGGAATGAAATGCCATTTTTCAATATACTGTATAACAACAAGCAACTATAAAAATAACATCTACACACTTGTACTGTACTGATCCAGATTAGAAATCGCACACACAAAATGTACGTATATAACTGCAGGCTAGCTTCACACCTGAAGATGCTCTTTGCATTCCTGGAAAGCTGAGCTGTTTTAGCCGGAGGGAGGACGTACAGCTGCCAGCATGTACTGTATATATATATATCTTCATTATCACACACACGCTCAGGTTTGTGTACATAACCGTGAGAGAGAACAGAACTCTAAGCCGGGAAATCCAAACTCAGAAAACCTCAAGAATACCGCAAGATTAATTGACAAATTGCCCCAAGTCAAGGATTAGCTTGACAATTCACACCTTCAATTATGTCATCTGTAGGGAGACGCTAGACTTCAGGGATGGTGTCTTAAGAAAAGTGCTCCACAAGTTCTGTAAATTATATCTAACCCCAAACCGCGCTCTGTTTCGTGGGCTGTAAACCAACCTCACTCCTGAGAGTTCAACACCACTTCCTCCAAACCGATTGAGATTTAAAACTCAATCTCAGCACTTGCTGAATAGATCCAAAGATCCATGTGATAAACATAATAATGGGGACTTACCAAGCTCAAACTGCTCGGAAACAGATGATTATTTAGACGAATGACAACAATATATCAATGCCAGTAAAATAGATTTGTTGGAGGTCTTTATTTTCATGGAAATTGCGTCGATTTTAAACCACGAAAAAGGCCCATCATGCATTTAGAGTGGATGTGATGTAAAACCACTGTACAGGGCTCTATTCAGTCTCGACATATTTATGTCTTTCATTAAAAATAAAGGATCACAATGATCAGACTCTAAATGAGGGGCCCAGTGGGAAGGCCCTGTGCTTGGCAGGATTACCGTGACTCCTTACATGTCACCCAGCCCGATTAGTTTTGAATAGCCAGAGTTGACTACAAGATGACAATGAGAAGACAACTCAGATATTCTACTCTGAGCTTTTCACATCATGGGACTCAGGAATTATTAGCTTCAATGGGTAATAACACCAAAATGGACCTATGTGATGCTTTGTTGTTGATGACAGCAAAATATATAATCATAACATTAATTCATTTACCTCTATATGTTCCTGTAAAATGTTTAAGAACAAAGAAAGTGCTCCAGGTAACAGTGGCTACAATAAAATATAGGCTAATATCAAACAGGAATATACATAAACTACCTACAACTGTTTAGAACGGTGTCATTTTGGTTCTTTTTGCAGGACGTCACAACGGTAAAATAGAAGCATTCATACATTTCTGAATATACAACTTGTAAATACAAGTTCTAGGCGTGAATGGTTTTTACAAGTCAGAATCTCGTAA
The DNA here is from genome assembly GCF_019703515.2 of Myxocyprinus asiaticus. Taxonomy (NCBI): domain Eukaryota; kingdom Metazoa; phylum Chordata; class Actinopteri; order Cypriniformes; family Catostomidae; genus Myxocyprinus; species Myxocyprinus asiaticus. The sequence goes on along the minus strand of NC_059392.1, from coordinate 25,980,193 downwards.
TGACTGTAATTCTGACGTGATGTGAAGTCACCATTATTTTGGCCAAGAACCTCCTACTTAGACAGAAAGAGGCCATCTGACTGATCTGTAAAGTGACAAACCACAGTTTGTTTGGTTTTTAAAGAAGTTTATCTGAAATACTTGAAACCCCATGTGAAAACATGAATTTAAATAGTAGCGCGGCAGTCTCTGTGAATGGCTGTCCAGAAAATATAGACTATTTCACTGACATAACACACAAAAATAAGTAAATAGTTTTGTTCGTGGATGTAGGGCTGGGCGATAAACGATTTCGATATTTATCACGATAAAAAAAAAATCCACAATATCGATTATAAGTAGAGATGTCCGATACCACACTCGTGTACTCGTACTCATAATAATGCTCCGATACCAAAAACTAATACCATCTGACGTACGAATGTCATTATGTAAACATTCAGCGCACAAATCAAATTCACGTTATGTCCTTGTGAGATTATTTTATCACAAAAGCTGCGATTTAATGAAATAAATATATAGTTTGCATGAGCCGCGCGCTGTGCGGGAGACAGTGTTGTGCGACGCCAGCTGTGCGTACCTTTTAATCCTCCTTGGCTCATAAAGGGAAAACAGTCATGATATAACTCCAATCTATTTTAGATTGTGCTGTGAGGTTCTGAATAATATTATGTTTCATTTGATTAAAGTTAATGAATTTATTTTAACACCATTTTGATGATAAAATTGAACTAAAAAGTTGATATGCAGTTCAGAGAAGAAAGAAAAAAAAACAGGTATCGGACTCGGTATCAGAGAGTACCCCCCAAAAAAAAAAAAAAAAAACATTAATGGTACTCATACTCAAGTCTCAAAAAATGGTATCAGGACATCCCTAATTATAAGCTTTTGAGTCATTTTCGATATTTAGCCTGTGTACTACATCTAGAAGATGATCAGGTGCGTGACACTAAAAACGCAAGCAGTTCGGCTTCAAACTGTATGAAGTTGCTAACGTTAGCTGTCTTGCTAACAATTAGGCCACGCCGGTCACTGCGGTCCGGGTCCGGACCCAAGACATCATGACGACGGTTGCGCCCTCTCATCGTCTCTAGTGAGCACCATGACAAAACAACAGTTCCCAGAACTGATCTATCTGTGCTGTATTCTTGAATATTTCTCATTTATGCCCTTTCCCACTCTGCATGCGTTGCCTCTTTTCCCCGCGTTTGAGTAGACATGAGGCGCCGCAGAAGATAACGTGGTTCCAGAGCGTCTTTATACCATAACGTTTTTTCCCTTCTAAATTTAGCTTTAATAATCTTCTAGATGTTTAAATGAAAGAGCTCGCCTTGTGTGTGTGCGCACGCCTCTCTAGAGTTTAGAGCGCCGTCTCTACCCCGGACAGAATGTCACGCTGCGCTCTATTGGAATTAGTTATATAATAATATACACTGAGTCAAAGTTTCTACATTATATGACAATAAAACTGGTTTAGCAAACGTTTGCAGAGACAGATGTTCAAAACACAGTGGATTAAGCTTTCTTTTGATTATCGTAAACCTGTAGAACAAACGCTAGCATTGCAGCATCGTTTATCAGTTTCGCTGCTATGAGACGTCTCTGTTGTACTCGGGTACTCGTGCCCATCCCTAATAAATATAGATATCAAACGATATGAAAAATAATATTGTGATAATATTTTTGGTCATATCCTCCAGCCCTACACGGATGCCTCAAACTATTCTTTTAAAGATTTGATGCCACTAACCTTGCAAACTTTGCCAAATCCATGATTATTTCACTCTCAAATGTGCTTGTATATCAACACAGTACCTCGTAAACAAAACTTTACACACGACATTATACTGGATTAAAGTATGCAGAGCAAAAAAGATGAATATAAAGATACTAGTTTTGTTTTCCCCACATTTCAGTTTTAGCTCATAGAGTTACCACCAATGAAAAGTTGGTATTTCAGAAACCAGAAAGCGAGACAGAAAAGTCCATCTGGGAGTGATTGTGCCACTCTCAAATGTGAAATGACAGTGATTGGGCCCATTAAACTCCTGACCTGGAACATTTTTACTAATGTGTTCCCAACACTGACATGGGCGACCCTCACCCAAAACACCAGGAAACAAGACTGTTACCCACACTAACTAAATTAGAGTTATTTGAATCAGTAACTGCAAACCACAGTCATGTCTTGCCCGATACCAACTGCAAAACTTAAATTGTTACAAAATGTTGAAAGCTAGCCATGAAAATGGCCAGTTTCCTAAGAGCATATATAACCTCTTTATAATTAAAAGATAAACTCTTCATTTTTTCCCTTTTCGTTAGTTTCATTTTTAGTTTTTTCTCTTGAAGTCTGGCCTCGCAGACCCAGCACACATGAAACTGGCTGGAACACACGTTTTTGTCTGAGACTCATTTGAGTCAGCTCTTGGCATCTCTTTCTTGTTTTTTCTCTCTCTTGGTCAGGGTATGACCTCGTAACCATGGCAAAAGGCTGCTAATATCAATGCAATGCCGCGACAGATGCGTTTGAGCTCATAATGTTAAAGTGCTCACTGCTTCATTCTCCCTCTCTCTCCTCAACAGTCCCCTGTAACTTCATGCTTTGTCTAATGATAAAAAGGCAAATATCAATAAAACGAATATCATATACCATCTGCTAATATGTGCATATCTCGTTTAAACAGATGTACAGTACTGTGCAAAAGTCTTAGGCACATAAGATGCTTCACAAAAACATTTGTCTTAAGATGGTTATTTATATCTTCAGCTTTAGTGTGTCAATAGGAAATATAAATGTTATACTCCCAAATATTACTTTTGCAAATAGATTAGAATAGAAGAACAGGGAGCCCTGCAACAGATGTCATGGCCCCCACAGAGCCCCCCCACTGAATATTGAGTCAGTCTGAGATTACATAAAGAGACAGAAGCAATTGAGACAGCTGAAATAGAAGAACTGTGGTGAATTCTCCAAGAAGCTTTGAACATCCTGTCTGCCAACAACCAAGAAAAACTGTATCCAGGTGTATCTAGGAGAACTGGTGCTGTTTTAAAGGCAAAGGTGGTCACACCGAATATTGATTTAGCTTATGTCTACTGGACTTTGTATGACATTAAGTGATAAATGAAAAACAATTTTTCCCAAGTGCCTAAAACTTTTACACAGTACTGTATGTGATAGGACTGAGTTCGTGGGCAATGAAGGAGTCAGGAGACAACAAAACAGGTTCAAGGCCATTGTTTTTAATTCAATACTTCTGGCTCAGACACTCAATTGACTGTATCCGCCGGAAACACACTCAGATCGTTGCTATCGTGCTTTCGGTTGCTCTCTCTCCCACACTGACGCTCTGGCGTGCCTTATCAGGTTTCCCTCCGCCATCACTATAATGAGAGACAGATGTTAGAGTAATCACAACCCAGGTGACGAGCCTTACCACTCTCCCTCTCCCACAGATAGGCACATGACCACACACCCCCATGCCACAATGTAATAAACCAACCTCACACAACTTGAGCAGATCCAGCATCCTGTGGAGCCCTCATAAATCTTCCTCTGAAGCACGTATTCTAACAGTCTCTCCACAACAATTCCCTTTAACTTTTCTAATGATAAAAAGGAAAATATCAATAAACTAATATCATATATACTGTCTGCTAATATGCACATATCTCGTTTAAACAGATGTAATTCACCAAAATCCAGTGCTTTCTTGTCGAGCGCTCCTCTAATATCTTCCTCTGAAGTGCATATTCAAACAGCCACAATCAAAACTTTAGGATCAGGATGAAAAGTTCCCCTGATTCACAAATCATGACGGTCAGTCCGTGACAATCCAAGCAGGCGATTCAGGCCGATTAAACTGTCAGGAGACTGCTGCTCGCACTGGATTCGCAGCACCGCGTGAGTGCAACTTCAAAGCAAAAGCAGTTCACGTGCACTATGAGTAAATGTCTTATTCACTATGCCCTGTATGTACAATTGGTTTGATTCTGTATTTTTTGAGAAAATGTAATTGCTAACGTGGACATGCAGGGCTCCAGACTGTAAATAAAATGGTTGCAAATGTGAACAAAAATAAATGATTGACAATAATTTAAAGTCTAGTCACCATTGGTGACAGTCGGGATGTGCTTTCATGTGCGGTTTCGCCAGATATCATCTTGTGAGTTATTGAATACATCTTTAGAGCGCCAGTGTGTCTCGCACAGATTTCCACAATTCTGTTGATGATATGAGCTCGCTGGCTGCACACAACAACAAACAGCGTGTGCCATGATGTTCGTTTCATGAACAAATGACTCTTTTGAACTGGGTCTTTATAATGAATCACCTGACAAGAGCTCATTTGCACTCAGGAGATCAGGATAGCAGTTTGAAATCGAGTCGCTTTCTCAGCGAATCAGCCGTCAGTGAGTTCACAACTGGGAGCACAGACATTTCAAAACAGTAGTCCCATGTGTATTTCGGGCATGATTATAATTAAAAGTCCCGTGTTATGTACCAAATCTTTTCCCCCCTGGTTATTATTGATTGGGATCAGAGTAGCACAATGAACTGCATCTGGGATTTCATTCAATTTGCCCCCTTGTAGTCTTTGTGTCTGGGCCATCTAGTCATAGCAAAGAAAGACTAAGATTTTTTTTAATATCATATACATATATGTATAATATATCAAATTAATTTAATATGCACTCCCATATAAATATTATATAAATATACACACACGTGTATTTATTTGAAATGTGAGATCCATCTTTTGATACTTAGGACCATTGAGGGACTCATACACAACTATTACACAAGGTGCAAACATTCACTGATGCTCAAGAAGGCAACACACTGGGGGTCTGGGTATCTCAGCGAGTACTGACGCTGACTACCACCCTTGGAGTCGCGAGTTTGAATCCAGGGCGTGCTGAGTGACTCCAGCCAGGTCTCCTAAGCAACCAAATTGGCCCGGTTGCTAGGGAGGGTAGAGTCACATGGGGTAACCTCCTCGTGGTCGTGATTAGTGATTCTCGCTCTCAATGGGGCGTGTGGTAAGTTGTGTGTGGATCGTGGAGAGTAGCATGAGCCTCCACATGCTGTGAGTCTCCGCGGTGTCATGCACAACGAGTCACGTGATAAGACGCACAGACTGACGGTCTCAGAAGCGGAGGCAACTGAGACTTGTCCTCCACCACCCGGATTGAGGGGAGTAACCGCGCCACCACGAGGACCTACTAAGTAGTGGGAATTGGACATTCCAAAAAAAAAAAAAAAAGAAGGCAACACACTACTATATGCATATTATAATGTATGTAAATACCCATTATGTAGATGCTGAAGGGAGTACTAAATAAAAAAAAATATCTTTTATCTCTTATATTTGCATAAATTCTAAAAGGGGTGTGAAAACTTATGAGGCAAAAGTGGAATGCAAATTTGTGCACTCAACTATACAGTATATATTAAACACCCAATTAATGAGCTATCAGCTGTCTATTCTTTGGCTTTCTATCTTGTTTTTGAACAACAATCTAAATCGAGCAATTCTGTGACGTGGCAACTAAAACAGCCATTTGGCTCCTAAATGTTTCAGTTTAGGAGCCAATGGCTCCTTAGTCATTTTGTTAGTCTGAAGCCCTGACATGCCATTCATGGTTGCTGGACTACTGTGTGAAACTGCTATTTCCTTCTTCCTATTATATTATGAATTTTTTCATGTGCAAATAAATTACTAAAATTTGATGACTAAACAGAAATCTGAAGAAACTGCTATCTACCATTTAAATTACAATATTATTTTTTTAGTTAATCTTTTACAAACTTAAAGTTTAGTTTGAAATTGAGTAAATGTAGTGCATTGATTTTTTTTTTTAGCAATTTTATGTTTGTTATTTACTATATTCAATTGTGTGATATATTGGCATTGTATCGGCCTATTGGCCACCCTGCTCTCTGGATATCGGCCATTAAAAAACCCATATCGGTCGATCACTACTCCAGATATCCCTATAAAATGCATATTTTTGGTTCACCTGGACAAAATGCATACATGGGTTCCTTAATACCTACTAGTTAACTAATAACTCAGACAAAGGACTATCGACTAGTCGATTATGAAAACTGGTAGTCTTGCAACTTTTACATGCAAATTCTGTTCTACAGAGTGAAACAATTGTCATGTCAGACAACTACTCTTTAATAAATATTTCTTTCTTAGAAAAAAAGAGGTTAACAGCTAAATATCATAACATCAAATTGTAATACTTACAGAAATGCAACATTTTAAGGCATGGTCACAATTACCTTCACACATCGAAATACAGTCAAACACCGAATGTCCGTTGCACGAAATTCACCTTTTCTTGACAAGCAATTCATTGGCTGAAATAAGTTGTTTTGGTTATTCTATTTTGTGCCTGATAGTAACAACAAAAACAACAAAAGAAACCCTTAGGCAAGAAACAGTCCTATTGAAAGTCTGTGAAATAGGCCCTTAGTGTCACATCCAGAGTGGCCCCACGGGGCCTGTCCTCCTCTTACTTCCTGTGGCTGGATAGAGTTGTGCTACAGCCTGTGAGAGCATCTATATGGGGTCTGTTTCCACCCACACATGTATAAAGAGATTATTCTGACCCAAAGCCCACAGAGACACCATACCCTAAACTCCGCCAATGACGCTGTCATATGCCTCAACACCTCATCCAATAATTTTACCAGATACTCTGCTTGTTTACATGTTGCGTTCTCTGTCATTTAACTTGTTTAGCTATAATCAAATACCCCTACTGAACATTATGTGGATGTCATAGACCACGGCCTACTTATTAGCATCCTGCGGGCTGGTAAATCTTGTGTTTGACTGGCAGACTACAGGAATCTGGAACCATGTTCTTCCCCAATGGGTTTTGGATTGTTGAACTAAAGTAAAATGGGCATTCCAATGACACTAAGAGAACATTTTGGTCGCTACTCTGGAAACTAGAAATTCAATGCATATGAAGCGGCAAGACCAAAGAAAGCAAGACTCAGTTGCACAATAAAAACAATACTACCAATACACACACACACGCAATCCCAAGTCCTGAAAACAAAAGGAAACATTTCCATGGCTAAATGTAGTCAGCATGTGGAGTTCATTTGTTTCTGATAAGCATTAATGGACAACAGTGAGGTAATGATGAAGTCATGCTTGTCCACTGGAAAGGTTAAAATAAAAGTGACGGGTACATTCCAAAAGCTTTCATACTTACTCGAGCACCAACACACATCTGTGTGCAAACATGCTTACACTCATACAGAAATGCAATTGGCCCACAGAGCTTGTCAAGGCAAGAAATAACGGTTTCAGTTTGTGTTTGTCTAATACACGAGTGTATATTAACTATTTCAAATATATATCTCAGTGTCTAAGCTAAACCTTATGCTCTAGATAAAGGAATATTCTGGGTTCAATACATGTTAAGCTCAATCGACAGAATTTGTGGCATTTACCTTTTTGGGTTGTGTTGATAAATATATTAATATATCAGAATTTAATTATATATATAAAAATGATACATTAAATTCATTTTAAAATGATTAAAATGGATTTATAAATATAAAAATGTATTAAAATAAATAGTATATATAGTTAGTTAAATAAACAGCAAATGAAATGCATAGTTTGGGACCTGTTGTTAATTAAAAAAATATATATTCTCATAATGTACCAAATTAGAAGGTTCCATGTATAATTTACAGAATTAGCTGAATGAAAAATTTAAAATACTAAATTAATTGGAATTGAAAAATCTGTATCAATAACCCATCCCTATTCTACAGTGTCTGACCCCAGAAAGCATGCTGTTTCTGCATGCTGTTCTATACCAGAAGCATCCGTTGCGGTGCATCACACCAACAGTAAATGGGTGTCCCCAGTGGCGCAGCTACTGCTAACAACACAAATAAACAGTTTTGAACATACGTGCTGACACGTCCAGTTTAGACAGCCTAAAGCCGTTGCGTCAATGGACACGCCCGGTGTAGACAGGTTGTTAAAGACCGATCAAATTGTGAATTCGGCAACAGGAGGTCGAAAGTTCTGCTGATAAAATCGGTCTGTGCTTAACGAAATTCAAACCAGTTCCCCAAGTGGCCGAAGCGTGAAGTGTTGAAGTGAAATGTCCAAAGAATGGCGCCAAAAGCGAGTTGTATTTGATGTAATACAGTTGTAAACTATGTAATAGAGCGCAACAGTCTGGTTCCAGAAGTAAAAATCACAATTTATCCCATAGACAAATTAATTTTCAATTATAACTTTAAGATAGACTTATCATAAGCTCCGAGGTTGTTCATCGATGGTATATGCTTCCGTTGAAGACATCCGTCTGCGTTTTAAACTTCATTGTTTAAAGATTGTGTTTGATAGCGGAATTCATGATAAACAACTACATAACCCATGATACAGCACAGAAAGATCCACCAATCAGAGAATTGTGGCCAAGGAAACACACGAAACGTGTTTAGGTGTGACCGCGCGCTCCCATGATGCACTGTGAATAACGTAATCGAGTCAGTCTCCCTTCACCCTTAAACTACTTATATATTGGTGCATATGGGAATATTTTGCAATAAATGTCAAATATATCGTTTCTATACTTAACAACCTTAAATCAATAGTTTAATATATTTCCATAATTATTTATTCAATGACATCATTCGCAATGCTTCATAGGATTGTAGTTTGTGCCCTCATGAAAGACGGTAAGTACACAGTCTTGTACTCTTGTCTTTATGTCAGATTTTCAAAAATCTTTCTTGCCTCAAAACAAAGTTTGTGATGTTGTGATTCTCCTCAGGGCTGGTTGGTTTGGTTCATGGTGCACAACTCTTTTATGAAGGATTTGATTAAAAGTCTATGAAAGAAATGAGTGGGGAAAATACTTCCGGAACCCAGACGGCTGAAAAAGAGGGAGGTCACTGTTGCGCTCTATTCAGTCAACAGGAATGCATATTTTATTCACTATACTCCCTAACCCAAAACCCAACCCTAAACCTAATCATCAGTGGAGTAAAAAATGCAACCTCCAAATCATTGTTTATGTGAATGTAATTACTTTCAGGTTTTTAACAGGACCATAACCCGTGTCTCACAGATTGATCAAGTCTGCAGTTGAATTCTGCAATTTAAAGGCAATATTAGTAGATAGATTTGACAGCGGACCCTGTGACACCACGGGATAAATGCTAGGAAAGAGAGATTAATAGATATATTTAAAAGGCAAAGTGCTCTCTGAGGTCATATTTGTTCAAGGGACACAGAGTGTGTATTAACATTGGCTCAAAACTTAGTGAGCTGCCTATCTAACAGGGCCGTAACACTGAGGAGGGCGTGCCACCTAATATTCAGATTACTGGTATATCAATATAGATTTTGAATATTTGTATAGCCTACATCCTTCCTACCTAGACAGCATTTTGGGCATAATAAATCAGTTACTCAAATGTAATACAGTACAAATTAAATTTACTTTTAAGTTACTTTCTAAAACACTTTTTACAGAAACATTTGTTTTACTGCTCAACGAATTAAAAAAAGTGTCTATATTTTATCATTGTTTATGGTCTCACACCCTTCAGCTGTCACACAAAGCAAAAAGACATACATTAATTCATATTTTAAATGTATTATAAATACTGTTATTTTAGAAATATGTGTGACCCAAGTATACTTTGAGGTAGTTACTTTAACTGAGAGCCAGTAACTGTAATAAGTATTTTAAATGCAATGTGTTACACTACTTTTGATTTAAGATTACAGTAACTAATTAATATGTAATCAGATTACACCCAACACTGATAATAAACATAAAAACACAAACACGGGACACAAAGAGAAAGCCAAAAAAGCTGACTAGATAGGTTGCTCACTAGGTTTTGAGACAGTGTCAATATTTTACTTAACCTCTAAAGGTTTCAAGAGTTTTGAATGCAAGAACATATTAATAAAGGCACTTCACAAAGCCTATAAAAATGAAAGATCTCTAGCACAAGCTAGACAAATGGGACGAAAATGCATCACGATCTCCAAATTTGAGGATGTAATGCAACAATGCATAAAGCAAGAACAGCTTGCATACACATCAATCCAAGCATCTGCATACTTTCCCAAACTTTTGAGTGTCCATCACCTTCCTACACTCACAGCATGGGTATCTTAATAATAATCAGTGTCAATTTCACCTGCATACCACAACTAACCTATGCACCTATGCGTTTCAATGATTGTACACACTGCTCTATTAAACCCACTAATAACTTTAATGCAATGCAGGGGCAAACTGTTACTTCAAAGACAACCATGCATCTACCCCGTCGTAAATACATCACTTTTCTGCTGCATCAGAATGCAACTGAAAGCATTCATGAAACAGCACGAGCGCATTTTCTCAAGCGTGAAAGTATTCGCATTCAATATAAATAACAGATAGCCCCGTTGAATCTAATAGAGGCCTAATAACAGATCGGACGCGTGAAAAAGTCAAGCGTATTAAAAGCCGATTACCTGAAACGCGTTTGGGAAGTTGCGTCCAATCTGGTACTTTCATTCAGTCCCTCCGCACGATCAGTCTATAGAGCACGCGCGTTTTGAACTGAAGTCCGCTGTAGTTTCCCTTCAACACCGCATGAGGTCAGTAGCGCTGCACAGATGTGAACAGCAGAGTGATTGACGCCACAAACACGCGCAGAGGGCTTATGCTGATCTTTATGCTATACAGATCTACTTCAGTAGCTCGCTGCTCATTATATGGCAGGAAGTAACCGTTGCATTTGATTCAATACGATTGAATGAGGAGTAAAATGTTGCAGTTGTTGATAAATCGTGGGTTGTTTTTTTTCTCTCAGCTGGGGGTGTGATACCATGATGCCATAAACTACTTTAAATCGATCCGAAGTGATTTTTGTCTCTAAAAGTGGAAACTGAAAGCCCTTTCTCAGATATTCGCGCCTTTTTTGACAGATTAGTCTTAATCGACAAACAGCAACCATTTAGAGTGAAATTTGACTGAAAACTGACTTTAAACTGAAACCTTGTACAAGAAATAAACATTTGGAAAATAGTTGGAAATATGAAATATACATTTATGTTTCGAATGACTGTATCGCCTTTAGGAAAGAGAAAGTAAACTCAAACTTTGCCCAATGATGAGCCAATGCTCTCCCCTAGAGGCCAGTAATGGTGTTACATCACCGAGTAAAAACATAAAAACTGTTCAGTCGACAGCATTAGCGGCATAATATTGGTTACTACAAAACATTAATTCCGACTTGCCCCTACTTTTCTTAAAATAATAATAAATAATCTGGGTTACAGTGAGGTGCCAATCCGTTAAAGTTAAAATACTCACTGTTTCAAAAGTATAGCCACAAGACATAAACAATATGTGTAAACATGATTTTAGTGTGATAAAATCGCTTACTATCCTTTTCTGTGTGAACTTATATCCAATTTTACTACCTCGTTGCCATTACTACATAGCGTCGTAACCCTAATCCAACAATTTGAACAACTTTACAGATCATATAATAATGGCATAATCTCTGGCACGGAAAGATAACCAAACACTTCAAAATTACTTATATAGAGTCATCTGCGGTGTTTGTAATGATATATTCCATTATATCACTGTTAGCTAATTTATTCTGTTTTTTTAAAGAGACAGTTCACCCAAAAATGAAAATTCTCTCATCATTTACTCACCCTCATTATATCACTGATTTGAATATTCTACTAATATTTTTAGTAGAATATTTCAGCTCTGTAGTTCCATTCAATGCAAGTGAATGGTGACCAGAACTTTGAAGCTACAAAAAGCACATAAAGGCATCATAAAAGTAACCCATACATTTCCAATGGTTAAATCCATGTCTACTGAAACGATTTTGGGTGAGAACAGACCAAAATATAACTCAGTTTTCACAGTTCATCTTGCCATTGCAGTTTCTAGGCACGATCATGGTTTTAAGCTGACACATGCACAAAGCGCTAGCCAAGAGGGGCAACTTCTATTAAAATTAAAGGGAGAAATTAGAATGCCTAATGATCAACGGATGTAGGAAGGAAGTCCCGCCTTACAGGTAAAAGAGTCAATCACCTAATAGATACAGACATCACCTGTCAATAAACTCGAGAACATGCATGCGCATTAGCTGTACAAGCCGGCAAAATTTTGTTGTTGTTGTTGTTGCATAATCTGAGGTAAAGAAGCACATTTTATTGCTGATTTGAAATATGTTCTTTGATCATAATCTTGACCAACCGTTTTGGAGATTTCGGTCTTTCCCCATTCAAGTAGATAGGAGCAGCTCATACATAGTAAAATAGCTGCCTGGAAGCGTTCCAAAGATGGCCGCCAGAGGACTGACTTGCTAAAAAGCCTTTGGTGCTAGATGGCACTAGGAAGTGTAATCGAGCTTGAAATCATGATCGCCAAGCAGACTGCTGTTGTTATGATTTATAGTGGAAAAGGAGTAATATTTGTGCTTATATCCTCAAGGCCTCCTCTGCACCATACAGAATACTATCTTTAAATGCACTCAAACTCAAATACTGGACTGCTCATTTAGCTTCATATGTTGATCTTCTTTTAATATGCATATCAACATGCACCCAAATTCATAAAATAAAATGAAATCTTTTAATGTATCTCTTGATTACATTACAAATTTGATTATGTAATCCAGATTACATGTAATACATTACTACCCAACACTGATTATAGTGTTGCACAAAAGCATTTTTCATGATACACACTGCTACCAACTCTATTACGGTGAAGCTGGCGGGTCGAAGGTGCAGAACGCAACCCAATGATCATCTGAAGTTTAGCATAATTTATCTTCTCTATATTAATATCTTTTCAGACATGCTAAATTGAAAAAGGCATACAGACTGAAAGACATACAGCTGCAGTGAGTAGGAATCATGCAGGTTATTAATTAAAGGCATAGTTCACCAAAATGAAAATTCAGTGCTTTCCAATGTTACATAGAGACACTGAAGAGGTATAAAGCACAAATCCGGCATAGAGGGGCTCAGTAAATGTGGTGTTGAATGTGTGCAAGTGTATGAGAATGTGTGTGTCAGAGATCATGTAGAAGGACAGAATGCCAGCCGGCCAGTCCAGATACACTCCTACTCTGTTAGACAGAGGTGATGGTGGAGGAATACATGTTCCCCCGTTATCATGCCAGGCAGTTAGTTTCTCCCCAAAACAGCTCAGAATCCAGGATTTGTTATTGGCTCCAAACTTACAGTCCAAACTTTCTCCTTTTCTGCCAGTTCCTTTATATGCCACTGACATATCGCCCAGTCCGCTCCATTCAGCCTCCCAGTAACAACATCCAGAGAGACTCTTTCTACACAGAACTTGAAGGTATTGATCGAATCTCTTTGGATGATCAGGATATGACTGCTCGCCCATTTCACATGATAACTTTCTGTTCCCTTCTAACAGAGAGAGATGATTGAATGCTGTGTTTGGGTCCAGTGTGAGATCACAGGCATCTGTGCACAGGAAGAGAGAGCATTTATAACACAACAAAATATGTTCAAGAAGTTATAAAAATGTATCAGGCCGTTAAACTTATTTCACCTTTTCAGCCGTTTTGGTTCTAGAAGTATTTTTCCCATTAATTTCTTTCATAGGGATTTCATCAAATTCTTTATAAAAGAGTTGTAAGCCATGAACCAAACCAACCCGTGAATCACATTACAAACTTTGATTTGAAGCAAAAAAGTAACTCGGACAAAAAGACAAAGATACAAGACTTTGTATCTAACAGCTGTAATGAGGGAATGAACTCCAATCCCACGAAGCATTGCGAATGATGTAATCTAATAAACATTATTTAAACATATAAAACTATTGATTTAAAGTTGTAGATTATGAGTAAAGAAACAATATATTTTAATTGTATTGCAGAATATTCAGATATATACAAATATATAATTAGTTTTGGTCACTGCAGAGCTCTTTTGGCATGCTTTCTTTGCTGCAGCTCTCTGATTGGTCGATCTTTCTCTTCAGGATCATGGGTAATGTAGTTCTTCACCAGGAATTCTGTTATTTCATGCGATTTTTTAAAAACTTAGTGGAAATAATATGGACTGATGGCTTCAACAGAATCATATACCATCAGTTAACAACCTCGGAGCTCACAGTAAGTCTGTCTTTAAAGGTTTATAAGATATCATTAAAATGTATTTGCCTTATGGAAAAAATGAATGGGATTTTTACTTCCGGAACTCAACTGTTGTGCTCTATAACATGCATATATTAAAATATGACATTCTATTTTGCAGTGAGTGTTTTCTCGTTTTCTTGTTATGTGTGACGAGAAGGAGGGCGTGGCCGGACCGAGAGTATTCACGCCCGGTGCTGAGTTGCCCAATCAGTGGGAGAGAGATAAAAGGAGGAGCCAGGGACGCCAGAGAGACAGAGAGAGATGCACCCGGGACTGGAGGAAGCACACCGTCAGAGAGCCCTTGCCGCTGATGGAGGATTGCGACGCAGAGGAGAGGAGGGGTTCGATAGAACTGGAGTGGTCCACCAGGAGATGGAGGAACGGCTGCTGTCCGCCAGGGGACGGAGGAGTCACTGCTATCCACCAGGGGACGGAGGAGTCACTGCCATCTGCCGGGAGGTGGAGGAACCACTGCCATCTACCAAGAAGCAGAGGAACTGTTGCCATCCGCCAGGGGATGGAGGAGTCACTGCCATCTGCCGGGAGGTGGAGGAACCACTGCCGTCCGCCAAGAAGCGGAGGAACTGTTGCCGTCCGCCAGGGGACGAAGGAGTCACTGCCATCTGCCGGGAGGTGGAGGAACCACTGCCGTCCACCAAGAAGCGGAGGAACTGTTGCCGTCTGCCGGGGGACAGAGGAGCCGCTGCCGGCCACCAAGAGGCAGAGGAACTGTTGCCGTCCGCCAGGGGATGGAGGAGTCACTGCCATCCACCGGAAGGTGGAGGAACCACTGCCGTCCACCAAGAAGCGGAGGAACTGTTGCCGTCTGCCGGGGGACAGAGGAGCCACTGCCGGCCACCAAGAGGCAGAGGAACTGTTGCCGTCCGCCAGGGGATGGAGGAGTCACTGCCATCCACCGGAAGGTGGAGGAACCACTGCCGTCCACCAAGAAGCGGAGGAACTGTTGACATCTGCCAGGGGACGGAGGAGTCACTGCCATCCGCCGGGAGGTGGAGGAACAACTGCCGTCCACCAAGAAGCAGAGGAACTGTTGCCGTCTGCCGGGGGACAGAGTCTTGGGCGCTGCCGGCCACCAAGAGGCCAAATCCAGTGCCATCACCCTGCACTGCAGAGGATCGCTGGACAGCTGGCTAAGGACCGAATGACAGTGTGGTCGGGATCCAGCCGGCGACGGAATGTCCAAAGGGGCAACTGCTCCCCTCCAGGAGGGGGGGAGTAAGTCAGACCGGAGGTTTCCCCGGCCTGAATCGGGCGGTGGGGTATGAGAAAAGGAGGAGAGCGTGGCCGGGTTGAGAGGATTCACGCCCGGCACTGAGTTGCCCAATCAGTGGGAGAGAGATAAAAGGAGGGGCCGGGGATGCCAGAGAGAGAGAGAGAGATGTACGCAGTAGTGTTTTGTGTGTGTGCTATTGTTATGTTTCAGTTCAGTGTTTTATGTTGAATTAAAGTCTTTTTGATTGTTAATCCGGTTCCCAATGAACGAGAGGCTTGTCTGCCACATTATGGTTGTTTGATTATTACAATGACACTCTACAATAGACAGGAGCAGGTCTATTAGTTTACATTTATACTTACAATTCTGACAGTTTGATACAAATCCAAAAAAACTGTTACTAGATCGCTTGTGAAAGATAAAATTACAACAGCAGGATAAAAATATGAACTTTCTAGTGACACAGGCCTAGGCTACCACAAATATAGCCAGTTATTTTATTTTGTTATCGATGTTTTAATTAGTCTGCTTGTCCGGTCGGGCAAGTTAAATTCTCTTTCACTTGCCCCTTCAAAAATCCACGTGTCCCAGACAAGCGTTAATGTCATGCCCTGATTAAATATTGTATTCGACATTCTCCATTAAAACATTTTTCTTCTGCAGTATAGTTCCTGAAGTAAATGTACATTGTTTTAAAGGAGTTTCAGATTTTATTTTGGAAAACAAGCCAAAAAAGTCTAATCAAAAACTTATTTTGTTCCAGTGTATAATGGGGCTAAGACTCTCTCACCTTTATGTTCACTTCGATCCATCTTTAACTCACAAAAAAAGTCTCTTGTTAATAGAGCTGCGTATCACTGATTTTCTTCATGAGATACACACAGTGAACGTGACACATATATTATGATTCACTACGTCACGAGCCATCACGGGTTCACACATCCTCCATAAGCGGGGCGTGAGCGGCGCGTTTTCGTTTCAGCAACCATATCAACAGATGACACCGTTTATAAGTGAGTCGTGAGGTGACGTATCCCAGAAGCATCCCAGATGCGGCAGTGAGCGGATAGTTCTGGTGTTGAGCCTATTTTTGTGGTGAGTTGTGCGTGGATGCCGCGGTGGATGGCGTGAAGCCTCCACACATGCTTTGTCTCCGTGGTAATGCGCTCAACAAACCACGTGATAAGATGCGCGGATTGACGGTCTCAGACGTGGAGGCAACTGTGATTCGTCCTCCGCCACCCAGATTGGGGCAAGTCACTATGCCACCAGGAGGACTTAGAGCGCATTGGGAATTGGGCATTCCAAATTGGGGAGAAAATCAACCAAACAACACAGTGAAACACTGGGGCCTGCTAAAAACAAAAACAAGCACCCAGGGCAGAGAAGAAGCATCAGTCTTATGACTATTTAAACTTTACATACAGTATGACATTACATACCTCAGTATCTCTAATTTACAGTTTGGACTCTTCAGTCCATCAGAGAGCAGCTTCACTCCTGAATCCTGCAGGTCATTGTTACTCAGGTCCAGATCTCTGAGGTGAGAGTTTGATGATTGCAGAGCAGAGGCCAAAATTTCACAGCACTTATCAGTGACATTACAGCCGACAAGCCTACATTGGATGAAAAACGGTACACAAAGGAGGATTCAGTAGTGCTATCTTGTACGGTACTTAGCATGGTAAAGTTCTGTGTGACAACAAGTTCTCTGAACACAAATCAACATTGTTTCTGCTTAACATCCAAACATATAAACATCTCTCTATACTGTATATACTGTATATATTAGTGATGTCCATGAGTAATCAAGTACTCGTTCTGCAACAGCTACTCAACTATTAAAAACATTACTCGAATATCGGATGTTTTACCTCATGGTGTTGGATGAGAGGACACATGAGGGGTCTTTGTGTGCTTTCAAGCAAAGCCAAGTGTGGCAATACTTGTAATATTTTGATTCTTATTGAATTCCACTCTATTTGTATTCGGTTCTTGTTGGAGTCATGCAAAACAACAGATGTGGATCTGCTTTTACAGTGGAAAGAAACTGTGAAGCGGTACGAGAAACTCGGAAGCTTATCAGATCAGTATGTGTGTATGTGCGTAACATCTCTGAACATCGACAGAGCATTTTGTAGAGAGCAACTTTCACCAATGGTTTTTGGAATATTAACGTGAAATAAAATAAAAAAATCCTTCATTTAGACTTATGTAGACTTAATGTGTGCATTATCCTAATGCCATCAGTATTGGTTTCTATTTTCTGTTTTTTTTTTTTTTTATGCATGTTATATTGTTCATTTATTTTTTCCCAAAAGAAAAGCATAGTTTGTTGAAATCTCTGTAATGATTGTGAATAAAATAAAATATACATTTCACATACATGTTATTTTTATCTTGCCTTTTAATTTATGAGTAATCGATTATTCGTTTTTTGTGGGTTAGAGTACTCGACTATGAAATTACTTGAAAATGCCCATCCCTAGTATTTAGTTGTTGTTTTTTTATTTGGGGGGCTTCTCAGCAAATATTGATACTGTATATGAGATGTGATTAATTCCATTTTTTCATCGGCAAGTTATGAAATTAATTCAATTACAAAAATTTAATCGTTTGACAGCCCTAGTAATCTTTAATTTAACACTCACAGAGCTTTTCTGCAGCTCATCACCGCTGGTTTCAGTCTCCTTCTACCCTCCTCTGTTTTGGTGAATTGCCTGAGGTTTAGTTCATCCAGCACTTTCTCTGACATCTGAAGCATGTAGGTTAATATTGAGTATTGTGCAGCGGAGTGTTCATTCTCTGACTTTGGAAACTCTAGAATCTCTCTGTACAGACTCTGATCATTCAACTCAAGCAGACAGAGGTACAAATTGATGGATCTATCGGCGATAAATATATTGACTTTAACTTGCATGACAGTAGTTGGCTTGAAAATGCATCGTAGAAGCAGACAGTTCACATTAATGTCTGATATAGCGCCCCTAGTGACAATGTTGAGAATGCAACACGTACTTGTGAATTGTGTTCTGAATTACATTTTGGAATGCAACTACCATCTGCATTCATTTACTTGCATTGAGATTGTTTCTTCAAAATTTGGTCTTGGTGAGGTATTAATAGAAACACAGTGAGTTATGTCTAAAGTAGTCATTAATAGTGGGACAAAAGCTGATTTGTATCAAACTATCATATCTGTGCATTGGGACTAGAAATGTTTTGTTACATTTCATTACTTTTTTCGGTTTCTAAATGTTTACTTGAATACTTGATACTGTTGTTCAAAGCTTTAAGCACTGGTTTCTTAAGTTATATTGTTTTGTGGGGGCCTGGGTAGCTCAGCAAGCAAAAGACACTGACTATCACCCCTGGAGTCGCGAGTTCAAATCCAGGGCGTGCTGAGTGACTCCAGCCAGATCTCCTTAGCAACCAAATTGGCCCGGTTGCTAGGGAGGGTAGAGTCACATGGGGTAACCTCCTTGTGGTCGCTATAATGTGGATCATTCTCGGTGGGGTACGTGGTGAGTTGAGCGTGGATGCCATGGTGGGTGGCGTGAAGCCTCCACACGTGCTATGTCTCCGTGGCAACGCGCTCAACAAGCCACGTGATAAGATGTGTGGGTTGACTATCTCAGACACGGAGGCAACTGGGATTCGTCCTCCGCCACTCGGACTGAAAAAATTTGCTAAAAAGCACATTGGGAATTGGGCATTCCAAATTGGGAGAAAAAGGGTTAAAATAAAAAAATTAAAATAAAAAACAGAGGTCACTGCCTCTCTACTGAAATGAAGGGGTTGATCAGGGATTTAATTGTTAGTTTTCACAGACACGCACACGGGTTCTGGACATGGTTCTCACTGGAACTGGACACCTCCCATTTTTAGCTGCAGAGTTCTCCTTTTATTATTGGTCTATCAGACAATCCTTGGAATGTTGGAAGGATAAACAACATTTGACACATTATGGTGAAAATATTGTGATAAAAATCAATGGACTACTTGCACCGAGCCTCATTTCGTACTTTTGCTTTGAAATAAAGCAGCTCGCTAGTTTCTGGTTGTATGTGTTTTCAGTGTGCCAATCACCTTTTTAGATACAGACATCGCCTGTCAATCAACTCGCTAGCGCATTAGCTATACAAGCCGGGAAAATGTTCTTTTATTTAGCGTAATATGAGGTAATGAATCACAATTTATCATTCCAGTATTGTCAGATTTGACTGCTGATTTGAATGTTCTTTGATCGTAATCTTGACCAGCCGTTTTTGAGATTTCAGTCTTCTCCCCATTCAAGTAGATAGGAGCTGCACAGACATGACTGGGAATGGCCTTCCGAGAGCATTCCAAAGATGGCCGCCAGTGGACTGACTCGCTAGAAAGACTTTCACTGTGTCCGATATCGCCCCCTATCCACTATATAGTGCACTATTTTGGGTGTCGGACATTTTGTAGTAGTGTCCGAATTCATTCCATACATCTCGTTCCCTACATTTGTTCACTCATTCTTACCCACAATGCAATCTGATTTTGAGTGTTCATTTGATGTACACTCGACGACTGTTAATTGCCCATAATCCACTGCGAGGAAGATATTTGAGCTGGGAGTTTAGTGCTTCCTTCACTCCTGCAAAGTTTTATTTCATGCTGGATGTATTAAATTACTTTTTGACAATCATTAAATCATTACTTGATTTAAATAACATAATAACATAGAGCAGCAAAATATACAGATACATTTTAAAATGTACTCTATATTTATACAGAATTATTTACTCTTTATATTAACATATATATTAAACATGACAAACAGAATGAAGATTTATTGCATTAATATATTATTTAATAAGAATAACAAGTAAGGCCCAAGTATTTTAAAAGTTCATATGTGACGTTGTTTCTGCTCACTCATTTCGTTCACTGCTGAGATATAGTGCACTAACTGCCATTCACTATATAGGAAACAGAGTTTGGCAGTACGCTGTAACCGGAAATGCCTGAGCCGCACTATGTAGAACGCGGAAGCAGTTAAATTCCCAACGGGGACATCTGAGAACACTTGAGTGATGACTCGATACGGTAATCGTTCGACCGAACGAACCGATTCGCTATAAATGACTCGGACTTCCCAACGCTACTTCGGTGATCGGCTGTGTCTCATCGCCTCAGAGATCGAAACCGAAACTAAAACTTTACCTTGTTATTATGCGTCTTAAAAATGTAATGTAGAGATAACATTATGTCCTCCTATACAAATAACTCTGTCTTTATCACAAGAGACCCAAACTATGCTGTTGTGAGCATCTGAGTATCACACTATGCTATTTTATCTAGTAACAGTGATAAAATGTGTTACTCACAGCTATAATATCGAGCGAGTGTTTTCGGATGAGAAATGTCGAGATTAGCCGGCTGCAGTCAGGGGAGCAACCAAAGTCCCAAATTATGCATGAAATGGCGCACTTGATATGAATTTTAGGACATAGCTGTATAGGGTGGAGCAGCTCTAAATGTGTGGGACCAGTGGTGTAGTAGTGTCTGAAGAGGTGGGCATACTGTGAATATATGAAAGACCCCCCCCCCCAGAAAAAAAGAAAAAAATCTCTAAAGTCCATTTACATACAGTACATATGCAAAAAGTGTAAGAAATGTTTTTTGTTTCATTAAAAAAACAATTACTGTTGTAGGCCTAATTATAGTCCCACATAAACTTCAGAAATGTATATTAGGGTAAGTTTCTTGCTGGCATGGTGTAGAGTACACTACTAAGAACCATAGTATAGTAACTTGATGTTAAATATGTATTTAAATTAATAGGTGTCATTAATGTTCCTTATAGGCTACTATGAAAATAGTGAATACTTTATTATTACAATAACTAATAAACTAATTCATAATACGCAATAAATTGTTAAGCATTGTATAGCTAATATGAGTGTAGTAATGTTCATGTTAACACGTTATCTTGTATCACCATATATAGTCTACATAAGAATCAATGGTTGTTTGTTTTATTGTGTAGTATTATGTGCTTTTCTGTGTATATTGAAAATGTCCTACTTAGAAATATAAAAGTAATTTAATATCACGAGAAAAAAGACACCATGACGGCAGTAAAAGGCAAAAAAAAAAAAAAAAAAAAACAAGAAAAAAAAAATATATATATATATATATTTACGTTTAGCAGGGAAATAAACGTACAGTGCAAATTATGGTTACTCCAGGGATGCTTGTGTGTCAGACGCTGGGAATGTTCCGCCCCTTACTGAAACGGAAAATATGATTGGTTAGCAAATATCCAATTGTGTCTGAAATGAACGTTCTGATTGGTGGATCAGCTTCGTCGGACTGTCTGTTTTGCCAGTGCCATCAGTAGCGCTTCCGCAACTCCGTGCACGTTTAGAAAGAATCTCTGTACACACACACACACACACAAAAAGAAAAAATATATATATACATATATATATTAGGCTACACACACAATTCATGCAACGGTGCTGCGGCATCGCATTAGTAGCTTGAAAGGGTCAGAAGACTACTCGTTGTTCTGGCGGCCATACTCACCATCACTTATTTCAGGTGGGCATACACAAAATCCTAAGAAAGATAGGTGGGCATACGGCGTATGCCTGAGTATGCCCTAGACTACACTACTGGGTGGGACAGTCTCGGACCAGTGATCACAGTGTCAAAGATTGTGTTATATCAATTGGTTAATATTTTAGCATTTTACCTTTTGACATTTTTGCTGTTTCTGAATTCTGAATTGTTTTGTGTTTCTTAAGTGTGTTACATTTGGCTGAAAAGCCTATAATACACTGTTCCATTGTGACAACTTACCCCATATTGTAACTTACACAATCTACCCCTGTCATAGCGTGTGAGCATCAATAGATGGAGCCCCAGATTTATACATTTCCAGTCATAATCCGATCAAAATTACGGTAACAACACAGTACGAATCAAGATCGTTAGAGCCACTTGGTCTGCACCTGGATGTGAATCAGAGATGTTTAAATACACATATTTTACATAATACAAGCAGCAGAGCGTCTCATTGACGTGAACCGTGAGTGTGTCACTGCAATAATAAACTGCGAGAATTGATTGACAGCTCCCTGCGTGACGTATTCTCCCTACAGCGCTATCGTGTTGTATGACTCACCCTGTATGTATTTAATAATCATACGCGGGCGCGCGCTGCGCGTGCATACGCATGGATGTCTTTAGTGCACGTGTGAATTATATAGATTGACATACGGTACTTCAAGCGCGCGTTTGTGTGTTGATGACACCTTAATGAAAAACTCATGTAGCTTCTGTCCTCAAAACGGAAATGGTTCATAAATTATACAGTTATTCACCTCTAAAGGTGCAAAATAAAAATAGCTAGTTAAGCAGAATGTGTACGCTGCTCTTTTCATTACAATAAAAGCATTTCCGCCACATAACAAAAAATAAATTGTGCTTTTGTAAATCAAAATTGAAATTTAAAATGTCAAAAGTATAAGATACAAAATCATTATTTTGAGGTAAAAAGTCATTATGAGATTTAGAAAGTCATTATTATGAGATACAAATTTATGAGATAGTCAAAATTGTGCGAAAAATTCATGTTTATTATACTAAGACAAAATTATGAGATGTTAAGTTGTAATTATGAGATGCTATTGCTAAATCAAATTTATGAGAGTCAAAATATGAAAAAAATACACATGATTTTGAGATTAAAAAGTCAAAAGTATGAGATGGTCATAATTATGTGAAAATGTCAGATTTTGTAGATAAAAATGCATAATTATGAGGTTAAAAGTCAAGATTTTACGATAAAAAGTTAAAAGGATGAGATAAAAAGTCATAGTTATGAGAAAATGTCAATTTTGAGTCATAATTGTGAGATAAAAGTCAAGATTTTGAAATAAAAATTCAAAAATTATGAAATAAAAAGTCATGTTTTTAATAAGTCATAATTGTGAGATAAAAAGTAACATTATGAATTAGTATCTTAAAATTATAACTTTTTATCTCAGTTATGATGTTGTATCCCATAATTTTGATTACCAAAGCATGATTTTTTTCTATGTGGCAGAAATGGGCTTCAATAGCTGAATAAAAGGTGCAGCATAAAAGTTCACAAGACTTTACATTCAAAAATCTACATAACCATCTAATCAAAAGCACAAACAGATTTAGCTTTAAATCTAAAATGGTGTATTGACACAGAAAAATGTGGTGATAACGAAGCAACACTCACTATTTTAAAGAGCCGTGGAATGGACATGTATACATGATCTGAATCAGACTTCCCATCTTCCTCTATTGCAACAAAGGCTGTCCTCTTAACAATAGATTAAAAAAAAGGACTAAAAGGGTTCATCGAGTTCATTCAATTATTATCATACACTAGTATTTTTCAAAATGCAGCGTTGAATCCTTCAGTGTGACATTTAAACCTTTATGGTTTGTCCTCACTCTTTATCAACACATTTTTCTCAATACAATACATAATTTTGTCAATTAAAAAACAAGCTATTTGGCCTTTTGATTCATACTGTCTTTCCATTGAGCCCATTCCAGGATGGTCCACTGACCTACAGTACCACGCTATCTTGGCCAAGACATCAGAAAAGGTCATGTAATCATCCGTACAAAAATGTACTAATTGCACTTTTGCTCAAAAGAGTTCATTGGTAGACACTCATTTTCTCATTCCAGAAGGAGGAATCAATACCACTGATCCATGATCAGCCTTCAAGGCCATCAGTGACTCATCCATTGGTGAGGTCAAAGAGACAGCTGGTAGTGTAGTCATAGGTAAGAGCTTAGGGTGCTTACACAACAGGGTTTGACAAATATGAACGCGTAAGCGTTTTGAGTGTGTGGAAAGAGCCGGCGTTGGTTTCGAAACGTGCAGAAGTTCAGCAAATTGGATTTGTACCTGTCTGAAATTCTCATTGTTCTGTGGGTGCCTACATCAGAATGTGATTCAGCAAAACATTGCATTTTTTTCAATTTTGTGTTTGCATGACATAGCATCACTTTTGCAAAGCCTTGCATTTTTCCTCTTTGTCTTTGTGAAAGCAGAAATTAATTTATAAATGTTCTGCTTTTCTTTTTAAATTATGACTCTTGCAAGAAATTTCTAAATAACTGCTTGAATATGTCTAAAGTTAAAGCATTTGTCATACTTTATAGTAGGGAATTGTACTTATTACGCTTCAATCAGCTCCTTATGTTGTGAATCAGTATATCGTGAACATGAATTCAGGCACTGGCAAGGGTGCTGATCCACTGAATATTGGGACACTTATGACTCATTCACCTGCGACACGATAACGAGCTTGCACGTTTAAATGCAGATGGTATTAATCAACAACATCGCTGTATAAATGACACCATTGTGCGGTTCATGGGAGAACACTGTATATAAACATACAGCGTTATTATGAAAGATAAATTACATGAATGAAAAAAATATAAAGTAGTGTATTTGCAACTGGTAAGGGAACATAGTGAGCAACGATGCTCCCTGGTTAAACTTCTGGCAAACATTTGCGACGAATCAAAATCTCATCTGCATGTGAAAATAATGAGCAGCAAATTTGCAGTTAGTTTAGATTAGTAATGGTCAGTAGACGAAATCGGGGCTCTTCTGAATATTCGGGCTGATGAAAATGTGCAACGTCAGATTGATGGCATCTGTCGAAACAAAGGTGGGATTAAAGTGGCCAAGTTGCATATCCAGCGCACAATAGTACAGGTTCAGGAAAAATGTAAAAAATTGAGGGCACAGTACAAATCCGAAATGTTCATTTCGAGGGCAAACTAGTGTCCAGAGTCTAATACTACCCTTACAAAAAATCTAGAGTTCTGGAAAATTAGCTGCAAATTTGCCCCAAATTTCCCACTCATTCATTTCACATGCACATACATATTTGCCATGAACTCTCGATTTTTGTAAGAGTATGTCTGCATCCGAAAACGTAGGCAGCTGACATAACCAACAGCAAGAAAACGGGTCAATTTGAAAAGTCCCTTATTTTCATCCTACCTCCGTATACAGCCTCTGAAGGCAGATTTTCCAGTTTTAGGACAAAATCCTCAGCTTGAGCTTCCTTCTTGCTTGTGAAATGGACGGGTTTCAGGGCAAAGATATTGGCCCGATGGAGGGAATGCAGAACGATTTTGGTCTCACTGCTCGAGGTCCGAGGCTATTTGCCCTGGCTGACCAGTTGATAGCCATGGCTTGCACTGGCCAATGGTGGAAAAGTGGCTGTTATGCCATATTCTGTTGATTGTACTGAACACCGAACACTCCGTTTAAATTGCCATAGAAATAAAATCACAATGCAAAAAATGAAATAAAAAATACAATAAAACAATTGTCCTAAAATAGGCTTCATTGTCATTTATATTTTATTTTAGATTTTTTGATTTGGGGGGTGAAATATGGCCCTGAATTATTCTTCACAGGTTTGGTGAGATTTGCCCATACACTTTAAGGAGTACACCCCTACAACTAATTAACTAACCAAAAGCTACCAAACGTATATTTTTATTTCTTGGGTCTTTAAAACAACGTTCTTTTGCAGCATAAATGGGGTTTTGTGACAAAAGTTATAGAGAGATCTGGGTACAAGCTGTGCTGCAGTATCAGACCTGAGACGGTACACTGCTCTAAATGATGGTCACAGAGGTGAGTATCGGCAATGTGTTTGTGAGTAATGATGAAGTAAACGGTCACTTCCTGCTCTCTACGTAAGGGGACAGATGGATGACAATGACAAATCTCATTCCGTAGATCCAAACAAACATTCACAGAGTCTAAGATGTTCCTCTCTCCAGTGTGTCGAGACTGGGTATAGTTTTCGGTCACACTGTTTCTTCACACATTAGCAAGATGTCCCTGATGACCTGGAAAAACAGCAAGAGAAGCGAGATTGTTTTTTTTTTCAGTTTTTTTTTTTTCTTCAGTTCATGAATGTGCTGACTGCTTTCTCAGTTTGTGACATCAAATGACACCTCTGTTGATGTGTTAGGCTGGTGTGCGTGTTGGATGCAAAAAAAGCTGTGGATACATTTCCTGTCTACTGTCCTTTGCAGTCCATGTGAGCATGATTGCATTTGGTGAATATGAGGTGTTGTGTTGGACAGAAATTCGCCTTTCTGTGCTCCAATATCAGAACAGAAGCTCAATATCTTAAGCAGTATTTTTGTCATGTTTTTGAGGAAAAATATCTAAAACAAGATAACATTTGTGAAACAAAACTGCATAAGATAGACTTGTTTTCAGAGAATGAATCTTGAGTTAAGTGTAGTTTTTACACCAGTAGCAGAAACCTCACAAATGTTATTAGATTTAAGACTGCAGCACACTTAATGCTAATTTGTACTTGCTAGGCGAACAGGCTTCTTTTAGTTTGACTAAAATGATGATGAAATGCAGTGACGTTTTTGTTCTGCCAAGGTGTTCGTTTGGTGACATTTCTCCTGTTCGCGCACATCTCTGAAGTTCTTTACCAAGGAGAACTCGGCTAGTCCAAGAGCGTTCATTATTAGTTAAAACTAATCATGGGTGTGGTTTGGGCGTGAGTTTTTTTTACAATCACACGTGCAGTTTAACTGAGGAGTCACGTAGAATAAATGCTTTGCTCACCTAAGGTGCTCTATTTCATCCAGGAGGAAAAGTTTGGCTTCTTCCATTTATATAAATTCAGTTTTACGAAGTTCGTCTTTGTTCAGAGGTAAAGAGAAGTTCGAAACAGCTGAGCAATAACATACTGTTAGCGAACATTCATAAACTGGCCACACCGCTGTGGGAGGTGTTTAGAGGAATATTTAAATATGAGGATGCTACATGTAAAACATTGTGACATTGAAATGTGTTAGCAATAACTCCATGCCTCATTGTATGAGTAGAATTGATATGAGATCAGTAAAAGAAGCTGTTTTAACCCCTCACTGATGATTTAAAGAAATATATATGCAGGAGTGTAATTTGTCATGTTTACATTCTGAATTCATGACGCTAACACGCTACACACTGCCATAATATGTGCTGTAAACACTAAGTTATTGTAATTTATGATGACGCTGATACTACTGCAAAGATAGGTGTATAAAAGACCCTTACAAAAATTCGTAACTAGCTGCAATCTTGTCGCAAATATGCCGCTCTTTATTTTTACATGTAAATGAGCATTTGATTCACCACATATGTTTGCAGCTCTTCATCGGTAGTGGTGAACCTCCGGCAATCGTTTCATTTGCATGTGAAATTATCAGTGGTGTATATGCTGCAAATGTGCATCAAATTTGCCATGAACTCTCGATACTTGTAAGGGTAGTGTTAGTAAGCAGAATACAGACAAAAGAATGATGATATGCATATCTTACTTTGGGCAGAGGTGTGAAAGGCTTTCGGCTGCGGACGACACATGAGTGAAAGGCACTTAAGAGTATCTGAGTAGATTTGATTCTAATAAAAAAATTAATATGACATGGTCAAATGTCTCTAAGCGAACGATCATACAGATGAAGGTAATATCTCTACACACCAATGTGTTCATGTTGACTGATCTTTACTGACTGTAGTGATGGGTCATTCATGAACGATTCATTCATTTTGAACGAATCTTTTATGTGACTCAGAAGAACGAGTAGTCTCAGAGAGTAATTCTTTCATTTTGTGTTGAATTGCATGTGCATTACGCAACCTCCGTTCGTTTGTTACGTGAAAACCACATATGCGCTGTACAGGAAACAGAAATTATTAGTTCACCCCTCGACTCTTTTGGTCCGAGTCGTTCGTTCGTTTGTCACGGGACAGCTGTTTACACTATGCACAAACGGCTGTCACGTGACAAAAGAACAAACAACTCAGACAAGAAGATTCAATCCAGAGGTGAACTAATCATTTCTGTTTCTCAATGGCTGCATCATACATTTTTCCTTATTGGGAATATAATCAAAGTTTGCATAAGTAGACGTGTTGGGGGGATTTGGCTATTGAAAATGTAACATTTGAATTTAATTCTGCTCGAAATGACTTGAATAAAGATTCGTTCATTTTGCCGAACGAGACTCAAAGATTCAAATCTGTAAAATGATTCGATCTTCCCATCACTAACTGACTGAATGGAAATTAGCTGTCAGTCTCCAAGTAGGTGGAGCTCTAGGTTACCTCACCGAAAATGTGGACCAATGGCAGTAAGAAGGTGTTTACCTAAAAGTTACTTCTTTTTGGACAGATTTTGTTCTAAATGGCACCACACCCGTTCGTTCTTCAATTTCGTAGGTAGTATGCAGAGTAATGTTTAAAACAAGATAAAACATTATGCAATTAGAGAAAAATAAAAATTCTAACACTAACTTAATTTAAGATATATTCTCTGAAAACTGAAAAAGGATTAATATCTTATGCAATTTTGCTTCTAAAAGTAAAATAGTTGTTTTACGGATGTTTCTATGCTTTTACTTCAAAACAAAAGTACTGAATTAGACAATGCATTCTGATCTCCAAATTTGAAGTCTTCAGTGATGTTTGTGGGATGATCTGTTTTTATTTACAAAAGAACTGTGAGGTCCTGATGATAAGATCTCTGTGAAACATTCATGACGACTGACTTCAAGAGTTAAAAAATGACACCTACTCACAGTGGCGGATTTAGGCATGGGTGACATGGGCAGCTGCCCGGGGCGGCATCTTGCCGGGGGTGGCATGGACCTCCCCTTCAGCAACCAACATACAAAACCACTGCTAGAGAAAACACACATTTTTGTAATTGGCATTTGACTCAAAACCATTATTTCTTATATTCTAACAGACATTTTCAGTATACAATTAGAGTCAATCAGTTATGGCTATAATCTTGAATAACCATAAATTAGAGATCTAGTTAAAGTGAAATATACACAGAGGAACAGAATATGTGTGATGTGGAACACGCTGAACAAAGTGATTTACGTCATAACAGTAAAACTGGATACAGACACAAGCTTATCCCTCACAACAGTATCTGACACGATACTGCCAGCACACACACATCTAAAATGCTTCAGGAAATCAGTGTTAGCTAGCTATCTGCACATTCAAACACACTGTAACACACCTACATTGATGCCGATCACTCTTGAAAGTTTGCTGTCAGATAAACACATTCTTGTAATTGTATCAAAAGTAGAATGAATACTTATAAAAACTGTGGCATCTGTATTTTTACACCCTACATCAAATATATGCAAAATCACTGGCATAACAGCATGACGGCTTGGTAAACCTCAATGTGAGCTGGATATATTGCATAAATCATGGCAATTTATATGCAAATATTGCCCCCCCCCCCTCGCCAGTCTATCTCTCTCAATTCGGCCAACAGGATGTACAGTGTGAGTCAGTGTGCATCTTCTCTATTAACACTGTTGTGTTCAATGTTTCTCGATGATTTTGTCTCTGAATGACAAGGCACACGATACCCAGACGCATTTCCTGTAATTCACGCAATGGATGCTGTAATAAGTGACGTAATACAGCTGGTGTGTTTGTGTGTGTGACTCTGTCCCGAAAGCCTTGTGAGATTCCTAGCTAGGCAATATTTTAAGGCATCACAGATAGGTGTGCTCCTGATGTGAGGGCTGTTCCCAAAGGTAGACAACAATGTTATACCTCATTACATACACATCGCAGAGAAGACAACCCCAGCATGCCTTGTGACAAGGTAAGTACAAAAATACAAGATGGTGGACAAGTCGAGAGAAATGCTAATGATAAATATACGTATATTTCATTCAATAAGGTATCAGTAAAAAAAGTTCAAGGGGTGATTTTACACAATATTTGTGAGTGCTATGTATTTTTATGCTTATTAGAGTAGCCTTTTGTGTTGTTAGCTTAGCAACTTGCTAACATCAAACACTATTTTAATCAATTGTGAGTCAATTCTCTCATGCACTTCACACAAGGCATGCAAAGTTGGTGCCTATGTAGTGCGTTCAAAATCAGTCATTTATTATATTTCAGTTGGTGTTCCCTTACAAAAATCGAGAGTTCATGGCAAATTTGCTGCAAATTTGCTGCAAATTCGCCACTGATAATTTTCAAATGCATATGAGCTTTGTGCAAACTTGCGGCAAATTGTCCATTGTTGCCAAAGGTTTGCCGGAGGTTCACCACTACCGGCAAAGAGCTGCAAACATCTGGCAAACATTTGTGGCAAGTCAAAAGCTCATTTGCACATGAAAATAACAAGCGGCAAATCTGTCTGTCTGTCTACAGCATCTATCTATCTATCTGTCTGCCTGTCTGTCTGTCTACAGCATCTATCTATCTGTCTGTCTGTCTGTCTACAGCATCTGTCTATCCATCTGTCGTCTGTCCGTCCGCCCGTCCATCTGTCTAAAGCATCTATCTATCTGTCTGTCTGTCTGTCTGTCTGTCTGTTTACAACATCTATATATCTGTCTGTCTGTCTGTCTACAGCATCTATCTATCTGTCTGTCTGTCTGTCTGTCTACAGCATCTATCTATCTGTCTATCTGTCTGTCCATCCGTCCGTCCATCTGTCTACAGCATCTATCTATCTATCTGTCTGTCTGTCTGTCTGTC
This sequence comes from Myxocyprinus asiaticus, assembly GCF_019703515.2. Classification (NCBI taxonomy): domain Eukaryota; kingdom Metazoa; phylum Chordata; class Actinopteri; order Cypriniformes; family Catostomidae; genus Myxocyprinus; species Myxocyprinus asiaticus. The sequence continues at coordinate 25,949,134 of NC_059392.1, read as the reverse complement.
TACAGCATCTATCTATCTATCTGTCTGTCTGTCTACAGCATGTATCTATCTATCTGTCTGTCTGTCTGTCTGTCTACAGCATCTATCTATCTGTCTGTCTGTCTGTCTACAGCATCTGTCTGTCCGTCCGTTTGTCTGTCTACAGCATCTATCTATCTGTCCGTCCGTCTGTCTGTCTACAGCATCTATCTATCTGTCTGTCTGTCTGTCTGTCTACAGCATCTATCTATCTATCTGTCTGTCTGTCTGTCTACAGCATCTATCTATCTGTCTGTCTGTCTGTCTGTCTACAGCATCTATCTATCTGTCTAGCTATCTGAATATCTGTCCGTCCGTCCGTCTACAGCATCTATCTATCTATCTGTCTGTCTGTCTGTCTGTCTACAGCATCTATCTATCTATCTGTCTGTCTGTCTACAGCATGTATCTATCTATCTGTCTGTCTGTCTGTCTGTCTACAGCATCTATCTATCTGTCTGTCTGTCTGTCTACAGCATCTGTCTGTCCGTCCGTTTGTCTGTCTACAGCATCTATCTATCTGTCCGTCCGTCTGTCTGTCTACAGCATCTATCTATCTGTCTGTCTGTCTGTCTGTCTACAGCATCTATCTATCTATCTGTTTGTCTGTCTGTCTACAGCATCTATCTATCTATCTGTCTGTCTGTCTGTCTGTCTGTCTGTCTACAGCATCTAAATATCTGTCCGTCCGTCCGTTCATCTGTCTACAGCATCTGTCTGTCTGTCTGCAGCATCTATCTATCTGTCTGTCTGTCTGTCTGCAGCATCTATCTATCTGTCTGTCTACAGCATCTATCTATCTGTCTGTCTGTCTGTCTACAGTATCTATCTGTCTGTCTGACTGTCCGTCCGTCCGTCGTCCATCCATCCGTCCGTGTCTGTCTGTCTACAGCATCTATCTGTCCGTCCATCTGTCTGTCTACAGCATCTATCTGTCCGTCCATCTGTCCGTCCGTCCGTCCGTCTGTCTATCTGCATCTGTCCGTCCGTCTGTCTGTCTACAGCATCTATCTGTCTGTCCGTCCATCTGTCTGTCTACAGCATCTATCTGTCCGTCCGTCTGTCTGTCTACAGCATCTATCTGTCCGTCCGTCTGTCTGTCTACAGCATCTATCTGTCCGTCCGTCTGTCCGACCGTCCGTCCGTCTGTCTGTCTACAGCATCTATCTGTCCGTCCGTCTGTCTGTCTACAGCATCTATCTGTCTGTCCGTCTGTCCGACCATCCGTCCGTCTGTCTGTCTACAGCATCTATCTATCTGTCCATCCGTCTGTCTGTCTACAGCATCTATCTGTCCGTCCGTCCGTCTGTCTACAGCATCTATCTGTCCATCCGTCTGTCCGACCGTCCGTCCGTCTGTCTGTCTACAGCATCTATCTGTCCGTCCGTCTGTCTGTCTACAGCATCTATCTGTCCATCCGTTTGTCTGTCTACAGCATCTATCTATCTGTCCGTCCGTCTGTCTGTCTACAGCATCTATCTGTCCGTCCGTTTGTCTGTCTACAGCATCTATCTATCTGTCCGTCCGTCTGTCTGTCTACAGCATCTATCTGTCCGTCCGTCTGTCTGTCTACAGCATCTATCTGTCCGTCCGTCTGTCCGACCGTCTGTCCGTCTGTCTGTCTACAGCATCTATCTGTCCGTCCGTCTGTCTGTCTACAGCATCTATCTGTCCGTCCGTCTGTCCGACCGTCCGTCCGTCTGTCTGTCTACAGCATCTATCTGTCCGTCCGTTTGTCTGTCTACAGCATCTATCTATCTGTCCGTCCGTCTGTCTGTCTACAGCATCTATCTGTCCGTCCGTCTGTCTGTCTACAGCATCTATCTGTCCGTCCGTCTGTCCGACCGTCCGTCCGTCTGTCTGTCTACAGCATCTATCTGTCCGTCCGTCTGTCTGTCTACAGCATCTATCTGTCCGTCCGTCTGTCCGACCGTCCATCCGTCTGTCTGTCTGTCTGACCGTCCATCCGTCTGTCTAGCTAGCTAACTAAATAACATGTGTTGGGTAAGTTACTCAGCTACTGTAATCAACTACAAATGACTACTACTCTACTTCTCAGTGAAAAAGTAATGACATTATGGATAAGTTTATTTTAAGTTACATAAAACACTTCACAGAAAAGTTTTTTTTTTTTTTTTGCTTAACGACTTCAAAATAATGTCTTTATTTCCTCCTCGTCCATGGTCACAAGCCCTTCAGCTGTCACCAAAATGCAAACAGACATACATACAAACATTATTCATATTCAAATGTATTATTCACAAATATTATTTAGAAATATGTGTGACCCAAGTAATTTAAATGAATTACCTTACCTGTAACTGTAATCTGAGTGCAAGAATTTAAAATGTAATGTATTACACTACTTTTTTATAAAGTAATTAGATTACAGTAACTATTTATAACATATAACTAATTTCGTACTTTGTAATCTGATTACACCCAACACTGCTAACACATCTGATTTAATAGTAAAGACATTTAAAGATAATTTTATCACCTCCTTGACTACTCAGTATTGTTACCACCACTGTAACACAAAAATGCACGTTAGTACAGTATGAACAACGCAACAGTGTTCTTGAAATGTGTTGGCTAAAATATTCGTGTCATGTTTGCATACTTGAGCAGAGTATGTTTTTTGCCTAGGAAGGCAGCTGTCTATGTAGGCAGTAGACAGCAAAGCATCTCACTAGGTTTTAAACCGAACTTATATGTGTGTGTGTGTGTTTGTGTGTGTTTTGCACTGTCATTTAAGGCTTTGTTGCTGTCGTCAATTCTTTTGCTGTCACACACACCTTCTATGTAATCTTCTGTGTAATTTATAGTACGTCAGTGTTTAGCATGTTTCAATTGCTAGCCTCCCACATAGCAGCCTCTGTTAGCACTCTCTCTCTCACACACACTTTATGAGGTGAGACAGAACTGTTATAGTGTGTGCATCATCAGTTTTGAAGATTTACACACACATAGACACACATGTCCACTTACTGTATAACACACATAACAGTTTGACCAGCAAGCAGGGGCCTGTATTAACAGGGTGGATGACCATTCGCAAGCAGAACCCTGAAAATAGAGCATGTAGCCTTGACATTTATCAGCACAGTGTGTGTGTGAGTCTCCACTCGTCGACACACATATAAGATTGAAGCTTTTGGACCTTTAAAGCTTTTACACTGAAATCAACCGCATTCCAAGTGCCATCCACATCATACATTTATGCATCAATTCAGATGTGTTTACCTTTTCAGTGGTGCTACTGAGCAACCTCAGAGGTGTGGGTTCTAGTCTCAGGGAAACCATGAAGTTATTGCATTCATGTATACAATGGTGAGCAACATTCAGAGGATGCATTTTCACTCTAAAATTAGATTTTTACTGCATTGGCGGTTAGATTTAGGGTTGGGGTTTGGGTTAAGGAATATGGTTAATGAAATATGCATTCCTGTTGACTGCACATAATTTACAACTAAAAATACAACTCGCTTTTGGTGCCACTCTGTGGACATTTCACCTGGAAACTGGAGCACACAAGTGCCCACATGTTCAACAACACTCCAGCTTCAGCCACTGGGGGCAGCAGTTTGAATTTTGGTAAACACAGACCAATTTCAGTAGCAGTAGTGCCTTTGTGTGGAGATAGTGAGAGCTTTATACATGTGATAATTGTGTTTGTGTGTGTGTGTGTGACTGTGTACGTGTGCTCAGTGGGTAGAGGGGCGATGGGCAGGATGCTTCTCCATAAACAGTGGGCTCCACAGCCGGGCTGTCTCTCTCCTGTTTCCTTCCCCAGCCAGGGGTGTTGCCAGGGGGATACAAGGTCCCTTGCTGTTGGAGCCACCATGATCAACTCTAACTACACCAGATTATCATTATATTCATTAATAATGGTGCTTGCTAAGGAAAATTTGCCCATTCCACAGACATTATATTATAAAATAATATGGCTTGCTGAGTAGAGATGCATTAGTACTTTTCTAAGCAATCCAATGTACAATTGTCATCTGACACATGATAAAATGGTCTATTAAAAAAATCCCATAGACTTACACTGAATAGCCACTTTTCCACTATCGGGCCATTGCGAGCCATGGCTATCAACTGGCCAGCTGGGGCCAATAGCCTCGGACCTCGATCCACAAGACCAAAATCAATCTGCTTTCCCACCATCTGGTCAATAACTCTGCAGCGTTGCCCAAAAACCTGCCCTTAATACACAGCTGTGGTGCTAACATCACACACCCCGCCCATTTCACAAGCAAGAGGGAAACTCAAGCTGAGGTATCACGTTATCTAATTATCTAGAATTCGAATTTAAACAGCAAGATATGTTAGCGTTGACAACTCACCGACTGTAACTGCTAGTCTTGTGTCCCGAGTGGTCTCCCCACTAACAGCGGGACGATGTCCTAGCACGCCATCTATGAAAGTTCACCGTACCATGAAAAGTCATTTCTTTGGGCACCCCTTTGTCCATTGGGCATTTCAACAGCTTTGTACTGGGCCTGCATTTATTAAATTTTTTTTTCTGAACCTGTACTAAGGTGCACTGGATACACAACCTGGGAAGTTTGGCAAAACCCCCGCATTTGACATTGAACCCGCCTCAATCTACGGTTGGACTTGTTTGCCCCATGGGTAAATGGCGGGCCAAAGGCACTTGGCCGTTGGTCTCGAGAAAGCCCAGAGGAGGCACTATGAAGCCCCGGAAGTGACAATGGGAACGCACTTGGCCCTGGTACACACTAGCATGCCCTCATTTGGCCCGATTGTGGAAACGAGGCTAATGAGGAACCTGAACCGTATCTAGGGACCAGAATGTCTTTTGACGTAGGCCAATTAGCAACCACTTAGTAATAACCCAGAACACCCTAAGAACACCCTAGCAACCACATGGAGCACCCACACAACCGCACAGCAACACTTTAGCTAATACGTAGAAGTGCAATGGTAACCAACCACAACTCCCAAGTAACTAAATAGCAATGCACTAAAAAAAACAGCTAAGGCAACCACTACATTGCTACGTTGCTTGGCAAAAATACACAACTGATTTCATGAAATTATGTGACTGTGGCAACATTTGTGCAAAATGATATCACATGACTCCTTATGCCCATTGCTGCAGTTCCGAGGGGAAATGTCCACTGTGTGGCGCTAAAACCGAGTTAAATTTTCCCACAATTAGATGAGGTTTTTAAGGTTAATGCAACAAATCGACAAAATGAACAAAACATTCCTCTCTACCATAAACCTGAAGCCTAAACCTAACCAATAGTGTCATAAAAAGCAAATGTGAGAATTCCTGAAGCAACCACATCATTTTGAGGTGTTTCTATGACACTTTCGACTCACGTGTCAACTTGCGTGCTCTTCATGATCGTACCCCATTCCTTTGCATTGCAAGTGCAATGCTCTATCAGTTGAGCAACCCTGCAATTATATCACACTTGAACAAGTTTGTAGTTGTTTATTTAATGCAACTGTTTAAACGAATCACCTTACAAGTCATGCACATTTTTTTGATGTAAAAAAAAAAAGCATTGTGTGAGGAACATGAAGAAAAGTGTTTATGAATTGATAATCTGCCATTTTACTTGTGAATTGTGTGAAAGGGAACAAAACTCATTGTTTTTGAAGTGCCTCTAGTGTTCATTTCACCAGGAAACTGCTGCGACAACAAGCCACATAAAAATCAAGGTAGAGTAATGTGATTCTATGACACCAGCTTGAAACTATGTTTGTACCCACAATCTTTGGAAACATGTGCTGACATGTTACAGCCTCTTAGGAACTGTCAGCTTTCTGAGTACAAGCTTTCCACTTCACACACTCACATTAGAGGAACAGATGAGAAGGATTGTCTGTGGTTGATTAGTAATGACCCACTCACTAACACACCTTAACCCCACCCTGCACACCCACCGGAGAGGAATGGGGTTTTTAAACACCTCTAGTTTCTTTCTTTTAAGTTTCTGCCACTAAATGGAAAGTGTGGGTGGACTCTGAAGGCCTGTTTTATGAAATGAGTTTTGTTGGTGTAACTTTATGTAGTCAGGTTGATTCATGATTAATATTTTTGACTGAAATCAAACCAATTAATTTAGATGTTGCCACATGAAGCACATTTTTGGCTAAACATTTTTCAGTGCAACATATAAAACCACTGCTAGAGCAAAACACATTATTGTAACTGGACTCCCTTGTGGCAACCTCCCCGTGTGACAACTAGCCCTGTTCTCCCCTTTAACATAGAATGTTATGTGTGGTAAAAAGATCTTCTCTTTTGTTTTTGTTGAGTCGTCGAGGTATCAGACAGATGAACATTGTTTACATGGCCTGAGGAAGTGCATTGTTTCTGATGCATGCTTTTGCGTAGCAGCGCATCATTGCCAGTGTAGATCTGCTGAGAGCTGTTTCCATTTCTTGTTAAAAAGGAAGAGCCAGCCCCCACTGGTCTTTGTCACTCAGAGAGACAGGAAGAGGAAATGGCCCACAGGAAACAGCTCCCCCTCTTGCTCAGAATCATCATACACAATCTGGCCTCAATCGATGGCCTTACTGTAAAATATACTGTAAAAATATATGTGCAGTTGTTATGGCTATTACTACTTGATCTTACTGTTAGCAATGACTTTAATAAGTTTAATCGAATTTAGTCAAAACCAATTTTTTTTAAACTAGTTTTAACACACATTGTGTCACTGAAATGCTGCAACATCAAGTAACATCCATACATACCGTACTGAAATCTCATCATTTTTATTGAAATCTTACTATAAAAACATTTCCGATAGAAAAATATTTAAGTTTTGAAAACTTGTATTACAATTCAACAGTTTATATTATTTGTCATCTATGTAAGAGTAGGTATTGATAAGTGCATTAAGGATTAATATCAAATAATAGATCATTTGATTATGTATATATATATATGTATATGCAGTATGACAAATAAAAAGTCTTTCAGTGAGTATCTACAGAAGTAAAATAACTAATGCAAAGGAAGAACTGAAACACCTTTTAAATGTAACTTGTAATAGTATAATTATTGTTTTATAAATATTAAGAAATATATTAATTTTATAAGCCTCTTATAACATGAAAATAATATGCATGTCACTGCTTTACAATGCGGCCAAGCAGAGACATTTTTACAGTTATAAAAGTATTAAAAGTCACAAAAAGGTTTAATTGTAAAATGTAATATCTGAAATAAAAGGAAATAGTAAAAATATTATTTAATAATGTACATTAGAAATGTCACTTAATGTAATGTCAGTGGTGTTACAACAATATAAAAACTCCTAAAGGACTCTTATTGTAAAGACTTCAAGAAGCCTTCAGGTTAAAGGTTACGTGTGATTGAGACGCAGCAATTTTTCTATGTTAAAGGGACAGTTCACCCAAAAATGACAATTCTCTCATCATTTACTCACCCTCATGCCATCCCAGATGTGTGTGACTTTCTTTCTTCTGCAGAACACAAATGGAGATTTTTAGAAGAATATTTCAGCTCTGTAGGTCCATACAATGCAAGTGAATGGTGATCAGAAATTTGAAGCTCCAAAAAGCACATAAAGGCAGCATAAAAGTTCATAAGACTCCAGTGGTTAAATCCATGTCTTCAGAAGTGATATAATAGGTGTGGGTGAGAAACAGATCAATATTTAAATTCTCCTTCCTGCTCAGTATGTGGCGATATGCACATAGAATGTAAATCGGAAAAAAAGAAAAGAAAGTGAAAGTGTAGATTTATAGTAAAAAAGTACTTACATATTGATCTGTTTCTTATCCACAACTATTATATCTCTTCTGAAGACATGGATTAAACCACTGGAGTCTTATAGATTATTTTATGCTGCCTTTATGTGATTTTTGGACCTTCAAAGTTCTGGCCACCATTAAATGTGTAAATGTAATAAGTTGACTTTACTTAAAAAAAAGTGAGGAAACCAACTGCCTTAAAAAATCAAGTAAATAAATGTATTTGGCTCAAATAAAGTGGGCTATTCCTAGTTCACTTTACTTGAGCCAAATAAGTACATTTACTTAAATTTTTTTTAAGGCAATCTGTTTACATGTTTTTTTAAGTAAGGTTAACTAATTAGATTTTACAGTGCATTGTATGGATCTACAGAGCTGAAATATTCTTCTAAAAATCTCCATTTGTGTTCTGCAGAAGAAAGAAAGTCACACACATCTGGGATGACATGAGGGTGAATAAATGATGAGAGAATTTACCTTTTTTGGGTGAACTGTCCCTTTTAAGTTGTACATATGTAAAAATGTTGTTGTGAAAAGCCTATGAAAAACTTTAGAAGGGCCATGTTGAATCAGTGGTGTTACCCTGTTATGCTACAGTATTTATGTTATGAAAATTGATTTGATAATGTTTTTAATAAAGGATATTCATTCATGAAACCAGGCGAAATGAATTGTAAATAATTCAAATGATAAGTGGTGTTACTTATATTCATTACCTATAATTAAATGTGTAATTGATTAATTAATTGTAACAGCATTGTCAAAAGAGAATGGCAGCCAATTATTTAGTATGACCTTGTATGAAATGAAAAAAAAAAAAAGAAAAGAAAGAATAATTACAGCAGCAAGTCTAAAACAAAATTCATCAGTGTCATGGGGGAAAATAAATAAATAAATAAAAGCTGGAAATGCCACCACAATTGTAGAAAGACACGTATAGAAAATCATTTACAAGATTCACGTACAGTATATGTGTAACGCTGCCCTACTGTGGGACACCCACTGATTAGACGTGTAATATTCCAGTAATTTTCTTCTGTCATACAGGATTCTGTCTTTAATGGGAAGTAATACAGGTGCAGTGTCACCGCAGCCTGACCAGAGAGAAACTAGAGCATGGTCATACACATCTGTGACTCACACACCCGTCCACCAATTCCCATACACCCACAACTTTCACACCTCTCAGCGGCCCGGAGCCATTTTTGGACTGTGAAAGAGGGTATTTGTGGTTAACTTTTGATGTGTACATCCCCATTTCATTCCTGAAAGTGAGACTGATTTGGTAAGCGAGAGAAACGCAGGTTTTTTCCACATTATTGTGTGCAGGGACAGATACTGCCAATAAAACTTCTCAAACCAATTGCCAAAAATCTACCAACAGCCAACAAGCTGCTTTTGACCAAACCATTCACTCTTGACATTTAAAAATAAGGAAGTGTTTTTAAATGGCAGGGACTTACAGATATCCCTTACGGAAATGTACAATAGTTTTATTGCAGTAGTAACACTAATGGCAGTAACTGTTGAATTTCGATTTATACTAAATAATATGCAAAATACAGAATGTGTTGTGGTTATGACTTAATTAATAAAATGATTTAAAATCAAGTTAACATGTTTACATGACACAATCAGAATATTAGAAGAAGAATATTTGTGTATACACTTGTACATGCGTGAGAATATTCTGATTATAACTGGAATTTGGTCATATACCGAAATATGCACCAAGTAAACACATTAACCAGATGTGATCATTCTGTGTGATCATCAAAATGAACTGTAACTAAGTATTCATTTGTAAATGTCCAAATGAAAGTAATTATGCGTGCTACGTAGAATATTCTGATTATAATCTGAATTTGGTCATATTCCAAAATATGCATCATGTAAACACATTAACACTTTAAGCTCCCGCCGGCAGGCCTGCGAGAAAAAAAATCAATATATTAAAAACTACGGTCTTGACCAACACAAAATAGGGATCATTTGAAAGCTTAGAAGCTGTACTTTACAATGCATTTTGGCATTATGACCAAAACTGTACAATTGCTTCGAAATTTGCAGACAAATCAGAATTGTTCCTTTTTGATAATATATTATACGTTTTGCACTCTACATATTATTGTAATCAGTAAAAACATCAAACTCATCAAATATGAGTGTGTAATATGTTGTTGGAAAGCTCTCAAAGCTCTCCAGCCTATTTGTTTAACTCACAGACAAAAATATAAAAAGTAATAGCAAAATATATGTCTTCGACATTTATGTTTCATGTGAACAAATGTTGCCGCATATTTGCTTATACTGTAACTTCTTAAAAAATAAACAGAACATGATTATAACATACCATTACTTAGAGGAGGTGATTATCTTTCAAACGAGCTCACACACAAGGTAATCGGTTGCAGAGACCATTAGATAATTGACATGAAGCACAATGTGCACAGCATCTGGCTATATGGCATCTTGCAGTCTGGCTTAAAACCTATTAGCTTTCCTAGATCAGATGATGTCATTGGAAATGATGTAGCATCAGGGAACACTAAACCAGTCGGATTGGGTTCAAACCTGTGCAAAAAGTCATCCATATTTGTGCAGAGAGACATATGATTGGTGACTGTTACATATGGCCACCAGGAGATGGCGCCAAGTACATGACACAGACTCAATGATGACTCAGATGGCACAGAATGAAACTCATTATTTATTATTCTTAGCCAGTATTCTTTTTTGTTTTTTATGGGAATAAAACAGCTGCCATATTCCAGTATTAACCGAAATGAAATTTCCTTATTCAGAATATTCTCTCTAACTGAGAATTATTTTACATCTGCACATGTCCAAATGAAAGTAATTCTGGATGCTTTGTAATACAAGCAGTTTGAAAAAAGCCAAGCGATCAAAACACATTTAAGAGTGAAAAGAACACCATTTTTTACTTTATTAAACTAATATTAAACGAAAATTACCATAAATCAATATACAGACAAGCAAAAGTGCAGTTACAATTTTTCTTTTGCAATTCATTGCGCTTAGAATTGCCAATAAGCAATAAAAATCACCCAGAAAATAAATGTCATCTCATAGTTTATTCTGAATATGCCAGAAACTGTGTATAAAGGAATATTCCAATATATGAGGAACATGTTAACTTCTTTTTCAGAATAAATGCTTAAACAGAATATTTACTTTAAATTCAATCCAGTTTTTTTTAATCTTTGTATACCACTTTTACAGTAACAATACATATTGTTCCAAAGCACTTTTACAGAAATGAGAAAAATGCACTTTAATCAGAAAATGATGTGTATGTACAGTAAACCCATTCATTGAGCCATTCAAGGTTTTACCTGTGCTTACTATATGGACTACAAATATGACTGTTTAAATACTATGGTCAGGTCCCGCTTTATTTTAGGTGTCTTTAACTACTATGTACTATGCTGTTAAACTGTACTTACATTTAAAGTAACTGTAACTGTTAATTACATTTGTAGTTACACTGTTAGCCTTACTTCTAATCTTAAACCTAACTCAACCCTTACCCTGAAACCTAACCGCTACTCCTAACCCTACCCGTACCTCAACCTCAGTAGCAGCAAATGTGAATCTTGTGAGAATTTTGCAGAAAAACATTGTAATGTATGTATTTTAATGTTAGTACGTGGTAGTTAAAGACACCTAATATAAAGTGTGACCTATGGTTACTATTAGAAAGAACTGTGTATAATGTGTTCAGTATATTTGTTTGTTGTTATGCAACTTCAGCTCAATTCTCTGTGTTTTTGTGGTTTATGTACATCAAGCGCTATCGTCAGCACTATTTGTTTCACAGCATAATCTTCAAATACACTATGGATGTGTTTTAAGTGTGTTTGTGTGTGTGGTGTTTTGACAGGCACATGAGTCATCAGCATGTAACTTCAGGAAAAATGATCCAAATGCTGCAAAAGCAGTGTGGTGACATGGAGTTGGAACAAAGAAATATACCAGTAAAAGTATGTTGAATATGTGTGTATGTGTGTATGTATATGACAGGCCTATTAGGTCTCGTACATTGATTGTTCCAGAAGTGCATGCAGTTACTCATATAGCTTGTGTGACTCAGGTTTGGTATTTACTTTTAAGTAGTTGACTCATTTTGCATAGTTTTAATAAGATGGTGGATTTTAGCACTTCAACACCACCAGTCCTCCCACTCAGTGGGACTGTCTGTTTCAGGCTGTGAAACCTGCGATAGTGTTGTTCTGCACCATTAATAAACCAATGGAGTAGCACATTGACCCAAAAACATGATACAGTCACATGAATTTATACATAAAAAATAAAGATTTTTGCTGCTTGTTCAATTTACTTAAATGAAATTGACTAAAGCAACACAATTTTAGACCGTTTTGTTACAACTTGATTTCATTGCATTCTATCCATTTGAGCTGGAACTACATAAACTCTATTTGTGCTGATAATGTAGCATTGAAGAAGCTGGGCAGGGTATTTCTGTTTCCCAGCATGCTTTGCATGGAAATGGATAGAGAAGTGCTGAAATTGTCATTTGATGTATTTTTGAGGAAGATGAGAATAGGAGATGTATTCATGTTTAATATTTTGTTATATTGTTTTCTTTTAAAGCGTGTCTGTTTTGCTGGAGTTTTGGAGGTTACCATTGTGGCAAAGAAGTGTACATGTGCTTAGGTTGAGGATGGACTTTCACTCACCTGGCAAATACTAATGATTAATAAGATAAATTAAGTTGGACTAACATATGCAAATTAATTAAATAAACCTTAGTAAATCGAGTCTGACAAACCTAATGAAGTTTCGTTAAACTACTATAGTACAGTACTTTAATTTATTAAAAGGTAACCTGCAGTCGAGCTATTTCTACCTGATCCCTTAAAGTTAGTTTTGTTGGTGTAACCTAATGTATTCAGGCTGATTCAGTGATGGTGAATAATACATACATATATATATATATATTTAATCAACTTCAATAAACAATTTAATTTAGATGTTTCCACATGAAGCACATTAACTGGGTTAAAAAATGTTCAGTGTACTTTAAAAGTATTCAATGAATTCAATTAAATTTAAAAAAGGGTTTAATAAATGGACATTAATTGGATATTCTATTTAATTAACACATGTTGAACAAATTCTTCATGGTTGTGTTCAAGTAAATAAAGTTAAGTAAATTAAATCAATATTCTATATTTTGTTTTAACAAAGTTGAATACATACTGTATAGTTTTAATCAGCTTAATTTGTCTTACAGAAATGGCTGGTTCTGTTGTAAATAGACAATGCTGTTGTTAATGTGGAAAATGAACAAATAATGCACTGAAAAAAAGGAAGCATATTTTTTAGATTTATGGATTTTAATTTCATAACAAATTTCCATTAAATTAAAATAGTAATCATTAAAATAATCCTTGAGTAATCCTTAAAAATTATACATACTATGAATTAAGAATTCCCATACATAAATAAAGAAATACAGGTTAGTAAAATGTTTCTTATAAATCCTAATAACTAAACATGGACTATTTCAGTTTGTGATTTGTACTTATAAATTATAAAAAATGTAAATCATATCATAGAATTTAATGGTAGTTGAGAATAAAAATGAAAAATTCAAAAATGTATAAAATAATGCTATATACTGTATATACAGTGTATATATATATATATATATATATCAGAATCAGAATCAGAATGAGCTTTATTGCCAAGTATGCTTACACATACAAGGAATTTGTCTTGGTGACAAAAAAACAATACAAAAACAGCAGCAAGACATAGATAATAATACAAAATAAAAAATAGTTATACACATATGTATATACACACATAGACACACACATACATACATACATACATACATACCTACATACATACACATACACATATGTAGTGCAAATCTAATACAAATCTGTTATCTGTTATGTACAGTGCAAATGTTTGTTTGTTTTTTTTTTCAGAGGAATGAAATGGCAGAAGAGGTTGGATGTGTTGGATAAATATAAGAAAGACTAAACTGTGTATTGCACATAGTTGTTGCTCAGTGGGGCAATTTAACTGTTCATGAGATGGATAGTCTGAGGGAAAAACTGTTCCTGTGCCTGACGGTTCTGGTGCTCAGAGCTCTGAAGCGTCGGCCAGAAGGCAACAGTTCAAAAAGGTAGTGGGCAGGGTGAGTGGGGTCCAAAGTGATTTTTCCAGCCTTTTTCCTCACTCTGGAAGTGTACAGTTCTTGAAGGGGGGGGCAGGGGAGAACCAATAATCCGCTCAGCAGTCCGAACTGTCCTTTGTAGTCTTCTGATGTCTGATTTCATAGCTGAACCAAACCAGACAGTTATTGAAGTGCAGAGGACAGACTCAATGACTGCTGAGTAAAACTGTTTCAGCAGCACCTGTGGCAGGTTGAATTTTCTCAGCTGGCGAAGGAAGTACATCCTCTGCAGGGCCTTTTTCACAATGGAGTCAATGTGGGTCTCCCACTTCAGGTCCTGTGAGATGGTAGTGCCCAGGAACCTGAATGACTCCACTGCTGCCACAGTGCTGTTTAGAAGGGTGAGGGGGGTTAGTGTTGGGGTGTTCCTCCTAAAGTCCACAATGATCTCCACCGTTTTGAGCGTGTTCAGCTCAAGGTTGTTTTGACTGCACCAGACAGCCAGCTGTTCAACCTCCCTTCTGTATGCAGACTCATTGTCATCTCGGATGAGGCCGATGACAGTGGTGTCATCTGCAAACTTCAGGAGCTTGACAGAGGGGTCATTGGTGATGCAGTCATTGGTGTAGAGGGAGAAGAGTAGTGGGGAGAGCACACATCCCTGGGGGGCACCAGTGCTGATTGTACAGGTGCTGGAAGTGAATGTCCCCTGTCTCACAAGCTGCTGCCTGTCTGTCTGAAAGCTGGTAATCTACTGACAGATAGACATGGGAACAGAGAGTTTGTGTAATTTAGTCCGGAGAATAGCTGAGATGATGGTGTAGAAAGCCGAACTGAAGTCCACAAAAAGGATCCTTGCATATGTCCCTGGTCTGTCCAGATGTTGCAGGATATGATGCAATCCCATGTTGACTGCATCATCCACAGACCTGTTTGCTCGATAAGCAAATTGAAAGGGATCTAGAAAGGGTCCAGTGATGTCCTTCAGGTGGGCCAACACCAGTCTCTCAAATGATTTCATGACCACAGGGCGACAGGTCAGTAGTCATTAAGTCCTGTGATTTTTGGTTTCTTTGGGACAGGAATAATGATTGAGCGTTTGAAGCTGCATGGGACTTCACACTGCTCCAGTGATCTATTGAAGATCTGTGTGAAGATGGGGGCTGGTCAGCACAGGATCGAAGACACGCTGGTGAGACGCCATCTGGGCCTGAAGCTTTCCTTGTCTTTTGTTTTCAAAAGACGCGGCTCACATCATCTTCACAGATCTTAAGTGCAGGTTGAGTAGCAGGAGGGGGGTTACAGGAGGTATTGGTGTTTGTGTGAAGTGAAGGTCAGAGTGGGTGTGGGGTGTGAGATTGGGCCTTTCAAATCTACAATAGAACACATTCAGGTCGTCAGCCAGTTGTTGGTCCACCACAGGGTTGGGGGTAGGAGTCCTGTTATTCAAGTTGTTTCATGCCACTCCACGTTTGTGCAGGGTCGTTAGCTGAAAACTTGTTTTTCAGCTTCTCAGAGTATCTTCTTTAAGCCACTCTGATTCCCTTATTCAGTGTGTTCCTGGCCTGATTGTACAAGACTTTATCCCCACCCCTGTAAGCATCCTCTTTGGCCTGACGAAGCTGCCTGAGTTCTGCTGTAAACCATGGTTTGTCGTTGTTGAACTTTAAATAAGTCCTAGTAGGAATGCTCATATCCTCACAGAAACTGATATATGATGTTACAGTATCTGTGAGCTCGTCCAGGTCTGTGGCTGCAGCTTCAAAAACACTCCAATCCGTGCAATCGAAGCAGGCTTGTAGTTCCAGCTCTGCTTCATTGGTCCATCTCTTTACAGTCCTTACTACAGGTTTAGCAGATTTTAATTTCTGCCTGTAGTTTGGAAGATGATGGACCAGACAGTGATCAGATAGACCCAAAGCTGTTCTAGGAACAGAGCGATATGCATCCTTTATTGTTGTGTAGCAATGATCCAGTATATTTCTGTCTCTGGTTGGGCATGTAATGTGCTGTTTGTATTTGGGCAGTTCATGTGTGAGATTTGCTTTGTTAAAATCCCCAAGAATAATAATAACTGAGTCCGGGTATTGTTGTTCTGTGTCTGTGATTTGATCAGCCAGCTGTTGCAGCGCTGTGTTTGGCACAATATACACACTCACTGGAATAAACGAGGAAAACTCCCACGGCGAGTAGAAAGGCTTACAGTTAATAAAGAGCGGTTTCAAATTAGGACAGCACATCTTCTTTAACATTGTTACATCTGTACACCAACCTTCACTGATGTAAAAGCATGTTCCAACACCTCTCGTTTTCCCCGTTAACTCCGCGATGTGATCCGCTCTGAACAGCTGAAAGCCCAGCAGATGTAACGCACTGTCCGGAATGGGTTCACTCAGCCAGGTTTATGTGACGCACAAGGCAGCAGAGGTTGAAAAGTCCTTGTTTGTGTGGGTGAGGAGATGTAGTTTGTCCATTTTGTTAGGATGAGAGCAGAGATTCACTAGATGAATGTTCGGCAGCGTTGTTCAAAAGCCGCACCGACGGAGCTTGACCAGCGCGCCTGCTCATCTTCCTCGCCTGCGTCTCATAGCGTATTTATACAACACAGCCGTGCCTCCTACTAAAATGTCCAGCAAAATGTCTGAATATTCAAAAACCGGGAAGGGGGTCTGTGTAGCTCAGTGGTAAAATACGCTGGCTACCACCCCTGGAGTTCGTTAGTTCGCTAGTTCGAATCCTGGGGCATGCTGAGTGACTCCAGCCAGGTCTCCTAAGCAACCAAATTGGCCCGGTTGCTAGGGAGGGTAGAGTCACATGGGGTAACCTCCTCGTGGTCACTATAATGTGGTTCGTTCTCAGTGGGGCGCATGGTGAGTTGAGCACGGATGCCGCGGTGGGTGACGTGAAGCCTCCGCATGCGCTCAACAAGCCACATGATAAGATGCGGATGCAACTGAGATTTGTCCTCCGCCACCCGGATTGAGGCGAATCACTAAGCGACCACGAGGACTTAAAAGTGGTATACTATACTGTATATTAGTAACACTTTACAATAAGGTTGTATTCATTAACATTAGTTAACAACATTAACTAACAATGAACAATACTTTTTCAGCACTTATTAATCTTGGTTAATGTTAATTTCAACAAATTAATACATAAAAAAAAACATTTAAGTTGTATGTTATCAATAGTTAATGCATTATGAACTAACATGAACTAAAAATGAACCATTGTATTTTTATAAATTAACATTAACCAAGATTAATAAATTCTACAAATGTATCGTTTATTGTTAGTTCATAATATCTCACTCAAAGAATATTTCAGCCTATTTTTGAAATGTACACATTTCAATGTCATAATACATTTCCATCAAATTAAATTGTGTAATCTTTAACAAAAACGAATTAAAGGCCTTAGAGTCATGCAATATTCTTCCTATTGGTTTGATGTTAACATCTTAATTCGGCTTTAGGATTAGTGGTTTTCTCCATGACACATATTTACAGTTTGTCAGAGCCACCGAACTTGTCTTGAAGAATGTTATCTTCACCCAGAAACACATTCAGACACCCACACTCTTATCACACAGTGAGTCATAGCAGGGACATGTAGCGTCTGCAGTCGCAGAACCTCAACGATGCACAAGATCCCTTTTGCTCTTCATCTCATGGCCTCTAATTGGCTCGTGAGGAGTTGATAATGGCTGATGCGTGTGCATGTGTGTGTGTGAAGAGCTATGTCTGGTCTAATGAAGGCACTAGGTTAGAATATTTTTAGACCTTGCCTCTGCGGAGGGGAGAAAACCTGCAGCTAAGAGATGTGTCACCCGTCTGTTGCTATTACCCTTCTCCACAACACCCCCTCATCCCTCCTTCCTCCTTTTTCTCCCAAGGGATCCGACATCAAAAATATTGAAAAATGAGTCATTCACTTCATATCGTTGACCAATGAAAACATGGATGTGGGATGCCACCTGCATTATTGAAAAGGGAACCACCATCTCTGTTTTGAAACAGCAAAATAAATAAATAAATAAATAACTAAAATAATTGTGCAGTATTTTTGTCTTGTTTTACAGCAAATTTACTATAATATGTGAACATCCTTAAAACTGCAAAAGATATTATGACTTTATCTTGAATTACATTTATTTTTCTTAAACCATTGTCAAATTGTCTTAAGCACAAATCTAAAAATAATTTCTTAATAATAAAAAAAGTTTTTGCCAATGGGGTTAGAAAACTAAACTTATAAGTATATACATAGTCTTAATATCATATGCAATTTCGAAGACACTGCTTAATTAATTCTTAAAATCTTACACAAAATTGCTTTTCAAGTAATTTTACTGGATACAAGACAACATTTTTTGCAGTGTATGCATACATACTCCATATCTGCTTTCTAAAAAATATACTTGAAGTTAAGACCTGTCCCTTAGTTGAAAAAATAATAATAATAAAAAAATCATGTTTACAGTAATGCATCTTGAATGGAAATGTAAAAGCAGAAATGTGAAGCTTGTGTTTTGTTAAAGCACATACATATACTAATACTTCCATTCAAAAAGTGTGTTATTTCAGCTTTAAAGTGTATCTGTCTGCATCCCAAGACAACCACAACACCCAAAACACGACACGCCCACTCCATGTAACGCCCACTTTTGGTCATTCTATTGGCTACTAATACAATCCTGCGCAGTCGCAGTATGATTAATGTTGTCTTCAGTCTTCACTGTGTAAATCTGACAAAGAATAACTTATAAATTATATTTCACAAATCATATTATTAAATCGAAGATATAAATAGTGACATTAAACATTTTTCTGTTGTTTTCTCCAGTTCGCTCACAAGCTAACCGGTTAGCCTATAAGCTTAGCATACTGCTAGCTTCTTCTCCTCTTCATTTTTATCGCATTTCTCCTCAGCAAAATTTCAATAAGGCACTTACAATGGAAGTGAATGGGGCCAGTCCATTAATGTTAAAATACACACCGTTTCAAAAGTATAGCCAGAAAACATAAAAATTATTCTTGTTAACATGATTTTAGTGTGATAAAATCACTTATAGGGTTTACCAGCATTGCGTCATAATGGCAACGAATTTGTTATATTGGATATAACTGTACATGGACAAGGTTAATGAGCAATTTTATCACACTAACATCATATTAACACATATAATATGCACATCTTGTGGCTTTACTTTTGAAACTTTTGTGTATTTTAATGTTTATGGACTGGTCCAATTCACTTCCATTGTAAGGTAAGTGCCTTACTGTAACCACGATTATGCTTTATATATATATATATATATATATATATATATATATATATATATATATATATATATATATATATAAATGAAGGATAAGTTGAAAATATTTTGTGCTAATCAATATTATGCCACAAATGCTGTCGATTGAGCTCAACTTTAAACATTCCTTTAATGTTTATTCCAGTGCAATGCCTTGCACCATAGACCTCCACTGTAAATTTAAACGTGATTTATGTGTGTTTTTACAAACTGAGGGACAAGTCAAATATGTTTTCTGTGGTAATCGACAGAATGTCACAGGGTTGGTTCCATAGAGCTTAATTTGTATTTCCTTTGTATTACAAAAATCGAGAGTTCTGGCAAACTCTTCGTTGTCATCAAAGGTTTGCTGGAAGAGCTGGTTACTTCTGGCAGACATCTGCAGCAAATCGCAAGCTCATTTGCACGTGAAAATAATGAGTTGCAAATTTGCGGCAAGTTTGTCGGAACTCTAGATATGTTGTAAGGGTTTCTATACCAAAGTAGCATCCTCCTGTGAAAACTTAATGTTACAATCAATGAAGGCTTGTAAATGGTTGTTTACCATCTTATTATGATGTCATAATAATGGTCTGTCAGGGTGGAGAAAGAGGGTGGGCTGAAGAAGAGGTGACTCTGCCCAGGCCTGAAGCTATCTCCCATGGCATGGGGCGAGATCCAAATCCCCATCCGTCTTTTATTTTCCCTTTTTTCTTCTTTTTTCTATCACACCCCCTCCCTTCTCTGAGTATGTGTGGGAGTCAGAAAGTAAAATCCACTCAGCTAGAATTAAAGCCAGTGACCTGCAGAGAAGGACAAGTAGGAAATCAAAGACTGGATCACCTATTTCATCCTGCCAAGTAAATAAAATAAAAATGAAACTCTTTGGAGTGAATCATCGAAACCATCTAGCTTTCTATGGCAGTCTCATATAGTAAAGTGATGGGTTAATAAAGATATTAAAGATTCATTCAATCAGACCTTTAATGAAGAAAAAGCAACTGCGAATGGGCTAGTGAGAAAACAATAGCATTCCAGCATATTAGCATAAAGCATTTTCATTTTGGTTGAACTATACTTTTGGCTACATTGATTTGTTCCTAAGTATATAAACATAATCATCCAAGTATCTGAGGTCATTATGGTCTTTATAAGAGCACTTGTCATCAAATTTAAACTAGACAATAGGCTCGCTTTGGGTAGAACAATAAGTGTGTTTACATCTAGAGGTAGGTGTAGGGAAATCCCTGGAACCCTCTAAACTTTCCAGCTGAATGTTTTTAACACTGTTGTCATCGGTCTCTGATAGAAGATTATCTCACTTACATACACATTTACGAGAAGGTATGTAGAGAAAAATGCACTTCCGTAAACAAATTACACACTTACACGCAACATCGAAGTGAGGGAACACGGCAGAAACAGGAATGAGGAACAATTCCAGGGTTCTATTTTAAATCTTTCTAAGCTGTGTCTAAAAACTGCTCACTGCTACTGTTCCCAAGATTGAAGTCACCGTTAGGTAGGCTTGTGCAAGGTTAATGAACAAAATAATGTCTTTATTTCCTCCTGTTCCTTGTTGCACACAAGTCATACACTTAGCACCACACATTTCTCTCTTAAAATTTGTAAAACAAAAAAATTAAACGATCATTCTATGTAGAGTCTTTACACTGAACAAGACACAATGCTGCCCTTTTGACACACATTTGACCCACTGCATGAAACACTCACTGGATGATTTGATTATGTGTAATTCTCCAGGGATTAAGCTCTGCTGGCTGACTCATCTTCTGTTACTTATGGTTATCTGCTTGTGTATGTAAAAATAAACAACTTTGGCTGTTATGACTTGTTTTATCCAGCTCTTGGATTTAAATAAAGAAATATAAAGATCAAATATTAATGAAAGACTCTTTGATATATTGTGATTTGATTACCACCTCTCCCCTCTTTAAACACAGCCACACTGGAAGAGAGATATGTCTAGAGAGATATAGTACCACTGTGCCAAAAGCTAGTAAACTGTCCTTTTGTCTAACGCCTTCATAGTCAGACTTCAAGGGCAGCATACTAACTGGAATCTCAGCTGTGACTGGTTTTAAACGCTCTTCATACAGTAACGTCGCAACTCCAACCAAACTCCAATAGAGTTTGACCAAAGACTATGTACACTGAGACGGAGCACTTGTGTTAAAATTAATGGGAGAAATTGGAACTACCCAATAAGGTGGATGTAGAAAAGGAAGTCCCACCTTACAGGTAAAAGAGCCAATCACCTATTAGATACGAGCATCATTTGTCAGTTAACTCGATAATGTACATGTGCATTATCTGGACCATCCTGAAAAATATTATTGTTGTCGGATTTTACTGCTGATTTTAAATATGTATTTGACCATAATCTTGAAAAACCTTTTTTGACATTTCTATCTTTCCCCATTCAATCACGTAAGAGCTGTACATGTATGTCGCTTGTATCCATACAGAATAGCAACCCAGAAGCATTCCTAAAATGGCCGCTGAGTGGACTGACTTGCCTTGAAAGAGTCTATGGGTGTTTCTCAATCTGGGTTATGTGTTCTTGTGGACTCGTTCAATGTCATCATCCACTGCCAAAGTTCAGTTCCATTACTCAAGTACCGAGAATGCATAAAATTACCCGAATGTGTTAAATCGGGTGGTGAAGTGTGGGCAAGAACCCATTTGAAGTCCCAGAAGTCATAGCGGCACTACGTTAGCAGACTAAAGACATGTTTTCCCTGAAGAGTTTCCCGCTGTAAGTTCACGATAGTCTGACGGCTCCTGAGAATCGTTATACTCCATCAACATTTGTTGTTTTGTTGGGTATCATTTTAATATACTGTAGTCATAAACACATGGAGGAAATTAGTGTTAACAGGCTTTATTCTTTTAACGTGTCACATATCCTGCAAAACCTCACCTGTGTGATGATAATAATGCTGTCACTGGTGTGTGATAATGCCAGTAGTTCTCTCACTGCCTTCAAATGTGCTGTGACGTTTAACTGGCAACAGGAAGATTGCAGCGCATCTCAAAGCTCGCAAAAGTTGCGCTCTACGTCCTCCTGTCCTTCAGAGTTTTTCTTCTAATTTAGCTTGGCAAGACTGGTCTTTGTAAGAGCGCAAGTCTGTTCTCTGCGTTCTTAGCATTGAGAAACACCCTTTGGTTTGCTGTTAGCATGTTGCTAAGCTAATAACGTGATACTTTAATAACCATGAAAAATGCACAGCACACAAATATTTGATGAAGTAATACATTTTCAAAATTAGTTTGCACTATTTTTAGTGATACTTTTCAGTACTGAATGAAATATATTTATAATCAACATTTCTCATGACTTGATCTTGGATAATTGTTGGGCTGAGCTTTTCAAACAATATGATCACATGGGAAATCGACTTGTTGCTTCCGAAAGTTTATGCACCTCGAAATCGAACCCATTCAGCCAAATTGCTGACAAGTGCCATCTCCCTTCAGACATTTTTGCATCAATTCAAACATCATAATTTTTCCTTCTGGCACTACTGATAGTGTATTGCGCTAGCAACCTCTAGACACGGGTTCTAGTCTGGTAGCATTTTTGCTTTAAATTGTAAATTCTTCTCCACTAACGGTTAGGTTTAGGGTTTGGGTTAGGGGATAGAGGTAATAAAATTTGCATTCCTGTTGACTGAAATACTTCATTTACAACTTAAAATATGACTCACTTTTGGTGCCACTCTGTGGACATTTCACCCCGAAAATGGAGCTCACACGTTCCCATATGTTCAACAACACTTCCAGATTCAGCCACTGGGTGCAGTGATTAGAATTTCGGTAAGATTTCAGTAAGATTTGCGCACATTGGATAAGCCGATAAGAATGCTGGTTAAGGTGTTTTCATGCAACACAAAATCGGGGTAATCGATAAAAAATTTACGTTTGTCAATCGTTTTTACTTAAACCGTTGATGAACTTACCCCGATAAAGGTATTCCATTTAAGAAGTTTGCATGACCTTACACGTTGTTGCCGTTTTAAGCATAACTGGTGTAAGAACGTACATGTAAACACGCACAATAAAGCGTCCCAGTGCTGTAAATATCGGCATTCTTGAAATGCGGCTCGTCCAATCAGATTAGAGGTCAGGATCTAAATATTGTATGATCAAAAATAAATAGTCATTTTTAAATACACGGCTCTAAAAATCTGACTGCAGCTGAATATTTCCACACATACAGGGAAGATGACACAAAAACCAAGACAATCGCTCTGACACAAACCCTGATGTGGTCTTTCGTTCAATCAGACAGTGTCTGCGAGCACCTGGAGTCTGTGCTATTTTTATTGCGGCCAACTAGTGCTGCTTTGTTCTCCTGAATAGAGAAGGCGAGGTGCATTTATCTCTCTCTCTCTCTCTCTCTCTTTCTGTGTGCCCTGCAGCATTGTAACATTAGAATGATCGGTTATACAGTCAGAGGGGTGTGTAGTGTGACTCAGGACTAAGTGTGTATTTGTGAATGTATGTGTGCTTTTAGGAATGAGCCCTTTTTATAAAACAGCCCACACAAAGTGAAGATGATTGTTTGGCATTGAACATTGTCCCATAACTGTAGAAGCTTCAATCCGACCTGGCGCAACGTGCGCCAAAAATTCAAACATATGAGGCAGGAAGTAGATGTTTCAGCCAAAACGCCTAATGTTGCATTCATGGAACACTTGTTCAAACTCCAGGCATGCTTCCATGAATGTTCCAAAGTATTTAATGCCTTTGAGTTTTTTCATATCCCTCAGTTCTTGAGTGTCTGTTATTGATCAGCCGAAAACCTCTGGATACCGTACAATGTGTGTCATAACGTGACACATTTTATTACCAGCACACAGCTGTGCATTGAGGAATTCACTCATTTACTACAGTCATTGTATTCGACATGATCACCATCATCATCAGCAAGAGAAAGGGGGTTACCAGATGCCCCAGTGCATATCTATCAGATTAGTGTTAATGGTCATTCACATTACTCGATGGTTTGTGTACAAATGGTTTATATGCATGTGTTGTCTCTGCCCATTTAGCTGGGATCAGAGAAAGTATATTAACATAGAAAAAAATGCAAAATTTCAGGAAAGATGTGTCGTAATTGTGTGTGCTGTGTGTGTGTGTGTGTGTGCGAGTGCAAGGGTATATCATTTATATATTAAGAAACGTGTTGGTCAGCAAGGAATTTTTGTCAGGAATCCAGGAAGCACCTGCATCTGTGTCTCACAATGCCCATACATCAGGAAGGCACTTTGCACACACTCTCTCACACACACACACACACACACTCACACACGCTATGGACAGAATAGAGAAGAAAGAAAATGACAGGAAAGTTCGATGTACAGGAATGTTATATTTGGAGCTTCTACAATGAGAGAGACACTTTATGAATATGATACTTTGGTGGTATCATGGTACAGTGATGGAAATACCATGATACTTTGTAATAGGCCTGTACTGTGCTACATGGTATTAGCTAGTGGTCGACCGATATGGGGTTTTTAATGCCGATATCCAGGGAGCAGTGTGGCCGATACATCACACAATTTAATATTGTAAATAACAAACAAAAAATTACAATAAAATAAAATGAATAATAAACTCTTATTTAGCACTATATTTACTCAATTTCACACAAAACTAAAAAATTATATTTTGTTTTAAATGGGAGATAGCAGTTTCTTCAGATTTCTGTTTAATCGTAACATTTTAGTCATTTATTTCTGCATGAAGAAATAGTTATTATAATAGGAAGAAGGAAATAACAGTACACACAGTAGTCCAGCAACTATGGATAGCATATGTGCATTAGCAATCGCATTTTCTCACAAAAGACGAATCAAACCAATTGTACATACAGTGCATAGTGAATAAGACTAATTTACTCAGAGCACACGTGAACTGCTTTTACTTTGGGCTGCATCTGAAAATGTAGGCTGCTGATTTGCTACCTTGCTGCCTAATCAGTTAATGGCTTAACTGACATCTGTTTTGAATGAATGGAACTCTTAAGGAAACTGATCTCCGAACAGTTTGAAAAGCACCTTATTTTCTTTGTGTCTCCGTATACAGCCTCCTGAGGCAGCATTTTCCTGGTTTCGGATGCAGTATTGAAGTTGCACTCACGCGCTCGTGTGGATCCAGTGCGAGCAGCAGTCTCCTGACAGTTTAAACGGCCTGGACCGCCTGCTTGGATTGTCGTCATGATTTGTGAATGAGAGGAACTTTTGATCCTGAGGTTTTTAATTCTTGCTGATAGAATAAGAGCTACAGAGGAAGATATTAGATGAGTGCTCCATGGGAAGAAAACGTTGGACTTTCGTGAGTTTCATAAATTACATCTGTTTAAACAAGATATGTGCATATTTGCAGATGGTATATATAATAGAAGTTTTATTGTTTACTTTTATCATTAGAAAAGTTACAGGGAACTGATGATGAGAGACTGTTAAAATATGTGCTTCAGAGGAAGATTTATAAACACTACACAGGATGCTGGATCTGCTGAAGTTTTGTGAGGTTGGTTTATTACATCTGTTTAAACGAGATATGTGCATATTTGTAGACGGTATCTGATATTAGTTTTATTGACATTTACCTTTTTATCATTAGACAAGACAGTTAAAAGTTACAGGGAACTATTGAGGAGAGAGAGGGAGAATTAAACAGGCGAGCACATTAATATTATGAGCTCAAACGCGTCTGTCGCGGCTCTGATATGTGGACCGTTTAAATGACACTGTGTTGCACACCGGTCTGTTATTGTAGTAACACGATGGCACTTAACAACAAAACGAACCGTGATTAGTCATTTACATGTCTCAATCGCTTCACATGCAAGCAGCCGATTTTTGGTGCCCTCAAGAACAAAATCGGCCAAACGGGAAAATATATCATATAAAAAAAGGCAGAATATCGGCCGATCGTGATATATCACTTTCTCGGTGATATATCAGTCGACAACTAGTATTAGCATTATAATGGGGGGGGGGTTGTTATGCGGCGAGCAGGGCAGGGCCGAGCGGCGTCTGGGCAGAGTGAGGCCAAGAAGATAAGTGGTGAACGAGTTCCACCTGTGTGCCACACCAGTCTCGCATTCATTGAGGGGCGGTGGGAGTATTTGAGGAGAGGAGACAGTAGCAGACGGGGAGAGAGATGCATGAGCGATGTGTTTGTGTGTGACATTATGTTGAACGTGTCTGCTGAAAATCAGCATGTGCGTTGAATGTTACAGCTGAAAAGCCTTATTGTGTGACACTGAAAAGCGTATGTACAATAAATGTCTACTTGTTGTGTCAAGCCGTATAATATAATATAAAACACCTAATAATTCTAAAAACCCTACTAGAAACCTGACTGCAGACTTTTTCAGTGCCATCAATGCCCAGGCAGTCCTGATACAGAAATATCACAGGGACATGATTCACTTTATCCTCCTTATTTAAACACTCACACACTTACACACATGATTTTCGCATCCCAGCCTTGTTTTTTCCATTCATTTTGATGATGATGCTAAGTTTGAGTGTGTGAGGGTGAGGGTCCTGTGTGTGTTACCCCAACACACTGTGATGTCATCCGTCGAGAGATTACACAGGGCCATATGGGTGACTGCCTGCCGCTGTAATCCTCCACCAGCCTGCTCTTCCTGTCACACACAAACACACTCACTCTCTTTACAGTGGGGTGCATTCTGGGAAATGTTGGGCCCTTATACCAGAAATCTATTACTGAAAAAACATAACAAGACTCTATTTTTGATAATATTGCAGTTTACATGTACACAGTGAGTGAAAACAAAGGTCTTTTGTATATTTCCTTGGCTGCTGAAGGAGGTGACATTTAAGCGTATTAGTGTTCACTGGGATTATGGATAACGGACATAGAATGGATGGATAGAGTGAGGCGGAAGTTTACTATGCTTTACTTGCCTTTTAACAATACTGTCAGCAGCAAAGCAAGGCAAAGTAGTTTTTAATTTTTTTAATATAAGTGAGGGTCAGGAGCTAATGCTAAAAAATAAGTCCAGATACTAATACAAAGACCATTGCAGGTGCCTCTTCAAATATTTTCACGTTTTTCTTTTTTAAAGCAATAGGGATTGGAATAATAATAATAAAAAAGACACATGCCATGATAAACTGATTATAATTGTTGAGTATTCGCTCCTATCACCCTCTCAAAGGCGGGTTCTGTCAATGGAAAGTGGGCGCGCTCCCGTGTCGGTGTGTCCATATATGGTTCGTGACGTCACACCCCGGCGGTCCCATTCATATAAAACCGATCTGGCGGAATCCCCTTGGAGGAAATGTAGACTCAAGCGCAGTAAGCAGGGTCTGGTTGGCGACATACACACCCTGAAACATCCCAACAACAACTAGTCCTCCACATTTCATTTTATCACTTCAACATGAAGGTCTCCAGCATAGACTGCCGGCGCCTGAGGAAAATCATACGGAAGGAGTGTGGAAGTTGTCTCATTGTGGACTGTAGACCGTACTTCTCGTTCTCGAGCTCGAGCATCAGAGGCTCGGTCAATGTGAACTTGAATTCGGTGGTGGTCCGGAGGTCTCGCGGAGGTCCGGTACCGCTTCAGTTCGTCATTCCAGACGAGAAAGCTCTGTTTCGCCTTCGGGAGGGCAGCATCTCCGCGGTAGTGGCTCTGGACGACCGAACACCTCATTTACAAAAACTGAAAAAGGACAGTATTGCTCAGATAGTAATAAATACGTTATCGCACTTGGCGAGTAGCGCGAGCATCTGCTTCTTGAAAGGTGAGTGACAGTCGAATTTACCAATGTTTCTCGATTATTTTGAAACTTATTTGAAACTTTCGAAAAATTATTTTTTACTGTCATTTTTGTTTACTTGTTGTCTAAAATAGAATGACAGTATTAACTAGAAAATTCTTAATTAAATGTAATATATATATATATATACTTTTTAATTTAATATATCAAACATACACAAATGCACATTATTATTATTAATACTATATATGTACAATAAATGCATAAAATATAATATATAACATCCCTTTATCTACATCTACCTGCAAATGTTAAATTAAAACTTATAATTAATTTATTCATATTTTATAAATATCATTTTATATTTCTACTGATTTTTGTTGTGTTTAATTAATTGTTTTAGTCTTAATTAATTGTTTTTGTCTGGTTTTCAAGAGATCAATTCTCATTGTGCATCAATGGCTGAATGAGTCAGAAAGGGAAGCTAAAAAACCAACATAGTAATATTTAAAGTTATATCAAATTATAATAACAGCAGTGTATTGAAATAAAAATCTTTCGTTGTGATATTAAACATTTAATACATACAAATAATTTAAACTAGGAGATTTTGTGGAGCCCTTGAGCTCCATGTTGGTGGGAATCACTTTAGCTAATTTGTGAGAAGGTCTTGATAAGGTTAAAGACTCAACAATCCTTGAGTTCATAAGACAGCTTGTAATAACACAGTATTTCTCATTCCAGGAGGCTTCGAGAACTTCCATTCCCAGTACCCCGAGCTTTGCACTGAAACCAAGTCTGTGGACCTGAGCGAACACGAAAGTCACTGTGACAAACTGGGTTCTCACCACAAACCAGACTATGATCAGGTATGAAGAGAAGAAAGCAAGCTGCTGTTTCCTCATTTTAACCCACTTCCACCGAAACCACTTCCTCTTAGCTGTGGGAGTTTCTGCAATAACTCCCACACAAATTTGAGGGAAATATAGAAAGCAGACCATGTGTTAATGACACATCTGCATAGTTTTATAAAATATAATTTAGAATATATAAGACCCATTGGCAAATCATTTTTGCTTTGTTTTGATTTAAGCAAAAATCTAACAAGATTTAGTGAGGTTAAACTCAATTCAAGATATAATATTTTACAGCGTACTTTCAAAAGTGATATAGGACTATAGGATATTAGATGTTAACTTATCCATTCAAACATAACAACAGAGTTTTCAAACACACCCAGCTGACATCTGAGAGTTTCCGTTCTGATATCTGTATATTATTCCATTTATATTATTGCAGGGACGACCAGTGGAGATCCTGCCTTTCTTGTACCTGGGCAGTGCCTATCATGCCTGCAGACAGGACTATCTCAGTGACCTCTGCATAACAGCGCTGCTGAACGTCTCGCGCCGGGACTCACGGCCCGCTAAAGGACAGTACGATTACAAATGGATTCCTGTGGAAGACAGCCATACTGCTGACATCAGCTCACACTTCCAAGAGGCCATAGACTTTATCGGTAAATATTGTGTGTACAGAGCAGTATTTGTTGCAGAGCACCTCAGTGTTTCACTTTCAGTTGTGGTTTAAATTGATAGATATCATAAATGTTAAAGTGCATGCTCATTTAAGTGGGTGAATTATTGACAAGAAATTTAACAGCAGCATTTAGTCAACATCACAATAAGCTAAAAGTATTAATTTGATCTGACAGTTATGTAAACTACACATGTACTGCTAAAACAGTTCACATGACTTAGCACAAACCTATAGATAGTGGAGCTTATGTCAGAGCGGTTAAAATAAGACTTCCTCTGCCTTATTAACACTGTATTCCAAGCCCAACTCTTTCCCTAATCCGACTGGATAGCACCTTGCTTTATTTACACATACAAATATTATTTGTTTTCTGGGAAATGCAATTAATACCAACTCCCACAGAAAAAAGATATGTAGAAAAACAGAGATAAACGGACACGCTACCGTGAGTCACAGGTTAGATTAATCCAACAGTTTACGTATAATGGGCTGGGCCAGTGTGTCAGTGAATGAGTCGATGGTTAGTGGTGTTTAAGGTGCATGTGTCATGAGCTAATATGTTATTTGTAGGCTGTGCATTGGTTGTTCATCAGGAAGATGTGTTTACACAATGATATGACAGCATTTTATGGGTGAATCTCACAGAACCTGTGAGAGAATATGTCTGAGGTCGTATTTACCCCAAAATCAAAAGAAAGAAATAAGATTTTATGTTTTGCATAGCCTGTTTTAGCCTATTCCAGACAATTAAGCACATTTCATGTATAACTCGCTTTACTAAAATCTTACTAATACTTATATTTTATATAAATTGTAAATATGTGTTGTACTGGCTTTAATTTATGCTTATTTAAAAAAAATAAGAGACAGTATAATTTGCATAGAGAAAATTAAGCCTATTTTTAGCCTACTCATGACAAATAAGCACACTGAAAAAAATGTGTTGGATTTACTTAAAATATATATGTAGCATTTTTCCATCAAGCTTTTTAAGTAAATTCAACTTCTGGTAATTTTATGTCAGCATAACTAAAAAATCTTTTGTTAGATATACACAAATGTATCAGTTCATTCAACTGTATTTACTTAAAAAGGTAACACATAAATAAGATTTAACAACTAAAAGCACATTGTTTCAAATTAACGTTAATATTGTTGTTTCTAATTAATTTAATTGGCTCAAAAGCCAATGTATCACTCTAAGATCACCTTATACTTAAAATTTTGTGTTGTACACATTAATGCAAATTAAGTAAAGCTAAAAATGTTATAAATATATACGTTTCCGAGTAGAAGCTATTTATTTTCCTACATTGTTGTTGATGTATTTCAGTGCACCTGTAATTCACTTTTCCGTAATGTAAAAAAAATGAATTCTAAATTCTGTAATGTGGAAAAAATATGATATATCCTATTATTGAAATGGCAAAGTATTTATTGCACTGGCTTTAATTTAGGCTGATTTCAATAAAAAAAAAAAATTGTATTACAGTATTATTATTATATTTGTTTATTTACAGTATAACAGTAATAGTTTGGGGACCAAAATAGACCAAAACACCCTGTTTGACCTGTATATTTCATTTCCTTTACCATGTGTCATACATTTCAGTTGATTATTGAGAAATTGCTTTTATATTTATTAGAACAAAGACAATATTACATAAGAGACCACATGGTAATTTGGTCTCTCACATGGTAGTATTAGAAATAGAAATGAAATGAAAGATTAATCCGTTGAAAACTTTCAGCTAATAATTGTGTGGTTATATTTAGGTGCATTAGTGAGTATGATAGTCATTATGACGCCCACAGCTCGGCCCTGCTCCGCTCCAGATGGGCTTCAGGCGTGATTCACACCAGCAGGTTTTGTTTTAAAGAGACCAGCAGCCAGGGATCTCACATGAACACACATGCGCAACACTTCCTGGTGTGTATGTGTGTTGAGAGAATATGTTGGAAATGAGTCTAAAATCTACTTAGCTGTTTTAATTTAAAAGGGCATATGCAGTCGTAAGTTTTCTGTAATGGTTAGTGTGTGTATGAGTGTGCATTGGTCATGAATTTATGGATTTATGAGTCAGGGGTGGAAATGAAAATTATATGACATTGCGATAAAAAGGGTCAGGGAGGAAATGAATTAGTGAAGGGATGGACGAGTATATCAGATGAATATTTGAAAGATAACCAGATGATTATATTTTACTCGTTCCCACTCACAACTCTAATATAACACAACGTCATATAACACAGCTACCATTTATGCTCATTTTAAAGCTAATGTGTGTAATTTTTACGTTAAAATGTGTAACTTTTTCCTAATGCCGATAGACATCTATGTATATGTAAGCCATCTGTAGCTTGATTTCTCCCCCAAATGTGTGTTGGCAAGCAGTCTCTTTAATGCTACACTTTTAAAGACACTTAGGGTATGTTTACACAACAACGATGTACTAAAAACGGAAAAGTTTTTCCTTTGCGTTTTTGAAAAGTTTCGCATACAGATGACAACGTTGTCAAAACGATCCCCATTCACACGGATCCGCGAAAACGAGTAAAAACGCTGTATTATGCATGCCAGGCCAGTAGTTGGCGATGTCACTTTGTAAAGAAACACTACGCGCCTGCGCACATAAGCATTCTTCCACAGAGCGGGGAATACAAACAATGAAGATGGCGAAAGCATCGAGCAATTTTATCTGGACAAAATCTTGAGCAGCACAAACACAGTCCTGTAGTCCGCCATTGTAGTTTTGAATGTCTCACGCGCATGCCTATAGACTGAACACGTAATACGCGTTCGCATGATGTCATCGTTTGTATGTTAACACGGAGACGATAATGGCATAATTTTCAAAAACTTGCACTTTGAAACCTGTTTTCAAAAGTTTGCATTTTCAGGCCCCAAAATGCCATTGTCGTGTAAACGAACAGCCAAAACACATAAAAAGTTTTCAGTTTTTAGTTGTAAACGTTGTCGTATAAACGGCCCCATATAATCCAATGTAAATATTCAATGTGGCTATGTATGAAGCTCCACCTATACAGAGGTTACTACCAAACCAAGCAGCTTCCTATTGGTCAACGATGCTAATTGTGTATCAAGCTAAACTTGAACTCCGCATAGGGAAATTCTTTGCCACCGAAAGTCTATTATTATGATGATTTTAGTTCACGAAATTTCGGCATGCAGAGGTAAATGTGACTGGGCATTTGCTCTGTTTGAGCATCCCAGCCTGCCTGAAATAGCACTATTATTATTGGTTCAACTAATGGCGTGAGTCTGTGGTAGGGCCAAGGACGTAGATTTGGGATGAACATTGGTGGGGGTGGGTTTGCAGCATGAAACATTTAGCCATGTTTCCATTGATCATGGTATAAATATTTGGGGGGTTGTACTTGCTTGTTTTGATTGTTGGGGGTTGACCTCCCCCCATCTGTTTCTGACCAATGACAGAAAGTGGTGGTGTTCAAGGGAACCTGCATTTCCGTTTGTTGCCACTAGTGGTGCAGAAATGACACACTTCACCTTTAAAAGAGACCATCTGTATTTTAGCACTTCATTTGCTCGGTTATTTAGAGGATAGCTTTTTATAATGAAAACTTTTGCTTGTCTCTGCAGAACGTGTAAAGGAGGAGGGCGGTAAAGTGCTGGTCCACTGCGAGGCTGGAATCTCTCGCTCTCCCACTATCTGCATGGCGTACATCATGAAAACCCAACAGCTGCGGTTGGAGCAGGCCTTCGACATCATCCGTCAGCAGCGTGCGATCATCTCGCCCAATTTTAGCTTCATGGGTCAACTTCTGCAGTTTGAATCGGAGGTCATCTCTTCCACGCCACCATCCGCCACTCCGCCCGAAGCCTCTGCCATCCAGAACACACCCACCTTCTTTAACAGTGACTTCACAATTGAAAGCGAGACTTTTGAGTCTTCGGTTTTCACGTTCCCTACCTCCTTTCTGACACCAATGCCCATCCAACCATCGGTTCACCAGTTCAAACTGAGTCCAATAACTGCGCTGCCTTAAAACGGTTGCCCGACTCACTGCAGTCTCCGAGTACTTGAAAAATCAAAGGACAGACGAACAGAACAAAGCAATGGAATATCTGACAGGGAATAAAATGCTTAAGTTTTAATATTTAAAAAATGTGTGACCAGTCATGAAAGACAGTGTTTTCTTATTGATTTTGTTTGCCTTAGAGAATATCACTGCAATACCTGCCTTAGCTCGATGATGTACTGCCTATCAACAGTGCATAGATAGGCAAAATTAAATTATTCATTTTTTTTTACAGTTTTTATGAATTGTGAATCTGTTAATAAATGATTTTACAGAAACATAGAGATTGGTTTGTGGTGTCATTTTCTTATCAGCATGTCCACATGTAATATGTGTCTGGAGTTCTCTGCAGCATCATTTATTCAGAAAGTTCTACACATTGTTTGCCCATTCCCCAAACTATGTTGGCAAATGTTTTCAACTACCACTAAGAGTGTAGTATTCTCATTAACCACATCTAAACTCCCCTAAATATCAGTGCAGAAAATGGCAACAGCAAAAAAAAAAGGCTATTTTTGGCTTATCAGTCAACAATATTTCACAAAAACACACTTTTGTTATGAAAGGAACAACATACCACAACATTACATTCTTATTGTGCTGAAATATATGAATGTGATATGAATGTTTGCACTCACTAAAGCTTACTGGAATATACAAGAGGTTTAGGCCACAATATAACAGATGAAATACCCAACAGTGACCTCTGCTGTGACGAATATTGCAGCAGCGAACAATCTTTTTTTTTTTAAACAAACAGTTTGCTTTGGAAGAACATGATGCTTCTCAAACATAAAATGTATTAAAGGTGCTGTAAGTGATTTTCTTTTGTAACTGTATGCAGAAAATGCATAGTCTTGTATAAGTTCCAGAATAGACCTTATTCACAGTAGCGCCATCTTTGATTTTTGACGGGAATGATAATGAGGCTGTGAGAGATAGACTCACCTTCTCTTCAATGACATTGTATAAAGCTATCAAAAAGCTCATAGATCACATGTAATTTTTCACAACTCATGTTGTCAGGAGTTTTTTGTCATCTAAAATTTCTTGAAAAGATATTTTTCAATGTTTTGTCAGTGGAACAATCCAAAAATACTTTAAACAACAGTACAACCCATTGAAGAGACGGTAGTCTATCATTCACAGCCTCATGGACCCTTTTCACACGTCTGCCTTCGCGAATTGGAAGTCGTCATAGTGGTGATCGGAAACAGTTATAACCAGTGCCACTACAGTGTTCCTATTCGCACAAATTCTAAAAGAAAACATCTGGATTTGTGTTTCCATGAATTTCCAAAAGATGTTGAACTTTGTACGAGCTCGGTGGGTTCAGGTAATTAAATGCATAGAAAATAACTTTGTTATTAAATGAGGAAGCACTTTAGTTTGTGGACAGTATTTTCAAGATGAGGACTTACAGCAGTCGCTCACATATGGAATTGTGAAATGCTTTGAAACACAACTTGTAACCTTTGTTGATTTTGAATTTAACCGTTGATGGATAATGCGGTCAACGT
This sequence comes from Myxocyprinus asiaticus, assembly GCF_019703515.2. Classification (NCBI taxonomy): domain Eukaryota; kingdom Metazoa; phylum Chordata; class Actinopteri; order Cypriniformes; family Catostomidae; genus Myxocyprinus; species Myxocyprinus asiaticus. Next base: position 25,913,953 of record NC_059392.1, on the reverse strand, counting down.
CTCCAAACGTAAATGCAGGCAAAACTTTTAAGGACTGTGAAAATACATACACCTCGGCAGCGGCTATAGTTGCGTTTACCCAACTAGGATAACTTCCGCTTCGCGAACACGGATGTGTGAAAAGGGTCCATTGTTGTTCCTGTCAAAAATCTAAGATGGCGCTGCTGTGAATAAGGTCTGGCTAAAATTGCTTACAGCACCTTTAAAGTTGCATCAGAGATTATTTAGCAGAGATGGACAACTTCTGTCAAAATGAATGGGAGAAATGGAAACAGCCAATGGATATAGAAAAGGAAGTCTTACATGTAAACAAGCCAATCACCTTTAAGATACTGACACAGCCTGTCAATTTACTCAAGAATGTGCATGCGAATTAGCTGGTATCCATAGAAATAGCTGACAGCATCATTCAAACTAAATAGTTTTCAGTTACAGATGCCATTAACTATTCACAGTTAGCCATGATTAATTGAATTCTTGATTGAAAGTGTCCAATAACAGGACGGTTACTGAGATTAAGCGAGTAGTATTCGGCTGGCCATGTGATTCTAAAATGGCAGCCCCCATGTGCGGACCCTCTCAATGTAGAATAAAACAGCTTTTATGAGGTTACTGATATGACTGAGGTCTTCTATTAATGTCTTTAGGAGTAAAACTTTTTTAATTGAGAAGAAAATAACTGAGTACACCTTTAATTTGTGTCATAAATTTTTGCTTCCTAAACTAAGAGATGGGAGAGATTGGTCTCCCTTTTTAAAACAGTACTCTGACAGTACAGTGATGTTATCAGATTGTTATAATACATTTACATTTAGCAGACACTTTTATCCAAAGTGACTTACAAGGTAAATGCATTTGAACCCGAATGCAACCCGAGACCTTGCTTCACGTGAGCACTACCATATTTCCATATCCATTTGGTATTTACATGTACTGCAATATACTTACAAGAATATCATGGTACAAACATCACATGACGTTGCCATGGTGCATCCAAAAAACACTGTAATAACATGTTAATTTTTGTTAGTGTTGACATGGAAATGAAATAAAGAACTGAATCTAAACAAATGAAACAGATGAAAGACACACATGGTGTATATGAGCATCTCTTTCTTGGCGCCCAATTTCTACCTCGACAGACGAAACTAACTTCACCAAATAGGGGTAGCGTCTAGAAAGAATAAACATTTCATAGTATTTTATACCAAGTAGTATATTTAACATTTAACAAATACAAATACCACATAGCTTTACTGATGATGTGATGCAAAGCCAATTTACTTACCTTTCTTTTAAACATTTATAATAAGTGAAAGTTACAGCTCCCCCTTAATACTCAAGTAGACTCGTCCGCTCGTCTCGCCTCTGTCGCCATTTTGACTGTTATTTGTGTTTTGTGAGGGGAGGGAAAACAAAACTTGACAACGCATAGATTAAAAATCGGAAAATTTATCTGGTGTGCAGGCATTTTCATTTTCATCTTAACCCAAGCCCTTCTTCTCTCTGAGGAGGAGGGTTTTTATTCCATCTTTTTTCGGCTGGTTTCTAAGGGGAGTTTTGTGTGCATAAACCGCCATGTACATTAAACAGGTGAGTGAATGAGATACGAGTCACGCGCTGCATGCACACTTACAATGTATGTGTTGAAATGTGCCTATTAAAGTATTTATTTACAAAGTCAGATCCAACATATGCACAAAAGGGCATTTTAAGTCCTTATCACGACAGGCTGTAAGTTTCAGACGAATACATGGCCTTCAATTAAACTAGCTTTAGCAGTAGCATCAGCTGTCAGAGGGAAAAAAATCAAAACAATTCAACGAAACACTGTATATCATCTTTATATTGCATATTTACTACTGAAATCTGCTTTTAACTCATGTTGCTGTTCAAACACGAGCTGGGTGTGACTAAACTTTAAGGAGTAAAGTAAGTTAATGTAGCTATATCTTATTCAAATACAAAAACTAAGGATTATACTGTATATGTACTGGTAATAATACACAGCCTACTCATTAATAAATACATAAAGTGCTGTTATACATAAACATCTCTCTTGTAGGCTTTGTTTGGGTTTTTATTTTGGATGGCATGCTTTCTTCACTGCACAATATGAATATGGAATTGAATTAACGCTATACAGACAGTGCAATTAATACATTTTGTTATTTTTGTCTTTTAGGTTATTATTCAAGGGTTTCGCAGCTACAGAGATCAGACTGTGGTTGACCCCTTCAGCTCCAAACACAATGTCATCGGTAAGACTGTCTGTCCCACCACTCACATGTGATGATGTCTTGTGTGTGTATTACATCACAAATGCATTGAAAAGCTAATAAAGTGGGCAGCTTAATCTATAATCATTTTTTTGTCAATCATATACTATGAAAAGTGTCTGAGCCTCTTCATCATAGCATACTTAATGTGCAACAGGTATTAGTCTCTCTGCTTTAAACGGTTTACTGTCATTTTTCACAGTTGGAAGAAATGGATCTGGGAAGAGTAACTTCTTTTATGGTGAGCGTTAGATGTGTTTACGCTTAAAGTAAATGTATACATTATGGACGTTTCTGGTAAGTTTTATTGCTGCGATAAGTTTGTATGCCATTTACATTTTTTCCCCTCTCAGCCATCCAGTTTGTGCTCAGCGATGAGTTCAGTCATCTTCGGCCAGAACAGCGTCTGGCTCTGCTGCATGTGAGTTAAATTAAACGTCTTACTATACTTTTACACGACACGTAGGGTCCTATGAAATTTGTTTTTTTCACCAAATTCTGTGTTTTGCATTTTATTTTCACTGAATTCAGAGTTTTAAAGTTGAATTATATTTTATCATTCAAAAAAACCTCTCTAATCAAATTAATTTATAGAATTTGAATAAAATGAAAACAGAACTATTACTTTTCAACATACCATTGCATTATTTGTTTGTTAAATGAAGAGCGTCTATACTGATCCTCACACAATCCCAAACCCAAAATTAGGATAAATTCACATTTATTTTATTTAAAAAAATAAATTCTCCCCAATTTGGAATGCCCAATTCCCAATGTGCTCTAAGTCCCCATGGTGGTGTAGTGACTCGCCTCAATCCGGGTGGCGGAGGACGAATCTCAGTTGCCTCCGTGTCTGACGCCGTCAGTCCGCGCATTTTATCACGTGGCTTGTTGAGCATGTTACCGCGGAGACGTAGCGTATGTGGAGGCTTCACGCTATTCACCACGGCATCCACACACAACTCGCCACACGCCCCACCGAGAGCGAGAACCACATTATAGCAACCACGAGGAGGTTACCCCATGTGACTCTACCACCCTAGCAACTGGGACAATTTGGTTGCTTAGGAGACCTGGATTGAGTCACTCAGCACACCCTGGATTCAAACTCGTGACTCCAGGTGTGATAGTCAGCGTCAGTTCTCGCTGAGATACCCAGGCCCCCTTATTTAATGATTATTATTAATATTATTTTGTCAAATTTGGTTTGGTATTATTATTCAGATATTAATATGAACATTATTATTACTACCACTACTACATTGAATATTTTATTTTACTATGCAGAAGCAATATATTTCTGACACATAATCTCACGTGTCTAGTTAAATGGAGCTTTTATTTTGGAGGAAACCGGATGTTTTTGACGGCTTCACTTCTCAGCGCCAGAAAAGCAGTTCGCTAAATGGGCTAATGTGTTTATTAAACCGCAAAAGGCTATGATTTAATTTTATAAATATATAGTCTGCATGTGCTACATGCTTCACAGTAAATAAAGTGATCTGCTTTTTGTCATTAATACACTCAGAGCGCACGTGATGTTAATGATGCGGTTAGTGTATAAGCATTTTTATGTTTTCATTTTGGCTGTATGTTGGTAGTAGAGCTGTCGATTTAACAAGATAATCTGGTGCGATTTAATTATATGAAAATAAAAAATGTTAATAAAAAGTTTACTCGATGCGTCCGAATCGTACGTACATTTCGTAATAAATAGTGCTGGGTATTGATACATATTTCTTGATTTGATTAGATTCCGATTCGCAAGCATTCAATATTATATCGATTAATTTGAGTATATTTTAGTTATAATGCCCATTTTGCTTGCATATGAAAGAAACTATTTCCCAGGTAATGTTGTTAATTATACAGGGAACCTTCTAACAGAGAGCTTTTTGAAAATATTAATTTCACAAATTATATTTTATTTGTTTTTCATCATTTTGGTCACATTTTAGCTTTTTAAAAATATACAAATTCATGTATTCCATCAATAAATATGATATTATATTGCATTGCATATATTAAATTTTGTTACATGTCTGTTTAATGCATAAGTTTGACTATTTACAAGGATTAACATTGATTTGTAGAACACGTGCTAAAAATGTAAACTGTCTCTTTAAGAAAACCAGCAGTTCTGTTAAGAGTTGTTAATATGCATTCATTTATAAAGAGAGTTTATATAAATGAGCACATATTAACGAGAGAGGAATCAAATGGCTTCTTTACCTCATCCGTGCTATTCGTGATTAGAATTAAATTTTTCTTTTTTGTACAACTGACTGTAATGAACAGAGAGGATATTGAAAGAGACATTATTCAGTGACAAATGGATTGCGTGGATCTCGTCTTTGGACACACATTACACAGAACGAGTCAAATCAAACTTTTACTCTTAGACATAGAATTGATCATAAGTAAAAAATCGATCTTTGGGTTTAAGAATCGATATCGAAATCGTTCAAATGAAGCTTGGTATACATCGTAAAATCAATATTTTTACCCAGTCCTAGTAACAAGGAATGTTCCTACCATCGGAGTAATTCAAGCTTGATATACCACCATGGTGGGGCAGTATGGGGCAGTCAGCGCTACAGCTTAACAGGCACCGCGCCTCGTCAAACTAACGAGAGCAACAGGCAGCATACAGCCTTTCACAGATGTGCGTTTGCACTCAAAGATGCAAAAACAGAATGCAAGTATCCTGAGACGCATTTTTCAATGTTTCAAACTACATTTAACTTGATGCAGTCTTAAAAACACAGCGCTTATAACTAGAGATGCTGAAAACTTGTAAAACTCGACACAACCAAAGTGAGACACTCAAAGCGTCCTGACTCATGAGTTTACATAGACCAACAATTAAAAATAGCTCAGATGAAAGTTGGCCAGTAATAAGGTTATGTTCAACGATATAAAAAAACAACAACAATATTTTGACTTTAAAGGAATAGTTCACCCAAAAATGAGAATTCTCTCATTATTCACTTACCCTGATGCCATCCCAGACGTGTATGACTGTCTTTCTTCAGCAGAACACAAATGAAGATTTTTAGAAGATGATAGAGCTCTGTCAGGTCGCTGTATAAAGGTGGAAGTACACGGGTGCTAGCACTTTGAAGGTCCAAAAGTCCAATTTAGGCAGCATAAAAGTAATCCACACGACTCCAGTTGATCAATGAATGTCTTCTGAAGCAAATCGATACGTTTGTGTAAATAATCGATAATTAAAATTTTATTAACTTTTAAAAAGCGCTTCCTGCCAGCAGCTGATGCCTGACGTAGCTGTTGCATGACATAAGCGTGCCGGCGAGTTCACACAAGAATTCTGAAGCGGTGCCTATTTACAACAGAAGAACGAACGTCACACTAGAGTTCGGCCAGTTCAAACAGCATCAGAACCCTGGACAGAAGAGCCGATTTAAACGTTGAAAACGTTTTAATTATCGGCTTGTTTCTTACATAAACATATTGATTCACTCCAGAAGACATTCATTCGCATGGAGTCGCATGGATTACTTTTAGCATGAGTACTCAAGGATAAGGTGTTGGAGTGATGGCTGCTTGTCTAGATTTGATCAAAAGTGACTTTTTTCAAATAGTGATGGTGCTGTTTTTTACATCAGTAATGTCCTGACTATACTTCGTGATCAGTTGAATGACACTTTGGTGAATTAAAGTACCAATTTCCTTCTGAAACAGCAAAATCTGTACATTATTCCAAATGTTTGGCCACCAGTGTATATTTATTAGGGCTGTCAATTGATTGCATTTTTTAATCGCATATGTTTTTGTAATCGTGATTATTTTCAGATTTTGAAAATGCTAAAATTTGACACCATATATATACTTATTTTCCTGTCAAAATGCATTTATTTTCATCTTAGGAAAGAAAACAAAACAATATGTAACAATATAATGCTTTATTACAATTTTCCAAATCAAAGTCTTCCACAGTATCAAGATAGAAATGACCTAAAATATCACCAATTCAAGTAACATTAAACATTTCCCAGAGTCTAATTTTGGAGGTTGACTTATTGAAATAATTAGTCCACCATAGGTTGGGTATTCATTGCAATGGGCATTAAATCTCTTAAACTCTCATCCTCCATAATATTAATCTGCCAGTAGGCTGTGGCTATTCACTTTCCGTGAAGCTGCGTTCATGATTCGCATGATTGTTTTGTAAATCAAATAATAGCGCTAAGAGGTCCTATGTCCATCATTTTATCACTGACAGAGGAGCGCTGTTGTGTGCGTGTCAGTGTAATGACTCTAGACGGACATGTCGACACATTACAAAGGTTCCGTCCTCCTAACAAGTGTTTATGCTGGTTTATGCTATTTATTTATTTATTTATTTATTTGGATTTTCTCGCCTTTTTCTCCCAATTTGGAATGCCCAATTCCCAGTGCGCTTTTAAGTTCTCGTGGTCGCATAGTGATTCGCCTCGGTCCGGGTGGCGGAGGATGAATCTCAGTTGCCTCCGCGTCTGAGACCATCAACCCACGCGCATCTTATCACGTGGCTTGTTGAGCACATTGCCACGGTGACATAGCACGTGTGGAGGCGTCATACCATCCACCGCGCATCCACGCTCAACTCACCACGTGCCCCACATTATAGCGACCACGAGGAGGTTACCCCATGTGACTCTACCCTCCCTAGCAACCGGGCCAATTTGGTTGCTTAGGAGACCTGGCTGGAGTCACTCAGCACACCTTGGATTCAAACGAGCAACTCCAGGTGTGGTAGCCAGCGTATTTTACCACTGTGCTACCCAGGCCCCGATGGTTTATGCTTTATTAATGGTAAATGAGTTAATTGCGATTTAAGAAAAATTAAATGCATTAAACTTTTTAAATTAATCGCATTAACATGTTATTTCTGACAGATCTAATATTTAAATAAGTATACACAGTTTTTAAAAAAAATGAAAATAAATGAAATGAAGATAATGTGTTTTTATTTTATATTTAGGAAGGCACTGGCCCTCGTGTCATTTCCGCCTTTGTGGAAATTATTTTCGACAACTCCGACAACAGGCTGCCGGTGAGAGCTGACTTGAGTGTCACATCAGTGTTGTGTTACTTGTGTTAATGTAGGTGAATAATATGATTTCGTTATTGCTTTTAAGATTGATAAAGAGGAGGTGTCTCTGCGCCGTGTCATCGGAGCGAAGAAAGACCAGTACTTCTTAGACAAGAAGATGGTCACGTAAGTTCAGTTCTCACAACACCTCAACATAAATAAATAAAATTTTTGACGCACAGTTAATGATCCAAACTGTAGCTGAATGAATTGTTTACATTGTGTTTCAGTAAGAATGATGTGATGAATCTATTGGAAAGTGCTGGTTTCTCCCGCAGTAACCCTTATTACATCGTCAAGCAGGGGAAGGTATGGTCTCTCAAAATTACAAATTAACCATTAATTTGTAATTAATGCAATCAATAATTAACCATGATTGCAACACAAATTTCCATGCCCTTTGGGAAATAACAAACAATATCATCTCTTTACAAAAAAGAACTTTGCTTTTGGGATTAAAGTGGTGCTAATATCGTAGATTGAAGATTGTAAATTAATTTGCTCATTCTATCCTTCATTATGTTATTACCTGCTTATATGCCACTATACACATTTCTTCACTATTTTAAACATGAATACAGATCAATCAGATGGCAACAGCGCCGGACTCTCAGCGTCTGAAGCTGCTCAGAGAGGTGGCTGGCACCAGAGTCTATGATGAGCGTAAAGAGGAGAGTATCTCGCTCATGAAGGAAACAGGTAGAATATAGACCCTTATTTTATACAAGAAACATTTTATTAGGGTGATTTTGTCATGCTATCTGAAACTTACCAACTGCATTTTTGAATGTGTATCTTTAAATTGTTAACAAATCAGTATCCTGTCAGTAAGTGACTTAGTCAATTTTATTCAGACTAAAATGGCAATTTTACTTGACATAAATAACAGATTTCAGTTGACGATAATGTGCAAAAGGACAAAAGCATGTATCAAACTGTAACAGAACAAACTTTAACCAAATTATTTAAACATCTATAAAACATACAGTATTAGGATAAAAATGTTTAATATGTAAAAGATTAAACAACATGGGAAAATTGTCCTGAAAACCTGAGTCCTGAAAAAACAGCTGGTTGGTCGCAGAATACAAAAAACTCCACAGGAAGTGGCGAAGTCATGCAGTCAGTGACGGACAGACATGATCGTTTACACGGCTGGCCCATGCGGTAATTATTCACGTTCAAACCGACGAACACGGGTATTGCCGCTGGTTGGACGCTAGGTGGTACTCTGGGTAATTTTCATTAAGCAGGGTTAGGGTTAAGCCGACACAATAAAGACACCTTGATTTTAATCTTTCAACTTTATTTTTTATTTATTTTAACGAAAAATTCAAATAAAACTGGAGAAAAAAAATAAGTGCAATTAAAATGTGTGTTGTTCAACTTCTTGAAAGATGTTTTTAAAACAGTTGTGAAGGGCAACATCTCTTTGGAAACTGACCTACTTCATTCTCTACCGGTCGGGTAATTCGTTGTCTGGGAAAATACATCATGTGTGTGAATGAATTCGTTTTGTTCCCTCCTTCACAATATACAGTTCTGTGCAAAAGTCTTGGGCACATAAGATGCTTCACAAAAACATTTGTCTTAAGATAGGTATTTATATCTTCAGCTTTAGTGTGTCAATAGGAAATATAAATGTTATACTCCCAAATATTACTTTTGCAAATAGATAAGAATAGAAGAACAGGGAGCCCTGCAACAGATGTCATGGTCCCCACAGAGCCCCCCACTGAATATTGAGTCAGTCTGAGATTACATAAAGAGACAGAAGCAATTGAGACAGCTGAAATAGATAGAAGAACAGGGAGCCCTGCAACAGATGTCATGGCCCCCACAGAGTCCCCCCACTGAACATCGAGTCAGTCTGAGATTACATAAAGAGACAGAAGCAATTGAGACAGACTAAATAGATAGAAGAACAGGGAGCCCTGCAACAGATGTCATGGCCCCCACAGAGTCCCCCCACTGAACATCGAGTCAGTCTGAGATTACATAAAGAGACAGAAGCAATTGAGACTAAATAGATAGAAGAACAGGGAGCCCTGCAACAGATGTCATGGCCCCCACAGAGTCCCCCACTGAATATTGAGTGAGTCTGAGATTACATAAAGAGACAGAAGCAAGTGAGACAGCTGAAATAGAAGAACAGTGGTGAATTCTCCAAGAAGCTTTGAACATCCTGTCTGCCAACAACCAAGAAAAACTGTATCCAGGTGTATCTAGGAGAATTGGGGCTGTTTTAAAGGCAAAGGTGGTCACACCAAATATTAATTTAGCTTTTTTATGTTTACTGGACTTTGTATGATGTTAAGTGATAAATGAAAACTATTTATGTCATTATTTTTGAAGACATCCTCATTATGCAACATTTTTCACAAGTGCCTAAAACTTTTGCACAGTACTGTATATATATATATATATATATATCTCGCAATATCCAATTACATAAGCAACCCCTGGGCTGGGAGGTTGGTGAATATTTTGGCTTTAGTGATTTTGCATTGAAAATTATATTAATTTATTTAAATTGTTTACTTTACGTTATATTTATTTATTTACTTAAATCAAATACATTTCTAAATTCAAATTACACGCCAAAGGAAACGAAAAAGCAATTAAAATAACAAAGTGATCAAAAAAATTATATATCTATGTAACCACCTTTCCATTTACCGTCAGGCAAGTATCCGTCTAAACATGCAGGTGGAAAATGACTTACACAAATGAAGACATAAAAACAATTATAATGATGATAATAATCACTGAAATATAACTCATGGTTGGAGGTGTTTTTGTATTATTTTATGTTTAATCACAGATGTATAGGCTGCAGAGTTGCGTTCACAATGAACTGTTCTGTGGAAATAAAGTGAACTGAACTCAAAACACCTCCTGAGATGAGATGTCTGAGGTCATTTGCAGCAAAAACATTTTTTTACTTGACACAGTCAAGAGAGTCTTTTTGTCAACCTACATATTGGTTACACCACATGACTTGGATTTGGTGAACAAAAGTTGTAATATTAATCAGATTTTAAAACACTATGGTTTTCTTTTGCTTTAAAAAAAAAAAAAAGAAATGTTAATAAAAGTTTATTATGCTGCACTGCTCATGCTAACATTACCATCTCCGGACGGTTACACCACTTGGCGTTTTTGACTTTAAGAACAAATATTTACACCTACTTATTCATGTGATTATCTAATCAGCCAATCGTGTGGCAGCAGTGCATAAAATCATGCAGATATGGGTCAGGAGCTTCAGTTAATGTTCACATCAACCATCAGAATGGGGAAAAATGTGATCTCAGTGATTTGGACCGTGGCATGATTGTTGGTGTCAGATGGGCTGGTTTGAGTATTTCTGGTATTTTCACACACAACAGTCTCTAGAATTTACTCAGAATGGTGCCAAAAACCAAAAACATCCAGTGAGCAGCAGTTCTGTGGACGGAAACGCCTTGTCGGTGTTTCCCCTATATTCATTTTGTAGTGACGCTGCACCACTGCTGAAATATGAGCCCCGCGGTTACGTTTTCACATGGTTAATTTAATATTCTTGATGCAATAATGCTTGCCAGCCCCAGTCAGTTGTGCGCTTTGTACACTGAGAAAGAGACCCCACCACACACACATACACGCACATACTCACAGTGACGTCACCCCATAACACATGTGTCAAACTCGCTTCATTTCATGTGGCCCACGAGCTCATTTCTGAAACGTTTCACTGAACAATCAGTTAGTGCTTTCCTTGTGAATATTAATGAGCCTTCCCCTGCCATCTGTATGTTTTGGAGTGCATTTTGCTCGCATCAAAGGCGTAATGAAACAGCGTTACACTGATCAATTATCAACATGGCTCATCATGTATAGAGCTGCACGAGCGCAGAGCAGGTGCGGTAATTCGCAGACTGGTTTCAACCGAACGGACTATTTTATTTGTGCTTGTGAACCAGTGAGATGTGCGAAACACGTTTGAATGCGGTACAGAATTGTCTGTTGCAAAACTCTTCTGTATTGGTGATGAAACTAGTTTAAAACAAACAGCCCCTACATTATAAACGGCACTGATGGAGAAAACATATATTAGAAGGCTTTTCAATTCTCAAATAACAATACTTACAAACATTTACCATGGATTTACTGTAGTAACAATAACTACTGATGGACTACAACAGCAGAAAACCATGTTGGGCACTTTATTAGGACCATAGTATTCCTAATAAAGTGCTCAGTGAGTGTATGTTTGTTGTGTGTAGCCAATGCAATAGAAAAATGTGTTTAGAAATACGAGTAGTGATGCAGGACACACTGCAGTAGACACGTCTTTTTTTCTACTTGAAAAGAGCTTTTATAATTAGAGGTTTGTAATGAGCAGTCCTGTTTGTGTGTGTGTGCAGAGGGTAAGAGAGAGAAGATTAATGAGCTGCTGAAGTACATCGAGGAGCGTCTACACACTCTGGAGGACGAGAAAGAAGAACTGGCACAGTACCAGAAATGGGACAAAATGAGGAGAGCTCTGGAGTACACCATCTACAACCAGGAGCTCAATGAGACCAGGGCCAAACTGGATGAAGTACACACACTCACTCTTAGCTGTCATCAAGTTCACTGAGTCTATTCTGGTTGTAATAGAGAAAAACACAGTTTTCGCCTTTTGTTGCTCATATGTAAATTTAGAGCAGCATTATGATTTAATGATGGTGTCATTTACTTGTCTAGTTGTCCAGTAAGAGAGAGACCTGTGGAGACAAATCTAGACAACTGCGAGACGCTCAACAAGATGCCCGAGACAAAGTGGAGGTAAATAGTCACCGAACAACCATACGTTTACGATTTCTTGAACACGTTGAATACGTTTCTGTAATAAAACACGAAGAATGCTGTCTGAAAACCACACTTGCACATGTCATATAGTAGCTTTTATTGGGTCATGTTGTCTAACTTTCTGTGTGTCTGTAGGAGACAGAGCGCGTGGTGAGGGAGCTGAAGTCTCGAATCTCAGCCATGAAGGAGGAGAAAGAGCAGCTGAGCGCTGAACGACAGGAGCAGATAAAACAGAGGACCAAACTGGAGCTCAAAGCCAAAGATCTGCAGGACGAGCTGGCAGGAAACAGCGAACAGAGGGTGAGACTATCATACACACACGTAAACACATGCACGCGCTTCAGGCACACATGCACTCAATGCACACGTTTAGAGAAACTTATGTTCATATAAACTGAAAAAACCTTTCTTTTTTTTTTTTCTCTCTCTCAAATGTGGCATTTGTAGTTTCTAAATGTGTTTAGGCTGCTATTTTTCATAAATAATTTTCAGCAAATATATATTTTCATAAAAATAAATTCATAAATGCAATTATGTAATAAACCAGCTTTGAGCTTGTGGATAACCGGATACATCAGTCACCACAGAAAGACAATTTTTGACCCAGAAATAACCCTGTAATCAACCTGAGCTACATTTGATTACATTAAATTTACTCCGTACCAAATTCATCATTCTTTTCCTTTCAATATTGCACATGTGTACAAGAGTAAATATAAACCCTGATAGTCGTAAGCCTTCATTTCCTCAATCAAATACACACCTGCTTGCTCTTGGCTTATTGCTGCAGATGAATTGTAGTGGTAGCTGCAAAAATAAGCTATAACAACATCCATACAAACACACGTGTTTCATACACTTGCTTGCAAATGCAAACACACTCATGAATACACACAGAGAGCTGCAGGAAATGTTGGCAGGCTCTAGTGAACAGAGGGTCCACAGTGTCTCCGCCTGCGTCACTGACTATACACACTCACTCCAGCCTGGGCTTACAGCCAGACGCGCACACACACACTGTTTGTGTATCCATATATGTGTGAAATACACACTTTTGGTCAGCCCTCCTGCATCCTAGCTTGGCTTAGAGAGGGATTAGCCCCACCTGGCCAAGTGTGTGCGGCCTTTTCCTGTTAAAGAGAGGCAGAAATGCGTCATTTGCCCTTTGACTGGTGAATATGAATGTAGGTTTGCTCTGATGGAGATCCCCTTTGTTCTGTTCATGCCGCTGAATGTACACACTTGGTTGTGCAAATGGCAGTTTTCTTCATCTAAATATAAACACCTCAACACACACCTGCACAGGATGTGGCGTATTTAGACTTCCTACAAAAATCTTCTTCAGTACTTCATTCTTTCTCTCCATCAGAAACGGCTGCTAAAAGAGCGCCAGAAGCTTCTGGAGAAGATTGAGGAAAAACAGAAGGAGCTACAGGAAACGGAACCCAAATTTAACACAGTGAAAGAAAAAGAAGAGCGGGGAATCGCCCGGTAAAGTCTTCAAACTATTCAAAGTTCCTATGAGTGTTTGACATGCAAAGTCCCAGTGAAGAGGTTTGACGAAAGCAATTTTCTTTCCTGTTTCACTGGTAAATACATCACATTAAGGTAGTTTAATCTATTATGTTGTCCATGACCAATATTATCATTCTTACGAGGTGATGCTGATAAATACAAATAAACAAACACTATCAATGCCAAAATTTCACAATCCAATCAAATCCCAATGGATAAAATCAAGTCCTGCCCTATATTTCCCACTGAATATTTTGCTCTGCTTAAAAATGCATAACATTAAGGAACTGAAATGCATTACGAATACCATTCTCATTATTTGTAACCATTGCTTAAAGAGTGTTTTGTTCTGGTGTTATTCATGTGTGTTTATTCTTTCACTCCCAGGTTGGCTCAAGCCACACAAGAGCGAACGGACCTGTACGCCAAACAAGGTCGTGGTAGCCAGTTCACCTCTAAAGAAGAGAGAGACAAATGGATCAAGAAAGAGTTGAAGTCTCTGGATCAGGCCATCAACGACAAGAAACGCCAGATCGCTGCCATCCACAAAGACCTGGAGGACACAGAAGCTAATAAAGAGAGAAACCTGGAGCAGTACAATGTAAGATTTATGTGTGTAGATTTTCTACAATAAATAACAAACAATTTGATAGCTAAATTTGGTAACATCTGATTAGTAACAGTAAATGTTTTGGTTTGACTCCGATTGGTTCTGCTTTGCTTTAAAAGCATATAAGATTTGATTCGATCTTTGATTTTGGCTACAGAAATTAGACCAGGACCTGAATGAGGTGAAAACTCGCGTTGAAGAGCTGGACAAAAAGTATTACGAGGTGAAGAACCGCAAGGATGAACTACAGAGTGAGAGAAAGTAAGATTCTGCGGTTCCCAACACATCCCACACTCTCTAATTACCTGTATGAACCATACATCCCCTCATCCATCATAATAGTTATTAATAATCCATAAGCCATAGGTCTCACAGCAGGGTAAGGCTTTCCTGTTGGGCTATTGAATAGGGTCTCGTGCTGAGGCCGGTACTGGGCTAGATCAGAACGCAGGCGTGGTGTTTGTGAGCCAGGGCTGATGGGTGTGTCTGTCCCCCTCATGCAGCTACCTGTGGAGAGAGGAGAACGCAGAACAGCAGGCGCTGGCAGCCAAACGAGAAGACCTGGAGAAGAAACAACAGCTACTGCGAGCCGCCACCGGAAAGGTTAGAAATGAAAACAGACCTGCTTGTTGCAAAAGAGTGAAATCAACATTGGCTCTTTTTACTTTCTTAATAAAAGTGCCAGGTCTGTTGGGTAAAACGAAGTTCTGTCTTCCTTTATTTCACATTGAATTTCACTCATTTTGAAGTTGCTTGTTATCTGATTCTGTCTAAAGATTGTAAATAATAAACAAAAAACACCTCAACTCCTTAAACATGCCCTCAGAGATCAATAAAGAATGTGTTTCTATCTATTTAAAGTCATGTAAATGCACGCCCACACCAGTTCAGTATGTTTTGGCTAAACTATGAACCATCTCTGTTAAATTGCTATTTTGGGCTCATTTTAGCTGCTGGATCATCTGTCTTGGACTATGAGTCAGCCACTAATTTTAGAGACTCCTCCCACATTGCAAAAATGTACATCAATATACATAATCTAGACATGGATCCTCAAATTCTTGGATCATCATCAGGGCTCGAAATTAAATTACAAACTTTGAAACAGTGTTTTGTGTGTCATTTGCTTGTCTTCCAGGCTATTTTGAATGGTATTGACAGCATTAATAAAGTATTGGAGCATTTCCGTCGGAAGGGCATCAACCAGCACGTCATCAACGGTTACCACGGCATCGTCATGAATAACTTTGAGTGCGAACCTGCCTTCTATACCTGTGTGGAGGTGACTGCTGGCACCAGGTCAGACACACTCAAAAGCTGGTGTATTGTATTCTTTGCTTCTTCAGAAACTGCCAGTAGACGTTATTGTGTTTTGCCAATAAGCAAATAGTAATTTTTTGCTGGTGTTTGTTTAGGCTGTTTTACCACATTGTGGAGACGGATGAAGTGAGCACCAAGATTCTGATGGAGTTTAATAAGATGAACTTGCCTGGAGAGGTCACCTTCCTGCCTCTCAGCAAACTGGACGTCAGGGACACCGCTTACCCTGAGACTAACGTGAGCTGGCCATCTTCTACAAAGTCAACATGAAATCAAAATTCGAAAAAATTGAGTGTGGTCTTATCATGCACATTTTGCCAAAGATAGACATTGAAATGCAATTGCTAGCTTCACCTCTGAAACAATGATCCTCTTTGGCTGTCATCACCGTGGCCAGAAATAATGTTAAGCAATAGCCAAATAGCTATTCTGGCGTTTTTTTTATGTTGCCGTTGTTGGTAATGGACTTTCATTAATTGTGGTCTATGTTACAGCAATAATAGCAAATATACTGAAACATTTGAAAGGGGTGTTGCCATTGGGATACATCAAGATGCTCTCATAGGTGAATGCGGCCTTAAGACTCCATGTCGCAATCCTTCTGCAAACTTGATACAAATTTAATAATCTAATTATATATCCCATTTTAGTCAAACTTGCCATGATATGGAAGTAAAATGGGTTGCGAATGCTGGCTTCAAATGGTTTCGTTTTTTTTTTTTTTTTTTTGACCTCAGCTGTTAAATGGAAATTAATTGAAGTATTCTCTCATTCCTCCTGCGCTTTTGCTGTAGGATGCAATCCCTATGATCAGCAAGCTCCGTTACAGTACGAACTTCGACAAGGCCTTCAAACACGTGTTTGGGAAGACGCTGATCTGCCGCAGTATGGAAGTGTCCACTCAGCTGGCTCGAGCTTTCACCATGGACTGCATCACACTTGAGGGTAAATAAACTCAAGATTATACATCTGTTTCCTTCGATGTGTCTGAATGTGAGGAAAGGTCATGTTGTTAACAGCAAATCGGATACTACTTTTTTCTTCTATTAACTGCGTAGTTGTTCATTTTTAACTTCAGGTTGTTGTTTTGGCATGTATTTGTACAGGTGATCAGGTGAGTCATCGTGGTGCTCTAACCGGTGGATACTACGATACTCGTAAGTCCCGCCTGGAGCTGCAGAAGGACATGAGGAAGGCCGAGGAGGAGCTCGGAGAACTGGAGGCCAAACTGAATGAAAACCTCAGAAGAAACATTGAACATATCCTCCTCGTACAAACAAACTTACATAAACATAAATTATTACAAAAGACAAGTTAGCTGCCAACTTAGACAGGATTTTCCGCTATCATAGGTGTATTCTAATGCTGAATAGGGTGTGCAGCTCACTAGGTTGAGACACTGCCTTAGTCTCAGAAATCTTTCTGTTATTGAGTGGAAACCTCATCCACAGCTCTAGGACATCATGGGTGGACAATAACAGCAAAGAGGGTGTCAAATACAGGGAATTGTGTGAAAATGATCCGTTTGTGGCTGACATATGGCATCTGTTTCATTCAGTGTTTTATAACTGAATGGAGCGGCTGGCATGAAATCTGAAAGAAAAAAAAGCTGCATCTCATTAAGTTGGGGCAAAATTAACGTGTGGGGAAAGAATTGAGGTCTGTCTGAATCAGGGAGTGTGTGTGTGTGTTGTGTGTTTGGGCAGTTGTTTCATACTGGTGTAATCAGCCAGGATCTAAATAGCACAGGGTCACAGAACAGCTGAATGACGAGAAATCTGGTTCTGTGGATGTGATTCCCAAGGCCTCAAGTGATGATCATTTAAAAGCAGGTTTGAAGCCTTCATTCCTCTCAACTGATGATTCACATTAGCCAAGTCCAACTCTTAAACGGTGACTAATTCAGAACTAATATTATGACATAACCAACATCTCAGCTCTAGCCTAAAAGGGAAGAAGAAACAGATTGCTCAAGAATGAAGCACAGAACACTCTCTCTAAAGTATTTTAAAGCACTTCTGTTCTCACAGCCTCAGATAAATGCGTTTAGTGCTTTCAAATTTTGATTGTAACTTATCTTTTCTGAATGGACATGAAAGGTGATGGGCAATGAGTTCCTATGTTGGTTCTTTAACTTATTTCTTCACGTATCAATAATGAGATTGATCAACTGATGAATCAGATGCAACAGATCGAGACCCAACAGAGGAAGTTTAAAGCATCCAGAGACAGTATACTGTCAGAGATGAAGATGTTGAAAGAAAAGAGACAGCAGTCAGAGAAAACGTTCATGCCCAAGGTAACACATTTACATCCATGAGATTAGAGATCAACTGATATGGTCCTTTCAATGATGCTGATGCCAATATTTAGAGAGCAGGGTGGCCATTATATACAGTGGCATGAAAAGGTATATGATCCCTTTGGAATTAGCAGTTTTTTTCTGCATTAATTGGTCGTAAAATGTGATCTCATATTCATCAAAGTCACAAGTGTAGAGAAACACAATGTGCTTATGCCAACAACACACAAACAGTTGTAATCTTTCATGTCTTATTGAACACACCCCATTAAATATTCACAGTGCTGTGGAAAAAGTAAGTGAACCCTTTGATTTTATAACTGGTCGGTCCTCCTTTGTCAGCAATAACCTCAACCAAGTGTTTCCGGTAGTTGTGGATTAGACCTGCACAACATTCAGAAGGAATTTTGGACCATTCTTCCTTACAGAACTGCTTCAGCTCAGTCATATTCTTATGCTGTCTGGTGTCTCTCTTGAGGTCATTCCACAGCATCTCTGTTGGGTTAAGGTTTGGGCTCTGACTGGGACACTCCAAAAGGTGGATTTTCTTTTTTTGAAGCCATTCTGTAATGGATTTACTTCGATGTTTAGGGTCATTGTCTTGCACCATCACCCAACTTCTACTGAGCCTCAGCTGGTGCACAGCCACCCTGACATTATCCTGTAGGATATCTTGATAAACTTGGGAATTATTTTTTCCCTCGCCGATGGCAAGCGGTCCAGGCACCGAAGCAGCAAAGCAGCCCCTCCCACATTATAGCAACCACGAGGAGGTTACCCCATGTGACTACCCTCCCTAGCAACCGGGCCAATTTGGTTGCTTAGGAGACCTGGCTGGAGTCACTCAGCCCACCCTGGATTTGAACTTGTGACTCCAGGGGTGGTAGTCAGTGTCTTTACTTGCAGCAATGTTTTTGTTGGAAAGCAGCAGCTTCCTTCGTGGTGTCATGCCATGGACATTAGGGATGCTCCGATCAGGTACACATTAACAGTACAGTACACAAACTTTTTATATTCGCCATACCTCTCCCACTGCACCGTTCTTAACTGTTGAATCAAGTTTGTTGTCTTACAACACTATGCCAGTATTCCCCACACTTCGTGATGCCATGACAGTGCTGCTCAAGTCTTAAAGGAGTCGCGCATCTTTTGCGACATGAGCAATCGGCTTATGCGATCGGCCAAATTACAGATCACCGATCAAGACATAGGATGTGAATATTGTCCGAAACCGATCGGTGGCCGATCGATTGGAGCATCCCTAATGGACACAATGCCTGTTTAATGTTTTCCGTATAGTACACTCATGAACAGAGATGTTAACCTGTTCCAGTGATTTCATCAAGTCTTTCACTGTCACTCTAGGGTTCTTTTTTACCTCATTGGACATTCTGCGGTGTTCCCTTTGAGTCATCTTGGCTGGATGGCCACTTCTAGGAAGAGTACCCACAGTACTATTTTTATCTCTCTCTATTTATAGACAATTTGTCTAACTGTGGACAGTTTAATATCTCTTCGAGATAACTTTGTAACCCTTTCCAGCTTTTTGCAAAGCAACTATTTTTGATCATAGGTCTTCTGAGATCTCTTTTTTGCGAAGCATGGTCCACGTCAGCAGATGCTTCTTGTGAACAGGAAACTCAGTGTTTTAGTGCTTTTTATAAGTCAAAGTAGCTCAAACCCACACCTCCAATCTCATTTCATTAACTGGATGCCAGGTTTTCCAACTCCTGACTCTAATTAGCTTTTGTTGACATCATTAGCCTAGGGGTTCACATATTTTATTTTATTTTTTTTAACCTACACTGTGAATGTTTGAATGATGTATTCGGTATGTACAAGAACAATACAATAATTTGTGTTATTAGTTAAAACAGATTGTGTTTGTTCATTATAGTAACTTAGATGAAGATCAAACCAGATTTTAAGACAAATGTAGACATAAATACAGGTAATTCCAAAGGGTTCACATACATTTTCTTACCACTGTATTTTATAGGAAGTGGATATTAAATACTTTTGGGTTGACATGTCTTGCAGTGTGAGATGCTATACTTCATCTTAAACTATTTTAAACAACATTTTGTAATGGTTATTATACATGAACTTTTAATGACCATATTCATTGAGAAACTACTATATAATATGGGAATATTTGTACTTGTACTCTGAAAGAGAAACTGATCAATAAAATGCACAATTTCATTTCCTTTTATACATTTATTGAAACTTAAATCTTGATTAAAAAAAGTTAATGGCTATATTATGCATGAACTTCTTATATATTATTATAAGGGACAGAAAATGAGATGTGGAATCAACTACTTGAATTAAAACTTTTATACTTGATTTACTCAATTCATTCAGAAATAATTGAAAACAGAAGTGTGCATTATCCATCGATAAGGCTTTCTTGGATAAAAAAAAAAACTGGGGTATCAGCTAATAATCTCTAAAAGGCCAAATAGTAGCCAATATGTCAGTTTGACATTACTAAAAAGAGCCAATTGTCAAATTATACCAGCCCTTTTGTCCTCAGTCAAATTTTTTATCAGAATGACTTTATTTCTCTCTCCCTCTTGTGTCCGGCAGCAACGCAGTCTTCAGAGTCTGGAGGCCAGCTTGCACGCCATGGAGAGCACACGGGAGTCTCTTAAGGCAGAACTGGGCACTGACCTGCTCTCTCAACTCAGTCTTGAGGACCAGCGCAGAGTGGATGACCTCAATGATGAGATCAGACAACTGCAGCAGGTATACACGTCAGCATTACATTTACCCACAGACCGTTCACTGACCATCTAATGCATATTGCACCCAATGGCAAGAGCTTTCTCAATCGCACGTTTAGATCTGACTGACTTGCTATACACAATTCATAGGGCGCATATATTTTTATCAGTCCAATGAAACAAAGTTGTGCTTAAAAAAAAAAATCTGAGGAACCTTGAGGAAGAATTAGTTGCTAGTGGGCGGTTCTTAGCCAGAGTAAGCAGCAACAGCTAAAAGTAGTTATTTTAGGCTTTATGCTTGTCCATAATAACCTTGAATTCTTTGTCTTCAGTAAGTAATTTTGGCAGTTCTAGATGTGAGCGTTTAACTCTCAGGTTGTGAAATCTGTTGTATAGCGGCTGCAGCCTCATCTGAGAAGTGTTAGTCAGTCTGAAGCTCTATGAGATGTGTAGGAGAATTACCACTGAAGCCTGAAGTCACAGCTGCAGCTCATTACCACCTCCAGACCAGTTCAGCCAGACACACGTCAGACAATTAAAAAGCTACTTTAAATGTTGTATAACCGGCCCACATCATTAGCCTTTGTTATTTTATGTTGTCCTCAATTTGCTTTGCTAATTCGTCTGCTTTTGTGTTCCCAGACAGGCTTTTATTATTATTCATTTTAGCATATACATATTAGTTTCATTTATTCTTTTAGATGTTTATTTTAATCCTTTATAATGAATGAGTGTGTTGCTTTTAGCCCATCAGTCAAAGGGATTTTTTTTTCTTTGTGCTTCATGTGTGGGTTGTTTTTGCCATAGGACAACAGACAGCTGCTGAATGAGAGAATTAAGCTGGAGGGAATCATGACCAGGGTGGAGACGTACCTCAACGAGAACCTGCGCAAACGCCTCGACCAAGTCGAGCAGGTCAGTGAAGATACCAAATACTGCTTGTGTTTTTCCTCTTCGCCAGTGTAACAAATATGATATGGAATGCATCATCAACTTTAAATTGTGTTTGATTGTGATTAGGAACTAAATGAACTAAGAGAAACAGAAGGAGGAACCGTCCTCACAGCGACAACTTCAGAGTTGGATGGCATCAACAAGCGGATAAAAGACACTCTGGCTCGCTCTGAGGGTGAGTGAAGAACACGGAACCATATCATAGCCATTAAATGGGACGCATCTAAAGGAATACAATTTTTCTCGATCTGAGCATAGTGTAACTTTTAGAACTTCCTCTACACTCCAAAAAAACCCTGTATTGAAACTAAGCTGCTGAAACTGCACATAAGACAGATGACTACATTTGACTGCCCACATTTGCACTGCAACAACACTTATTTGGTGTTCAGTAGCTTGGCCTGCCCTGTCACAGTGAGGTAATAAGGACAACCAACATTTAGAGTAAAATGTGGGTAAAACCTGTTTCTTGTAAAGAAGCTGTTGTTGAATGATGCAGCAGTTAAAGTTAGACTTGACAGAAAACATGCAGCAAAGTGCTGAGAGGAGCAGAGAGAGGGTGGAAAATGGTCATAAAAAACATTATTTTGTAGGAAATACTTTACTGACGATTATCAGTGGACCTCAAGGAGAAAAAAATACATAAATCCCCTTGTGTGACCCCTTTAACAGCTGCTTATATTATCTGTTTGCATGAATTTACTTTTTCTGTCTCTTTATCATGACTCAGATTTGGATGGCCTCATCGATAAGACAGAGGTAGAGATAAAGGAGCACCAGAAGAGTATGGAGCGCTGGAAGAACATCGAGAAAGAGCAGAACGAAGCCATTAATCATGACACCAAGGAGCTGGAGAAGATGACCAACAGACAGGGCATGTTACTGAAGAAAAAGGAAGAGTGCATGAAGAAGATCCGTGAGCTGGGCTCCCTGCCACAAGAGGCCTTTGAGAAGTACCAGACGCTCACTCTCAAGCAGGTACACAGTATTGTTTTTTCCTGTAATGCACTTATCATTTTAGTCATAATTTCCTCCTTTTTCTTCATTCGCCAAATTGGTAAATTGGTTCGTTTCTGTGAAACAAAAAGAAAAGTGATGTGAAAACACCAACTAATGGCACATGAAAAGACAGTATTATTTTATTTAGTAAGTTTCAGAAGATTTAAGACAACCAGAGTGGATTTCTACCGATGGATAAGCAGTTATTAAAAGGGGTTGCATGCTCATTAACCTCATAAATACGGCATCATGTTAAATGAACTGTAAAAGAGGTTATGAATTGGTATTACATAATTGTATTGTAAAGATCATGACATGACCGAGTACCCTTTATGAAACCTCTGTCCTCCTCTGCACAAGTCTGCCTTTAGTTTTCCCTCTCATCCCCCTCCATTACTCGCACTGTTGTCTCACAGTCCTCCCACCTCGCTCTCATATTATTTCTCTTAGTTGATCCTCTTCTTTCTCTCCAGTTCTCCAGTCAGGGGCCTTTATTGTATCATAGGCCTCCTACACAGAGGTGACTCATTCATCATTACCCCATGCTTGCGTTCTCAGTTTCTCTCCCCCTCTTGGTGAACTTGAGTGCGTGGAGTTGAGGAGTGAGGGCGAAATCGTGCCATTTTTGTCCCTGATTCTCAAACTTTCTTCAGGACTTTTCTCATAAGAGCTTAGGCAGGAAGTAATGAGTAAGGAAGAATCATACATTTTGAATTTAAAGGTGCACTCAGTAACTTTTGTCTTTGTGTCATCTTGGACTTACACTGACATCTATAGCGGCTGTCGATGCAGCATCATTTCAAATCAATAGTTTTCCGTTTCAGATGCCATTGTAGAAATTTAGTAATCACAGTCAGCCATCATTACATTAATCAGTGAGTGAAAGTGTCCAATAACAGGACGGTTACTGAGATTAAGTGAGTAGTATTCGGCTGGTCATGTGATTCTAACATGTGCGGACCCCCTCCATGTAGAGTAAAACAGCTTTTATAAGGTTACTGATATGACTGGAGTCTTCATTATAATGTGAGTGATCATGATTTTATACATATATGTCAAATTACAATTCATGTCTTTAGGAGTTCAACTTTATTAATGAGGAAAAAATGACTGAGTGCACCTTTAATTCATAATTGTCTTCTGTCACTTTAAGTTTGAGAAATACTTTGATTCCCATCTGTGTTCTTGTTGTGTTGTTGCTGCCTGCATTGTGTGTGTGTGTGTTTTTTAATGGTTTTGTCATGTGTGTTTGTGTGTAGTTATTCAGGAAGCTGGAGCAGTGTAACACAGAGCTGAAGAAATACAGCCATGTGAATAAAAAAGCCTTGGACCAGTTCGTCAACTTCTCTGAGCAGAAAGAGAAGCTGATTAAGAGGCAGGAAGAGCTGGACCGAGGCTACAAATCCATCATGGAGCTCATGAATGTCCTGGAGCTGCGCAAGTACGAGGCCATACAGCTTACCTTCAAACAGGTAAAACCATCAGATAGACTCTGTCAACCTCTGATGACAGGATTGTTTGTTGATATCTCAACATTTGTAGGTTTTTATTCCTAAAATCCCTTATTCCTTATGTTTCTCCATGCAGGTGTCTAAGAACTTCAGTGAGGTGTTTCAGAAGCTGGTG
This sequence comes from Myxocyprinus asiaticus, assembly GCF_019703515.2. Taxonomy (NCBI): domain Eukaryota; kingdom Metazoa; phylum Chordata; class Actinopteri; order Cypriniformes; family Catostomidae; genus Myxocyprinus; species Myxocyprinus asiaticus. The sequence continues at coordinate 25,889,685 of NC_059392.1, read as the reverse complement.
CCTGGTGGTAAAGCCACATTGGTGATGAAGAAGGGAGACACTGAGGGTGGTCAGTCTCAGGACGAGGGGGAGGGAGCGGACAGTGAGAGAGGATCAGCCTCTCAGAGCAGTGTGCCCAGTGTAGATCAGTTCACTGGAGTGGGCATCAGGGTAAGGAGATGAACGCCACTCAAATGTGATAGTTCACACAAATATCACAGTTCTGTCATCATTTACTCATCCTCATGTTGTTTCCAAGCACATATGACTGACTGTGGAACACAAAATTAGATGTTTGGTTGAATCACTTTCATTGCGTCTTTTATCAATACTGAAAGTGTGGAAATGCCAGTGAAAATAAGTAATTGTTAACTGGCTGTCATAGAGGGTTTTGACATGAGTAAATGAACTAAAGGGGAGTAAATGATGACAGTGTTTTTTTTTGGGGGTGGGGGGTCAGTTATCCTTTTAATGCTTGCTCAATCCCATACATGCAACTTGATGAATTGTGTTTGTTTTGTGTTTCAGGTGTCATTCACAGGTAAACAGGGAGAGATGAGAGAGATGCAGCAGTTGTCTGGAGGTCAGAAGTCTCTGGTCGCACTGGCGCTCATCTTCGCCATACAGAAATGTGACCCTGCTCCTTTCTACCTGTTTGATGAGATTGACCAGGCTCTGGACGCCCAACACAGAAAAGCAGTGTCAGGTACCATCAGCAAACATTAAATTAGGGTTGCACCTGAATTTCATTCACCAATTTATTATTGTTTTTTTTACAAAATGCCATAATTCTGAGAAAATGGCTTGAAAATCTTAGCCAGAATTTTTACCAGAAAGTGTTACATCATCAAAACCGAACCGTAACGTTAGCTTGGAGAAAAAGCATGCACATTGATATAGTGGCACTTTTCCACTGCACGTTACGGTTCGACTCGACTCTGCTCGCTTTACTTTTCTGAGCTTGCTTTTCCGCTGCAGTTTAGTGCCGCCTCAACGTGGGTGGGATTATAGGCTGATCGTCATAGTTGCGGCACCTCTACTGCCGTGACATCATCTTAAACGTGACACAAAACAAACTAGCAACAACAACTCAAGAACAATACTGACCATAAACAATAGCACAACCGCTAGATGTTAGCTACTAGCTCATTGTGCTGCATAAACAGTTGTTGCATGGTGATTTTACACAAGTGTAACAGTTAAATTGGCCTGGTTGTTTTAGAAGCAAACTTTCCAGTAGCTGGTCAACTTAATAAAGTGAAGCTTTCAAGCAAAATATAGAGTTAACGTACCATCAACAGGGCACTCTCCCTCCCATTGCTCGCCGGTCTATTGCCATAGATAGCATCCATTTGGTCGAACCACTTCCACTTTCTTCTGTTTGAACCACTCTGTCTGTTGTGGTCCTTGATGGTTCTGTAGTCACTTTTAAGATTTTTTAACTTTTCCCTACACTGTTGGTAGGTCCGGTGGTAGCCGTGTGCGGCCAACAGCTGAGACACTTCCTGAAAGACTTTTTCGTTTCGCATCACCCCATCCAGCTCTCATTGGATCCTCTCCTCCGCCACTAACGAGAGGAACGTCTGCACCTCGTTTATTGACCACGGCGTGGTTTTGCGCACAGACACTTCTTTTTACAATTCGAAAGTCGCGTGAACATATGATAATGCTATCGCTGTTGCTAACTTTAAAACTAGCGGGTTGATGTCCCGTGTCGCAAATCCAGTGACACTGGTAGTGACGATTCTCTCTGACCAATCAGTGATCTGCAGGGTTTTGACGTCACATTTAGTATCGGCTCGGCTCGCTTGGAACCTTGACAGAGGTGGTACTAAAAAAATTACCAGGTACTATCCACAGTGAAAAACCCAAAAAGCAAGCACAGTCGAGCCGTACCATGCAGTGGAAAAGCCCCATAATTGTGAGTGAATATATATATATATATATATTAACCATTTAAGCTCGGATGGGCCCGCCGCCCGTGAGAAAATGCTAATAACTACAGTCTTGACCAACACAAAATAGGTATCGTTTTAAAGCTTAGAACAGGGGTGGGCAGCTATTTTGTTAAAGGGGTCACATCTGGCTTTAAGTAGTGCATAGGGGGCCACATTGTACTCCTTTTTTTTTTTAAGTTTACTTATTTTATTCTTAAAACATTACCCGTTTACGTGCTAAAAGGGTCATGATGCGGGCCTTGTCAATGGTTTGTCCGCAACTGGTTTGGCTTTCCATTCAGCAAATAACTGAATAAAACAGGCTGCATGACTATAAATAATTACTGAGTTAGATTAACATACAGGTGTGAGGGACCTCAACATTTCTAAATTGCACAAAAAAAAATTACATATTCGTCTCTCGCTTGCTTTTGCTCATGTGTCAGTGAATACCCCTCCACATGTCGATGCCGAGATCAATGAGAAGGATTACCTGCAAACTTAGTAGCACCGGACAGCACAAGCAGCCTCAAGAATGGACACAGAGTGGCCGTATCGCACATTTCCTTGAGCAGAATTTCGCACTAGAGATGGCTAAGTTTGTTCAAAGGGGAAAACGAGAGCTAGAAAGAGCGCACTCTTATGCATGGTTGCCAGATTGCACAAAATAATTATAACATTAGGCGAATATTTCCAATTTGCGCAAGTATAAATCTCAAATTGGAGGGGTTGCATCTCTAATTTGGCAACCCCGAGCATGTTAAATGCTTGTGGAGGTGCGTTAGGTCCTAATGCAAGATTACTGAAATATTCAATGAAAAAACGCTTTTAGGATAAATGAGCTGGGGACCAGATTAAACCATACGGAGGGCCGGATACGGCCCGTGGACCATAAATTGCCCTTGTCTGGCTTAGAAGCTCTACTTTTAAAAAGCATGTAGGCATTATGACCAAAACTGAACAAGTGCTTTGAAATTTGCAGACAAATCAGAAGGGTTCTGTTTTGATAATTTATTAAAAATGTTGCACTTTTCATTCATTATTGTAATCGTCATCAAATAGCCATGTGTCAGATGTTGTTGGAAAACTCTCAGAGTATAATACAACCAGCCTATTTGTTTTACTCGGAGACAAAAATATAGCGAGTAATAGCTAAGTATATGTCTTTGACATAAATGTTTCATGTGAACACATGTTGCTCATATGCCGCGTTTTCACGTTTAACTTCATGAAACATAAACAGAACATAAAATTACATAGAGGAGACGATTATCTTTAAAATGAGCCCACACACACAAAGTAATCGGATGCATTGAACATCAGATAACCCACACAAAGCACAATGTGCACTCAGCATCTGGCTATCTGGCATCCTGCTGTCTGGCTACAAACATGTTAGCTTTCCTGGATCAGATGATGTCCTCAGAAATGCTGTAGCATCATGGAACACTAAACCAATTGTACTGGGTTTAGATTGCTCCAACCAGTGGTGATAGTCCTCCATATTATAATCAACCACTCTGATTACATATGGCCACCAGGAGATGGTGCCAAATACATGACACAGACTCAATGATGACTCGAATGACACAGAATGAAACTCATTATGAGAAATCTCATTACTAAAATCATGTCTGTATGCTATGCATACCTTTAGTCCTTGTTGTGTTTGCATGTGTAATTAGTTCTTATGTACAATTATTATGTTTGATTTGTTTGGAGAGGCTTTTGGATATTAGGATAAATTATTTTTGTAATGCTGTAACTTTTGATTGCTTTGTATCAACACAAATTATTTTTGGTGAAATGGATGGGAACAAAACAAAAGCAGTTTTTCGGAGGCATATTTAGAGATATATCGTGTCAAATCAGGAAAAAAAGAAAACAGTTATACTGTATTTTGGCTCACATTTTTTTCTTTTTTTTTTCTGTGATGTTTCTTAGGCTGAGAGTCTCAGAATTTATCTTAAAATTTAAATTAAAGTTTTCTTTAAAATGATACTAAACACTTGAGCCACCTTTTTTTTAATTTTATTTTTATGTCGAGTTATAAACCTTTAATTTTGTGTATGCCGCTGAAACAGGAAATCTTTAAAAACACCCTCAGAGCTTAAAGGGTTAATATAATTTAACTGATGTATCTCTCAGGACTCAACCATAAGGGTTTTTAAATTGGCCCAATCAAAAAAATAAAAAAAACAGTGGATATGAAGGTGTTTTATTTGTTGTTGTTCAGACATGATCGTAGAGCTGGCAGGACACGCTCAGTTCATCACCACGACCTTTAGACCCGAGCTTCTGGAGTCAGCCGATAAGTTCTATGGCGTCAAATTCAGAAACAAGGTAACAGACATCATTAACACTCTGATGTGTGAAGTCATTAGCAAATGCAAATGAGTCTTGTTTGTAGAAAATAAACTATGAATGGAAGTCTTGTCAAGAAAGTTAAAGCTGCCTAGATGAGATCTCTAGGCTTATTTTGTGTGTGTGTGTGTGTGTGTGTGTGTGTGTGTGTGTGTGTGTGTGTGTGTGTGTGTGTGTTTTCAATAGGTGAGTCACATCGATGTGATCTCAGCAGAGCAGGCGAAGGACTTTGTGGAGGATGACACCACTCATGGCTAAGAGAAAACACCCCTACACCTCTGTATCACTCAATTTTCTCTTCTCTCATCCCCATTTTCAGCTTGGTGTTTACATTTTAAAAGCCAGGTTGGAATCAGTGCAAAAAGTAAAAAAAAAAAAATAAAATAAAAAAATCTCTTGTTGGATTCTGAACAGGTTATGCTAGTGAAATGTTTTACAATTATTTTATATTTTCTCCTTTTTGTCGGTTCTCATATTTCAAGGATAAAACACTGAAAACATTTTTATTATTCTGATGAAATGTTCTGTGCTCATAATATACTTGCTTCAGAGTTATTTAAAGATGATAGACGTTAAAGAATTTCAATCCCTTAATGGGATTACCCAAAATTCTGTCATTATTACCATCATTTTGTTCCAGACCTTTTATGACACTTCTGTGGAATCCAAAAGCTAATGGTAGGCAGAATGTTCACCACTGACTTTCATTGTATGGGGAAAAAGATGCAATGAAAGTGAATAGTGACTGAGACTAACACACTGCCTAACAATTTTTGTGTTCCATAAAAGAAAGTAAGTCATACTGGTTTGCAACACCGTGAGGTCAAGTAATGTCTGAGATTTTGTTTTTGGACAAACTATTCCTATAAACATCAGCAGGAAAGGAAGAAATGTAGCTTGTTGACTGTATACACAGGTAGGTGTAAACTAAAGAACTGTGGTTTGCAGTCGGAATGTCAAAACTGTTCTTTGTTCCTCACTGCTAATAAACCAGCATGAACCATCATTAATGCATTTTTTAAGCAATATATATATATAAATAAAATGTTTTGTTTTGTAGGTTTTCTGAGGTTAGACATTTTTATCATTGTTTTTGGACGATAACTTTCCATATGTTCTTTTAGGTCATTGTGATATATCAGTCTTTTAATGTGTTTTCTGTTGCTCTTAAATACAATAAAATTACTCGCAAGGACTTTATCAAAGGCGACTTCATTTACAGTAATGTTTCTTGCCACTAGAGGGCACTGTATCACACATAAGAGGATTATCTCTTGAAAAGGCAAACTTCAGTAATACCATTGCTCATACTGGGAGTTTAAATCCCTGACCCTAAGTATTCAACTTCAGTGCATTACTCTTGTTCAGTTACATTTGAAAGGCCTTTTACATTTTGACCTTTTTGTGAAGTGTTTGTTCAAGATATCAACGCCTATTTTCAGTCCAAAAGTTACATGAAGCTGAGCTTACGCAGATTGCATGTAGAGCTCAAATCATCTTGCCTGTCTGTAAGAGGATTGTAGTCCATTCGTTAAAGGTGAGTCATGTCCAACAGCACCATAATTACACACTTTATCTGCCCCATCTGCTCAGCTGACCACTAAACTGATCCAAGAATCCTTCAAACTTATCCCATCTCGCTTCTCTTAGCCTCCCACACCCCTCACTGTGCCAGATTTGCTCTCTCACACTCTAGATGAGTCTCTTAACATAATCAACAGATGAAACCATGCCATAACCACAGAGAGGGCTTGGGAAACCACGTATAAATCTGTCCCTGCTTCACAGTCATTCCCTGCACAAGTTAATTTGTTGAGCGACAGGTGCCGTGTCGAACCTGTAACCACTTGGTCCTACGATGTACCCTTGGCCTTTGCATTGAGTGAGTCTGTCTGTCCCCCTGTCAGGGTCCCATTAGACTTGTCAGTTTTGTGAGCAGTGCCCTGCTGGGAGAACAGATGCTGTTGTCTCAATGGGTCTTCACAGGGGTCACTTTTACTGTCATGGGGTAAACCTGCCTAACCATTTAGCTGCCCACATAGTCAGCTTTATTTTGGGGTATTTTGTTCACAATAAAATCTTCAGCGAAGTCATCAAACATCAGTAATGAACTTACAGTCTTTAATAGGGTAGATATAACTTGTAGTGTGGTATGTGACCGGTTCGAAGTAGAAAATTACTATGAAATGATTAGCTTACGATTCATTCTGTTGAGTTTGCTATCCTGTCATTCAGATTTTATGTAGCTGCTTTCGTAAATTAGAGATTAACACAAAATCTTCATGCTATTTTTCTTTATTGTGGCAGACTCCACCAGAAATAAAATAAACTTCAAAAGTAAAGTGCAGAAGTAGGTCCTTAGGATTTTATTACCATTTAACACTTGGCTTCCTTTCTGGTGGTTGGCAAGAAAGCGTCTGCAATTTAAAAATTAAAAATATTAAAGTTTGTAGTTGTTTATTATCGGTGTATTTATAGGCGCAACTGTAAAACTAGCAAGACACACACACCCTGCAGATCCCCCAAATTTGACCCAGCAACTACACACAACATATAATAGTGCCGCTCATTGTGTCATTTCTGTTCCATTTATAATCGTGTAAACCCCTCATGGTGATCGTTAAACCCCTATGCCAAAAGGCATTTACAACTTGCCGTTTCGAACTGCATTGGTTCCTGTTTTAAAGTAGTTTTATGAGGTCATAGTTGACCAACTAGCTTACCACAACCTCTGTAAGATCACACCTCTGTTGACGCAACAAACTAGAATGAAGTTTGCACTCGGATTGTAGAGTAATATAAAAAAAAACATACAAACAAAATCCATATGCATGTTGTGGTGAAGGTAGCGCAACAGAAGTAGGCTTGCGTTAACCATTATTGCTTTCCTGATGAGTGACGAGTGACTGTTGAACACGTAAATCCAGTGTGGAGTAAACATTGGCATATATAGGGTCAAGTTTTGTTAATGGCATTTGCAGCTGTGGCCTGGCCTTTTTCAGAAAAGCGATCTAATGAGTCTGATTGCTAATTTGAACATGGTGGGGGTAGTTCTGGTCACGTATACGACATGTAACTAAATATTAACTGAGTGCATTTAAATGCAAAACCCCAGTATTCAAATGTCTCAAGAGAACTGTTTATTCACAGTATGCTCACTACTTTAGCACCTGTTGGTGTGGTTAAGACTCCTTCGTTTCTTTTGGGTTTTCTGCGTGCAGTTGTCCTGCACATAAAAGAACATTTTGTCCATGCTCGCAGTTTTAGTTTTTGGTTTCAAATAGTATCTGCTTTCGTGTCAGCCAAAAATACTCCGGAATTGTTAGTCCGAGTGTCACATATATGCAGGGGTTCATGTGGGTGTTAGCAGGGAACTTGTGAGAGGTTTTTTTTGCTGTTAATTAGTTTAACAGTCACTTTAAAGAGAACAACTGTTATATCTGTATCTTTAACAGCTCCACAAATTATGCATATAATCTTATCTAAATGATGCACCTATCTATTCATCTATCGTTCTAGCTATCAGTCCCATCTACCTATAACGTGTCTCGGTTTGTTTAATAGAATTATTAATTATTTAAAACAATAGTTTGATTTTCACTAATGCCTTCAAAATTATCTTAAAGGTATATTGCGGTTCAATACAATTTGAGGCCATTTGACTGCATTTGTGGCATATTGTTGATTACCACAAACATTATTTTCTTTAAAAAAAAAAAAAAGCAAATATCAAGGTCACACTGAGGCACTTACATTGGAAGTGAGTGGAGCCAATTTTTGGAGGGTTTAAAGGCGGAAATGTGAAGCTAATAATTTTGTAAAGGCACTTAATTCTTCTGTTAAAACTCATGTATTATGTGAGCTGTACAGTTGTTTAAATTATCATTTTTGCAGGATTACAAGGTTTACAGCATTGTTAACATGGCAGCATAGTTGTGAAATTGCCTATAACTTTACAAACTAACTAACAAGGTTTGTTAGCAATTTTATCACACTAAAATCATGTTAAAATGCACATTTCTTACGTTTTGTGGCTATACCTTTGAAACAGTGTGTATTTCAATGTTTATGCATTGGCCCCCCCATTCACTTCCAATGTAAGTGCCTCACCCTTCTTTTTTTTCGGAATTCAGAATTAATTTTGGTAGTCAACATTTTGGCACAAATGCTGTCTTTTAAATAAAAGTTCACCCATAAATGAGAGGTCTTTAAGTATTTCCTCAAAGACTTTCCTTCAGTGGAACACAAAAGGGGAAATTGTTCACACTTCAGAGGAAAACATTTTTCACACTGCTTTTTGCCATATTATGAAAGTTTATAGGGGCTCCAGGCTGTCAAACTCCAAGAAGACCCCCCCCCCCCCACACAGTACATGTAGTCGACATGGCTCGTGACCCGTATTCCAAGTCTTCTCAAGGCATACGATCACTTTCTGAACAGACTGAAATGTAAGTCATCATTCACGCTCAAATCGAAGCATTGACAAGCTACATATGCTGTGTACATATCAACGCCGCTGGATGGATATCAAAAAGCCATTTTCTATGTGTGGTGAATTATTCAATAAGGTGAGATACTGTGGACCTCAATCAGAGTTTTACACAAATTTCAGTGACTTCCCAACGTGTATTATTCAGTTGAAACTGATGCAGATACAGTATCCTGGTTTCATTTGAGGAGAAATCCTGCCCAATATTTAGAATCGCACCTGGCATGGGACCACATCCAGATCTACAATAAACCTTTGTGTCTCGGATTGAGACACTTGCAACAAACTCTCCATCAGCAGTGATTTCAGAGATTTACAGTGACTGAATCAAAGACTTTGCACATAGATGTTGGAGCAGGGGTCCCCATTATCCCCCACAAAATGTTAATGGTCAGAAATGTTAATAATCTGCGCACAGGGCCTCTAGTCTTTGATCCATTGATGAAACTGATCTGGCACATTTGAGTGACTGGTTAATGGCATTCCTCACACTTGCTCTGTCATTGGCTGGGATGGAAATGGAGCTCGAGAGAGAGAATGAATGTGGACGGCAGTCAGGATTGTCGACCCTCAGGGACTCCCAAATGGTCAAGTGCTTTAAACGTCCCGTTTCCTGTCGTGTCCTTCTAGCCCTCATCCAGCTTTACCACCAGCTTCTTTGAACACACTTTTAGTTTTTTTTACTTTGGAGTGTCTGGCACAGAGTGCGAGTGCAAGAGAAGGTTAACTACCATCACCACTGCTGATCCCAGACAGCAGGCTTTGGGAGCCGAATTAGATTCCTGCTTTCCCCTACAGAGCAACATTGCCTCGACTTGGAAAGGGGGAGAACCTGCATTAGGATTCAGTTCTGAAGATCACAGTGCAGAAAAACCTTTTGGTGGGACCATTTGCCTGGTTTTTCCTGCAGGTAGAAAGTTCTTTCCACCATGAAGCAAACTTGGGACAAGGGCGTTTTTGAGAATGGACACTCAACAAATCCAGGGAACAGTGCGAAAGCTTCCGCTGAACACCTCCAGAGGTAAGGAACGGGTTGCTGGGATATGGGGAAATGGTTTAAGGTGTTGCGCTGAGATGCATGAAAATCATCTTGTTTGCAAATGTTTCTTCCCGATTTATTATGGATAAATCACACTTAAGTGAGAACAGTGAGAAATCATCTAAATGCTTGAAATCGAATGGTTCTTCTCAAGACACTAGAATGATGGATGGGTTTCAGCTCTGTTCTTTGCCAAAGTTTAAATCCACTGCGATTGTGAGCTGAATTATTGTAGCCAAAGATTTCCAAAAACACGCTTATCCTGCACCCTCCTGCTTAAATTCATCATGATTTCTGTCTGGAATATTTTCAATACTCTAAGGTGTGTGCATAAGTGCAAATATATTATTTTCCCACCACAAATATAAAAGTATATTTTGACTATGGAATATTTATATTCCCCTAATCTTAAATATAAATGATCCCTTGTTTCACTTTTTCAACAGTAGATCGAACTTCACACTCTTTCGGTTGTAAAAGAAGTTCACAGTCATTAAGTGCTTTTAGCGACTGACATATAGTAATATATACTTTTAATGGGTAATGGCAAAATTTACAGCTAATTAGACTAAGACATTTTTTTGAAATGCTATATATGCCCATAGATTACATCCTGAAAAGCTATTCTATATATATTTTATATAACAGCTTTTTCCTAATGGTAGTATATGCAGATCTAATTATTCTAATTATTCTTAAAACAGGTTTTAATTATGCTAAAGATTAAAAAGATTCAGTTTGCCCTGTGCTGTTTAACATTCATTTACTGTTTCATTACTGATAATTTAAGCATAAAACATATACTTAATAATACTTCTAGTATTTAAAAATAAACTACTATTTCATAATAAAATACTAGTATTAAATAATAGCAGTATTTATATTATAAGACAGACAGTGTGAATTAGACAAGATTTGAGAATACCGAAAGACGTTTCAGTAACACTTTATGGTAAGGTTTTTTTTTTTTTATTAACATTTATTAATTAGGGATCATGAGCTGGATAAAAATGTATTATGAAAATACATTTGTTTATTTGTTTGTTTGTCTCACTTCATATTGCATGAACTAATGTTAATGTAGAAGTATATGTAGAAATTAGCTGTAGCAAAGATTAATATGTTCTGTAAAATTATTGTGCATTTGTAGTTCATGATAGTTAATGCATTAACTCATTTTAACAAATACAACCTTATTGTAAAGAGTGTTTTTTTTCACATACATTTTTAAAATTAAATCGTCTTAATAATTACTATATTTGATTTGTATTTTAAACTATTATGATGCAATCTTTTAAACGAAACGTTTAAAATGTATTTTCAAATAGCATACTATAGCATTCTGACTAAACTTTACACTCATAAACAATTTTTATTTTATTTTAATTAAAGCCTTTTATGTATTTTCTGTAAAAGAAAAAGACTTTTGGAAATTAGATTACGATTCTTTCATCATCTTTGTTTTGACACGTTAAATCTATTACAAGCAAAAGTGAAAGAAATGAGAAAAACTTGACAGACCGCATATGTGAAGCATGTATATGGGCCCCATTGAATGTTTCCAGCAGATGTTACTGGTGACAAACAGCAATTCGTTGTTACAGATAAATGACACCGTGTGATCCGTGCTGATGTGCACATAAGTAATGACCGCATTCCCAAACGGATTTTATGCGCCTCTATGAAGTCACTTAGCACTAGTGTGCGGAATTAAGTTTTATGTAAAGGGCTGATGTTTGCCCCTGGATTTCCTTTTCAAGGGCAATTTTAACCTTTTGTAAAGGGATTTCTTTTTTTTTTTTTTTTTTTAAATACATATATAACAACATGTTGTCCATTTAAATTGAATCAATGAACTAGATTATACTCTATTATATAAAATATTATGAGCGATATCAAATGTTAAATAATAGATAAAAAAACGTAGGCGTTCACTACTGTGTTTCCCCCCCCCCCAAATAATACATATCTGGGGTATTTTTTTTTTTTTACTTTCGGATGCAACTTTAATTACATTTCTGACCCTGCTTAGCAGTTTAGTCGAAATATAATAATAATGCAGAAGTGGTTGTACTTGATACTGTGTTTGTTTCGTGTAATTTTATGTTTTGATGATAATTAGCTGTTTCACTATGGGTTCAAGCTTTTCCAAAATAGGCTTATCATGAACAAACAAACAAGTTCAAATGATCTTTAGTCGGGGTCTTGAACATGCTTTTGTCATTTGAGACTCTTGCCCAAATGCTCTAGAACAGGCCAACAAAATTAGCCCTATATGCTAGCTCTAAATCTTGAGTGAAAACCCCCTGTAGTGACACCAGGGACCGACACAGAATCATGTGACTCTTCCATGTGTGTTACTGACCGAAATGTGGACTGCAGTTTTGTTGCTGTGCTAGAAAGGTGTCCGTTTATGGCCACGCCGTCCGCTCATTCTATTTTAACACATCAACATTTTCTGTTCTTACATGACACTTCCATGTGAAAGATATCGCAGTTTACGTCAGACCATCCTACTTTTTTCTTTTCTGGCGTAAACATGAGATTTATTTACCTTTACATTTATTTTTTGTATGCTAGTCATTTTCAGTGTCATAGAAGGTTGGTTTTAAGCCTAGCAGAGTTTACTTTGTTATAATTTACATGCATACAAATGACATACAAATGTCTATTATACAACAGCTTGTTACTTTTGTTTGTACTGTTAAAATAGGTTGTTATATTGTTGCATAAAAATTAAATGTAACAACTTTTATTTGTTTTTCTGTGCTGATTGCTCAATATGCTTTATAATGAACTGGTGCAAAGCTAAATTACTAAATTCTAGATTTACCTATAATGAATATTATTATATTATAATAAATATAATAAATGAAATAAATATTGTAATATTTATTATAATAAATGAAACCATTTTATGTTTAATATTTCAAGGTAGTAATTGGCCATGTAATTTTGGGCAAGCATAAAACCACAAAAACAACAATATTTAATTGGAAAAAAACTTCATGCAAATGGGGTTTTGATTGGAATATAAAGGGGTCACTAATGACTAAATTAATTTACAAATGTATTATAAATCATTGATATACAGTTAAAACAACAAGGGCGACTTTCAAGCAATACTTGTTATAAATGCTTAATAAACACACATTAATTTCCCCTTTGCTGAGGGTTTATAAAGGGGTCATTAATGACTAAAGTCATATACAAATGCATTATAAATCATTGATATACAGTTAAAACAACAAGGGCGACTTTCAAGCAATACTTGTTATAAATGCTTAATAAACACACATTAATGTCCCCTTTGTTGAGGGTTTATAAAGGGGTCATTAATGACTAAAGTCATATACAAATGCATTATAAATCATTGATATACAGTTAAAACAACAAGGGTGACTTTCAAGCAATACTTAATATAAATGCTTAATAAACACCTAATTCATGATTTGTTACAATGTATAGTGAGATTATTATAGTGAGATTAAAAAAAGGGATTATGTAATTTTCTTAATGAAAGACAACCACATATAAATGATTTATAATACATTTGTAAATTACTTACTAGTCATAATTAACCCTTAACAAAAAAGGGGAAACTGTCAAGTGTTAATTATTCATGTTTTTCTATGCAGTTTGGTTGAAAGTAATTTACATTAAATTAATCTGAGCACTTAATGAAAAAAAATAAATAAATAATCCACCAGTTCAAAGCCATTGTTCATGTTGTGGCTTTATAAAGACCATCATACTTTAAGACCATACATGACTATTATTATTTAATTCTTAACATTGAAAAATCTCCATCATACCTACTAAGACGTAATTGTTTGACATTCCCTGTATTGTTGGCTTTTGAGTGGTGAGTTAAACTCTCAGCTGCCTACGTGAAGCTTTTCACAGCCAGTGAAAGGTCGCGTGGCCTGACGGTGCAATGAAAGATAGGAGATTTTTGATTGATTGTTTTTAAATAGCTCAATGGGCCACAGAATAAGGACTGGTATTGTCAGGATGTTTCGTGGCTATTGTGTTCGGCTTTATTTATTTCCTCTCGTTTGCTCTGCTCTCTCTCTCTCTGTCCCTCCTCAGCTGCTCTCCCTATATCACTCTGCCAGCTTGTTCCAGAGGGGAAAGTTGTCTCTTTTACCCCTGGGATCATGAGGGCTGATGGGAGTCCCAGACGACATTCTTTTATGGCATAAAGTACTATCATATCTGTATGCTGTAACCTGTTCGGTGGTGTTGAAACCCTTCATCCGGTTGTCAGTTTTCAGAGCAGTTTGATCATTGGACTTGTCAAACCATGGACCTTAGATTCCATATTTAATTTTACGTGAGGGATAGACGTACAGTCTGTTTAATGGATTGTACTGTTGTATGCCATGGTGTCGATCATTCCAACATGGGAAATCGACATGTCGCTATCGAATGTTTAGATACCCTTAATTCGACCCAATTCTGCAGAGTTACTGGCAGACGCCATCGCCCATCAGATATTTTTGCATAAATTAAAGTGTATTTATGTTTTATGGGACATGGGTTCTGGTCCCATGGAAACCAGGAAGCAATCTCATTACCATAATCAGTGATGAGGGTGATTTGGAGGTTGCATTTTCGCTGTCTGATTACATTTTTACTCCTGACAGTTAGGTTTAGAGTTGAGATTTGTGTTTGTGAGTATGGTTAATAAAATATGCATTCCTCTTAAGTGTATTACATCATTTACAACTAAAAATACAACTCTATTTGGCACCAGTTTAGGCCACTGAGGGCAGTGATTTGAATTTTGGTAAGCACAGACTGATTTCAGCATTAGAACTTTCAACCGAATGTCACTGAAAAAACATTTACATTTGGTTTTACATCAAAGTCATTGTTGTTTTAGCACCTCTAGTGTTCATTTCACCAGGAAACTGCCGTGATGTGTACAACGAGCACCGAAAAATCATTTTGCAAAAATGAAGGTATAGTAATGTGATTCTTCGAGAACAAGTTGGATATTTCAATTCTAAAGAGCATTTGATTGGACGGAATTAATCATCAATATTTTTTATCCATTTTCCTGGAAGAGAAAGACTATACATTTTAAATGTGTATATCTACTAAAAGTTATTTTTGTCAAAGTTTAGGACTACACTAGCATATATATGCCATCAAAGCAGACATATATGGACTAAAAGCCACAAAGTTCCAATTTTAATTTCATGCAGTCTGTAAAACAGTACAATCTATGGAGTGCACTGTAATTCTATCCCTCAAATCCTTGTTTTCATTTGCATCAAATTAAATATGGTGTCTACACTGACTAAGGTTTATTGATCAAGTTAAATCTAGGTGCTTCAAGCACTGCATAAAGCAACATTATATTTCTGGGCAATCTGACTGAAAAACAGAGCCATCAAAGAGGTCTTAAATTTGAAAGCCCTTTTGCAGCCCAGTGATGACAATGAGCATCGCTGATACTAGGCAAGAAATCAAAATTGTCACATATGGGAGTAAAGATTGATTTCAAGCCTGATCTCCCCTCTAAACGCCTAATTGCATTCCATGACTTAATAGTGTTTATTGTAGTGGTAATAGTGTTAATGAGATTGATCCCACTTTAGATGTCTTTAACTACTATGTACTAACATTAAAATACATACAGTTTACTTATTGTGTAATTACATGTTGTTCTGCAAAATTTTCACAAGATTCACATTTGCCGCTGCTGAGGTTTAGGGTAAGGGTTGGGATAGGGTTAAGGGTTAACAGTGTAACTACAGATGTAATTAAATGCAACTACTTTAAATGCAAGTATAATGCTACAACATATATTTACATAAGTACATTGGATCAAATGTCTAAGTACATAGTTGTTAAAGATACCTAATAAATTAGGTCAATGAGTTTTACACATGCAGCTTTTACTGTCTTTAACCATTTAGGAAATTAAAATTTCGAAGAGGATACTGTGATTGAAGATACTATGTCCAACCAAAGTGAAGTAGGTTCTTCAGATATCCAAGCAGCTACAGTGCATCCGGAAAGTATTCACAGCGCTTCACTTTTTCCACATTTTGTTATGTTACAGCCTTATTCCAAAATGGATTAAGTTCATTATTTTTCTCAAAATTCTACAAACAATATCCCATAATGGCAACGTGAAAAAAGTTTGTTTGAAATCTTTGCAAATTTATTAAAAATAAAAAAACAAAACAAAAAAATCACATGTACATTCACAGCCCTTGCTCAATACTTTGCTGAAGCACCTTTGGCACCAATTACAGCCTCAAGTCTTT
Source organism: Myxocyprinus asiaticus (assembly GCF_019703515.2). NCBI lineage: Eukaryota > Metazoa > Chordata > Actinopteri > Cypriniformes > Catostomidae > Myxocyprinus > Myxocyprinus asiaticus. The sequence continues at coordinate 25,873,593 of NC_059392.1, read as the reverse complement.
TTGAGTATGATACTACAAGCTTGGCACACCTATTTTTGGGCAGTTTCTCCCATTCTTCTTTGCAAGACCTCTCAAGCTCCATCAGGTTGGATGGGGAGTGTCGGTGCACAGCCATTTTCAGATCTCTCCAGAGATGTTCAATCAGGTTCAAGTCTAGGCTCTGGCTGGGCCACTCAAGGACATTCACACAGTTGTCCCGGAGCCACTCCTTTGTTATCTTGACTGTGTGCTTAGGGTCGTTGTCCTGTTGGAAGATGAACCTTCGCCCCAGTCTGAGGTCCAGAGTGCTCTGGAGCAGGTTTTCATCAAGGATGTCTCTGTACATTGCTGCATTCATCTTTCCCTCGATCCTGACTAGTCTCCCAGTTCCTGCTGCTGAAAAACATCCCCACAGCATGATGCTGCCACCACCATGCTTCGCTGTAGGGATGGTATTGGCCAGGTGATGAGCGGTGCCTGGTTTCCTCCAGACATGACGCTTGCCATTCAGGCCAAAGAGTTCAATCTTTGTTTCTTCAGACCAGAGAATTTTGTTTCTCATGGTCTGAGAGTCCTTCAGGTGCCTTTTGGCAAACTCAAAGTGGGCTGTCATGTGCCTTTTACTGAGGAGTGGCTTCCATCTGGCCACTCTACCATACAGGCCTGATTGGTGGAGTGCTGTAGAGATGGTTGTTCTTCTGGAAGGATCTCCTCTCTCCACAGAGAAATGCTGGAGCTCTGTCAGAGTGATCATCAGGTTCTTGGTCACCTCCCTGACTAAGGCCCTTCTCCCCCGATCGCTCAGTTTGGCCGGGCGGCCAGCTCTAGGAAGAGTCCTGGTGGTTCCAAACTTCTTCCATTTATGGATGATGGAGGCCACTGTGCTCATTGGGACCTTCAATGCTGCAGAAATGTTTCTGTACCCTTCCCCAGATCTGTGCCTCAATACAATCCTGTCTCGGAGGTCTACAGACAATTCCTTGGACTTCATGGCTTGGTTTGTGCTCTCACATGCACTGTTAACTGTGGGACCTTATATAGACAGGTGTGTGCCTTTCCAAATAATGTCCAATCAACTGAATTTACCACAGGTGGACACCAGTCAAGTTGTAGAAACATCTCAAGGATGATCAGTGGAAACAGGATGCACCTGAGCTCAATTTTGAGTGTCATGGCAAAGGCTGTGAATACTTATGTACATGTGATTTTTTTTATTTTTTATTTTTTATTTTTTTTATAAATTTGCAAAGATTTCAAACAAACTTATTTCACGTTGTCATTATGGGGTATTGTTTGTAGAATTTTAAGGAAAATAATGAATTTAATCAATTTTGGATTAAGGCTGTAACAGCAAAATGTGGAAAAAGTGAAGCGCTGTGAATACTTTCCGGATGCACTGTATGTAACAGAGATGGGCATTTGACTACATTTATGTGTTATATGTATTCCCAAATATACAAAACCAGACAGTGACCATTTAAAGGGAAAGGGTGACGGAGTCGTCGGAGCGTGTTCTTGATTACCAAGTGGCATGGCTTCTGACTTGTTGAAATTAATTAGATAACCAGAGAATGTGCAAAATTCAGTGATCATACCCATGAGGTTATTGGTAGATATCTCGGGTCTAGACAGGAAAATGAGAATGTTATCTGCATTTAAAATAATTTTGTTCCCTGGTGGCTAAAATCAAACAGGGTATGCCAGTGTTGCACCTGATTGCTTTGGCTAACGGCTCTATGGCCAGAATGAACAGGAGAGGGGAAAGGGGGCAACCTTGGTGCGTTCCTCTATTAATACAGAAATTAACAGAAAGGCCTCATTAGAATTTTAACATTCTGTGAATATTTTTGCTAGATCTACGGCCCTTAATAAAACTTGTTAGATCATCATCATTAATAGTCTGAGGAAGTAAACCTTCAAGCTTTGATACAAGTATTTTAGAATCTTCAAATCGGTATTCAGAAGCGAAATTGGCCTGTATGAGGCACACTCTTCAGGCTTTTTCCCCTTTTTTGATATCAAAGTGATATTTGCTTCTCTTAGGGAAGGCAGAAGGATTCCTTTGCTTAAAAAAATTGATTACACATGTTCAAGAAAGGGTCAACTAGAATGTCCTGAAACTCCTTGTAAAATTCACTACTCAGTCCAACCGGGCCAGGGGCTTTCCTAGATTTCAAAAAAGCTGTCAAAAGCACTCCTCTGCAAATAGAATCATGCAAGGCTGATCTCTGATCATCGGTTATAGATGGTAGTTTAATTTTAGAGAAAAATAAAAACAACCATCAGTTCGAAGCAATAAGGTGTGCTCTCTTCTTTATATAAGCTTTTGTATAACTATACAAAAGCATCATTAATTTCAATGGCACTTAAAAAAAAAAAAAAAAAAAAAAAGTGCCCCTGGCCTTCTTTAGTTGAAGAGATATTTTGAGAGTCTGCTTTCTTCTTAGTAAGAGAGGCTAGATATGTCCCTGCTTTATCACTGTGCTCGTACATTCTCTGCTTAGCAAATGTTTTTTATTTTTTCTAAAGCATGCTTAATAAGAAATTAAGGGCAGAGCAAAGAGCAGTTATTTATTTTCATTTAACTGGGCTTGGATTTGCAACATATTCTTTCAGTTTAACTTGTCTATACGTTTTTACTTGACATGTAAGAAATGATCAGACCTCTTGATAAAGCCATATTTGTCTCATAAAAAGGACTTCTCTACAGTGGAGGGGGAATTGATAGACAAAATGAATTAAACTCAAAATAACTTATAACTATATTTCAGAATATAAGTATTAAATCTCCGATGTCTAGTCTGATTTACATAGTTCTGGAGTTTCAATTATAAAAAAAACAGCAGCATGGTCAGACACAACTATATTACCAATAAATGGTCCATCATCTCATGCACTTGTCTCTGTAGTGTCCCTGTCTTATCCTTGACTGGAGATGAAACATCTTCAATCCGATTACCTGCTTCCAAGATCCGTTTCTCATGATTTTCACTGTGGTGCTGTAACATTTGTGTGAGCGGACCCAATTTGTCATCAATAACCTTTGTAATATTGTCTGTAATCTCTGCGATAGCATGACAAAGGGCAGGATTGAGAGGCCTTGAACCGGTAGCCGCGGTGTTATCCTTGTTAGCATGTCAGCTAGGCTCCGGTTCCGACTTAATGGAATTTTTTGTGTTCCTTTGCGGCATGCTGACGGATTGTCTAGAAAAATAAGCCTCCAAGATCATATTAGGACATACAGCAAAGAAACGCGTTTCTGTTCACAAATACTGATGGAAAGATAAATAGGTACGTAGCATCTGTTAAACTCAGCTATTATCTAAGCCACCATCTTGAATATCCAAATCTGTGTTGTTGATAGGAACGTTATACCAACAAGGTTGCAAGTATCATTGACCAAATATCTTGATACTTGCTTCCATGAATTGCATTTTATTCTGTTATTGCTGTAATCTTTTGTTGTTGCCAAAACCAAATGGCTCTGACATAGTACCTTGTTTCCTCTTTGGCTTGGAGCACATGACTATTTATTCAGTAAGTGTGATCTCTCAAATAACAACACTTGCCCTTTCAGTAAGCACAGTAGGAGTGCTGTCAGGTTTTTAAATGATGGATGCCTTTAAAACCAGTTATTATCAAAACCTTTTTGGTTTGTGAGGTTAGATAAACAAATTTTGCAAATGTTATGGCCCCGGTATACTTCATACGAAAATAAACAAATGGGTTTGACAAAACCTGGCCAAAACAAAGGTATTTTTGAGTTTGTTTCTGTGGTTCGTAACAGTTTGCCAGTACGAACATTCAGGAAAACTTTGTACTGGCTGCTTAACGCCTTCTTACTGCCATCGGTCGACATCATTGGTAGGTGTGACCTGGAGCTCCACCTACTTTGAAGCAGACAGCTAATTCCGGTTACATTGTTACGTTGGCAGTTAAGATCAGACAACATGAACACACCACTGTGCACAGTTATTAGCGAGCTTGTGCAAACTTACCTACATCTGCACAATTGTTTGCTTAGAGTCATTTTCCAAGAACATGTCTTGTGATTTTTGTTGTTGTTTAATTAGTCTACGAAAGGAATCAAATCTACTCAAATACCCTTAAGTGCCAATTTCACATTATGTTGTTTGATGAGCTGCCTTATATGTCGTCTGCAGCAGATGCCATTCACACATCTGTCCATTGGAAGATATGCCTTTCATCATTATTTTGTCTGTATTCTGCCCATTAACACACTTTTATACACCAATCTTTGCAGCTGTATCAGTGTCATTGTAAAATATGATAACAGAGTATAACGTTGCATATTATATGGCCGCGTATAGCATGTTAGCGCCATGAATTCAGAATGTAAACATGACAAATTGCTCATCTACTGCATTATATTATTTAAAATCATCATCGAGTGGTTAAAACAGCTTCTTTTACTTATCTCATGTGAATTCTACTTGTAGAATGAGGCATTAAGTCATTGATGGCACATTATAATATTACATTAGTTAATGTTTTACATGTAGTCTTGTGTGTCCTCATGTTTAAATGCTCCTTTAAACGCCTCCCCCAGCGGTGTGGCCAGTGTCTGAATCTTCACAAACAGTATACCATTCCTCAGCTGTTTCAAACATCTTTTTGGCTCTGAACGAAGAAGAGCTACACTATAAGTATATCTGTGCTTTATGAATTTTTATGCTTTCTAAGGTCATGAAAGAATCTATTATGAATACAATTTTATCTAGTCAAGCTCTTTATCTAGTCGAAAATTACTTATCCGTTCATCATGAACGACTGCATAAGTCATCTAATTCAGTGGTCAAAATGGCCTGGGAGCCCTAGACATAGGACACCAGCATTATTCCCCTCATTTCCGTACCAACACCACCAATATGGTGTGAAAAAATTTGTAGTCAAGCAAAAAGGCGCCACATTAGCTTGGTGAAAAAGTGCAAGGCTTGGCCTCTCAGCTGGTGTCAACCACTATCAGCCTATTTGTGGTGACGCTTGTTTGTTTCCATCTTGGCAGATTTGTGTGTTTGCTATCATGGTGTTGCAGTTCAGACCTCTGAGCATGTGCTCATTGCTTCGTTGACATGTTGAAGCAGCTGGGCTAATCTTTATGTTATATATATGACAGTTTTGTGGCACCAGCATGAGCTTTTACTGAAAGCCCCTATACTTCCTGATTGGGCCCCATGCTGTTTTAATGCATTGTCCTTCAGACCTGATGGCACTCAGTTGAAATACTGAAAACTGATTTTAACTCCTGATATTTCACTGAAAGGAATTTATGGAGCAGTTTTTCAAATGTTTGGAAACAAGGTGAATTTTAGGAAGTATTTACTACTGGTCACTCGATGTGTTTTTTTAAAAAATATTTTTATTAGGGCTGACAATTTAACGCACTTATTCAGTGCGAAATAAAATATAATGCATTAAAAATTTAAATGCAATGAATCGTGCCCCCCGATTGTAATAAGGAATTTTCCTACCATCATTCAAGCTTGAAGTACCACCATGTTTTTACAAGTCTCAGTCAGCAAGGGGCAGTAAGCGTAGCTCCAGCTGAACAGGCAACAAACAATACTAACAGCAGGCTTAAGATGAGGACTCGTTCTTGTGTTCAAATACAGCTGGCCGGAACACAACTCTAAATGCAGGAGTCTCAAAACCTGTTTTCCTAAGTTTCAAACTATGTTTAACGCATCCGTCAGACACATGTATACGTAGATGCATCCTTAGAAAAGCTCTTATAACAAGCGTAACTTGGACAGATCGAGGACAAAATGAGTTGCTGTGGACCATAGGTGAGTGATAGGCTTATGTTCATTGATATGAAAATAACACTTTGTATATTGCCTAATCAATTGCTTTGCCTGTCTGCCACAATAATGTAATGTATTTATCTGAATTATTACATTTGAAACAACATAAGTGTGAATAAAGAATGACAGACTTTTCATTTTTGGGTGAACTAACCCATAAAGTTGCAAGAATTCATAGTATCTTGTTTTAAGGATGTTTAGATCAGTGGTTCCCAACCCTGTTCCTGTAGGCCCCCCAACATTACACATTTTGGATATCTCCGTAATCAAACACACCTGATTCAACTCATCATTGTTAGTGGAGACTCCAAGACCTGAATTGGATGTGGTTTAGACGTTTTTTTGGCAGTGTATGCATGGCACCAAGTGAGCCAGGACTGTCACTGCCACCCCCCATAAAAAATAAGTACACGACAACCCTGTACATGGTCATTAAATAAATTGTGCCATCGCATCCTCACCCGAAACACAAAACTGCATGAGTTTAGATTTAATGTCATTATAAACGTGAAGTTTATAATGTTTAAAGCCTGATTACCTCTTCACACTGATTGTGATGCCATCTTCCTTTTAAAAAACATTGCTCAGTGTGACATCACTGATAGCTCTATGTGCGTCTGCTTTAATTATATGTAATAAGCACAGCTATAACTGCTCTGTAACAGCCATCCTGCTGTGCTCCGTGCATATGCTGAGAACACGTTGGCCAAGTGTAAAGGTCCCTCGGTAAACAGTCTAAAATTAAAGAAGGTGTTTATCCAAGTTTAATTGGACTTCTGTCCCTGAGCAGAATCCAGACATGAGGCAGATCTGCTTATAAACCAGTTATAGTCTTTATTTGATTATTAAAATACAAGGTTCTCCAAGGGCAGATTTTAAAAAAATCATTGTCATGCCTCTGTAGGTACTTTTACAAATGTTCCATGTCAAATTCCTTGAGTGTTTCTGGAGTTCTGTTCATTTGTTTGTGTGTTGGTGTGTGTCGGTCTAATAACTCTTGACAATACAGTTTCACATATCACATTGCAGTCAATGGCTCTAACTGATGTAGGAAACTGTGACAAAGCACGTCCTATGTAGACTTAATATCACTTATCTGTGATATACAGCGACACATTGGCAACCCTTTCCAGCCAATAAACAAATGAATACTGCAGCAGTGGCATCGTCTTATCATAATCTTACAGCTATACTTAGCTAGTGGTGTGGACGTTTACTGTGATTTCCCCTGTAAAGCTGGAAGTAGGACATGCTTATTGGCCCAAGAACAGCATTCTTATCAACCAAAGAGATTTTAGGGTCAGGTTACGGTTAGGCTTAGGGCTGAGATTTAATTACAGGCTTGGGCCTGAGGTTTAGTGTCAGGTTAAGGATTTGATGTAGAGCTGGGGGTTTAAAGTCAAGTCTAGTGTTTGGTGTAAGTCTGGGGTTTAGAGTCAGGTTTAGGGTTGAAGTTCAGAGTCAGGTTTTGGGTTTGGCGTAGGGCTGGGGTTTAGAGTCCAGTTTACGGTTAGATGTTGGGCTGTGTTTAAAGTCAGGTTTAGAGTCAGGTTTGGGGTTTGGCGTCTTGATCAACATTTTTATTGACTTACCATTTTCTCTCTGACTTTAGGGGTATTTAAGGTTAAGTTAAATTATATTCTTAACCCATTTTACCTCTGTAGTGTAACGAGGAAAAAGTGTTGGGTGGAACTGGATGTTATCTATCAGAACTGACTGGATCATTAAAATGTATAGTTCCATACCAGAGTTTGCATTGCAAATGTTGAGGACCCCCCCCCCATTGAAACACTGCCCGCACGCATTGATTGAAACCTACAGTAAGTGACCTTGATGACATCAGATGAAAAGGTAAGTTGTTTCTAAGGCAAAACAAGTTATTACAGTTTAATGAATGATTACTAAGACAAACATTTTTGTGTTTCTTTGGAAAAATGTTCACTAATGAATCTTTCACAACAAGACCAGGAATGTGAACTTAGTAAATAAGCCAATAAGTCAATTGTTCCAGGACCAAGAAAACATCTCCAAATACTAGCACATCCTACTTGGAAAACTTACAGTCCAGACTGATTGCACTGTGAATTCGGTGACAGTAGATCGAAAGTTCAGCTGCTGAATTCGGCATGTGTTTACCTAAATTGGAATCACTAACCTAAACCTAAAAATAACTGTCAATGAAGTAAATTTTTATTTTAGAGCAAAAATGCAACCTCCAAATAGTGCTCACCAGATATATGTGAACACAAAATCTTCATGGTTCCCACAGGACTAGAACCCATGTCTCGGAGGTTCCTGCTTAGGCATTCAAACTCACCCCCTTCTCTTCCTGCGTAACTAAACATGTCAGACCATGACAACAGACCTGTAATATGCTCTAATGTCAGGAATGCATATGGTTTCACTACAAAGACGTTAAAATCTATGGCGTGAAGCTCAGGATTACGCGAGTGCTGCCCAGTGTCCTATGAGCAGCTAAAATGAAGTAGATTGTAGCATGTGTGCTCATCATAAAGGCATCCTGCTTTCATCTATGGAGATCACAGTGCAGGAACTTAGCTTTAACATTCTACAGCTGGCACATTTTACAACCAGTAGCTTTTGTGCCACTGTGTCACCCTTTTTTGGTGTCATGGGCAGTTTTTGTCATTTATACAATGCCTTCAAGCATACAAAATGCATACAACTAAACTGTACAGTCAACATTCAAAATGGTAACCTCTTATGATCAGTAATTATGATCAATTATTTATTTATTGACAATATTCCTTTTCAAGTCTATGCTATAAAATGGTACTTTAGGTCCAGCTAAAACACATGTGCCCAGTTCAGAGAACGTTTAAAGGTCACATATGTTTTTCAGAGGGCTAACCCGTCAAAACAGAAATCCGCCAGTCTTTAGGGATTATATGCTGCCCAGTTGCATTCTCTGTCATAAAACTCAAGCCCCTTGGAACTTCACACTTGTACCTCTGAAGAAGTCAAGTTGTCTCATGCTCTGCTATAATGATGATAAAGACACAAGTATGTGACTCAAGGGTACACATTTTTAATGTTCCCAAATCTCAAGCTTCTGTTCTGCACAAAGAAACACAGAAATGTCTGTTTTTGGAAAACTTTAAAGTCAATGATATGAAAACTCTCTGATACAGTTTACAGTTCTACTGTTTTTTTCAACTCTAAGTTCGGCTTGTTCGATTGTACATTTTGGTTTAAGAGTGACGTCTGTATATTACTGGCAGATTGTAAACATCTGGTTTGGGAGCTGAAACTTACCCAGTAAACGCTCAATGTAATTAGCTGTTTACATCAAACAAACTGCATGTTCTTATTAAATCCAGCACATATATTGTAAATGTCACTTAACTAGCAGGATCCTTAATGGTGGTGCAATCTGTTTAGACACTCTCCTTCAATATGTTTCACTCATCTCACTCTCTAACACCTATATTTGTAGTTTGTAATGCAAATATTGTACATTTCATAATTTCATTGGTAAAATAGAAAGTTGTATATTGTATTTATTAATTAAATCTGTATATAATCTAGCATATGACTAGCCGTGCTCATGCGGGACACATTTGTTTTTGTGCGTACCACCTACATTTTTATTCAGGGACAAAAGTTAGAGGACAAATCTTGTCTACACTGGCCCAAAAAAGTATTTGGACACTTCAGTCATCCTTAAAAAGGTCTGTCAATGCAATAGAAATGCCATTGCATTAGTCAACAAAATCTCAAACCAACTGGAATCTTCAAACGAATGATGCTAGTGTTTTTCTCAGAAAACCAACTGTGGTCAAAGTTGTTTTAGTGGATGTATGAAGTTATTTTCCCTCAAGTTCACACATGTGTAGTTCACCACATTAACTGTGGACATGTTCAACTAACATTTGATATCCACAAAGTCTCTTAGTACTTTGGTCTTTGCCTCTTGGTATGATATTTTGCTATACAGTGCCAAGACCTTCATACATTTTTAATCCTGAATTAAGTGTCAAAATACTTTATGAGGCCACTGTAAATACCCTTTCTAAACAAGTACAACTGATCAGCTTTAGCAGGCACTGTAACACTGTGTTAAAATCAAAACTTACACCCTTGCCTGGTAACATGCAGAAGTGATACTGATATTTATGCCCAAGGGTGGATCCTCCATTCTACAGATCATTGAAGGGAGTGTGCTGAGCATTCCTCTGGACAGCCTTGAAAAACTTGTGAAACCAAAGAACCCCATCTGAGAACACTGTCCCTGTCAGCAGACAGATTTTCTTGGCCCTCGGAACCAAAGCACATGATTAACATACAAATAAAACAGAACATATACGAGACACTGTTCTAACATGGTGACAGAGAACGGAGGGCGCTAATAATAGAATGACACCCAGATGGTTTGATTTATGAGTCCTTGCTTTGTTGTTGGGAATTTGACAGAATTACAGACTGAATCTGCAAATGTTTTTGGCATTTTCTTTACTGATTTTGGGGGTGGAAATTGCAGAGTTTGGCGTAATAGATTTTTATTAAATGGTCAGATTTGGTAAAATACTGAATATTTAATGGTGTTGAAAGTACCACACTCTACGTGATCACTCAAAGCATAATCAAAGTAGCCAAAATACACCCACAAGAAAGACAAGTTCATTTAACCCTTTTAAGAGCCCTCCAAAAATAATCGGTAACACATAATATAATATACATTTATTTAGTCAGAATACACAGCTACCTTTGAATGGTCAATATATAAAAACGCTTTTTTGATGCTTTTATGATCACATGGGAAATCAACATGTTGATTATGAAAGTTTATGTACCCTGAAATCAACCCCATTAAACCGAATTACTAACAAGCGGCATCCCTCATCAGACATTGTTTGTTTTTATTCCAACCATGGTCACTATTGACCAGACACTGCAAACCAGGAAGTTATTCTGTTCACAAACAATAGTGAGCATGAATCAGAGGTTGCATTTTTGCTCTAAAATTGCATTTTTACTCCACTGACGATTAGTTTTAGGGCTGGGGTTTGGGTTAGGGGGTAGAGTTAAGCCCAGAGTTTATTTCGGAATGCTGAACATCCGTGTACAGGATGCGTGACTCAAATCTCATCATCAGCAGAATGCTCGAGCACTGAACGTGCACAGCCTGATTTTTCTATCCACATGTCTTTGAACGTGCAGCATGCGCCTGGAGTTATTTACACTAATCTGTGCTTCCACAAGATGGCAACACTTATCTTTGAGCTGTTGCTGTCACAAAGAAGTGCTAGATGTAATCGCTGCTAAACATCAGCAGATGAAGGTTAAAAAAACAACAGTGGATGTGCATGTCAAGAGCGCTTGTGTGAGGAGATCAGGAGATACTTGCATTTGTATAACTCGAGTCTGAAGGAACATAAAGACATGTTTATGGGTCTGAACTCCTGAAGATAGTCCAGTATCTCATAGCAGTCGTAGCTTGCATGCGTCAACCGCCTGTGTACGCGCACCCTTGTATGGAGAATAGTTTGTCAGGCTTGCCTTCGACTGTACGCAGACGCCGAACGTTCACGTCAGATTGGAAGTATACCTAGGGCTTTAATAAAATATTTGCAACTAAAAATACAACTCACTTTTAGCGCCACCCTGTGGACATTTCACCCGGAAACTGGAGCACACACATGCCTATACTTTCAACAACACTTCCAGCTTCAACCACTGGGGGCAAACCAGTTTCAGCAGCAGAACTTTCAACCTACTGCATAATGGTGTAGTGATGGCATCTATCAGCAAGGGCTAACTGCATATGCTATCCAGACAACATTGACGATGAAGGTTTGCATTGCGAATACCATGTTGTCTTGAAAGTCCATCACTAAACACCTCACTCTAAAAAATGCACCTGTCTAAATATCCTGCATTAATTATTAACGGTCTACACCTGTTTCCTTCAGCATCATTCACGGTGCACATTGACACAACCAAAGAAAGCTAGGATGTAGTACAAGGCTCTAAATTCAAGGTTTATCAATCATCTTCAAACCATGACAGTCATGCTTGATCTGTGGTGTATTAAGATATGGATAAACATATTATATGGATGCATCGCCTTCATTTTCCATATTGAGCCAGTGAAGTTCAACCATATCTGAAATGAAGACGGGACAGCTAGCTCATTGCAATGTGCAGTCTCATGGTGTGCCCAGGTGCTTGGTGTATAAATTACTGGGCTTGCCAGCACTGCATGTAATGCCACATTTCACCAATATGTGTGCTGAAGGAACAAGACCAGGGAGTCAATATATAAGCTTGCAATAACTGATTTTCAACATGGATTAACTGCAGTCTTCGCATGCAATCACATGACCTGGCCGGTCCTATAGTATGTACTGTGTGACTGCAGCTAGCCAACATTGTTGACAGTGAAAACAGGTCCCCTTTGATCGGTGCCAAAACCGTGATAGCCTGTAGCTATTATTTAGCAAGTTGGATAAATAAGTGGGAGCAACATACCCGAATTGCCCCTTAATCCACTAGTGTCGGCACCTGTAAGAATTCCCCTCACACTGCATCACTAAGATTTTGTTAGTCTGTTTTTTTGTGTTTTATTTAGAAGTCTTCAGAAGAATATTCTCTATAATAGATCATTTAAATGAGGGCTTTTCAAACTTTGTGATGCGTGACATGTTCTTGACAGGTCGTTTCTCTCAATTTCATGTAGACCTTCTGGGAATCTCACAGGAACCTCATCGATTTCATTCATATTATCTTTTCAAATGTAATGACAACTAAAACAAAGTACTTAGACATAATGGCAGCTACAGTTATCTTCTGAGGGCTTTAAAATGAATTTAGAGGACAGGGTGGCAACAGACAAGCCATGTTTTACAGACTCTGTCACAGCTTGTCTTTCTCTGTGACACCATATGATCTTTCTTGTAACAGAAACTCACCCAGCCATACCAAAAGACTCCTCACCATATTAGCAACCAAATGAAAACATGGCAAGGACATACTGTAGGAACGATCTGCAAAGAGGCGGGACACAATTTGAAACATCAGCTTCGGCAATGAAAGTGAAAAATAATAGAAATAATTTGGACTCGTCCCTCCTTTTCTTTAAAAAAAGCAAAAATCTGGGTTGCAGTAAGGGACTTACAATGGAAGTGAATGGAGCAGATCCGTAAACGTTAAAATACTCACTGTTTCACGCTTGAACAATGTAATATGTGTAACCTATATAAAAATTCCCAAACTCTGCATCCTAGTGTTCTACCACAGTGTTTCCCTGCAGTTGTTTTTCATGACATCTTTTCTCACTCAAACTCGGCGGCCACCTGCCAAACAATGTTAGATTTGTTACGCATGGTGTAAAATCCATCCCCTGCACTTCTGCTGTCATTAGCTGAACTTGATGAGATGAAAAAGAGTTCAAGTTTCTCTCTGGAGGCATTCTGATGACACATAGCTGCAGGTTGGTGTTGATTGTCTGCGGGGTGGATGTACGAAGGTGCTCTCAATGTGTTCATTCTGTCTTTAAGACTCTGAATGTAAATGTCAGAAGAGTGAGTCATGTAGATATTTTAAGGGTCAAAGTGAGTCATGTCCACCCACAGCACACCTTGCATAAAACCCAAACATTGCACGCATGAGCGAGCACAGAACTCAGGTGGACCTGTCGTTTATTTCCAACACAGTGGTGATGTAACAGGTTGGTGGCAGCTGTGAGTGTTGATCAATTATATGAGTCTAAGTCAGGGGCGTAGATTCCATTCTTGAAGTTCGAAAATCTTTGTCATTTGGACTGCCATCAGCTGCACTGCATCAGCTCGTCCTCTGTGTGTGATACTGGTGCTTATCCTACCCGCGACCAGCTTCAGTAAATGTTATATCACCCTCTTGTGGTCTCCCAACGCTATTACACCAAACCATTAAACAGCAGGCCAGTTGAGTGAATTGGAAAACACACAAATTAGGCTTCTTATTTAAATGTCGGCTAATTTTTATTTATCGATGCCTCAAAAATATATCGATAAAATAACATGCCAATCAATAATCAATATATCAATATTTTATGACATACCTTGCTTCAATATAAAAGTAGTTAGCTTCTACCAAAAGAGTAGCTTGACTTTACTTAGGGAAGCTACAGTTTCAAAGGTATGGTTAATAAAATATGCATTCCTGTTTGTATTACATCATTTACACACACACACAAAATTGGCACCCCTTTGTTGACATTTCACCTGGAAACTGCGTGCCCATATGTTCAACAACACTTCCAGCTTCAGCCACTTGGGGCAGTGATTAGAATTTTGCTAAACACCGACCAATTTCAGCAGAAGAACTGTTGCTGAATTCACAGTGTGATCAGTCTGATATCCATGAACAGAACTTTAAATCCCACTTTATACTGAGTTATATCTGTAAAATAATAAGCAATTATTACTACTGAACAGACAGAAATTTTGTGAAATTGTCTGTAGTAAATACTGGGTCACTTTCAAGTAGAGTACATATTGTTGGTTTCAACCGCAATGTTTTTTTGTGTGGTGAATTATTGGCTGCTGAAAGCAGGAAACCATGAAAATGTAATTTTGTACAATAAACAATTTTAGCACTGTGTTGGGTCGCAACTTGATGTCCAATGTAAAATGAAGGTCCATGAACTCTCGATTTCCGTAAGGGAGTGTTTTGCCAATGAATGTTTATCTTTTAATGTAAAAAGCAGAGAATAATCTTATGTAAGTGTGGTTTTCTTGCATGGTCAGATTTTTTTGAATAAGCTGATTTTTGGTAGTTACTACTAACTAGTTAGAGTTTTCTTGCTGCAAATTTCCCATTCATTATTTTCACATGCAAATGAGCTTGCGATTCGCAGCAACTTTTTGCCAGAATTTTGAATCTCTTCTTCGGTAGTGGTGAACCTGCAGCAAACTTTGGCGACAATGAAGAGTTTGCCGCAAAGCTCATTTGCATGTGAAAATAATGAGTAGCAAGTTTGCAGTAAGTTTGTCACAACTCTCGATTTTTGTAATCAGCATATTGGAGAGTATATAAACACGCTCAATGAAAAAGACAGATGTCTGCGATTATGAAAAAGCTGTTTTTATGCTTTTTTCAAAACAACCATTCAGGGACATTTCCACAATATTTATTTACTTGATTCTTTTCCTCACTGGTCTATTAATCTGGTATAATCCATTTCAGATAAACTCGCCCCTAAACTGCATAGAAAACCAAAAAAAAAAAAAAATCTGTTTACTTGTCAGTCAGATGACTCTTCCTGTCAAAGTGAGCAGATCTTGACTAGAGTAAGCTGCAATGTGGACCAGACTGTATGTCGATAGACTGTTCATCACTTGTAAGTCAAACAGAGGCTGTCATTTAAAACATTTGCACTACTGTGTTAATTTAATCACTAGCCTAGTGTCTGTGGAAACATACAGTCAGTCACCGCTCTATTCTCAGCTGCTACTATCAGAATGACTAGCATCACCGTTATCTCATGGGAGTGCTTTTAGACAGAGAGACAGTTTGTGCATTGCCTTAATTGAGGATGTGTGTCCAAGAGACGGTGTCCAGTTTCATTAACCTTGTAGTGCCTGTGTTTGATTGATTGTCTCTATATACTGGAAGAATCTGTATCTTCCATGACATTTTGTTGATGACAGCAATGATGTTTGTGAAAGAGACAAAAAGAGTGTGTTAGTGTGATGCAGTCGGTTAAACAGCATTAATGACATCTCAAGGCCCAGCTGACCACACATAATGTCTGGACAGAGTTCAGCTGTCAGTGCAAATCACGACCATCCCAGTCATCTTTCATCATCAACTGATCTTGCCTAATCAATGGGTCCATGGGGAGGAAGTGATGTCGAGGCCCCAGATGCAAAGTTAGTGTTGGTAGTGATATGTTCATTTTATTAGTTTCCACTACAGTATGTGCATGTATGGCTCTGTTCCAAAACCTAGTTAGCTGCCTAAGTGGGCAGTATTTTAAGGGTAAGATAGTATAAATCTAAAATATATTTGCAAATGCTTTTTTTATATTTGTTTGTACTATGTATTTTTAGGATTATTAGAGTACCACATCGATAGCTTAGCAACATGCTAATGCCTGATTTCAGAATTGAGTCCTCAATGTGTTTCATGTGAGGAGCGCTATTTGTAGGGCAAACAGAGTTGCTGCCTATGTAGAGCAATCCAAATTGGTCACTTGTGAGGTGCCATTTCAGTAGGGTGTTGCCTATGTAGGCAGTAGACAGCAAGGCTTTTGTACTACGAAGAATAACTGACTGTTGCTGATAGTCTTAGCCTATTCAGTTTAGTGTGTTTGTGTGACTGTGGGAGGATTCAGATACGCTGTTCATGGACTGAAACTTACTGCTGCACTAACCTTATTTTAATAGGGCTTATTTAAGGAAGTGCAAACTCATTGTGTTTGAGTGTGAACTTCATGAGGAATATGGTTTGAAGATGTGTGACGTATGAAATGAAGTATGAAGTGAAATATGTATACTCACTGAGCACTTTATTGGGAACACCTGTACACCTACTTATTCATGCGATTATCTAATCAGCCAATCGTGTGGCAGTAGTGTAATGTACAAAATCATGCAGATATGGGTCAGGAGCTTCAGTTAATGTTCACATCAACCATCAGAATGGGAAAAAATGTGATCTCATTGATTTCAAACCGTGGCATGATTGTTGGTGCCAAACAATATAAGACAATATACTGCTCCAAAATGACTTTTTGCAGCAAAAGATGGTAGAGCTTGTTTGGGCGCTCAACTTTTGACGTCAACAACATAAAATAGACCTTAATCATGCTAGTGCCATCTTTGATTTTTAATGGGAATGACATTGAGTCTGTAAGTGATAGACTTGAAGTCTCTTCAATGGCACGAACGATATACAGCTGTAAAAAGCTCCTAGATCACATATGATTTTCCATGACTCCTGTTGTCTGGAGTTTCTTGGAAAGATGTTTTTTCAATGTTTTGTCCGCAGAACGATCCAAAAACACTTTAAACTGCAGTACAGCCCATTGAAGAGAATGTACGTCTAGCCTCGTTGTCATTCCCATCAAAACTCTATGGGAAGAGTTTTCTCCCTTTTATAAGTTTATTATCAGTTTTAATCAAGTCTTTTTAAACTGGCTTAAACTCCCTCTGTTTAAATTCACATATCCTGAACTTAAACATGCTGTTTGCAGCTGGAGCTCTCAGAAAACATCTGTCTCCTGGCCAGCAGAGCATGTGTGTAACAGCACAACAGCGGACACAACATCCTCATGTCTCCTCTGACATATCTGTGTCTCTTTATTAAATCCACAGATGGGCAACTGTCTTGTCTGTTGCTTCTCTGCCAGTGGTTAATGGTGCGGCCCATTCCCAAAAGCTTTCATACAAATCAACCAGGTTCCTTGAGTTCATAATGTGGCAGCTGTTTACAGGTGTCCTGTAATCTGCGGTAGATATAGCAATTACTGTAATGGCTGTATGATCAACAATGTGACGTACATATGTGGAATTATGTTTCTCTGTTTTCTGAAAATTGCATATTGCTGAGAGATATTAAAGAGTAGTTGTTCTATAATGTGTGTTTTTGGTCATGAATTTTACACATCAATCTTTCTCTTTAATGCAGGGTTTCAAATTAAATCAGTCTATTTGTACTATTTCAGATATACTAACAGTTTAAGCTAATGTTCACTGCTGTTGCAAGCAACCAGTGTATAGCCTGAACTTGTAAACTTATAACATTGTATTGTATAAACCTATAACATGTATTATAACATAACATTGCTACAGTTTAGGTGTACAGTGTCCATTTTTTTGGCACTCCTACGTAAGACGCTGCAAAAACAGCCCTTCCAAAAATCAAGAGTTCATGGCAAATTTGATGCAAACTTGCCACAAATTCGCCACTGATTATTTTCACATGCAAGTGAGCTTTGAGGCAAACTTGCAGCAAATTGTCCATTGTTGCCAAAGGTTTGCCAGAGGTTCACCACTACCGGTGAAGAGCTGCAAACTTCTATCAAACATTTGCAGCAAATCATAAGCTCATTTGCATGTGCAAATAATGAGTGGCAAATTTGTGGCAAGTTAGCAACTAATTTTCCAGAACTCTATATTTTTTGTAAGGGAGCGAGATACACAACACTGTACAAAGACGTCCATCTAGCACATGTTTACATAGAAAAACAATTAGAAAGATACATCGCAGAAGACCCAAAAACGTGTTCGGTCTGAACGGCCCATAAGGAAACAAATTGCAAAATTACAGAAAAATTATAGAGTTCTGACAAACTTGCCGCAAATTGCTGCATTTTCACATGCAAATGGGCTTGTGATTCACCACAAATGTTTGCCAGAAGTTTGCAGCTCTTCAACGGTAGTGGTGAACCTGCAGCAAACCTTTGGCAACAATAGAAAATTTGCCACAAAGCTCATTTGCATGTGATAATAATCAGTGGCAAATTTGCCATGAACTCTAAATATTTGTAAAGGAACTGCTGATCAGACTGAAATTGTTCTTTCATTAAAAAAGCTAGACGCATTGGAGTCGCATGATGCCATGCGAGGAGCAGACGTTTAGGCGACGAACTCTGCGCACTTTGCTGGTTTTTAGTTATTTTTGTGTTATAATCTGGTGAGATTTGATGCACCCTGCTACATATTTGCTCTTATAAGTCAATATGTAAAAAAATTCAAAATCCTTGGACTCTGGAGATATTAAAAGACACTTACGTACTCGAGCTGAAACCTCTGACGGGCCTGCGGACTCGATTTGAATGGTGCAGAGGGAGAAATCCAGCGTCAATTGTCCAACATGTTTGTGATGCTGATGAAAGTTGTTGCTGACTTAGAAGATTTCGCTGTAATACGTCGATCGATTACGGCAATGGAAACAAAATTCTCTGAGTTGGTTACAAGAGTGGCAGATGTTGAGAAGCGGATCGATTATCTGGAGTCATCGGAGAGGGAATTATCTGATAATCCGCTGGTGACCAAAGTTGATTTGGAACACATTCTTGAAAAACTTGAAGATCTTGAGAATAGGGGCCACAGGAATAACATCCGAATTGTTGGAATTCCTGAGCATGAGGAGGGCAGATACTATATGGTGAAATTCCTAGATGAGCTCTTCCCGAGTTTGTTCGACATAACAAGCCATAAGCTGGAAATCGAGTGAGCTCACAGGCTTCTGGCTCATAGATTGGCTGAGACAGGCCCCGATCAATTCTTGCCATATTCCTGAGATCATCTGATAAAGATCTTGTGTTACACGAGGCGAGGAGCAAGGGAAATCTTTCTTGGAAGAATCACAAAATGTTCTTGTTCCCAGACTTTGCGAATTCGACGAGAGAAACGCAATCGATTCAAGGAATGCAAGAAACTTTTACATCAACGGAAGATCGCTTTTGCACTGATGTTCCCAACCAAACTGAGTATAAATACTAAGGATGTCCGCAAAGTATTTTTATGCCCCAAGCAAGCACTGTTCTTCATAAATACATTGGAGAGAGTAAGCCATTTGGTGTTTCTCATGTGAGTGGATTGACTCGCTGAACATACACTCGACTGTCTGAGGAAGCTGGGCTTTATTTTTGTTTCTGTTTGTGTTGGTTCCGCCTAACGCTGGAGATTGCTTTGTGGAGTGACACTCCTTCAGGAAACTTTTGCATTGACAGAAGATCGCTTTTACACTGAAATTCCCAGCCAGTGATATGGATGACCGCAAAATTTCTACATGCCTACAACAAGCGATGTATTTTATAGAGTTAATGGACTGAGGAAATCATGGTGTGTTTCTTATGTGGCCTCCGAGTCAGCTCGACTTGTTAAATATATACTTGATCGTCCGAGAACCGGGACGCCTGTTTTGTTTCTTTTTGTGCATCTTTCCTCACAGGAAGCTGAAAAAATTGGGAAGATATGGGGTGGGTATGTTTTCTTTAGTGTTGGCTCAAGTAAAAGCTGGGGAGTCATTATATTGATAAATAAACATCTACAATTAAAATTTCTCAAACAGATTAATGATAAATTAGGAAGAGTCATTATTGTTTTAGCAGAAATTCAGGGGCAAAGGTTGGTTTTGGCTAATATTTATGCACCTAACACTGATGATTAGGGCTTTTTTATAGATCTTGAAAGAATGCTGCAAGCCGCTGGCACCCCTCATGATATAAAATTGGGAGGAGACTTTAATCTTTTGATGGACTCAGTCTTTCCCCATTATTGTTCTATTTTGCCTTGGAACCATTAGCAGCCATGATAAGAAAGGAGGATGATTTTCCAGGGGTGATGGCGGGAAGTGTGATGCATAAGCTTCTGCTTTACACAGATGATATTTTATTATTCGTCTCCGAACACACTAGATCTATGCCTTGCCTCCACAGAATTATTAATTCCTTTTCTAAATTTTCTGGATACAGAGTTAATTGGTCTAAATCCTAAGCTTTGTCTCTGACAGTGTACTGCCCAGTAACGGCTTTTCAGCAGGACGCCTTTCAATGGCCCAAACAGGGCATTAAGTATTTGGGTATTTATTCCCAGCAAATTTGTCTAATTTAGTTAGTGTTAATTTTGACCCTTTAATAAAAAGGTTTTCGAGTGATGTGAGCAAGTGGGCTTCATTATATTTATCAATGATTGGGAAGGTTAATGTTATTAAAATGAATTGTATTCCAAAATTTAACTACCTGCTACAATCTCTCCCTGTAGATGTCCCCCTCTCTTATTTCAAGCAATTTGATAGCATAGTGAAGTCCTTTATTTGGAATGGTAAACGTACCAGGTTACATTGCAACAAGTTACATACGCCGATTGTCAAAGGTGGGTTAGGCCTACCCAAGATTTTGTTTTATTACTATGCGTTCAGTCTCAGACATTTGGCTCATTGGTTGCTTCCACCTGAGAGAGCCCCTCCCTGGTTTGTTATTGAACAGGAAGTTCTTGCCCCTATTTCACCATTGCAAAGCCTTTTGATCAAACTAACCGGAGAAGTTAAGTCACATCCCGTTATCTCACATTTGCACGTGGTTTGGACCAAAGTGTCCAGAGTGTTTAATTCGGACATTTATTTAAATGTTGCCTCAAGCATATGGCTGAACCCTAAATTACATATTAATAAGTCACCTTTCTGTTGGTCAGAGTGGATTGTGAGGGGGCTTACTACACTCGGTGACCTATATGAGAGTACTGAGATCTTTTGATAATTTGGTTCAGCATTTTGGGATTCCTAGATCCCAGTTCCTTTAGGTTTTTACAGCTGTACCATCTGCTCTGTACTATATTTGGGAGTAGCACACACCCCCCTAGAGCGGCAGATACTCTGGGAGTGGTGATTACTACTTTTTGAAAAGGTCATGAGGCATCAGTGTATTACTCCCTGCTAATTCAGAGTCTGGGGGATGGAGCTTCAACTTCTCTCAAGAGATTATGGGAGAAAGATTTAAACTTGGTATTGGAGGAGGGAGTGTGTGCTAGGATTCTAAAAAATGTCAAGTCTGCATCTAGAGATGCAAGGGTCCGTCTGATGCAATTTAAGCAATTTAACCGATTTTGTGTCGGTTCTACTGGACCCCCTCTAGATTATATAGGCTTAGTCTTAAAGACTCATCCACCTGCTGGCGATGCCAATCAGAAGATGGGGACACAACCCAAGTTTTTTGGGGTTGTGTTAAGATTCATATATATATATAAAGGGTTATAAGTTGATTCTGAATGCATAATCTTGTGGTTAAATTTATTTTTGTCTGTGTTGGAATGAATAAAAAAAATGTAAAAAAAAAAAAAAGAAAAAAGCTAGACGCAACTAAAGGAGTAGACTGCAGTTTTAAAAGGTCATGTTCTTTTAGCATTTTCATTTTCTATTACAGCATAATTTTCTGTAAAGCTGAAACTATGTGTATTGTGAAAAGCGCAGTATAAATAAAAATGATTTGACTTTTAACTTGACGCAGGCCAATGGACAAAGACGATAAAGATAAACAATTCTAGGCAATGTAAGCATTTGTTCTGCAGGTGTACAATTATCAATAGAGCAAAACTTACAGTGTTTTACGCACCTATCTCTGCAAATGTTTGCTAAATTGGGTTTAATATTATGTAAAATAGAAACTTTAAATCATTGGTACATTTTATATGCACCAATGAATGTGAATGTGAAAGTGAATGTTTATCATTAGCTTTGCACATCTTTTACAAAAAAATCTAAACTAGCCACAAATTTGCAGCAAATTTTCCGCTCGTTATTTTCACATACAAATTAGCATTTGATTCTCCGCAAATGTTTTCCAGAAGTTTGCAGCTCTTCGCCTGTAGTGGTGAACCTCTGCCAAGCCTTTGGCAACAATGGACAATTTGCCGCAAGTTTGCCGCAAAGCTCATTTGCGTGTGAAAATTATCAGTGGTGAATTTACAGCAAGTTTGCGGAAAATTTGCCATGAACTCTTGATTTTCATAAGGGGTCTCCCTGGGTGCCACCATGTAAGCATGACATCATACACCCTTATCTTGGTGAAATTGCTGTTGTAGAGTTTCAAAGTTGGAAACCGGACTTCAAGTGCCATTCTCTTGAACTCTTCCAAGTAGGAAGTTAGAAATTTGGACTTTCCAAGATGAATGGAACTCAGGATTATAATTTTTTTAACACTTAAATCTTGTGCATCTGTGCTAAAATTATGTCTCTTGCCAACGGGAACTTGCATCTTTAAAGGAAGGAGTGTGTATGTGTGTGTATGTGCATTTGGCTAGGCATAGATTTCCATGTGAGGAAAGTGACAGTGTGGGGTAGCAGGTGGATGAGGCACTGAATTCTGAATGGCAGGGGAGGACATGTTTCTAGGTAGTACTCTTCAGTGATTGGCTGGGAAATGACAGGGTGTGATTGGCATCCACAGGCTTATGGTGCTGACAGATGGTAAAATGCTACGCAAGCGCTGGGCAGAGCTCACTTGCAGGGTGGTAGGAGTTGGGGCAGTCGCAGAAAGGAGTGGGGGGATGGGGGTTAAGAATGCAGGAATGGACGCCTCAACTATCTTACCCTAAACACTGATGAAACCTGCTTATGTTCGGAAACATCTCCTAAGACTTGTGAGAGCAAGGACTGTGAATTGCCCTTAATGAATAGGGAGATGAAAATATGCTCTTACGTCAGTATAAATCGCTGTGACATTGCAAAAAGTTCTTCAAATATTGTCTGGGAAAATGGGGTACTTTAAGCCCAAAGTATACTTCAGTTTTGATGCGAAAGCTTAGCAAATGTGTTCAACCTTTCTGACTTCACAAATGCAGGTACCTCCTGACCTCCTCACACACACACTCTACATGTGTACATTCAATGTTGTTTTTTCCACCTTCATCTCCTGTTGTTAAGTGGAGATTACGTCTTCTTATTGCACTTCTTCGTGAAAGCAACGGCTCAATTGTGAGTGTTGCCACCTTGTGGACCCACTAATTAGTGAAAATAATTACAGGCGGATGTGCATTCTGTGCTTTCAGAGTATGCACGGTTAGAAAATCAGGCCGCATGTGTACAGTGCTCGAGCACTCTGTTGTTAAATTTAAGTCAAGCGTCTTGTGAGAGTATGCAAAACCGAAGTATACTTTGGCCTTGAGAGTCAAAAGGTTGAGAACCACATCTCTAATCCATGAAAAGTCCACCCTTCCATCTTTATTTAAAGGGATGTTGCCCAAAATATTACTGGACATGACACAGCGTTGAACAGATTGAAGGCCGTTATGATGTGCTGAGCTTGCTGGACTTTCCACAGCCCTGAGAATAGTCACAGACCAGCGGTCTCCGAGCCAAAATCTCAGTGATCATCTGGCCCCTGCCCTCAATATGTGCGTTGACATACTGTATACTGTCAGCAACCTGCATGTAGGTGTTCAAGTCTTTCAGAAGCTCGAGCCAGGCCTTTTACTGCCCAAACTATAATCATACAGGTATAGCACATCAAAGAACACTTAGACACAAGGGAAAATTGGACATGTTGTTAGTACCCCTGTTCAAATACCTAGTTTGCTGCTTCATTGCCTACAGCTTTCATCGTAGGGCAGCAAATTAATCAATAAATCAATTAAGATAACATATATGCTGCCGCAATGAACTAATTGTGGGAAGTGTTTATTACAGAATTACATTAAGGTCTACTTCTTTTGCATGTAAATTTACGTGTTCTTTGCAGCAGTTGAGCACTGTAACCAATCACGTCAAGTGCATTGTGTGCATGAACGCAATGGCTAATCAGAGGTGTTTAAATTAGTCTATAAACCTACCTGTAACGAAAATGGGTTTTGAAGCAGTCGGATTCACACATGCGTGTTTTATTTTTCACTTCTGTTCATGACAGCACACGAAAATGAGTGCTACAAAAATGAGCACAAATGTGGAATTTTTTTGGATTCGCTAGATGTTGCTTTACTCGCTTGGAAAGCTCTACATGGGCAGTAACTCACAAACAGTACTATGGACGGAAGACTTGACTTGCAAATGATTTCAGTTGAATTTGACGTTAGCCTGTTGCTAAGCTAACAGCACAATACTCTAATAGTTGGATGGAGGACTTGACAAGCAACTGGTTTCAGCTGAGTTTGATGTTAGCCTGTTGCTAAGCTAACAGCACAATACTCTAATAGTTGGATGGAGGACTTGACAAGCAACTGGTTTCAGTTGAGTTTGACGTTAGCCTGTTGCTAAGCTAACAGCACAATAATAGTTGGATGGGAGACTCGACAAGCAATTGGTTTCAGTTGAGTTTGACGTTAGACTGTTGCTAAGCTAACAGCACAATACTCTAATAGTTGGATGGGAGACTCGACAAGCAACTGGTTTCAGTTGAGTTTGACGTTAGACTGTTGCTAAGCTAACAGCACAATACTCTAATAGTTGGATGGAAGACTCGACAAGCAGCTGGTTTCAGTTGAGTTTGACGTTAGCCTGTTGCTAAGCTAACAGCACAATACTCTAATAATTGGACAGCAGACTTGACAAGCAACTGGTTTTAATTGAGATTGATGTTAGCATGTTGCTAAGCTAACAGCACAATACTCTAATTGTTGGATAAAAGACTGGACTTGCAACTGGTTTCAAATTGAGTTTGACATTAGCATGTTGCTAAGCTAACAGCACAATACTTTAATATTTGGATGGGAGACTCGACAAGCAACTGGTTTCAGTTGAGTTTGACGTTAGACTGTTGCTAAGCTAACAGCACAATACTCTAATAGTTGAATGGAAGACTCGACAAGCAGCTGGTTTCAGTTGAGTTTGACGTTAGCCTGTTGCTAAGCTAACAGCACAATACTCTAATAATTGGACAGCAGACTTGACAAGCAACTGGTTTCAGTTGAGTTTGACGTTAGCATGTTGCTAAGCTAACAGCACAATACTCTAATTGTTGGATAAAAGACTGGACTTGCAACTGGTTTCAAACTGAGTTTGACATTAGCATGTTGCTAAGCTAGCAGCACAATACTTTAATATTTGGATGGGAGACTCAATTCACAACTGGTTTCAACTGAGTTTAATGCTGACATGTTGCTTAGCTAACAGCACAATACTCTAATAATTGGACAGCAGACTTGACAAGCAACTAGTTTTAATTGAGTTTGACGTTAGCATGTTGCTAAGCTAACAGCACAATACTCTAATTGTTCGATGGGATACTTGACTCGCAACTGGTTTCAATTGAGTTTGGTGTTAGCATGTTGCTAAGCTAACAGCACAATACTCTAATTGTTGGATGGGAGACTTGACTCGCAACTGGTTTCAATTGAGTTTGGTGTTAGCATGTTGCTAAGCTAACAGCACAATACTCTTATAGTTTGACAGCGCTGCTTTTTGTCCCAAGATTATGAAAATTTAAAGTTAAAAGGCATCTTGTGACACCTTCGCTTTGTACTATTTCTGGGTATTTTTTTTTTTTTTTACCACAGGAACACATTCGGTCTGAAAGGCCCATTAGAATGTGGCCAAAACTAGACATCTTAAGAGTCAGCATAATTAAGATTACCTACCATTTGAAACAGCCTCAGTGTCGGGAGCATGCCTGTGATGCCTCACTTGTTTTGTAACAGAGCCAGTATCTCGAGTCAAAAGATTGAAAGCATGTAATTTTGGGTATTAAATAAACCCTAAACCAGTCTTAACGTTTTTAGTTCTGTACTGACAATTTGCTGGGCTTCTACTTTGCGCAAGCATGCTTACACCAGACATGTTCACACATTTAATTCTTCACCTTGATACACCTTATAGAAGCTTTTAGCCATGTTATCACAAAAGCATTTGTAATTTACATTTATAGTGTGTTATTGTTAGCAGCAAGTAGGGATCTGTATGTGCAAATTAAGTGATTATCCTTGTGATACAATGCCTGTTTACTTTGTTTAGAAAGCTTGTAAAAATCAACATATGTTATGACTAAATGTGGACCTTTTAAACAGTGTATCGGGGGAATGTATGTGACGCTACGACAGCACATGAATCATTCCTGAACTCTTGTTGGTATGCTGTTGCCTCTTGGACTAGACTGTGATTTGGGTCACACCACAACACTGTAAATCAAACTCTCCTCAACTGTTTTTGGCACAAACACACCACATAGTACTTAATAGCCAATTCAGACAATCTCCAGTGACTTGGCAAAGTAGGATAGGCTGTACAGTATTTGCTGAAAGGACATATGCATTGTTAATGTTTTATTTTTTTATTTTTATTTTTATTTTTTATTTATTATTGAAAGCTTCTACACCAATGGATACATATTTCTCATTTCTTAAATTTAGATTTTATATTATACTTGTATATGTTTACAGTTCAGCTAAAATGCTGATTATAAAACATACCTCAGAGGTACATGTTAGGTAACCAGAAAGTAATTGCATTGACATAAACAATGGTGAACGTGATTTTGAGGTTGCATTTACTGATGGTTAGGTTTAGGGTTGGGATTGGGTTAGGAGTAGAGTTAGAGCTAGGGGTTAGGTTATATTTAGGTTAGGGTTGGGTTAGATATAATAATACATATAATGAAAGATATAATGAATATCATAAAATATGCATACCTTTTGACTGAATTACATAATTTCCATCTAAAAATACAACTCGTCTTTGGCGCCACTCTGTGGACATTTCACCCAGTAACTGAAGCTTATACATTTAACAACACTTCCAGCTTCGACCACTGGGGGCAGCATTTCGAATTTCGGTAAGCACAGACCGATTTCAGCAGCAAAACTTTCGACCTACTGTTGCCGAATTCAGAGTGTGATCAGTCTGAACATCTACGTATGTTCTGTGGCACTTACAGTGTTCTAAGGCAGTTACAGTGGTTTTACCATGGTTAATTATACTCTGCTTGAATCTGTGTCTAACAACACACCTTAACTGTGATAAAATCATTGTTATGCTTGGCCTCTTGTGGCTTATTGCTTTATTTTCTATCATGTAAGAAAGAAAACAACCTTCTGATCATTTTTTGATTAATTTACTCTAAACAGAGCAAGAATCCAAAGGTCATTGCAACTATAGAAACAAATAACCAGATGCCACATTAGAAACTGGTAAAACGCTCTTGTAAATTATATTGTCGGGCCACCATAGAGCAAAGCCTGATTGATTAATTGCCTTGACCTTGCCAATAAGCTGTTGATGTATCCAGATGAGCCAAATGTGGCATCTAGGTATATAGTTCTCTGATTGCAATTGTCACTTCAAATTGTGCCTAAGGTGGTTACATCAAAACACAGGCTCATTTGAACTATCTGAGTCTTCTTGAATTGATAGATTTATCTTCCAGTACACACTGCCCTTATTAAGCAGTATGTAGAGCATAAGTACACAATAATGTCTCCGATGCTTTTGTGACGGTGAGAGATCTGTCAGCACCATCTAGTGGATTTGTCCTTTTTATCTCCTCATAGCCAAAAGTTAAATCAATCACTTGAAATGACAGTTTGTTAGGAGTCATTTGATGAATCACTCGTCATTAAATATTCAACTCAAACAGACGATTTATGTACTAAATATTTTGGGAAATGACACCAATGATCACAATGTGTTAGATACACTGGGGTTCAAAAGTCTGAGTCCACATTACAAATCTAGGATTCAAAATCTATTTAAAACCTGGAAGAATAATAATAAAAAAATTGTAAACAATGAAACGTTTGGATTTAAAATGAATGCAAAATATTTCTGCACTGTAATCTTCAAATGTCAGTTTGATTTACAGTGCTGTCATTAAAGCAAAAGAGGAACAATTAATAAATTCATGTCATTTTTTTTTATTAAATTTTGCACTCAAATTTTATACTGATATTATAATTTGCAATGAACTTAATTTGTATTAAATTAGAAATATAGTGTCCTAAAAACTAAATTAAAACAGTTTTAATAGTAGCACTTACACCCAGCACATATAAAAATAATGTAACAATAGCTTGCACATTGTTTTGCTATTAAAGTAAATTTCATGTTGTACCCTGTCTGAATTTCAGCGAAAGCTTTGTCTGAGAATCCTGTGTGGCAAAAAAAGGGGAAAGAATCTGAAATGCTGCTTGTTGTGTCGTTCCTGCAGAATGCCAACAGATGGCTGGCTGTAAATCTGTTGCATTGGCACCTCGCTGGGAATTGGATGCTGAGACTCTTATGTACAAAGGGCTGTTTATGGCTGGCCATGAGCAGCATTACAATATCATGTAATATTATACTAGAAAATAAGAAGTAAATGGGTGTGTGAATTTATGACATGGAAAAGTAAATGAAAACAGTATATGAAAAAATTTAACCATTTTCAAACCGTTTGAATGCACGTGTGTTAAGCATTACTGTAATTTAATAATGTTCATTAATGTTTTAAAATAAATTTAAAGTTAATGCTGAGTGTTGCTGAAATTTGGTTTATTAATGGTATGTGCTTACATTAAATAATTAGATAGGCGGTGACCTATTTGAGAGTGGAGTGTTGAGATCCTTTGACAATTTGGTTCAACATTTTGGGGTTCCTAGAATCAGAATGAGCTTTATTGCCAAGTATGCTTACACATACAAGGAACTGTCTTGGTGAGAGGAGCTTCCAGTACACAACAATACAAAAACAATACAAAAACAGCAGCAAGACTTTTAAAAAATAATTAAAATTTAATAAAAAATAGATAAATATTGAAAAGAAAAAAGTATATAGAATACACAATAGACAATATATATATATATATGTGTGTGTGTATATGTATGTGTATATGTATGTATGTATGTGTGTGTATATGTATGTATATGTGTGTACTGTATGTATGTATGTATGTATGTGTGTGTATGTATATATATATATATATATATATATATATATATATATATATATATATATATATATATACACACATACATACATATACACACAGTTATTGAAGTGCAGAGGATAGACTCAGTGACTGCTGAGTAAAACTGTATCAGCAGCACCTGTGACAGGTTGAATTTCCTCAGCTGGTGAAGGAAGTACAACCTCTGCTGGGTCTTTTTCACAATGGAGTCAATGTGGGTCTCCCACTTCAGGTCTTGTGAGATGGTAGTGCCCAGGAACCTGAATGACTCCACTGCTGCCACAGTGCTGTTTAGAATGGTGAGGGGGGTCAGTGTTGGGGTGTTCCTCCTAAAGTCCACAATGATCTCCACCGTTTTGAGCGTGTTCAGCTCAAGGTTGTTTGACTGCACCAGACAGCTGTTCAACCTCCCTTCTGTATGCAGACTCATTGTCATCTCGGATGAGGCCAATGACAGTGGTGTCATCTGCAAACTTCAGGAGCTTGACAGAGGGGTCCTTGGCGATGCAGTCATTGGTGTAGAGGGAGAAGAGTAGTGGGGAGAGCACACATCCCTGGGGGGCACCAGTGCTGATTGTACAGGTGCTGGAAGTGAATGTCCCCTGTCTCACAAGCTGCTGCCTGTCCGTCAGAAAGCTGGTAATCTACTGACAGATAGACATGGGAACAGAGAGTTTGTGTAATTTAGTCCGGAGAATAGCTGAGATGATGGTGTTGAAAGACAAAAAACTCCCGCGGCGAGTAAAAAGGCTTAGAGTTAATAAAGAGCACTTCCAAATTAAGACAGCGCATCCTCTTTAACGTTGTTACATCTGTACACCAACTTTCATTTATATAAAAGCATGTTCCACCGCCTCTCGTTTTCCCCATTAACTCCGCGATGTGATCCGCTCTGAACAGCTTAAAGCCCGGCAGATGTAACGTGCTGTCTGGAATGGCTTCACTCAGCCAGGTTTCTGTGAAGCACAAGGCAGCAGAGGTTGAAAAGTCCTTGTTTGTGCGGGTGAGGAGATGTAGTTCATCCGTTTTGTTAGGAAGAGAGTGGAGATTCGCAAGATGAATGCTTGGCAGCATTGTTCAAAAACCGCACCAACGGAGCTTGACCAGCGCACCTGCTCGTTTCCCTCGCCTGTGTCTCATAGCACGTTTAAACAACACAGCCACGCCTCCGAATAAAATGTCCAGCAAAACGTCCGAATATTTAAAAACTGGGAAAAGGTTGACTGGTATATGCTGCCGAATGTTCAGCAGTTTGTCTCTGATAAAACTGACTGGACAACAAAAACAACAAGACAATAGAAGCGCTCCACACCGAGGCGGCCATCCGTGGTGCCATCATGATGTAACAAGTTTTATCTCAGTTTTATAGGTATTTACAGCTGTGCCACCTGCTCTGTATTGTTTTTGGGAGTAGCATACACCCCCATAGAGCGGCAGATACTCTGGGAGTGGTGATTACTGCTTTTGGAAAAGGTTGTGAGGCATCAGTGTATTACTCCCTGCTAATTCAGAGTCTGGGGGACGGAGCTTCAACTTCTCTCGAGAGATTATGGGAGAAAGATTTAAACTTGGTATTGGAGGAGGGAGTGTGGACTAGGATTCTTAAAAACGTCAAGTCTGCATCTAGAGATGAAAAGGTTCGCCTTATGCAATTCAACATTATACATCGATTCTATTGGACCCCCTCTAGATTGTATAGGCTTGGTCTTAAAGACACACCCACCTGCTGGCGATGCCAATCAGAGGATGAATACACAACCCATGTTTTTTGGGGGTGCGCTGAGATCCAAGAATTTTAGTTAAAGGTTCAGAGTCTGGTGTGTGATGTATTGGGCACTCGGGTATAATTTTGCCCCAGACTCTGTATTTTGGGCGATGGGGCGGTCATCGACATTGAAAATAGACACATAAAGAGTTGGGTCTTAACCATTGTCATGATAATGTGGCAGGCAGATCATTTTAAGGGGCTGGAGGTCGGCTGGAGCACCCTCTTTTCAGGAGTGGTGCACGGAGATGGGAAGGGTGGCGGCCTTTGAGGAACGGGCATTTAGAAGAATGGGGAGGTACTGCAAGTTCGTGGAGAAATGGGGTGGGTATATGTCATTTATGGATATGTGATTATTATTATAATATTTTTTTATTTGTTTATTTATCTATTTATTTTTTATTTTATTAATTTTTTTATTTCTATTTTTTGTGTGTGTGTGTGTCTATATCATTTGAGACCACTGTGATGTTGTTGGGGTCAGGGTGGGACTGGGGATTGGGAGGGGTAATAGTGGGGGTTAACATTGATTCTGTGTATATATGTTTTGTTTTACGGTGTTCATTTATGTGAATCAATAAAAAATTGTTAATCTGAAATAGATAGGCCTCTGCCAAGGTAGTTTTATTGTGTTTACTTTTTTACCCAAGAGCAATTACAAAAATATGATGATATTGGAATTTTAGTTTGGAACAATTATGGTAATTTAAAGGGATAGTTCACCCAAAATTAAAATTCTCTCATAATTTAATCAAACTTATGTCACACCAGATGTGCATAACTTACTTTCATCTGCTGAACACAGACAAAGATTTTTAGAACACATTTTTAGCTTTGCTAGTCCTTACAATGCAAGTAAATGGTGGCCAGAACTCTGAAGCTCCAAAAAGTACATAAATGCAGCAAAAAGTAATCCATATGACTCCAGTGGTTAAATCCATATCTTTAGAAATTCTATGATCGGTGTAGGTGAGAAACAGATCAATATTTAAGTCCTTTTTTACTATAAATTCTCCTTCCTGCCCAGTAGGTGGCGTTATGCACAAAGAATGAGAATCACCAAAAAAAATGAAAGTGGAGATTTATAGTAAAAAAAAAAAAAAGACTTAAATATTGATCTGTTTCTCACCCACACCTATCATATCATTTCTGAAGACATGGATTAAACCACTGGAGTCATATGGATTACTTCTATGCTGCCTTTATGTGCTTTTTGGAGTTCTGGTCATCATTCACTTGCATTGTATGGAAAGTTACTTTATACATTATATACAGTAGCCTATATTTAACCTGTTACCTATGGAAAGTTGCTCTGCTTATTTTAAAGAAAATGTTCAAAAATTTTAAAAACAAATTATTATTATTATTAATATTATTACGCATTCATAATATAATTTGCCCTGTGACAAATGCAAATATTAACAAGACTAGAAGTTAATTCCTGATAGTCAGGGTGTCAGTTTTTATCCTGTATGCTATCAGCGCTTCAGTTTATCATAATATGCAGGTGATATCTCTCATCTGCCATTACACTGATGTTGCTAATTAAACATTTAAAAACCAGGACAGAGAGAGAAACCGACATATGAAGGGGTGAAGACCAGAGTCAGGTGGGTGTCTTGGCAAACACAGACTGCTGTCAAACAAGGATCACATTTACGATTTAGTACTTTAACATCATCCAACAAACTTGCATGTGACTCCTTTTACTTTTGCACCATGCTAAAGAAGAATAATAATAGAAAAACCACTTTAATTATGTTTTATGTAGTTTCAATAGTACTGGCAGCATACACATAAGTTTGTGTGGTTTACACCCCAATGGTGTATAGAAGCCTATTTCTGCCACATACAAAACTGTGCTTTGTTAAATCAAAATTATTAGATAAAAAGTCATTATGTTGAAATTGAAAAAATTATGAGATACAAAATCCTAACTATGAGATTAAAAAAAAAACATAGTTTTGAGATAAAAAGTCCTAATTATAAGATACAAATCATAATTACGAGATTCTAAATAAAAATTATGAGATTATAAAGTCATAATTTGTAGATACAAATATATAATTTAACAATTATAATATTCAAAATCATAATTATGAGATTAAAAATATAAATTGAGATACTAAATCAGAATTGTAAGATTCTAAATCATCATTTAGAGATTAAAAGTAATAATTATAAAATAAAGTCATAATTATGAGATACTAAATCAAAATTATGAGATTATAAAGTCATAATTTGTAGATAAAGTAATCTCATAATTATGATTTAGTATCTCAAAAACTTATCTCATAATCATGGCTTTTTAGTGTCATAATTATAAATGTTTATCATTAAAATTATGAATATTTTTTGTGGAAATGGGCTTCCATACTCAGGAAGGCAATAAGACACATAAAAAATAGTCTTATAG
This sequence comes from Myxocyprinus asiaticus, assembly GCF_019703515.2. NCBI lineage: Eukaryota > Metazoa > Chordata > Actinopteri > Cypriniformes > Catostomidae > Myxocyprinus > Myxocyprinus asiaticus. Next base: position 25,840,290 of record NC_059392.1, on the reverse strand, counting down.
ATTTAGTTTTTCACCTTGCTGTTCAGGGCTTCTGTAAAATACTGTTTCAAAAGTATATTCACAAGATGTAAACAATATGCGTGTTAGCATGATTTTAGTGTGATAAAATCGCTCTCTAACCTTTTCTGTGTAAAGTTACAGTATATAAAATTGTACAACTTCGTTGCCATGAGGACATAATGCTGTAAACCCGGTAATGACTGCATTAGGTTAGACCAGTAAAACTAATTTGAATGTTTAGATCAGGTTAAAATAACTTTTGCAGTGTATAGATAGCGTCTTAAGGTTACAACTGCAGTATTACTTTTTTCACGGTGTGGAATGTTCCATACAAGATTTAACTTAAGTACATAAAGTACTTCTGCAATACATATTTCTATGAGTGCAAACTAAACAATCACAACAATGAGAGTTTAAATGAAAAGTTAAAAGCTCTTGTTCATGACAAAGATGAATTAACAGGCTACATTAGGTCTGAACAGGCCTAATAAAATGAGTTTGCTTTACTGGAATGTCTCATTTGGGAATGGTTTCATCCGTAAGGTGTTAGTTCATGTAACATCGCCCTCCCTGCTTTCCCTTCACACACTTTGCAAAGCACATGTGACAATTCATCACTCCGGCCACTATTCTAGGCCAAACCAGCCTGCAGGAGCAGCACACATGGCAAAGGGACCTACAAGCGTCCAGCGTGCACCCAGCGGTCATAGTACTGCAGCAAAGAGGAGATACTCAGGGTCGAGGGGAGGACTGTTCGGTCCTGTTCAGTTTTCATCTGGAGAATTGTGATAGGTAAGAGCCAGTGCTGGGATTGGCTTGTCACCGTGTGGACTTGTGTGCTCCGCTATGGATAGTGAAGTGAGTGCCAGGTTTTTTTTTATTTAGCACTCTCCAAAGTCTAGAATGGCCTGGATTGGTCAGTCATCTCATGAGGTTAATTTATCGTTTCCTCTCGTAAATGTGGACTGCAGATATAAGTGTGTACAAGTGTGTGGAGAAAAGGCTTTGGTCTTTTTGTGGTGAGATTAGAAACGACTAAGAGCAGATGAGCAGCTGTACACAAGGACAAACATGCTCTTTTTCATAAAGTGCTTATTAAAAAGTTTGTTAAGCAGTCTAAGGAGTGTCATACAGTTGCATTTTGTTAATTTCAGAAAGATTAATTAAAATAGCAAGATTAATGATCTAGTTATGATAAGTTTGTTTCAAAAACACAATGATGTCTAGTGTTAATGGCTGGCATTGTTTACACTATTAAAAGAACTGGTACAAATCTGGTTTAATTAGAAACAATATTAGATTTGTGCACAATGTTTGGTTTGTTTGTTGTTTGCATAATGGCAAAAAATTATTTTAAGAATGAAAGGATTTTCTGAGGAAGTGTTACTGCTGCTTTGTTTTTTGAAGCAATATTCTGTGCTCAATACAAGTCAAGCTCAGTCGACCGCATTTGTGGCATAATGTGGATCATTTCGACTCGTCCCTCCTTTTCTTAAAAAAAAAAAAAAGAAAAGAAGAAGCAAATATCAAAGTTACAGTGAGGCACTTACAATGGAAGTCAATGGGGCCAATTTTTGAAGTTTTTAAAGGCAGAAATGTGAAACTTATAATTCAGTTATTTAATAAATTAATGACTAAACAGGATAAAGGAGAATCTTCACGGACATAAAATAAATAACAACAAATTATGAAATTGGCCTGTTTGCAGCCTTGTAAATCTTTACTTGGTGTTAAATTTAAGGCTGTACTAAATAATCAGTCATATCTTAAAGATACATAATCTTCTTCAGAGATTGAGTGCACTAACATTTAAAGTCCATGTGTAAACAAACCTTGTACATACATAACATTTCCTACACCAGATGCCCCTGTAAGCAGTAACTGAATACAGTAATATACGTGCATCAGAGCAGCAGGGGTTTCAAAGGGTTTGTCGGTGTACACTCATTCCCTTATGGAAATGCTCATTAGTCATTCATGGTAAAAAACATTTTTTTTAAAAAAAGAATAAAGGTTCATGTTTACGGAAATAAAAATAAAACAAACGTAAAAATGTGCTTTATGAAGGTGACATTGAAATTAACTAGTAACACTACAATAAAATTGCATGCATTAACATTAGTTAATTACATTAGTTAACATGAACAATACTTTTTCAACACTTATTAATCTTGTTTAATGTTAATGTCAACACATACTAATACATCTTTAACAACAAAATGGTATATGTTATCATTAGTTACTGCATGAATTAACATGAACTAACAATGAACAATTATATATTTATAAATTGACATGAACCAAAACTAATAAATGCTGTAAACGTGTATTGTTCATTGTTTGCTCATGATACCTAATGCATTTATGTTAACAAATAGAACCTTAATTAGTGTTACTAATTAACTAGTGTGAGTCGTCAAAAATATTCTTTAACATGTCTGAATCACGACTACATTAGATTACACCAACTAAACCCAATTTGTAAGGATTAGATTAGGTAGAAATAGTTTCTTAAGGTAGCAGGCCACCACTTTTTGTTAGAAGGCACATGCTAACACGCATATTGTTTATGTCTTGTGACTATACTTTTGAAACAGTATTTTACAGAAGCCCTGAACCGCAAGGTGACACTTTTCATTTTATTTAATTTTTTTTAGGTGTCTTAATGCCTTCCTGACTATGGAAGCCCATTTCCACCACTTACAAAAAACAAAATTGTGCTTTGGTAAATTAAAATTATTATGAGATGCAAAGTCATAATTTTCAGATGCAGCCTTATTCTCAACTGGCTTTCCCGTTAAGTGCTGTTAACTTGATTTCTGTTCTTTCATTTAATTCACTAATGAAGCTGAGAAGGCGTGTGGTAAGATTTAATTTAAGATTATCTGTATTCTCATTTTAAATTGAGCTAACTGTTTTAATGTTATGTTCAGGTTTTTGCTTGGGGTAGGGGGCATAAATGGGTGGGGGGAAGCATCTGAAGCTCCATATATAACAAAAACATCTTTTTATTGCACATATGTATTTACATAGGAATAGCACTCACAATGGAAATAGCAAAGTTTAAAATCAGTATGAGACGCCATTTTGCATTGGTAATGTGGCGTGAAACAAGATATTAAACAAGAATAAAATGTTGTCAAGGACTTGATTTTATCCATTGGGACTGATTCGATTGTGAAAGTTGGTCTCTATTTGCAGAATGAGTATATTGTGAATTCCACAAAAGGATGTCGAAAGTTCTTCAGCTGAAATCGGTCTGAGCTTACCAAAATTGAAACCACTGTCCCCAGTGGCAAAAGCTGGAAGTGTTGTTGAAGTGAAATGTCCACAGAGTGGTGCCAAAAATTAATTGTATTTTTAGTTGTAAATGACGTAATGACGTCAACAGAAATGTCTATTTTAATAACCATACCCCCTAACCCTAAACCTAAACTTTAGTGGAGTCAAAATGTAATTTTAAAGGAAAAATGCAGCCTCAGAATCGTGCCCACCATTGTTTATGTAAATGCGATTACTTCCTGGTTTCCATTGTACTCAAACCCATGTCTCAGAGTAAACGCAATTACTTCCTGGTTCCACGGGACCAAAAACCGCATCTCATCAACATGTCGATGTCCTGTGTGATTATGTTGCTATATGACAGGGGGTTGTACATGTAGCAGTGCTGTTTTAATGCCCACTCTTCTATCACAACAAAAATGATTCATCAACTGGTGTCACAAAATGTGACCCATGTTCATCCAATGACAGCCAGACGTTCAGCTTTAATAAAAATGGACAACAGTGGCTGTATCATTAGGTCAGGGGGACGTGACCTCTGTATGCATGCTATCTTATCCCTGGATTAGCTAGAAATGCACAAAGAGTCACGCAGCATGGTCTATCCCATGACCCTGATTGGTGCAAAGACACTGAACACAAACAATGGTGTATAATTCTGCCCAGCACATGTACTGTCTTAAGAATGACTTACATTAATTGGTCAAGGGCATCTGACACTTGGATCCTGTGTTTATATGAGATGTCTTAACTTCAGGACTGTGCCGAGCTGGAAGCTCTCAGGGCCATATTGGTTTTCTGTGGTAGATGAGCGTGCTGTGTGTCAAGGGTGTATTTTGGGCTCTGAGTTATGAAGGTAGAACAATACTGGTGTAATGTCCAACAGCACTCTTTATTAAGCGTCTACAATATGCTAAGCAATGCCAAGGGGTTATCTATATACAGCAGGGTCATGCACTATTCAGAACAGAAGTAAAACTATCTTTGTAACACTTTCCATTCATGTTCCCTTTGTTAAGGTTTATAAAGGGGTTCATTAATGACTAATAAGCCATTTACTAATGCATAATATATAATTGATTCTGTATGCAGTTTTAACAACATTATTTAAAATGGAGAATGTCATGCAATACTTGCCAAATAGTGAGCCATTTTACCTCACATCTTACAAATGCTTAATAACACATTAGTAACCTAATGGTCATTAGGCATTATTATTTCATATTTGCTCTGAATGAGCATGAAGAAAGTGTTTTTCCAGAGTACTTTAGGTAACTTGGGACACCATTCACAGTAGCACCATGTTTGACATCAGTGTGACCAGGAAAGTGAAAACACAAGTCAAGATGGTAATTAATATAAACACAAAGTAAAATGATATAATTTCTCTTTTAAATTGTATATATTTATTAAGCATTATACCATTTAAGTTAAATTGCTAACTATTTTGAAAGTATTGCATGAAAGTCATTCTTTTTGATCATGTTGTTATAACCACATATCAATGATTTATAATGCATTTGTAAATGGTGTATTAGTCATTAATGAACCTCTTTATAAACCCTTAACTAAGGTTTCATAAACAATATCTTTTATATTCCATTTCAATTACTGAATGTGATGAAATGAATCTGAGGTAGCAAAGAAGATGCAAAATTTAATTTTTTGTGAAATTTCGTTTTTGTATCCATCTGCATGCTGGGTGTCAAGGGTGTCAAGGCATTTATAACATGCAAGTTAAATTGCTAACTATTTTGAAAGTATTGCATGAAAGTCGTTCTTTTGTTTCATGTTATTATAACCACATATAACATTTTAATGATGCATTTGTAAATGGCTTATTAGTCATTAATGAACCCCTTTATAAACCCTTAACAAAGGGTTTATAACCAATATATTTTATATTCCAATTCAGTTACTGAATGTGATGAAATTAAACTGAAGCAGCAAGTTTAGTTTTTGTGTCCGTCTGTGTTCTTTTTCCATTGTTTTCTATGTGTAAGATGGAAGTCTTTGACCACCGTTTCTAGTGAGGTAAAAAAGAACGTCAGCTTTTAAAAACATGTCTCAAGACACCGGTGTTCTGTTAAATGTGTTACACTGCATCTAGCTTTTTTTTTTAGCAAGAATGCATTTGGTCTAAATGGCCCCTCACAATGGAATGAAATGCATACCTGATTATTTCAATGCAGAAAGAGGATTACGCTTTTCACTCTGCTAAACACCCCATAGAGAAAGACCACGTTAGTTCTCATATAGGCATCAGTTATTAGCCGAAAGTATTTGCTAGCAAATTGAAGCAACTCAGTATGAACCCTATATGAACTGTGTGGGCTGTTGGTTACCCTCGCCCAGCTCTTGCTGTGTAATGTCATTGGCAGATGACAATCACTGCAACCCTGTATGAATATCAGGAGGTCTTGAAACAGAGGTAGCGTGGTTGCTGATCTCCATCTGCAACTCTATATTAATTAAGACTATTGCTTGGAATACTAATGTAGCCATGTGGTTGTGGTGTAGATGTTTGAGTTTGTTCTTACACATTTTGTCCAGGTCTGTCTCCTTCACGCTAACTTAAAGGTTTTGGACAAAATATGTATTGCAGATATGTATGTTTGTACAATAAAGCAAATATTATCCATCTTCGGGTGTGCAGAAAGAAGGGATTTCTTATTTCTTATAATTATGTGTGAACTTTACGATCTATAAGTCCATATCATAATATTAAATGACTCCAGCACCCCCCAAAAAAAATTTCTGTTTCACAAATTCATATTTGGTAGGATCTGAGAACTTGTCTTCCATCTCTATTTCTTGACTGTTTGAATAACCCTATGACAGTGTTGTGGAAGCTATTTTGAAACTCTTGCTTCCCCAGCTACAGGCTAATCATAATTTAAGGATGTTAAACTATAGTCAAGATATCCTTTTAAAGAAAAGCCAGTTAGCAAAATTACAGGCTACTAAAGAGACGTAGCTAACTATTTTGAAGCTATCAGATGTTATAATTTACAATTATAGCAGCATTGTTCTAGCACAAAACAATGGGGATCTCAATAAGGGTGACAGCATTAAACTTAAATTAAATTGATCTGCATTTAAAAGATAAATGTACACAAAATACAGCTAATAAAACATATAAATAAATATTTAGTTACAAACAGATTTTTTCTTTAGCATGGCCGGTACCATTTTAGTTCCTTCTTTCAGCACTGTAAGAACTTTCCCTTGGTTCTTTGCTACCTCTTTTCAGCCCTGGCACTTGGCTAGGAGGGTGTGTGCTCATCGAGGATGGTATCAGACTTGCACAGATATTTTGATTGATAGTTGCACTTGCTAAACTTAGCAAGCATGTGAGCGCATTAATCAGTCCACTCAAACAGGGACATGGAGTCAAGAGTTTGTACTCTTGACTGAGAATGTTTCTGAATTGAACGAAGACGATTTCAATATTTTGAGGCTTTACAAAGCAATACCTTTCAATTATTTGAATTATTTCTATAGTTGCTTAGGAACTTCCCAGCTATCACAAATCACAAAGTTGAAATATTAAGAAAAATTCCAAAATGTTTTGGCAGTCATGGTTAATTGCTTGTTTCTGGCACATATTTGTCGTTAAACAAGTCTGTTTATAAGCACATCTATCTATCTATCTATCAGTCTTTCTGTCTGTCTGTCTGTCTGTCTGTCTATCTATCTATCTATCTATCTATCTATCTATCTATCTATCTATCTGTCTGTCTGTCTGTCTGTCTGTCTGTCTGTCTGTCTGTCTGTCTGTCTGTCTATCTAATCAGACTGATCACGCTGTCAATTCGGCAACATTAGGTCAAAAGTCTGTGTTTACCGAAATTGGAACCACTGCCCCCAGTGGCAGAAGCTGGAAGTGTTGTTGAATGTATAGGCATGTGTAAGCTCCAACTTCCAGGTGAAATTTACACAGGGTGGTGCCAAAAGCAAGTATATTTTGTTGTAAATGATGTAATACAGTCAACTGCAATGCATATTTTATTAACTCTACACTAGAGCTGCACGATATGGAGGAAAATTGTGAAATGCGATAAGATGTGGTATAATGTACAATGTGAAAATCCTATGATGATGTCATCACAGTGGGCAGAACATCAGAACACCAATATATACTGAAGTTTATTGGGAAAAAAGGACCGACTATGCAAACATAAAGGGTTTTAGTTGCCAAATTACTGAACTGCTAGATTTAAATGGTTATTAAAAAGTAAGACAGAAAGCCGAAGAAAATAAATACAGCTGATTAGAGATTAATCGTTTTTAAGTTTTTAAAATCAACATACACCCGCCGACCACTTTATTAGATACACCTGTACACCTACTTATTCATGCAATTATCTAATCAGCCAAACATGTGGCAGCAGTGCAATGCATAAAATCATTCAGATACGGGTCAGGAGCTTCAGTTAATGTTCACATCAACCATCAGTATGGGGAAAAAATGTAATCTCAGTGATTTGGACCGTGGCATGATTGTTGCTGCCAGATGGGCTGGTTTGAGTACTTCTGTAACTGCTGATCTCCTGGGATTTGCTAAAAACAAAACAAAAAACATCCAGTGAGCGGCAGTTCTGCAGATGGATGAGAGAGGTCAACGGAGAATGGCCAGACTGGTTTGAACTGACAGAAAGGCTGCGGTAACTCAGATAACCACTCTGTACAATTGTAGTGAGCAGAAAAGCATCTCAGAATGCACAACTCATCGAAACTTGAGACAGATGGGCTACAACAGCAGAAGACCATGTCGGGTACATAATTAGGACCATAGTGTTCCTAATAAAGTGCTCAATGAGTGTATGTTGTAATTTAAAATGTTGTACTGCAGAATAAGCTAAACAAAGTTCAATGTTGTTAAATGGTGTACATGTTGGTTTTCATGAGCCTGGATCATCTTTGTTTTTGGCTCGTGTTTATGTAACTTATAATATGTTATGTTTCTGTTTGCAGTACCTCAGGAGAAAAGCTCGATAGTAAGTCTGCTCCTCTGGGGGGAGCTCTAGGTGGAGTGGGTCAGAACTTGCTGCTGAGTCCTGCCAGTCTTCAGCTGGCTCAGCTTCAGGCCCAGCTCACCCTCCACCGTCTCAAACTCGCCCAGACCACCAACACCGCTGCTGCAGCCACTGTCCTGAATCAGGTACTCTCCAATGTGGCCATGTCCCAGCCTCTCTTTAACCAACTCCGGGGCTCCAACATGGCCCAGGCCCACAGCATGGCCTTCCCACCACCACCCATAGCTTTTCCACCCCCAAACGTTTCCCTGGGAACGCTAGTTGGTGGTGGTTTTACCCCAAATCCCACCGGGATCAGGCCCACTTCCTTTGGTGGGGTGTCCAATCAGAAAGCCAACCAGCACAATGAGTATGGTAAAAACACTGGAACATATTCGACAGACACAGACCGTCGCTTGCAGTTTGGATATCTGGGAGGGGCTTCAGTGGTTACTAGTAAGGCATGTGATGGAGGACAGTATAGTGAAGCTACTACACAACCCAGAAACAATGCCCAAAGCAATTTTCAGAGAGACTTCTACTCTGAGATCCCAACTCAACAAACTGGATTCTTGGGAGGCAATGATCAGAACCTGGGATCTCTCTCCTCATCAGCCCCAAAGGAGCAATGGAAAGGCCAGATGAACTTTGGCAATATGCATATGGGTACAGGAGCAAGTTCTGGACCTTGGGTACCTACCGTACCAGGGTTTGTGGGCCCAAGAGCAGAGCTGTATAACCCTGAGGAACCCACAACAGATCCTAAGTTCAACTCTGCAGGTGGCCCAGGTGTTGGACCACCCATAGGACAGAAAGGGTTATTTCAACAGCAACTACAGCTCCACCAGGGCGAGGAGGGGGTGACCTTGTCCTTACAACCCCACCAGCTCAATGACTATCACGGAACTACACCTTTACACCTACCCCATCAGTGCACCATTTGTGAGAAGAAGGTTTACAACTTGAAGGTGAGTAGATCAGACTTGCTTGGTGAGATTGAAGAAAAAATTACACATTCACACCAACCTCAAATATTCAAAACACACCATCTTACGGGAGTCTTTATTTTACGAGTGCCAAATTTATCACAAGCTTTGAGTTCAACATATGTAAAGTCCATACCATAGAGGTGAAATAAGTGATTCCAAATAAAAGTTTGGACTCACCTACTCACCCATACTTCAGTATTGATGTATGAGAATTATGTAGTGGCCAAAAAAATGCTAAACAAATCCAATCTATGTTATATTTCAGTTTCTTCAAACTGGGCGTTCTCTCAAACATCTGCATGAGGTGCATCCTGGGTTGCTTTTAAAACAGTATTGAAGGAGTTCCCATTTATACTGGGCATTTGTTGGCTACTTTTCCTTCATTCTCAGGTCCAGTTCATCAAAACAATAATCAACAAAATACTTTTAAAATAAAGTTCATACACAAGCATAATTAATATATGCCTACAGAACTCTTCCGAGCAGTAAAGCGTTAGCCTTTAGATCAAAAGGTCTTTAAAGGATTGTCCGGGTTCAAAATAAGTTAAGCTCAATCGGCACTTTTTGTGGCATAATGTGTATTACTACAAAAAACTATTTAGACTCGTCCCTCCTTTAAAAAAAAAGAAAAAAAAAAGCAAAATGGCAGTTACAGTATATTACAACTTGCCATGACGACGCAATGGCGGTGAGCCCTGTAAACATTTGAATCACTCTAAAGTCATGTAGAACAAACATGTTATCACACTAAAATCATATTAACATGTATGATGTTTCTGCCTTGTGGCTGTACTTTTGAAACAGTGTATATTTTAATGTTTATGGACTGGCCCTCATTCAGTTCCAATTTTAAGTGCCTTACTGTAACCATATTTTCTAACTCCAGCAACTGCTGTTTTCATGTTATTTCAGCAGAACTGACAGAGTTTTTCATTATACTTGGCTAAATCAGTAGGCTCATGAAGTACGGTAGGGTGTGAAAGTTTTTGTGGCAGCTGGCATGTGTTGAGAGGAGGCAGGTTTGGAGGGTGAGGGCACAGTTGTTCTGCAGATGTCCATCATAATCGCTTTCATTCTTAACTCTCCCTCTCTCCACCATGAACAGCTAGCTCTCTAATTGGCCATGTAGCGGCCACGCCAGCGGAATCTCTCGCTCTGTGAGAGTTAGATCACAGTGAAGACTGACATATCATGTTTGTGTATGTATGCTTGTATGTATGTGTGTTATGTGTGTGTGCTGTTCACAGGACTGGGACCAGCATGTGAAGGGCAAGTTACATCTGCAAAACTGTTCGCATTACACCGAGAGGTGAGTACAGAGGAAAATACCATGTTAAAACCTTCATTGATGGATGTACAGTATAGTGTTGTGTTAAGGTAACTAACTGTCTATAATCGTGATAAACATTCAACACATGCTCACACATGGATGGCTGTAGTAATCCATGTTAGTTGATATTAGTAGCTAGCTGATACTTGCTACTAGTTGATACTACTAAGTTGTCCTCTGCATTAATTTAGTTTTCATTTCTTTTTTCAGTTTAGTTGTAGTTTTTCCAGTATATTTAGTGTTTCTTTTAGTATTTTAGGGCTGCTAAAGTTAATACGTTAACTAATATCATTTAATTATGTTTAGTGGTGTTACATTTTTAGGGCCGTCTAGTGTTGTTGCTATCTAGTGGAATTGTCATGTTCAGTGAAGGCAGATTGTAATGATTTCAAATTTTATACTATATGGTAAACTTAGTTTTGGAGTTATGAACATTTATTTTTAGTTTTAGTTAATGATAATAATACTGACAGAAATCATTGCTAACCTGGTGTAGAAACAAGATATGTTTAAAGGTCTTGTATGAACGTGGTCAAATTTAATCTTTGTTATGTACCATTCATCGCCTGCGATACTCTTGTTAAGCATTTTATGAGTATAACTAATCTCTATATTAAACACAGTTCATATTTTATAAAGCGTCTTCGACCATATAAAGAGGTTATGACCTGAATTCGAGCTGTCATAAGATATAGTCAGCCCAGTTGCAGTGGGATTTAGGATCTAAAAGCAGTGCTGTCCCCCTTGCAGCCCGACGCTCGGAGCAGTGCACTTTCCAGCATCGTCTGAGGGATGTCTCAACATGGCACTGAGTAACACTATGGCGTATTCAGCAGCTGCCAGTCAAGGTAAGCCAAATCTCCTCATTTGCCTTACAACATGAGTGCTGAAAGTTCAAGAGATTGAGGGGTATAGGACGTGATTTGAGAGACGACACTATTTTTAGGATCATCGTTTTGGTAGTAGGGGAGTGGACTATGTACAGAGAGGCACTGCTTAACATGTATTAATACCACAGTTGTTTTTGGATTGGCAGAGACCAAGACTTGTTAAATTTCTTTTTCTTATAAATTAACATTAAAACACATTTATAAACATATACTGTTTATTTCAATCAAGAACGTGTAATAGCATATTAAGAGAGAAAAATAAATATATTGAAAAAACTACTGACATTTCATAGTGGTAGTTTTTCATAGGGCAGATGGTTTGGAGATCCCCTTAAAGACCGCATTATATCAAAATCAAAGTTTTGTGGCATTTAGTCCATGTCTGTTAGCTTTGGAGGCCATCAATATGCTAGTGTATTCCTAAAAGTTGACAAAATTAGCTTTTAGCATATATTCAAGCCCTCACCTGGAACCCACGAGGGAATCAAAAAAATCGAGGCTGACCAAAAACAACTTGCGCCGTGATATAGAGGCAGACATGAAGGAGATGGGATACACCTGGAGCCAATTCGAGACTGGCTCAGGACCGGGATGCCTGGAGAGCTCTCGGTGGCGGCCTATGCCCCAGGCAGGGCCAAAGGAGATGATGATATATTCACATTTAAAATTTAGAGACTTTCTCTTTCAGAAAATGGACCAAAAATATTGATAACTTATCTTGTTGGCAGGGGCATACTGTTTAAAACTTTGTGTACCATCAGTGGTGGATTTAGGCATGGGCAACATGGGCATCTTGTGGGGGGCGGCCCCCCCCCGTCAACAACTTTGTTGAACCGGGTTTCACCCAGTGCGCCATACAAGCTTGAACCGCTATTGTGTACAATAAAATGCTCTCTAGAAGAAGAATCCACCCCCACCCCAATATCACTTGTAACTAGCATTAGCAACTAACAAATGGATCATTTGTGTGTCTTCGGTTATGCTAACACTCATTTTTATTTACTTGTATTCTTTCCCAACCATCAGCTGGTTGCAAACAAAGTGGCTTTATGTACGTTTGCTAGTCTGTCATGTAAACTAAAGGCTAATGGCTATTAAAAAAGGATAAGCCCTTCAACATTGCTCGCCCATCTTCCTGTTTCAACAGGAAATGCGACAATGCTGGAAAGAAATTTGTATTTGTCAAATCATTTTACCAATAGACCAATACCACTGGTTACAAATATGGCAGCACATGCGCAGTTAGTGGTGGCAGAAAGCCGGCAAACTGTTGTGTAGGATCAGAGACTATTTAGCAGAGACTGGCCACTTCTATTAAATTGAATGGGAGAAATTGGAACGCCCAACGGTCAACTGATATAGAAAGAAAATCCCGTGTGAGAAAGGTGCCAATCACCTTTTAGATACAGACATCGCCTTCAATCAACTCCAGAATGCGCATTAGCTATACAAGCCAGAAAATTTTAGTTTTTTAGCGTAATCTAAGATAAAGAAGCACAATTTATGATAATAGTGTTGTCAGATTTTACAGCTGATTTGAAATATGTTCTTTGATCATAATCTTGACCAACCGCTTTGGAGATTTCAGTCTTTCCCCATTCAAGTAGATGGGAGCTGCACATGTATGCCGCTTGTTTACATAGAAAACTAACTGCCAGGTAGTGTTCCAAAGATGGCCGCCAGTGGACTGACTTACAAGAAAGACTTTGGTTAGATTTGACAGATTAGACAGCTAGTGCTAGCTAGCTCCTCTAAATATTGCTAAAAGATATTATAGAATAAAATTAGCCTTCTGGTTCAAAGCCAGCTTGGTTTGGGTACACTATTGCTAGTAACACAACTAGTTATAATCATCAATTAAACAAAAGTACAACACAAAGCCTTCATAAATTCAGAACTATTTTTAGCTATACTATTATTATAATGATATGAGTTAATAACATACCTGTAATAAAATGTTTGCTGAAAAGCCATGAGTTGGAAATGATTTCCTCGGTCCAGTGAGCTCTGTTGATGGAATCTGATAAAAGTGAAGCCCTCGGTTTTTGCCATTGTGATTTTGACAGCCAACAGCACAGCAGGGCGTTTAATTTAGCTCAACCAGACAATTTAAAGGTAACAGCTAACTTTTGGAGGGCTGTTGGGTCAGCTAACTACAGGTTTGGTTTACTGTTCATGCCGGTCTTTTTGCCACCACTGCCGTCTCTGGCATGGTGGTGACATTGCCAAAGTACTGGCCTATAAGAAACTGTTTACTGATTTACCTCCAGGAACAGTTGGCGGCACATCCAATTTAAAAACTTGCAGTCAACATGAACATGTACCATTTAAAAATATGCTTGTAAAATGCTTTGTTTCCTGTTTTCCACAGATGTTACTACTGGAAGTGCTCCATATTTGCCTGCCACAGCCATGAAGCCATTTCCTCTCTCAGGGGCGGGATTTACCTCGCACCAATCAGAGACAAAGGTTAGCACCACACAAAGACACATTAAGTGAAATGGGTATGTGGAAATACAGTCTTTGAAGAAATTTCTGTAAGGAATATATTCTGACATATTTATTCATATGATATTGGATGCTGATTTAGGATAAACTAAGCCAAGCTAAGCTGTTGGTTGGACAAAAATTGTAATATTGAAAACTTCACCCAACTCTGTCTGAAGAGGTTGTTATCTCTCCGAATGTTTGTCGGCTTAACTCATAGCATTGTTTTTTCCCACTCTTAGCTCATTGGCTTTGTAATAGAGCCAAGAGAATGGAGACAGAGCATGCTCATGTCTAGGTCATGCTGTTTTCACTGACTGACAAATTACTTAGTGCTTATTATCACGCTCTAACGGTTATTATTCAAAGGACAACTGAGCCATCTTCAAAACTAGAACACTTAGGGAACAGGTGGAAGCCAGCAGCATTGTGCGGCACAGTCACTGGTTACATATTAAAAGTTTAATGTTTTTACAGAGGCTCCGAATAAACTGCGATTCACAAGCATCAATAGGAGATAGTTTCTGTATCTGCAACTGGCAAGTTTAGATTTTTTATCAAAATGAATAGAGGCCGATAGCACTCAGTTCAGGTTGTTAAGTTGTTGCTGTGTTAATGAGGTGGAAATACACCAGGCTTTATTCCTGTTGGACAGATCTGGTTCCATGCGAAAACTGAACATTTGTTTATATCGTCTTGGGACATTAACTGTGCGACCAGTGTTCAAATGTGCTCTTTGCCACAACTGTGATTTTGAGAAAATTTACCAGCCACAGTTATTTCTTACCGGCTGTATTTTGCATTATTTCATTACAGAAAATGTTGTCCCTATGACAACGAATGTACAGTGTCTAGCTGTTTTTCCCTTGAATATTTGATGCAGACCGATGTGTTACAATGTAGTCTCTCAGTGAAATTCAATCTGTCACAAAACCACTGACCCATCATTATTTTGTTCCTTATATTTTCGTTTTGGTGGCTTGATGCAAGAATGTCTCACCACATAGAGTTCTGGAGTTATAAACGTCTGATGGACAGTTTTTCGCTGAGGTATATTTTGTTAGAAGACACTGAGCTTTACTTTATAAGGCATCTTTTTCATTTTAATTGGGAACTATCATTCTTACATCTCCTAAAAAGTTACTAGCCAAGCGGCTTATTATTCCATATTTTATTTACTGGCTAAATTCCCAGAATTTGACAAAAAGTAATTCTATAATAAGCCAAAGTTACATGAAAAGGAGGCGTGTTTGTGCTGAAAAATTGCAATGACCTAATTTAAATACAGTGCAACACTATTTCAGCTCTGATTGCGCTATTTAAAGGAATGTTCCGGGTTCAATACTAGTTAAGCTCAATCGACAGCATTTGCGACATAATGTTGATTACCACAAAAATTTATTTTGACTCGTCCCTCCTTTTCTTAAAAAAAAAAAATTAATAATAATTCTGGGTTAGAGTGAGACACTTACAATAGAAGAGAATGGGGGTCAATCCGTAATTGTTAAAATACTCACTGTTTTAAAAGTATAGCCACAAGACATAAACAATATGTGTGTTAATATATTAGTGTGATAAAATCAATTACTAACCTTTCCTCTGTAAAGTTATAGCCAATTTTATGACGCAATGTCAACAAACCCTAAAACTTTAAAATGACGATTTAACTAACTTTACAGCTCAAATAATACATGGTGTGGCATAAGTGTCTAAATACTTTTGGGCCATTGCATAATTCATTTTCAGTACTTTCAGAATGCATCATAACCAAAGTTTTGCTTCTGTGTAACTCTTATAATGTTGTCGGGCTGTCTTCTGACAGGCTATTTTGATCGATTTGATCTCATTGCCAGAGAACAGAATCATCTCGCACATGATCTGTGATTGTATGGACCGTAGTAATGTGAGTAGAGCTTAGACAGACGGCTGTTTGTGTGTGCTGAGTGTGAGTGATGAATCCTCGCATATGGACGCCGTGAAGCATTGTTTTGGATTAGAGTCGTGCTTGCTCTGACCTTGCCCAGATGTCTTCCACTTATAATTGAATAGATGTCCTGTACAGGATGGTATTTGATGCAGTTGGCCAGCATGATTCAGAAACAGGTCTTTTTAGTCCAGTTATTTATGATTTAGTTCAGAGGTGTACACAGTGAAGGCATGGGCTAATGTTAGCTCCTATAAAACTCACCTGCCGCACAGCAGCTGTATGTTGGCGGCGCTTTTACATTGCAGCTTATAGCTTGAGAGGCTGAACAAAGTCAGCTGTGTTAAAGTGTTTTCAATTAAAAAAAGATTAGTATGTATTTGTCAGTTGGCAAAAAGAATAGTACATTTGTGTACATAAAAAAAAAATTAACAAAAGAGTCCTGAAGTAAAGGTCCTTAATTTTACCAATGTAATGCACATTATCAATGTAATCTGTGCATCACTTAAACATATATAGACAGTATAAGAAATACTGGGTTCGGTTTTTCCAGTATCGACAGTCAAAACTGTAGAGCCAAGTAATCAAGATGT
The DNA here is from genome assembly GCF_019703515.2 of Myxocyprinus asiaticus. Lineage (NCBI taxonomy): Eukaryota > Metazoa > Chordata > Actinopteri > Cypriniformes > Catostomidae > Myxocyprinus > Myxocyprinus asiaticus. Next base: position 25,823,777 of record NC_059392.1, on the reverse strand, counting down.
GTGTGCTGTGTTCCAGAATTCTTTGAGGGCTGGGAATTCAATTTCAGCCCACAGAATGGTAACCTGATCCTGGGGGATAAAGGCTTCCTGGCAATGGGAATGCCAGGAGATCTGTGAAATTCACTGCCCAGGAAAGCTTTGAGAAGAACGTGTTCCAGTGCCAGTCTAAAGCAGTGTTAGCCCTCTCTAGATAAAAAAAGCAGAAAGGAATGTGTTTGTAGTAGAGCTGGGCGATTTGGCTGGTTTTCATCGTATTGACGATATTAATTATGTATTTATTCTAAAATGGCATTAAAAGTGTTATGTTTTTTTAATCAAAGGAACCACTGACCACGTTTACATGCACTTAAGGAAACGGTTTATTCCAGGGTTTTTGAAGCGGCGTAAATGACAACGACAATATACTTACGCCGTTTAAGGGATTAAGAGAAAGCGGTTTAACACATCCAGGTTTCTCCCGGAAAGCGCGGCTTATGTGGCCATGTAAATGCATAAGCGCCATTGTTACAGGATTTTGAAAAGTGTGCATGTGCGTGAACAGACCGGAGAACAAACATCATAGGATGGAGCCCAACAACAAGTCAACAAAGCAGAAGGAATTCAGCATTTCTGGGATTACAGTTGGAAAAGCACATTCACTATAAACTTCACCCATTTATACACACCACTGTAAAATATCGATGGTCTCACATGTTCACCTATATATGCTCGTACACTGGGGGAATCCCAGAGTTTTATGTAAGAGGGAAACCCCACTATTGTAGTGCAATTCCACTGCAGGTCGCGATAGAAATTTAAGGAAACAACACAGCAACAACTCTGGAATATCTGGAAATAAAGCGAAGCAACGGGGAATACAAATAGTGAAGTCTTACTCGAATGCCATGTTTGTTATTTGCTCAAGCGTCGCAGGAAAATTACATCTGCTTACTGACCGATCCTCATGTATACGGGAGTAAAGAGCACGCCGCTCATACAGCACATGTAAAGGGGAACGGTACTTTCTCGCAATACGCTGCTTTCTGGTGTCCATGTAAATGTAGTCACTGTAGCCAATTATACTCAAAATGTTTAATGCATGAAATAAAAATCTAAAAATGATGAAGGCATGTTTTCCACAGTTTTTCACTTAATGAATGCAACGTAGAATGATATTTAATCATTTTTTACTTAGATGCACCAATAAAAAGATACTTTAATAAAAACAAATATATATATTTACCTACGTTTTTTATTTATTTATTTATTTTTTGTGTGTGTGAATGAAAATGGTGTGCAAAAACTACAAGTTCACTCACTTTTTGGAGCCCAGTTGAATTTTATTATAATACAATATAATAATGAATTATTATTATTATTAGAAGTAGTATTTTTATTATGAGGATTATGTTTGTTTTGTACAATAGTCATATATTTCTGTCCTATTTACTTGGAGCTTTTATTTTGGCCGAACACAGGAAGTGCAGTGCGTATTTCTCAAATGATCTTTCTCTTTCCTGAATTTTCCAAAAAATAAAATAAATAAATAAATAAAAAATAATAATAATAATTACAATTCGATAACCCAGTTGTATAAAATGTGTTTCTAGACCAATTGTGACATGGCAAGTTAGAATATGCAGAAGTGAAAATGAGATTGGGAAGAATTTCTTGGACCACTTTTTGAAATTTTGATGTGTAACTTTGATTTGTAATCTTTCGTATGGCTTCAGATGACATGAAATGTTGCGCATTAGTCATATGGACTGTTTTATGGTGCTTTTTTTGTGAGTCAGGATTTGGAACAACATGAGGGTGTGTAAATGATGTGAACTACCCAATATTTAAGATCCATATCAGTCTCTGTGAGTGGCGTTCCAGGCTAGCCAATGAGCATCAAGCACAACTCATCAGCGGTTCAATGCAATGCCAGGGTTATGTTTGACTCATGTTGTTCCTTGCCAGAACCTCTAGTCACTTAACAATACTTTACTAACTGAACAAGCTTCAAAACACTTTCTTTTATAACAGATGTATAAACAGCCTGTTTGAAGAGCTATTTCTGTATCTGTTTATGGAGGTGGACCTAACATGACTTTGCTGGCAGAGAGCCATTCATAGAATTATCACAGGCTCTGCTTAAACGTTAAGAGTCGCTCAGCAGCCAGCAGTGGATAAAAGCCAGAAATCAATCACATACAGAGTTAACACTCTTTCAAAGGGATAGTTCACCCAAAAATAAAAATGATCATGTTCGTCTTAGTATTTGAAACTAAAACCTTAGTATATGATAACCATGATCCGGTCGGACTATGTGATCATTATGATAACATTTCCCCTGGATCTTGTCTGATTCATTTTCAACAGCATGATAATTAATCGGTTCTCATGCACTCTGCTGATCTCTGTGGTACTTATACTGTAATACCATAATACTCCTCCTGCCGTGTGTTAATTGCAGTGTAAACGGTAACCCTCCTCTCTGACTCTATGTCTGCACTCATGTGAGCCAACCTCACACTTGCTACTGTCAATCAAATCCTGACATCATGTAAAAACACCCCTAAACACCTCACCACAATCTAGACAAATATATATATATATATATATATATATAAGACTAATATTATATTATATTATTTTATAATTTATTATATTATTTTATATTTTATATTAATATACCCTTGTAGTAATATAATATAATACATAATAAATGTAATAAAGTAATTGTAATTATTTGTATTTATTTATTTAAATTATTTTATGGTCACATTTTTAATTATTCTAAACATTTATTTGAATTTGGTTTTCTCGAGCAAACTAACAGAGACAATTATGTGTCCCCCGTATGGGACAGTCAATCACAATATCACAGTTTAAAAGTAAAAAGGTTCCTCTTGACTATAATCCTTCCTGTTCTACTGTATTTCATTTTATTTTGTATTACAACTCCTGATATCTCAAATTGCACTCAGAATTTTTTTTATTAGAAAAAATTATTAGATTATTAGAAATTATTAGACTTTTTTTTTTTAATTACATATTTTAATTTAATAACAAAATTCCATCAAATTGTAATCTTTAATGAAATAAAATAATATTTATATTTTAAGTTTTATTCATTTAATTTTGCTAAACGTTACACAATTCAATTTAATGGAATTTTGTTATGAAATTCAAATGTGTAAATCTAAAAAATATGTGAAATATTTTTTGATTTTCTAATCAAAAGAGAGGGTTTAAGGTTTTCAGTATTTTTCAATTTTTTAAGGTTGGTTTAAATAACAAATTACGACTTGATGAAGTTGATAAATGGCCCAAAAAAAAAAAAATATCTGGACACTTAAGCACATTTAAAAATGTATAATCGTCATTGCATTAGACAAAATCAAAATCAAAAATCAAATCAAGTGCCGTTTATTTTAAAGAAACAGCACACTTTTCAAGCATAACATTGCACAAAAAGAATTTAGCTAGGTTTTAAATGATAAAACAATAAATGTATTGTTCAAAATGAAGACCAAAGTATTTGGACATGTTTTGGTTGTGAGCTGTCAGTAGTTCAACTCTGTTAGGACACCTGTGTGAACTTTAGGAGAACTGACCATTAAATCTGATCTTTTTTCAAAGAAAAATGCTCACTGTCATGCCATCCCAGATATGACTTTCTTTCTTCTGCAGAACACAAATGAAGATTTTTAGAAGAATATTTCAGCTCTGTAGGTCCATACAATGCAAGTAAATGGTGACCAGAACTTTGAAGCTCCAAAAAGCACATAAAGGCAGCATAAAAGTAATCTATAAGACTCCAGTTGTTAAATCCATGTCTTCAGAAGTGATATGATAGGTGTGGGTGAGCAACATATCAACATTTATGTCCTTTTTACTATAAATTCTCCTCCCTGCCCAGTAGGTGGCAATATGCATGAAGAATGTGAATCGCCAAAAACAAAAGAAAATGAATGTGGAAGTGAAAGTGGAGATTTATAGTAATAGTTTCTCACCCACACCTATCAGATCACATCTGAAGACATGGATTTAACCACTGGAGTCTCTTATGCTCCCTTTATGTCAAAGTTCTAAGTTGGTCTGAAGGCCACCATTGACTTGCATTGTATGGAACTACAGAGCTGAGATATTCTTCTAAAAATCTTCATTTGTGTTCTGCAGAAGAAAGAAAGTCATACACATACAACAATTTTTGGGGTGAACTGTCCCTTTGAGGCTCTGAAATCCTTATTAATTTATTTCAGATAGACAGAGATGGAGATAACTCCAGATGACAAGCATCTCTATTATCTCATTATCTCCAAACAACCTTTCTATATCACATAACACAAGTGGCATTCACAAAAGTTTTATATGTTCAAATATATTTAATCAATAAACTCAAAATGATCCTAGAATGAAAAATGTAGTGCATTTACATTTGGAACCAGTATTAAAACAATAACCTACTCACTCCAACATTGCAACCAATCACAATCCAACACTAATCTTTCCCTTGGTAACAGTGCAGCCAATCACAACTGAGTTCTCTACTTTCAAACATGTCTTACAATCAGAGCACAAAACCATGCTGTCCACAACTACTGATCTTAAACAGTATGGACTCTCAAGAAAAAGAAGTCTTTGAAAATTATTTCAGAACTGTGTGTCGTTCTCTGTCCTCTCTCAGTTCCTTCAGCGTAAAGCATGTCCTGGCCGTGTTGTCCACATCTGTAACTTGCTGGAAGGTAGCTGCACCGAGAATGATGTCATCAACCTGGGCCTGCCCTTTGGCAAGGTGACCAACTACATCCTCATGCGCTCAACGCATCAGGTACTGTATGATTCAGTCCAATTGTGTAGCTTACAGACTGCATTCTCTACTTAATGCCATGTCATTTTTTCCAGTTCTATAAAAATAGAGTATTTTGTGAAATCTCTTAAAGGGACAGTTCACCCACTCTCATCATTTACTCACCCTCATGCCATCCCAGATGTGTTTGACTTTCTTTCTTCTGCAGAACACAAACAAAGATTAGAAGAATATTTCAACTCTGTAGGTCCATACAATGCAAGTGTTTGATGGCCAGAACTTTGAAGCTTCAAAAAGCACATAAAGGTGTGGGTGAGAAATAGTCCTTTTTTACTATAAATTCTCCTCCCTATCCAGTAGGTGGCGATATGCACGAATAATGCGAATCAGCAAAAACAAAAAAAAAGAACTCTGTCTTCTCGTGTGAATTGGACAGCTGGTCAAAGTGATGATTAATAGTAAAAAAGGACTCAAATATTGATCTGTTTCTCATCCACACCTATCATATCGCTTCTGAAGACATGGATTAAACCACTGGAGTCATATGGGTTACTTTTATGCTGCATTTATATGCTTTTTAAGCTTCAAAGTTTTGGTCACTATTAACTTGCATTGTATGTACCTACAGAGCTGAAATATTCTTCTAAAAATCTTTGTTTGTGTTCAATATGGGATGGCATGAGGGAGAGTAAATGAGGAAAGCGGGTGAACTATTCCTTTTTGGGTTCACTTTTCCTTTAAAGAGGTCAGGTTTCTTTTCTGCTTTGACATATTTCATATTAAAAACAGGAAGTTTGGGTGGGATATAATGAAGGGACATTTTGAAGGGAATTGTTTTTTTTAAATAGCCAATAGGCTTTAGCTACATCATAGCCATGGATCATGATTTGCTGCTTGTCAGTGTCAGAAGGTATTGGGGAAGGGATATCCACATTCTAGAGAGCATTTGATTGGACAAAAATCTGTGTAGTGCAAGATGAGTCATCAAGGCTTTTGGTCCATTTTCCCAGAAGAGAAAGACTGTAAAATTTAAATGTGTATGTATGCTTAAGGTTAATTTTGTCAAAATTGGCAACAAAACACCGATTTTGATGTCATGGGGTCTTTAAAAAACGTTCCAACCTACAGACTTTAAATGATCATTGTCGTAACTAAACACTGGACACACTGAAGTACAGCAGAGATAGATTTAGGCAAGCATGCTATGTACTTTATCTCTTTGTACATTCAAACCCTGACACAGATGATGTCCAATCACCCACCGTGATTCATCAATCAAATTTTTGATTGACTTTTTGATTGGTCCCATTAGGACCAGCTGCTTCAAATTCTGGGTTCAGTGCCAACCAAGTTTGACATGGGCATGAAATGATCTTGTAACTGTCTTGAAGATTTATTACACAATTAAAAAGAATATGTTAACAGATATGTTCGGATCTCATTTGACACATTTTATGTTTGATGCATGATTTAACGGTAAATTTTCATCAGGCTTTTCTTGAAATGGCATACGTGGAGGCAGCTCAAGCTATGGTGCAGTACTACCAGCTGAAACCAGCTACCATCAACGGACAGAAACTACTGATCCGCATGTCCAAGAGATACAAGGAGCTACAGTTGAAGGTATGTTTTACCTTGACAGACCAAGTAGTCTTTGTAATTAGGCTTCATTTACACTGCAGTATCCAATGCACAGATCCATAACCTGAACACATCTGATTTTGTGTCCCATCTGTTTACATTTATTTAAAGGGGTCATGACATGACTTTTTTTTATTTAATTTTTTTATATTTTCTTTGAGGTTCACTTATAATATTAGTAAAGTTTTTTGCAACAAAAAACCAGTCATATATTTCAAATCAAAATCAAATCAAATCACTTTATTGTCACACAGCCATATACACAAGTGCAATAGTGTGTGAAATTCTTGGGTGCAGTTCCGAGCAACATAGCAGTCGTGACAGTGATGAGACATACACCAATTTACAATAACATCAAATTAACACAACACAATTTAAACATCTGTTATACACATAATTACACACAACAATATACAAATAATAACATACACTGTACAGTATATAATACGCTCAATATAGATACGTACGCACATTATTCAATAAAAATAAAAAATAAAAAAGTATATATAGAATGTACAGTATTGTACTGTATTGACATTCAGGCTGTCAGTTGATAGTAAGTTGTTAAGAGAGAATATAATATAATATAATATAATTTATGACAGTCCGGTGTGAGATATAAGAGTAAGAGTAATAAAGTGCAGTGCTGATGTATTTTGATCGTGGGAGATCAAGAGTTCAGAAGTCTGATTGCTTGGGGGAAGAAGCTATCATGGAGTCGGCTGGTGCGGGTCCTGATGCTGCGATACCGCCTGCCTGATGGTAGCAGTGAGAACAGCCCATGGCTCGGGTGGATGGAGTCTCTGATGATCCTCCGAGCTTTTTTCACACACCGCCTGATATATATGTCCTGGAGGGAGGGAAGCTCACCTCCGATGATGTGTCTGGCAGTTCGCACCACCCTTTGCAGTGCTTTGCAGTTGTGGGCAGTGCTATTGCCGTACCAGGCGGAGATACAGCCAGTCAGGATGCTCTCTACAGTGCAGGTGTAGAACCGTGTGAGGATGTGGCGTTTCATTCCAAACTTCCTCAGCCGTCTCAGGAAGAAGAGGCACTGAAGAGCCTTCTTCACAACAACTTCAGTGTGGATGGACCATGTGAGTTCCTCAGTGATGTGGACACCCAGGAACTTGAAGCTGCTGACTCTCTGCACTGGTGCTCCATTGATGGTGATGGGACTGTGTTCTCTGTCTTTTCTTCTGAAGTCCACCACAAGCTCCTTTGTCTTACTGACGTTGAGGGAGAGGTTGTGCTCCTGACACCAGTGTGTCAGAGTGTGCACCTCCTCTCTGTAGGCTGTTTCATCATTGTCAGTGATCAGACCTACCACCGTCGTGTCATCAGCAAACTTAATGATGGCATTGGAGCTATGTGTTGCCACACAGTCATGTGTGTACAGGGAATACAGGAGTGGGCTGAGAACACAGCCCTGCGGGGCTCCAGTGTTGAGGGTCAGTGATGAGGAGATGTTACTGCCCATTCTAACCACCTGGCGTCTGCTTGACAGGAAGTCCAGGATCCAGCTGCACAGCGAGCTGTTTAAGCCCAGAGCCCGGAGTTTCTCATCTAGCTTGGAGGGCACTATGGTGTTGAATACTGAGCTGTAGTCTACAAACAGCATTCTCACATAAGTGTTCTTTTTTTCCAGGTGGGAGAGAGCAGTGTGTATTGTAGATGCAATGGCATCATCAGTGGAGCGGTTGTTGCGGTAAGCAAACTGCAGCGGGTCAAGAGAGAGAGGCAGCACAGAGCAGATGTAATCTCTGATTAGTCTCTCAAAGCATTTGCTGATGATGGGGGTCAGAGCAACAGGACGCCAGTCATTTAAGCAAGTTATTTTTGATTGTTTTGGAACAGACACAATGGTGGATGTTTTAAAGCATGTGGGGACTACAGACAAAGAGAGGGAAAGGTTGAAAATGTCTGTAAAAACACCAACCAGCTGGTTCACGCACGCTCTGATGACGGGGCCCGGAATGCCGTCTGGGCCTGCGGCTTTGCGGATATTCACCCGTCGGAAGGATCGGGTTACATCCGCTACAGAGACGGAGAGTGAACTAACCTCTGTAGCTTCGGCCGCGAGAGCTCTCTCCACGAGGGCGGTGTTATTTCCCTCAAAATGAGCATAAAAAGTATTTAGCTCATCCGGGAGAGAGCCAGCGGTGCTCATGGCAGAGTTTTTATTCCCTTTAAAGTCCGTGATGATGTTAATTCCCTGCCACATGCTTCTAGAGTTGGTGGTGTTAAACTGTCCTTCAATCTTGCTCCTGTACTGGCATTTTGCGGTTCTGATAGTTTTTCGGAGGGCATAACTGGCTTCCGTTCCCGGAATTGAAAGCGGAGGTCCGCACATTAAGTGCCGCGCGAACATCGTTATTTAACCCATGGTTTCTGATTTGGATAGATCCGTGTTGTTCTGGTCAGAACCACGTCCTCCACGCACTTTTTGATGAAATACATTACGCTATCAGCGTAAAGCTCAATGTCGTCATCAGAGGCGGACCGGAACATCTCCCAGTCCGTGTAATCAAAACAGTCCTGTAGCGTAGAGTCTGATTGGTCCGACCAGCACTGGATCGTTCTGAGGGTGGGTGCTTCCTGTTTCAGTTTCTGCCTGTAAGCGGGCAGAAGCAGAATGGAAGAGTGGTCCGATTTGCCAAATGGTGGGCGGGGGAGGGATTTGTAGCCATCCCGGAAGGGAGAGTAGCAGTGGTCCAAAACCCGGGGGATGTACACAGCAGTGATAATGACCGCTGTGAATTCCCTCGGTAGCCAGAATGGTCGACACAGAAGCATGAGAAATTCCAGATCAGGAGAGCAGAAAGACTTGATAGAATGTACGTTCCTCTGATCACACCAGGATTTGTTGATCATAAAACATACACCACCTCCTCTGCTTTTACCTGAGAGGTCTTTCGCTCTGTCCGCTCGGTGCACGGAGAACCCCGCGGGTTCAATGGCTGAGTCTGGAATCTCCGCAGACATCCAAGTTTCCGTAAGGCAGATAATGCAGCAGTCCCTTGTATCTCGTTGGAAAGAGAGCCGCGCTTTCAGCTCGCAGAGCTTGTTATCCAGAGACTGAACGTTTGCCAGTAGAATACTGGGTAGTGGGGATCGATTTGCATGGCGTCTTACTCTGATGAGAATGCCGGCTCTGTTTCCCCTTTTCCTTTTGCGTTTCCACAGCCGTGCTGCCCAGACAAAGGGCTCCGCTTGCGTGTTTGTAAACAGCGGGTCGGCATTGAGAAATTTGAAGTCCGGTTTACGGTGTGAGATTGCTGAACCAATGTCCAAAAGTGTTTGTCTGTCATAGACAATAAGGCAGACGACATCCAAGACAAAAAACATAAGAATTGTGAACAAAACAAACAAAACACTACTATGTTGTGTCGGAGCTCGCAACGCAGCAGCCATACTCGGCGCCATCTTGGTACATATTTGAAAACATGATCATTTTCCACCCTCATTCTGACTGTCAGAAACACTCGGTTTTGGTGCTCGGTTTGGTGCTGTCCAAGACGTGACAGTAAATGCCCACTGTTCTGATTGGCTCTCTGCCCTTGACTGACATGCTCTCTGTCATCTCTAGTGAGCGGGCTATGGAAGTGATTAAAGGTGAAGTAGGTGTAGATGTGTTGTTGTAAAGGCGGTCAGATGCAAATGTCTACCATAGTGTGACATCACAATGTGGAGGAAGCAGAGAATGAGTTGTTTTTCAGCTTGGGAAAGTTTTGAGTTCTGAAACTTACAGAAAGTTTTTATAGTACAATGACCTCTTCTATGTCAAAATGCTAACCATAACAACACTAAAATCATGTTAACTCTCATATTGTTTACATCTTCTAGCTATACTTTTGAAACAGTGATTATTTTAACATTTAAAGATTGGCCCCATTCACTTCCACGGTAAGTGCCTCATTGTCAGATATCTGTGAACAAATCAGAATTAGTTAACCTGTATACTTCATTAATGGATTCCTACTAAAATGGATGTTTGCCTCTCCAATCCAGAAACCAGGTAAAGATGTTGAGTCTATAATCCAAGACATCCATTCACAGAAAGGGCAAGATGAGATGCAGGAAGTTGACAGGTGAGAATGAAATCACAAGTATTTTTTGAAGACATTACTTATAATATATAATATTTCAAAACTTTTGCTGATGTGTCTGTGTAGGTACCTACCGGAACGAGCAAGATCGCGCAGCCCCATCAGTCATTCTCTGAGTCCGCGCTCCCACAGTCCGAGCTTTACTTCCTGTAGCTCCGCACACAGTCCACTGGGGCCGCCCTGTCGGCCTGACTGGAGCAATGGCATGGGGCCACGCCGGGCCTCCTGGGACTGGACATCCCACCCCCGAGGCGACGAGGACCCGCGTGAGAGAGATGATTGGAGGAACGATGAGGAAGAGAGACCCAATGGTTGGCTGTCCGAGCGTAGGAAGCCCTACCTTAAATCTGGAGACCGTATTAGTCCACGTATGGGGCCAGGAGACGAGCGGGGAAGGGACTGGTATTCTCGTGGAAGCCCTCAGGGGTCCTCTTTTTCTTCCTACCACTCCATAGACGACTTTTACAAGAAGGAGTTGCATTACAAGACTGATAAACAGAGTAGGGCAGCACAACAGAGACATGAAGGGAAATCTAAGAGGCGGGAGGGTGGAGACTATCACAGACCTCGACATTCAGATTCAGACATGACGGATGACACAAGCTCCAACCGGATAGCCGAGGACAGAGGACGCAGCAAGAGGCCGAGTCGGAGACAAGAGAAGGAAGAGAGAGAGTCTGACAATCAGGCATGTCTTGGACATTTCAAATATGCATTAAGTTGTCTGTTTTAATACAGTCTGTAATACTGTGCTTTGTTGTTCCATAAACAGTCAGACATTATATGAGTAGTTCACATGCTCTACAGTGTGACATGCTATATCTCTTCTATTCTCCTATATCTAAAACTATTTTAAGTGACATTTTGCTAATAAGTTATTAATATATAATAAAGTTATATATAATATGATAAGTAAACTTATTTAAAATGAACAACTGAAGGCAGCATCCATTCATAGAAATTCTAACCTAAAATGATGTTGTTAATGCAAGAACTCATGGACATGTTTTGCATCAACTACTCAAATGCATTGTAGAATAAAACTGAATCACACAATTTCATGTAATAAGAGTTCAGAATATTACACATTTAAAAATCTAAAATATAGAATTTTTTGTTTATATATATTTTACTTTGTATATTATATCTTATTCATGTTTTTATTATATGTATATGATGTTTTTGAAGTTATATAATAATTTATATAAATATTATTGCATATAATAAATATATGTACACTTATATTATATTTATAAATATTTATATATATTTACATATGTATATATTTATATATACAGTATTTGAATGTATTATATTTATATATTATTACAATTATATAACAATTTATATAAATATAAAATATAAAATATTTATAATAATTATTATAAATGTTTATATATAAAAAGCAATATATATGTGTGTGTGTGTGTGTGTGTATATATATATATATATATATATATATATATATATATATATATATATATATGTGTGTGTGTGCATTATATATATATATATATATATATATATATATATATATATATATACAGTATGTGTGTGTGTGTGTGCGTGTGTATATATATATTTGAAATAATTAAATTAAATAATATATTTTTTTAAATATATACTGTATATGCACACACAAATATATGAATAAATATATATATTTTATATTATATATATTTTTTATAATTTAATTTAATTATTAATTATATACACTGGTGGCCAAAAATTTGGAATAATGTACAGATTTTGCTCTTATGGAAAGAAATAGGTACTTTTATTCACTAAAGTGGCATTCAACTGATCACAATGTATAGTCAGGACATTAATAACATGAAAAATTATTTTTACAATTTGAAAACAATGTTCAGAACTTCTTAAACTACTTCAAAGAGTTCTCATCAAAAAATCCTCCATGTGCAGCAATGACAGCTTTGCAGATCCTTGTTATTCTAGCTGTCACCTGACTATATTTTGTGATCAGTTGAATGCCACTTTGGTGAATTAAAGTACCAATTTCCTTCCGAAACAGCAAAATCCACATTTAACATTATATAACATTGTTTAGTATTTTTAAATATGTATCAAAATGTGCATATGAACAATATTAATTGTGCAGTTTGTTTATCACAGAAGGAAGAATATCCTAAAGAGAGATCAGCTACTCCTCACAACAGCAAACCTTTAGAGTCCACAAAGTGTGAAAGAAATGGTGACATTGAGGTGAGGAAAACACTCCCATTCATTTATTTGACAGCCTGCAGTTTCTGATTGTACACTAAGATCACTAGTATCTGATTGGATGGCTGCTACACAACTTTTGGATTTTAGGGTGCACATGTTTTTATCAGTTTGACAAAAAACAAGTTGTGTTGAACCGCTGCTACAATGAGAGCTTTCAAGATAGAACTAGTTGCTGTATTTGCCCAAGTTTGAGAGGTTAATGGAATGGACACACAAGAGCTATGTTTGAAGTAGTTAGTAGCAAGGTACTGTATCTGCAGGTAAATCCTCAAGAAAAGTTCTGAATACAAAATCTGGTTGTTTTACATGTTGGTCAGATTGTCAAATGTCTGTCTTGCAAGACTAGCTTTAGCCTAATTATACCCTATAGATCCATATGTACTATTGTTACTCAAAGGTCTCTACACTGTTCCTGATTCTCAGGGACTGGATAGTGGAGATGATGGAGAGGAGGAGTGCTGGTATCCTAAAAGCATGGAGGAACTGGTGACCGTAGATGAAGTTGGAGGAGAAGATGACTCTATCATTGAACCTGATCTACCTGATCTTCATGAGGAAGACCAGCCTGTGGAGTCTGGCCAGTCAACACCAGTCAGTCCAGTCCTCAAATCAGAACCCCCAACACAGAGCAAGGAGCCTGCAGTGGACTGCCCTAAACTTCCACCTCTAGATTTGGTCACAGAAGAAAGCTCCGGTGGTATTCAGCCCAGCCCTAGTGGGATGTCCCCAGTCACATCTGTCCCAGAGCAGCCGGTGTCTCCAGTCAACCAGTTTCCCTCTCAAGAGTTTAAAAGCGCTTTGGAGACTTGCACCTCCACAGATATGGAAACACACACAGACACAACCAAATTAGGTGGCTCTCCAGACCACAACAGCACATGTGAGAGTGGGAAAGTCATAGACTCAAGCAATGATGAGAAAAAGGTGGTGGATATGGATAGCAAGGAACCACTTCACAAACAAGAAGACAGTCAGAAGAGAGGTACAAGTGGTTGTAGTTAAATCACTGAAGTTTGCATGGCACAGATCAGATACAGTTGCCTCGCTTATATATACAGTGCTTACAAGACAGCACTGTATTTAAATTCTTAAATTTTAAGTTTTTACTTGTTGTCTTGATGAAACCAACAAACTGTTATTGTTCAAACTTAAGGGATTTTTCAAAATAAACCAAAACCAAAATTTCTGAATGTAATTCCTCTTGGAGCTTTCAAGTGATATCCACCAAATTTGGCACAATCCTTCAGCCTGTTCAGAATTACTGTGCACTATAGTTACTAACTGATCGGACTAATGGTTTTCCTGTAGCAGACAATCAAATATCCCATAGACATCTGTCTACCTCTCGTTTCTAAGACCTACTGTATATACGGTATGTTCAAATGTAATTTTTTGTTTATACTTTCAGGCGAGCCAACATTTAAAGTTTGAACTATTCTGGTTCTCATTTTTTTTCTTCTCCACTATAGTGTTTAGTGCATTTCACATTCGTTTGGATGGTTCGCTTTATCAAACTGATTAAAAAACTAGTAATCAATCTGCCACAGGCCATTGGTTGTGACACGTGCTCCTATCCCGCTGGGGTTTAAGAAAGTGGGTCCAGCGGCACATCTAATTCACGCCGGATAACTTACTCGCTCTGTTCCGGGACCTGCATGGACGCCATCTTGCATGCACAAAGGAAAGGAGGCCGCTCACTAGAGAAGAGGGGTGCTCTGTTCTTAAAGGCATCGATCATGACCTATCATTACAGCATAGGTTTGGGCTCATATAGCAGCTTCATTTGGCCAAGAATGGCTTCTCCATTTAGATAGGAAAATCCATTTAACTTGCACGTTAAGCAGCCAATCACAGTTGGTTTTGTCATTACGTGGTGTTTAGGGGCGGGGTTATCGGAGATGTATCATACCATAATAAAAGACAGATATGGGGAAATAGTAATTTATTTAATGGTGCGTGAGTCTCCGTGAGTTTAAGTACAGCACAGAAAACCTCATTATAGAGAATTTTACAGACATAACTAAGTAAACAAAGCAGAAAATGCAGCTCTGCTCATGGATATCTGCTTTACTTTCAGCTACGTACCTCAAACAAAACTCTGAATATCTTTAAAAGATTTGGGGCTCTATTTTCCTGAGTGCGCAAAGCGCTGTGCTACGCGCTACACACTACGACCGTGTGCAACGTCTTATCTGATTTTTGTGAGAGCACTAATTCTAAGTGCAATTTTCGTGCCAGCGCAAGTGGGCGTGGGTCACGTGGGAGTGTTTACGCTACTGTGGGTGTAGGCACGCAAACTGTGGGTGATATGTGTGTAAATGAATTGGCGCAAAGCGCAATTTGCTAATTTTATAAGAATTTGACGTTTCAATACCACCTCTTAACTCAGTGCAAAGTCCAAATTCAGTTCCTGCATTTGTAATTTGGAGATTCCACCAGCAGGTGGTAATAAAGTTCATGTCCAAACTCTTAAAGTACAGAGCATCAAATAATGTCCTGGACGATCGGTGTTGAAGCCAATAATAATAATTATTATTTTTTGTGTTATGTTTAAGTCACTGCAAAAGGGGCCGGTGGCAGAAGGAGAGAGTAAACTTTTTGGATTTGGTATGATTTTTTTGACCACTTTGTTATTTTTATAATGTTTTTGTTTTGTTTGAAGTGTAATTTTAATTTAGAAATATTTTTGGTTAAATTTCTTTGTGTTTCAATAAATTAATAAAATATTTCAAAATCAATGTCGACCAGTAGAAGTGCATGCATGCCAATACAATCACTGTTAATACTAGCCATGCTTTGTATGTCAGTAGATTAAAATGATTAATAATACTTACATTTTCTGTAATTTAACGGAGCCTACATCCATATCCTGAACCACATTTTCCATGCGTATAAAAGGAAAGTGTCCCATTTAACACACAAAATAATGTAAATCCATTTTTATTCTTTAAGTTCATTGCATACGGTCAATTTACACTACCAACTTCTTATGAATGTACTGTCTTTGTTTAAATTGCTGGTGCTTGACAGGGAATGGACTGTGTAATAGGACAGAGACGGTGCCGGAGAAGAACCTCTATTGACCCGATTAGCGCCTTGCGCGCACAATTTTGCCAAACCCACTTGCGCCTAGACTTAGCGCATGCTTGCACGAAAATACCAACACTTCATGGCCATGCTTATTGACTTTGCGCTTATGAGTTAAGGCATTACGCTGCGCTTAAAATAGGGACCTTGATGTCACTAACCTGGCAAACTTGCTCAAATTCTGCCATTATTTCGTCCTCAAAAGCATTTATTCTATCAACATGGAACCTTGTGAATACAGCTCACTTCCAGGCAGACTGATAAAACGTCCTGTGTGCATCTACTGGCAGAAGTTCCATTGAGTCAGCAAATCAGATTTGCGCTGAGCTGATCAAGAAAGCATTTTCCAGTTTTGTGTGCTATGTGCATCAGACAGTTTAGAGAACAGACTGTGGGCGGTTTATGGTCATGCTGTCTGAGGCTGAGACTAAAGTTCTATTAATTTCATGAGCGCCTCTTCAAGCGCAGCCAAACGAGGATAGTCATTGCGCCCCTCCTCTCTTGCCTGCTCCAGCTGTGGACATGGCTGAAGAATGGCCCTTGGAAGAGGGGTTATCACTAGACAAAGTCATCCATCACAGTTGTTTATCTATAAAAGATTTGCAAAACTGGTTCGATGGAGTCATTTTAAAGGAATCGATTTAAAAGAACAATTCGTTTGCAAATCAGACATTACTGCTCCACAACTTTCTGCAATTAATTCAGCTTGAGTTAACTTTTATTTCATCTTAGTGGTACCTTGCAAGCACTGATATTTCCATCCCATTTTTAGTCTCTTGGATCATACCATGACTATGATTAACATACATTGCAAATACTCCATTTCACCAATGCTTTTTATTTTTATTTTCTAGATATTCCTGAATCATTACCTGCCGCTTCACCTCAGATGACAGATATCCCTGCAGCTTCACCATCCCAAGAGCCAGAGAAAGCCGTCAGTGAACACAGCATACCATTAGGTGACTGAGACTCACACCTGCCTTTTGATGAAAACACTGTTAGAATTTACTCATCTTCATGTTGTTCCAAACTAGAGCTCGATTTAATGCGTTAGTTCACTGCGATTAATTATATAAAAACATTTACGCAATTAACCATGTCCCTGGACTGCAATAAGGAATATTCCTACCATCAGAGCAATTTAAGCTTGAAGTACCACCTGTTTTCACCAGGGGGCAGTAAGCAAAACTACAGCTGTAAAGGCAACGCGCAGCTTATACGGAGAACAAACCAAACTCAGGCTTGCTTTTTCCTGTCTAGAAGGTAACCCCCCAGTTACCTAAAGTCTTGCGAATGTGGACTCATCACATTACCACTGAACGTGTTGAGATGTAATTATAAATGAAAGGTTCTGGCTATATGGGCTGTCAGTGGGTAACTGAAGCTTTTATGGCCAGCTGATGTCAGTGGAGCAGTTTTAGAGCGTGAGGTGTGAATTACACCCCCGAGGCCTGAGCTTGTGTATTCACTACACACACACACACACACACACACACACACACACACACACACACATACAAATTTTTATGGCCCCAAAAGCAGCATGTGCACACATCAAAACTGCTGAGGATGTTTGTTGCCTTGGTCTGACGTAGTTCTGAATTCTGGCTCATTTTGTCTTTCGGCAGGTGTGGAGTTCATTGTGCCAAGGACGGGATTTTATTGCAACCTGTGTGGCTTGTTTTACACCAGCGAACAGACAGCGAAGACATCACACTGTCGGAGTACAATTCACTACAGGAATCTACAGGTCATACGTACACATGTTTACTTAGTTATTGCATTTACATATAGCTAATTCTGATCACTAGACTAACCCTAACCCAAACCTACCCCTATTAGAAAACATTTTGCATTGTAGAAAAAAATAAAAATAAATTATGAATTGTTTTTGTGCCTACAATTTCTGCAAATGGAGGTTTTGTCACATTTATTTGTTACTTGTAATTTTATAAATTTATTTTATTAATAATATTATTAATTTATATTTTTAAAAAATATTGGAAAAATATTATAATTATAATTGTATTATGTATGATTAATTACTATATAAATAATACATTTATTATTATTACAATTTTGAAATCCTTAGTGCATTAAAATGTACACGTCAATGCTGTATAACGCAGCAGAGTACAAGAAAATACAAAAATGTGTTGTAAAATATAGTGTCTTTGACATGAATTGAAAATATGTTTAAAATAATGCACACTAACTTAAGATGAAGACTCTCATATCAGTGGCCTAGAAAAGCAGTTTTGTTCAACATAGGGTTGCCTCCAATGAAGGCCGCCATTTTTGATCACATGACTAATCAAATACTACTTACTTTATTATCAGACGCTTACAGTGTGAAATAAATTAATCATGGGTGGCAACTTTGAAAATATGTGATGTATGACAAATGTAATCACTAACTGAAAGCTTTTGTGTTTGTGTAATGCTGCATACACACCCATAGGTGTCAGTAAAAAGTCAGAGGCCACTGTTCAAATGACCAGCAAAACATAACAAATCTTTGTTACCATTGGACAACATTATTTACACAAGCTATGTTTATTAGGTCTGACATGTAGCGCTTATTTCAGATATTTATTAGATAGGTGATATGGACCAGAGATATTGCTCCATTACACTGCTTACAGGCTGGAAATAATGTTCATTTTTAAAAGCATTACTTACTATCATCCACTCTCAGGCATCATTTGCTGGATTAACCTTTCATCGAGGGTCAGTGCTTGAACTCATAAATCTTTGATAATCTCTGACCACTGATCTAGAGTCAGTATCTGTGGACATTTGCTTAAAAAAAAAAATGATCTAGAAAAGTCGATTTAGGCCATACTCTATGCAAGATTGCACAGATGCAAATTACAGAGTTATTTTAGTGCAGTACCTGTAACTGAGCTTCTAGTGTATATGCTGTTCATATCTGTGTCACTATTGTACATGATCATGCGTTTGCTTTTTTTTACATTTCCGATCGTACACTTATTGCCTTGAAATCCGCATGGAACCAGCAAAAAAACAGACGTTACAGCTGCTGCTGGAAATAACGGCTCACTCCCGTTTTACACGTACTTGCGCTAATTTGCCCCACAAGATTTTCCTTGTGCCCCCAGAAACATCTGATGCCCCACCACCCCAGTCAGATGGTGAAACGACCAAGCCCCCCCTCCCACCATGGTTGGACGGCGAAAGAGAGAACAGTGTGCCCCCCCCTAAAGGTCAAAATGCCCTCTCAAAGATCTCATCCTCATACCGGGTCAAACGGCAGACAAGTTATCTTGTTTTCCATACTAAAGTAGTGGGCCAAAGCACGTCACCTTCCACTTCATCATTCCTCTTTGAGGTGTGCCATCAGGGGAACTGGGGGGGCCATGACCCACCCACTTTAAGCCCATTAAACCGAACATAGTCTGTTGAAAGAAAAACATGTTCTTCTGTTGGCTCGCATTAAAAGTACATTTATGTATAGACTATAATTCGATATACAGTAGTTTCAGAACCTGATGTTTCAAACAATCATTCAAACAAAATTATTCTGACCTACAAAAACTAAACTTAAATTGTGCCAAGAATGATTGCTCACACAAATGTAAGAAGATTCACTTTTATTTATATAGAAAAGTAGTCAATCAATGTGTTATTGACAATGTTAAGTGTTGCAATGATATTGCACATTTTTCATCGTTATTTGACGTTAAATTGTTGACATTATAATTTTGACATTTCAGAGAACAGCAAATACTCAATTTCAAGATCGATACATCTTGGTTTGTAAGTTAGCATATTTGTGCTTAAAAATAATCATTTTAAGTTAAATTTGCTCACTATTTAACAGTAAAAGGTTGTGTGAAACAAAAGCTGAACATGAATAGTTATGAATAGTCCTAGGGTTTGCTTAATTTGTTCGCCTGCCATTACGACTTGTGTACGGTCAGGTGATCTAGTCTTTCAAAGTATACTCCACAGAGTGCAACAGTCAGTTCTGGAAGTAAAAATCCCATACATTTTGTCCATAGTGGAACTGATTTTTAACGATAACTTATAAACCTTTAAAGACAGACCTACCGTTAGCTCCGAGTTTGTTAATCGATGGCATATGCTTCTGTTGAAGCCATCAGTTCGCATTATTTCAGTCTTGGAATTTGTGCTGAATAACTACACTACCCATGATCCTGCAGAGAAAAAAACACCAATCAGAGCATCGTCTGCAGCAAACCACACCACAAGAGCTCTGCAGCGACCACCCACTTCCATAACGCACTGCGAATGATGCAATCGAGTCTTCTCCCAACACCCTCAAACTCAGAATATTTTGTAGTAAACTTAAAATATGTTGTATATACTTAGAATCAACCATTTTAAATCAATTTGATTGTGTAATTTTTTAATGCTTCCTGGGATTGTAGTGTCTTTTTGTCCAATTTTCAAATACTTTTTTTGCTTCAAGTAAAAGTTTGTAATCTTGTGATTCACTTCAGTGCTTGTTGGTTTTGTTCATGGCTTAGAATGTTTTTATGAAGGATTTTATGAAATCCCTATGAAAGAAATGAATGGGGAAAAATACTTTCATAACCAAGATGTCTGGAAAAGTGGCCACGCACTGTTGTGCAGGCAGAACGATGAGGAAATTTACTAAACTTATTACGCTGTTACTGTCTGCCAGACTTGTTGTCTTTACAAGAACTACAGTGAGAAATTGCCAGCTGAGTTTAACACCACAAGAGCAAGACAGGTGAAAGAGAGACAGACAGAGAAAGACAGACACACACACACACACACACACTGTAAACACCACGGGAAACACCTGCTTTCCTCTTACATTTTGACCCTATTCTGTTTCAATTCTCCCCTTCATTTCACTGGTAAACAAATCCGCTGTTGAGTGGTAACACATTTAGGGAAACGCTTATACACAATGCACCGTAAACATACTTTGGTGCGAAGTCATAACAGATGCTGTCAGTCAGCCATTTTGACAGAGAAACCAAACTGTTGCTCTTCTAAACTGTATGAATGCTCGCACTGTATGTGTCTGTCAGAGGTCTGCCACTTTGGGGGTGTATGTAAAATGTACAGCATTGTGGTTGTCTTCAGGATGCTATATAACAGTAGTTCTGAACTAGTTCTGCTTGATTCAATTTCTTAAAGGAATATTCCAAGTTATAAACAAGTTGAGCTCAATCGACAGCATTTGTGACATAATGATAATTACCACAAAAATTATTTTGACTCGTCCCTACTTTTCTTTAAAAGCAAAAATCGAGGTTACAGTGAGGCACTTACAATGGAAGTGAATGGGGCCAAATTTTGGAGCGTTTCAAGGCAGAAATCTGAAGCTTATAATTTTATAAAAGCACTAACATTAATTATTTAGTTAAAACTAATGTATTATATGAGCTGTAAAGTTGTTTAAATCGTCATTTTAGGGTTTTAAGGTTTACGGCGTTACGTCGTCATGTCAACGAAGTTATAAAATTGCATATAACTTTACACAGAAAAGGTTTCTAAGCGATTTTATCACATTAGAATTATGTTAACACGCAGATTGTTTACGTCTTGTGGCTATACTTTTGAAACAGTGAGTATTTTAACCTTTACATATTGGCCCTATTCACTTCCATTGCAAGTGCCTCACTTTAACTTCGATTTTTTTTGTGGTAATCAACATTATGAGCATACAGGGTTATACCTGAAATATACTGATAAACTGTCATTAAAGTGAAAAAATGGGGGATTTTTTGTGTTTTTACAGAAGTATCTGTCGCAGCTGGCGGAGGAAAGTCTTTTGAACTTCCACATGGAGTCACCAAACACTGAATGAAGCTAAAGTGAGACTCACGGGAAGACACCATTGCTGGGAGATTCTGAACAAAGCCATGGAGAGTGAGACAAAGAGACACCAATCACTTGGATCCCCTGTATGCTCAAGAATTTCAAGAATATCAATAAAACAATGAAAAATAAGAAAAACACCTTAAATTGTAAAGAAACCGTTCACAGTTATGTTATCCTTTACTCACTAACACCTATGTCTATGACACAAGATGGTGTGTATGTGTTTATCCGGTGTAGTCCAGGTATTTTTATTACACTGTAAACAATATGTATCAAAATGTGAAATGCACTGATAAGTGTAGTGTTTACATTATTTGCATATGTTTATTGCACCTCATTCATACTCTAAAGCTTTCATATATTTTGTTTTTACTCTGTGTTGGACAAATATATACTTCAGATTTTTAAGAAGTGCCTAATTTAAATTTGAAGGGATGTAAAATTATCCTCAGGTTAATCAGTGCATACTTGTGAATATTCTGTTGATGCATCCTAAAGGACTGTCTGTATTAGCATCTTTATTTTAGTGTTTCTTTTTAATGCAGGTTTTTTATGCTTGCAAGATTCACAAAGTGCCTTATATTAAAAGTGCAAAACATCTGTTGAACACATAAGAAGAAAAGCTATTTTTATGTAGTATGTTTCGTACTATTTTTCTTTTTGCTGTTGTTGTACACAGAGCTCAGACTATACGGATACTTGAACTGGACCATGTTTATTTATCTGATTTCAGATTTATTTGTGTAAAGATAAAGCTGAGTGTGTGTTAAAATACTGGTATTATTGGAATTTTATTGGAAGATTTTTCCCCCTGATGTTTTATATTCTGGGAATAATGGCATCCCGATTTCTGGAAGAAAAAAATCTGTATAATTGCTTCAGGTTGCTTTGGTGCAAAAATTGAAATAAACATTTTTGGAAAAGAATGCTGCCAGATTAATGGGTTTAGTGAATTATGAACAATAGATTCATAGAGCGACAGATAGAGCGAACGATAGATACATAGAGCGAAAGACAGATAGACAGCGAAAGACAGTGTACAATAGCTAGAGTGAACAATAGATACATATAGTGAACAATAGCTAGAGTGAACGATAGATACATATAGCGAACAATAGATAAAGTGAACGATAGAAAGATAGAGCGAACGATAGATAAAACAATACAGTGAATGATAGAGCGAACGATAGATAGAAAGAGAGCGAATGATAGATAAAACGACAGAGCAAACGATAGAGCTAACAATTGATAGAATGAGAGCGAACGATAGATAGAACGAAAGAGAGAATGATAGAGTGAATGATAGAACAATAGAGCTCACAACAGATAGAAAGATAGAGCAAACGATGGAGCGAATGATAGATGGAATAGAGCAAATGATAGAACAAATGATAGAGCTAACAATTGATAGAACAACAAAGCAAACGACAGATAGAATGATAGAGCGAACGATAGAGTGAATGATAGATAGAACGATAGATTGAATAGAGTGAACGATAGAAACAAATGATAAAAAAAACAATTCAGCAAACGATAGATAGAATGATGCAAATGAGAGCAAACAATGGAGTAACAATTCGATAGAAAGAGCGAAAGGTAAATAGAACGATAGAGTGAGAGATAGAACAAACGATCGATAGAAGGAAAGAGCTAACAATTGATAGAACAATAGAGCAAACGATAGAGCAACAAAATGATAGATAGAAAGAGAGCAAATGATAGATAGAATGATAGAGATAACAATAGATAGAACGACAGATCAAACGATAAAGCAACAAAATGATAGAGTGAGTGATAGAGCTAACAACAGATAGAACGATAGAGCAAATGATAGATAGAACTATAGAGCAAACGAAAGAGCAACAAACGATAGAATGATCACATGAACGACAGATGGAACTAGAGCAAACGATAGAGCAAAAAAACGATAGATAGAAAGAGAGTGAACGATAGATAGAACGATAGAGTTAACAATAAATAGAATGATAGAGCAACAAAATGTTAGATAGAATGATAGCACAAATGATAGAACTATAGAGCAAACGATAGAGCAACAAAACGATAGATAGAATGATCAAGTGAATGATAGATGGAACGATAATGCTAACAATAGATAGAATGATAGAGCAAATGACAGAGCAACAAAACGATAGATCGAAAGATAGAGCGAATGATAGAGTGAACGATAAAGTTAACAATAAATAGAACAATAGAGCAAATAATAGATAGAACTATAAAGCAAACGATAGAGCAACAAAACAATAGAATGATCACGTGAACGATAGATGGAACTATAGAGCAAATGATAGAGCAACAAAATGTTAGAATGATAGCGCAAATGATAGAACTATAGAGCAACAAAACGATAGAATGATCATGTGAACGATAGATGGAACTATAGAGCAAACAATAGAGCAACAAAACGATAGATAGAATGATCAAGTGAATGATAGATGGAACTATAGAGTGAACGATAACGCTAACAATAGATAGAATGATAGAGAAAACGACAGAGCAACAAAATGATAGATAGAAAGATGGAGCGAATGATAGAGTGAATGATAGATAGAACGATAGAGTTAACAATAAATAGAACAATAGAGCAAACGATAGAGCAACAAAACGATAGAATGATCACGTGAACGATAGATGGAACTATAGAGCAAATGATAGAGCAACAAAATGATAGATAGAATGATCAAGTGAATGACAGACAGAACTATAGAGCAAACGATAGAGCAACAAAACGATAGATAGAATGATCAAGTGAATGATAGATGGAACGATAATGCTAACAATAGATAGAATGATAGAGCAAACGACAGAGCAACAAAACGATAGATCGAAAGAGAGTGAATGATAGAGTGAACGATAGTTAACAATAAATAGAACAATAGAGCAAACGATAGAGCAACAAAACGATAGATAGAATGATCAAGTGAATGATAGATGGAACTATAGAGTGAACGATAATGCTAACAATAGATAGAATGATAGAGAAAACGACAGAGCAACAAAATGATAGATAAAAAGATGGAGCGAATGATAGAACTATAGAGCCAACGATTATTGTTCTATCTATCATTTGCTCTATTGTTCTACAATAAATAGAACAATAGAGCAAATGATAGATAGAACTATAGAGCCAACGATAGAGAAACAAAATGTTAGATAGAATGATAGATGGAACTATAGAGCAAACGATAGAGCAACAAAACGATAGATCGAAAGATAGAGTGAATGATAGAATGATAGAGTTAACAATAAATAGAACAATAGAGCAAACGATAGAGCAACAAAACGATAGATCGAAAGATAGAGTGAATGATAGAACGATAGAGTTAACAATAAATAGAACAATAGAGCAAATGATAGAGCAACAAAACGATAGATCGAAAGATAGAGTGAATGATAGAACGATAGAGTTAACAATAAATAGAACAATAGAGCAAACGATAGAGCAACAAAACAATAGATTGAAAGATAGAGTGAACGATAGATAGAACGATAGAGTTAACAATAAATAGAACAATAGAGCAAATGATAGAGCAACAAAATGTTAGATAGAATGATAGCACAAATGATAGAACTATAGAGCAAACGATAGAGCAACAAAACGATAGAATGATCACGTGAATGACAGACAGAACTATAGAGCAAACGATAGAGCAACAAAACGATAGATAGAATGATCACGTGAATGACAGACAGAACTATAGAGCAAACGATAGAGCAACAAAACGATAGAATGATCATGTGAATGACAGACAGAACTATAGAGCAAACGATAGAGCAACAAAAGGATAGATAGAATGATCACGTGAATGACAGACAGAACTATAGAGCAAACGATAGAGCAACAAAACGATAGAATGATCACGTGAATGACAGACAGAACTATAGAGCAAACGATAGAGCAACAAAATGTTAGATAGAATGATAGCACAAATGATAGAACTATAGAGCAAACGATAGAGCAACAAAACGATAGAATGATCACGTGAATGACAGACAGAACTATAGAGCAAACGATAGAGCAACAAAACGATAGATAGAATGATCATGTGAATGACAGACAGAACTATAGAGCAAACGATAGAGCAAAAAAATGCTAGAGCAAAAACGATAGATAGACAACAATTGCTTGAGAGCTAATGAGAACAATAGATAGAGCCAATAGATTGAGCTAATGATAGAAAGATAGACAAAGCAAATGACAGACAGACAGACAGACAGATAGATCTAACAAACAGTAATAGCAATAAATGCATAAGGATGGTAAGAGCATTGTTTTGAATTTGTATGTTAGTGATGTCTTTTCCCTTACAAAGACATTTCCTGAATAAAATTAAATCATTTTTCCCATCAACTATTTTTTTAATGGGTCAGTTAAATAATAGCACAGAGTGACTTCATGCTCATCTATGCGCAAACTATTACATAATGATTTCTGCCGTTCCAGTGACGAACACCGGGCGGCGGAACAAGCCGAGCTTTACCGAACACCCCGTCGAAAATGCGAGAAAGACCTGCCTCATCGCATCTTATTTATCATTGGCCACTTAATAATCCGCCTCCATTATTCTAGCCAATCAGAAAGCTCAGAGGAAAGTATTACGCTATCGAGTTGCTGGGCAGAGAACACAAAATCAACATCCACGGAGAGTACGTGCGAACTTGAACTACGCGATAGAGCAGGTTAGCAGGATATGTCCTTTATTGTCTATTTGTTGTTTTAAATGGACATCTTTCGCGATTTATAAGAGTTCAATTAAAGTTGAGTTGCCTGCGGCATCAATTTAAGTAAAAGAACAGCGTTTGTTCGTTTCTCGTCGCCAGGCTTTGTTTATGTTTATGTTGCGCTCGTGCGTTTGCGCGTGCACTAATCGCCATTCATTTAATGCATACGCTGCATCACATATATAACGTGTTAATTACAGTTGATGCAAAACATGTGACTTATTTGCCTAAACACTTTGTTTGGGACCGTTAATGATAACTATTCATTGCATTGGGCTTGTGTTATGAGCCAGATGGACGAAGCTGATTGGAGCAGCTGACTGCAGTCCATGTTTTCATTTATTCATTCATTTATTTATTTGTGCTTTGCGCAAAAAGAAGTGTCTTAATGTTATTTTTGACATCCTAGGTGCAAAGACGCAGTTCATACGCTGTAAAACTTCATTTTCAACAATGGCAACGGATTGTGAGGCATGGCTCAATGCAAACCCTGTTGGTAAGTTGAGAGTTATTGCAGTTTGTAGTGGTTTTATGTGCTACTAACTGTTTCTGGGTCAGTGCTGTAGAAATATTTGGTATTTGTCGTGATAAGTGTGTGCAAAGTTGTCAAGGTCAAGAGTAATATGTTTTTACTCTCACAAAGGCTGGTTTGCTATTGCAGGGCTCCAGACTAAAAAATGATTTGGGAGCCATTGGCTGTTTTTAGTCGCCAAATCACAGAATTGCTCTATTTCAGTAGAAAGCAGAAGAAAAAATGACAGCTGATAACCCATTAATCAGAGGTTTAATAAACAGTATATATAGTTGATAAGATACGTTTGCATTCACTTTTGTCTCATAAATGTTCACACCCCTTTCATAATTTATACAAATATAAGAGATGAAAAGTTTTCTTTAGTACTGCTTTTCAGAAAATACATTACAGATAATTGCATAAAGTATAATATGCATATAGTAATGTGTTGCCTTCTTGAGGTCAGTGAATGTTTGCACGTTTTGTTATGGTTGTGTATGAGTCCCTCAATGGTCCTAAGTATTAAAAGATGGATCTCATATATTTATATATATATACACACACACACACACACACACACACATAGCTGTGGAAAAAAATGAAGAGACCACTGCAAAATTATCAGTTTCTCTGGATTTATTGTTTGTAAAATAATCAATGATTTCTTTTGCTTTCTAGGTACAATTCTAGACAGGATAAAACATCTGCTGATTAGCAGTGCTGGCTAGTAACAGATTACATGTAAACTGGATTATGTAATCAGATTACAAAACTCAAATTCTTGTAATTACATTTTAAAATAATTCTAATCCGATTAGTTACATTTTATGGATTACATGATTACATATTAATCAAAGGCAGTACATTGTTCATAATCCTCTTATTTCTCATTTTTTAATTCTAAATCAGCCCACAGCAGATATAAATTCGGTAAATTTGAGTGTTTTTGAATGGAGGGGGGGGAATTGTATACACAGACCTAATACTAACCACCATCCACACCTTGATCATCATGATCCTCCACAAATTTCACAGTGGGTGCGAGACACTGTGGCTTGAAAGCCTCTCCAGGTCTCTGTCTAACCATTAGATGACCAGGTGGAGGATCGGTGATGATCTGGGGGTGCTTCAGCAAGGCTGGAATCAGGCAGATTCGTCTTTGTGAAGGATGCATGAATCAAGCCAAGTACAATGTTATCCTGGAAGAAAACTTGCTTCCTTCTGCTCTGACAATGTTCCCCAACTCTGAGGATTGGTTTATCCAGCAGGACAATGCTCCATGCCACACAGTCAGGTCAATCAAGGTGTGGATGGAGGACTATCATATCAAGACCGTGTCATGGCCAGCCCAATCTCCAGACCTGAACCCCACTGAAAACCTCTGGAATGTGATCAAGAGGAAGATGGATGGCCACAAGCCATCAAACAAAGCCGAGCTGCTTGAATTTTTGCAGCAGGAGTGGCATATTAGTCACCCAACAGCAATGTGAAAGACTGGTAGAGAGCATGCCAAGACGCATGAAAGCTGAGATTGAAAATCAGTGTTATTCCACCAAATATTGATTTCTGATCTCTTCCTCAGTTAAAACATTAGTATTGTGTTGTTTAAAAATGAATATGAACTTGTTTTCTTTGCATTATTCGAGGTCTGAAAACACTGCATCTTTTTTGTTATTTTGACCAGTTGTCATTTTCTGCAAATAAATGCTCTAAATGACAATATTTTCATTTGGAATTTGGGAGAAATGTTGTCCGTACTTTATAGAATAAAACAATAATGTTCATTTTACTCAAATACATACCTATAAATATTAAATCCAGAGAAACTGATAATTTTGCAGCAGTCTCTATAGAGCTGTGACTATGCACTATTTAGCATGATTACGCAAGAATAAGGTGTTGGAGTGATGGCTGCTGTCTAGATTTGATCAAATGACTTTTTTCCAATAGTGATGGTGCTGTTTTTTACATCAGTAATGTCCTGACTATACATTGTGATCAGCTGAATGCCACTTTGGTGAATTAAAGTACCAATTTCCTTCTGAAACAGCAAAATCTGTACATTATTCCAAACTTTTGGCTGCCAGTGTATATATGTGTGTGTGTGTGTGTGTGTGTGTGTGTGTATATGTGTAATATATATATATATATATATATATATATATATATATATATATATATTTAAATTGTTTTAAAATATTGCCATGATCTTTCTTTACTGTTAACAGATGGCCCTGACACAGAGACTACAAGAGTGCAAATTGAATGAAGTCACAGATGCAGTTTATTGTGCTTCTCCAATCCCACTCAATAACCATAAGAAAAAAAACTGGCACACAATACGTGACTTAATTATAAAGAAGCCCGAAATACACATGGGACTCTTATTTTGAAATGTCTGCACTCCCAGTTGTGAACACACTGACGGATGAGTCAGTGAATCTGATTCAAACTGCTAACCTGAGCTCCTGAGTTCAAACCCTCAGTTCTTTTTGGGTGATTCATGAAAAAGATCCGGTTCAAATGAGTCATTTGTTCATGACTCTCTCGCGCTGGGTTTGTTGTTGTGTGCGGTGCAGCGTGCTCGTCATCACAACAGAACGGGTGAAAAGTGGCGTGATACGCACTGGTGCACGCTCCACCATTTGATTTATTCAAGAACTCGCAAGATGATATTTTACGAAACCGCATATGAACGCACACAACCCGACTGTCGCCAGTGGCAACTAGATTTTAAATTATTCTCGCAATCAATTATTTTTGGACGCATTTGCGACCATTTTAGTCGCAGTCTGGAGCCCTGTATTGTACATTTTTTCATTTATGCATTTAGCTGTTTTTTTTTTTTTTTTTTGTAATCCCAAGTGAATTACATTGAATTGAAGGTTTTCATTTTATTAGTATGTTTTATTAGAATTGAATCCACAATCTTGGCATCACCATATGAGTTACATCATTTTAAACAAAAGTTCAGAAAGGCGCCCCAAAAAAAATTTTTTTTTGCCATTTGTTTTTTTTTAGTAAATTGCTAATGCAACACCTATTTTCATATTATATATGTTTAAAATGTCTTGTACTAGATATTTGAAATCCTCTGATGCACATTCTTTTTCAAAAGCTGATCATCTGCATCACGATTTGCAGCTTCCCACCAATAGTCTTAACATAGTTGTCATCCTTTCTTTCCACAGAGGCTGCCGATACAAATGACTCCTTCCCCTCCGGAGACGAGGAGAGCACCTTTACTAGAAACGTTGACAATGAGGTCAATGGAAACTGGATAGCGGCCTCCACAGGCACCATTCACGAGGCAAGACTCAAAGCCAAGGTGAAGAGACGTCTGAGGAAGAACTCCTCCCGGGATTCGGGCCGGGGCGACTCGCTCAGCGATAATGGGGAAGTGGTCCGGTCTGCGGTTCCACCCACCAGTCCTAAGGGCAGGCTGCTTAACAGGAGGTCAAGGATGAGGAAGGGACGAGGACTGCCAAAGAAAGGTATTCTGTTTTCTCTCAGGAATGCAGATATTTTGGTTAAACTGAAGTTCTGGAATGCACATAAATACCAATAAGTTGAACTTGGACATCTGGAATTTGTAGCTGATTATTTGTTTTGTGCTGGTGGAAAGTTCTGGAAGTCCAGTGCATGTGGGGGTAGGTTTCATTTACATGGCTGTAGAGTAAACGCAAGGGTAGCTAAATATTTGCAGAAGCCATATATAGTTTATGCTTTTGTGTTCTGTGTGTAACGAGATATACAGTAAGGTCCAGTATTTATATTTTACATTATATTTTACATAAAAGTTCCATTACAAATTATATTGTCAGCATAACAATTTGAGTGAAAAGCTGAATTGAATTTTGGGATAGGAATTTGCTTTAATGTCAGCATAGACTCAAATTTGTGCCAAACCTAATGATCCATGTTATCCAGCATGACTTAAAGGAATAGTTCACCCAAAAAGAAAATTTGCTGATAATTTACTCACCCTCAGGCCATCCAAGATGTATCTGATTTTCTTTCTTCATCAAAACAGTATTTTAGACTTTTAGGATTTCATTTCAGGCCTCCTCCTCTAAACAATGCAAGTGAATGTCCTCCATTTTTTGATGGTCCAAAATGCATATTTAGGGTGCATCAAAATAATCCACACGACTCCAGTTGACAAATAAAGTTCTTCTGAACGCAAACGATTTACTGTTTTGAGAAACAAAACAATACTTATATACATTTTAACTACAAATGTTCTTCTGTACATCTCTGTGACGCGCTCATGAGAGGGATGACTAAGCTCGTTGGTAAGGACACGTGGAGGAGGAGTCAGGAAGTGCGTCATTGTTTACAAGAGAAACTTGTGCCGTTCACAAACCAAAACAATTTCAAAACAATATAATATAAAATGAAAAATCATTTCCAAACAATAATACAAAAAAACGATGTAAACAATGACGCGCTTCCTGACTCCTCCTCCACGTGATGTGTGACCTTACCAACATGCTTACATCATCCCTCTCATGAGCGCGTCACAGAGATGTATAGAAGCGAACATTTGTAGTTAAAAGTATATAAGTATTGTTTTGAGTAAAAATTATTTTGAGTAAAATATATCTGAAATATATTCCCATTCATATTTTACTTTTTTTTTTTTTTTTTTTTTGTGCACCTGGGTGACTAGGATGAAATTGTTCAGTCATGACTTCCTGTTTGACAGGGATATAAATATGAGGTAACACACAGGCCAAATTCCCTTAATCATCAATCACAGTGTTAGACTAAAGAATGTAGTTCTGATGTGTGGCAAAAGGTTGTCGAGCTTCACAAAATGGGAAGTGGCTATAAGAAAATAGCCAAAGCATTGAAAATGCCCATTTCCACCATAAGGGCAATAATTAACACGTTCCAATCAACTGGAGATCTTAAGAATTGGCCTGGAAAAGGACGCATGTCTATATTGTCTCCACACACAGTGAGAAGGATGTTCAAGTGGCCAAAGAATCTCCAAGGATCACAGCTGGAGAATGGCAGAAATGAGTTGGTCTCAAAAATATCAGACATCACCACAAGTTGTTTGGGAGGGTTTCAAGAAAAAAGCCTCTGCCCTCATCCAACAACAAACTCAAGCGTCTTCAGTTTGCCAGACACTACTGGAACTTCAAATGCGACCGGGTTCTATGGTCAGATGAAACAAAACAAAAAAGAGCTTTTTGGCAGCAAACACCAGAGATGGGTTTGGTGCACACAGAGATGAAATACCCAATGCCCACAGTTAAATATGGTGCTGGATCTTTAATGTTGTGGGGCTGTTTTTCTGCCAGAGGTCCTGGACATCTTGTTCGGATACATGGCATCATGGACTCTATCATATACCAACAGATAAAAAAATCTAAACCTGACTCCCTCTGCCAGAAAGCTTACAATGGACCTTGGCTGGATCTTCCAGCAGGACAGCGATCCAAAACAAACATCAAAATCAACACAAAAATGGTTCACTGACCACAAAATCAAGGTTCTGCCATGGCCATCCCAGTCCCCTGACCTGAACCCCATAGAAAATGTGTGGGGTGAACTGAAGAGGAGAGTCCACCAACATGGACCTCTGAATTTGAAGGATCTGGAGAGATGCTGTATAGAGGAATGGTCTCAGATCCCTTGCCAGGCGTTCTCAAATCTCATTAGGCATTATAAGAGAAGACTCAGAGCTGTTAACTTGGCAAAGGGAGGTTGCAGAACGTATTGAATAAAAGGGTGCCAATAAGAGAAAAATATTTGTTTAATAATGAGATATTTCCCATTTCAATTATTTTACTTCAATTAAAGGTTAGATTTTTGTGAATTCTTTGAATGAAAGATCAAAAGGATAAACAATGCAGATTTTTTTTTTCTTTGCTCATATTTACCAAGGGTGCCAATATTTTACCACTGTATATCTGGCAGTTGCAACTTGTTTCTCATAATTGTGAGTTTAGATCTCACAAACTTTTTTTGTAATTGTTAGTAATTCACACAATTCTTATCGTAATTGTTGCAAGTTTATATATTGCAGTTGTGACTATTTCTTGCAATTACAAGAGTTTATATCTTGTAATTATGAGAAATAAAGTCACAATTGTAAGATATAAAGTCAGTTACCTTTTTTCGTTTCTGTGGCGGGTTCAAGGCACCATAGATTCTTAAATATCTCTTATTCATTTATGGCATTAATCCTTTGTTTAAAAATTTTCTGTTTAAACTTGGTTTATGTCCATGTTTTTCAGTAGGGGGAAAAAAATCCCAGAATTTTAAATGTGGTTTGAGACATTTATGAATGTGTGTTTGTGTGTGTTGGATTGGCTTGAGTCCAAGTCCCTGGTATGTGGCAAAGCTCCGTTTTAGCCCTGCATCCTCAATAGTTTTAAACCAATTAAATGGCAAACAAACAGCAGAGCGGTCCTTTCTGCTTAAGCACGCATGTCCGCGTGCCCTCTTTACAAACTGACACACTTCACAAACCAAACTCATCCCAAATAAACGCATTTATTCATAACGGACATTCACACCCATTCATTCACTATACACACTCACGCAAATTTACTTTGCCAATTGATGGTCTGTTGTATAGGGTTGAATGCCCCTGAGTGCAACAGACCAGAATTGATTGAAAAGGCTAGCCTGCAGAAATGGCCCACATATAGTCAGACAAAGACAGACAGAGCTACATTAAGGATGCGAGGATACGGCCTGCAGAAAACTCATTTGCTGTTGTGTAACAGTCTTCACTCTCTTTGTGTCTGACTGTGATCATTTAATCATCTGAGATATAAGATTATATGATGGGTAGGAAATTTCATGTGTTTTAGCAGAGACTGAGTCGTGGTTGCCTCTCCTGACCTCTCTACCTCCTCCCCCATTCCGACTCCACCCTTTGTATGATCACCCACAATATGACTTAATGGGATATTTTCTCTTTGAGTCTCTCTGGCTTGGCACAGTCGGCTCTGTCCACCCCATTCCTGTTACATAACTTCTGGTTAAGTCAGCCTGCAGGGCAGGAGTTCCTGTTGACATATTTTGTCCAGAAACCTGATATCACAGCAAAATTATTCCTGGTTTGGAAGTGCAGTGCTTTTTTCTAAAGCCTTTCGTGTTGAACACAGTAATGCAATCCTATGCACATATGCACAGCATCCATAAAAAGGCCTGAAAGTGGATTACGACATATTGACTATCTTCTTTGGAGGCTTTGCACTCAGGCTGAGCTGATGTCTGTAATGTTGTTTTCCCAGTCACTCTCAAAGGCCCATAAATCTGAGATCTCATCTGAAATCATGTGAAATAAATTGTACAAAAAATATTTTAAGAGCCTAAGAGCCTGACACAGCTGGAAAGGAAGATAACAACGTAGCTCGCACTCCAAAAGAAAATGTCGGAGAAAAATAACTTCGGAAAATTCATTGAACACAAAGTGAGACGGGCCTTTTTTTTTTCTTTTTTTCTTTTACTAAGTTAAAGACTGTTTGGATTTCTTCATGTCTTTAATGTTCATAAGCACATGCCTAGTACAACTCGAGCCAAAAGCTGAATAGTTAAGAGCTGTTAATTGCATTAATTGATAATAAATGGATACTGTAAGAAATCTGTTTTTTTATTTGGTGACCGTGTAAACAGCCATAGACATCTCAACATATGAGTTCATAGTTAAAAGTCCTGTGTTATGCACCAAATCTGAATTTTTTCCTGGTTCTTAATTGGATTTGACTAATTCTGGACTCTTGTAGCCTCCATGTCTGTGCCTGTCACAGTAAGTTAAGACAAAAAAATTTTAACATACAATTAATCCATTTTAAAAACTTTCGGCTGATTAATCTGTTATCGGCCTTATCGGCAAAATCCAATAGAGGTAGACCGAAATATCG
Organism: Myxocyprinus asiaticus; assembly: GCF_019703515.2. Taxonomy (NCBI): domain Eukaryota; kingdom Metazoa; phylum Chordata; class Actinopteri; order Cypriniformes; family Catostomidae; genus Myxocyprinus; species Myxocyprinus asiaticus. The sequence goes on along the minus strand of NC_059392.1, from coordinate 25,788,926 downwards.
GTTTTACAGATTAATCGGTGCCAATAGTTGCTTTTTGGAACTATCGGTTATTTACTTAATTCATGCCGATATATATATATATATATATATTTTGTTTTTATTTTTTTATTATTCCTCTGTGTTCCTCTGATAATTGTGTTTCAGGCTTATTGTTAAACGTCACACGTTATGCATCCAATATTTTTTTTCTGATTATCATTGGGATTATCATTTTGGTTAAAAAATAAACTACATCTGGGATTTTATTCATTTTGGACTCTGGCCTCTCTGTCTGTGCTGACTTAAATGTTGTAACATGAATCGGTTTTAAAATCTATCAGCCGATTAATCGGTTATCAGCCTTTTCCACCACCTTAGTTATCGGTATTGACAAAATCCACTATCGGTCAACCTCTAGTCTGTTATTAGTCACTTATCCAAATAATCACTAGTTGCAGCCTTGGAGAATATGATGGGTTAGAATCGGTTTCTTTTCAGAATCAATGTGACACTTGTGGTTAGAGCTCACTCTACACATATCAAGATGATGTCACCAGCTGTGACGTAAAGGGCACCAGCTTTGTTTTGTGGAATTATTTCAGAGGGGTTGTCCCTATGTGGTTTACATAACAATGGCAGGAACAGTATGTACTTTCACTTCAGTAGGAGGCACTGATAGAGTTGCACATTTTTTGTTCATGATGTCATTTTAAAGTTCCCCTAATGCATTTTATTCATTTTGAAAAGGAATTTGAATGTATTTATGTATTGTCATTTCTCAAATCCTTATTTTTGTTTCTTTACCATAGGTGGAGCGGGCGGTAAAGGTGTGTGGGGTACGCCTGGTGAGGTTTATGACGAAGACGAGGTCGATTTCAAAGATCCCAATTACGATGCGGAACAGGTACGGTTACACTGCATTCTGACTCGCATCGCATGCTTGTACGAAGGCCCAGGTGGAATCTGCAGACTTCTACTGCATTTTCTGCGCTGATATTTTGGCAGAATCTGTGGAATAGATTTAAACAATAACAAAAATGTGTTAAATCGCAGTAACTACATTTTGCATTCCATACGCATTTGAATGCACAAGACCGAAAAGGCAAACTTATGCTGAGAAATTTTTTCTTTCTGCTGTGTTTGAAAGTTTGGCCAAATTTGACATGTGAATTTGAATAACCAGAAGAAGCATGACCAATAGAAGATGGAAATTCTTTAACAACCTATTGTGTTCCTTCAGGAAAATTGCGTGTATGAGACTGTCGTCCTACCGCTGGACGAAGAGACCTTCGAGAAGACGGTCACTCCTATCGTTCAAGAGTACTTTGAGCATGGTGATGCCAATGAAGTGGCGGTGAGTTGTATCTGCTGAACACGGATGGAAAGGATTTCATTTGTTGAATTATGATTTCATTTTATGACTGTTTGTGTTGCATATCGTGAGGGTTCAGGATTTGACATTAGATATCTAATCAGATATAAAGGATGTTTGCTCTGTTTCCACAGGAATTGCTTGCCGAGATAAACCTGGGCGGTATGCGCGGTGATGTGCCTATGCTAGCTGTGTCGCTAGCACTTGAGGCGAAAGCCAGCCACAGAGAGCTGACATCACAACTGCTCAGTGAACTCTGTGGTCGTGTACTCGCGACCACTGACGTGGAGGCCTCCTTCCACAAACTGCTCAAAGAGCTACCTGACCTGGTGCTGGACACACCAGGTGCTCCACAGGTAACACTCTGGATATAATATGCATATGTTTAAGCGGTCTATTGTAAGGTGTGCGTAGATGCACTTTGCCCTTTTAAGGACCTTGATAACTCTTGGTTAGTGGTGTTTGCGAAAGCAAGCATCACTATTACTATTGCTCATACTTGGGATTAGGAATTTGAAGAAACCCCTAATCTTAATTATTAAACTTGGTGTGTAACTGGTTTGTGCTATGGATATGAATGATGCTTTAAATTTATGGCTTGTTGAGGTTGGAGTTGCATCATTACTTTTTTTTTCAAGGGATCAGAATTACGATTTATGCATGGCTGACAAATGATGGAATTTGTTTTTCTTGAAAGTCATAAATTCCCAGCATGGTGCCATTTCCAGCACATCTCCGATTCTGTATTGTGTTTAATAGAATTTCATGATGGAAATGATGCTGATGGAAATGACATTTTTAATGTTTTTCAAAGTAAAATAGTCTCCTCTGTCTTGCTATGATTAATTTCATTGCTTATGTATCCGAAATACTCTAAATTAAATAATATTTTCACACTTCTTGTTTAATTTGCCAAAATTACATCTTAATTGGACATGACGGCCAATAAAAAATATTCTGCTCACAAGTGATATTTACTGTAACTTTTCATCAAACATCACTTGTCTCATATTTCATCTCAAGCATGCTCATCATTGACACTTTTGTTGGCTTTGTTAGCAAGTATACTAACGTTTGAAAAATTTTATTAGGGGCAAAATTGTTTGGTGTTGTGGAAATGACGGCACAAGAATGGGACAGTTATATTTTTTCTAAATTAATAGAGATGATTTTCACACAATCAATATAGAAATGGTTGTTTTTGTTTATATCATTGTAGTTTTAAACATGTAGTTATTTGTATTTTTATAATGGATTTTCCTTGTTTAATATCAAGTATGTTTATCCAAAAATAAATGATTATGGCATGATTACAGCTAGTTTCCAATTAGGTTTAAATGAGTTGAAATCTGAATTTGTTTTGATAAATCAACCCCTGGGCCATGAAATTCTCAGAAGTTGAAGAAACGCATATATAAGAATCGGAATATCTTAAGACTGTTATCTTTTTGCAATCACCTAGATTTACCTTAGCAACCACAAAGCCCTAGCAACCACCCATAACACCTTCACATAGTGGCCAGTTTTGCATTGGCAAGCTCCACTTGCATTTTCTCCAGAAAAATGGTCCCAATAAAGTTCCCGACGTGGTCTTCTGGTGTTGTAGCCCATCCTCCTCAAGGTTCAACGTGTTGTGCATCCTAGGTTCTGAGCTCAAACCAGTCTGGGCACGTTTCCCAAAAGCATAATAAGCCTAAGTAGATCGTAGAAACCATTTGTACCAATGGTCTCTGCGATCAACTTAAGCTTGGGATGCTTTTGGGAAAGCTGCCCTGGCCATTCTCCTTTGACCTCAATCATAACGAGGCGTTTCCGTCCGCAGAACTGCCGCTCACTGGATGTTTTTTGTTTTTGGCAGCATTCGGAGTAAATTCTAGAAACTGTTGTGTGTGAAAATCCCAGAAATACTCAAACCAGCCCGTCTGGCACCAACAATCATGCCACGCTCCAAATCACTGAGATCACATTTTTCCCCATTCTGATGGTTGATTTGAACATTAACTGAAGCTCCTGACCCGTATCTGCATGATTTTATGCACTGCTGCCACACGATTGGCTGATTAGATAATCACATGAATAAGGAGGTGTACAGGTGTTCCTAATAAAGTGCTCAGTGAATGTAGAAACAACACAAACGCATTGTAAACTAGAAGTTTAGAGGCATTGGTTTAATTGTTGCTCTGTAACATTTTGCACAGTTTTTAAGCTCTGGTGTGTCTTCCTCTGTGTCAAATGTTTATTTAGCTGAAAGTGAGTTGGCTCATCTGCGGTTAACAATGAAAACTGTGTGGTTTCTGTGTAGAGCATGTCAGGTGGTGCAGATCAGCCAGTCAGAAGAGACTTCGATAGAAACACCAGAGCTCGTGCTTTTGTCTTGCTGTGTACAGAATGCTGTGTCAGCGCTGTACCTCCAAACACCCTCTCTGCTGTACAAACACATTTACCCAACCATCTCCTCTCATCCCTCACTCCATACACGAGTGCAAATATTGTTCAGGTGGTAGAATGTAAAAACACCAGAGATGCTGGCTTTGGCTAATTCAGCTGTGCCCTTAAAGAAAATGTTCACCAAAAAATGAAAATTCATTTTACCAACATATGAGGTGTATTACTGCATTATCTGAAACGTTCTCTTTACGGTAGAACACACAAAATACCAATGGTATTTCAAAAATGTGCCATTGCTCATTTCCAAAGTCTCGATAAGGAACTTCGAGGTTGTTTTATATTTTCAAGTGAACTTCTGCTGCTTTAACTGATTTCAGTTCCTTTTTTGGATTCCAGTTCAAAACAATGAGCTCATGGGGCCTGAGGCACATAGAATGTTTTTGTGTAAACAAAAAAAGATCGAGTTGCTTTGAGTGGAAAGCTCCTAGATTGGAAAAGAATAAAATCCAGTACCTGTTTTTTGTTTTACAGATGCTTGGCCAGTTTATTGCTCGAGCAGTTGCGGACAACATCCTGCCCAAAAGTTTCATAGATGGCTACAAAGGACGAGTGGATTGTGAATACGCCAGGTATTTAGGATGTTTTAATTTTAGTGGGTCTTAAAGGTTAAGTGTGTCATTTTGTTCACGTTAAAATACTTTCTCCTGTAAGTCATTATAGCCTAGACCTAGAAGTAATTTGTAGGTTTATTCCACCGGAAATGAAAGCTGATTTAATTTCTGCGCCCGTAGCGCCACCAAACAAAATTGCAAAAATAAACAAAACTCAGCTTTCTGAATACGCCCCTCTTCTTCCATTGATCAGAAAAACAGATATTCCTGCCCCCAACTCACGCTATTGATCGAGTCAATGTTATTGTCTCTCTTGAGTCGGGTCACTCAAAACAGAGCAATTTTTGATAGCACCACAGTGTTTACAGCTTTCAAGAAAATGAACTTATGAATGACTTACTTACGGTTGTCTCTGAATATTAAGCTGGGATAGGAGTAAGTATTTTGATACAGGAAAAAGTTACATACTTAAGCTTTAAAATGTTTTTTGAGCATCTCAACCAGCCCGACATAGCAAAATTGGCTCAACCAATGGAGTGAGATGGGGTGGGACTATCTGTTTGGTGACCAATGGCAGATGAGGGAATTTCAAGAAACCTATTTTAAAAACAGTAGTTATTTTTGCAGTAGAGCGCAATGGTTGGGTTCCGTAAGTAAAATTCCCATTTATTTTTCCATAGGGGAATTGATATTCAACGATGAACTTATAAACCTTTAAAGACAGACCTACGGTGAGCTCTGAGTTTGTGAATCGATGGCATATGCGTCTACTGAAGCCATCACTCTTATGTCAACTTCATTTAAAAATAATATTGTTTAATAGTTGAATTCCTCAAGAAGAACTAAACTACCCATGAATCCTGAGGAGAAAATGTACCAATCAGAGAACTGCGACAAACCAAGCACACCGAAAGAGCTCTGCAGAAACCGGCCACTCCCATGATGCACTGTGAATGATGCAGTCGAGTCAAACTCTTAAACTACATAAAGGTTTTGTAATACATTTTAAAAACATGATTTCTATACTTATAATCAATAGTTTCCTATTTTTCCATCGTTTTTAATTCGATAACGGCATTTGCAATGCTTCATGGGATTGTAGTTCATTCCCTCATTACAGACGTTAAGTACACAGTCTTGTAACTTTCTGATTTTTAAATACTTTTTTGCATCAAAGCAAAGTTTGTAATGTTGTGATTCACCTCTGAGCTGGTTGGTTTGGTTCATGGCTTACAACTCTTAGGAAATCCCTATGGAAAAATGAATGGGCACACTGTTGCAATCTATTCTGTATGAGGCAGAAAGTACGCACTTTACCTTTTGATTGATCGATGTTTGTTTGATTTGTCAGAGCTGCTCTGGATCGGGCAGCTGTGCTGCTGAGAATGAGCCGATGGACCGGCCTTCGCATCGACAACCTCTGGGGCTCGGGCGGTGGCCAGAGGCCTGTCAGTCAACTCATCAAAGAGGCAAGGATGCACCCATTTACTGGCTAAATTACATAACGTCGTCCTTTTGTTTTCGAAAGGGCGAGCTGGAAGACTTGACAGTACATTTAAGCATCAGCACATTCATTCAGCCTCAATAACTCAAGTGTTTGTGAAATGTCACTGATGGATTGCGCAATCGTTGTTGTTGTTTCAGGTTAATCTCTTGCTAAAGGAGTACCTGTTGTCAGGTGACACATTGGAGGCCGAACGGTGCCTGAGAGAACTGGAAGTCCCACATTTCCATCATGAGTTTGTTTATGAGGTAAGAATACCAACAAAAAAGCTGTTTAGGATACTGTAAAGCCTCAAATGATGATTCTGTTTTCGTCATGTTGCTCTTTTTCCGTAACTTTTACAGGCAATTATCATGGTGCTGGAATCTAAAGGCGAAAGAACGCTTCAAATGATTCTGCAGTTGCTGAAGTCTCTCTGCGCCTCAACGATCATCACCGTGGATCAGTTGAGACGGGTATGGTGCCATCTGCTGGTCATCTGAATTATTATGGCTTTAAATGTGCTTGCTCTAATTTGAACATCCTCCTCCTACAGGGATTCGAGAGGGTCTACCTCGATATGGCAGATATCAGTATTGATGTACCGTGTGCTTCTGCGCTCCTGGAGAAGTTTGTGGAACAGAGCTTTAACGCCAGAGTCATCAACAAAAAACTCAGAGACCTCTGTCCTTGTCGGTGAGTTGAAGGAAATTAGTCACTTTAACTGTTGCTCATACTTGCAACAAACCCCTAATCCTTAGTAGTAAACTTTGTGTAACTTGCAATGGAAGTGAATGGGGCCATTCTATAAACATTAAAATACACATGCCACGAGATGTAAACACTATACATGTTACACGATTTTAATGTGATAAAATCAGAGATTTAACGGCATTACATCAATTACCAGATTACAGGGTTTACTGTCATTGTTGTCATGACAACAGATTTGTAGTTGTGGATATAACTTTACATGGATAAATAATTTTATCACACTAAAATCATGTTAACACATGTAATGCTTACGTCTTGTGGCTATACTTAAAAAAAATATATATATATATATTAACGTGTTCGGATTGGCCCCATTCACTACCATTGTAAGTGTCTTACTGTAACTGCAATTTATGTTTAGTGGTAATCAACATTATGCCACAAATGCTGTCGATTTGACCGTAACTTTGAAATTGAACCCATTTCTTTTCCTCTGAATCCAGGGGCCGAAAGAGGTTCATCAGCGAAGGAGATGGCGGGCGCCTTAAACTGGAAAGCTACTGAGTTTAGGACTCCCACAAGCCATTTTCATGGCAGCTGCTCCAGTTTTAACTTTAACTGGCGCTTTATATTTCTTTAAGTTGCTTGTATTTGTCTTGAATGTTTGAAGTACTTAACTTTCCTCCTGTCAGAACACAATTGGACCAAAGTGCCAGGCACTTAAATCTGAAGATGTAATCATCCAATCCTTCTGATATGACTTGTATAAGCTAATCCTGAAAGTGCCACACTTATAATGACTTAAGTCATGCCATGTTTTGTATTCTTGAGTTCACTGCCACTCCTGTTCTCCAGTTAGCAGTGTTTGTAGAGACTTGTGTACAGAGCTTTATAAATGGAAGAGAGAGGACATGTTCCAAGTTCAAAGCTCTTTCTCCCTCCTGGGCTGCTTTTTTTTTTTATATATACTTTGAGTTTATTTTCCCTTTTATTTTTCTCCTTGACCTTTCAAGGATGTCATTTCGGTGGGTCACTGACGAAAGGGCGAAACTGAGCAATGTAAAGCAGCAGGGATAATTTCACAGAACAGTGTCAAGAACATTTATTTTTATATTTCAGTAGAGTGATGGGTGTGAAATGTACCTAACTTGCTCTGTTTAAAATGGTTGACAAATAAATAAAAATTATCATGTTCCTGTTTGTCATCACTGATTATGAGGAATTTTGTGACAGTAACCAGGGGAATCTCAGGAAAAAATGTCCAGGTCAGTTTGCTGGTATTTGATTCTTAATTGTGATTGTCAGAACATTTAGTTGTTATTTTAGTTTTACTATTTTAAGGCTGCAGTTAATGCATTAACCATATTTAAATGATACCAGTAAATGACATTAAATCTCTCAGGGCTATATAGTGGCATTTTTACGTTAAGGAAGGTGGTTTTTTAAACAAAAAAATTTAATTTGTGGGCATTTTAGTTTGTTCCAGAGTCATTATTTTACTTTCAGTTATTATCTTTTATTTTTTATTAGACATCATATTTGACATCAGTTTGACATTTTATTTTGCATTAAGAAAATTAAGCGTAGTATTGTGATGCCTTGTGCATTGTGACATTATTTTCATTAAGTCCCTCCATGTTCTCATTACCATAATGTGAAGGAAAAAAAAGAGATGCAATCCCTTCATAATACACAAATGGGTAGTTTTAAAGAGAAATATATTTAAATATGACAGATACAGAATGAAATGCGCTTACAAATTAGAAAGAATATAAAGCTCATGCAAAATTTCATGCACTCATTAGCTGCCATTTTTGACAAATGCCTTACAGTGATGTCAGAGCAGTTAATTACTGTATATTTACAACCAAAAGCATAAATAAGCTAATGCAAGTATATAGTGTATATCTATCAAATGAACAAACAAAATGACAGATTCAATCCGACAGTTTATTGTTGCTATAAGTTTCAGTAGAGCATACATTAATTGTGACTTGACTATGATATGTGCTGATATTAGGTTGTAACAGAAGCGTGCACTTCATCCCTTGGTAGTGTACCCTACTCAGCCTTTTCTGGTTGCTGTTCCCTAAGAGCCATTTCTTGTTGTTTAATGAGCTCCTGTGCTTCCTGTTGCATCTTCTCCAGTTTCTCCAGCATCACAGACTTCAGAGGGAGAAGTTTGGGTTTGCACAGGACCATGTTGGACACGTCCTCCATGGAAAGCTGACCTGCACAGATGGGATGATGACTGATTAATATAACTAAACAACAATATAAAACCACATGTGGTGGGTGCTTGCAGTAAAACATGGAGAAGTGATCGGTTGTGATCTCTGGTGCTGAGACCAATAGCTGGCCAAAGTTGTTTTTCAGCTATTTTTGTTTTTGTTTGTATTGTTTACTGTAACTCTTGTCGCTGTTATGTGGCATGTCTTTCACCCAGTCTGTATAAGGGTGAGATTGTCAAAGCCTTCATGTGCTGATGCAAGTCTAGGCAAAACACCTTGTTAAAACACTTCAGACTGAAATACTCGCCTTGTTCAGGCAGAACCTCTTTAAACATTGATTTTACTTCAGGCATTGTGCCTCCTCTGGTTAGCTGTTATGTAATGCAAAGGCAGATTCATTCTTATGCATTAATACACAGGAAATCTTAATTTGGATGAATCTCATAAAACATGTCCAGGTCATATTTCACCCCAAAATCAAAAAACAAAAAGTTAGCCATTGAGCTTGTTTTTGCATTATTTCATAACAGTTAAATACATTCCACAGAAAAAAATTACTTTAATGCAATGATTTATTATTAATATCAGTATGAATTAGATGTAATAATTTATTAATATATGACAGTAAATACATTACTGTAATATAACTTTTTTTTTAGACAGTAAAAAGAAGCAACCATGATGTGCTTCTTGAAACTAATGTGAAAAAATAATTTTTAAGACAATTTCTTATGTCTTTCCTTTTATTTTAAAGGACATATTCTTTTTTTTTTTAACATAAAAACAAAATTAACAAGCAGCCTTGACATTCAGCACCCCTCAAACAAGAAACCAAAATATATGCGATAAACAACCAATTCAATCAAAATACAGATATCTTTAGGACCCTCCTTATTTGCATGTTATATGTTCACTAAAGGTTCTTGACAGGTTTCGTGATATTCTCCCATTTAAGTTATTTACATTAAAGGCAATATCAGATTTCTGTTAGTTTGGTGACTAACAAGAAAAAGAATGTGAAAACATGCTGCAGCTTACTGTGCACGTATAAAGACAATTTACTCTAAATAAATTTAGAAAGAACAAAATATTCAGCAGTTCATATATTTGCCGTTTATCTCATCAGCTGGTGTCATACGCACTTCCGGTTTCTTCTACTCGCGCCGCCTCGTGACACTGACATGCTATTGTTTTTGTGTGGAGATTAATTTTATATATATATATATATAAAACAGACAATATTTACATAAAATAAATATTTTAACTTTTCTTAATTAATTTATTAATTTTGTTAAACACTAGGCTACACAATTCAATTTGATGGAATTTTGTTATGAAATTGAAATGTGTAAATATAAAAAATAAGCTGAAATATTTTCTTGACTGAACAGTTAAATGTGTTTGGCTAATGAACGTGGTATGATAATACTTTAGGCTTTATTTGTATGATGGGTAAATACAGGAGTGTAGATTCCAGGGGGGATGGAGGGTGGGGAGGTAACCGCCCCCAATAATTAAAACAATATTTATACCATGATCAATGAAAACATGTAAATTCTTCACACTGTATCCCCCCCAAGCCAAATCTACGCCCTTGGTTAAATATAACATTCGTTAGGCGAAATGCCTGTAGTTCAAACCTGAAATCTGGAGAATCGTAAAATAAAGATCCTTTGCTAAACTCTTATTTATTGATTGATTGTGAAAATTCAGTAATGTCATTATTAATGTCATAGACTGTGTCCGAAACCGCCACATACACTATATAGTGCACTATTTCGTGTGTCGGCCATTTTGTAGTGGTGTCCGAATTCATTCCCTACATCTCATTCCCTACATTTGTTCACTCATTCTTACCCACAATGCAATCTGATTTTGAGTGTACATACGATGTACACTCTCCGACCCCTATTTCCCATAATCCAATGCGATGGCGGCAGAGTGCAAAAGAAAACTGCAAATGGCGGACGCAAACACCAGAGGCGGCAACTTTCACAAATGTAAGTAACTATTTTATTTATAAAAAATACATCTGTATCAAGATATAACGAAGTAAAATTATACATATTGATGGATTAATTTATGATTGGCCACTAACTCCGCTTGAATGCAATTTTTGACTCAGGATTTCACACAGCAAATGATAATTTGTTGGATTGTTCACATATATTATTTATCACATGTAACTACTGTATTCGCATACACTTTAGAAAATAATGTACTGAAGATTTTCTATTGTTTTAGGGACGGGTGAAGACGTAACACATCTCATAATAAGCAGGATGGCCAATGGGCATCTCTTCTCTGGGCACAGGAACGCAGCCCAGCTTGGATTTGAGTGAGTTTGAAGATTACTTTTCCTCAGGAATTAGTAGAGTTCAGTTTCAGTTGATATGTCTAATTAGTAATATTTAAATCATTACGTTATATGCTCTACAGAACTGTACTGAAAGAGATGGGTTTGCTTGGTGTGGTAACCCCTGCCAAAGCTGCCAAAAAGTGGGAAAACTTGAAGAAAACATACAAGGTAAATTCATCTTAATAATATATACAGTTCTGCTTGTAAATGTACATCCTTTGCAGCATCTGCAAGATGTTTTTTTAATGATGCATAAAAGTAGCTTTTTTTTAGTACTGCATTAATGAAGCTATTTGATATCACAGATATGTACATAAAAATAAGGACCAAAAATGACATAAAGGAAGCATTAAGGTAATACATATGACTCCAGTGGTTAAAACTATATCTTCTGAAGCGATCCAATCAGTTTTGTGTGAGAAAAGACCAAACTGTAACTCTTTTTTCACTATCTATCTTGACATCAGCAGTCTCCAAGCCAATCATGATTTCAAGCTCAATTACACTTCATAGTGCTTGATGCATGGCAGAATGCTAGATGGTGCCAGGAAGTGTAATCAAACTTGAAATCTTGGAGACCAGAGCTTGAAATCTAGGACTAGGAGACTGCTTATGTCAAGATTTATAGTGAAAAAGAAGTTAAATTGTTTTTTTTTTTTTTGGTCTATTCTAATCAAAAAGCTATTAGAAAGTCTAACGAATAAACTTTTTGCCGCATGTATGCTTTGCATTGTATGGAGATAAGCAGATCATGTCTCTAAAATATTTTATTTGTGCTCCGTGGAAGAAAGTAAGTCGTACAAGTTTGAGACCACTTAAGGGTGAGTAAATGAAGAGCAAATTATAATTATTGGGTGAACTATTTCTTTAAAACCATACTGAACGACTTTGTGATGTCAGAGGGTTTTTTTTTATATGAAAATGTCATGTATCTCAGTAAGATATATCATTCTCTTCTAAATCATTTTCAGGAGCTAAGGTAGCCACCCACTGGAGTTGGGACTGAATCGGGGGAATCCACTGCAGGAATATGGAAGTGGTACAACCTCATGGATGAGGCAATAGGTGGGAGGCCATCCATTCATCCTCCCATCCTAATTGCCTCATCAGAGGAAAACTCCATTGTTGCTTCAGTGAGTTCCTCTGATTCAGTACCAGAGGAGCCAGAGCAGGATGACATGAGAGGGAGTGGAGATGCAGGGCCAGCAAAGAGACAGAGAAGGGACTCAGTGCTGGATTTTTTAGAGAGAGAGGCTGAGAGGGCAGAGGAGAGAATGAGAAGAGATGAGAGAGGAGAGACTTCTCTCAATTCTTGAAACAATTGTGGAAAACATTTTTTTATTTAGAATAAAAGTTTGATTTGAGTCATGTTTGCCCCCTTTTATTTAACAAGATAGTTTATCCCAACAAACACCCTTATACTTATTCATAGTTTAACTATATAATAACTATATGTTAGATTAGTAAATAGTCATTTATAGAAACAGATTTTTATAAATAATTTTAATGTTGTAGGGCTGGAGGAAGATCATCAAAATATGAAGCAGAGACGGCTGCAGCTAAGTGGTCTCTCGTGTGTTATCCACTCTGCGGGTCTGTTATGTGCTGGTCATCAGGGTCATTGTTGTACAGTTGGCCTTCTTCTAGCTCTGTGATGTCACCATTTTTGATGCAGATGTTGTGCAGTACAGCAGAACAAGCTATGACCTCTGGAGCAAAGACTGGTTTAACTTCAAGGGCCTTGAAAAAGATGATACACCATCGTGTTTTTAAACTGCCAAACGATCTCTCAATAATGGACTGAGCTTTTGCATGGTGGGAGTTGAAACGATGCTGACTTGCATTCTGGAGTGTCTTTCTGTATTTTGTAATAAGAGAGATTGGGTGGCTAAGGCAGGGGTAACCTCCATCTCCTAAAATGTGGTATCCCTCTGGTGGGTACAGTGCCTTAGTGTAGATTGGGATGTTCTTGAGCAATCTTGAGTCATGGACAGATCCGGGATAACCCACAAAAATGTCCACAGGTATTTTCCTCGATGGTCACAGAGTGCTTGTAGCTGGATGGAATAAAACAACTTTCTGTTTAAGTAGCACATAGAATCAGCAGATGGTGGCTTGATTCTAATGTGACAGCCATCAATGCTGCCTGCAACTGCACCAAAGACAGGACTACCAGCCAGGTTTGCAAAGCCAGCACTGATTTCCTCAAGCTCCTGCAGAGATGGGAAGCGGATTACTCTCTGTTTGATCTGGAGGATCATTTTTGTGACTCTGTGAACAATCATGTGCACTGTCAAATGGGGTATGTCAAATGCTCTGCAAACAACCCGGTAAGAAGTTGCACTTGCCAGCATAATGTAAAGACCAGAATTTCGAGATCTTGACCCCATCCGTGGTCATGATCCTCACAGAGGGTGGTAATGAGGTAGGTCAGGGTTTGTCTGGTAAGCCTAAAATCTGGCTGGGAGGGGAGTGGGGCCCTTGAAGATAATTGGCCCCAGGGCCTTTGCAAGTCATAATCCATCCCTGACCAGTGCCTTCAGCTCAGCTGCTGGGTCATGAGATGGGAGCCACCTATCTTCAGTCTTTTGCCCCATTGATCCCGGAACATCTCCTGGTGGTGGGGCAGCAGTCAGGGACATCTCCCTACCACCCCCCGCACCTGGACACCAGGTTCCCTCCAACGCCTTTCATCCTTGCCTTCCCATTCAGACATCCTTCCTTCATGAATTACTTGCAACCAGGGTTCTATATGTCTCGGCCACTTGATTAGCCTCCTTCTCCCTGGTTTCGTCTCATTGTCATGTCTTCCCTGTCTTGTCTGTGGGTTGAAGGTCATCTCTTCTTGCGGCTCACCTTGCAGGCTTGACCTGTCCTGCTGGCGGTACTGGTCTTCTTTATTCCCCTCCACAACAGTGGATTCAGTAATGCTGTGGTGCTCTGTATCCTTCTTGTCCACTGCTGCAGTGCAAGGTTGTGTCTGGCTGCTCCCGCCATACTTCATCCTTCCTTGATGAATCCACAGGCCTTTGTAAGTTGTTACCCTCATCCACCAGCAACTGCATCTTCTAAGGATCCTTTGCTCATTATCCATGGCCTTTCCAGTCATGTCCATATTGCCTGTCCTAATTGGTCCATCTTCCATCCCGCCTCTTGGAGGACCACTGGGCTGTTTTCCTTTAATTGTGCTCGTAGTTGGTAAGGGTGTCCCCTGTGTATGGACCTGTGGGTAAACTAACTAGCCTTCCCACCCCTGTGCAGACTTTCCTGCTGTCAGCCAGTCTTCCCTGGACTCCAACTGCCCTATTCACAGTAGTCACTGGTTCCCCAGAGAACTAAACAGATGTACAGATAGTTGTAATAACCTGTCAGGCATTATTGCCTGCCGCACCTCCACCAGTGCCCTCAGCCCAGCTGCTTGGTCATCAATGTTTCACTCCATTAATCCCGGGACATCTCCTGGTGGTGGGGCAGCAGTCAGGGACATCTCCCTACCACCCCCCGCAGCTGGACATCGGATCCCCTCCAACGCCTTTCATCCTCACCTTCCCATGTCTCAGCCACTTGATTAGCCTCCTTCTCCCTGGTTTCGTCTCATTGTCATGTCTTCCCTGTCTTGTCTGTGGGTTGAAGGTCGTCTCTTCTTGTGGCTCACCTTGCAGGCTTGACCAGTCCTGCTGGCGGTACTGGTCTTCTTTATGCCCCTCCACAACAGTGGATTCAGTAGCGCTGGGGTGCTCTGTATCCTTCTTGTCCACTGCTGCAGTGCAAGGTTGTGTCTGGCTGCTCCCGCCACACTTCATCCTTCCTTGATGAATCCACAGGCCTTTGTAAGTTGTTACCCTCACCCACCCACAACTGCATCTTCTAAGGATCCTTTGCTCATTATCCATAGCCTTTCCAGTCATGTCCATATTGTCTGTCCTAATTGGTCCATTTCCATCCCACCTCTCGGAGGACCACTGGGCTGTTTTCTTTTAATTGTACTCATAGTTGGTAAGGGTGTCCCCTGTTTATGGACCTGTGGGTAAGCTAACTAGACTTCCCATCCCTGTGCAGACTTTCCTGCTGTCAGCCAGTCTTCCCTGGACTCCAACTGCCCTATTCACAGTAGTCACTGTTTCCCAGAGAACTAAACAGATGCACAGGTAGTTGTAATAACCTGTCAGGCATTATTGCCTGCCACACCTCCAACAGTGCCTTCAGCCCAGCTGCTGGGTCATCAACGTTTCACCCCATTAATTCCGGGACATCTCCTGGTGGTGAGGCAGCAGTCAGGGATGTCTCCCTACCACCCCCCGCAGCTGGACACCGGATCCCCTCCAACGCCTCTCATCCTTGCCTTCCCATCCAGACATCCTTCCTTCACGAATTACTTGCAACCAGGGTTCTATATGTCTCTGCCACTTGATTAGCCTCCTCCCTGGTTTCTTCTCATTGTCATGTCTTCCCTGCCTTGTCTGTGGGTTAAAGGTCGTTTCTTCTTGCAGTTCACCTTGCAGGCTTGACCTGTCCTGCTGGCGATACAGTATATATATATATATGTGTGTATATATTTAAATCATTTATATATATATATATATATATATATATATATATATATATATATATATATATATACTGTATACATGTAATATAATACAATTATATATATAATTTGAATATAGCCTAAGAAGGAATTCGATTTTATGTTTTGTATAATTTGTATTTTATATTAAAATAATTTACCACAGAGCAAATAAGATATCTCTATAGCCATAAGTGTGAAGGATTTATTCAGGTCATATTTCATCCCAAAATATGTGAAAAATTACATTACCATAAAGAAAATGAAGGTCCTATAATTTAAACCTTTAACGTTTTTGCAGTGTAATGTTTTCATTTCAATGAACCTTTCCTCCTTAATTCTCATTGATTCACTCTGTTTAGATCTTTATTACTGAATGATAATGTTGCATATTAATTAAAGCAGCATTCAAAAAGAATTGCATTCTTGCATCCTTCTTTATTGCGAGTTTTCCAAAACAATAATAAAAGGGAGCTCCAGAAGTCTCGTGACTCGTCTGAAATGCGTGCATGTGACGCGATCTGCGGGCGGCAGGGGAGGGGAGCGCGAGCTGCAGCAGCACTGCTGGAAAGGAGGAGGAAACAGTGATGGCGGAGTCACACCTCTCAAGGTAAAGCAAATTTACGGCTCTGCGCTGCTTGGGATCGCACCTCCCGCGGCGGCGGAGTTTGTATTCGGTCTGACAAAGGTCCGCGTTCGGCGGTCAAGCGTGATAGACGCTGCGCTCTCCGCTATCGGGGGTTTAGAGTGCACTCTTTTGTTCAGTCCCGGAATGGCCGCTGCTCTCTCTCTCTGTGTGTGTGTGTGTTGTTTTTTCACATATATATGAGAGAGGTAGAGAGAGAGAGAGAGAGAGAGAGGGAGAAAAGAAGGAGAGAGAGAGAGGGGAGAGCGAGCGAGCGAGAGAGAGAGAGAGAGAGAGAGAGAGAGAGAGAGAGAGAGAGAGAGAGAGAGAGAAGAAGAAGGAGAGAGAGGGAGGGGGTGAGAGAAAGAGAGATGGAGAGAGAGGGGGAGAAGGAGAGAGAGAGAGAGAGAGGTGCCGCAGCCCGCGGAAGCCAACTATGCTTGCGGAATGCGTCTGAGCCACCCGACAGTAAACAAAAGAGTGATTTGTCCCAAAATGGTCATATAGATTCAGAGTTAACAAAGCTTTATCGGCATGGTTGCCAAAGCGTTTAAAGTACTTTAAAAAAAAGATGTATTATGTAAATAAATAAGACGTAGTTAACAAAGAAACGAAGGGAAAAAGAAAAAAAAAAAGAAAAGAAAAAGAAAGGGAAATAAATACACATTTTAGATCCCGACAGCGCGCGCGCTTGCACACTCACACACATACACATGCGCGCTCACGCACGCCCTCGCACTCACGCGCTGCGGATTGAGCTCTTCCCGCTTTGAGCTCGAGCAGCAACGATCGCCGTTCGGCGGATGACAGTTTGTTTTCAAAGAGGGGCCTGTATGACAACAACATTTACCCTCCTAAATACGTCAATATAGTGTCTTCTCGCCAAGATGTGGCCGCCTATCCCTAAATGTACGCGTCTGGTGAGAAATACGAGGTGACGTTTGTGTTGTTTTTTTGATGTGTGTGTGATCTCCCGCAAGGCTAATGCTGTTAGCCGCAGCTGAAGGGTGGCTAATGTTAGCTTGGAGATTTACTTGGCAAGCTTTCAGACTTGCTCGTTGTGCTGTCATAAATCGCGACGAAACGAGTTGACTCCTAATATTGTTCTTTCTTCTTTTTAATGCATGTCATATTGACTGATATTAATGACCGTTTTGGGGGTTGTGTGGTTTTTTGCGAGAATTGTTAGCAGGCTAGCCTTATCAAAACAGACGCTTTGCACTCTCACATCAAGTAAGGCTGCTTTACACTTGTGTCAGTCTCTAATCGTTTTATAATGGACGCAGATGTGATGTTGGTGAATAATCTGGTTTGCTTTGTGATGTTGCAAAAGTCCAGCATGCAAACCCCGACAAATCCAGCTCTTTTTGGTCTGTATAGGGTTACATATGTAGGCCATGCATATATATCTAAATACCTTCACCTGTAATTTATGGAATTTCTTTTTGTCTCAAACAAAACTGGTTGCTTTGGCCGATTTGTTGTCAGTGTGATTGTGCGGAAAGTTTCTACTGTCATATGTCATGAACACTTAAACTAAGGCTTATAAATGTGTACCATATGTTTACGAATGAAGAATGAGAGAATTTTTTTTATTTTTTATTAAAAACAAGTCATTTGCAGGTTTCCCAGTTCAGAATGGCAGAATTCACATGCTTCTAATTTCAGGATCAACTTCAAAAGTATCAGATACATCATCTCTGAGAGCTGATGTATGGATGTAAAGAAGGAGATTTTTCCTGCAGTCAGATGCAATATTTGGAGAAAGTTGTGCAGGATGACCTCTGCCATTCAGTGCTATCGCCCACCACACACATGCATCTCGCACGCATCCAGATTCACTGCAGTTTTCTGCATATTAACTATTCTGTTTTATTTCCTGTACTTTTATGTTTCAATCTATGTAGAAGTACCGATTCTCACGAAATCTGTTAAGAACATGTCCTGGTCATATTAAATCTATGGCTGGGTGTCGATACATATTTCCTGATTTGATTCTGATATGATAAGATTTGATTTATTTGGGTATATTTTAGTTATAGACCAAAAATATAGCTAAAATGGTCACGCCAAACACTGTAAAGCTTATTAGATTCACGTTGCTTAGGTGCATAGGCTCAAAAAAATCAAATGCAACAAGAGACAAAGTGTTAGCCTGTATTTTACTTGTGGAATATTCCAGGTTCACTACAAGTTAAGCTCAATCGACAGCATTTGTGGAATAATGTTGACTACTACAAAAAATTGTTTGGTCTCGTCCGTCCTTTTCTTTAAAAATGGCAAAAATCAAGGTTACAGCTAGGCACTTAAAGTGGAAGAGAATGGGGCCAATTTTTGGAGGGTTTAAATTCTATTAAAGCACTTACATGAATTCTGTTAAAACTCATGTATTTGTTGAGCTGTAAAGTAGTTTAAATTGTCATTTTTACAGTCATTTTAGGATTTTGGGTTTACGGCGTTATATCGTCATGGCAACAAAGTTGTAAAATTGGATATAACTATACAGAAAAGGTTAGTAAGTGATTTTATCACACTAAAATCCTGTTGGCACACACATTATTTACGTCTTGTGACTGTACTTTTGAAACGGTGAGTATTTTAATGTTTATGGATTGGCCCCATTAATTTCCATTGTAAGTACCTCACTGAGCTTGTTTACATGGACACAAGAAAGCCGTTTATTGCAAGAAAACTGCTTAAGACTCGAAGGCGGGGCCTGGGTAGCTTTGCGAGTATTGACACTGACTACCACCCCTGGTGTCGCAAGTTCGAATCCAGGGTGTGCAGAGTGACTCCAGCCAGGTCTCCTAAGCAACCAATTTGGCCCAGTTGCTAGGGAGGGTAGAGTCACATGGGGTAACCTCCTTGCGGTCGCCATAATGTGTGGTTCTCGGTGGGACGCATGGTGAGTTGTGCATGGATGCTGCAGAGAATAACGTGAAGCCTCTACACGCCTAGGACAGCCTAGTCCTTCAAGAGCAAGCATCATTCGAGACTTGTCAATTTACCAACAGATGCTTCAGCAATAATCCAGCACTTTGAGAACAATGTTCCTCAAAGACAAATTGGAAGGATTTTGTGCATTTCACCCTCTACAGTGCACAATATAGTTAAAAGATTCAAGGAATCTGGTCAAATCTCGGTGCGTAAAGGACAAAACAAAAACCACTTCTGAATGTGTGTGATCTTTGATCCCTCAGATGTCACTGTCTTAAAAAACATCATTCATCTGTAATGGATATCATGGACATGGGTTTGGGATTACTTTAGTAAACCTTTGTTAGTCAACACCACTCGCCGCTCCCTCCACAGATGCAAGTTAAGACTTTACTATGTAAAGGAGAAGCCATACATCAACACTGTCCAGAAGCGCTGCCGACTTCTCTGGGCTCGGTCTCATCTTAGATGGAAAGTAGAACAGTGGAACTGTGTTTTTTGGTCCAATGAGTCCACATTTCTAATAGTTTTTGAAAAACACAGCCGTCGTGTTCTCCGGGCCAAAGAGGAAAAAGGCCATCCAAGCTGTTATCAGCGTCAGGTCCAAAAGCCAGTGTCTGTATGGGCTAGGGGTGTGTCAGTGCCCATGGCATGGGTAACTCGCACATCTGTGAGGTCATAATGCAGACATATGTAAAAATTGTAGTGTATATACTACAATTATATATACTGCTATCCAGCACCATCTTTTTCAGGGACGTCCCAGAATTTTCAGCAGGACAATTTCAAACAATATACTGGCCGAATAATCAGAGAGTGCGGGTGTTAGATTGGCATGCCTGCAGTCCTGACCATCTCCAATTGAGAATGAGTGGCACATTATGAAGAGCACAATACGGCAACAAAGACCCCGTACAATTGAGCAGCTGAAGACCTGCGTAATGGATGAATGGGGAAAAATTGTGTCTTCAGTGCCCAAATGGTTAATAAGTGTTATTAGAAGAAATGGTGATGTTTCACACTCTGGAGTGTGTTGCAATCATCTGATTTGAAATTACTGTACATTTTCAAAAAACAACAACAATGAAATTCAAGGTAAAGCATCATATAATGTTTAGATGTAGTACTTTCAATATAGCAAAGGGTGAATATAATTTACAAATCAACTTTTTTGGAATTGGGGTTGTGCATGCGGCTCGGTCAGTAAGCAGCTTTCTCCGTAGTGTTTAATTTACACGCAACACAAGTTTTTGCTTTGTTTGTTTGTTACATTTCCATCTTGTGTGTGTCAAGGTGGTCAACTAATTGACATCTTCCAACAACTGACTTGTCGATTAGTGTGTCCAACTACTACCATTAATATTTTGAGTTGAGGTAGTTTTAATAGGAGACACAATTGTCAAATTAATAGAGATTAATTTTAATAACTTGCTGTGTTTAACAGTGAATAGTCAGAACACTAAAACCCTTTGCAAGAAGTTTCATCTCTTTAATGCTTTAGGTTTAGTCTTTTTATGTGCTATTGTTACTGCAAAGCACTGCATCAACAATACATTTCAAGATGGTCACTGTCAGACATTAAATCATCTCTAATGTGGAGATTAAAGTCTTGCTGCTTCTGTCTGTCTCTGTTTAAATAAATAGTTGCAGTAAAAAAGGTTTAAATTGCTGGATTTTGTGAACTCAATCTTACAGTTCTGCGCTTTTGAATGTGCAGTGAAGATTGTCCTGAATCATTCCTGTTACATTAAGGCACGTCATTCTGCATTCTGAATGCACATAGGCTTTTTTTGTTTTTGTTTGTTTCTTACTTTTTTACTTTGATAGTTGAAATTGGAAGTCTTGCACATCCCTATTATCCGGACTATTCCATGCACATACGCACTCTTCAGAACGCCGCTAATGTGTTTACATGGCCATAAAAGCTGCATTCTCTGGGAGAAACCTAGGTGTTTTAAATGGCTTTTGCATTTACATGATCTCTTAGAATGCTGCTTAGCGCAAAAACCCTGTGGAATGAACTAGGGATGGGCATTTGCAGAAAACATTTGTAATCGAGTAATCTGTTCCACAAAAAATTAGTAATCGATTACTTGTAAATTAAAATGTAAGTAAAAAATAATTATGACACGTACGTGAAATGTATATTTTGTTTTATTCACAAATGTTACCAAGAATGGTTTCAAAATAAGGTAACTTCAACAAACTGTGCTTTGCTTTTGGGGGAAAAATAAAATGAACGATATGCATAAATAAATAAATAAATGTTAAAGTAAAAAACATTTGCACTCAATCAGAGCTTAGAAACTAGAAACCAATGCTGACAGCAGTAGGGTAATGCACACATATAAACTCTGAGTCTATATAAAGGCCATCACATTTTTATAGTTTCACGTTATTATTCAGAAAAACAAGTGGTGAAAGTTGGCTTTTTATAAAATGTGCTCTGCCTGTGTTTAGTGATTTTACGCACATACATGCATACTGGCTTGATAAGCTTCTGAGTTTCTCGTACCGCTTCGCAGTTTCTTTCCACCATAAAAGCAGATCTTCAATTTGTGATATTCAAGTAGTGTTTTTAATAGTCGACTAGCTGGTGCAGAATGAATGCTCGATTCCTTGATTACTTGTGCACATCCCTAGTAATAAACAGTTTCTTATATGCATGTAAACAGGGTGACTGTAACCCAGATTTGTTTTTAAAGAAAAGGAGGCACAAGTCGAAATACATTTTTGTAGTAATCAATATTATGCTACAAATGCTGATTGAGCTTGATTTGCATTGAACCCGGAATATTCCTTTAAGCTTATTTCACCCCCAACTGTCATTACCGTAATGTGTCCAGTAGGGTTGCGCGGTATACCGGTACTAATGGAATATCGCAGTACCAACAGTATTTTTTTATTTTTTTTATTTTTTTTTAAAGGGATACACTAATATGAAATTTCTAGGCCGATAACCGATAATTCACAGCTCACTGTGGCTGATACCTATATGTGTGTGTGTGTGTGTATACATATATATATATTACATACATACATACATACATACATACAGTTGAAGTCAGAAGTTTACATACACTTAGGTTGAAGTCATTAAAACAAATTTTTTATTAGCAAACTATAGTTTTGGCAAATTTACTTTGTTCATGACACAAGTAATTTTTCCAACAATTATTTACAGACAGATTGTTTCATGTTTAATTGACTATATCACAATTCCAGTGGGTCAGACGTTTACATACACTAAGTTAACTGTGCCTTTAAGCAGCTTGGAAAATTCCAGAAAATGATAACAAGCCTTTAGACAGTTAGTCAATTAGCTTCTGATAGGAGGTGTACTGAATTGGAGGTGTACCTGTGGATGTATTTTTAAGGCCTATCTTCAAACTCGGTGCCTCTTTGCTTGACATCATGGAAAAATCAAAAGAAATCAGACAAGACCTCAGAAAAAAGATTGTGGACCTCCACAAGTCTGGTTCATCCTTGGGAGCAATTTCCAAACACCTGAAGGTACCACGTTCATCTGTACAAACAATAGTACACAAGTATAAACACCATGGGACCACGCAGCCATCATACCGCTCAGGAAGGAGACGCATTCTGTCTCCAAGAGATGAACGTGGTTTGGTGTGAAAAGTGCAAATCAATCCCAGAACAACAGCAAAGAACCTTGTGAAGATGCTGGAGGAAACAGGTAGACAAGTATCTATATCCACAGTAAAATGAGTCCTATATTGACATAACCTGAAAGGCTGCTCAGCAAGGAAGAAGCCACTGCTCCAAAACCGCTATAAAAAATCCAGATTACAGTTTGCAAGTGCACATGGGGACAAAGATCTTACTTTTTTGGAGAAATGTCCTCTGGTCTGATGAAACAAAAATTGAACTGTTTGGCCATAATGACCATCGTTATGTTTGGAGGAAAAAAGGTGAGGCTTGCAAGCCGAAGAACACCATCCCAACCATGAAGCATGGGGGTGGCAGCATCATGTTGTGGGGGGTGCTTTGCTGCAGGAGGGACTGGTGCACTTCACAAAATAGATGGCATCATGAGGAAGGAAAATTATGTGATATATTGAAGCAACATCTCAAAACATCAGCCAGGAAGTTAAAGCTCGGTCGCAAATGGGTCTTCAAAATGGACAATGACCTCAAGCATACCTCCAAAGTTGTGGCAAAATGGCTTAAACCTGACTCAGTTACACCAGTTCTGTCTGGAGGAATGGGACAAAATTCCAGCAACTTATTGTGAGAAGCTTGTGGAAGGATACTCAAAACATTTGACCCAAGTTAAACAATTTAAAGGCAATGCTCCCAAATACTAACAAAGTGTATGTAAACTTCTGACCCACTGGGAATGTGATGAAAGAAATAAAAGCTGAAATAAATCATTCTCTCTACTATTATTCTGACATTTCACATTCTTAAAATAAAGTAGTGATCCTAACTGACCTAAGACAGGGAATGTTTTCTACGATTTAATGTCAGGAATTGTGAAAAACTGAGTTTAAATGTATTTGACTAAGGTGTATGTAAACTTCTGACTTCAGCTGTATATATTAGAGCTGCACAATTAATTGTTAAAAGATCTAGATTCAGACACCCTCGCGATCTCATTTCTAAATGACAGCGATTCTGCAGTGTATTTTTACGTTCCTATGCCATGCCTTTGTAATGTGGTCAAATTTAAATTCAAAATGCACTTCAAGATGCATTTTTAAATGTTGATCATTTAAACTTTATATGGCATCTACAAAACACAACGAACCTGCACGAGATGCTGAATAAACTAAAACGCAACGGCCAAAGACGTTTGTCCAGCACAGTGCTTTACAAACTGTTGGGTGCAGCCATGATTAGCTAGGAGTGTGACGGAATATCTGCTCAATACAATATTTTAATAGCCACCGATGCTACAAAAATACCGGCATAACCCTGATCTGACTAAATTCGCTTCTCATGCGCCGTTTGATTCCAGCTGGCCTCTTTCCAACCCTCACATGCGTATGTTTGCCCGTACGCTTGTGTTTTGTGATGAATGCAGAGCTCCTGCATGAGACTCTGCGCTGTTCTTAATCAAAATACCCCACTTTAGGTGATATAAATGTACACACAGCTGTTAATGAATTACCAGTGTAAACAATTGGGATTAAATCTGTGCTGTCTTGACAAGATATTAAAGCAAACACAGCAGTTAATGTATTAGCAGACAGGACAAATTCTTCAAAATGTTAGATTTGTGCGATGTCTAAACGTATATATGCTGCATGCTGTCTGTTTTAGGCATTCTTACTGCATCAAATCAGTATTAATGTATATCTAATAATCACACAGTAAAGTGTCAAATATTTAAGTACTTTCATTTGCATTAATTACATTTTTTTAATGTTTTTATATTATAATTTTTTAATGTATAATTGCTACTGTTGCTGAAAAACTTAAAGCACTGTTTACTCTGTTCTCTATTTAATTACTGGCTCTTGAATAATTCCTTTACAAGCTTGAAGCAAATTTTACAAGAGAAACACTAAAGGCCACATTGTTTTAATTTTAGTTAATATTTAAAAAAAACAAAACTTTATTGCATATTGGCAATACCAAGTTAACATAGAACTGTTAATGAAGCTTTTTTCTGCTCGTTTTGCTTTTTACTTATGTGAGAAACAGGTTCATTTTTTAATTTATTATGCAGTTTAACAGGATTTATTTATTTATTTGCAATAATCACAAGGTGCTGTTTGGTTTATAATGTATTTGTTGCATCCTCTTGTGGACTTAGGACATTTTAAGTTTATATACTTGATTGCATTTTTACATAGATTGAAGCAGAGAACATTTTGTCAGAACCTCAATAAATTATGTTACTTTGTTTAAAACCCTTATGTCCAGGTTTTGTAAATCACTGAAATAAGCATTTTTCTTCAGAATCGATATATATATATATTACTCACAAGTAACATGCATGCATGTTTTGGCTGCGTTTTTGTTTATTGCTTCATGAAACATAAACACAATATAGGAATAATCTGCAAAAATATCGGCGGTAATTCCATTGTCTGTGCATTAATATTTTTATTTTCCCAGTTATTGGCCAATAATATATCGGCCACCGAAATATCGTGTATCTCTAGGTACGATATCATCGTGGATGAGTACAGCAGAGTCGGCTGTAAATATATCGATGCATCAAAAACGTGTGGATAAAATAACGTGTTGATCAATAATTGATTTATCAATATTTTATATCATGCCTTGTGGATAGGGTTCTGTGCTTGTTTAGATATTAATCTGCTAATGTTTGATTTGTTTTTCACTTCCCCCATGACAGACGTGTTCTGTGGAACCAGCATCTTGCTCAGAAAAGGTATCAAGTGGCTTTTCTTCGAAATATGACCGCTTTAGGATTAATGGGGAGTTTATTAGAGGCTGCAGTCTCAGTCTTGCTGGGCTTACCTGTGTCTAATTTAAAAGAGATATAACAGTGTAAGTGTGTCTGCATTTTAAGTTGAAAATCGAAACACATAGGCCATTATATCCTACACTGAATCAAAGGCCTCTGGTGAATTGCGGTCATACTGGCAAGTAGCTTTTAGCGCTTGTAAAGTGCCGTGTTTACAATGCAGTTGGGTTGCAAATGGTCAGCAGTAACTGCTACGCTTTTGTTCGCTTCAATCCTATTGACGTGGTGTCTTATACCCTTGACTGCTCATCTCAAGATATAGGTGGAAGGTCAGGAAACTTAAGGTGATTTTGACTGAGCTTGATTTTGTCACCCCTCAGGTGACTTTCGGTTAAGGCAAAAGGACACTTCAGTGCCATTACATCTTGTGCATGACACAAATTTCATCATCAGCACAGTATGCACGGACTGTCCGCTAGGGCTGGGCGTTTTTTTCTGATTAATTTGAATTTGCGTTTTGACACTTTTTCAAATTTGTTTTAAATCAAGATTTTGCAAAAAATATTGCAAACACTGTGGTTAGATACATTGTAAATCCACCAAAGGCTGAACAAGGAAGAGAAAAAGAATTCATAGCGCTTGTCTTAATGCCGTTCCCAATCTGATCAACTGCACGTGTGTGGGGCGCTCAAAATGAACGTGACAGGTTAACAACACGGAGACTGATATAAAAGATGGCAGTAATATTCCCAGTACGACTGTACACAGTGTGATTGTAGCTCAGCTTCGTCCATCATGCAGGTATACACCGGCTTAAAGACCATAAATAGCCTCGGCGTGCACATGTTGATGAATGGTCTCCTTTGTTTTGTTTTTACCCATAAAAAAGCGTTAATTACGAAGACAGTTATAGGTGCTTCATTTCAGATCATGGAGAGCCTATATATGGGAGAATCAAACATCCGTCGCTCCTTTTGCCATGATGATTCAGATAAATTGCTAATTATTACTTTGCTTTGTGACGTGTTTCAAGTGTACTGCATCTATAGCCAATATTTGGCAAGCGATCATTTTGACAAATTTTGCTAGTTGAATTGTAATGATAAATTATTTCATATTGCTGCGCTGCTCAGCATGAACCACTAGAGGGCGCATCTCTATCTGCAGGGGTTTATGAATATACACACAAATTGTTTGATATACAATGAGTACTTTCTAGAAAAACTTGATCATATATAGATATTGATTTCTAGATAACTTTCATAATTGACTTGGTTTAGATAAAATGAATACCTACACAGGCTAATAATTATTTAGCAGTTTTCTTATTCTATTATTTCTGAACATCTGGGTTTATTAGATTTTAATTTATTTTACATTTACACTCTGACAACTTCCCCTGTGTTACATTTGTACATTTTTCTTGCACACCTTTGTTTCATATAATGAAAAGAACTTGGATTTCTCTAACCAGGTTGCCTTGTATTCTAATAAAGATGGTACAATTGGAATCATTTTGGAGTACATTTGAAAGTTGAAAAAATCAAATCATGAATCGTCCATAAGTTTCATAAAAAATGAGATACATTTTTTTTTATAGTAGAATGACCTTATATGTCAAAATATAAAGGAAAATTTTATTCCTCATGACATAACCCCTTTAAGATTTATGAGCGCCCTGCTCATCTACACACTCAGATAGGGCTGAAACGATTAGTCAGCGTTATCGACAATAAAAAATAGTCGTCAAACATTTCTGTTGTCGAATAGTCGTTTGCTCTCATTTAATGCAACATGAGATCATTTGAAACGCTAATGATGATGCGGGAGAGCAGCACTTCAGTTCTCTGTGCAGTCAGAGCCGCTTATATGAGATGCGTGAAAAACAGCGTGAGAGAATTTCAGACTTCTCCCGACTGATACACTCTCTCACACTGAGACACTCATCACTCGCGCGCACTTGCTGCAGCTAGATTATAACGTGATTGCTCGTGACACAGTGAATCATAATGTCACTGTGTGTGTCTGATCGTGAAGAAAATCGGTGATTCAAGCTCTAGAAGAGAGAGTTTGTTTTTTGACAGTTAAAGATAAATCGAAGTCAAGTGAACAAAAAGGTGAGAGGGTGTAGTCTTAGCCTATTATACAATGCAAAAAAAATAATACAGTGCAAAAATTACATACATTTACTTTAGGCGCTATACTGCAGAAGAAAAAAATTGTTATTGGAGAATGTTGAATATAATATTAAATATTTAAATATTTTAAAATATCTAAAAATCCTTTAAAAAAGATACATTTACCAGAGAAGCAACATATACGATATTTAGACTTGCTTTTAGAGAATAGATCTTAAATATAAGTGTATTTTGTCTTTACTGCACTGGCAGAAGTATAAACAAGTGAAAAAATACAATTACTGTATATACAAAATACACTTATTCAAGATAAATTCTCTGAAAGCAAGTTTAAATAACTTCTGTGTTGCTTCTAAAGTACATGTATCTTGTTTTAAGGATTTTTAGATCATTTTAAGTGGAAAACAAGACAAAACACTTGATAACAATAGAAATTTTGCAGTGAATTATGGTTTTGCCATTTCCCAATATTGTCGATCATCATCTGTCAATGAGTGTCGCAATTGCCATTGGCATCTTTGTGAGACATCGTCGATATCCGATAACATCGTTCTATCGCCCAGCCCTAGTATATATGTATATATATATTGGTTGAGGGTTGTTGGCAAAGAAGTTCCCACAAACCCTTCTGATGCATTGCGGTAAGAGATTTGAGATGATTTTTAGTGGCTGACAGTTGATGACCTGAATGACTTGATGTATCTCCTTTCTGAATTTGCTTGTTGGTTACCAACTCATACATTTCCGTCACTATGGGAAGCTCCTAAGTGCCTTTTTCACATCCTAAATTTGAATGAAAGTTTTGTCTATAAAGCTCCAACCCTGCCGTTTTCCTTCAAAGAATGCTTAGAAATCTGATTATTTAGTTTTGAGAATTATGAGAAGTCTTTAATGAGACTTGTCTTTACATTATACGTCTTAACTATGAAAAAAATAAACCATCTGTTTTCTTTAACAGCCAAAGGATGTAAATCCCAGTGACCTGTCTGTGTACAGCAGCTCTAGCACATCTGAAGGAAGGAGTGCAGTTCAAACAAGCATGAGGTTGCTGGCCTCCTTGCCACACCGACTACAACAAACACGCATTGCCCCCTTTTAACCCCATCAGGAGTACAAACTGCCTCGGTCCACTAACATACAGGTATGTATGAACACACACGGAAATAACAGCCCGTCCCTTTGGTTCAACACCAGAACGGCCCTTGAATAACGAACAAAACAGTAGAGAGTTAGAAAGTGAGAGAGACTGAGGGTCCCATGTGCCATTGGGCCGAGGGGCTTTCGCCATGAGCAGTACTCTGGGTAAAGATAAAGACTCTAAGGAGAGGGAACCCAAAGCTGAAGGGAAATCCAAAACCAAAGGGAAAGATGCCAAAGACGGGAAGAAAGACACGAGCGGTGCTTCGCCCGCAGTGGCCTTCACTTTGGATAGTACGATTAAGCGCCCCAATCCACCACCCAGCACGCGCAAAAAATCCAGCAATGCCGAGGTCATCAAGGAACTTAACAAGTGCCGCGAGGAGAACTCGATGCGCCTGGACCTGTCTAAAAGATCCATCCATCTGTTGCCCTCCTCCATCAAGGAGCTGACCCAGCTGACAGAGCTCTACCTGTACAGCAACAAGCTGCAGTGCCTTCCACCGGAGGTGGGCTGCCTGTCGGGACTGGTGACGCTTGCACTCAGCGAGAACTCTCTCACCAGCCTGCCCGACTCACTGGACAACCTAAAGAAGTTGCGTATGCTTGACTTGCGGCATAACAAACTACGGGAAATCCCTGCTGTGGTCTACCGCGTCAGCTCCCTCACCACGCTCTACCTGCGCTTTAATCGTATCACCACCGTAGAGAAGGACATCAAAAACCTGTCCAAACTCACCATGCTCAGCATCCGAGAGAACAAAATCAAACAGCTGCCCGCAGAGATCGGTGAGTGACCTGGTGGTTAAAACTATTCCTTCTAAAACTATTAAAAGGGATAGTTCCCCAAAAAATTAAAGTCTATCGTCTTTTAATGCTGTTCCAAACCTGTATAATTTTCATTCTTCTGTGGAGCACAAAAGAAGAATTGAAGAATTTTCAAACAGTTTTTCCATGCAGTGGAAAATAACATTTAAAGAACCATTAAAGTAGTCTATTTGACTAGTGAGCTATATTCCATATCTTCTGAAGTCATTTGAAAGCTTTATGCTCTCAAATCTCATTTGCGCATATTGGCATTCGGGTACAAGACTCCTGAACCAGTGGCGTTTGGCATCATTGATGCAAAGTGTCTTGATGCACCAAGTCACCAAGTGAATAAAGACTTGAATCTATCGTATGGCTTTAGACGACATGGTACAAAAGGGATATGGACTACATTTATGGTGCTTCTTTTTTCATTTTGAAGCTTGTCAGCCGCTGGCCACTGTATGCCCTTGTTATATGGGAAGAAGGGAAGGACATTCTGCTAAACATCTTTTTGTCTTCCACGAAAAAAAAAAATCATACAGGTTTGGAACGATGTTAGTTAATGATAACCAAATATTCATCTTTGAATGAGCAGTTCCTTTAATTCTTACCAAGTGTCAGTATCTGCTCTGTCCATTAAAGGGGCTGTAAGCAGGGTATGAAATTAAACTTTTTGTCCACCAGCCACAGTGGCGCGTGAATGCCCAATTTTACCAGCCACATAGATTTTTTGCCAGCCACTACTATATATATATATATATATATATATATATATATATATATATATATATATATATATATATATATATATATAATTATTAATTATTATGGCATTTTAAATTATAATATAATTTATGTAATATATATCATTTTAACAATGTTATTTTAGAATATAAAATATAACAATACCAAGCTATAATTATTATAATAATGATAATTTTGCTACATTCAAATGGAGGCTAAAGAGCAGACGCAGAAGAGAAACTTCTTGTTCAAGAACCTGTCCTGAGGTTGTAATGACACATATCCCAATTCATTTTCACGGCAACTAAATACGGTTGTCAGTTCACCTTTTAGTGCTTAATCCTGTTCTGTACACACACAGTTGGATAAAATATGGTAGTGACAACCGCATTCTCATCAATTCCACGTAGTGTGTACAGGACCGAACTGAACAACTCATTAATGTTAATGGCATGAGCAATGGCAGGTGTGAGATGTGTTCTCCTGGTGCAAATCACACTTACAGAGGTATGTGTGTGTCTTCTTTAATTCATTTTTTCAGTCTATCACTCAATAGTTTCTCTCATCAGCCCTGTGGTCTCAGGAGATCCGATACGTTACAGCAGAAACTATTTGATTATAGTCCAGCATGAGCGTGCACGGTCTTTAACATCAGTGAACAAAAGACGGTGATTCCATTAACGGCAGCTAACTAAACATTGCCGGATGATAATACATCTATGGTGCGTAATCTCTTTGCTCAAAAATAGCAAAAACAAAATGGGTTAAGCTGGTGGCATTCATGGTCTTGTTCGCAGGTGCAAGACGCTGCACAGTTGCTATGGTTAATGCTTGTCAATCATCGCAATTGCAGGAGTCAGTCCTGTGTTCCGTACACGTAAATGGAATGAAAAAATGGGGGATTCATGCGGTTGTCACACGGTTGTGTATGTGGCCATAGACGACACAATTTTTGTGTGTTCCGCGAGACCGCGCCAAAAACCTCTAAACACAGCAAATCAGACACGCACATTGATGGCTTTTCTATTGTCTGGTCTTCAAAATATAATCAAGTGTGCTGCTTCAAGCACGCGTCTTTGTGAAAAGTGGCATTTCTTGTCATATGTCACTCTTAAATGTCTACGTGTTACCTGCCACTGCACATGATTTATCCGCATTTGGTGGGTGGTGGGTGCTAATTTCCTACCCTGGCTGTAAGCGATGATACCCGCTCTGGGACTTTCTTCAGACTTAGCCACCATTTTAGACACACCCCGCCCTCCAAAGACACTGTTGTACCATTGTGACTGCCACCGAGCACCAGTGCATCTTCTCAGCGTTGTGAAAAACAACAGTAGAAAAATATCGCCCTCAAAAATATCGCCTGTTATAAATTTGATTGTGGTGTTAAACCTGAATGATCCACTTCAACTACTACTATCTCAGCTTTCTGCTATGAGAATGACTGACAGAAAGCGCATCAAAGTCTTCTAATTGGCTTATCAAATCATTTGTCAGCTGGTGAGATATCGCAGGACATCAGCATACCATTACATAAAAAAATGCACTTAGAGCACCTTTAATTAATGAGAATAATAATGCAGGCATTTGATAGACCTGAATGTGAGAATCAGTGTATTCAGTAATAAATATATAAATAGTAATATTGTAATGATCTGGGTTATTTTGTAGGTGAACTCTGTAACCTGATAACGCTGGATGTAGCCCACAACCAGCTGGAGCACCTTCCTAAAGAGATCGGCAATTGCACTCAGATCACCAACCTCGACCTGCAGCACAACGAACTTCTTGACCTACCTGAGACTATAGGTGAGGATCTAATCAAGATGGCATCTTTGTCCTTGGTTGTGAAGCATTTTCCTTTACAATTTTTGTTTTAGGTAATTAGTATAATTGTTTTGTTTTTTTTATCGACATAAATGTTAAATTAAGGCCTAATTTAGTGCAATGGATCAGTGGCCTTACATGCCAAGATATCATAAGGTTATTTTGAAATCTGTTATTAAATCAACAGTCTTGCTTTAAGGACACTTTACGCATTTGGATCTAGGCCACCAATCGTAAGCTGAAGCATAACAGTGGAGTTGATGTTTATCATGCACTGTTACAGGTAACCTGTCAAGTATAAATCGTTTGGGCCTGAGGTACAACCGTCTATCAGCGATCCCTCGATCTTTAGCGAAGTGCCGAGAGCTGGAAGAGCTCAACCTCGAAAACAACAACATCTCAGTGTTACCAGAGGTGAGTCTTAAGTAGCGTGGCTAGATTTAAGAACTGTTCTGCTCTGTGCTTTTAATAATTAGCACAATTATTGTGTCAACTCTGACAATGTGCTATTGTCCGTTTGCTTCTCTATTCTCTAACGCACATGTATAACATGAATATTTCTTCTCAGGGGCTGCTCTCCAGCCTGGTGAACCTGACAAGCCTGACGCTGGCACGGAACTGCTTCCAGTCTTACCCAGTCGGCGGCCCGTCCCAGTTCTCCACCATCTACTCTCTCAACATGGAGCACAACTGTATCAACAAGATCCCTTTCGGCATCTTTTCTAGAGCCAAAGTGCTCAGCAAACTCAATATGAAGGTGAGAACACAATTGCTGGTTCTCGGGAGGTCACTGTTAGTGCTGTTGAACATACGCAGCTCACAAATATTATTTCAGATTGAGTGAAAGCATCACTATTATTGGGCATGCTTTGGTTAGGGACTTGAACAAACCCTAACTGTTAAACTTTGGAACTTGTCCATTGCACAAATGATGTGGCACATGAATGACACCTCAAATGGTAAGGCTTTTTGAGGAGAGGTGTTTATTTGCAAGAAATCAGACTTAAGATTTTGGCCTGGTGGACAATTAAACAAAAAACTTATTTTTCTGTTTATTTAAAACTATTTTTACAGGACAACCAGCTAACGTCCCTCCCGCTGGATTTTGGGACGTGGACCAGCATGGTGGAACTAAACCTGGCAACAAACCAGCTCACCAAGATTCCCGAGGATATCTGCGGGCTTGTATCTTTAGAGGTAGCTTACTGTTTTTGCCGTTTCTGTTTTGTTTCCACATTCTTACATATTGTTTTAATACAAACAGAGATTAATATTTATAGTTGGGCACAGGGTCTCATGTTGCTCAGTGTCATTAGATTGGCTCATTATTTTTATTTGTTTCCTTTAGGTCCTCATATTGTCCAACAATCTCCTGAAGAAGTTGCCTCATGGGATTGGGAATTTACGGAAATTACGAGAGCTTGACTTGGAGGAGAACAAACTGGAGTCTCTCCCAAATGAGATTGCCTACCTTAAAGATCTACAGGTAGGACAATTGTATCAGTGCCTTGCTCCATCGCAGATACCTTATAGCTGTGTTCCAAAAACTTGCAATACTGTCTACATAGGCAGCTGCTTTCTGAGGTGGCATCCTAACAAAAATGGAGCATTATAAGTGACTGATTTGAAGCGTTCTGCAAAGATACCAATTCTGTTAACAGTCACTCCCAAACAAGTAGTATGAAGCACATAAGAGATGTGACTAATGCTTTAAGTT
This sequence comes from Myxocyprinus asiaticus, assembly GCF_019703515.2. NCBI lineage: Eukaryota > Metazoa > Chordata > Actinopteri > Cypriniformes > Catostomidae > Myxocyprinus > Myxocyprinus asiaticus. The sequence goes on along the minus strand of NC_059392.1, from coordinate 25,754,884 downwards.
GGTGCAAGTAGAGTCTTACATTAGCATGTTGCTAAGCTAACAAAGTGATACTATAATAAGCAAAGAAAAAAAAAACATAGCACACACATATTGGGTGAAACTCTTAATTCGCTAGAATTTAATAAGCATTTTGTTTACAGAATGTGTCTTACATTGCCATCTAGGATTGCAGATCACTAGGCTGACTTTGTGCTGGGGTTACTGATTGGTTGCAGATTGCTCTGAAACTCAAGGTCTTTTTTCATCTTTATTCGCAGAAACTTGTGTTGACCAATAATCAGCTGACCACTTTGCCAAGAGGGATCGGTCACCTGACCAACCTGACGTACCTGGGCTTGGGAGAAAACCTACTGCAGCATCTACCTGAAGAGATTGGTATGTTGTTACTGCTGCCCTCAAATACAAAACTAGGGCTGTGTCGATACAATCAAATATCAAGATATCATAATCCTTTTTCTGCCGATATTGATACTTTAGATCGATATTTGTATCGATACTTTATTTGTGCGCATCACATCATTACCTTAAGTTATTTTCCTACAAATAATGAAGCAGGTCGCCTAATGTGTGCATTTCACATTTTCACGGTCATATTTAAAGGTGCTGTAAGCTATTTAAGCCGTTCTTCTATGAGAGAGTGCCATTGATTTAGCCACGCCCCCACTTTCCAAAACACTGCAGGGATACTGTTGAGTCAGACACAAAGCATGTTCCCATGGTTTTCAAATACAACAGTAGCGAAATAGCGCCCTCAACTGACAAATTGTAAATCCGAATATGACATTAAGCCTCAAAAATTCGCTGCAACTACAACACTATGAGAATGTGCAAAATGATTGACAGGCAGAAAGCGCCAGAGGCCACGGCCCGCAGACACATTTTTGTTTGCTGTTTACAGAGTCTAGAGCTGTCACAGAGACTGGTGAGATATCTCACGACACATTTCAGTGATATCTTTCATGGTGTAGAAACATTATTTGCTTACCTTTCTATGAAAAAAATCGCTTGCAGCATCTTTAACCCCAAATTAATGCAAAAAACATGAAATACTATATTATATTTTGCATAAAGAAAATTAAACCTACATTTAGGACCATTAAGATTTCTTGCATTGTGACAGTAAAACACATTTTACCCCCCAGTTCTCATTACTGTAAAGCATCCAGACATTTTTATTTTTACTATTACTTTTTTCAATGATGATTCTCATAACAGTATTTTTTTTACTGTGTTATAGTAACAAAATGCTGTTGTGCAAAGATTTTTTAATTAAAATCTGTGAAAATTAAAGGCAGTACCAAAGGAATACTACTGTGATGTATAAATACTTTTCAGTTTATATAATATAGCATTTTTTCACATTGTGGTAATGAGTATATCATAATAACCATCTTTTTTCCGCATTGCGGCAATGAGAATTGGGGTAAAATACACACAACTGTCAAGAAAATAAAGTCACACTGTAAAACATTACCCTAAAAAAAAAAAAAATAAAAAAAAAAAATAAAAAACATTTCTGTACGCAACATATATATAATTTCTTATGTTTCTTTTGATATTGTAGAAAAACAGGACCTGGACATTTTCTTGACAGGTTTTGTGAGAATATCCAAGTACAGCTCTGGAAAAAATTAAGAGACCACTGCAAAATTATCAGTTTCTCTGGATTTAATATTTATAGGTATGTATTTGAGTAAAATGAACATTATTGTTTTATTCTATAAAGTACGGACAACATTTCTCCCAAATTCCAAATAAAAATATTGTCATTTAGAGCATTTATTTGCAGAAAATGACAACTGGTCAAAATAACAAAAAAGATGCGGTGTTTTCAGACCTCGAATAATGCAAAGAAAACAAGTTCATATTCATTTATAAACAACACAATACTAATGTTTTAACTTAGGAAGAGATCAGAAATCAATATTTGGTGGAATAACTTTGATTTTCAATCTCAGCTTTCATGTGTGTTGGCATGCTCTCTACCAGTCTTTCACATTGCTGTTGGGTGACTTTATGCCACTTCAGGCGCAAAAATTCAAGCAGCTCGTCTTTGTTTGATGGCTTGTGGGCATCCATCTTCCTCTTGATCACATTCCAGAGGTTTTCAGTGGGGTTCAGGTCTGGAGATTGAGTTGGCCATGACAGCGTCTCCGTCCACACCTTGATTGAGCTGGCTGTGTGGCATGGAGCATTGTCTTGCTGGATAAACCAATCCTCAGAGTTGGGGAACATTGTCAGAGCAGAAGAAAGCAAGTTTTCTTCCAGGATATTCTTGTACGTGGCTTGAGTCATGCGTCCTTCACAAAGACGAATCTGCCTGATTCCAGCCTTGCTGTAGCACCCCCAGATCATCACCGATCCTCCACCTGGTCATCTAATGGTTAGACAGAGACCTGGAGAGGCTTTCAAGCCACAGTGTCTCACACCCACTGTGAAATTTGTGGAGGATCGGTGATGATCTGGGGGACAATCTGGGTACAATGTTCCCCAACTCTGAGGATTGTTTTTTCCAGCAGGACAATGCTCCATGCCACACAGCCAGCTCAATCAAGGTGTGGACGGAGACCCTGTCATGGCCAGCCCAATCTCCAGACCTGAACCCCATTGAAAACCTCTGGAATGTGATCAAGAGGAAGATGGATAGCCACAAGCCATCAAACAAAGCCGAGCTGCTTGAATTTTTGCAGCAGGAGTGGCATAAAGTCACCCAACAGCAATGTGAAAGACTGGTAGAGAGCATGCCAACACGCATGAAAGCTGAGATTGAAAATCAAAGTTATTCCACCAAATATTGATTTCTGATCTCTTCCTCAGTTAAAACATTAGTATTGTGTTGTTTAAAAAATGAATATGAACTTGGTTTCTTTGCATTATTCGAGGTCTGAAAACACCGCATCTTTTTTGTTATTTTGATCAGTTGTCATTTTCTGCAAATAAATGCTCTAAATGACAATATTTTCATTTGGAATTTGGGAGAAATGTTGTCAGTACTTTATAGAATAAAACAAAAATGTTCATTTTACTCAAGCACAAACCTATAAATAGTAAATATTTATACCAAATTAAAACAATCAACATATCGGTTATAAGCATGAAAACGCTGATATGAAAAACTAAAGGTTTATTTATAATTAATTAGTAACACACTTTGTAAAAACTCTGAATATAAATGCACAGAAATCTAGAAAGAATAATAGCCACAATATGTAGAATGGTTTGCAGTACTAAGAACATGTAATATTTAAATGTTCTTTCTCATTCCGATGTTAATGCAGAAAAAACGCTATAAAGTTGGCATGACAGTTGTGAAAAAAGGCACTTACCTATAGGCTACAATCTGAGGGAAACGATCCAAAACGCTTTAAAACCAACAGACATTGACTACTGAGATATCTGTATGATATTCATTAATGCTGCATGATTGATTGAATTAAGATCGAATGATTACTACACCTTATAAGGCTGCATTTCTGCATTCAGTCATCGCTGTGTGAGCAAGCAGCGCCCTCTAGCGGTCTGGATGGCATTATACATTTTAACACTATACAGAAATTGGGGTTTGTTCCTTTTAATTAAAACTTTTTATTTTTCCATGATGTGGTTGACATTTACAGGAAATGTTCTGTTCTGTTGTTTTGAACTGCAAAAACAGAAGTGCAAAAATGTTTTAGAAGTACAAAATAAATTTTTTTTTTTCATATCAATCATCATGTTATCATATAAGAAAAAACATCTTTTTATCTTCTATTCATCTGTTATTGTGGGTCTCTTTAAAAATGTGGCCTGTCATGTGTTCAACAGATCAAATCCATGTTCAATGGAAATTATTTATTGTTAGATCAGTAAAAAAGCTTTTGTACATTTTGAAAGCATAATTCCAAATTAAAATTGTGATCTGATGATGAATAAGGTAAGTGGCAAAATATCGGTATCGGCCCAATTTCGTTTTGGTGCAATGAAACGCTTTGTGTTGAAACGTGTATCATAACATGAGATAGTTGACTAAATTCTATGGCCAGCCCTAAAAGACACATGCACATTTTGGTGGAGCTTTACATTTTTCGAATTCAAATACAAAGAAGTTAACTATAGCCATTCTCCCTGTCTTTCCTATGACCACAGGTACTCTAGAGAACCTTGAGGACCTGTACCTGAATGACAACCCCAACTTGCACAGTTTACCGTTTGAGTTGGCCCTGTGCAGTAAGCTGTCCATCATGAGCATAGAGAACTGCCCCCTCAGCCACCTTCCGCCCCAGATTGTCGCTGGAGGCCCTTCATTCATCATCCAGTTCCTCAAGATGCAGGGGCCTTACCGTGCCATGGTCTGACACCCCCTGTCTGAGGCTTACACACTGTACAAACAAAACCAACAAAGAGAAAAAACAGCATCGCTATTCGATGTTATCTTTGAAGATATCGTCGTCACTATATCTAGGACAGGACTCCACAACTGGGTTCCAAATATAGGAATCATAGCCAGTTAGGTCACCTTTGTCCCCCAGTCAAGTAGAAAATGATGTCTAGACTTCTGTTGCCAAAATTAATGATTATATACATTAGTGATTCTAAGAAAAGTGGCGCTGTTTAAATGCTGAAATAATTTTGCCAATTTATTCAAAGTCATTATAGGGTTTTTTGACGCCAGGAAACAGTTGTATGCAAAAACTAAATATTTTTTACAACTTCATTTTTTGCTGCTGTTGCCGCCAAACTGTATGTTGGTTGATTTTTTTTTTTTTTTTTTCTCTTACGCAAATCTTTTTTTCTTTTTCTTTTTTAATCCCACAACCAAAAGATTTTTATTGTACAGATGTCCTGTTTGGAAGCAGTGAACAAATTTTAGTGTTGCATTTTTTATTATGATTATTATTATAGAAATTGTGCCTATCCAGTGCAGTTGAGTGGTTTGTGTCTGAACATAATTACCTTAAAAGGTTTTTAGTACAAAAGGATGAATTTACAGATGTATAACTTATTCAGTAATTCATTTTGTAATTATTGTTCATTACTTTGTCAGTCCCCCTTTTTTTAATATCCATTCCTCTTCACTGTTGGGCTTCGCTTGAATTTTTTTAAAGATAAATCTGCGATTCCCAGTGATTAAGTTTTCTACGTAATCAATAGTATTTGTGAAAACAAAGCGACGTAGCTAAATAAAAGCAGTCACGTAATGGGTTTAAGTCATTAGAAAGCTAGGTATTTCGCACTATAGGCGTGATTGTAACGAGACATTTCGAAAATATCCTGCTCCTATTTTACTCCAGAATTAAGAGAAACAAATAAGAAATGTATTTTGCATATAGAAAATTAAGCCTATTTTAGGGCCATTAAGATTTTGTTTATTTTTTTTTTTTATTGTGACATTTACACACATTTACCCCCACCCCCCAATTCTCATAACCACAATGCAAAAAAATTATATTTAAATTGCAAAATATTATATCATTGGCGTTTTTTTTTTTTTTTTTTTTTTTTTTCTTTCTCCATTTTCATTGGTTTTAATTTAAAAACGTACAACACCATTGTTTTTTCACTCTTAATACAGTAAAACATAATGTGTCTGTTCCAAAACTTAGTGATCTTCCTCCAGAGGCAGCGTTTAAAGACATCATAGTCACGCTCCAGACGTGAAGGCTGTTCCAAAACATAGGTATCTTAATTATGCTGCCTCAGAAGATTCCTCGTTTTGGACAAATTTTAAGGTACAATTGAATATGCATCCTCCTTCAGGTAAGCGATCCCAGAATGCACTGTGATGAGCTCAGTGAAAAAATAAATCCAAGATGGCGGACGAAGCGAGAGAAATTTGCATTATAAATAGACTTGTAATTCATTCAGTACTGAAAAGTATCGATAAAAAATGTTTAAAATAATAGAAAACTGACTATTGTACCCAAAATGTGTTTACTGTGTGTATTTATGCTCATAAGAGTATCGCGTTGTTCCTATCACGTCACCTCTATTGAAATCTGTTGCGAGCCGTGCGCGACGAGTGCTACTTCAATGACGCGCGGAGCTGCGTCTATGTAGAGCGTTCCAAATCGCGCTCTTATGAGGCATCATTTCAGTAAGGATGCTGCCATTAAATACAACTGCGTATGTAGTCGAGACAGCAAGGCAGTTCACTAAGTTTTGAAACTACCTCATTGTCTGCGTTACGGTAATGAGAATAGTAATTGAATAGTCAATAGTAAAATGTCCGGACACATTGCGGTAATGAGAATTGGGGGGAAAATGTGCCTAAGTGTCCTGAAAACAATGCAAAAAATGTTTTAATGGTTACTGCAAAATAGAATTTATTTGTAACGATTTGAGGTTAAATATGAGCAGGAAATGTACTTCTGACAGGTTTCATGAGGATCACATATAGGGCAGCATTATTCAAAGCAGCCATTCTGAATCTGTTCGGCTGGAGTTTTAGTTGGTTCTGTGATGTTTACTTATCTGTCATATCAACAGTGTTGCGCTCTGCTTAAGTCCTGTTGGTGAGAGTTTGCTTCTACATATCAGGTGCCGAACAATGCTAGCAGTTAACATCAGATCTGAAGGCCCACATTTACTGTGAGGAATGCCAAAAACACCCATTTACGTCAGTTCTCTTCATTATTTCTTGACAGAATCACCAGTAATGGTGTCATGTAATCTAGGACCAGTCTTAAACTTTACAACTTGGTTTCTGCTCTTTTCTTTTACTTTCACAGGATCTTTATTTTGTTTGCACCGTTTGTCTCATACACCGCCCCTCTTATGCTGCTGCTTTTAATGCACTTTGTATTGATATTTGGCACCCACCTAGAGTAAAAGGGTCGAGAGATTTCATGTTACCAATTCAACATATGGATGGGGGCATTTTTTATCATTTCTGAAGTATTTTATCGTTTATTTTAATTGTCTATCATGTATAGTTTATAACAACGAATGAGAAAAGTTTGCCTCGGTAAATTCAAAAGTTAACATTCTATTAAGAACCTTTTTTCTTGATTTTTGAGGCTTTGATGCTATCTCTTTATTAAATATTTGATTTAAACTTTTCTGTCTGGCTAGTTTGTGTGTTTCAAATGGTGCAAATCATCAAATTATTGAAATTAAAGCCCATTATGTTTTGATTATACAAACTTGGAATTTCTTTTGGTTTTAGTATTATATCAGGCGACTGTAAATTTACAACTCCACTTTAGTTTATCAAGCCAAATGTATTTTGTTAGTGTTTGTTTGTCACTTTCCCTTTTCATTTATAAAGACATTGGCAGCAGTGTAAAGATTTGCAGCAACTAAGAGGCACTTCATGTTCGTGGGGCCACATTCGGTGTAAAGAAAGGACACAAATCGCTGCTTTTTATCAACCAGCAGAACCTGTTGCTGCTTTATGGACCTCCTAAAAACGTAATGCTGTAAAAGAACCGACCGAGGCGAGACGATACAGACTGAGTTCTCGGCCGGTTCTACCAGCACAGACGTTCTGTTACAGATGAAATCCCTCTGGACCCGTTTGGCCAATACGGTGCATGTTCTGCGCCTGACGCAGACGCTGAATAAAACGGAAAAATATAAACATTGTAAAAAGGGCTTTCTCTGTTAATGCTTAACTATACACCAGAGGCATTGCATTCCTGGTTTTGTATAAAAGCTTAGAACTGTACATTTGATTTTTCTTTTTGTGTGTGTGTATGCGTGAGTGTGTGTGTGAGGAAATAGATGTTGAAATTGAATTCTTATGTGACAATAAATGCCTTTGATGAGTGCTTCAAGTGAGACGTGCATTAGGGACACGCCATTGTGACGCGTTCCATTTAAGTTTTCGTTTAGCATTTATGTGCCATTTACGCAGGGCTGATTTTTTAAAGTCTGCTAACAGTTATATTGGTTGATTTTGGATGAGAGAGCATTGATCACAAACCAGGAATGTAGTCAAATAAAAAAAGACAATAAAAAAAATAAAAGTTGTAATCAGCTGGGGTGACCGTTTTGATTTTATATTGTTTTGGTGAATCCATATTTTTGTATTGTCTGTGTTTTAGGTCATAGAAACTGTATAAATGAAGTTCATTTTCCATGTTTGACTTTTTATTTTATTTTTTATTAATAATATTATTAGTGTAGGAATGTGTTATGTCCTGCTTTTTTCTTGCCTTGCTATGTATAGGAAACAAGCATGTAATTTTCTTTTTTTTTTTAAAGATTAATTATTGTCTGGGTGGACAGGGATGTAAAAAAAAACAGTTCTAAAGATAAAAATCTTGCTCTTTCATCACTGCAAAATGTTTGTTTTTTTACTTCATAGGATTTCAGAAGTGTTCTCTAGAAAAACTAATAAGCCTTAAAGGGATAGTTCACCCTAAAATGAAAATTCTCTCATCATTTACTCACCCTCATGCCATCCCAGATGTGTGACTTATTTTCTTCCACGGAACACAAATGAAGATTTTTAGAAGAATATTTCAGCTCTGTAGATCCATACAATGCAAGTGAATGGTGACCAGAACTTTGAAGGTTCAAAAAGCACATAAAGGCAGCATGAAAGTAATCCAAATTACTCCAGTGATTTAATCCATGTCTTTAGAAGAGATACGATAGGTGTGGATGAGAAACAGATCAATATTTGAGTCCTTTAATATTTATAGTACAAAGGATTGAAATATTGATCTGTTTCTTACCCAAAGTGATTGCATCGCTTCAGAAGACACGGTTTAAGCCACTGGAATTTTATGGATTACTTTTATGCTGCCTTTATATGCTTTTTTGAGCTTCAAAGTTCTGGTCACCATTCACTTGCATTGTATGGACCTACAGAGCTGAAATATTCTTCTAAAAATCTTCTTTTGTGATCTGCAGAACAAAGAAAGTCACACATCTGGGATGAAGGTAAGTAAATGATGAGAGAAATTTCATTTTTGGGTGAACTGTCCCTTTAAATGTGAATCTCTTGGTTTCTCTTTTCTTTCTAACTACACCAGTAATATGACCCTCAGATCAGAAGAATTCTTCAAATAAATGTTCATTTGGCTGCCTTACGAATGTCGCATCTACTCATCTCTCACCCGTCACTTAATAGTCCAGCTGAATGATTGTGTACATGATCACACAGTGCTCGTTTTATTTAACTGTGTTTCCGGTAGGTGTCGCTGTTTCATCGCTCCTCGCTCTCGTGCTGCATTCATTGAGCGCGCTCCCGTCGTGAAGTCACTCCATGAGTAAACGCGTTTCCTCTTCATCATCATTTATCTCTTTCTTTCTTTCTAAGACTGTCACTAGAAAATAATGTTGTTGTGATATTTTTGGATGCAGTATGCATTCCCACGGCCATGTAAAACCTGGAAAAATTAGGGAATTTCAAAACTGGCCTGGAAGCGTCATGGAAATGAGTATGAACTGTAATGGAAATGACTGTAGGGGTGTAAATCTGTCTAGTTTTGCTCTGCTCTAAAGGTTTAATTGGATAGATATTGCGCTTGTGTAGAGTAAAACATGCTCAGTGTAATCCAGTATAATGACCTCAGCTCATTGAGGGTTTTATTGGAGACATTTGTACAATATTAAGTATTACAGTAAGTATAAGTAGGCTATTACGTTTCTATTAGGGTGATATTCACGAAACCTGTCAATAAAATGTCGTATTTAACCCCCAACTTAAAAATATATATGTGAAATTATATTTTGCATAAAGATAATGAATCCTACATTTAGGACCATAAAGATTTTATTACATTATTTGCAGGACACTTAAGCACATTTTACCCCCAATTTTTATTATCGCAACACATTCAGACATTTTAGGTTATAATTCCCATTGTTTTCAATGATGAGTCTTTTTTTTAAACTGAAAGAGGCTGTTGTTCAATGATTTTCTATATTAACCCTTAAATGCACGGGTGTTTCACCAAACATCATTACATACTCAGGCCTTTAGAAACCCGGCACATATATTTATCACGAATGGATCTACAAAATGCCCAGATATTGTCAAATTTTCAAAACATTTTCAAAACAGAAAAGAATAGAATATAATATATTCTGATATATTTTGATGTTTTATTTTTCATCTCAAAGAGATGAAACAAATCTAGAACAGGATTCATTACTTCCACACTGAAATTTCATAAGACGCAACTGGTATTGAGTTAAACATAACACACAATCTACACATGTATTTTCTCAGACACTTATTGAGTCTAAATAGTCACACAACTTACATAATTTCAGTAGTACACCCAAATGACAATAGTCATATTATATTGTTCATGTGTTACACTTGCTATAGTTTACTTCCACGTTACTTTTTCAAACAGCAATGTCAACTGTAAATCAAGTCAATCACTGACACATCAGTGCCACCTTGAGTCAGAAATAGCATGTATACCGATGAGCCAAAACATGACCACCTGCCTAATATGCTGTTGTTCCTCCGTGTGCCACCAGAACAGCGCCGAACCGAAGAGGCATGGACTCTCCAAGACCCCTGAAGGTGTCCTGTGGTATCTGGCACCAAGACATTAGCAGCAGATCCTTCAAGTCCTGTAAGTTGTGAGGTGGAGCCGCTGTGGATTGGACTTGTTGGTCCAGCACATCCCACAGATGCTCAATCGGATTGAGATCTGGGTAATTTGGAGGCCAGGGCAACACCTTGAACTCTTCATCATGTTCCTCAAACCATTCCCGAACAATGTGTGCAGTGTGGCAGGGCGCATTATCCTGCTGAAAGAGGCCACTGCCATCAGGGAATACCATTGCCATGAAGGGGTGTACCTGGTCTACAACGATGTTTAGGTTCACCTCCACCGGCTTGTCGTCTTCCAACAGTGCAACCTGGTGCCATCACTTTCCCAGTTAAATGTTGCACATGTACACGGCCGTCCACGTTATGTAAAAGAAACTGGGACTCATCGGTCTAGGCAACCTTCTTCCACTGCTCCAAGTTCCAGTTCCAACGCTTGCATGCCCATTTGGCAGTGGACAGGGGTCATCATGGGCACTCTGACCGGTCTGCGGCTATGCAGCCCCATACACAGCAGGGTGTGATGCACTGTGTGTTGTGACACATTCCTCCCGTAACCATCATTAACATTTTCTGTGATTAGTGCCACAGTAGACCTTATGTCGGTTCGGACCAGACAGGATAGCCTTCATTGCCCTAATGCATCGATGAGCCTTGGGTGCCCAACACCCTGTCGCTGGTTTGTGGTTTGTCCCTCCTCAGACCACTGTCATTAGGTAATCACCACTGCTGACCGGGAGTACCCAACAAGCCTTGGCGTTTCAGAGATGCTCTGACCCAGTCGTCTGGCCATAATAATTTGGCCCTTGTCAAAGTCACTCAGGTCTTTACTCCTGCACTCAACATGTTGACTACGAGAACTGATTGTTCACTTACCATCTAATCTACTCAGACCTTGACATGTGACCTTGTTAGGAGATGATCAATGCTTTCACTTCACCTGTGAGTGGTCATAATGTTTTGGCTCATCAGTGTTTGTTATGTATGTGTACTTGCATATGAGATACTGATAATTCATCAATGTTGATAATTCACTGTTACACAGAAAATCAATGTGATATAGTAGCCATTTGTATGAAAATATTACTCATTTATATTGTAATAAACAAAGAAATATACAGTGCATTCAGAAAGTATTCAGACCCCTTCATTTTTTTTTTTCACATTTTGTTATGTTGCAGCTTTATGCTAAAATGCTTTAAATTATTATTTTTTCACATCAATCTAGACTACATACCCCATAATGACAAAGCAAAAACCAGATTTTTGATAACTTTGCAAATTTATTAAAAAGAAAAAAACTGAAATATCACATTGACATAAATATTCAGACCCTTCATTATGACACTTAAAATTTAGCTCAGGTGTTTCCCATTTCTCTGGATCATCTTTGAGATGTTTCTACACTTTTATTGGAGTCCACCTGTTTCAGTCCACAAATTCAATTGATTGGACATGATTTGGAAAGGCACACACCTGTCTATATAAGGCCTTACAGCTGAAAATGCATATCAGAGCAAAAACCAAGCCATGAGTTCAAAGGAACTGCTCAGAGACAGGATTGTGTCAAGGCACAGATCTGGGGAAGGCTAAAAATAATTTGGTTGCATTGAAGGTTCCCAAGAGCACAGTGACCTCCATAATTCTTAAATGGAAGATGTTTGGAACAATCAGGACTCTTCCTAGAGCTTCCAAGATTCTCTGGTCTGATGAAAGGAAGATTGAACTGTTTGGCCTCAATTCCAAGTGTCATGTCTGGAGGAAACCAGGCACCGCTCATCACCTGTGCAATACCATCCCAACGGTGAAGCATGTTGGTGGCAGCATCATGCTGTGGGGGTGTTTTTCAGCAGCAGGGACTGGGGGACTGGTCAGGGTTGAAGGAATGCTGAACACAGCAAAATACAGAGATATCCTTCATGAAAACCTGGTCCAGAGCACTCAGGACCTCAGACCGGGTAGAAGGTTCACCTTCCAACAGGACAATGACCATAAATACACAGCCAAGACAACACAAGAGTGGTTTAGGGACAACTCTGTGAATGTCCTTGAGTGTCCCAGCCAGAGCCCAGATTTGAACCCAATCGAACATCTCTGGAGAGATCTGAAAATGACTGTCCACCGATAGTCCCCATCCAACCTGACAGAGCTTGAGAGGATCTGCAGAGAAGAATGGCAGAAAATCCCCAAATCCAGGTGTGCAAAGCTTGTCGCATTGAACCCAAAAAGACTTGAGGCTGTAATCGCTGCCAAAGGTGCTTCAACTAAGTACTGAGTTAACGGTCTCAATACTTATGTCAATGTGATATTTCAGTTTTTTTATTTTTAATACATTTGCAAAGTTATCAAAAAACTGGTTTTTGCTTTGTCATTATGGGGTGTGGGGTGTAGATTGATGTGAAAAAAATGAAGGGGTCTGAATACTTTCTGAATGCACCGTATCCTGTGATAGTAAACTTATATAGATCTGAAATAAATCATAAAAATATGATTTATGGAAGCAAGAAGAAAAAAAAGCGATACTATTACACATCTGGGGTCTTTAATGACCCTATACACTTTTTGTAATTAAGCAGTTATAACAAATGTATTTATTTGTTTGTTTGTTTGTGACACTATTCAGAAGAGAAAAGTTGAGGAATACTTAAGAGGTACGGGGGTGGAATGAGGTCCGGTCACTAAAGACCCGAGGTATGCGTTTAAGGGTTAATGACCCTAAAATAGGCTTTATTTTCTATTTGCAAAATATACATTTTGGAGTAAAATAGGACCTTTTTTTTTTTCTTTTTTTTTTTTGACAATCACCCATTAATTAAAAAGATTAGGTACCTGACACAAAAATGAAAATCTGCTCAATATATCTATCAAATGATTTAGAAAGTCCTCATTAGGAATGACTGGAAAAGTCATGGAAATTCATTAAAAAAAATTCATTCATTCATTAAAACTGGTCGGAACCCTTGTATGTGTTTAGCCAGTTGTTTGTCTGTTTTTTTACCCCTCACATCAAGTAAACCATTATTAACCACTAAGAAACAAACACTTTTTGCGTATTCTTTCGTATCCAGATTTAAACCTGCTGTCACTGATTAAAAGAGTTTCAAAAGCGCTTTTGGCGTTTCCACTGCGCCTCGCCCGCGGCTGCTAAGCAACGACAACTCGGAGGCTGGTGTTATGAGAAAGAGGGCGTGTCTCTTATATTCAGCTTAATAAGATGTCATTTAGAACGCAAGTGCGCGCACAATCACGCTCTCTGTCACACACACACAAACAGCGCGCACACGACATGATAATATGATTTCACCTCTATTCTGCGCGCGAGACGGAGTCATAACCTGCGCGCGCACTGCTGAGTTGAGAGCGGATGATGAAGCGCTGTCTTTACACACTCCACCGGGGAGATGCGAGAAATTAATGATGCAGTTCGTCTCATAAAGACCGACTTAGAGAAGTAATGCTTACAAGATGTTTTGAATGGCTTAAGTTTGTGCAACGTTTTAGTTTCCCCCCACCCTCCAAACCCCCCAACCAAGGTAAGGTCTATAATGTACTAGTTGTTTAAATAATTTATATATTTTTATTAATTTTCTGCGTTTCTCGTCCTTGTTTTGCATTATTTTGCTAATTGATTATTTTTTGTATATTCCATTAATTATTAAAGTTAGTTAATATTGAACATGTTTATATTGTTTCTATTTTTTATTCTTTTTATTACTTTTTCCATTTGTTGCTACAGTTCTCTTGTTTTGCATTTTTTTCTAATTGATTATTTGTGTTACCCATTATATTTATTATTTGAATTTATTATTAAAATATTTTAAAAAAATTTAATCTATTAGTTGTTTTAAAATTATTCAAATATATTTATTTTGTTTAATTTTATTATTCCTTTTATTAAGTATTGCTAGAATTCTTCTTTGTTTTGCATTTTTGCTAATTCGTTATTTTGGTATTATCCATTATATTTATTATTAAAATATTTACATTACATTATATATTAGTTGTGTTAATTTATTATTTAAAAAACTATTTTTGCTAAATTTTTCCTTGTTTTGCAGTTTTTACAAATGTATTATTTTAGTGTTATCCATTATATTTATTATTTGAATTTAATATTAAAATATTTTGCATTATATTTTATTTATTAGATGTTTAAAAATATATAATTTAAAATATATATATTTTGTTTAATGTTATTATTCCTTTTTCATTTATTGCTACAATCCCTCTTTGTTTTGCATTTTTTTTTGTTATTTTGTATTATCCATTATATTTATTAAGTTATTATTAAAGCATTTAAATTATTTGTTTTATTTATTAGTTGTGTTAACAATTTAATATTTTTTAATTTCATTATTAATTTTTTTTCATTTATTGCTACATTTCCTTGTTTTGCATTCTTCTACTTATTACTAAAATATTTTACTTTATTTTTATTATGTATTAGTTGTCTTAATAATTTATTATTTAAAAAAATATATTTTTTTAAATAAATTGTATTATTCCTTTTTCTCTATTTCTTAATTGTTAAATTTCTCTTTCTTTATTTTTAGATGTCAAATGACCAAAAATGAGCATCACTTTTGCTCAATGCAAAGATGATCTCAGTAATATGGAAAACATAAACTGTCATCAACTCAAAACATAATTTCTGTTCCACCAAGCCCATATGAGAAGAAGAGACAATGGTGTGTGAAAATGTGACTAATGGGACGGAGAATGGCAGGCCGCCTTACACCCTCTTGTTGGCCCTTCCTCTGAGCGTTCTGGTGGGGCTCCTCATTCTCATCATTGTTTTTGGCAATGTGCTGGTTATCATCGCTGTTTTCACAAGCCGAGCTCTCAGGGCTCCCCAGAACCTGTTTCTGGTCTCGCTGGCATCAGCCGACATTTTGGTGGCCACTTTGGTGATGCCGTTCTCTTTGGCCAATGAGCTGATGGGCTATTGGGCCTTTGGACAGGTGTGGTGCGAAATATATCTTGCCCTGGATGTTCTCTTTTGCACAGCCTCCATCACCCACCTGTGCGCCATCAGTTTGGACAGGTACTGGTCAATCACACAAGCCATCGAGTACAACCTTAAGCGCACACCCCTACGGATCAAGCGCATCATTTTTGTGGTTTGGGTCATTGCTGCCGTAATCTCCTGCCCGCCACTCATTACCATGGAGAAGAACAAAGAGAAGTCCATCTGCAGTATTAATACAGAAAAATGGTACATTATTTCCTCTTCCATTGGCTCATTTTTCCTTCCTTGCATCATCATGGTGCTCGTCTACGTTCGAATCTATCAGATCGCCAAAAAGAGGACCAGAGCGCCCCCTGGAGACCAAAGGACAAAGGAAGTACACCTGAAGGAGAATGATCAGGGTGAGAAGGGCCCTCAAGAGAGACTCAGTAGGGATCCCAATGCTAAGCTGGATGGCGCCAATGACAAGGGCGAAATAAACGGAGTGGACATGGAGGACTCGTCCTCCTCCGACCATAAGGTCACCAACCCCTGCTCCCTCAAGAAGAAGAGCTCCAAAGGAAAGACCAGGTTGAGCCAAATCAAACCAGATGACAAGCCAGAGGTCTGCCAGACCACCAAGACCAGCAGGTGGAAGGGGCGACAGAATCGTGAGAAGCGCTTCACCTTTGTCCTAGCAGTAGTTATTGGCGTATTTGTCATCTGTTGGTTCCCCTTTTTCTTCACGTACACACTGACGGCATTTTGCGACTGCTGTGTGCCTGAGACGCTTTTCAAGTTCTTCTTCTGGTTCGGCTACTGCAACAGCTCCCTTAATCCCATCATATACACCATCTTCAATAATGACTTCAGAAGGTCCTTTAAAAAGATCCTCTGCCGGAGAGATAACAGGCGAGTGGTGTGAATGGGCTACTGGGCCTTTTCTTTCTGTTTTTTGATGTCATAACAGACTGACCAGGACGATCCTACCTAGATCATGTCGCTGTAATATATCACCCGGAGTGTAAGGGAAGTACTTGTGTACAGTAAATCAACCTGTCATGTGTAATTTTACAACAAGAGACTCATGCTTTGTATAAATGTCACAATGCAACCATGCACGGTTATGCAATTACAGCACAATATGTGACGGATTCGTCCATTTCAGAAATGTATTGTTGTGTTGAAGTTCTTAATATGCTGTCTGTGTTATATAGTTTTGTAACTGTGGTATTTTATGATCTAAAAATGTGGAGAGCATCAGTAAGCACATATACAACAACAATAATGCCCTTGATGTTGCTCAAAATGTGAAAAACAATTCAAACTGTGCCAAAGGAATAAGGACTATTGTGACTTTATCTGCCTTTTTGTGCTGTGCTGCAGTACTCATATACAGAGTGTTAAAATACTTGCTGCAATGCCAATTGTCTTCTCACGGGGGCCTCTTTACTTCCCTGACATATTGTGTAATTCATTGTGAACGTGTTGCGATTGTTCGGGGGACAAATCTTCTTTTATCCCTGCCAGTAACAGTTCATTTAAAATCTTGAAATGCACCGTTGGGCAAAAAGATGTTGAGCAGGTCTGACTGGAACCTGATGTGCGAGTGTCACAACAGATTTCTTATGCTTTCAATGTAAATTATATCTGTCATTCCAGATCTAATGGAAGGGTCTTTGGTCTTAAGGGCCTTTTACAGAGATTATTACAGTGATTGCTGGAACTAATAAACCATGTGACAAACAGACCAACATTTCAGCCCTGAAAGATAGGTTACTAAATGAATTTGCACCTGTTCTTCGAACATATGGAGCGTGATCTTTGGGTCTGAATGCACAAAAACACAGAGAGGAATATTCAGCAAGATATCAAATGACTGACAACATGACAACAGAGTGTCTCCAGGTCAAGGCGAGGCCAAACCTCTCATGCGGTTTACATTCCCAGGGGACAGAAGGAGAGATCATCCTAGTGTTGTTAGATATCATGTAGAGTGAGATGGAGCGAGTGTCCACTCCATTTCCTGTTTGACCTGGTAACACGGTTAAAACAAAGGTCTCAAATGACATATATAAACGACCTGTTGCTGTGCATTTTGTCATATCTGAAAAACACAATTGTGGTGTATGACTCAGTTTGATATTGGCTGTTTGTTGTCCTGGTTGTGCTTTCAAAGTGTTTTGCCATTGAGATTTAAAAAACTGTGTTTGCACTCACACTCTGATAGAGAAAAGCACTCAAAATAAATAAATAAATAAATAAAATCCAGAGCTTTTTTGTCTGTTATTATTCTAAGGATTTTCCATCTGTTAGGATAAAAATCCACCCACAGGAATTACATCAGTAATGCATAACCAGCAGCTCTACTGCGAAAAGTACAATTTAGACTTTACAGCTCAAATAACCATTCACTTGCACTGAATGGACCTACAGAGCTGAAATATTTTCTAGAAAATCTTTAGTTTGTGTTCAGCAGAAGAAAGAATATCATATCTGGGACGGCATAAATGATGAGAGAATTTTCAACTATCCTTTTACATTTAAAAACCTCATCTGTTTTGGAGAATATTTCACTCGTTTTTAGCGCCACCCAGTGGATATTTCACTTTGGAACTGCAGAAATATGTGTAAGGAACCACGTAATGTCGTTTAGCAAAAATGTCCATAAGATCAGATTGAGAAATTTGCATTCTTGTTTAAGAGCTTTTATTGATTCTTCTGTACAAACATGTGTGTGGCCAGAACTTCGAAGGTCCGACTCCAGTGGTTAAATCCATATCTTTAGAAGCGATATGATAGGTGTGGGTGAGAAACAGATCAAGACTTAAATGTCCTTTTTACTATAAATCTCCACTTTCACTTCCACATTCATTTTCTTTTGTTTTTGCCAATTCACATTCTTCATGCATATCGCCACCTACTGGGCAGGGAGGAGAATTTATAGTAAAAAAGGACTTAAATATTGATCTGTTGCTCACCCACGCCTATCATATCGCTTCTAAAGACATGGATTTAACCACTGCTGCCTTTATGTGCGTTTTGGATCAACAGCATATCACAGATGCTGCCCATAGAGTTAAACTTAAACTAATCCAGGAACTTTCCTGAACTTTCTCTCTTATCGGTCCCTTGTAAGTCTATGGAACACAATTTTCATTTTCTAAAAAGCACATGCAAATTCCCTTCCACTTTCTGAAAGGTAACAAGTAAACAGGAAGTTTCTGGTATCTGCCAATGATTATCTCATCAAGTTAAATTTGACTTTGGTGTAGCAGTTGACTTTGAGGTTCACCACAGAAATCCAGTGTTTATTTTCGTTTGTTTTGCATGAGATTTTATGTCTTTCTCTTTGTTCCCAGCGCAAATTTGGGAATAGCATTTTACAAGTTGTGTAAAACATTGCCTGCGGTTAAAGCTCCCTAGTGCCGGCGATATATTTATGTGCTTGAGAGAATGTTTAAAGTAAGGTCTTCATTACATGGACCTGTAGCAATTTCATAACCCTTTAACAAACTTACATAAAGGCATAAAATGGTGACTTGAAAGGTATGGCAGAGCATTGCCACCCACAGAGGCAGAGATATGACATGATGTGTGCTGGCGGCGGGTGGGAAGGGTATCAAGACTGTGATGTGAGCGCGAGTGTGGAGATTGGCCATTCTGAAGTGTGAGTGGGAGATGGCAGAGATGGGCATGTGGTGATGGACGTTCAGTAGGTGTGAAGGAGATTGTGTTGATGCTCTTTTGTTTGGGTAGAGTATTAGTTCTTTAGTGAAGTGTGAACAAAGCCCTTAAAGTTCATTTATTACATCACTGCAGGTGAGCACTGAGAGAACAATGCTGCCAATTTTTGTCTTAGCTCCTGTTAATGATTCTAAAAGATTGGAGTCTTATTCATTCTAGAGAAGTGACGAGGCACTTAAAGTCAGCATGAAATCAAAATTGATCCTATTTACTTTCTTAAAATGTTTCTGGTCTTTTTCTGCACAGTTCATTAATGATATACAAATTTTCTCTTCTAAGACATACTTTCGATTACCGCAGAAAGCAATGTTGACTCGTCCCTAACTTGTTAGGTGGTGCGGTTACTCACCTCAATCCGGGTGGTGGAGGACAAGTCTCAGTTGTCTCCGCTTCTGAGACCGTCAATCCGTGCATCTTATCACGTGACTCATTGTGCATGACACCGTGGAGACTCACAGCATGTGGAGGCTCATGCTACTCTCCACGATCCACGCACAACTTACCACACGCCCCATTGAGAGCGAGAACCACTAATCACGACCACGAGGAGGTTACCCCATGTGACTCTACCCTCCCTAGCAACTGGGCCAATTTGGTTGCTTAGGAGACCTGACTGGATTCACTCAGCACACCTTGGATTCAAATTCATGTCTCTAGGGGTGGTAGTCAGCATCAATACTAATAATAATATTATATATATATATATATATATATATATATATATATATATATATATATATATATTAAATAAAATTAAGTGCTTTAATTCAGAACCTCACAGCAAAATCCAAAAAACAACATTGAAGTGCTGCATAACAGAGCATTAAAAAGTGAGATATTGCTTAAATCTAATACAATTACTATTGATTTATTATTATTATTATTATTATTATAAGTAGTAGTAGTATTACAGTGAATGTTACATAACAATACAGTACAGTAGTGATTTATATCAGTCATACTTTTTTCATTTAAATTGAGCTTTTATGTTGATGAAAGCTTTTATTTTGAAGTCCTTTCCATTTCTGTGTGTTTTTGACAGTAACTACTCACTTCCGGAAAAGCAGGTCGCTACTGTACATTACCCAATGTGATTATTAAACCAAAAAAACGCTATTTAATTAAATATGTAGTCTGTATGTGCTGCATGCTACAAAGTGAATTAGCACTCTGCTCACTGTCATCTGCTACAAACAGAGCGTGATACACATGATGGTGTTGACTGTGTATGAGCCAAGGAGCTATAAAAGGTATGAGCACTTTGTGTCTTTATTTCAGCACAACAGCTACACACATTCACTTTGAAGCATGCAGCACATGCAAACTATATATTTATCTCATTAAATCGCAGCTTTTGCGGTTTAATAATCACATTAGGACATAATGTGATTTTAATCTATGTACTGAATGTTTACGGAATGTCATTCGTACGTCAGATGATATCAGAGCATTTTTACGAGCATGAGTGCAAGCACATGAGCGTGGTATCAGACACCAGTACTGGTATCGGGAAATCCCTACCATTTACTTTCATTGTAAAAAGAAAAATATGTAATGAAAGTGAATGGTGACTGAGACAAATATACTGCCTAACATCTCCTTTTGTTCTCCATGAAAGAATGAATGTCATGTGGGTTTGCAACAGAGTGAGTCAGTGTTGACAGAATTTAATTTTTGTTTGAACTATGTGTGAACTAGCCGTTTTCAATACTGTTGAGCATAAAGGGGCTCCTTCCAAATCACCAGAAGATTTTTTTTCAGCACCTTCAGTTTGTCTCATTAAATCTAAAACAGTGATTTTCCACTGCTTGCGTTGCCTTCCCTCACTGTTTACCTTAATTTCCAGTTTGTTTTGTTTCATTATTGACAAGTATGTACTCACACACACACTCGTATGTACTGTACAAACATAAACATGAGTTCTCTCTCTGGCATGTCTTAAAATTTCAGCATCCACTTATCAAAAGAAAACCACAAGGGAAAAGGGCAACAGATGCAAAGAGGAAACCATCTGAAACACTGGCCACTTATTCCCAGAGGACACTGTGTGAACGGACTATCATAGGAGCCTGCTTTCCCTCCACACTGGTACACTTGATGCAGGAGCCACTTACTGTTTAAGTGTCTCATGACATCCGTGGCCCTCCCCATCTTCACAGACCCCAATAGCTTCATAACGGCATGAAGCTCTGACCTACAGGGCATTTTCAGTTCATGTGACAGAATAAGACTTTCACTAGGGAATCAAATTATATCATGCTGATTTGGCATCTCAATTTGCAAACTTTAATACTTTTAAATATACAAATAATGTTTCATGAGACCATGTTACTATACCTACATTTTTGCTAAATTATTTTTATGTTGCTCGTTGTACATATCGCAGCAGTTTCCTGGTGAAATGAACACTTGAAGTGCTTAAACAGCAATGATTTGTATTTCCTTTCACATAAATCATGAGTAAAACAGCAGATTATCGGTTCATAAACACTGTTCGACCTGTTCCTCACATAAGGCGATCTTATGACATCTAAACACTTTTACTATAGTGCATGACTTGTAAGGTGATACATTTTTACATTTGCACTACATAAGCAACTGAATTTACAAGCTTCTTCATGCGTGATCAAAATGCGCAGTAATAGAGCGTTGCACTTGCGATGCAAAGGACCGGGATACAAGTCCTGAAATAAAGTCAACATGTGTGCAAAAAGTTTTATAGAAGCATGACAAAATGATGTCATTGCTTCAGCCATGGCGTTTTTCATCTCATGTTTATTTTTTCTGACAGTATGGTTTAAGGTTTAGGGTAGGGTTGTAGGGAATTAACCTTAAAAACCTCATCTGTTTGGAGGAAAATTTAACTAGCTTTTAATGCCACACAGTGGAGATTTCATATCATTTTTTTAATGAAGTGAGGCTCAAAAAAACTGAAATATGATTTTTCTTTCCTATGAATCACACACAAACATTAAAAGCTGAATTTATAAATGTTGCCTTGAGCATATGGCTGAACCCTAAATTATGTCCCCTTTCTGTTGGTCAGAGTGGATTGTGAGGGGGGTTACTGCACTCGATGACCTAAATGAGAGTAGTATGATGAGATCCTTTGAAAATTTGGTTCAACATTTTGGGGTTCCCAGATCTCAGTTGTTTTGGTATTTACAGCTGCGCAACCTGCTCTGTATTGTTTTTGGGAGTAGCACACACCCCCCTAGAGCGGCAGATACTCTGTGAGAGGTGATTACTGCTTTTGGAAAAGGTCATGAGGCATCAGTGTATTACTCCCTGTTAATTCAGAGTCTGGGGGACGGAGCTTCAACTTCTCTCGAGAGATTATGGGAGAAAGATTTAAACTTGGTATTGGAGGAGGGAGTGTGGACTAGGATTTTAAAAATGTCAAGTCTGCATCTAGAGATGAAAGGGTGTGCCTTATGCAATTCAAGATTTTACATCGATTCCATTGGACCCCCTCTAGATTGTATAGGCTTGGTCTTAAAGACACACCCACCTGCTGGAGATGTCAATCAGAAGATGGAGACACAACCCATGTCTTTTGGGGGTGTGTTAAGACCCAAGAATTTTGGTTGAGGGTTCAGAGTTTTATGTGTGACGCATTGGACACTCAAATTTAATTTTGCCCCAGACTCTGTATTTTAGGCAATGGTGTGGTTCATTAATATCGGGGATAGATACATAAAATGTTGGGTCCTAGTTGGAGTTATGATCGGTAGACAGATTATTCTTAGGGGATGGAAGTCGGCTGGAGCACCCTCATTACAGGAGTGGTGGGGTGGCAGCATTCGAGGAGGTGACATGTAGAAGGCTAGGAAATTTTGATTTGTTTAATTGGAAGTGGGGTAGATATTTGGCCTTTTTGGAGTGTTCTCGGGGTGGGGGAGTGGAGAGGGATTTGTAGTTTTAAATGTGTGTGTGCATTCTTATTGTTTTTTGAAAGCATACTTTTTATGTTTTTTTCATGTATCTACATAATTATGACCATTGGGGTGCGTGTTTGTGCGGGTGGGGTGTGTGTGTGTGTGTGTGTGTGTGTGTGTGTTGGGGGGGGTGTGGTAATTTTATATAATTTGATTCCGTATTTTCTGTTATGTTTATTTAATATGTTGAAGGGAATCAGTAAAAATTGTTAATAAAATAAAAATACAAAAATGCTGAATTTAAATAAAAGACCCCATCAGTATTTATCTCATCACCACAGCTAATGTCTCTTCTACGACATACTTGTCGGAAACATTGTGTCCCCACAGACTAATTTTATAAACTACATTCTCATTGCATTTCTGCTCTTTTGTTTTTCCTCAAATCGCCTCATATGCTTCGAGAATGCATAGCAGTGTTTAAAACCCATACACGCTGACTCTCTGGTGCACAGCTGCATTTAAGTGTATTGCTCATTTCACATACACAAATTGATTTCCCACAGGGTGGACTGTTAGGGGAAAATACGGTCCAGGCAAACACACTGGATGGGGCAAACAAATTCCTCCATTTCGCTCCCTCTCACTTCGCATCGCTCTCTCTAATAAGACATTTGCCTATTTGTTTGGCTGCTGTAAAAAAAAGAAACTGCTCTAGATTAACATCAAAGAACAGACAGCGAAGAACGCTCAGTGGGGTCTCTGCAGAAAGCACTCAGCCTCTCTTTAAGCTTGACCTTTGAGACTTCACAACTTTCTGAATTCATTGGCGCCATTTAAAATTAGCACAAATATGGATCTTTGTTCCTGCGCACACACAGATAACCGCAAGCCAAGTTTTGCTAAAAGTTTCAAATGAGACAGCATCTGGAGACCAAGCATTAATACGTTTTGCGTTCCCTTGCAATAGTTTGTGTCCCCTTACAATACGTTTTGTGTTCCCTTTGCAATAGTTTGCATTCCCTTACAATAAGTTTTGCACTCCCAGCCATGGTTGAACAGTACTACTCGATTCCCTTTCGATTGCGGTTCACTCGACATTGCGGTAAATGCTTTTGGGGAATTCTTTCTAACTGAAGCCCTTATACAATAATGTCAATCCTATGATTGGCAATGGTGTTTGAGCCCCGCATTTTTAGGCACGCAGTTGGCCTATATAAGCGGCTGCTCAATCACCATTTCTTTAGAATTTTCTTCCTTCAAGACTGACATCATCTCATCTAGACTACGACTATGACTACAACCACATCTTGTCTTGAAAAGCTCTCTTTGCCATCAACATACACCCTTCAGTGGACAGGTCTTCCCTGCAGACACAACAGGAAGATTCATCACCTGACTTTCTGCACCTGCAGCATAAGACTCACCCACCCCCTGCAGTGTTCCGGCGAAGATTCTCTCTGCCTCGCTGCCAGAAACAGGCTCTTCACTTCTGATGCTTCAAACCTTGACAAAAGCGACTGTTTTTACGCTGTTTAGAAGATACGCTGTTGTCTTGTTGTCAGGAAGCTGCCGGGTTTAGATCAGTAGGACTTTGGGTTCGGGTTTGTAATTTATGAAAAACTATACAGGCCTTCCAAACTTGTTTTGCCCACGTGCTTTCACTCATACAAATATGTGCGAATGGATAAGTTAGGGGCCGTTCACACCGAGAGTGTTTTTGCATGCTTCTGCTCTGTTTTCCATTGTTTTTCTATATAAACATGCTGGACAAAGGTCATTGACTACTGTAATGCATCTCACTGTTTCATCAGTGTCTCATGCAGGACTGGCACATTTTTAGACACTGTGTCAATTTAAAAAGAACTTCAGGTTTCAAAAACACATTTTGAGACACCTTTTTTCGTTGTGCTGTGTCTAGATGTCACAATATTTAACGTTCTTAACAAGTTCAGGTTGCAACGAGGTGACTGTTACAATGTTAAACATTATTCCAGATTGTTCTGCACCAAGCAAAGTTTCAGCCCTTAATAAATGGCAATGTTTTTTTTCCCTTCTGCTATAGTGTGCTGAGGGGCCGCCGTGCCTTGTATGTTTAATATTATGAATGTTGCCTACAATGCTTACATAAAATACAGCCTTTTCCGACATAGTGAACAATACACTGCAGCGTCAGAATATAAGCTATGGCTGGATGAGCTTATATGGCGGCAGGCCAGGCCGGCTCTTCACTCCATAGCATGGCGGTGCTTCAAGTATTCCAGGCCAAGCTACTCAAAGATATAGATAAGCAAGGCCCGAACCCTGAAGTGTTTAAGTATCTCCGCACCGCCACAGACTTGGTGCTGCGTGCTACAAAAATCACAGTGAAGGCCATCGGAAAAGCGATGAGTAATCTGGTAGTTTTGGACCGGCACGTCTGGTTAACGCTCACTGAGATGCATGACGTGGAAAAAGCCGCCCTCCAGTGTCACTTGATGGTGTCCTTTTCAGTAAAACTGTGGAAGGCTTCTCTGAGCGCTTCATTGCGGCGCAAAAGCAGTCACAAGTGATGAAGCACGTTTTGCCGAAAAGCAGTGCTACTTCTCATCTGACCTGCTCCTGCTCTGCTTCGAGTCAATGGCTGGCAAAGAACCCAACTCCTGCCACCTCAGCGCCATCAAGAGCCGCCCCTGAGCCATCGGTGAGACCACATAAACTGTGGCCCAAGCGAAAGCCTCGCCCGCATCAGCGCAAACCCCGGGCCGAAAGAAAAAAGAAAAGAAAAGAAAAGAGAAAAGTGCTCATTGAGGCTTCACGAGACAACATACCTGTATGTTTGCATGCCGGCCACCTTGCTTCAACGGCATTCTACCATCCACGGTTCTGTCAAGAGGTGTGCCACTGTTACGGGTAGAAATTCACAATCTCCTAAAAAAAAAAATACAAAAATAAATGCGTGCACATTCTTAATTACCTCCATGATTGGCTATTAATAGCCCAATCAGAGGCTCTGTTATGCAAGCACAGAGACTTGATACTTCACCATTTGAACAGCCTAGGTTTCAATGTCAACTGGGCAAAAAGCACATTTTCTCCCAGCCAACAAATCTCCTTTTTGGGAATTCAACTCAAATCTGTGAGCATGCGCATACACCTCACGAGCAAGTGCGTTCATTCCATTCATTGTCTGTCTCAGTTAAAAATGGGGAAGGCATTTCCACTGA
This sequence comes from Myxocyprinus asiaticus, assembly GCF_019703515.2. Lineage (NCBI taxonomy): Eukaryota > Metazoa > Chordata > Actinopteri > Cypriniformes > Catostomidae > Myxocyprinus > Myxocyprinus asiaticus. The sequence continues at coordinate 25,728,607 of NC_059392.1, read as the reverse complement.
AGTCATTTCAGAGAATGCTGAGTTTTATGACGGCAGCATCTGCTGTCATACCATTAGGTCTTTTAAACATGAGACCTCTCCAGTGCTGGCTCAAACATCATATACCACTGCATGCCTGGCGTCAAGTGACTGTGACTCTCCGCTGTCTGGCTGCTCTAGCACCATGGACAACTCCAACCTTTTATCAGCAGGGTATTATGCTAGGTCAGGTTTTCAGGCGAAAAGTGATGACCGTGGATACGTCCAACACAGGCTGCCTGGAACTGCTGGCTGTCTTCTTAGGCTTTTTATTCCAATATAGCGAATCATCACATTCTGATTCGGTCGGACAACATCAGTTATGGTGTACATAAATCACCAGGGCGGAACTCAATCTCTACCAATGATGAGCCTGGAGCAACGCGTCCTCATGTGGAGCGAGCGCCATCTCTGGAGCTGTGGAACCTACATGTGTGGCCCCTGAATGGAGCACAGCGAACGAGCCAGAATTGGCTCAGTCGATAATAAACACAATTTTGCAGGCTAGAGCACCGTCCACAAGATGCCTCTATGCACTAAAATGGCCCATGCTTGCAGTTTGGTGCTCCTCATATGGAAAGGACCCAGTGAATTTCTCCATAGCTGAAATTTTTACATTCCTTCAAGAGCGGCTGGATGCAGGTCTTACTCCGTCAATGCTTAAGGTCTATGTAGCGACTACCTTGGCATTTCATGCCCCAGAGGCTGGCTCCTCTATAGGCAGACATAATCTGATCATAAAGTTCTTTAGGGGAGCAAGACGCTTGAACGCACCCTTACCCTGCTACAGTCCCAACGTGGGATTTAAATCTGGTGCTGAGGGTGCTCACGAGCCCTCCATTCAAACCACTGGAATCTGTTGAGTTGTGTGTGCTTTCTCTAAAGACTGCACTTCTGTTGGCTCTGGTGGGTGACATAGAGTTCATGTCTGGAATTTGGACCGGCACTTTCAAAGGCCACCATCAAACCCAAAAAAGGCTATGTGCCTAAGATGCTTTCTACAGCATTTAGGGCTCAGGTATTTCACCTACAAGCTTTCTCTCCCCCACCGTTTAATTCAGATGAGGAGCAGTTAGCGCATTTATTATGCCCTGTGCGGGTATTACACATGTATGTGGACTGCACCCGCCAGTTCAGACTGTCAGATCAGCTTTTTGTTTGTTATGGAAGATGCACAAAAGGCATGTCTGTATCTAAGCAAAGGCTCTCTCACTGGAGTATTGACACGATCGCCCTCGCCTATAATTCACAGGGCGCCAAATGCCCTATTGGTGTGAAAACGCATTCAACTAGAGGCATGGCATCTTCATGGGCATGGAAAAACAGTGTTTCCCTGCAGGACACCAAATCAAATCAAATCAAATCACTTTTATTGTCACACAGCCATATACACAAGTGCAATAGTGAAATAGTCACTGATGGTAAAATACTGGACCTAATGCCAGCAACCATATCAATAAAAAATTCTAAAGACTTTTCACATAAAATCTATGGAAAGATTAGAAAAAGTTGCAGTAACTGGAAAAATTACTTTATTTATAGTGTCAAACAAAACTCTAGGATTATTGCTATTTTGTGAGATAATCCTTGAAAAATAGTTAGATTTGGAGGCCTTTACAGCTCTTTGATATTTAAATCAAATCAAATCACATTTATTGTCACACAGCCATATACACAAGTGCAATGGTGTGTGAAATTCTTGGGTGCAGTTCCGATCAATATAGCAGTCGTGACAGTGATGAGACATATACCAATTTACAATAATATCAGATTAACACAACACAATTTAAAGTCTAACATACACATAATTACACACAACACAATATACAAATAATAACATACACTGTACAGTATACAATACACACAATATAGATACACATTATTCAATAAAAAAAAGTATATATAGTATATATAGAATGTACAGTAGGTTGTATTGTACTGTAATAATAATATAATAAGTTGTTAAGAGAGAATATAATATAATAATAATATAATTTATGACAGTCCGGCGTGAGATATAGGAGTAAGAGTAATAAAGTGCAGTGCTGATGTATTTTGATCGTGGGAGATCAAGAGTTCAAAAGTCTGATTGCTTGGGGGAAGAAGCTATCATGGAGTCGGCTGGTGCGGGTCCTGATGCTGCGATATCACCTGCCTGATGGTAGCAGTGAGAACAGCCCATGGCTCGGGTGGCTGGAGTCTCTGATGATCCTCCGAGCTTTTTTTCACACACCACCTTGTATATATGTCCTGGAGGGAGGTAAGCTCACCTCCGATGATGTGTCTGGCAGTTCGCACCACCCTTTGCAGTGCTTTGCGTTTTTGGGCTGTGCTATTGCCGTACCAGGCGGAGATGCAGCCAGTCAGGATGCTCTCTACAGTGCAGGTGTAGAACCGTGTGATGATGTGGCGTTTATACTCAGCCCACTCTTGTATTCCTTGTACACACATGACTGTGTGGCAACACATAGCTCCAATGCCATCATTAAGTTTGCTGATGACACGACGGTGGTAGGTCTGATCACTGACAATGATGAAACAGCCTACAGAGAGGAGGTGCACACTCTGACACACTGGTGTCAGGAGCACAACCTCTCCCTCAACGTCAGTAAGACAAAGGAGCTTGTGGTGGACTTCAGAAGAAAAGACAGAGAACACAGTCCCATCACCATCAATGGAGCACCAGTGGAGAGAGTCAGCAGCTTCAAGTTCCTGGGTGTCCACATCACTGAGGAACTCACATGGTCCGTCCACACTGAAGTCGTTGTGAAGAAGGCTCATCAGTGCCTCTTCTTCCTGAGACAGCTGAGGAAGTTTGGAATGAAACGCCACATCCTCACACAGTTCTACACCTGCACTGTAGAGAGCATCCTGACTGGCTGCATCTCCGCCTGGTACGGCAGTAGCACAGCCCACAACCGCAAAGCACTGCAAAGGGTGGTGCGAACTGCCAGACACATCATCGGAGGTGAGCTTCCCTCCCTCCAGGAAATATATACAAGGCGGTGTGTGAAAAAAGCTCGGAGGATCATCAGAGACTCCAGCCACCCGAGTCATGGGCTGTTCTCACTGCTACCATCAGGTAGGCGGTATCGCAGCATCAGGACCCGCACCAGCTGACTCCATGATAGCTTCTTCCCCCAAGCAATCAGACTTCTGAACTCTTGATCTCTCACGATCAAAATACATCAGCACTGCACTTTATTACTTTTACTCTTATATCTCACACCGGACTGTCATAAATTATATTATATTATGTTCTCTCTTAACAACTTACTATCAACTGACAGCCTGAATGTCAATACAGTGCAATACAACCTACTGTACTTTCTATATATACTACTATATATACTTTTTTATTGTATAATGTGTATTCTATATTGTGTGTATTGTATACTGTACAGTGTATGTTATTATTTGTATATTGTTGTGTGTAATTATGCGTATATTAGACTTTAAATTGTGTTGTGTTAATTTGATGTTATTGTACATTGGTATATGTCTCATCACTGTCACGACTGCTATGATGATCGGAACTGCACCCAAGAATTTCACACACCATTGCACTTGTGTATATGGCTGTGTGACAATAAATGTGATTTGATTTGATTTAAATATCAAAGAGCTGTAAAGGCCTCCAAATCTAACTATTTTTCAAGGATTATCTCACAAAATAGCAATAATCCTAGAGTTTTGTTTGACACTATAAATAAAGTAATTTTTCCGGTTACTGCAACTTTTTCTAATCTTTCCATAGATTTTATGTGAAAAGTCTTTAGAATTTTTTATTGATATGGTTGCTGGCATTAGGTCCAGTATTTTACCATCAGTGACTGTTTCATCTGGATCTATTGGTGTTCACATTGTTTTAGTCAGTTTGAACCAGTGTCCCTCTTACACTTAAAAGTCACCATTTCACATTTGAAGAGCACTTCCTCTCCCTGTGATGTGGTCCCTTCTCACCTTTTTAAAGAGGTAGTGGATATTATTGGTCATAGCATTTTATCCATTATAAACAGTCTGATGCATGGCATTGTTCCAGTTAGTTTTAAGCAAGCAGTTGTTCAGCCTTTTTTAAAAAACCTAGCTTAGACCCCCTTGACTTGAAAAATGTTTGGCCGATCTCTAAATTACCATTTATAGCAAAGATCTTGGAGAAGGTTGTTTGCATGCAGCTTGTTTCTTTTTTTAACAAAGAACAATGTCTTTGATAAATTTCAATCAGGTTTTAGAGCTGGACACAGTACAGAGTCAGCTTTTCTTTGAGTTACAAATGATGTCTTGCTAGGTGTTGCACTAATGTTATTAGATCTTAGTGCAGCCTTTAATATCAATGATCATATTATATTGATTGAACCTCTCAGGCATTTACGTGACTGGTTCTCTTCTTACTTGCAGGATAGAATGTGCTCTGTTAGGTTTGGGAATTGTTCTTCATCATCTGCCCCAATTACTTGTGGGGTTCCACAAGGCTCAATTCTGGGTCCTGTTTTATTTTCTTTGTATATGCTCCCCTTAGGGTACATTTAAAAAAAAATATGGGATCTGTTATCATTTTTATACTGATGACTTACAAATGTACCTGCCTCTGAAGCATGGGAATCACCTTTCTGTTAAATCTCTTTGTGATTGTTTGGTAAATGTAAAATGTTGGTTGGCGAATAACTTTCTCCATCTAAATGAGGATAAGACAGAGTTTATCCTGTTTGGTAATAATATATGTGTTAAGGATATCACTGATAGCTTTGGGTTTCAGCATCGGAATAATCACTCCCATGTTAAAAATCTAGGTGTCATTTTTAACTAAAATTTGATCGACAAATAAATGCTGTAGTGAAATTTTTTTTTTTTCCATTTGAGAACTAGCTCAAAGCTTAAATCTGTTCTTTCTTTTGTGGATCTGGAGAAAGTTATGCATGCTTTTATTTCTTCCCATCTGAACTACTGTAATGCCTTATATCTGGGCATCAGTCAGTCCTCTTTTTCTTGCCTGTAGCTGGTGCAAAATATGGCTGCGAGACTTTTAACAAACACTAAAAAAAGGGAATGTACTCATTTCTGTTGCAGCCCCTAGATGGAATGATCTGCCACTATTTATAAAATCCACAACAACTATTGATGCTTTTAAGAGTGGTCTCAAACTTATTTATTCTCACTGGCTTTTGAGTAAGTTTTTTAATACTGATAATTGTGATTTATTGTGGTAACTATGTGATGTTTGTTTTATCCCTGTACAGCACTTTGGCCCACTCTGTGGTTTTGAAAGTGCTTTATAAATAAACTTGAGCTGAGCTGAGAATTCCATTGCAATAGTTTTCATCCTCTCACAATAAGTTTTGTGTTCTCTTGCAATAGATGTGTTCCCTCACAATAAGTTTTGCATTCTTGCTAAATTATATTATCAATGCCTTACAGAAATTAACCATGTTTTTACTACAGTAACTATAGTTAAATTATGGTATTAGTAGTAAAACCATAACCGCAAAATATATCATGGTTTTACTACAGTAACCCGATTTTAACCATGGTAAAATAACACAGGAAAACCAAAACAGGTAATAAAAGGGATAAAGCTGTTGCAAGGGAACCAAAAATAATTGCGAGGAAACGTAAAACTATTGCGAGAGAATGCAAAACTTATTGTGAGGGAACACAAACTATTCCGAGGGAACTCAACTATTTCAGAAAATAAATTCCCTCCCATTCTTTTAAGGGGCTCCGTAGCCCTGCACCCATTATGCAGGTCCCCATATATTTCCATTGTAAGCAGTTTTCTTTAATGCTTTAAATGTAACCTACCCTGACAGTATTTCACCCATGTTTTTATAAAAAAATACATTATTTACTTTCAATTTGTCATTAAAGTTGTAAAATACATGGTGCCTAACATAGAGTAATGGTATGCTACTGAATGAGAAAGGACCTCTGTGAGTAGGCAGACTGTAGATCCACACCAGACAGTAGCCATATGTCTAACCTGCATATCTCTCCTCCGGTTTAATAAAGCCACAGACACCATGAACAAATTTAATGACTCTACCTAAAGTCGTTATCATCTGCCTTTGTAACACATTGCTGAATAAAACTGAACAAGGTTCTACAACAGTGGAATGTTGTGAAGTTCTGAAATGAGGAGGCAATCCCCCATTTTTTTCTAGTTTTTGAGCACGTATGAGCTTCAGTTAATGAGTGAAATGTCCACAGAGCGGTGCCAAAAGTTATTTGTATTTTAGTTGTAAATGATGAAATACAGTGGTCAGAAATGCATATTTTTTTAACAATACCCTTGAAACCAAATCCCATCCTTAAACCTTACTCTCAGTGGAGTAAAAATTTTATTTCAGAGCAAAAATGCTACCTCCAAATCACACACACCATTGTTTGTGATCACGATTACTTCCTGGTTCCCATGGGACTAGAATCCCTGTCTCTGAGGTTGGTTGTGAAATGCACAATCAGCAGTGCTAGAGGGAAATGTGATCACACTTGATGCAAAAATCAATGTCTGATGGAGATGGCGATTGTCAGTAATTTGGCAGTATGGGGTTGATTTCAGGATACATGAACCTTCGGAAGCAACATGTTGATTTCCTGTGTGATCATGTAGAATTGACTCACTGAAAGGACCAAATTCTGAGAAGGAACATCTGAGAAGTTCTAGGAAATTCTATAATCCTGGCTGGTCTGAATCATTCAGTAAAGCTTTGATGAAAAAAGTGGATAAACTTACTATGCAAATCATGCCACTATCCATTAAAAACCATGTTTATTGAATATTTTTAATTTCATGCTTTTGTTCATGCTGTAATAAAATTTGGTCTCTTTGTGATGTCAGTTAATTTGATGCTATGTTCCCAGCCTAACAGATGACTCATATAGGACATTATTGCAAAATACCTCAAATTAATCCGGGTGCACAAGATTTTAAATAACAAAATATACCATTATATAAATTCTGGACATGATTCATTCAACAGATTTTCATTTTAAAATAAAAATAGAAAAATAATGGATGGGGGGCACTTCAGTGGCAGCATCAATTTCCCTCCATTCTTTCCCGCCCCCTCTCTTTTTTCCTCTGTGTTCTGTTCACTCATAAATGATGTGCAGGTAATTTGTAGGACCCTTAGGGGTCCCTAGGGGCAGACAGATTGAAAGAGAAAGAGAGAGAAAGTGAGTGAAAGAAATGGAGTGGATTAGGAGAGGTTGTTGTAATCTAAAGAGTTACAGTTTTTAATTTTTTTATTAAACACTAAAGCCGGATATATGGGCAAGAGTATGTAGAAAGAGCCCTTTTCTGATCCAGCATAATATTGCCCCTGTGCACCAAGGGTTCATAAAAAATTATTCACTGAGTCTGGTGTGGATGAACTTGACTGGCCTGCACAAAGCCCACTGAACACCACTGAAAACCTTTGGGATGAACTGGAACGCAGACTGTGAGCCAGGCTCCATCGCACAACATCAGTGCTTTCTTATATGTATGTGTCACCGGTCATATTCGACCCGTTCCGAGCGAGATTCAAACCAGCGATCCCCGGCATTGGAGTCGGGCATGCTAGCAAGGAGGCTATAAAAGCCATGGCCTCTATCATTGGTCGCTAGTGCATCTCTTAAGGCCAGGAAAGTGAGGTTTACCCACCTTACAGCTATCACGTACCAGCTGGTTACCATTACATATGTAACATCGTACACATGGCAAAGCTCCTAAACAGTCCACCCAGATCATTTGTACGGAAACTACACAGCAAAAATGGCTTATTCAAAAATCGCCATTGTTGTGGTCCCTTACAAAAATGTAGTGTTCTGGAAAACTAGCCACAAACTTGCCACAAAATTTGTATTCAAATTTTTCAAATGTGATTAGCTGCAAATGTTTGCCAGAAGTTTGCAGCTCTTCACCGGTAGTTGTGAACTTGCAGCAAACCTTTGGCAACAATGGACAAGTTGTCGCAAGTGTGCCGCAAAACTCATTTGCATGTGAAAATGATCAGTGCCGAAATTGCATCAAGTTTGTGACTCTCAATTTTTGTAAGTTTTGTCAGTTGTTGGATAGACAGAATTCCAAACATCAGACAAATGCTGGATTTCCATCCAACTATTCTTATTTTTTTTGCGAATTTTAAGTTTGCGCTTAAGAAACCTGAATGGAAATGGGCATAAATCTCATAATTCACTTAAAAGTTTATGCACTAATCAAAAGTGGATTTTCTAGAGTTTCACATAAGTCAAAATGCACAATGCTCTGATGGAAACAGTGATTCGGAGACGTAATTTGAACATTTGTGCACATGTTTTAGGTGTGTGATGTTAGTGGCCCAACTAAAGGTCTGACCTTGTCACACAATCCTTTGAACATAGCCCTTGACATTCAGAAGTGTTCAACCCACAGCTTTTCATTAAATTGGGTCCTCACAATCTGCCAGAACAGGTTTAGTGGAGATGCTCCCAGATATATGGAAGCTAGTGGCATATGGGCATAGCAGCCATTTCAGCCCTCATTATATGAGATATTACTCTCATTCTGCTGTGTCTCCTGGCAGAATTTAGTAAAACGACGTACAATTGCTCAAATACTGCAAATACAACTCTTTCCAAAGCATGAAGGTCATTCAGCTGCTCCATCATGACAAAATGTTTCAATAAAGTGAAGCTGGCGCTGCAGATGGCCACCTCGGTGTGGAGCTCTCCAATTCTTTTGTTGTTTTTGTTTGTTTGTCCTGTGTTTAGTAATTTTTTCCAATTAGTTTTACCAGGGACAAACTGCTGAACATTCAGCAGCACATACCAGACAATCTTTTCCCTGTTTTTAATGTTTTGCTGGACATTTTAGTCAGCTGCAAAGTTGTGTTGTTTAAACATGCTATAAGAAGCAGGTGAGGGAAGCGAGCCGGCGCGCTGGCCAAGCTCTGTCAGTGTGGCTTTCGAACAGCACTGCCAAGTATTCATCTGGCGAATCTCCACTCTATTTCTAACAAAACGGACGAACTACATCTCCTCACCTGTACAAACAAGGACTTTTCAAACTCTGCTGCCTTGTGCTTCACAGAAACCTGGCTGAGTGAAGCCATTCCGGACAGCCCGTTACATCTGTTGGGCTTTAAGCTGTTCAGAGTGCAGTGTGGAGTTAACAGGGAAAACGACAGGACCGGAAGTGGGGAGACCCACATTAACTCCATTGTGAAAAAGGCTCAGCAGAGGTTGTACTTCCTTCGCCAGTTGAGGAAGTTCAACATGTTAGAGACCTTACTAATCCAGTTCTACTCAGCAGTCATTGAGCCTGTCCTCTGCACTTCAATAACTGTCTGGTTTGGTTCAGCTACAAAATTGGATATCAGAAGACTAAAAAAGGACAGTTTGGACTGCTGAGAGGATTATTAGTTGCCCCTGCCCTCCCTTCAAGAAATGTACACTTCCAGAATGAGGAAAAGGGCTGGTAAAATCACTCTGGATCCCACTCACCCTGCCCACTACCTTTTTGAACTGCTGCCTTCTGGCCGACACTACAGAGCACTGAGCACCAGAACCGTCAGGCACAGGAACAGTTTTTTCCCTCAGACTATCCATTTCACAAACAGTTAAAACTATACTATAATTATATGTCACAGATCCACCGGACTCCCTCTCTCACGCCACACTCTGCTCTCTCTCCCTCACTCCGTCAGTCACCCGCTCTCACTCGCCTGAGTGTTAATCATGCACACCTGCAGATCATCAACACCCTGTTTGGACTTGCACTTAAACCTCACACTCAGTCAGCATCTGGCCTTGTTGTATGTTCCTAGGACTCATCTTTCACTCTGCTTCAGAGAAAATAACTTACCTGTGTGTTAACTTACCTGTTTATCAACAATCTGCCCTGGACGTACAAGATAAGTGATTTTGAGAACCCTGAGTTTGCAGTATACCTACTTACCTGTGTGTGACTTATCTGATTATCAACGATCTGCCCTGGATGTGCAAGATAAGTGATTTTGAGAACACTGAGTTTGCAGTATACTTACTTACAGTGTGTAACTTACCTGTGTATCAACGATCTGCTCTGGATGTGCAACATAAGTGACTTGAAAACCCTGAATGTGCATTATGCCTTTAAATACTGACCTGCTCCTCAGTTTATGGATGTTGAGAGTCTGAAACTCGGTCGAAGTTTATGTTTCCTGTTTTTGCAAGGATTGGACTAGAAATACAGATCTGTGGATCCTAGTGGCGATTAGTTGATCGCCTTCTGCCTATGTTCTCTGGTTTTATGAAAGGCTGTGTTAATAAGACTGTTTACTTGCCTGAATACTCACCTCACGCTACTTACCAATTTCCTCTGTGTTCTGTTCAATAAACTCCCGCACCTGGGTTCATCTCCAGTTCCTGTGTTGGTGTGTCATTACAGTGCAATACACAGCTTAGTCAATTACATTATTGAGCATATTCTTCCTCTTCTGCATTACATTCCCTTGCACTGTATATAACAGATTTGTATTTGTACATACTATATCTATATTTTTGTCTTATTGTGTATTTCTATATATTTATATTTGCTCTTTATTTTTATTCTATTTTTATTATCTCTGTTTTGTTGTTGCATTGTTTGTGCACTGGAAGCGTCAGCAAGGATAATACCTTGAATGTGGAAGCATACTTGCTATATATTAAGGTAATGTTCATGGCTTAGTGGATGGAAACAAACAATTGTTCGTATTTTCTTTAGTCTAATTTTTAGAAATGTGCTTAAAAATGCAAAACATTGGGCGTCACGTGGCGTCATGTGGGGGTCGAACGTGTGAACGGTGAGCTCTGCGCACTTTGCTAGTTTTTAATTCTTTTTGTGAGATTCGATACACCCTGCTACATAACTGTTCTATGAAGTCAACATGTCAAAGAATTCAAAATTCTTCTGGAGATATTAAAAGTCACTTACGTGCTCAAGCTGATTCCCCAGACAGGGCCGTAGACCAGGGATTCTGTTTGGACGGTGTGGCGGGAGAGATTCAACACCAAATGCCCAGCATGTCTGTAAAGCAGGCGAAGGTCGTGGCGGACTTGGAGGATCTTGCTGTAATACGTAGATCGATCACTGTGATGGAGATGAAGTTTACTGAGTTGGTTACAAGAATCGGGGACGTCGAGAAATGGACCGATTATCTGAAGTCATCGGAGAGGGAATTAGCTGCTAATCTGCTAGCGACCAAAGTAGATTTGGAACGCGTTTGGGAAAAGTTGGAAGACCTTGAGAATCGTAATCGCCGAAACAACGTCCGAATTGTTGGAATTCCTGAGAATGAAGAAGGCAGAGATATGGTCAAATTCCTAGATGAGCTCTTCCCGAGTCTGCTTATATTGATTAGTAAACATCAATTCAAATTTCTCAACCAGATTAAAGGTAAATTACAGTCATTATTGTTTTAGCAGAAATTCAGGGGCAAAGTCTGATTTTGGCTAATATTTATGCACCTAATGCTGATGATCAGGGCTTTTTTATAGATCTTGAAGGGATGTTGCAAGCCGCTGGCACCCCTCATGATATAATATTGGCAGGAGATTTTAATCTTTTGATGGACTCAGTCCTTGATCACAGTGAAGCAAAATTGTGTAAACCCCCTAGAGCAACATTGACGCTTCACAGGATGTGTAAAAATCTTGGTCTTATGGATATTTGGAGACTTTTAAAGCCATCTGGTAGAGACTATAAATTTGTTTTCATCAGTCCATAAGTTTTATTCTAGAATATATATTTTAATATCTAAGTCCCTCATTTCATCTGTTGATTGTTCAGTTGGAAACATTTTAGTCTCAGATCATGCCCTGGTGAGTTTAGAGGTGTTGCCACATATGGAGAAAAATAAATCATATAGTTGGTGCTTTAATGTATCCCTTTTGCAAAATCCTAATTTTCAACAAATGTTAAAGGCTGAAATCCATGTTTATATGGAGACCAACTGGTCCTCAGTATCCTAAGTGGTTCTTAGGGGTCGGATCATACAGTATGCCTCATTCACCAAAAAATCCAAAGCATGAGAACTTGTGGAGTTGGAAGAGAATATTAAAAGTGCAGAGGCAGAGCTGAAGCGGCGAATGTCATCTGATGGCCTCAGAGAATTGACCCGATTGAAATACAGATATAATACTATTTTGTCGCAGAAAGTGGAGTTTTGGTTATTCAGGGCAAGACAGTCATACTTGGAGTCGGGGGACAAAGCAGGGAAGCTTTTAGTTAGATACATAAAACAGAGAGAGTCTTTTTACCATTATACCATTTATACCATTCCCTCAGTGAAATCTGCTGGTGGTGAAATTTTTACCTCAGCCATTGATATTAATAATGCTTTTAAAAAGTTCTATCTTGATCTTTATAGTTCCACGTCTTCGTCTACTGATGAAGATATTAGAAAATTTGTGGAACCATTAGATCTTCCTAAACTGACGACTGACCAAATAAATTCTCTTGATTCTGAGAAACTTGGAGCTTGACGAGGTAATTAAGGCCTTGCCTACAGGCAAAGCTCCTGGGCCAGATGGTTTTGCCGCAGAATGTTTTAGATCTTATGCTACAGAACTGGCTCCACTTTTGTTACAAGTTTATACTGAATCATTTAAAAAATGGAAAGCTTTAACCAACCATGACACAAGCCTGGATCAGTCTGATTCTTAAAAAGGACAAAGATCCAGCTAGATGTAAAAATAATGTGAAATATTTTGGCTAATCGATTAAGTAAAGTTTCTTATAGATCAGGTGGGATTTATTCGGGGCCGTAGCTCTTCTGATAACATTAGGCGTTTCATCAATATCATGTGGTCAGTAGCGAATGATCATTCTCCAGTCGCTGCCATCTCACTTGACACCGAAAAGGCGTTTGATATGGTAGAATGGGATTATCTTTTTAAGATTTTGGAAATATAAGGGTTCGGGAACACTTTTATTGGTTGGATTAAGTTACTTTATAGACACCCAATAGTGGTGGTACAAACAAATGGATTAATTTCAGATTATTTTACTCTGGATAGGGGCACTCGACAGGGTTTCCCTCTTTCCCCATTATTGTTCTGTCTTGCCCTGGAACCATTAGCAGCCGCGATAAGAAAGGAGGATGATTTTCTAGGGGTGACGGCGGGAGGTGTGGTGCATAAGCTTCTGCTTTACGCAGAATAAAAAGTTTTTCGAGCGATGTGGGCAGGTGGGCTTCATTATATTTATCTATTATTGGGAAGGTTAATGTTATTAGGAGTTGTGATGGCGTAGTGGGCTAAAGCACATAACTGGTAATCATAAAAGGTTGCTGGTTCAATCCCCACAGCCGCCACCACCACTGTGTCCTTGAGCAAGGCGCTTAACTTCAGGTTGCTCCAGGGGAATTGTCACTGTAAGTGCACTGTAAGTCGCTTTGGATAAAAGTGTCTGCCAAATGCATAAATGTTATTAAAATGAATTTGTATTCCAAAATTTAACTACCTGCTACAGTCTCTCCCTGTAGATGTCCCCCTCTCTTAATTCAAGCAATTTGATAGCATAGCGAAGTCCTTTATTTGGAATGGTAAACGTCCCAGATTGCATGTTCGGAGGGAAGGGTTTAAGTTCATTTTATTTGATTCCGTATTTCCTGTCATGTTTATTTATTCTATCACTGGAATCAATAAAAATTGTTAATAACAAAAAAATGCAAAACATTTGGATGGAAACCCATCTGATGATACTGTTATTTGAGATGCTTGCCAAGGCAAACAATCCCCTTATCCCTATTTATTATAGACTTTGGCATGTATCTCATCCAACTTTGGGAACTAATTATAAGTTATCCATTCAAAACCAACATAGTCTCATGACAACTCATAATAATTTGTGAGAGATGGCGAGCAACAAACAGAATTTTTAATCGATGCAATATATTAGGCATTGAATTTGAGCAAGCCTCCTACACAACACTTTATTTTAAGAAAAGAAACATCTGTGAACAAATTTGGTTACTCATTCCATATTTCCACTGATGAATGTAAATATCGTGTTATACACTTCCTTTGTCTTGTTCCAAACCCCAATGTCCCTTTCTTTCATGGTATATAATTTACCTATTTAAATTATGGTTAGGTTTAAGGTTTAGGTAAGGGGTTCGACCTAATGCTTTGGTTTAGGGTTTGGGGTTTGGTTCAGAGATTGAGTTGTTCAAAACTAGGTACAATGGCAAGAAAAAGTATGTGATTGAAATTAGCTGGTTTTCTGCATTAATTGGTCATAAAATGAGCTTCAGCATATAACATACAATAACATATAACACCGTGGCCTTCCTTGCGCCAGTCTCTCTCCCCGTCTGCTGGCGGTGTGGCTTTTTTATGCCGCTCTCCCCGTGCTCCCCGTTAGAGACAGGTGTTAGACATAATCTAGCTCAGGTGTAAGCGCCCTTACCGCTTTCTCTCTCTCCGGAGAGATGCTTGACCAAGCCCCCGCTGCCACATAGGTCTTCTGAGATCTTTTTGCGAGGCATGGTCCATGCCAGTGCTTTTTATAAGTCAAAGTAGCTCTAACCTACACCTCCAATCTTGTTTCATTAATCGGATGCCAGGTTGCCAACTCCTGACTCTAATTAGCTTTTGTTGACATCATTAGCCTAGGGCTTCACATACTTTTTCCAACCTACACTGTGTTTGAATGATGTATTCAGTATGTACAAGAACAATACAATAATTTGTGTTATTAGTTAAAACCGATTGTGTTTGTTCATTATTGTAACTTAGATGAAGATCAAACCTTATTTTAAGACAAATCTAGACATAAATGCAGGTAATTCCGAAGGTTCACATACTTTTTTTTGCTACGGTATGTCGGGGTTTTTGTGCAGATTGTTTTGTGAATCTTTCAAAATGAAAATGCAGGTTTTGCAAAGAGGCTGTTATTGAAATATGGAACAGTGCCAACTATATTGGACTTGACAGCAAACCTGCAGCCTGTGTGTGAGCTTTGTTACTTATTCACACACAAAGAGGTTAGCCAATCATAACGGACACAATTTACAAATAAAAGCCTTAATGGTACTGTAGCAAAAACATCCTGTTTAATTGTAAGGGTCAGAGAGAGAGTGGAAAATGGTCATGAAAAACTAAATTAGTGACTGAAAAGCGTGTAATGGTGTAGTATATGCCCATTTAAGACATTCCATCACACTGTTACTGCATAAGTATGTTATTGATTTATGGTTCATACAAAGATTTACGGTATAATGTACATTTCATTAGCAGAGTTCAAGGTGTCCAGCACTATTGCACCATTCAATCACATCAGTTTACATAGTGCTGGCATATACCTTCTCTTTATGTTTGCCTCATCACTCAATGTGAGACACTAATTCACATGCTGACCCTAATGTAAAGGGCAGTAATCAACAGAGATTGGGGCCAGGAAATGTGCTGTAACCCGAATGCCACAGTGGCCCCATTCTGTAAATTAATTTTCCAGATCCAGATAGTTTGTTTCTTTTCAGTTTTTTTTTTTTTTTTTTGGAATGTGTGAAATGACTCAGCACCTAAATGCACTAAATTATTCATTTAAACAGTTACTGGCAGCAGAGTTTTGAAGGGCTGTAGTTGATTTAAAGGTTTGATTATAGCTATGGTACTCAACAGGTGCCCACGGGCTACATTCGGTGCACATTTAGTTTTGTGGCCTGCGACATGTAGTTAAATGTAGACCATTTATATTCAGGGTCCTCAAACTTTTTGACCAAACAATTTTCATTCCTTTTCAATTCAGACCATTTTGCTTATGAATAATTAACACTTGTGCGTCAATAAAAAAAAAAGTTACTCAGAGGTCCTTAAAGGACAAAAATGTCTGCATCAAAAAAACGCCATAATATTATATATTAATATTATTTTCCACTTTCTAACCAACATCAGTCCTGATCATTACTAACAAATATTCATTCATTTCCAGGATTTTAACCCTTTAAATGCCAGTTTGTTTATATAATACCGCTGTTGTATGAAAATATATATATATATATATATATTTTCCATATACTAAATTCTAAGGAGATTTTTTTGTTTTTTGGATTATCACAGTCTGGGATATGTCAGTGATTAGCAACAACACTGATTTTGATGCATTATTATTTCTTGTGCATTGTCAGATTAAAAAATAACACACTCGGTACCTTAGAGGACAAAAATATCTGCGTCATATCATACCTACCAAATATTCATTCATATACAGGATTTTAACCCTTTAAATGCCAGTTTGTTTATATAATGCCACTGTTGTTGTTTACACACACACACACACACACACACACACACACACACACACACACACACACACAAATTTCTCAATACACACATACAAAACACACTCTGACATCCATACCAACACACACACACAATTTTATCTGCATCATTTATTCAGTTGGCCTGCAGTGCTCTATAATACAGCAAACAGAAAATAGGAAAAAAGCTTGTATTTGCTCCATAGGCTAAACATGAGAAAAATGGTGCCATCGGGTGGAAAATATTACAAATTAAAAATCTGAAGCCAGGGCTCTGTAATGAAAGCACAATATCATAGAATTCATGACTTTTATGGCACTGGGATCAAATATTGCAGTTTCAATGGGGACATTTTTGTGAATCTATTTTGTGTACACAGTATATTATAGATGTATTATAGGAACTGAGGTTGAAATATCAAAATTCCCCCAAAAATTCACACCTTTGGCAAAATGTATCCCATTGGCATTAACACAGCCAAATTAATCTCAGTTGCCTCCGCGTCTGAGACCGTCAATCCGCACATCTTATCACGTGGCTTGTTGAGCGCATTACCGCGGAGATGTAGCGCATGTGGAGGCTTCATGCTATTCTCCACAGCATCAAAGCACAACTCATCACACGCCTCACCGAGAGCGAGAACCACACATTATGGCAACCACGAGGAGGTTACCCCATGTGACTCTACCCTCCCTAGCAACTGGGCCAATTTGGTTGCTTAGAAGACCTGGCTGGAGTCACTTAGCACGCCCTGGATTCAAACTCGCAACTCCAGGTGTGATGGTCAGCATCAATACTCGCTGAGCTACCCAGACCCCAAACTCCTACATTTGTAAAACTTTCTTTTTTCTTACCCAAAATGGAGCTTGTGTCTGCAATACACATTAATATCGTTGTTAAAGATAAATGTTACTTTTTACAACCCTCACATTGCATTCCTTCAAAGGCGACGGGAAGTTTAATCAGAATTGCTGTCCAGCGAGAGAGCACAAGGATAATTGCATTTCAGAGCTTTTATGCATTTCAGTATAGACGAGCAACTTTTGGAAAACACTTGAAAATGGCAGTGTGGACGGAGAGCGTTTCAAAAATGAAAAAACTGTTTTCAAATGTATCTGGATAGATATGGACGCAGCCTAAGTGATGGTAACAGCATGTGCAATTCATTCTTGGTGAATTCTTTGTATCATGTCTTACTGTCTCATTGAATTATGTAAATCTGTGTATAAAGTGTCGCTATGATTTGTATATTGTGTTTTTTGTGTATACTGTGTGTATTTGTATATCGTTTATTCACGATCTCCATACAACACACAGTGCATCGCACCCTGCTTCGTATGGGGCTGCATAGCTGCAGACCGGTCAGAGTGCCCATGATGACTCCTGTCCACTGTTGAAAGTGCCTACAATGGGCACATGAGTGTTGGAACTGGACCTTGGAGCAGTGGAAGAGGGTCGCCTGGTCTGATGAGTCCCGTTTTCTTTTGCATCATGTTGACAGCCATGTACATGTGCACTGTTTACCTGGGGAAGAGATGGTACCAGGATGCACTATGGGAACATGACAAGCTGGTGGAGGGATTGAGATGCTCTGGGCAATGTTCTGTTGGGAAACCTTGGGTACGGCCATTCATGTGGACATCAGTTAGACACTTGCAAAGTACCTAAACATTGTTGCAGACCAGGTACACCCCTTCATGGCAATGGTATTCTCTGATGGCAGTGGCCTCTTTCAGCAGGATATTGCACCCTGCCACGCTGCACACATTGTTTGGGAATGGTTTCAGGAACATAATGAAGAGTTCAAGGTGTTGCCCTGGCCTTCAAATTCCCCAGATCTCAGTCCGATTGAGCATCTGTGAGATGTGCTGGACCAACAAGTCCGATTCACGGCGGATCCACTTCACAACTTACAGGACTTGAAGGATCTACTGCTAATGTCTTGGTGCCAGATACCACAGGACACCTTCAGGGGTCTTGAAGAGTCCATACTTCGGTGGGTTGGCGGTGTTTTGGGGGCACACGGAAGACCAACAACATATTAGGCAGGTGGTCATAATGTTTTGGCATGTGTGTGTGTGTGTGTGTGTGTGTATGTGTGTATATATATATATATATATATATATATATATATATATATATATATATATATATACACACACATATATATACACACACACTACACAGCATATACTGTACACAAATGTATTGCTGTTAACTGCTGGCTAATGATACTCTTATGTTCAATGATATGGAAACAAATCAAACAAGATATTGACTTCTAAAGCCACTTGTTATATTGTTTAGTCAATGCTTTATTTATCTGCCACAATAATGAGTGCATTTATATGCATGTTCTCATACTGATTATGCTCAAGTCGACAATGCGTAAGGTCATTTAAATGCCTTAAAAGGTTTACCTTATTGGTGTAATCCATCCAGTGTCTCTAAAAAGTTAGTTAGTCATTATTCACTTCTTTATTAAAGGATATTTATTACATATTTTATATAAGCAATATCACATGAGAAATTATGTGGTTGTACAGATTATTAGCATGGCTTTGTGCCTACAGCTGAATCACTGCGATGAATACAACAATTTTGTTGTAGTTTGAAAGTGGCCCTCTTGGCTTCTTAAGTTGAGTGCCTCTGTATCACAGTGTGTTGCTCATGAAGGGTGAACCATGATTACAGCAAATGTGTGATTCTTCATCAGGACTTTTAAAATGTGACTTGCTGTTTTTGGTGCCTCTAAAGCCCACTCTGATTTTTGATGGACTGTTGGATGCATTAATACTTCATGCTTTCCAAACCCCCAACCATCTATCCTTTCCTTTCCAAGAGCCATTTTGTCAATTACATCCTTCCAGAGTCAATTCAGCTAAATCCACACTTCACAGCTAATTAAGAAGAGCGCTGCAGCTCTCCTGTGACATCACATTTGGCATTCCAATGGCCTTTTTACAGTTTTAAAAGCCGCTTTGTTTGTTTAAGCTCTTTGTCTTATTGTATCTAGCCAACAACAATTTATTCACCACTTTACTCTGGGTTTAGTCATCCACGTAGTGTCATTAGGTTGTGATTATGATGCAGATGCTCTCTGCATTTCCTATTGGCTGATATTTTTTGTTGGTTGTTTAACTTATTAGCGCTGACGCATTTGTGGAGTACCCACCCGTCTTTCAGAATCATTTCCTTTTGTCTTTATCATTTGACAGTGCTCATACATTTTGTGTGTTATCTCACGAGCTAATATAAAATTTGTAGAGCTTTCCTGAAACAATATTATGGTTAACCAGCCTCTTGTTTGCTCAGAGCACAAGAGCAAAATCTATTTCACGTGTTTTACAGAAATATCTCTTTAAAATATAGACAAAAGGGGTAGAAATGTTGTATAATTACTAGAGTTGTCAAAGTGAACACATCAACGCATATGATTAATTTATAAAGTTTAATACGTTGTTTTTTCTTAAAACATTAATAAAGCATAAACCAGCATATACACCCTGTCGGAGCAGGGCGGAACCTTTTTAATGTGTCTGCCCAGAGACATTACACTGACGCACACACCACAACACACACACAACAGCCGTGTTAGTGATCAGATGTTGGGGAAAGGACCACTTAGTGCTATTTGTTTTACAAAACAAGCCAAGATGGGACTTGTGACAGAAATCTAATACCTTGCAGCCTCTGTAAGGCACAACTTAATTACCTCAAAATCACATCGTCTTAACTACCACAAAAATGCAAAACGAGACGTTGTCTGCAAGCGCTTTTCAGGTGGAGTTCAAAGTGACGCTTGACAATGGCATTGACGCCCTGACGCAAATCGTGAATGCGGTTGCACGATTACTGTAGCAAAGCGGATAAATTAATTTTGTGGAGGATGAGAGTTTAAGAGATTTAATCCCCATTGCGATGAATATGCAACCTATGTGTGGACTAGTTCTTTCAGTTAGTCAAACTCCCACTTAGACTTTGCAAAACATTTAATGTTACTTGAATTGGTGCTATTTTAGTGCATTTCTATCTTGATACTGTGGAAGGCTTTGATTAACATTTTCCAATAAAGCATTATATTGTTACATATTGTTTTGTTTTTTGTTTTCTTTCCTAATATGGAAATAAATGCATTTTGACAGGAAAAGAAGTATATATAGTGTAAAATATCAGCACTTTCAAAATCTGTGATTAATCGCGATTAATTATTAAACATTATGCAAATAATCACGTTAAAAAAAAATAAAAATACAGACTGACAGCACTATATATGGAACATACTGATCCACAAGTTACTCAGTCAATGAACCTATCACTCAGACGTGCTCATGAAAATTAATCAACACCTGATTGTCAACCAGAATGAGAATCAAGGATTCAACAGTCCTGTGGTATAGTTCAGCAATATAACACGAGCAAGAGTAGGCCTACTGTTGGTGCATTTATAAGCACGGCTGAGATTCAGCCATAGGCACAAGGCTGCAGGCAGTTCAACAAACAAACTTGATTTTACTAACGTTTCAGACAAAAATTGCTCAGTATGTCAGTGTATTTCTTCTCTGCCAGTAAAAATAGTTTCAGATGAAAAAGATGCCAAAGAAAGCATAAAGCACAACTCCACTCTCTGCACTGCACTCATGCTAGTGAGGTTTCATTTGTGAACGAATCAGGTTTTTTTTTTTTTTTACAATTCTTTAAAGTGAATTGATTTGTTTTCGGATTTTGTATTTTTAGAAATGGTCACTGAATGAATCAGTGAACCAGGGCCGAATAAGCAGCCACTTAGGGCACCGAGCCACCAGGGGGCACCGCGAAGCAAGGTACTTTTATAATTGGGTATAATTTTATAATATTTTAAAGGTAATATAATAAAACTTTTATAATTATAATTTTATATATATTCAATTTTTGTTATTCATAGTCATTTATTGTTCCAAGGAGAAATTCACTTAGGTCCCCCATATGCTCAGAAACAGCCCTGCAGTAAACTAAATCAAAATGAATGATGAATCAAATTCCCCAGCACTATTTAGAAAGCCGCAAACACAGAGTAGCAGAGTAATACAAATGGCAGTGTCCTAGTGCATTACAATTTATATCAGTACTCTTGAAACGCTGCCTATCCAATTTGAGGATCATAATTAATTGTTGTATAAGTAATAATAATATTGATTAATGCAAATTTTTTTTTTTTTTTTTTAAATCACCAAACCCAACTCTAAAGCATTCAGCATTAAGAAGCCTCAGAATATTGTTCATAAAATTGAGGAAAAAAAATATGAAGGGAATTCACTGAGAATTAATTGTGCCCACTGATAGCATTGTTTATTTGCACATGCTGTCTGCATTGTTTAGCCCACGGATAGCTAATTCTATCCCCATCGTAATAATGATAATTATTCATTATCATTATTACGATGTGTAGGCCAGTTTTGAATGTTTGGTTGTGGAGGATGCAGCAGACTACCACGATATGGCATAATTTACTGGGACTGTTCAACATCACTCCATCACTGCAATACACCTGAATCGGCTCTTTAAAATGTTGAAAGTGTGCTTTACTACACCACACACCAGGATATACTGTATGCCTGGTTATAGTGCTCTTATCCATCATTTGATCATCATTTGATGAATTGCTGCTGCTATAGTATGAGCAATAGAAAACGTAAACAAACATCTCTCTTAAAATTCCAATTTTGAAAGCAGGCGGTAATAATTGCGTGAGACAAATAGCGTATACTTATATAAATAAGCTGCTATATTGTTCTATAATAAGTCTAATTTACATAAAAAGGCAGTGAAATGACAATGACTTAGTAGACCTGGTACAGTTCTATTTCAGCACATTTATTGGTAAACTGTGAATAGATGCCATTTTTTTTTTTTGTGCTAAATACTGAGTGCCGGTGCTGCATTTGTATTGTGAATTTGCCTCAATGTGTTTTGCATGCACATCTTATATAGGCATGTATGTGTGTATTGCTGAATTGCGATGTCGGTCACCTGACCTTTATTAAAGGTGCACTCAGAAACTTCTGTGTTTGTGTCATCTTGGACCTATAGTGACACCTAGCGGTGTGGATGCAGCATCATTCAAAATCAGTAGTTTTTAGTTTCAGATGCCATTGTAGAAATGTACTATACACAGTCAACCTTGATTACTTTAATCAATGAGTGAAAGTGTCCAATATCAAGGAGGTTACTGAGATTAACCAAGTAGTATTCGGCTGGTCATGTGATCCTAACATGGCCACCCCCATGAGGAGACCCTCTCCATGTAGAATAAAACAGCTTTTATAAAGTTACTGATATGACTGGAGTCTTCATTTTAATGTGAGTGCTCATGATTTTATACTTATGTTTCAAAATTACTATTAATATCTTTAGGAGTAACATTTTTTTAATGAACATTTTAAAATTACTAAGTGCACCTTTAAAGTCCTTGGGTTTCTTTGTACTTTCATGCTCAGTGGCCATTAAACTGTCTGCTGTTTTTCCCACACAGGTTTATCTCTCTTACACAGCATGCTAAACACGAACAGCCTCGTTTTATGATAAATTATTAATTTATTTAGAACAATTATTTATTTACAGCTGCCTAAACGTGCCAGTTGTGCTCTCTGTATTAAAAAACGCTTTGGCAAAGGACATTAAACAACTCTCGTGTAAGTTAAACAGTAGGTAAACAGAGGTGAATTAGGCTTATATAACACAAGGGCTTATATGGGCTGAACACTGCCGAAACACAATCATTTTATGTATGATCAATCAGTCTGAGTATAGTATTGCGAAATCTGCCATTGTTTGCTGTTGGTGATTTTGGCTGTTTCTGTCAATTAATTCTCACCTTGCCTCTCTGTCTCTTTGAAAATTCTATAAACCTTAACGGCAAACATTATGGTTACTGAAAAAACAAAAGTACTGATGGACCCAGCATAACCCCAGCAAAAACGCACACACTGTACTTGTTTACCATGGAGACAACAGTAGCAGTGAAGAGCATGTTTGAAGAAAGACATGATGTGTGAAGAATAAAAAAAATCAAGATAAATTATATATATAAAATTTTACCTTTTTCCAATCAAGCTGTAATTTTGTCAAATAATGCAAAATAAAGTTTTAAAATATTTAATTGCATTTAGGATGCATAAAATGCTAGCCACAAAGTCAGCCTTATCGACACAAAAGACTCTGACATTTCATTCTAAAAAAATTAAAATGTAATTTCTGCCATAGAATCCATCAAACACAACACAAAATTTGAGATGACATTTCAGTGGAAATGGACTGAATTCTCCTTTTGATGCATGTACACTCACTGAGCACTTCATTAGGAACACTCTGGAACACTAATAAAGTGCCCAACATAGTCTTCTGCTGTTGTAGCCCATCCGTCTCAATTTTCGCTGTGTTGTGCATTCTGAGATGATATTCTGCTCACTATAATTGTACAGAGCGGTTATCTGAGTTACCATAGCCTTTCTGTCTGACCATTCTCTGTTGATCTCTCTCATCAATGAGGCACTTCAGTCCACAGAACTGCCGCTCACTGGATGTTTTTTTGGCACCATTCTCAGTAAACTCTAGAGACTGTTGTGTGTGAAAATCCCAGGAGATCAGCAGTTACAGAAATACTCAAACCAGCCCGTCTGGCACCAACAATCATTCCACATAGGATATTAATGAAATAAGTGTCCTAAGATATATTACCTGTCTTTGTGACAGCTGTAGACTTTTTAAACCTCAAACAAAAATCTGTCCGTGGACTGCGGACATTGACGCTTGGCCAATAATTTTGTTAGTTCCCATTGTATTGTAGTTGCAGTGAATTATTGAGGCTTACTGCCATTTTTAAGCCATTATTTTCATAACAGTTGGTCTGTTGAGGGCGCTATTTTGCTGCTGTTGTTTTAAACAACCGTTTCTGCACGATGTCTGTCTCAAAGCTTATTTGTTATCTTTGGAGTGCGGGGTTTTGGAAAGAGGGGGCGTGATTAATTCAACGGCTTAGTCTCGTGGAAGTAGAATGGTTGAAATCGCTTACAGCACCTTTAACTGAAGCTCCTGACCTGTATCTGCATGATTTTATGCATTGCACTGCTGCCACACGACTCGCTGATTAGATAATCACATGAATATGTAGGTGTACAGGTGTTCCTAATAAAGTGCTCAGTGAGTGTAGAAACACTGTCGGACACTTAGTAGACAACTTACATAAACTAGTGAGAGTGTGAAAAGTGTGTTTGAAGAGAGTTTGTTTTCTAAAAGTCCACAGGGTCAAAAGTACCCATGGTTAAACAATGTATCCCTGCCAACATCATAGCAGGGAGGACATAATCGAACAAATGAAGCCCAAATCCATAGAGTAGTCCCAGACAAAGCCTGGTGAAAGCATTGGGTGTTAAGGGATGAGCCATCACCTGGATCTACATCCTGCTACAGATGGTGTTCTATTTATTGATAAGTCAGCCTGAACCTCCTTTGCCCACAACAGGTTCTGAGTGAATATGCCAATGCTCTGTGCATAAAACCCTTCTGGCTCCTATCCAATCTGTTTAGCCATTCTCCTATGCAAATATACTCTCAACTTGGGAGAAGTTTCTAGAATTGTACAGTAGAACTGCAATATACACTCACTGAGCACTTTATTAGGAAAACTATGGTTCTTATAAAGTGCCTGACGTGGTCTTCTGCTGTTGTAGTCCATCCACCTCAAGGTTTGATGATGTTGTGCATTCTAAGATGATATTCTGCTCACTATAATTGTACAGAGCGGTTATTGGAGTTACCACTGCCTTTCTGTCAGCTCGAACCAGTCTGGCCATTCTCCTTTGATCTCTCTCATCAACAAGACATTTCAGTCCACAGAACTGCCGCTCACTGGATGTTTTTTGTTTTTGGCACCATTCGGAGTAAACTCTAGAGACTGTTGTGTGTGAAAATCCCAGGAGATCAGCAGTTACAGAAATACTCAAACCAGCCCATCTGACATCAACAATCATGCCACGGTCCAAATCACTGAGATCACATTTTCTGCCCCATTCTGATGGTTGATGTGAGCATTAACTGAAGCTCCTGACCCGTATCTGCATGATTTTATGCATTACACTGCTGCCACACTGATAAGATAATCGCATGAATAAGCAGGTGTACAGGTGTTCCTAATAAAGTGCTCAGCTACTATACTATCTGTTTATTAAATTATAAATGAAATTCCTCTGTGTGAGTGTGTTAAATGTCTTTAAATTGAAATTCAGTAAATTATTTTTCCTGTCATTCCAATACAAATTCCAATTCAACATCCCATGGGGTGTGGCCAATTCTACTCAAATTTGTACTCATGAATCAAAAGGAAGCCAATTCTTAAATTCTGAATTTAGTCCAACCCTGGATTAAGGTAAAGTTGAAACTATTATACATCAAAGTTATAGTTCATCACCATTTTTTTTTCTCTTTGTTTACCTTCCCTTATGGCGTGACTGGAAGAGCAATGAGTCAGCAATGTGAGAGACTGGGGTTTAGATCTCGCGCTGAAACCAAGAAGTAATCACATTTGCATAATCAGTGAAAAGCACGATTTGGAGGTTGTATTTTTCCTTCTAACATTAAATTTTTTAATTCAGTGATGGTTAGGTTTAGGTTTGGGGTTTGGGTTAGGAGGTACAGTTTATAAAATACTATGCATTCCCCTTCTCTGAATTACAGCCTGCGAAGCTGAAAACAACTCGCTTCACAACTCGCTTTTGGTGCCCCTCCATGGACATTTAACCCAGAAAATGCACTTACTGCTTTGGCCACTGGGGGCAGTGTTTCTAATTTCATTAAGCACAGAACGATTTTAGCCAGAGAAAAGTCAACCTACTGTTTCCGATTTCACTGTGGGATCAGTCTGGACAAACACCATATTAATTGAACTTATACTTTGAAACTTTTTAGATGTACCTTATTAATGGCTCCCTACATGGCAGAAAAGACTTCAGAGATGACAAAGGATATAAGCTGAAACAGATGAAAAACTCTTGTAGCATGTCAAGCTTCAAACTTCCCAAATGACTATGGTGGCCTTGTCCAGACTACAATTAACAATGGCTTTGCCAAAGATGCAAATCTGTAGCTAAACCTTATGGCAAATGCATGCTGGTTTTTAGGAGAGTGAAGGCCTTGGGGGTTGTCAAAGAGTGATACCTTAAAGCTTTTAACCTCCTTTTCACATGGGATTTACAGTCTAATCTGGTGTTTCTCATTTCTGGCAGGGGAGGAGGGCCAATCTGGGGTTTGGAGAGATATGAAGGTGGAGCATTCCGAAAAAAAAAAGACCTTAAAAGACTTTAACCAGCCTATAATTTTAAGCTTGTCTAGCTTGTCTCCTAGCCTGGCCAAGCTGGTGTACAATTGATTAAGATGGACAGCGAGCTGGTCACCCAGACTGACCAGTTTACAGGTGCCCTGATCCCCTCTAAGACCAGTAAACCAGCTTAGCACATGGGACTTACCGCTTACTTCTGTCAGGTGAGAAGGACCAATCTGTTGTTGCGGATAATATTATACTGGGGTGCTGTTCTTAGCTGGTTTTAACTGGTCTAGTGAGTCTCTCAGCCTGATCAAGGTGGTGTTCAATTGGTTTAGCCAAACTCACCACCTGACAAGTGTCCAAAACCCCTCTAGCAAACTAGACCAGCCTGGAAGACCAGCTAAAACCAGCGATTTCAGCAATGGAGTTAAAAAAAAAAAGTTATCTCACAGAAATCTCCCTGAAAAGTCTGTAAACATGATTTATTATTATTGCCCCAAATGGGGCAAATTTGCTCATTAAAGAGCACAAATTATGGTTTTTAAACATGCCTAATTTTGTTTTAAAGGTCTCATACAATAGATTTACATGCATCCAAGGTCAAAAAACACTTTAATTTGCTCATAATTTAAACTGCAGCATTACCTTTTTTCCCCAGTGTCAAAAACGACTCGTTCAATGATCCGTTCTAAAGGATTCATTCTAAACTCCTCCTTTCAGAGAGCCTACTCTGCTCTGATTGGTCAGATGTCCCAGTCTGTTGTGATTGGTCTACAGCTTAGTGTAGTGTTTGAGGGCGGGCCAAAGCTGTTCGCAAGCAGACAAAGACCAGAGGCGGGTTTTTTGTTACCAAATTACGTATGTTAGTACAGCAAGTCAGTCTGGAATTACTAACGACTCATTTCAGGTGTTCAGAATCGGTTCTTTCTTTTGGGAGTCAGTAACAACATTTGTCGTGCACTTTGCAGACTTTTTTACATTCACAAACAGCTATATAACACACTACATGAAAGGTAATATTTGAAAAACCATAATAGGTGCTCTTTAAGTAAATATGGGATTCAGACTGCTTATTGAGAAAATTGAGGGTGAGGAAATCGTTCCGATGCACCTGAAGTTTTTTTTAAAGGGGGTATTTACATGAAAATGATTTTAACACTAGTGTAATTGTGTATTGGATTTTATGTGGCGTTTTCATAACATCTTCACCTGTTCCTGACACCAAACCTCAACTACACTGTCAGGACACTTTCAGACTTTAAAGCGTGACGTTAAACCAATTCCATGTTTTGTCCACAAATTGTTGTCATAAATTGATATCAGTGAGGCAGGAATTTTGTTCTGCATATTAAATGCACATTGTGACTCACTGTTACAAAGGGGATCCGGATTTCTGCTACAACCTCAGATATGGCTGATGATTTCACATGGATTGTATCTAGGCAACCCACAGCAATGTAATTATCATTCAAGTAGGGATGCATCCACTTTTTTTATATACATGC
The DNA here is from genome assembly GCF_019703515.2 of Myxocyprinus asiaticus. Taxonomy (NCBI): domain Eukaryota; kingdom Metazoa; phylum Chordata; class Actinopteri; order Cypriniformes; family Catostomidae; genus Myxocyprinus; species Myxocyprinus asiaticus. The sequence continues at coordinate 25,700,542 of NC_059392.1, read as the reverse complement.
TGAACCATTTCCTATCTTTTATGGATTCAACTGCAAACAAAGGGTTTACAAACCCTGTCACATCCCACTTAAAGCACCTAAAATAGCCACAAGGCAAGAACACATTCTACTAATGTTTTTTTAAGTTCCGCTCATATAGAGGTTGAACTTGTGCTACACGCTCACAAACCCAGCACATTTACAGCTAATTATGTTTAATGGAGACTGTTGGGGATTAACGCTGGAAGTAATTTGTCAAACATCCCTGTTTAACTTGGGCTGTTCTCTTTGAATGTGAATAAAGTGAGAACAAGTAGATTGGTAGTATTAGTCTATGTTCATCCACAGTAATAACATTTCATGCAAGATACACATATTGGGTTTTGTGTGTAAATCATATCACACCTCACATCCTGGACAAACAGATAATAGTTACTGTGTTTCACAGGTCTCTGTTCTTGGTTTTCAGTAGGGCTGACACTAAAGTCTATTTTGCAAGAGATTAATCTCTCGATTATTTCTTCAATTAATAGATCAAAAAGCAGTTTTATTTCTTGTATTTTATTGGAAAACAACAACATTATTCCACAATTTGACATCAAAAACCAAATACTTTATCAAAATGAATATTTTAGTCAACATTTCTGACTAAACAATGCAACAGTACCCGCCCACTTTTTCAGCCATCTTGGTTGCGGAAATATTTTCTCAAATTTTTTCAATGTGGATTTCATAAAATCCTTCCTTTTTTTCTAACTGTGTGTCTTTGAAGGCGCAGAATGCGCATGGGCCTGGAATTATTTGCACTAATTTGTGGGTCCACAAGGTGGCAACACTCGCATTTGAGCCTTTGCTGTCATGAAGAAGTGCTAAAAGAAGATGTAATTGCAGGTAAACAACAGGAGATGTGCACGTCAAGAGCGTGTGTGTGTGAGGTGGTCAGGAGAGACATTCATTTGTTTAACTTGAGTCTGAAGGATTATAAAGACATCTTTATGGGTCTAAACTCCTGAAAGGAAATAGTCCAGTATCTCATAGCAGTCGTAGCGTGCACCACGTGTTTTATCATGCAATCTCTATATATTTTTCACTACTATAGTGACCTCACTGATGAAGATTTTCTACTGTATGTATTCATATTTTAATTATCGATTTCATTGCATTGTAGTTGCAGACTTTGTTTTCAGGTGTTTTTCCGGAGCTCAACACACTATGCTCTTCGTTTCGGCAGTATGGTCCCGAACAGCAGGTCGTAAAGTGTATTTCAGAGCAACAGCTCAAATATATTAGCCTGAGTATGGCTCATTTGGCAACTGGAGTCGGTGTGCATCTTTGCGCTGTGTCGGGTCATAGGCAGTCACATCCTGATTACACAGAGTTGGGTAAACACTGCAGGGAAGACACATCACTCAGTATCGGTGTTAGGATGTTCTGTACATAAAAACACAAAGGCGTCCAAACATTACCAGAATCAATTATGAAGAGTGTGAGAGAAAGGGTAGAGTAAAGTATATAAAGGGTAAAACAATACATTTGAGGGTGGATGTGGAGAGAAATAGAGAGAAATAATAAGAGAACTGAACTGCAGGTCAAGAGTTGTATAAGACTGACATTGTTTTTTACAATGTTCCCAGACTTTCCAATGTACCTTGTTGTTGACTCGACTGCAGTAAAAACCACAATCTCCCAGAACAGCAATCCATAATCAAGCCAGAGTGAAGAAAACACTGTTTCATTCTGATTTAGTGTCTGATTTAGACTATTGTTCTTGCTCAGACCACCACCGGCCTGCTAATAATGTGAAAATTAACATAGAATAATGTGAAGTGGATGATGACAGCTCTTAGTCATTCAGGGAACACTTATTCACACTTTGCATTAAATCACTTCACATATCCACATATACTGTAGAACTGTGTGTTTACAGATTCAAGGAAATGATTGCAATTTAACGGTACTAAGCTGTAAAATGCAGTCCTTTTAGGATGGTAATTGTTCCTCAGGGTGATGTCTCTAAAGGAATATTTGCATGGATTTTCTGTAATAAAACGTGTGCAATCGGATGGCAATTTATTCATGGGGGATTTTGTTGTTTGATGAACCTGAAAGTTTGTCTCTTACAAACCACTCTGCAACCAATGGAAACACTCATGAGCCCCCCATGTGCAGTGCATGCATTTATTTAATCATATCTTTTTGAAGTTTAATAATCACATTAGGCCATATCATGATTCCTGTCTTTCCATCCCCACATTTAAGACCTCTTTAAACGATAATTAAGACTTTTATTATACCATTTAATATATTTAGGACTTTTTATGACCTTACATTTTAGAAAACTGAATTTAAGACATTTCAAGACTTTTTAAGGACCTGCGGGAACCCTGTGTCATTTACCATGGAAATTAATTTCTGCTTGTCTCTCAGTTTGTAATAACAAGCTAAAATCAGGTATACATTCACAAGAATTACGTTGGTAACACGTAACAAGGGTCATCCATCTAAAAAGTAGTGCCACCCTTACAAAAAATCTATTATTCTGACAAACTTGCTGCAAATTTCCCACTAATTATTTTCGCATGCAAATGAGCTTGCGTTTCACTGAAAATGTTTGCCAAAAGTTAGCAGCTCTTCACCTGTAGTGGGGAACCTTCAGCAAACCTTTGGCGGAAAAAAAAAAGAGTTTGCCGCAAAGTTCATTTGCATGTGAAAATAACGAGTGGTAAATTTGTGGGCAAATTTGCTAGAAGTCTTGACTTTTTTAAGGACACCGCTAAAAGGACAATTAAGGCACATTTAACTTCGCACAGCAAAATAACACAGGTAAAATAAAGTCATTTTAATGGGAATCCACACAATCGTGATGGACTTCAGGTGGCGAAGAATTTCCTCTCGTTGATTTTGCAAGGAGTTCAAGTTTGGTGGACTTTGACAGAGTACAAATTGCAGCATTAAAAAGAGGCTGCCTGGAAATTAGTTTTTGGCTGGTTTCACACTCGCTCAACGTCCACCCACGCCTTCTTTGTCCACTGAATTTCACCGTGCAAAGGTAAATGTGACTGTGTAATGGGAGCCAGTTGCTACGTGATAGCTGTGCGGTATGAGTAAACCTCACTTCCCTGACCTCAAGAGGCACACTAGAGAATGATGTTAGAGGCTTTAGCCTCCTCGTTAGCACACCTGCCTCCCATGCCGGCTGACGCCGGTTCAAATGCCACTCAGAGCAGATAGAGTAGGACTGGTTACAGTGGTGCCATGACCCGGATGGGAGTGAGATTCAGGGGAGTGAGTGTAACAGGAGCTAGCTGGTATGTGATAACTGTGCAGTATGTGTAAACCTCACTCCCCTGGCCTCAAGAGGCGCACTAGTGAATGACGCTAGAGGCTGTAGCCTTTAAACGTTACAGCTTAAATAAAATAAGTGCACTTGATAAAATTATGAATTCCACATTTCTGCTTTTAAATTCTCCCAGAGATGTTAAATCCCAGTGATATATGAAAAAACTAGTTAAGGAAGTCTTGCTGCTTAAGCTGGTTAAACAGCCTGGTGGGAACACCAGCACACTAACACCTCATGCTAGCAACAAGCTACGCTAGTCTTTTTAGCAGGTTACAATTCAGACTGCGTTAAAATTGCTGACTAGCGCAGTGACTTCCTGAAATAAGATCACTATATCCCTGTACATAAAACAATTTCCGCTTGAATAGGTCTTACGGTAATATACTGTGGATGGCCTTAATGTTTTTTTGTAAGGATGCTGGAGAGCATCGGTCTCACTGACAGAAGAATCCGGCAGCATTACTGATATTTAATTTACTCGCTCACCATTTTTCTTGTTTCACGGGAGAGCATTACTTTGTGTTTGCACGTGTGTGTGTGTCTGAGGCGACAGCAGCACCTGTTAGGACAGTTTAATATCCTCTCTACCCACAGAGCTCTGCTGAGAAGAGATGGCACAGGACACAGCTAATGTGGTTGTGTCTGCTATTAGCCTCTGGGCGATACAAGCACCCTTAGTCTCACTCAGTGACCATTAGGAGAACAGCAGGGGTCTTGAGCATTAGATAGAGTGGCAACGCGACAGAATCCTCCCCCATTTTTGTCATTAAACCACATTAACCTCCTCTGAGCAGACCAGCGGGTGAAGAGAACTTCACCTGGGTGTCAGATGAAAAAAAAAAATACTTCCACTCTTTCATGGCTCTTTGATTAAACAGCACCTCTCCTCTGATGGACCAGAATTCTGTGAGTTTACCATATAGGTGCCTGGGGTGTATCTTGAATATCCTCCGCTTTCATTTAATCCATCAGACACAAGCATTGTTATGGAAATGATTCCCACCAGCCTATGGTATATCGAGAAAGAGGAGATAATTGTGTGAGTTTGGGGGTGGGAGGAGTCGTGCACTCTTTTTGCTCTAAACCAAACTGTTCGCCATTCTTTGATTTGATTTGTTCAGAGGATTTTCAGATTAATGCTATGTTTTAAAATGAATCCATTTGAGATTAAACCAGCTCTATACAACACAGAAACCCTTAAGGAAACTAAATGTGTTAAGACCCCATGAAGTGACGAGCGCAGTTTTCTTTTTTGTGGTGACGTATATTTCCTATTGAAACAGGAAGTTTGGCCGAGACATATCAAAGGCTACCCAAAGTCACAGCCATAAACCACGCTACTTGCTACTGCTAGTCGGTGACAGGTGCTAGAGGGAGGGGCATTCTCATTCTAGAGAGCATTTTATCTTAAACTTCACTGAGTGCAAGGAGAGAGCTGTCATAATTAACGCATTAGTGCATGCGATCTTAATTTGCGATTAATGCATTTACCGTTAATACAACATAAACCAACATAAACACTGGTTAGAAGGTTGGAATCTTTGCGATGTGTCCCCCCCCCGGACTCTACACTAATGCACACTTCACAACACACACAACAGCCGTGCCATTGATCAAATGATGGAGAGAGGAGCTCTTAACGCTATTTGTTGCACAAAACAAGCCCAGATGGAACTTGTGATAGAAATCATGTATTTTTCAGCCTATGTAAGGCACATTTTATTTACCACAGAAGCACTTCAAGTCATCCTGGTTACTTTTGTAACCTCTGTTCCCTGATGCAGGAAATGAGACATTGTGTCAATGTAGTGACACTAGGGTCACTCTTGGGAGCCTATCTTTGAAAAAAGACCAGTGGGAATTGGCGAGTGGAATTTGCATGCCACTCCCCCAGACATATGGGTATAAAAGGAGCTGGTATGCAACCACTCATTCAGATTTTGTGCTGAGGAGCCGAGACAAGGTCCTGGCCATTTCAGTGGGTAGTTCAGTGTTGTGGCAAGAGGGACACAACGTCTCGTTTCCTCCATCAGGGAACGGAGGTTACGAAAGTAACCAGGATGTTCCCTGTCTGTCACTCACTCGACGTTGTGTCGATGTAGTGACACTAGGGGTCCCTATACAAAATGCCACGACTACTGAACTGTGTTACGTGGACTAGCGGTTCGAGACGGGCAGACCTCTGTGTGCCTCGTAGCCAGCACACCAGGCCGTCACGTAACCTCCCCCAACGCTCTTATGAGCGTTGAATGGTCCTTTCGGGAGCAAGTCGACTGCCCAACAAATAGGGACAGGCTAGCCCTGCCGTGGCCTCTTTTCCTCTTTTTTTTTTTTTTTTTTTTTCTCCCCAAAAGAGTGGAATTTGTTAACCGACTGGGGGCCATAAATGTCTACATTGGGAGGGTGTCACTCCCAAGGGGAAGACACCGCGGAGACCACACCCCACCCAGAGAAGGGGGGGTATTTCGAGTGGAAATATGTCACATGGTCTTACCGAGTCTTGTCGGAAGTATGTCATGTGGAGAAATCACCTGGTAGGTCCTACCCGAGGGGGAGGAGTTTCTCCAAGCATGGTGACTGGGGGCAGAGGAGCCTAAGGAAGACGCGGTTTACCGACAGGGAAACAATTTAGCGGAAGATATATCACATGGGGTCACCTATGGGGAACCAGTGCATGTGAAGCACATACCACAGTACAGGGCTTAGTTAGCATATGTACTGGGCCGGCAGCGAGTTTCTCCTCAAACTCGTCTGCCACAGGGCTAAGGAGGAAAATCATCCAGGGATCAAAACTTGTGAACACGACTGGGAGTCAAAGGCGCACGTCTTCACCTCATGGGAGGGGAAAGGCGCTATACGCAAACAGTACACCCAGCCAGCTGTCCCGGAACTTCAGGCCTGACAACACACGGGACAAAACCGGCTCAACCCGGAGATTATAGAACCTCGCAAAGGTGTTGGGTGTATCTCGGCCCACTGCTCTGCAGATGTCTGCCAAAGAGGCGCCACTGGTCAGGGCCCAGGAGGCCGCTACACTCCTAGTAGAGTGGGCTCGTATCGCCACGGGAGGCAGCATGTCCTGAGTGTGATATGCCATCATGATGGCGTCAATGACCCAGTGGGCGATCCACTGTTTGGAGACAGCGCTTCCTTTCTGCTGTCCACCAAAGCATGGTAAAAGTAAACTTACTTCAAGTTGAAGTAAAAAATGAGCCTTGGCGTGCAGGGCGGAGGAGGCTTGTCCAGTGGCACCGTAGGCCTTAGCCATCAGGGACGACGTAAACCTACAGGCCCTGGACGGGAGCCTCAGGCACCTTATCCACATGGGGGATCACCGAATACCCCTAGGCCGCCCCACCATCGAGGGTAGTGAGAGCGGGGGAGCTGAAAGATCAGGATCGGGCAGTAAAAGGTGCCCCCCACAATCTTGTCAGCTCCTCATGCACTTCCGGGAAGAAAGGGACTGGGGCGGGAACCCAGGAACCAATCATCGAGCCACGAGGGTTCAGGGGAGAGTGGAGGTTTCCACTCTAGCCTGATGCTCATGGCTGCCCGGGAAAGCATGTCTGTCATCTCCGCGTTGGCCTGAGACTGGGCGACCACACCTGAAGGAGGGAGCCCAGCCGAGGCGTCCGTGTCAGAGTGGACGAGCCCACTCTCCGATGCTGCGCTCGATAACTCATCGTCTTCCCGGGCTCCGAACAAGAGGTCGAACTCGCTGTGAGACGAGCCGGCGGTCTCATCCGAGAGCCCGACTGGGGCAAGCGAGCATGCTGGGGAATGGGAGGTCCGTGGGGTTTACCCGGCAGAGGTGCTCCCATTGAAGTCCCCAAATCGCCCCCAGTGCTAACCGGCACGGCCTCATACCCGTAGGTAGATGGACTGAGGCGGGGAGCCGTTGAGGTGTCTTTCTTACGAATGCAAGCCGCGACCGCAACGTTGCCATGGTCATGTTCTCGCAATGAGGACAAGACCCATCCACGAACGATGTCTCCATGTGGGCAGTGCCCAGACACGTAAGACAGCGATCATGGCCATCAGAAGCGGAGAGAAAATGACCGCAACCAGGAATAACACACAAACGGAAAGGCATCTTTAAAAAGATGTTCCGTGTGTGCCGCTCTTTTAGAAAGAAAAATATATTCTTTTTAGAATATACTCTTTTTGTTATTCTGCCGAAGCGCCCAGGGGCGTTCTCTGCACTCCACAGGTGCAGAGGGGGAGAAGCCGCTGAAATGCACCGTAAAATCCAGCAGATGAGGTTAATGAACTTGTGGATGAATTCAGCTTCAATGAATAGAACCGCTTGGCTCCGAAGAGAAAATCTGAATGAGTGGTTGCATACCAGCTCCTTTTATACCCATATGTCCGGGGGAGTGGTATGCAAATTCCACTCGCCAATTCCCACTGGCCTTTTTTCAATGATCAGAGGTGTTTAGGGCTCCCAAGAGTGATCCCTAGTGTCACTACATCGACACAACGTTGAATGAGTGACAGACAGGAAACTTAACTATCACCAAAAAGCAGAATGAGACGTTTTTGTCTGCAAGCGCTTTTCATTTGGAGTTCAAAGCGCCGCTGGCGTTGATGCCCTCACACGAATCATAAACACGGCTTCACAGTTGCTGAAACAAAGTGGATAGCCACAGTCTACCGGCAGATTAACATTGTGGAGGATGAGAGTTTAAGAGATTTAATGCCCATTACAATAAATACTCAACCTGGGCATTTGTCTTCTACTATGACTAAAAATTATGACGAAATGCACATTTGTTTTACTAAGGTGTTCATTTGGTGATATTTCTCTTGTTCGCGCACATCCCTAAAATTTTGTGACCGATGACAGCTTGGCTAGTCAAAGAGCGTTGATGATTCATTAAAATCGGGTGTGATTTGGATGTGACATTCTTTATTTACAATCACGTGTGCTAGCTGAGGTGATTGTAGCTAGTTAGGTTACTATCTCAACGATAAAACTCTATAACTTTGAAGCCTGTCTTCCAGAGGTTGTTCAAAAGTACACTTTTTTTTTTTTTTATATGATGCTTATCTCGAACTTCACAAAAGACAATGTGACTACTACTACTACCGCTACTAATACGTAGCTGCAAGTGTGTAACCCTTTCTACGCCGTTTCATAGTGGCTATTGTAAAAATAATGTTACAACAGAGACAAGATGTGTCGTCTGCCCAAATGTTGACAACGGCGTGGCATCTCCCGTAGCAAACACATTTTAAAATGACGTCCTGCACATTATAAATGCAGGCTCCGTTCACCTAAGGGGCTTTAGTTCGTTAAGCAGAAAAAAAGTTAGGCTTCTTCCATTGTATAAATTAGGATTTAGGGTTACTTATTGGAACCAAAATGCATGATTTTTAACTGTGCAGAGCAAAATGAATTAAGTTGAATCTGGAATAAGTGCAAAAATTCATCTCATCTCATGTTTTAAACATTCTGAGAGGAGGGTTAAACAATAATGCTTTAAAGGTTGGAATAAACTCAACTGAATATATATAAGGTATTTAGTGCTACATATCACCTTTAAAAGCCAAAGAGAACTAATAAGAGAAGAGGAAGAGAGAGATGGAGAGAGCAAAGGATTGGTCAACTGTCAGAATTAATAAGATGTTGACATGCAGGGGTCAAGCTCTTACAGTGGAACTTAAACGGCAAAAGCGATATGCAAACTCTACACGAATATTTTTGTCTTTTATCTCTTTCGTGCCTTATGGTAATGGATACCCGAAGGGGAACCTTAAATCTTGATCTTCCACTGCCTTATGGAAATCTGTGCACCTTAAGCTTTCAATTTTAAAATGGCAAGCGCAAATCTTGAATGTTTAGCTTGTTGATGTATTCAACATTTTTTACCATGCAAAGAGGAACATCAGTTATTTTTGTTTTAGCGCTGCAAAAACAGATCAATTGACAATGATGCTCAAATACTTCCAGCTATGCTTTATGCTGGAGGAAACATGTTTGATCAATATTGTGGCTTTTGAAGTGAATAAATGTGCTTTCAAAGTCCAGAAATGTATGTGATTTGTCTTTGATGTCATACATTGTATTTTCAATGAATATGCACTGAATATTCTGCCAGAAAATTCTGCTGCCAAGAGTTTAGGTCAGTCTTCACATATTCATTCCTTGTTAGCTGCTGAAGCCTCCAGAGGTACAATCCTACAGTCCTTAAAGGTTTCTTACACACTTTGTACATTCTCTTTGTAATCAGCTGTCTAAACTTAAAAGCTCAAGCATGAGATTTGACCTTTTCGACCTGTGCTTCTCAACTGGTGGGCTATTTTGTGAACATTTTGATTTCATCGCATTCTATCCAATTAAATTTATAGCATTTGTATTTAATCCATTTGAGTTTGGACTACATGAAGCATTGATGAAACTGGGCAGGGGATTTCCATTTCCCAGCATGCTATTTTATGCATTTTTGAGAAAAATGAGAAAGTATGTACATATTTAGAAGAATATCTCAGCTCTGTAGGTACATACAATGCAAGTAAATGGTGGCCAGAACTTTTAAGTTCCAAAAAGCACATAAAGGCAGCACATAAGTAATCCATAAAACTCCAGTGGTTAAATCCATGTCTTCAGAAGTGATATGATAGGTGTGGGTGAGAAACAGATCAATATTTATTTCATTTTTTACTATAAATCTCCACTTTCACTTTCAAATTCTTTTGTTTTTGCCAATTTGCATTCTTCGCGCATTCCGCCACCTACAGGGCAGGGAGGAGAAAGGATCATTTTCATTATCTCTTTAAGGGGTCCTCTCTGTTTAATTTTTTTTTTCTTGTCACAAGACAACAAAATGGCTACCTGCATGTTGGATTCATGACCAGACTTTGATTTGGTGGACACAACTTTTTCAAATATTTTAAAACAAATTTGTTTCAAAGCTTATTTTATAATAAGTTATAATAAGAAATTATAATAAAACTACTTATGCCAACACTTACAGTATGCCACATTAAACATAAAACTGACTTTGAGCTCAAAAATGGAAAACATGTTCATCATAACCAGATCCGGGAAAAAAGAAAAGAAAAAAGCATTGAGTCATGAACCAATATTCAAATATTTGCATTATTCTGTGTAAATATACAACCACAACCAAACTGGGAGCAATTTCAGTCTTTGTTTTAAAAGTAATATGACACTGTTTTCCTTAGGGACAGATAAGGCATCGTACAGAGACTGAACAACTGTTGATCTTCAGATTTTTCAGAAGTTTATTATGTGTAACAGTCAATAAGTAATCTGTGACAGTCCAACAGTCCAGCTTCCTTATAGCAGCCATTTACTTACAGTATAACAACTAAAGCAGAAAGAACTGGATTCATACTTCCTGTTGCACAGAAATCAGGTTTTACTTGTTTCATTGTCGCATGCCTGTTTTCCAACATAAAGAGGGCTGTGAATTAAATCACAGGCTGTGTATTTGTCCAAAAATATTGGTTTTAAAAGCCTGTGCTTGGGTTAGTAAATTGAGTAAAATTGTGCAATTATGCATTTACAACAATAAAAGGTTGACATGTCTGCAAACAAACCCACATGAGTGTAAACACATGAGCTCAGTTTTGGTGGCGAAACAGAAAACAGCACTGTGATTAGTGCCATAAATAACAACAAGCGCTCAAGGTTTACGCCGTGCTCACAGTTGTTCACAGCAGTCTGAGAGTGCTACGAATGGATTTTGAGAAATGCATCAGATTTCCATTTCGTCTCGTGAAATAAAGCTGAACCGCTGACCTCCACCCCCCTTGCTCTCAATTTTCTCTCTTTCACTTTTCTCTTTCTCTCTCTCTTTCTGTGTGTCCTTTAAACTCTGGATCGATTCAAGATTCTCAGGGGGAAAAGCATATCCAACAGGGCAAGTCTGATACACTGACCCTGTTCTCTCTTTCTTTCTAATCTTTAACTTTCACTCACACACAGCATAGACTGAAGTGAAGATTTCATGCATACAATCAGATAAATAGATAGATGGATACAAAAGCAATTAAAAATTAAAAACTTGACAGTGACAGTATAACACCAACATCTGAGATAAATAATATGATTTAAGCTCATATTTAGTCTGACAGACTCGTGAAGTTTAAATGTAAAGACAGATTTTCCATTTAAATGTGGCTGTGAATGCTAATTCATCTTCTTGTAGCTTGAATGATATTGAAATTTAATTTGAATGCACTTGATTATTCTCTTCTCTAGCAAGTCAGTGTGGTTTTTTTTTTGTTTTTTTTTGTCACAGAAAATTAACAGCCTGGAGTGTTCACATGTGAATTCAGCAACAGGAGGTTGAAAGTTCTGCTGCTGAAAGCGGTCTGTGCTTACTGAAATTATAACCACTGCCCCCAGTGGCCAAAGTTGGAAGTGTTATTGAGCCTTCTCCTGGTGAAATGTCCACAGAGTGGCGCCAAAAGCGAGTTGTATTTTTAGGTGTAATTAGGGTTGTCACAATACCAAATATTAGTAGACAGTACCAATACCAGTAAAATTTCATGATTCCGCATATCAATTTTGATACCACAAAAATGAAAAAAATAAAAAAAATACTATTGAACACACAGCATTAGCCTATTTAACAAAGTTAAATGTATCAATATAAAAAAATAAATGAAAATAAATGCATGTTTCCTTAAAGTGTTTCTCAATTAAGTAAATATTTAAGTAGGGCCCTATGGAATCAGTCAATCATGTGGCAGCAGAGCAATGCATAAAATAATTCAGATATGCACAACAGTCTCTAGATTTTACTCAGAATGGTGCCAAAAACAAAAAACATCCAGTGAGCGGCAGTCCTGTGGATGGAAACACCTCGTTGATGAGAGAGGTCAACAGAGAATGACCAGACTGGTTCGAGCTGAGAGAAAGGCAGTGGTAACTCAGATAACCACTCTGTACAATTATAGTGAGCAGAATAGCATCTCAGAATGCACAACACAGCAAACCTTGAGGAGGATGGACTACAACAGCAGAAGACCACGACGGGTACTTTATTAGGACCATAGTGTTCCTTTGAGGACTGGGTTGGGGTTTGGGTTAGGGCTAATAAAATATGCATTCTTGTTGACTGTATTACATACAAGTTGCTTTTGGTGCCACTCTGTGGACATTTCACTCCAGCAACACTTCCAGCTTAAGCCACTGGGGGGCAGTGGTTAAAATTTCAGTAAGCACAGACCGCTTTCAGCAGCAGAACTTTCAACCTCCTGTTGCCAAATTCACAGTGTGAGGAGTCTGAACTTTGACCTCCCTACTCTGGTATGAAACGCCAACTTTTCGCAATCCAATCAATTGCTGTTGTATAAAATCAACTCCCGTTCCCAATTTGTTCTGGTTGTGTATCGTGTTTCACTCAAATACGTCACATTATGGATGAAAAATGGGCTACGAATGCCATTTCATGCTGACTAACGATACTCTTTTCTACCTTAAAAATGCAGCTTTTTCTTTCCCACTTAAAACCGATACCCTGCTGAAATGAAATGTAAGATTTTATTTGAGGCTCCGTGCACACACCTGGTAAAGATAATAAATGTGAGCAGAAGGAAAACTAGATGAGCTGTGAGCCTGCATGAAAAACTCATTTGTCAATTTGAGAGCTGATCTGATTGTGTTTCTCTCTGCCTGGATCAGTTGTAGCTACTTAAGCAGTCTGGCGATGAGCAACGCTGTTCTGGCTCCAGCGCCCATAGTCGGCTTTGTAAATACGGTCTGTAGTCTCTTGGTTGCACTTATTCAGAACGACAGATGGTGACACTCACAACTCCCTCAGTCTCTCTGTTGTACAGTTGTCCATCGAGGCGGGCCCTCTCTCTCTCTGAATGTTTGCAATAATTAATCCGACTAAATGTCAATGCCCACTGGCGAGAGTGTGTGTGATTACAGACACCATCATTTAGCGGGTCATGATTTTGATAAGGGCAATTAGACAACAAGCTGCTGGAGAAAAATCAATGCTCCACAGCCACGGCCAGGCTGGAAAGCGAGACGAGAGAGCTTCAGACCACCCCTGCGCTGAAGTTAGCGGGGTTACACCACAAGGGGCTTGACGACAAACACACAGAAATGACACTTGTTCCTCCCTCAGCTTCATGTCGCAAGAAAATGCTGATATGAATGATTGTCATTCCTCATTCAGAATGTAAAAGGTGAAGTGAGTAATTTCTCACTTCACCTTTAACCATATGCAATGAATCACATATATCCATATTTACTGAGAAAGGCCCCCAAATAAAGATAAAAATAATTATAAATATAATATTCAAATAGGCTACTTTACATCATATACATATGTTGCAGGCAACAGACAAGTAGAAGGATTTAGACAATACTAAAAGTGGCTTAAAAGACAAAATATTGATTGTTTTGTTTTTCATATCATTGAACATAATCCTATTATTGGCCTAATTCTGTCTTTGTTATTTTTAACTGTTGGTCTATGCATTCATGCATCAGACGTGCACTTTTGGATCATTTCACTTTGGTTGCATCGCGTTTCACTAGTTTTCAGCATCTCTAATCATAAGCGCTACGTATTTAGGATGCTATGTCAAGTTAATGTAGGTGCAAACACTGAAAAACATATATTGAGAAAGTTATCAGAAGCTGTCAGAATGATCCTACTTCCCACTTCTGAAGTGGTAATTATGAATACATCACATTCAAATTTTGTTGTTGGAAAGAACAGGAAACATGGACGACACGAAATTCATGCATCCATATTTCTTGAGGAACTTTTATTTTGACACCACGATACATATTACTCAGCTTGCTGATGATAACGTTATTTTGCGCAAATGCATGCTCTTTTCTTGGTGTAAAAATGTACAATATGCATCAAATTGTCACTGATATGCGTAAATGTATATGGTCGAAATGGCAAGCGTTAGGAATAGCTGTATTTAGAAAAATGTATAAAACCTATCATTCACTACAGAAACCATACTCTCCTCCACCATGTTGAAAGTTTACGACTCCTCCCATCTTGGTAACACGGGTATCAAAATTATCTCAGAGTTTCCCTGTCGTAATTCCGACTTGAGAGGTTGTTCATGTGCAACTTCCGAGTGGGAAACTCGTATTTATGATAATTCCGACAGCACGTGAAGGCAGCATAACCCTTACAAAAAATCGAAACTAGCTGCAAATTTGTAACAAATTTGACACTCGTTATTTTCACATTCAAATGAGCTTTTGATTCGCCGCAAATGTTTGCAGCTCTTCGCCGGTAGTGGTGAACCTCCGGCAAACCTTTGGCAACAATGGACAATTTGCTGCAATGTGAAAAGGATCAGTGGTGAATTTGTGGCAAATTTGCAATGAACTCTTGATTTTCGTAAGGCACGATAGTTTTTACATATAATTAATCACACAAAACTAACGTGTAAAATCAACAGCCCTAATTGTGATACATTGTAGATGATTGTAAGAGTGCAACGCTGTGTCCGAAATCGCCCCCTATCCACTATATAGTGCACTATTTCGGGTGTCGGCCATTTTGTAGAAGTGTCCGAATTCTAAAAAAACGAATCGTTCCCTACATTTGTTCACTCATTCTTACCCACAATGCACTCTGATTTTGAGTGTACATCGGATGTACACACGCCGACAGTTTATTGCCCATAATCCACCGCGGGGAGGACTGCCGAGCTGGGAGAGAGAGAGAGAGAGAGAGCAAGAGACGCCAGTTTACAGCTTCCTTTATTCCTTTTAATGAATGCTGACTGTATTGTTTTACTTTTTGAAAAATATTACTCGATTAAAATAACATAATTAAAAATAGTGAGCCAAAATGATACAGACACATTTTAAAATGTATAATTTATTTATATAGATGATGTTATGATGTTTTATTTGAGCTAAAGGATTCTTTGTTCGCTAAATAATTCACTGGGGTGATATTATTGTAACTCAGGAGACTGCATACAGTGGCAATGATAATTTAGTGGTATGATTAAAATATTCGGTTTTTACACACAGGTTATGATAACTTCAGTTCTGTTTTATGGTTGCATGAGGGCGTTATGTTCCCATCGTTTTCTCTTCTCTGCGCCCAGAAATGCTACCCAGGTTGGATCAGAGTTTAAAGATACTAAAACATAATAAATAAATACAATAATGTATGCATTATGTATTTTATTACATTTATGTAGTTTTAATTAAATCATTATGAACTTGTAAAAATGACAAACAGAATGAAGATTTATTGTATTGATATACCATCTTATTAAGAATAACAAGTGTTTTTATTATTATTATTATTATTATTATTATTATTATTTTGCAAATGTACCTGTAATATAAAAGTACATATGTGATGAAGTCGTTATCGCTCTCTCTGACGCTCGGTGGATACATCATCGTGTAAATTCACTCACTCATTTCAGATCACTGATATGGAGCACTCGCTAGTGAATGAGTAAATGAGCGAATGATTTCGGACACGGCCCATGTTCTGTTTCCCTTATGTGTTTGTGTGAAGTGGGAGCAGAGACTTTTCAAAATAAGAGTCCCGGTGTATTTCGGGCTTATTCATTGTTAAAAGTCCTGCGTTATGGACCTTTTATTCCAGCTATTATTGGGATTTTGGTTGAACAATAAACTGCATTTGGGATTTTATTCGTTTTGGGCTCTTATAGCCTCCATGTCTGTGCCCGTCACAGTAAGACTTTATTTTATTTTAATAAATTGATTTGAAAAACTATCGGCTGATTAATCTGTTATCGACCTTGCTCCAGCTTAGTTATCAGTATCGAAAAATACACAATCGTTCGTCCTTTACTTAAAATACAACTCTCTCATGGCACCACTCTGGACATTTCACCTCAACAACACTTCCAGTTTCGGTCACTGGGGGCAGTGGTTTCGAATTTTGGAAAGCACAGACCGATTTGTTTAGCAGCAGAACTTTCGACCTCAGGTCACACAATTCACAACATCTATTTTGCATTTTTATAATTTAATATAGCGTATTTTTCATAAATGATATTATCAGCATAACAGTTTTTGTGAACATTTTGGCAAAACCTGATGATCCATGTTATCCAGCATGATTTGTGCAGGTTCCATAGAGCATCAACAGTTAATGACTCAAAATAATTCATTTTATGTAATAAAATTGTCAAAATCCTGAAAATTGTTTAATTTAGATTTTGAATCATACATTCGAACCGCACTATTTTCCATTAATAATGTAGTTTTAGTTTGAGTTTCACCATCATTGTGGTTTAAGCAGTTTGTCTGCTGGGTTGGAAATGTCAAACATCAATCTTCTTATTTCTATCAAGTGTTGCTCTGAAAGTAAAAAGCAGCAAA
The DNA here is from genome assembly GCF_019703515.2 of Myxocyprinus asiaticus. NCBI lineage: Eukaryota > Metazoa > Chordata > Actinopteri > Cypriniformes > Catostomidae > Myxocyprinus > Myxocyprinus asiaticus. Next base: position 25,683,884 of record NC_059392.1, on the reverse strand, counting down.
TAAATAAGAAAATAAAGGATGTCATCCACTAAACTGCGCAGCACTAACCACTTTCCTACATTAAACCTGCTAAATTGCTATAAAATTGCTAGATAACTTTTTTAAATGGTAAAATGAAAAATATTCTGAAAAATAACTATTATTCACGACATCAATGGCTTCCCTTGTTTTTAACATATTGCTATCATTTACACACGGAACACAACAGTATGGAACTTTAATGGCAACATTCAGTAGCAGATCCTGGCACAGGCGATATAGGCAGCTGCCTAGGGTGGCAATGCTCTCTGGGGAGGCACAGGGTACCTGATTGCCCCCCCACCCACAGAGCTTGCACGATTGCGAACTGTGCCGCCCTGCCCCTGGCTCGCGATGGGAGAAAGGTGCCCCAAATCGAGCCACCCCGCCCCCACAGAAAGCTCGCAAGATCGGGATGGGGGAAAGGTGCCCCGAGATGTTCCTGACAGGCTACTCAGCCTTAAAGGCTCTATATGGTTAAGATTATGAATGTTCATAATGCATTCTTACATTCTGAACAAACATAAGATAATCATGATCAACAGTATAATATATATTATATATATAGTTACTTCATTTCTATATTCATTGTCTAGTTATTTTTATTTAAAGCAACAGTTCACCCAAAAATAAAAATTCTCTCATCATTTACTCATCCTCATACCATTCCAGAAACATGGCTTTCTTTCTTCTGCAGAATACAAATGAAGATTTTTAGAAGAATATTTCAGCTCTGTAGGTCCATAAAATGCAAGTGAATGTTGGCCAGAACTTTGAAGCTCCAAATAGCACATAAAGGCAGCATAAAAGTAATGCATACGACTCCAGTGGTTTAATCCATGTCTTCAGAAGTGATATGATAGATGTGGGTGAGAAACAGATCGATACTTAAGTCCCTTTTTATTCTAAATCTCCACTTACACTTTCAGACGTGAAAGTGAAACTAAACAGGCATCAAATGTGACTTTCAGATGTGAAAGTGGAGATTTAGAGTATAAAAAGGACTTAAATATTGATCTGTTTCTCATGTTGTTGTTGTTATTAAGGGAGGCACCACGTCGGATCTCGCCTAGGGCACCAAGTATGCCAGAACCGCCACTGGCAACATCACAACATTTTAAGCCAGTAAATTGCTAAAACTTTCACACATGAACTCCAAGCAAAACAAAGTAATTATATTTACAACAAAAACTGTATGTGCCTGTTAACTCTAGGGTCATGACCTCTTGGGACTCATCAGAAACAAAGGTCAAGACCTCTTTTGATTTTTTGCTCATAAACAACTGACCATGGCTTTGTTACATAACAACTGTTTGTTTTGGATTGTGGATATTCCATCTAAATGATATTGGATGCAAGACAGATGGGGTTTTGTTTTTGAATGCAATAAGCACTAAGTGAAGCCGATCAATAAATCCACTTGGCTGACATATTAATTTCTGAGCCCCAGTATTTCAGCAGCCAGTATAATCAATTCAACAGCAAACAATTCAGAAGAGATAGCCAACACCAGAGTCATACGTGCAATAAATGCTGGGTCAGTACGACAGAGATCTTATTACGTTTAGTGAAGTCTCGAAACTTAAGGTCATGCTTAACAAAGCCAAGCTTAACCTACAGATATTACCGTTTCATCAAACTAGACCTCTGCTGTTGACCCTAGAGGGGAAAAACGGCTCTTGAATGCACAAAACAATAAAGTTCAGGAAAAGATTATAGCAGCAACATTTAAGTGTATTTGATGAAATGGCGTCTTTGGAACGTTGCCTAAAATTTAAGCTCTATCGACAGCATTTGTAGCATAATATTGATTGTCACAAAAACTCATTTAGACTCTTTTCGAAAATCAAGGTTACAGTGAGGCACTTACAGTAGAAGTGAATGGGGCCAATTTTTGGAGGGTTAAAATGCATGTAATTATTTAAGCTATTAAAGTTGTTTAAATGGTAATTTTTTACACTGGTTTTAGGGTTTTAGTGTTTGTTGCTATAACTTTATCACACTAATATCACACATATTGATTACGTTTTGTGACTATACTCTTGAAATGATTACGAATTGTCCCCATTCACTTCCATTGTAAGTGCCTCACTGTAACCTCGATTTTTGCTTTTTTAAAGAAAAGGAGGGACGAGTCGAAATAATTTTTGTGGTCATTCACATTATGCCACAAATGCTGTCGATTGAGCTGAACTTGTACTGAACCCGGAATATTCCTTTATTTTATGATGCTTTTCATTAAAACAATTTTGTGAAACCATTTTTGCATAAATTGTCGCATTCAATTCAATGGTACAATTTACATATGAATGGATTCATGAACGATTTACACAGAAACTCCTTCTGCTCATGTTTCATAAATAAGGCCCAGTATTTTGCCATTTTACACAGTTCTTCTTGTTTGCATTTAAAGTTCAAGATGATTTATGGGGGTTGAACATGTCTGTGTTTAAAGTTCAAGGTAATTAAATCCTACCATGACCGATGTCAGCACAAATACTGTATGTTCTCTCCTTTCCAACATGGCAACAGCATACGTTGCCGAGCAGGTGTGTATGAAGTGGGACAAATAGATAATGGGTTTTCATTTTAATGTACATACACTAAAAGGACTGCTTTTAGAAATGTGTCAGCACCAGTGTGTGTGTCAATCAATGTGCATCATGCTTTCGTCCCTGTTTCTGGGCCCATTAGTGCATTCTCCTCTGTCCAGCTTGAGGAATTTTCCCAGCATGCATCTTAGACGATGGGACCTCAGCAGGTGCACTCGTACCAGTAAACTTAACTCAGTGAGGAGAGAGAGAATGATGGGGGAGGTCAATCACTGTTCCTACTGATGCTTAGGCAATTTTGTGAGTGCAGCAAGGACAGATATGCATCTGTTGCTGTAAATCAAGCAATCACTGCTTTAATCACCACATTTACTAATTCTCTGTGTATGTGCATGCAGTAGAATATTCTTAAAGTTTATTCATTTAATTTATTTGGTAACATAACATAAGTTAACTACATTAGTTAACATGAATAAACAATGAATAATATTTTTCACAGCATTTATGAATCTTGGTTAATGTTAATTTAATACAATTGTTAATTGCTAGTTCATAATGCATTAACTAATGTTAAAATACAACTTTTAATAAAAAAGAAAAATGTATTAGTTGCTTAGTTGTTGAAATTGTCATTTAACTAAGATTAATACAATTATTCATTGTTTATTCATGTCAACTAATGTTAACGTCTACAGCATTTGTGGCATAATGTTGATTACCGTAAAAACAATTTGGAATAATCCTTTTCTTAAAAAAAAAAAAGTGACAGTGAGGCACTTTCAATGGGAGTCAATGGGCCAAATTATTTTGAAGGTTTAAACACAGAAATGTGACGCTTATAATTTAATAAAAGCACTTGCATTAATACTCATGTATTATTAGAACTGTAAAGTTGTTTAAATCATCATTTTTACAGTCATTTTATTGACCATACTTGATTTGGGACTATACTTTTTGAAAAAGTGAGTATTTTAACATTTAAGGATTACACTCATTTCACTTCAATTGTAAGTGCCTCACTGGAACCCAGATTTTTGTTCTTTTTAAAGAAAAGGAGGGACAAGTTCAAAGTAATATTTGTGGTAATCAACATTATACCACAAATGCTGTCGAATGAGCTGAACTTGTATTGAACCCGGAATATTCCTTTAAAGTATTGTTCATTGTTTGTTCGTGTTAACTAATGGTTAACTAATGTTAACAAATACAAACTAATTGTAAAACCATTTTATTTTCTTGATTTTTTTCTTTTCTATGAATGTTTTTGTTATTTGTATTGAAGCTTAGGCTACATTTAATCATGCCAATAAAGCACTCTGAAAAATTTAAATGTTTCATTTGAGAGAGAGAGAGAGAAAGTGAGAGAGAGAGAGAGAGAGAGAGAGAGAGAGAGAGAGAGAGAGAAAGTGAGAGAGAGAGAGAGAGAAAGTGAGAGAGAGAGAGAGAGAGAAAGTGAGAGAGAGAGAGAGAGAGAGAGAAAGTGAGAGAGAGAGAAAGTGAGAGAGAGAGAGAGAGAGAGAGAGAGAGAGAGAGAAAGTGAGAGAGAGAGAGAGAGAAAGTGAGAGAGAGAGAGAGAGAAAGTGAGAGAGAGAGAGAGAGAGAGAAAGTGAGAGAGAGAGAGAGAGAGAGAGAGAAAGTGAGAGAGAGAGAGAGAGAGAGAGAAAGTGAGAGAGAGAGAGAGAGAGAAAGTGAGAAGAGAGAGAGAGAGAAAGTGAGAGAGAAAGAGAGAGAAAGTGAGAGAGAGAGAGAGAGAGAGAGAAAGTGAGAGAGAGAGAGAGAAAGTGAGAGAGAAAGTGAGAGAGAGAGAGAGAGAGAGAGAAAGTGAGAGAGAGAGAGAGAGAGAGAGAGAGAAAGTGTGTGTGAGAGAGAAAGAGAGAGTTAGAGAAAGAGAGAGAGAGAGAGAGAGAGAGAGAGAAAGTATGAGAGAGAGAGAGAGAGAGAAAGAGAGAGAGAGGAAGTGAGAGAGAGAGAAAGAGAGAGAGAGAGAAAGTGTGAGAGAGAGAGAGAGAGAGAAGTGTGTGAGAGAGAGAGAGAGAGAAAGTGAGAGAGAGAGAGAAAGTGAGAGAGAGAGAGAGAGAAAGTGTGTGAGAGAGAGAGAGAGAAAGTGAGAGAGAGAGAGAGAGAGAGAGAGAGAAAGTGTGTGTGTGAGAGAGAGAAAGAGAGAAAGAAAGAGAGAGAGAGAAAGTGAGAGAGAGAGAGAAAGAGAGAGAGAGAAAGAGAAAGTGAGAGAGAGAGAGAGAGAGAAAGTGAGAGAGAGAGAGAAAGAGAGAGAGAGAGAGAAAGTGAGAGAGAGAGAAAGAGAGAGAGAGAGAAAGAGAGAGATAGAAAGTGAGAGAGAGAGAAAGAGAGAGAGAAAGTGAGAGAGAGAGAAAGTGAGAGAGAGAGAGAGAGAGAAAGTGAGAGTGAGAGAGAGAGAGAGAGAAAGTGAGAGAGAGAGAGAGAAAGTGAGAGTGAGAGAGAGAGAGAAAGTGAGAGAGAGAGAGAGAAAGTGAGAGTGAGAGAGAGAAAGTGAGAGTGAGAGAGAGAGAGAAAGTGAGAGAGAGAGAGAGAGAGAGAAAGTGAGAGAGAGAGAGAAAGTGAGAGAGAGAGAGAGAGAAAGTGAGAGTGAGAGAGAGAGAGAAAGTGAGAGAGAGAGAGAGAAAGTGAGAGTGAGAGAGAGAGAGAGAGAGTGAGAGTGAGAGAGAGAGAGAGAGAGAGAAAGTGAGAGAGAGAGAGAGAAAGTGAGAGTGAGAGAGAGAGAGAGAAAGTGAGAGTGAGAGAGAGAGAGAAAGTGAGAGAGAGAGAGAGAAAGTGAGAGTGAGAGAGAGAGAGAAAGTGAGAGTGAGAGAGAGAGAGAGAGAGAAAGTGAGAGAGAGAGAGAGAGAGAGAGAGAGAGAGTGAGAGAGAGAGAGAGAGAAAGTGAGAGTGAGAGAGAGAGAGAAAGTGAGAGAGAGAGAGAGAAAGTGAGAGGTAAGTTGTTACTTTTACTTGCATGTCGCTGAATTACAGAATATGTACAAGGTGTGCTGAGACAGAATAGAGAGAAAAACAGACACTTTTACAGCAAAGAGGATGATTGTCACATCACAACACAAACAGATGTTAAAGATGAGTCACAGGTGTTAACGTGGGAAGAGTGGTAATATCTCTCTGCTGTCCATACTGATCACTCACACACACACACATACTCACAGCACGTGTCTTCCCTTGCAAAAATGGTTTATTTGCGAAAAAGTGGCAGTTGTGGTAAATTTGCAGCAAACAACACAATTTGCCACAAATTACTGCCAGAAGTTTGCAGCTCTTCACCGGTAGTATTGAACCTGCAGCAAACCTTTGGCAACAATGAAGTGTTTGGTGCAAACAAAGTAAAAAGTACGTCTTCCAGATGTAAACACAAATATCAAACAGATGTCTGGGTGATTTAGGCCTACGCGTGTTATCTGGGAACCTACCCCGATGGAAAAGTGACAACTTGCCCCGACCCGACATTTATGAATAGTCCCCATGTCCTGAGAACATAGATCAAGCTTTTGGTTAAAATCTACAAAAACATGATATTGAAATTTTAGTTTGAGGACAGAATTCACAAAATAAATAAATATTCTGATTCAAGAGGGTTTTGAAACCAACATGTGAAACCACTGCTAGAGAAAACACACATTTGTGTAACTGGACTTTTGACTCAAAAACGTATAATACTGAGATATAACCCTTCTGTATGTGACAGCTAGCCCAAAAGACGTACATTTACATCTTCAAAGGCAGCATTATGAATGACAGCAAGAAACGTTTCTGAAATATCGTTGTAAAAAGTGAAAGACTGAATGTCAACAATAACTGTTTTAGAGGTGTTGTATCTAATTGTGTTCCCTGTCAGAATCTGTTTCCCCCTAGCCCCGGTAGGATGGCGTTATGGTTATGGTTCGGGTATGGTAGGGTAGGGAAGGGTTAGGTTTAGGTTTGTGCATGTTGGAAACAGATCCCGACGGGAAAACAAGAGTTCCACACAAACACCGGAAGCTTGTTATCCAAACGCACAAAGATGTCTGTCGCCCTCTAATGTCTGAAATATGTACTGCATCTTACAAAGACGTGTGTGTGTGTGTGTGTGTGTGTGTGTGTGTGTGTGTGTGTGTGTGTGTGTGTGTGTGTGTGTGTGTGTGTGTGGTTGGCAAAATTCACCATATTTTACATTTACTCTGATTAAATACTGGACCTGTTTCCTTTAAACATCAGTCAAATGTTATAGTCTTTGGTCTCCAGAAATCTGAACACAAATATAAATGCAAATGTGTTTGGATCATTCTCAGGAACCGGTGCTCCAATAGTGTCCCAATGACTTACTACTAATATCTGAGATACTGAACTTATTTACATTATGTGAGACATTAAACTCAGTGTAGTGTGTAGTTTTTTTTTTTTTTTCATGTTTGTTTTTAATTTGAATATCAGCCAATTTGTATGTCTCCATTCATCATCATAAAATACAAAATAAACAGATAGTATGTTAAATGCCACCTAAATATAGCTATTAACGAAATTAAAATATAATTCTTTAAATAATAAAACGCTTCATGCATTTTCTGAGAAAATGAGTTGATCACAATTGAGGGAGTGACATCATATTTTTTCTGATAGTACACGTACATCGATGAGCCAAAACATTATGACCACTCACAGATGAATAGCGCTGATCATCTCCTAACAAGGTCACATGTCAAGGTCTGGGTAGATTAGATGGTAAGTGAACAATCAGTTCTCGTAGTCAACATGTTGAGTGCAGGAGAAATGGGCAGGAGTAAAGACCTGAGCGACTTTGACAAGGGCCAAATTATTATGGCCAGATGACTGGGTCAGAGCATCTCTGAAACGCCAAGGCTTGTGGGGTACTCCCGGTCAGCAGTGGTGATTACCTGCCAACAGAGGTCTGAGGAGAAACAAACGACATGGACTGTCGGGCGCACCGACACACTTACGGCATGGTGTTGGGCGCCAAAGGCTCATCGATGCATTAGGGCAATGAAGGCTATCCTGTCTGGTCTGAGCCAACAGAAGGTCTACTGTGGGGGGGACGTCGACGGGAGAATACCGTATACTCATCTGCCTCATCTCAATGTCCATTTCTATTTAGCAACTACAGTACAAAAATTGCTATCACCATCTGTTGCCTTGTAACCAAAGCATGTTGAATTGAGCACTGATCAGAGACATATGGCAAGCATGGAGTAATAGCTGATGGACAGTTACACAACAATTATCTTTACTAAGAAATAGGTAACACGCGTTGTGTATTTAACACTTCCTCAGCTGACATGCTTTCTTAAATCTTTTTATTACGCATTGTGTCAGGTATACTTGGACAGAGAGATGAACACTGTGGCTCGACTATGCAAAAAAACCTGCTGTAGCTCTTGTGAACTTACTGAGTGACAATTTCTGCAGGTTACATCTTTAAGCCAGTAGGTGGTGACAAATGAGCCTATGCTATGTTGTAAATCACTGAATCACTGACTCAAGTGATTCATTCAACCTGGTCTAAAAGAATTGCATTTTTACACCTACATTTTTGCTAAATGATTTTTACATAACTCGCTGTAGCCTGTGTATAGTTTCCTGGTGAAATAAACACAAGAAACGCTACAACAACCACTTAACACTTGTGCGTCAATAAAAGTTACTCAGAGGTCCTTAGAGGACAAAAATGTCCGCATCAAAAAACTGCCATAAAAATATTATATATTAATATTATTTTCCACTTTCACTAACTTTTTAACCAACGTCAGTCCTGATCATAACTAACAAATATTAATTCATTTTCAGGATTTTAACCCTTTAAATGCCAGTTTGTTTATATAATGCCACTGTTGTTTTTTACACACACACACAAATTTCCAAATACACACATACAAAACACACTCTGACATCCATACCAACACACACACACAATTTTAGCTGCATCATTTATTCAGTTGGCCTGCAGTGCTCTATAATACAGCAAATAGAAAATAGGGAAAAAGCTTGTATTTGCTCCATAGGCTAAACATGAGAAAAATGGCGCCATCTGGTGGAAAATATTAAAAATGTAAATTTTGATGCCAGGGCTCTGTAATGAAAGCATAATATCATAGAATTCATGATTTTATGCTTTAATGGCACTGGGATCAAATATTGCAGTTTTAATGGGTTTCAATGGGGACATTTTTGTCCTGAAGGTCCTGAGTGTAACTATTTTGTGTACACAGACTATTATAGATGTATTATAGGAACTGAGGTTGAAATATCAAAATTCCCCCCAAAAATACACACCTCTGGCTAAATGCATGCCATTGGCATTAACGCAGCCAAAATGATCGAGAAAACAAAAATGAAAAAGAAAAAAATGTCCCGAAGGTCGCACAAGGGATAAACACTTTTCGCACTGTTCCTCACACAATACTTTTGACATGCGAGTCGACACGTGAGCCAAATGTATCATAGAAGCACCTCAAAATGATATGGTTGCTTTACCTATTCCGTCTTTCATCTCACATTTACTTTTTCTGACACTATCGGGTAGGTTTAGGTTAATTTTTAGGGTTGGGAGGTTTTGTTGAGTTAAAACTGGTTAGAGCATTAATCTTATTAACCTATCTATTTGGAGAACATTTATTTATCTTTTAGCGCCATACAGTGGGCATTTCTCGGAACTCCCGCAATACGTGTAATGAACCACATAATCAGTAATTAGGCAAAAATTTTGCCACAGTCACGTAATTTTCACGAGATCAGTCTGGATTCGTTAAACAACGAGTCATTCAGTTGGAAGTGAATGAGAATTATTATTTAACTTAAAGTTGCCATTCAAACACAAAGATTCCTGTTCAAAACCAGCATATGAGAGCATTTCATTGGCTAAATATATGACATACATCACAACAGTGCACCCAACAAAATGATGAACTGGTTAAAAAACACCCTAATATATGAGCATATGATTATATAATTTACATCTAAATTTCTTATTTGCAAAATGAAATTATCACACAAGGTCACAGTCTAATTCATTTTTTCCATGTGTTAAACGTTGCCATTATTTATGTTGCAGGGTCTCTGTCAGCACACCGAATGACAGTTTCAACATCTTTGCCAGACAATGTACACAGTGTGCATGAATGCGGGATTTTCCCACAGCTAATGTAAACAGTTCTTCACACTGGCTCTTCTCTGCACGTTTACTCTTCTCAGCAGTAATGAAGAGTTTTCTTGAGTCTGTCTGAATATGTGCAGAACTCTGAGTCTGAACTGTTTAGTTTGAGCTTAGCTTAGATAATTATAGATAAGCTTAATTCGCCAGACTTAACTGATCACTAGCTAAGATAGTTACGTATTGATCAGGCATTGCAGTCATGGCCACTAAGTTACCTAACTTTCCTTAAAGGGACTTTGACAGAGCACAATGGAATTGAAGAGATGGTGCAATAACTGCAGGCCTACAGTAGTAACTATGTTTTGTTGTATTGTTTTTTTTTTTGGCAGATACTGTGGTTGCAATCATACTTTTTTGTGAGGGACCTGAAAGACTCAAAGAAACCCAAAGAATCGATGAAAGTCAATTCAGAAAAACTTCTCGAGAGAGCAAAATTATACACAATTTGTCTATATCTGTGGATTAGTGTTACACTTTTATGTAGCAGAATTGCTTTGCATGTTCTCAAAAAGCGAGTTTTTAAGCATGCCAAATATTGTAATAATTTATTAAATGGCTTAATGGAATGCATGATTCTGATTGGTTAATCACAGCATCATGTGGTATCAATGTTTTCGTAGAATAACCGCTAAACTGTAGAATTCACAGTTGTCGAGGCCACTGATTTCCTCCTCTTGTATCACTCTGCTGTCTCTTTCCTCTCACATAATAAAATAATTTCAAATTATATGTCAGTGGATATTTATTTATGTATTTAGTAAGCAGTTGTGTAATTAGCAGGGTAATGATAAATAATTTGTATGCTGGTGGCCAAAAGTTTGGAATAATGTACAGATTTCGCTGTTTCAGAAGGAAATTGGTACTTTAATTCACCAAAGTGTCATTCAACTGATCACAAAGTATAGTCAGGACATTACTGATGTAAAAAACAGCACCATCACTATTTGAAAAAAGTCATTTTTGATCAAATCTAGACAGCAGCCATCACTCCAACACCTTATCCTTGAGTAATCATGATAAATTGATCATTTGATACTAGAAAATCACTTGCTATTATATCAAACACAGTTGAAAGATATTTGGTTCATTAAATGAAGCTTAACATTGTCTTTGTGTTTGTTTTTGAGTTGCCACAGTATGCAATAGACTGGCATGTCTTAAGGTCAATATTAGGTCAAAAATGGCAAAAAAGAAACAGATTTCTCTAGAAACTCATCAGTCAATCATTGGTTTGAGGAATGAAGGCTATTCAATGCTTGAAATTGCCCAAAACACTGAAGATTTCATACAAAGGTGTACACTACAGTCTTCAAAGACAATGGACAACTGGCTCTCACAAGGACAGAAAGAGATGTGGAAGACCAGATGTACAACAAGAGGATAAGTACATCAGAGTCTCTAGTTTGAGAAATAGACGCCTCACATGTCCTCAGCTGACAGCTTCATTGAATTCTACCCGCTCAACACCAGTTTCATGTACAACAGTAAAGAGAAGACTCAGGGGTGCAGGCCTTATGGGAAGAATTGCAAAGAAAAAGCCACTTTTGAAACAGAAAAACAAAAAGAAAAGGTTCGAGTGGGCAAAGAAACACAGACATTGGACAACAGATAATTGGAAAAGAGTGTTATGGATCTTAACCCCATTGAGCTTTTGTGGGATCAGCTAGACTGTAAGGTGCGTGAGAAGTGCCCGACAAGACAGACACATCTATGGCAAGTGCTACAGGAAGTGTGGGGTGAAATGTCAGCTGAGTATCTGGACAAACTAACAGCTAGAATGTCAAGGATCTGCAAAGCTGTCATTGCTGCACGTGGAGGATTTATTGATGAGAACTCTTTGAAGTAGTTTAAGAAGTTCTGAACATTTATTTCAAATTGTAATAGTAATTTTTTACATTATTAATGTCCTGACTATACATTGTGATCAGTTGAATGCCACTTTGATGAATAAAAGTACCAATTTCTTTCCATAAGAGCAAAATCTGTACATTATTCCAAACTTTTGGCCACCAGTGTACATTAACTGTACATTATCCCTTACATATAGTATACAATCATCATACCATTGCTTTATTTTACAGTGCAAGGATATTCACTGTCCAAATGTCCACCCATCTATACAGTACTTTTCATATAAAAGCAAAAATTGCATGTCTCCTATATCAAATATCTGAAAAGACAGAGATCACGCAGACATATTAAAGTTTTCCACCCTTGTAATTGGTGTTATGAGGCATGTCTCCAGCCACTACTTGTTGTGACATGGAAAATGCCGAGAGAATGTGTAACAAGTTCTTCCTCTTGAGTATGATGACTATTGGTAAGAATGACACATTGGATTCTGCAAATCCAATCAGAGGAAGATTTCTCAAGGTTGGGTTTTATTTGTTTTTATTTATTTATATGAAGTCAATTGTTTTCAATATATTTTTTGAATATTATGTGATATTTAATGGCTTTTCAGCTAAACTTATCGTAATCAGTCAAACAAACGGAATGGTATGGAACACAAAATAATTAATAAAAAGACAAAATGGAAAAGTTATGTACAAAAATTACGATAAGCTCAGATCCTCTCCCGATTTTAAGCAATTTTAGCTGTTTGGGAACTTCCATGAGAATGAACCGTTAAATTAGACACGCCCCCTCATTCCAAAACACCACCCTCCAAACATACTGTTGAGACCATAGATATACATACGTAGATACCTTATTATCCCCTGTTCCAATGGACAGCGAAACGTTGGCGCGTTTGCCGTATTGGAACGATCAGGATCCGTTTGTCAACACATGAATCCACAGTTTTCCTGAGCAACCACTGGGCAGCGCCATAATGAGTCTAACTGCCTGTTTTCTGTTTCTGATCTCGAGATGCAATGTAAAACTAAATAAACAGATAGTATGTTAAATAGTATGATAGCAATCTAGACAGAACAACCACCATTTAAGTGTTATTTGGAGTAAAAATGAATTTCATGCTTAAATTGTGCAGTTGTTGGCTGTCATAACAACTCAAAGTAGTTATTGATATCAATGTAAATAACCTCGGACCATCGTTTCATGTCATCTACATACAAACAAAAAAACGGTCATCTCGACTCGCTATAGAGCCACATGTTTTTTGACAACTTCTACAAATGTAATACTTGACCCGCTATGAATAAATGCTGATGCGTGTGAAAATACTGGAGACTGGATATTGAAAACAGGCTAACCATGGAACTCTTCCGCATTCAGGAAAAAGGTGGATAGACAGTATTCGATTACATCATCAAACATGCCCCCGCCGCCATTATGTATGGAGACACCAGTAAACAATACACTGTGTTTCTCCAGTACCAACAACAAACTGTTTTGGTCTGCGTCTCCAGACAAGTTTGCGATGGCGCTTGTCGTGACGTCATTGGAATACTATCTATACGGTCTGCGACAGTCTAGAGTCTTTTCCAGTCAACGTTCACATTATCTGATTTTCCATAAACATCGGCAACATTTTAGATGATATCAAATTCCAAATTAAACTGAATATTTGTAAAACACTCTTATAAATAATGTTGATAATCAGAGCTCTCAAAGCCCATGTGTTCATTATGTTAACATTTTCCTTTGTGTAAATCTTGATTAATCCTATCTAACAATTAATTCTAATGAAAAAAAATAAATAAATAAACATACAAGATTTATACACAAGCCTCTGAAATCAATCTCCGATAACATTGTTTTGTCAAGTGCAAAAATCACTAAATAATTCCACAAACTGACATCAGCCTTCAACATGCTCCAAGTGATCAAGGGTGTTCCAGTTAAACCCATTGCACGTCTTCCGCCAGTAGTGGACACTCGCGGAACGTAAGCAGTGACGTACATCCGAGTCCATGAGACGGAGTGAAGTTTGCGAGGGAAGGGGATACAAATTTGAAATGGAACGCAGCCCCTGTTAACCATTCCAAGATGGCGCCACAGGTGACATATCCAAACCAGTCGAATAAGGCATCTACGTATGTATATCTACAGAAGATTGGTTGAGATGTCATACCTTCTCACGGTTGTCAAATACAACAAAATATCGTCCTCAACTGACAACTGTTATGAGTCTGAATGTGACATTAAACCTCGAATAAACTGCTTCAACTACTACATTATGAGAACGCGAAAAAAGATTGACAGGCAGGAAGCACATAAAAGTCTTCTGATTGGCTGATCAAAGAATGTGTCCGCGGCCCGCAGAGTCTAGTGCTGTCACAGAGACTGGTTAAATATCTAAAGACACTTATTGCAGTGATATTTTTCAGGGGGAACATTTTCTGCATACAATTCCATAATAATAATTAAAAAAAATCGCTTACTACACCTTTAAATAACATATATTTTGACATTTAAAATCTTAAAGGCAAGCTTAACTGATAGTAAACACTAAGATATTTGGCAAGGCAACTTAAAACTAGGTTTATCGTCTACTAGGTGAAAATCATAAGTGTAATCGCTTAGAAAAGCATCAGCACATCTATCCTCAACAAGCAGTATGCTTTGAGTTATCATTCATGTCTGTAGGGGCGAGCCTGACAAAGTTACTACTTACACAGTAGCTGCTAAAAATGTTGTTTCGTTATGAAACACAAGAGGGCGCCATTGAGCTTTAAAATTCCACTATACGTGTAACTCCATCAGTACAGGAGTATATCATCATCACCATCATCATCATCAGATTGAATTATAAAAGAAGGGTGTACCTGTCGTGTTCATCAACCCCATTGTTTCACAGCTTGTATTTTGTTTGTAAAATCAGCTTGTGTGTGTGTGTGTGTGTGTGTGTGTGAGGATGTTTGATCTCAGATCTCCTCCTCAGGGCAGAGGGTGAATTAGATTTTGACTCTGTGTGTGTATGTTTGTGTGTGTGTCTGGGATGTTTAACTTGGCACTTGTGGAGCTGTGGTCTTGGCGTGAAGATGCTCACAATTTTATGTTAGCTGGTCAGCAATCCTGGAAGCCACAATCTACAAATAACCACAGGAGACAGACGGGAACATTCAGCCGTCCCTCCACCTCTGCCTGAACTGCTTCAGTTACTAGAGATCTGAAATTTACTCATTAAATACACAGTCCTGACTCTCATATGCCAGGTGTATGCTTCATATGCTTGAAAGATGGCTTTAAAAACTAGGATAGTTTCTAAGTTCAATCCGTATCCTGGCAGTCGAAGCAAAGAAAAGGTCATTTAATTATCTTTTGTTACTGAAAAAGACACATATGAAGCCCCTGCCCACATTCCAGCTGTCAGTCAAGAGCTTCTGGTTGTTATTGTCGTAAATGTCCTAAGACAGGCACGTCTCAAACTATTCTAGCCGATATTCTGCCAGACAATATCTCTCAATGTCAGCCAGACAGACTTCTGGGGACTGCTACAGGACGCAGTGCTGGATATGTGACCTTCTCAAGTCTACCTGCTAAACTGTGTCGTCTGTGTGAAGGAGGACATGGGCTATTTTTACACAACCTCAAATTTGTGAAGGAAATGAAGGGGGAGGGCTGAGAATTGACTCTGAAGCCGGTGAACCCCACCAAGACTATGGGAAAGCAAAATTACAAATGAGATCTCTTTAATATCTCAGCTGTTTCTCATAGACAGCAATGAGTTTGTCTCATTTGTGTCTTTTTAACTCTCCTAAGCAATTTTAGGAGAAAAATACGTGACAAAGTTGATGCCTAATTGAAAATAACTAAGAACTTCCTTAAGGCAAGAAACATACTCTATGCAATTACGTAAATGCAGACTTGAATGTGTAGCCAACACATTGCAAGTGCACTGTCGCTTTGTACATACAGTACTTAAAGGCCAAAGTATACTTTGGGTGTGCACGTTGCAGATCGCTCCATGCACAGTAAGTGTGACACAAGCTTGACTGCGCACCGGCTATAATTTCTTGACTCTTGTACATGGTCCTCGGCTGTGCGCGTCATCTGGGCATGCGCTTGCCACTGACCATACTAAAAGAGTGTCACAAAGCAGTTGTAGTGCGCATGCGTCGAACGTATTCCTATTTGTTCGCGTTCAGAAAAGTATACTCAGAAAGGCAACGCGGTTGGCCGGGGGTGATCCGATTCGAAACGCGCAAAAACTAAGCATACCTGGGCCTTAAGGCCAAAACATACTCTATGCAAGAATGTGAACACAAATGCTTCTAGCTACATAAACTCCATTTTGTGCGTTGTTGCGTTCCAAAATGTTTCAGACCACAATTCATAACACAATGAAAGTGCACGTTGCATTCTCTACATTGCCACAAGGGTGCGCAATAGCGGACATTAGTGTGAACTGTTCACTTGTACAATGAGTTTTCTCTTTCAAGTCAACTACAGTCATGGCAGAGCAACAGTTTGAATAGAATATTGAAGAGCGAGAGTCAATCCATTTATAGCATTTTACCAGAATAATAACATTCAGTTATACATCAAGAATAATAACACAGCCAGTTTAATTGCACAGACGTTTGAAGGTAACTATATTGCCCCCTTGAGTACTGAGGTTTGTAACCGCCACAGTAACGCAAGAATGCATGTTAAGTATGTTTAACCAGACCACGTGTTGGCAAAAGGGTGGCCAAGTGCTCTCATCTGCGTATACATTTGTATATTGTAAGTATGTTTCTGGCCTTAAATATGTTGTAAGGGGTTTTTTCTCTTTTTGTAAGGTGAATACAAATACTGGACTCCTCTTCTTGCTTTTCAGTGTTTGAATACGGGACACTATGCCGACAGTACAGGACATTTCGTCATCTTACGGGGAGTCCCCCTCAAGTGTTTCACCTCTTAAATACGGGACAACAGGCACATCTACAGGACATACGTAAGTTTACTAATGCCCGCTGAGGCAAGAAACATGCTTTATGCCAGTGGTTCTCAACCCTGTTCCTGGAGGCCCCCCAACACTACACATTTTGGATAGCTCCCTAATCAAACACACCTGATTCAACTCATCAGCTCATTAGTGGAGACTCAAAGATCTGAATTGGGTATGTCAGAAAATGGAGATATAAAAAATGTGCAGTGTTGGGGGGGCTCCAGGAATAAGGTTGAGAAACACTGCTTACACAGATACGCGAACCCAGACATGAATGATAGGCCACCGCATCGCCAATGTGCGGTCTGTTCTTGCGTTACTGATGCAGTAACAAACCTCACTGCTCAAGGAGGCGATAGAGTTACCATCAAAAGTCAGTGGCATTAAACTGTTGCTCCGCCATACACTGTAGTTGACTTGAAAGAGAAAATTCATCATAGAAGCGGACAGATCACACCTTGCGGCGACGTTGAGAATGAAACGCGTACTTGCATTGTGTTATAAATGGCAGAACACAACAATGTACGACATTGAGCTTGCATAGCTAGAAGCAACTGCGTTTACGGACTTGCATAAAATATGCTATAGTACGGGATGTTTCACTGTCTGACTATGAGTACCCCTCTTGTGTTTCAATGCTTCAATATGAGACAAAACATTTTCCCAGTAGCGTTGTGAAGTTTCAAGGTGGTTGGTGGTTTTTGTTGGAAAGCAGCGGCTTCCTTTTAGTGTCCTGCAGAGAAATGTTAACCAGTTCCAATGATTCCTTTAAGTCTTTCACTGTCACTCTAGGGTTCTTTTTTACCTCATTGAGCATTCTGTGGTGTACCCTTTGAGTTATTTTGGCTGGACGGCCACTTCTATGAAGAATAGCCAAAGTAATAAATTGTCTCCATTTATAGACAGTTTGTCTAACTGTGGACAGATATACATCTAAGCTCTTCGAGATAACTTTGTTACCCTTTCCAACTTTATGCAAAGCAACAATTCTTTATTGTAGGTCTTCTAAGATTTCTTTTTTAAATGCATGGTCCACGTCAGCAGATGCTCCTTTGAATTGCAAACTCTGTTTGAGTGCTTTTTATAAGTCAAAGTAGCTCGAACCCACACCTACAATCTTGTTTCTTTAATTGGATGCCAGGTTTGCCAACTCCTGACTCTATTTAGCTTTTGTTGACATCATTAATGAGCTGCAGAATGCTGAGAGAGAGAGAGAGAGAGATGCAGCGGCAGTAATATTATTATTATTATTACTTGTTATTATTGAGAAATGTACATTCCGGTTTTTAAGATGTTTTCTATGCATTTTTGGATTTTTTAAACATTTGAAGGATTTTTCACACAGCACCCCTGACATCAGTATGGGACATTCACTGGCTGGGAGTCCCCCTCTTGCTTTTCGAGGCCTAAATACAGGACAACAGGCGGGTATGAGACGTCTTCATTTCAGCCAAAATACAGGATGTATTTTTACGGGACCGTAGAAGGAAACAGTTTACTAATGCGTTACTAGTGCAATGCTGAGAATGCAACACCTGCATGATCCTAGGTAACGTTCGGATTGAGTTTTGACGGATAGGAATGCGTAAGCTCCGTTTGGAGGGTATGGAAAGGGCCGTGTCAGTTTGAATTGGGGAAAACAGCTAACTGAATTTCACGAAAGCTGGACTCAACTCTGAGGTTCTCATTAACCAACGGATGCCAACGTCAGAGTGTGTTGAGGCAAAAGTTGAAATGTTCTCAACTTTTTAGTTGCATGATGGAGGGTCCCTTTCACAAATGCTTGCATTTTCCTCTCTGTCCTTCCAACGCGCACACCCTAAATTCGTAGGCATTCGTAAATGCATTCGTAGCTTTCTCTGATGCAGCATAAAGTCTAGTGTGTAGGCTGTATACATAGCTTGAATCATTTCCGCTCACCAACTTGCATACAATATGTTTCAGGCAGGACTACTTTTACAGTGTACACAGACAGAAATAAAGACTGCCTACCTAGCTGACACCTACACATAGTCCAAAACACAAATGCAAGAGAGCCAGAAATATATCTGGATGATACCCAATTGTCTCCCAGTGGTCTGCTCTCTGCTCGGGTGTGTCCACTTGCCTCGGGATGCCACAGAATAGACTATTGTTAACCTCAGAAGACACCAAAATTTAAGACAATGCAACAAACACACGCTCACACACCCTGATGTAAATGCCGTGTGTGAGTGTGTGTGGCAGGAAAGATTTGTAATGGAAGGCTACAGTGGGCACAGGGTAAAATATATCTCATTGTTATCAGTTCTCAATAAGCCTTTGTTCTGTCGTTCATTTGTTTGTCCTTTTTCTGTCCTCTCACTTTCTGCTCACATCTATGTTAGACGTGATATGGTACAACTATAAATGTATGCTAATGTGTGTTTGTGTGCAGTATGGAAGATCTAACTGCATTCTTTGCATTTCACATAAATATGATAATAGGCATTTGAATTCAAGTGAGTTGCCTGTGTGTGTGTCTGTGTGTGTGTGTGTGTGTGTGTGTGTGTGTGTGTCACTGTCTGATTTGTATGCCTTTCAGCATGAATCCAAAGTCATCATCAAAGTTGTCCTTGTGCCTGCAGAGTTCAGCCACAGTATACACAAACACACTTTGAAATCAAGCAGGGTAACTTGCTGAGCTGCTGAATGTGTGAGAATGTCTCTGACATATATAACACCTGATCTCAGCACTTCCTGCTATTCACATATAAACACTCAGACTGACGGAGCCTCAAGAGCATCCTTTTTGTCTCTCTCTTATCTGTCTTTCTCTCTCTCTCTCTCTATTTCTCTGAGTGTGTGACAGTGTGCTGTTCTGTTTCTGAGAGCTGGAGTGTGTGCTACAGTGTGACTGGCGGTGAGTTATATAAGGATGCTGCTACTCAGTCCCTGATTGACCTGATGTTACACAGTCAAAGGGGAATATGAACACCTATCCATCTGCCCTTCTGTCCAAAAATCCATGAATATGTTTGTCTGTCTGTGCATTAAACCATACACCCATTCATCTAACTATCCTTTCAACTATTAATTCATTCATTTATTCATTCCATCATTTATTCATCTGTCCGTCCAGCCAATTAATCCTTCCACTCCTACATCTACTCAACAACACATCCATCCATCTGTCCGTTTGTGCATTCAATCATTCATCTGTCTGTCCAATGTCATCCATATTTTCATCTACCTGCCTATCTGCCCTTCATCTATTCATTTGTTCATCCATCAGTATGTCCATCCAGATGTCCTTCCTTCCATCCATCATTTTTTGCATCCATCCATCAATCCATCCGTTCCTTTGTATGTCAATCATCCATTCATCCATCCATCATCCATTCCTTTGTACGTCAATCATCCATTCATTCCTCCATCCATTCATCCATCAATCATATATTCATTCGTCCATCCATCAGTCCATCGTCCATCAAATTTTGCATCAGTCAATCCATCATCCATCCATCCATCCATCTTTTCATCAATCATCCATTCATTTGGCCATCCATCAGTCCATCCATATATGTCCATCACTCCATCCATTTATCATCCATCCATTCATTCATCTGTCTCTGTAATTTAATTTATCTGTTCATCTATCTGTCATCGATTCCTTCATCCATTCATCCATCGTCGTGTGTCAATCTGTCCATATGTCCATCCGTTCATCAATTTTTGCATCAGTCTATCGATCAACCCATCCATTCATTTATCCATCTGTCTCTTCAATCATCCATTCTTTCATTCATCCATCAGTCCGTCCGTATATAATGTCCATCACTCCATAAATTTTTGCATCCATAAATCAGTCCCTCCATTTATCCATCCATACATCCATCCATCCATTTATTCATCTGTCTATGCAATTTCATCTATCTGTCATCCATTTCTCCATCCACCTGTCCATACAATTTTGCATCCATCTATCCCTCTGTCCATTTGCCCATCTGTCTATCATTTTTTGCATCTGTCCATTGATCTATCCATCCACTGTCTATGCATTAATCATCCATTAATTCGTCCATCCATTCATATGTCCATCCATTAATCAATTTTTGTATCTGTCCATCCCTCCATCCATCCATCCATCCATCCATCATACCTGTCTACCTGTATACATCCAGCCATCATACCTGTCTACCTGTATACAAGAAGAGGAACAGATCATGTATATGGACATTCACAAGAAGATATGGCTGATCTTGAGGCATGAAATGACGTTGAGTTCATCTGCACCCTGACTGCACTCTGCTGATATGACCTCTTCTGATGGTGACAGGCCAGACTGTATTCCCCATTGCTCAATTACGGTTTAGAAAAACATAGGAAATTCTGTCTGAAGGAACAAATTAGCCATTAGACAAAATTTCACACAGAAGAAATTCCCCTCTCCACTTGACGTCATTGAGTTTTGTTCCACATTTGTGCAGCATTCTGAAACATTGCACATTGTTCCATATCTGTCTAAAAAGGCCATCATTGTGTGTGCATGTATGTGTGTGTGTGTGTGTGTGTATGTGTGTAACGGTTACCCGTACAAGGACTTGGCTTGTCTGTAATAGGCCTGTTGACCTCCTTTGGCAATAGTTGTACAGTATAGTGTGTGTGTGTGTGTGTGTGTGTGTGTGTGTGTAGAAGTCTATTGTCTGTATGCCTGTTATCATTAGACTGCAGTTTCCTACATTGAAAAGGAAGGAGAAAGAGACAGAGAGAGAGAGAGAGAGAGAGAGAGAGAGAGAGAATTAGTTAAATATATCTTGAGCGTTCAGTAGAGATAAACTTAACTGCGCCATACTAGTGAACTTATTCCATACAAACACAGTTTTCTCTGCCAAAACCAACATGCAAATAAAAGCTCAAAGCGCATTTTCAGCACACAATTAAGTTCACAGTCTTGGTGCTCCTTATAAAACTGTCTGTCTTCAAACACACAAACACGAGACGTCACACACCCTGTGACCTCAGCAGAGAGGAATGTGATTGAAAATAGAAAGAGACGCTGTCGTTAGAGGTGGCAGTTTGTTTTGAGGAGAGACAGAGAGAAACAGACAGAGAGACAGACACAGTAAACGGCAGACTAAAGTAATAATAAAGCAGACTGTCAATCACATAAGGAGGGGTCGGGGCACTTTTACACACACAAAATGACACATAGTAACACTTGAGTCACTGCCCAGGTTCCCGTTAAATGGAATTTCTACAGATTAAGTATATTGTGTTCCACTGATCTGCGAGTCATTCAAAAGTGTTATGGATGAGAACTTTTACCAGTCTAATCAAAGATCAGTGGTTTTAAAGGGATAATACTCAAACATGAAAATCGTCATTTAGTAACTCTCATGTTTTTTCCAACCGGAATGATTTTTTTACTTCAGTGGAAATCAAAATGAGATGTTTGTTAGAATGTTCACACTGTTCTTTTCCATACATTGAAAGTGAATGTGGACTGTCAAGCTGAAAAACAGACAAAAGAGAACCAAAGGCATTTGACATTACTGACGGCACTGATCTCAAACCTTCCAAATATACGCAAAAACAAATAGGGGTGGTTAAAAATATTGATGCATCGCGATCTTCATTGGAATGATCTTGATATTGATTCTTAAATCCCAAGATCGAGCTTTTACTCTATGTGCAATCATCTAATAAATGAGAGGAAATCACTCGCATTAGCACATTTTGCACTTTGTGACTAAAATATATATTTGTCAGCTAGCTGGTAAATGTTTACATTTCACTCACCAGTAATTGTGTAGTATAGAGGTGAAGTATTCAGCAGTGAGATCCTTTCTCTGTGTCTTGAGAGTAAAAGTTGTTCCGTGTAATGTGTCCAAAGACGAGCTCCACACAACCTAAATAATGTATTTTTTAATACCCTTTTTTTCTTTACAGTCAGTCTCTCATTAACATGCGCTCATCTACAGAGGCTCTTTACAGAAATGCCGGTTTTTCTTAAAGAGACAGTATCAGTTTTAGGACATGTTCAAACAATTCAATGTAAATACTATTCCATAAATACATAAATAGTAAAAATTATGTAATTAAACCAGCATTTCCCAACCGGGGTGCCATCTGGCGAGATCAGAGGTGCCGTGTAAAAAATCCTTCAAACATTTAAAAAAAATCCAAAAATACATTTAAAGAGCATTTACTTATTAAAGGGATAACACCATTCTTAAAGGAATAGTTGACCCCAAAATGAAAACTTTCTGCAAACACATATGGCTGTCTTTCACCCACGGAACTTAAAAAGAGATGTTAGGCAAAACTTTTAGACTCAGTCTCCATTCACTTTCATTGTATGGTAAAAAGATGAATGAAAATGAATAGTGACTAGGACTAACATTCTGCATAACATCTCCTTTTGTGTTTCACAGAAGAGAGAAATTCATGTGGGCTTGGAACATATGGTCAAGTAATCATGACTGAATTTTCATTTTTGGGTGAACTATCCTTTAACTACCTGTAAAAGGTATTTGCCAACGACAATATACATGTAAGTCAGCACATGATTGCATGTCTTGCTGGAAAACAAATGACTGGAGAGAAGGGTCATAATGTAGGTTGTATACTAAAAAAATCATTCCATCTGAATAAAACTAGAGGTAAGAACTGAGGTAAGTAGTAGTCCCATGGGAGATTTAGATGAGATTGTTGTTCAGTTTTGGATTTTTTTTAGTATTACAAGTTTTATAAAAAATCGGAATGGAATTGAAACAAGAGCTTGTGAATTGGGAATCAGGAAATCTGTATCAATACCCAGCCTGAAACACTTAATGAGATTTAAGAGATATGGCAGAGAGCAAGACTTGCAGACAATAATAACAGCTATTTCAGTTTTTTTTTTTTTTTTTTTTTTTTTTTGCATAAAGCTATCTCATGGCTTCAGAAGACTTAGAATAATGTGTATAATTTGTATAGAGGACCTTTACGTTATTTTCATGGTCATGCTGTTTTTTTGTTTTTTTTTTAAGAAGAATTTAATGTTGATCCATTAGCTCAATACCAAACTTAGGTTAAACCTATGAGGCATAGTTAGTTTCCTCATAACACTTCACTGTAGACCGATGATGTCATAAGCCTGTGACTCAGTGGTGTCCCTAAGCCCTTAGAGGCCACATTCCAGGACAGACCACTCATCCGAGTCAAAGAATCATTCTCTCTTCTCTGTGTCTGAGGACTTTTGTCACTAATTAACTTTCTAAACTTCATTCAACGGGCGGGAATTCTTAACCTATGACATAATCATAAAGGTAAAATCACTTACGAGAAGAGCTGTGCACGAATGTGTGGATATGTGTTTTTCGTAAGGACGAAAATAACAGTGTTATTAATGTATACTGCCCAATAAGGACATTCCTGGCTCTTACACACCGGTTAGTCATGCAGGACTTTCTGAATATGTGTTTGCTGTTTTAGCTAATGGATTTAGCACTGTGATGGAATATTGTCAGTAATGGATTCTCAGAGGAAGGTTGTGGAAGAGGTGATATGTGCTTGACTCACTAATATGAAATTTGTCTGGTTGCTTCTGTATCCTGATATTGATTGTTTTACCATTGGCACCATGAACTATGCCATCATTTAGCAGAATGTGGCCAGTTTCACACACAGCTATTATGATATGCATATATCTCATATCTCATTATGACTTTAAAAGGTTCAGTTCAAGTTAAGTTCAGTCAACAGCATTTGTGGCATAATGTTAATTCATGACTGAGTAAAGAAATTAACCAAAAAAAGATGTTAGTTTCAAATTAGGTGGTGCACCAGGTCACACCCACCAATTACATAGACCAATGACATTATGAAGGTTTTAACAGGCCGTACGAAGTTTTACTAAAGGTTTGCACTGGCAAGCTGTTTCGAACTACCGCATGAAATTAAAAAACACGTTCTTTTTGGCCAGATTGTGTTCAAAATACACTCACTGAGCACTTTATTAGGAACATCTGTACACCTACTTATTCATGCAATTATCTAATCAGCCAATCATGTGGCAGCAGTGCAATGCATAAAATCATGCAGATACAGGTCAGGAGCTTCAGTTAATGTTCACATCAACCATCAGAATGGGGAAAAATGTGATCTCAGTGATTTGGACCGTGGCATGATTGTTGGTGTCAGACGGGCTGGTTTGAGTATTTCTGTAACTGCTGATCTCCTGGGATTTTCACACACAACAGTCTCTAGAGTTTACTCAGAATCATCCAGTGAGCGGCAGTTCTGTGGACGGAAATGCCTTGTTGATGAGAGAGGTCAACGGAGAATGGCCAGACTGCTTCGAGCTGACAGAAAGGCTACGGTAACTCAGATAACCACTCTGTACAATTGTAGTGAGCAGAATATCATCTTAGAATGCACAGCTCATCGAACCTTGAGACAGATGGGCTACAACAGCAAAAGACTATGTTGGGCACTTTATTAGGACCAAAGTGTTCCTAATGAAGTGCTCAATGAGTGTAACAAAATATTCGTTCTTTCCTTGAATTTGCAAGAAGTATATTAGCGCCTTTAACTGTCCATTGTTTCTGCTTCATTTTCATAGCACATCAAGTTCTTTTATACCACTAGATCTGAATACAAAATGTGATTCCTCATGATATCTTAAAAGGAAACTATGGAAGCAAGTGTGTGAACTCATGTCTAAGAGCACAATCCTATTTGTATGTCTGTGTGTGTGTTGAGATGAGCGGCATCTTTCCTGACTCTCCCTTTAACTTCCTTACAACATCACCCGTGACCCGACCACACACTCTCAAACACTCTCAGCTGTGTTTATGTGTAAGGGAATGTTACCAAGGCAAAGCCACAGTCCAGTGATGACCCCAAAGACACTTGCTCACATGCTCAATAGAGCCATTGATAGATGAAAGAGTGGATGGAGAGAGGGAGAAAGAAAGAAAGAAAGAGAGAGAGACAGACAGATTTACAGCCTATCAGACAAAGTTGTAGTCACTGGATCAAAGGTTGTCAAACATGCAATCGTTGTAAAATCTTCCACTCCCTTATCTGTTTATTGTTCTCAACTTTTAGAGCTTTTCTTTAAATGTTCTCTCTCTACTCCACTTTTACTGTATCCCTGTTCCATTTTCCATACTACATACACACTTGAAAAATACTTTACATACCAACCCGGTATAACATTAGCTTTACCAGTGCTGTGAGTTTGATGGACTGACAGCATGACCATGAAAATAACGTAAAGGTCCTCTATACAAATTATACACATTATTCTAAGTCTTCTGAAGCCATGAGATAGCTTTATGCAAAAAAAAAAAACTGAAATAGTTGTTATTATTTGATGACCAGTGGCAGACAAGGGGCGTGTTAGGGAAACAGGTCATTACTTTTTGCAATTCTATTTGGTGCAGCTAGTGGCACAGAAATTACACACTTCAACTTTAAAATTGGTACTTTTACATTAATTTTAGGGCTGTTGAATTAATTACATGACATGCCGTAATCGCATATCAGTATTTGCTGAAAAAGGCCCCCAAATAAAGATAATTCAATATAAGTAATGCATAATATACAGTGGCAAGAAAAAGTTTGGAATTACCTGTATTTATGTATAAAATTGTCTTAAAATCTGGTTTGATCTTCATCTAAATTGCAGTAATGAACAAACACAATCTATTTTAACAAACAAATTATATATATATATATATATATATATATATATATATATATATATATATATACACATTATTGTGGCAATACAAAAAGTGGTTTTACAAGTCAATTTATTGTTTTATACTGTGAGAAAAGTCTTGAAATCCTTGCATTCTGTTGCACTTCACCCAACACTCAACCATGTGACTGTGTGACCAGCTCTCTTTCCGTGGTTGTGCTGCACGTGAGGTTTGCTGACTGCCCACTGCTAATGCGGCTCACTGCTTTGATAGTAGGAAAATATTTATTTTGTTACAGAATTTAAGTACGGGTCAGGGGGCATGATTAATTGCGTTACTTTTTGTAACACAATGTTCCCTATCTGTCACTCACTCGACGTTGGTGTCGATGTAGTGACACTAGGGGTCACTCTTGGGAGCCCGAGACACCTCTGGTCTTTGATAAATTGCCAATGAAAATTGGCGAGTGGTATTTGCATGCCACTCCCCCGAACATAGGGTATAAAAGGAGCTGGTATGCAACCACTCATTCAGATTTTCTCTTCGGAGCCGAACGGTCATGCTCATTGAGCTGAATACTACTGTTCATTCACCTGCTGGATCTGACGGCGCATTTCAGCGGCTTCTCCCTCCTCTGCACTGGTGCACTGCAGAGAACGCCCCTGGGCGCTTCGGCAGAAAAACTAGAGAGTATATTTTCTGAAAGAGCATTTTTCCCCTCTAAAAGAGTATATATTTCTCTAAAAGAGCGCACACACGGAACGTCTTTTTAAAGATGCTTTTCCGATTGTGTGTTATTCCTGGTTGTGCTCGTTATCTCTCGCCTTCTAACGGTCACGATCACTGTCTTTTGTGTCTGGGCACTGCTCACGCGGAGACAGCGTTCGTGGATGGTCACATTCTCATTGCGAGAATGTGTCCATGGCAACGTTGCGGTCGCGGCTCGCCTTCGTAAGGAAGCGAGCCACCCCAGAGGCTCCCGCCTCGGTCCTTTTACCCACGGGTTTGAGGCCAGCGCGGCTAGCACTGGGGGCGATTTGGGGACCCCAATGGGACCGCCTCCGCCGGGTATCCCCCCGCGGAACTCCCATTCCCCAGCACGCTCGTCTGCCCCGATCGGGCTTCCGGGTGAGTCCGCCGGCTCGTCTCACGGCGAGTTCGACCTCTTATTCGGAGCCCGCGAAAGTGATGAGCTCTCGAGCGCAGCATCGGAGAGCGGGCTCGTCCGGGAGCCTCGGCTGGGCTCCTCCCTTCGGGGTCGATCGCCCAGTCACAGGCTGACGCGGAGGTGACGACATGCTTTCCCGGACAGCCGCGAGCGTCGGTTAGAGTGGATTTCACCGCTCTTCCCTGAACCCTCGCGGCTCTGTGATTGGTTCCTGGGCTCGCGGCGCCGCTCAAAGCCACGCCCCGCCCCGTTCCTTTCTTCCCGGAAGTGCATGAAGAGCTGACAAGATCGCGGGAGGCACCTTTTACTGCCCGGTCCCGATCTTTTCAGCTTCCCCGCTCTCACTACCCTCGATGGTGGGGCGGCCAAGGGTTATTCGGCAATCCCCCGGTGGATAAAGGCGCTCGCGGTGCACCTATGCCCGCAGAGCGCCGCCACCTGGCGTGGGTGCCCAAAGCCCCCGTCCAAGGCCTGTAGGTTTACGTCGTCTCTGACGGTCAAAGCCTACGGCGCTGCTGGACAAGCCGCCTCCGCCCTGCACGCCATGGCTCTCCTGCAAGTCCGCCAAGGCGCTACAGGAACTGCACGAGGGCGACCGACCACGCTCTCCGAGCGACGGAGGTCACGGCGCGGTCTCCCGGGCGGACGATGGCCA
Organism: Myxocyprinus asiaticus; assembly: GCF_019703515.2. Taxonomy (NCBI): domain Eukaryota; kingdom Metazoa; phylum Chordata; class Actinopteri; order Cypriniformes; family Catostomidae; genus Myxocyprinus; species Myxocyprinus asiaticus. Next base: position 25,655,832 of record NC_059392.1, on the reverse strand, counting down.
CACTAGTGGTCCAGGAGCGCCACCTTTGGCTCAACCTGGTCGAGATGGGTGAGGCCGACAGGACACGATTCCTTGCTGCCCCCATTTTCCAGGCGGGCCTATTCGGCGACACTGTCGAGGACTTTGCCCAGCAGTTCTCGATGGTAGAGCAGTAGATGGATGCTAGCCGGCTTGTCCTGCCCCGGCATGGCTCAAGATCCCCCCATCTACTCATCGCCGAGGGCGTCCCCCTGCGGTGACTGCACCGGCTCCGCCGCAGCCCGCCCCTCCGGCCCGGCCCCGGCGTGGAGCCCACCGCAGGAAGCCGACGCCACCCGTCTCACAGCCGGCACCGAAGAACCCACGGAGGTCTTCGAAGCGCCCCTGAGACGGGCGACCCAGGGACAACGAAACCCGCTGCTCTGGAGCTGGTAAGCAGATCTTTTTGTTACCTTTTGCATTTAATTGCGCTGCATGCCCAAGTGGCTGCAGTACTCAAGAGCTCCGCAAGAGTGGTTTCCTTGTTCCCTGGGTCACATATTCGGTGTGTACGGCTGGCATCACGACCACCGTCCACCACTCCATTTGGCAGGTTGGCGCTCCAGCGGCGGTCTCCCGCCCTGAGCGCCCAGCTGTGGAACAAATCCGCCCCCGATGTGACAGTCTCCACGGGTCATGAGGACAGGCCTCTTCCTCCCCCGTCCCAGGCTGTTCCGGGGGTGGTCACAAGGAGCCAGGTAAGTGCTTCGATGTCCTCGGACTCAGCACGGCCACGATGTGGTGTGGCACCTCAAGCTCCGCCCCGCCGCGAGGCCCCACCCGCCGGTACATCCGATGACGTTGTCCCTTTGGTCCCCCTTGCGCGGAACTCGGGTGCATGGCTTGCGCTTTCCAGTCCGTCGCGAGGGCTGGTCCGGACCGTCCGACTCGGCTGCACGATTCACTTCGCTGGGCATCCGCCCAGGTCCAGCGGTGTCCACTTCACCTTGGTGAAAGATGGAAACGCTGCTACCTTGCGCGGAGATCGCTACCCTCCTACGGAAGGACGCGATAGAACCTGTCCATCCAGCTGAGATGAAGAGGGGGTTTTACAGCCCCTACTTCATTGTACCGGAAAAAGGCGGTGGGTTGCGGCCAATCTTGGACCTGCGAGTACTGAACCGGGCCTTACACAGACTCCCGTTCAAGATGCTGACGCAAAGACGCATTCTAGCGAGCGTCCGGCATCAAGATTGGTTCGCGGCGGTAGACCCGAAGGATGCGTACTTTCACATCTCGATCCTTCCTCGACACAGACCCTTCCTGCGGTTTGCGTTCGAGGGTCAGGCGTATCGGTACAAGTCCTCCCTTTCGGCCTGTCCCTGTCTCCTCGCGTCTTTACGAAGATCGTAGAGGCTGCCCTTGCCCCGTTAAGGGAGGTGGGCATTCGCATTCTCAACGATCTCGATGACTGGCTAATCCTAGCTCACTCTCGAGACGGGTTATGCGCACACAGGGACCTGGTGCTCTCACACCTCAGCCGACTAGGGCTTCGGGTCAGCTGGGAAAAGAGCAAGCTCCTCCCGGTTCAGAGCATCTCTTTTCTCGGTTTGGAGTTGGACTCAGTCTCCTTGACGGCGCACCTTACGAACGAGCGCGCCCAGTCGGTGCTGGCCTGTTTGAAGGCGTTCAAACAGAAAACAGCGGTTCCACTGAAACATTTTCAGAGGCTCCTGGGGCATATGGCGTCCTCGGCGGTGGCCACCCCGCTCGGGTTGATGCATATGAGGCCGCTTCAGCACTGGCTCCAGACTCGAGTCCCGAGACGGGCATGGCGCCACGGGACACACCGCGTGGCCATTACGTCGGTCTGTCACCGTCTTTTCAGCCCTTGGACCGACCTCTCGTTTCCACGAGCAGGTGTTCCGCTAGAACTGGTCTCCAGGTGCGTCGTGGTCACGACAGACGCCTCCAAAATGGGCTGGGGCGCTGTTGGCAACGGGCACGCAGCTGCCGGCCTCTAGACGGGTCCGCAGCTGCGTTGGCACATCAACTGCCTCGAGTTACTGGCAATTCTGCTCGCCCTGCGGAGGTTCCGGCCATTGATCCAGGGCAAGCACGTGCTAGTTCGGACAGACAGCACGGCAGCGGTAGCATATGTCAACCGCCAAGGCGGTCTGCGCTCCCGCTGTATGTCATAACTCGCCCGCCGTCTCCTCCAACGGAGTTAGCAGCACCAAGTCGCTGCAAGCCACTCACATCCCGGGCAACCTCAACACTTCGGCGGACGCGCCGTAACAACAGGTTACCCTCAAGGGAGAGTGGAGACTCCACCTTCAGGTGGTCCAGCTGATTTGGAGTCGATTCAGTCAGGCACAGGTGCACCTGTTCGCCTCCCAAGAATCCTCCCACTGCCCGCTCTGGTACGCCCTCACCGAGGCTTTCCTCGGCATAGATGCGCTGGCACACAGCTGGTCCCCTGGCATTCGCAAATATGCGTTTTCCCCAGTGAGCCTGCTCGCACAGACCCTGTGCAATGTCAGGGAGGACGAGGAGAAGGTCATCCTGGTAAGCACCCTACTGGCCCGCCCAGACGTGGTGCTCGGACCTCACGCTCCTCGTGACAGCTCCCCCCGGGCAAATTCCCCTGAGAAAGGCCCTTCTTTCTCAGGGAAGGGGCACCATCCGGCACCCGCGCCCAGACCTCTGGAATCTCCATGTCTGGCCCCTGGATGGGACGCGGAAGACCTAAGCTGTCTCCCACCTGCGTTGGTAGACACATTCACTCAGGCTAGGCTCCTCTACGAGGCGCCTGTATGCCTTTAAGTGGTGTCTGTTCGCTAAGTGGTGTTCTTCCCATCAGGAAGACCCCCAGAGGTGCGCAGTCAGATCAGTGCTTTCCTTCCTGCAAGAGAGGTTGGAAGGGAGGCTGTCCCCTTCCACCTTGAAGGTGTACGTTGCTGCCATAGCAGCACACCATGACGCAGTCGACGGTGAGTCCTTAGGGAAGCATGATCTGATCATCAGGTTCCTAAGAGGTGCCAGGAGGCTGAATCCCTCCAGGCCACGCCTTGTTCCCTCATCGGACCTCTGTAGTTTTTCAGGGTCTACAGAGAGCCCCCTTTGAGTTTTGCAGTCAGCCGGGCTTAAGGCACTCTCCTTGAAGACTGCCCTCCTGACTGCGCTCACTTCCATCAAGAGGGTAGGTGACCTGCAAGCGTTCTCTGTCAGCGAAACGTGCCTGGAGTTCGGTCCGGGCTATTCTCACGTGATCCTGAGACCCCCGACCGGGCTATGTGCCCAAGGTTCCCACCACTCCTTTTAGAGACCAGGTGGTGAACCTGCAAGCGCTGCCCCAGGAGGAGGCAGACCCAGCCCTGGCATTGCTGTGTCCGGTGCGCACTTTGCGCATCTATTTGGATCGCACGCAGAGCTTTAGACTCTCTGAGCAGCTCTTTGTCTGCTTCGGTGCACAGCGGAAAGGAAGCGCTGTCTCCAAGCAGAGGATCGCCCACTGGCTCATTGACGCCATAACTATGGCATGTCTCGCCCAAAACATGTCGCCCCCGGTAGGGCTACGAGCCCATTCTACTCGTGGTGTAGCGGCTTCTTGGGCCCTGGCCAGAGGTGCCTCTCTAACAGACATTGCAGAGCAGTGGGCTGGGCAACACCCAACACCTTTGCAAGGTTCTACAACCTCCGGGTGGAACCGGTTTCGTCCCAGGTAGTGGCACGCAACACAAGCGGATAAGCCCGGGATAGCCGGCCGGGTGTATCGCTTGCACATAGCGCCTTCCACCTCCTTTTGAGCTGAAGACGTGCGCTGTTAATTCCCAGTAGTGTTCACAAAGGTTGTTCCCTGGTTGACTTCCTCCGAGCCCTGTGGCAGTCGAGTTTTCGGAGAGACTCGCTGCCGGTCCAGTACACGCGCTAACTAAGAGCCCGGTTCTGGGGTAGGTGCTCCGCATGTGGCGGTTCCCTGTAAGGCTAACCCCATGCGATCTATATCTTCCGCTAGTTCGTTTCCCTACTGGCAAACTGCATCTTCCTTGGGCAGAGCCCCTCAGTCTCCATGTTGTAGTAACTCCTCCCCCATTGGGTAGGATCTACCTTGAAGGCTCTCCACATGGTTGGAAAGACCATGTGATGTATTCTTCCACTTAAATATCCCCCCTCTCTTGGGGCGAGGTGTGGTCTCCGCGGTGTCCTCCCCTTGGGAGGGACACCCCCGACTAGACCTGGCGGCCCAGTCGGATAATCCCCCTTCTTTTTAGGGAGTGGAAAAGAGAAGGGGAAAGAGGCCATGACTGGGTTAAGCCTGTCTCTATCTCTGGGTAGTCGACTTGTCCCTAAAAAGGGCCGTTCGACACTCATAACTGTGTTGGGGGAGGTTACGTGTCGACCTGGTGTGCTGGCTATGAGGCACACAGCAAGTCTGCCCACCACACACCGCCAGTTCACGTAACACAGTTCAGCCTTGTGGCGTTTTGTATAGGGACCCCTAGTGTCACTACATCGACACCAACATCGAGTGAGTGACAGATAGGGAACGTCATGGTTACTGGTGTAACCTCCGTTCCCTGATGGAGGGAACGAGACGTTGGTCCCTCCTGCCACAACGCTGAACTACCCGCTGAAATGGCCGGACCATATATCGGCTCCTCAGCGTAAAACCTGAATGAGTGGTTGCATACCAGCTCCTTTTATACCCGTATGTTCGGGGGAGTGGCATGCAAATACCACTCGCCAATTTTCATTGGCCTTTTATCAAAGACCAGAGGTGTCTCGGGCTCCCAAGAGTGACCCCTAGTGTCACTACATCGACACCAACGTCTCGTTCCCTCCATCAGGGAACGGAGGTTACACCAGTAACCATGACGTTTTTTTATATACGCTGCCGGACAAAATTTCTTTATTTCACCAAAGTGTCATTCAACTGATCATAAAGTATAGTCAGGACATTACTGATGTAAAAAACAGCACCATCACTATTTGAAAAAAGTCATTTTTGATCAAATCTAGACAGCAGCCATCACTCCAACACCTTATCCTTGAGTAATCATGATAAATTGATCATTTGATACTAGAAAATCTCTTGCTATTATATCAAACACAGTTGAAAGATATTTGGTTCATTAAATTAATCTTAACATTATCTTTGTGTTTGTTTTTGAGTTGCCACAGTATGCAATAGACTGGCATGTCTTAAGGTCAATATTAGGTCAAAAATGTTAAAAAAGAAACAGATTTCTCTAGAAACTCATCAGTCAATCATTGTTTTGAGGAATGAAGGATATACAATGCTTGAAGATTTCATACAAAAGTGTACACTACAGTCTTCAGGACAGAAAGAGATGTGGAAGATGTGGAAGACCAGATGTACAACTAAACAAGAGGATAAGTACATCAGAGTCTCTAGTTTGAGAAATAGACACCTCACATGTCCTCAGCTGACAGCTTCATTGAATTCTACCCGCTCAACACCAGTTTCATGTACAACAGTAAAGAGAAGACTCAGGGGTGCAGGTCTTATGGGAAGAATTGCAAAGAAAAAGCCACTTTTGAAACAGAAAAACAAAAAGAAAAGGTTAGAGAGGGCAAAGAAACACAGACATTGGACAACAGATAATTGGAAAAGAGTGTTATGGATCTTAACCCCATTGAGCTTTTGTGGGATCATCTAGACTGTAAGGTGCGTGAGAAGTGCCCGACAAGACAGACACATCTATGACAAGTGCTACAGGAAGTGTGGGGTGAAATGTCACCTGAGTATCTGGACAAACTGACAGCTAGAATAACAAGGATCTGCAAAGCTGTCATTGCTGCACGTGGAGGATTTTTTGATGAGAACTCTTTGAAGTAGTTTAAGAAGTTCTGAAGTTTTCTAGACTGTAAAAGTTGATAGACAACTGTCAAAAACTACTCCTCCCCCATAGCCCAAAAAGCATGCACATAGACATTTTTCAAAAATTGACTAATTTTCAGAAGAACTGAAAATGGACATAATACGCCATCCAGTCACATTCGGCATACATACAATCATATTTCTATGCACTATAATCTGGGACACAGTGATTCTAATCTCACATACTATAAAGGAAAGAATGTGAATTGGGTCGCAGCGCATCTTTCTCTTTCACTCCATTTCTATTTGTACACAGTGTAATATGTAGTATGAAAATACCTGTTATACAAATTAAACAATTATACTCATTAAAAAAATATTTGACAGCACAGTGTTGACATTTAGCAATCTTAATTAAGTATTTCAGAGAGCAGTGTAGCCTAATAATAGTTGGTATTTTGTATTTTATGCTGTGTTCCTTTCAGAGTCGGATGTGGGATATTCCTACTTGATATCTCCGATCTCCGACCATAAAGGCATTCCATTGCCAGATGCTCAGATGACGTGTAAGGAAACAAAGCTGCAATGCTCCCGTTAGCTTAGCAAGTGTTCGACTGTCACCAGAGATGTACTGTATCATAACAACCCAATTGATAAACAATGCTAAAATGCTAGCATTTGTGCTACAGGTGAACGATTATCAAAAAAGAGAGTATAATTTACCATGTTTTGAACACCTGTTTCTGCAAACATTTGTTAAACAAGCTTTAATATCAATGTATCAATATTATTTAATTAAAGTGAATGTTTATCACTAACTTTGTACATCACCCTGAGAGCCGACATGTTTGTGTGACATCACGCACTTGCATCTCGGCAAAATCGTCGAAGATTTACGCACGAGTTCCCAAGTTGCAAGTCCGTCTTTAAGTGCCGTTCCATTGCACTTATCATAGTAGGAAGTTGGAACTCCTGACTTTCCCAGTTGAAATGAATGCAGCATAAGGCAAGCATCATTATTACTATAGAGCACAACAGTGACTGCCCACCCTTTCAGCCATCTTTTTTCCAAAAGTATTTGTTTTTATGGATTTCATAAAGTACTTCATAAAAGCGATCTAAGCCATGACTCAAACCAACCAGCTCCGGAGTAATTGAAAACATTAAAAAAAAATGATTTCAAGTAAAAGATATTTGAACATTGCACAAAAAGACAAAAGGTACAAGACAACGTACTTAAAGGGACAGTTCACCCAAAGAAACAATCCAAAATCAAATGTATTATTTAGTGAAAAGTTTCACTGAATGTTGATCTCCTGTGCGCGTTCATGATAGGACACGAGAGCAACAGTTCACGCAGCACCCTCGCGACATTGGGGCATTCAAGCGTAAACTCGTTTGTTTATCTAAAAACAGGTCCAACACAGCGATAGTGACAACAAAACACAACACATCTGCACACAAAACAGAGAATTACTAAACATGTCTGAAGAGTTTGTAGTAAAAAAAAAATGGATGCATTTCTATACCCAGCCTTATTTGTTTTGAAAGTTTTGGACCGGTGCCAGTTCACAGTGGACAGAGTTACCAAAAATAGCAATACTAAAAATAGAAAACAAGTGATCAATATAATGTATCGCTCGTCACTGCTGGTTAGGAAAAAAACTCTGATTACCATAGAAAATATACCTTTTATCACGTGTCGTTTGCTGTCAGGTTAGGACAGTGTGACTGTGGCTGCCTGGCCTTCTCTATGTTTCTGTTTGATTTCCGAGTACTCAGTTTACATTAATTTTTTTTTACTTTTTCGCTTGAACGCCCCAATGTCGTGAGGGGGCTTCATGAACTGTTGCTCTCGTGCCCTATCATGAACACGCACAGGAGATCAACAGTCAGTGAACATTTTCACTAAATAATACATTAGATTTCGGTTTCTCACTAAATCTTATCGTATTGCTTTCATAACAATCATGAGTCTCATGGAATAATTTATTAGACTTCTGAATTATACTTTTGTGTTCTTTTGAAGCTTGAAGAGGAGGTCACCATAAACTGCCACTGTATGACATCACTGAGCACAACATTTATTCACAATTTCTCACTTTGTGTTCAGAAAAGGAAAGACAGTCATTTAGGGTTACAACAGGCAGGGGTGAGTAAACAATGACTGCATTTTCATTTTTGGGTGAACTAATCCTTTAATGTCTTGCATTGCAAATGAGGTAATCAAATTGAAAATGATGGAAAAATGTAAAAATGTTGATTATAAGTATAGAAACAACATATTTTAAGTTCAATGCAAAATATTCAGAAATATACAAATATACAAGTAGTTTAAACAGACCTTCTCATTTGCGTCATTGTAATGGACAATAACTTCAGAGCTCTTTTGGTGCACTTTGTTGGTTGTGATTCTCTGATTGGTGGATTATTTCCCTTCAGGATCATGGGTAGTGTTTTATGCTCACTTTGTTGAAGTTTGTATATGAGAACTTAATGGCTAATCCCAAAGATAAAGTTTAGGATTAAAACATATTCGAAGGCTCTAAAGCCTGTCTGTAATCTACCAGACGTTTCTGAGGAGTTTGGCAGCAGTACAGGAGAACTCAACATGCTATGTGTCATCAAAGGTATAAGCATCAAGTATTAGCATTATTCTGCCACTCCTGCACCACAAGGAAGATAGAGAGAGACAAAAACAGAGAGAAAGAGACCAAGGGGGGGGGGGATACCCTTTTCAGTGTCTGAGTCATGCTGGAGAAGTTGATGCAGAGTTTTCCGAGCTGGAACACCTCAGCGGAACAGGAACGGGAAGACACCTGGGAATTTCAATACAAACAATAACAAACATTGCACAGGAAGAGCTAACGCTAAAGATGTTGGAAGAGAGTATGTGTGTGTGTATTAAACACGAATGAATGGGAATGTGTGAACACATGTTAGAAGGATGGAGAGTATTGTATTGGAAGTGTGTGGGTTTGGAAGTGTGTAGCAAGTAGGAGGATGTCTTTCTTCCGTTGGTCCCCTGATAAAGCAAACATAACTCTCCCGTTAGCTGGAAGCTGAGATCCCATGAAGGATGCGTGTCCTTTACCCCAAAATAACAATTAGCCAAAACTTACTGAGCTGTAATCGTACAGCATCTCCTCTACTCCTGCTTCCTCCAATAAATATTCATTTGCGAATAGATTCAGGTAATGCCCATAGAGCATAAAAGCTTTGGCCAGTAATTAAAAATCCTATTAATTTTCTCCATAGGGGAATTGATTTTAAACAATAATTTATAAACCGTTATAGATGGTATAATATACTGAGTATACTGTATACTTTTAATCAACAACTTTAAATCAGTAGTTTTATGTTTTTCATTTGAAATTAGATTTTGTCATTTGTATTGCTTCATGGGATCGTAGTTTATTCCTTTATTAAAGACGTTAACTACATAGTTTAACAAGTGTTGCGTAATCACCAATTAGTAAGTCTGTTTCTTCTTTTTAAAGTTATGGACAATTGATGAACACAATTGCCTGGACTTCTATTCGTTTGATGAGACAAACCCACACAAAACATAATTCACAGAGTACCCGATGACTCAAACTGCTGACAGCATTATACACTGATTGTACATGATGTCATCACCTCATTGAACCTTTATAGGTGTGGATTGAGCACATGATCAGATCTGTCTGGATTTTTCTACCAAAGTAAACAAGCAATATGTAGCACATCAACAGCCTTCATTAAAACTCGTCGTCCTCAGCTCCACATGCAGTCATTGTTCTGAGCAGTAACCTTCACACAGTAATCCTGTCAACACACTCATTTATTCACTTGTAGCATTATGCTCATCTTTATTGCAGCTGTATGCACAAACATGCTTCCTACACTGATTACACACACAGACACAATACAAACCCAACATGATTACACGTGAAGTAGGCATGTTGCTTCCGAAAGTTCTTTAGGATCTGCAACATTACGCCAACTCACTGACAAGCGGCATCTCCCATCAGATATGCTTGCATTGGCTCAACCACGCTTACCTTCCTTTGTGGTGCTACCAGATGTGCATTGCGTGTTTGGGAGGGTACAGTTCATAAAATATGCATTTCTCTTTACTGTATTACATACTGTACAGCTGAAAACAACTCGTTTTTGGCACCCCTCCGTGGATATTTCGCCTGCAAAATGGAGCTAACACAATAGCCCATACGCCCAACAACACTTTCCACTTTAGCCACTGGGGACAGTGTATAAAATTTCAGTCAGCTTAATCCCAAAGTATACTTCGGTCAGACATGCATAACTACATTTCATCATGAAAAGAGTGCTCAAGCACTGAATGCGTGTGGCCCGATTTTTCTATAAACGCGTCTTTGAACGTGCAGTATGCGTATGTGCTTGGAATTGTTTGCACTAATTAGTGGGTCCACAAGGTGGCAGCACTCATAATTAAGCCTTTGCTGTCACAAAGAAGTGCTAGAAGGAGATGTAATCGCCAGTAAACAACAGAAGACTAATGTAGAAACAACAACAGTGGATGTGCACATCAAGAACACGTGTGTGAGGAGGTCTGGAGATACCTGCATTTGTATAACTCAAGTCTGAAGGAATATAAAGACATCTTTATTGTATGCACCAACCACATGTGTATGCGTGCACAGTCATATGAAGTATACTTTGACAGGCTCATATTTGACTGTACGCAGACGGTGCGTTCGCTTCAAAACCGAAGTATACGTTGAGCTTTAGACTGATCTTTGCTAAAGAAAATTCAACCTACACTTTCCGATTACAATGTGAGATTAGTCTGGACAAACCATTTATGCTGGGGGTTTTTAAATACCCTTTTTAAAGCATTTTATCTTTTCTAACTTCAGTTTTATTCTATAATTTTGTCCTTTTTTTTATTTTTTATAATTACTCATATACACTTAGTCTTTGTTTATTTTCATTATTTTTTATGTATATTAAATATTAGCAACAACAACATTAATGAATAAAAATATTTTTTATAATATTATTATAATAAATAAATTATTACTTATTACTAATTACATAATTAAATATTAATATTGTAATTCTTATATTCTTTAATGTTATCCATTTTATTTTTATTTTTCATGTAATATGTATATTTTGTCTTTGATTATTTTCCATAATTTATGTAAGTTATTTTATGTACATTAAATAATAATCATAATAATAATAGTAAACATGATTATTTATAATAGATTATTTTAATAAATGCAAGATGACTTATTATTGCTAATTACATAATTATTTATTAAAATTGTAATCCTTATATTTTATATGTCTAATTTTATTTTTGTTCTTTAATGTTGTCCATTTTATTTTTCATTTTCAATAAATATGTATATTTTGTCTTTGGCTATTTTCCATAATTTATGGACATTATTTTGCACTGTTTGTTTGGTACAATTTTCTTTAAATACAGCTAAGCTGCAAATGTTTTGGCTATACAAATGTACATAAAACTGAATATAAGTGTATATACAGTACTTGTGTGGTTGAGAGAGAGAGAGAGGGAGAGAGAGAGAGAGAGAGTGAGAGAGAGAGAGATCTGTCTGCACGATTTAGATTGCCATGTCTGCACCACAAAAGTGGAAAACAGAGATAGAGAAAGACAGAGCTCAGCCACAACCATGCTTTGGCCTGGGGCTGCATCTTTAACATGTGGTTTAGGTAGGATAGGTGGAATTTCCCATCTCCAACCATCAATATTCCTCCTTGCACACCTTTTTCACATCCCTCGCTCTCAGATTCTCCTGCACACACCGCAAACCTCACACACTATCACATCACGACGGCTGAAGGCATATTCCCAGACCTGATGTCATTCGGCGTGAGTAGATGTGTGCGTTTATTGTTCACGATCATAATTTATGTCCTTTATTAGTTGTATTGGTCTGTGACATCATACCACATACCCTTCACATTATCCAAAATCTAACTGAAGATACCATAAGAAGCATAAACACGCACTCACCAACTCACATGAAAATGCACCATTATGCATGTCAAAAGGAGCTCTGTGTAGATGGTGGATTTGTCCTTTTTTATGTTTGACACCCTTATGGGCTGGTGGGACTACAAAAGGCTCCACAGATCTGTGGCAGTCTTATAGAGGACTTTAAACGTCTTTCTGATCACAGAACACCTGCGTCCATATTAAATACAAAGAGGAAAGAGATAAAGAGAGAGAAAGAGTGCAAAAAAGACTGAAAACACATTTCTTGATAGTTAAGACCATTATGATAGGAGTATGGACATTCTGATAAATCCTATAAGACTAAGATATTAAGGAATTAAGACCACACACACCAGCTACTTTGTGCAGTAATTATGTAGGAATAAGAATATATATATATATACCCTAAAACTCCCTTTATGGCTTCCGCCAAAAAAACAAAAAACATGGTTACTACAGTCATTGTTACTACAATGTTACTATAGTTAAACCACCGATAGAAGTGACTCACTAAAATGAATCAGAGTTCCCAACAATAAATATAAGTGAATCACTTATTGTAACTGGTTCATTTACATGAACTGTCCGAAAGAACCGATTCACTCACAGTAAATGATTTGGTTTCCCCAGCGCTACATGAGAGACAGAGGACAGTTTAGGTGAATGCATGTGATTACTTGCTCTGTTCCATTGCTGCATTCGCAATACAATGTGAAAAATGTTGCATCCCTACTTTTAATTAGACGCTTCCCAACACTGCACATAAAAAAAAAGTAATACGTATTTGGAGTGATATAAGGGTGAGTAAATTAGACCTAACCTAATCAAACCCTAACTCTAACCATTTTTGGGTGAACTATTTCTTTAAAGCTTGCAATTGCACATTTGCATTCATCTCAAATACAATAGTCATTGTCCGTCTTGGTCTTTGTGAATTGGACATGTGGTGAACTGGAAAAATGGATGTCTCTGGACCTGATGTCCAAGTCCTGCTGTGTGTGTGAACGTGCTCTGGCCAGCTACACAAACAGGAAATGAAAGGGACACTGGATGTGTTGGAGATGGTTTATGTCTGGTCACCTGCTGCTGAGAATCTGATTGTTGCTGTCTGTCTGTGTTACACAATTTAAATATTTTTTGTGCAATAATGTCATTCTTTCCTCATTCCATGGCCTCTCTCTTTTCTCTCTCTCTCTTGAGTAATGTGTTCCCTGGCAGAAATTCAGTGATGCGTGTAGCAGCTTGCCTGATATTAATATCATCTCAGTATATGGAAGTTCCCCTCCATCTGATATTACCAACAGAAAGAGCACAGACTTTACACTTATAGAACCTCACGGCTAATTTACACTGAAGCTGCCTTTTCAGTGCTTCTGACAGACAACTGACCAAAAGTCATTTGTTTCCAATGAAAAGTTGCACAGCGGATGCAAGGACTTCCAACTCAATGTGTATGCAGAATATTTGGATCCGAACAGAGCTTTGAAAGCACCAAAAATTTGGTTAATAAGACATTAAATAAAGAAATCAGAAATGATCATTGTTTAGTGCCGTAGCCTAGCATGCTTGCAAAAAGCTATACTGTACTTGATTAACAATATAACTAGCCATGCCTATAAACTATGTCAACAATTTAGTCAAACACCATGTCCACACTGGATGCTGCCAATGTTGTTGCATCGCAACTGCATCGTAACACGACGCAACAGTCAATTAATTAGCAATCAATTTGCGTCGCGATAACGTGAGCGATTTGCTTTTGACGTGACATGTCACACCACACGCGTACAGTGAAAACAGAACGTAAAGGCCAAAACATACTTCACGCAAGTATGTAAACGCAGACGCAATTGCTTGGCCAGTGCATGGCCAACACTTGGTCCCGTTGTACATAAAGTACGTACGTTCTTGCATTGCTCTGGCGGTTACAAAACTCAGACCACAAGGGGGCGAGTGAGATTTTGGGGCACAACGAAACCAGATCTGGTGGAGTCGTTATACAGGGAAGTTGCTATTTCTTGCCAAACATTGTCAATCGCTGTTTTATTTGAATGGAGTGGGACTCGTACTTATGTAGAGTATGATTGGGCCTAGACAAACAAAACGGGGTGTCCAAAAACTGTCGATGCAATGCAGCACAAAGCTACCCATGTCAACGCAACCCAGGGCAATGCAACCCAGTGCAATGGGACAGTCACATCCAGTGTTGTCAGCAATGTTAATTATAATGGGAGTGATTTGCTTTTGACCCGACATGTCACGACAGTGTAACTTAACCCAGCGCAATGCAGCCCAGCGCAACGCAGCCCAGCGCAACGCATCCAAGTGCAATGCAACCCTGAGCAACGCAGTGGTCACATCAGTGTCGCCACCAACGTTAATTATAATGGGAGTGAATTGCTTTTGACCCGACACGTCACGACGCTCATGTCCTGTGTAAATAGCATGTAAGAAACAGAGCATGTATGAAATAGAACAGTGTGTCCATAAACTGCCGACACAATGCAGCGGAACTCAACTCAATGCAACTCAACTCAGTGCAATGCAACCCAGCGCAACGCAAACCAGTGCAATGAAAACCAGCGCAACACAACAGCGATATCGAGTGTCCTGTGTAAACAACACATAAGAAATAAACTGTCAATGTAATGTTTCACAAAGCAGCACAGGACAATGCAACCCAGGGCAATGCAACCCAGTGCAATGGGACAGTTACATCCAGTGACACCAGCAACATTGATTATAATGGGAGTGATTTGCTTTTGACACAACATGTCACACCGCTTGTGTCCTGTGTAAACAACGCGTAAGAAATGTATGAAATAGAACAGTGTGTCCATAAACTGTCAAAGCGACTCAACTCAGCACAATTCAACTCAGTGGAACTCAACCCAGCACAACGCAACCTAGCGCAATGCAAACAAGCACAACACAACTGAACCAGTGTGACGGTCACGTGGAATGTCACAAGTAAAACTGATTATAATGTGAGCAATTTGCTTTTGGCATGACAAGCCATGCTGCTCGTGTCCTGTGTAAACAGCATGTAAGAAATGAAACGGGGTGTCCATAAACTGTCGACGCAATGTAGCAAAAGGCAACCCAATGCAATGCAGCCCAGCGCAACACAATGGTCAGCCCAATGAAATGGGACAGTCACATCTAGTGTCGCCAGCAATGTTAATTATAATGGGAGTGATTTGTTTGCAACCCGACACATCATACCACTCGCATCCTTAGTAAACAGCACATAAGAAATAGAGCATGCATGAAACAAAACAGTGTGTCCATAAACTGTTGATGCAATGCAGTCCAACACAACTCAGCCAGCGCGATGTATAGGGACCTCTAACCTAACCCTTTCCCTAACCTTAACCGTGTGTGGAAGTGACGCCCCATTTTGGAGTTGGCGCAACCCCCTTTAGGAGTAACACTGCCCCTTTTGGGGTAACTCCGCCATCTTTTGGAGATTCCGCCCCCAACTGGAGATCTCCGGCCTGCAGCTATACCTACTTGCATTGGTAGTTACAGACAATGATATTAGAGCAAATAACACAACGCAACAGAAATACATCGCTATCATAACAGTCAACTGTCTACAGAGTGAATGTACAACGTCAGCTTTGATTTTAATGGGAGCATTCTAGTTTTGCTTTGTTGCAAAGCACAACTCACTTTCGCTGTAGACATGGTATAAGAGCAGGTATATGACATGTGACCAACTTACCTCAGCTTATTCCTATTCTCTTTCTCTCTCTTGTTCTTGTGTGTTTTAGTGCACAGCATGCATTCCTTAAATACCTCTGTCTCCAAGTCACTCTCTCCTTCCTTCTCCTTCTCTTCTTGTCTCCCTCATTCTCATACATAAATCACCAATATCAGCAGCTACCTAAAGAAGAGAGAATAGCTAATGATGTGTCGCTATCCTACATACATGTATACATAGTATGATTTAAAGGTTGTTGCATTTTGTCATGTGCATTCATCATTGTATTTTCCCTGTTGTCTGCAACCCATTTTTGGATTGTGATCCACCAGTTGAGAATCACTGATCTAGAATATGTTTCACACAACCTTTGTTTTCTCTTTAGACACGTATATGCAAAGGATTAGCTTTATTTGTAAAGTACATTTGCCCTTGTGATAGGATGACGTTTCGGATAAAGGTCAAGCGAACTAAAGTTGGAGAGGTTCAAAAACTTGTAATCATGTTTCCAGTTTGTTTTCGTTTACTAGACAAAGAACTCTTCAGCCAACGACTATGTTTGAAAACCAACCACCCCACAAGAATTTTACAACTTCTACAACTCTATGTAATGGCCGCTTTTCATGATTCAATCAATTCTTTGATTGATGAAATCCCACCATTAATTTTTTCACATTTAATATCCTGTTTCACTCGTATATGTCACATTTTGGAAGTAAAATAAGCTGCAATTGTAGTATCATGTTGACTTTAAAGTTAAAGTCAGGGAATGCTATTTCTCAGTACCACGGGACTCCAAATAAAATTGAATGAATCTTGCATGCAGTGGCGGTTGTAGCTTGTATGGCGCCCTGTGCGAAACACGCTTCAACACGCCAAAAAGTTATTGACGGGGGGGGGGGGGGGGGGGTGTTGATTGGATAAAAGTTGTTGACTAGGGAGGGGGGTTGAAGGGTGCCTTGGGCAAAACCCGCTTCAAAACGCCCCCAAAGTTGTTGACCGGGATGTGTGGGTGCCTCATGCCGCCCCCCCCGCAAGATGCCGCCCTGGGTAACTGCACATGTCGCCCACGCCTAAATCCGCTACTGCTTGCATGTGAATCTTACTATCTGGGGTTATTATCTAGCTACTACCATGTATACTGCATCACACATCTCGAACTCCTAGTGGCCATGTGTTAGTTTGATTTGGTTCATATACAGTATATCTTCTTAAGTGTGTTTGGCTGAAGCTGGAACATCTTGCTAAGATGGAAATAAAGTGGCTCACAGAATCTGTTCAGGGCAACTTTGATATGGAAATACACACACATGTGCGATAAGGGGATGACAAAGACTTTTACATTCATAGACAGAAAAAGAATGGGCACACATATAGTCACCCACCCATAAACACGCACACACACAAAGTCCCCAAATGGTCTTTACACCCTTAATACATAATCACACCTTTTTTTCAAACAACAGATTCACATTTTTCTCAATGTCACCCAGAATAACTCAAGTTCTTCATTTTTGCTCTGGCCATGCCCACACTTCCTGTAAGGAGCTGGGTGGTGCTGTCCCAAGAAGGACAACGCCACACCATCTTTGTTCCTTTTTGACACTAAACACCCACTGGAAACAAGAACGCAAGCTATGTTTGGTTGGTTTGGTATTCTCGTTTTATGAATAAGAATCCAAAATTGGCACATAAAGGCTTCCAAGCTTCCTGTTCATGCTTTGTTTAGCTGCTTGTGACTCTGAATGAGAGCAGAACATTGTTTTATTTTTGGAACAATATTTTTTCTTTATCGAACATACTAAAGACCACTGCATTTGGCAGATGATTTTATCTTAAATGACTTGCATTGCATTCAAGATATACTTACAGTATTATCAGTATGTTTGTTCTTTGGAAATTGAACCCATGACCTCAGTGTTGCTGCAGGTGCCATGCTCTACCAGTTGAAAAAATTGAATGAATTTTTAATAAATAAAATACATATTTACTATTTTTAAATACTAATAATATTCATATTATTCAATAATAAATAAATGATTAGTAAACAAAAATAAACAATGAGAAATTTTAAAATAAAAAAAGGAAATATATTCAGTATACTGTATATAAAATAAAATTGCCATGCTCCACATACAGTAGAACTATTTTGATATTTGTATGTTTGAAGCAAGTTGAATGAATGTACACCTAGCAAAAGTCTTTAAAATATACAAATAGGCTTGACAACATAAGGATCTGTCAGACAAACACAGATAGACACACTCGGAAAAAGCCCGTAGGGTGTGAAGGTGAATGTGTGTATGTGTCAGTTTGTGTGTGTTTGGGCGGGGGGCAGGCAGGTGTTCACAGCCATTAATTAACTTTAACGACAGTTAGCACATCTGTACTAATTGCTGAACATGTTTAGCTATTACCTCCTGCCCCATTCCACATTAAAGAAAATAGCACTGGAGCTCCAAATGAACTGAATAAATGAGTTCATTTCTGCAGGTAAGACAGATGACAGTTTTTTTTTAAAAAAATTTTAAGATGTCTTAAAAAGATAACAGAGATGTGACCTGGACAAGGAAAAATATTTGAAATGCTGAGCTCAGGACACAGAAAAATGCTCATAAAACTTTTGTGACAAACTTATGGAAACACACATAAACATACACTTTTAAAACATGTAATTCCAGACAACTCACATTTTTGGGTAACCATCGTGAGAAAGCACAAAATATCTCCGCAAAATATCTGCTAAAACACAGTGTTCATAATTACCATGTTTTTCTGCATGTGCATGCCTGGAAATGTACACTTATGGAAATTTTAAAGCAACCCTAATATCCGAAGATGATTACATTTTGTCCCTGGCCCAGTGAATGTAGTATGGCCACAGATTATTTTATCAATATAGTTGTAGATGTTGTGTCAAATACAAGATCAGTCTCCCCGTGTATTTAATTTAGTCCTAGATTATTGCGTCAATTACAAGATCATTCTCCACGTGAATTTAGTTTATTCGCAGATTATTGCGTCAATTACAAGATATTCTCCACGTGAATTTAGTTTAGTCGCAGATTATTGCATCAATTACAAGATCATTCTCCACGTGAATTTAGTTTATTCGCAGATTATTGCGTTAATTACAAGATCATTCTCCACGTGAATTTAGTTTATTCGCAGATTATTGCGTTAATTACAAGATCATTCTCCACGTGAATTTAGTTTATTCGAAGATTATTGCGTCAATTACAAGATCATTCTCCACGTGAATTTAGTTTATTCGCAGATTATTGCGTCAATTACAAGATATTCTCCACGTGAATTTAGTTTAGTCGCAGATTATTGCATCAATTACAAGATCATTCTCCACGTGAATTTAGTTTATTCGCAGATTACTGCGTCAATTACAAGATCATTCTCCACGTGAATTTAGTTTATTCGCAGATTATTGCATCAATTACAAGATCATTCTCCACGTGAATTTAGTTTAGTCGCAGATTATTGCATCAATTACAAGATCATTCTCCATGTGAATTTAGTTTATTCGAAGATTATTGCGTCAATTACAAGATCATTCTCCACGTGAATTTAGTTTATTCGAAGATTATTGCGTCAATTACAAGATCATTCTCCACATGAATTTAGTTTATTCAGATTATTGCATCAATTACAAGATCATTCTCCACGTGAATTTAGTTTAGTCGCAGATTATTGCATCAATTACAAGATCATTCTCCACGTGAATTTAGTTTAGTCGCAGATTATTGCATCAATTACAAGATCATTCTCCACGTGAATTTAGTTTATTCGAAGATTATTGCGTCAATTACAAGATCATTCTCCACGTGAATTTAGTTTATTCGAAGATTATTGCGTCAATTACAAGATCATTCTCCACGTGAATTTAGTTTATTCGCAGATTATTGCATCAATTACAAGATCATTCTCCACGTGAATTTAGTTTATTCAGATTATTGCGTCAATTACAAGATCATTCTCCACGTGAATTTAGTTTATTCGCAGATTATTGCGTCAATTACAAGATCATTCTCCACGTGAATTTAGTTTATTCGAAGATTATTGCGTCAATTACAAGATCATTCTCCACATGAATTTAGTTTATTCAGATTATTGCATCAATTACAAGATCATTCTCCACGTGAATTTAGTTTATTCGCAGATTATTGCGTCAATTACAAGATCATTCTCCACGTGAATTTAGTTTATTCGAAGATTATTGCGTCAATTACAAGATCATTCTCCACATGAATTTAGTTTATTCGCAGATTATTGCGTCAATTACAAGATCATTCTCCACGTGAATTTAGTTTATTCGCAGATTATTGCGTCAATTACAAGATCATTCTCCACGTGAATTTAGTTTATTCGCAGATTATTGCGTCAATTACAAGATCATTCTCCACGTGAATTTAGTTTATTCGCAGATTATTGCGTCAATTACAAGATCATTCTCCACGTGAATTTAGTTTATTCGCAGATTATTGCGTCAATTACAAGATCATTCTCCACGTGAATTTAGTTTATTCGAAGATTATTGCGTCAATTACAAGATCATTCTCCACGTGAATTTAGTTTATTCGCAGATTATTGCGTCAATTACAAGATCATTCTCCACGTGAATTTAGTTTATTCGCAGATTATTGCGTCAATTACAAGATCATTCTCCACGTGAATTTAGTTTATTCGAAGATTATTGCGTCAATTACAAGATCATTCTCCACGTGAATTTAGTTTATTCGCAGATTATTGCGTCAATTACAAGATCATTCTCCACGTGAATTTAGTTTATTCGCAGATTATTGCGTCAATTACAAGATCATTCTCCACGTGAATTTAGTTTATTCGAAGATTATTGCGTCAATTACAAGATCATTCTCCACGTGAATTTAGTTTATTCGAAGATTATTGCGTCAATTACAAGATCATTCTCCACGTGAATTTAGTTTATTCGCAGATTATTGCGTCAATTACAAGATCATTCTCCACGTGAATTTAGTTTATTCGCAGATTATTGCGTCAATTACAAGATCATTCTCCACGTGAATTTAGTTTATTCGCAGATTATTGCGTCAATTACAAGATCATTCTCCACGTGAATTTAGTTTATTCGCAGATTATTGCGTCAATTACAAGATCATTCTCCACGTGAATTTAGTTTATTCGCAGATTATTGCGTCAATTACAAGATCATTCTCCACGTGAATTTAGTTTATTCGCAGATTATTGCATCAATTACAAGATCATTCTCCACGTGAATTTAGTTTTTTCGCAGATTATTGCGTCAATTACAAGATCATTCTCCACGTGAATTTAGTTTATTCGAAGATTATTGCGTCAATTACAAGATCATTCTCCACATGAATTTAGTTTATTCACAGATTATTGCATCAATTACAAGATCATTCTCCACGTGAATTTAGTTTATTCGCAGATTATTGCGTCAATTACAAGATCATTCTCCACGTGAATTTAGTTTATTCGCAGATTATTGCGTCAATTACAAGATCATTCTCCACGTGAATTTAGTTTATTCGAAGATTATTGCGTCAATTACAAGATCATTCTCCACGTGAATTTAGTTTATTCGAAGATTATTGCGTCAATTACAAGATCATTCTCCACGTGAATTTAGTTTATTCGAAGATTATTGCGTCAATTACAAGATCATTCTCCACGTGAATTTAGTTTATTCGCAGATTATTGCGTCAATTACAAGATCATTCTCCACGTGAATTTAGTTTATTCGCAGATTATTGCGTCAATTACAAGATCATTCTCCACGTGAATTTAGTTTATTCGCAGATTATTGCGTCAATTACAAGATCATTCTCCACGTGAATTTAGTTTATTCGCAGATTATTGCGTCAATTACAAGATCATTCTCCATGTGAATTTAGTTTATTCGAAGATTATTGCGTCAATTACAAGATCATTCTCCACGTGAATTTAGTTTATTCGAAGATTATTGCGTCAATTACAAGATCATTCTCCACGTGAATTTAGTTTATTCGCAGATTATTGCGTCAATTACAAGATCATTCTCCACGTGAATTTAGTTTATTCGAAGATTATTGCGTCAATTACAAGATCATTCTCCACATGAATTTAGTTTATTCAGATTATTGCATCAATTACAAGATCATTCTCCACGTGAATTTAGTTTATTCGCAGATTATTGCGTCAATTACAAGATCATTCTCCACATGAATTTAGTTTATTCAGATTATTGCATCAATTACAAGATCATTCTCCACATGAATTTAGTTTATTCACAGATTATTGCGTCAATTACAAGATCATTCTCCACGTGAATTTAGTTTATTCGAAGATTATTGCGTCAATTACAAGATCATTCTCCACGTGAATTTAGTTTATTCGCAGATTATTGCGTCAATTACAAGATCATTCTCCACGTGAATTTAGTTTATTCGAAGATTATTGCGTCAATTACAAGATATTCTCCACGTGAATTTAGTTTATTCGCAGATTATTGCATCAATTACAAGATCATTCTCCACGTGAATTTAGTTTATTCGAAGATTATTGCGTCAATTACAAGATCATTCTCCACATGAATTTAGTTTATTCACAGATTATTGCATCAATTACAAGATCATTCTCCACGTGAATTTAGTTTATTCGCAGATTATTGCGTCAATTACAAGATCATTCTCCACGTGAATTTAGTTTATTCGAAGATTATTGCGTCAATTACAAGATATTCTCCACGTGAATTTAGTTTATTCGCAGATTATTGCATCAATTACAAGATCATTCTCCACGTGAATTTAGTTTATTCGAAGATTATTGCGTCAATTACAAGATCATTCTCCACGTGAATTTAGTTTATTCGAAGATTATTGCATCAATTACAAGATCATTCTCCACATGAATTTAGTTTAGTCGCAGATTATTGCATCAATTACAAGATCATTCTCCACGTGAATTTAGTTTATTCGAAGATTATTGCGTCAATTACAAGATCATTCTCCACATGAATTTAGTTTATTCAGATTATTGCATCAATTACAAGATCATTCTCCACATGAATTTAGTTTATTCGAAGATTATTGCATCAATTACAAGATCATTCTCCACATGAATTTAGTTTATTCACAGATTATTGCGTCAATTACAAGATCATTCTCCACGTGAATTTAGTTTATTCGCAGATTATTGCGTCAATTACAAGATCATTCTCCACGTGAATTTAGTTTATTCGAAGATTATTGCGTCAATTACAAGATCATTCTCCACGTGAATTTAGTTTATTCGCAGATTATTGCGTCAATTACAAGATCATTCTCCACGTGAATTTAGTTTATTCGCAGATTATTGCATCAATTACAAGATCATTCTCCACGTGAATTTAGTTTATTCGAAGATTATTGCGTCAATTACAAGATCATTCTCCACGTGAATTTAGTTTATTCGAAGATTATTGCGTCAATTACAAGATCATTCTCCACATGAATTTAGTTTATTCAGATTATTGCATCAATTACAAGATCATTCTCCACATGAATTTAGTTTATTCGAAGATTATTGCGTCAATTACAAGATCATTCTCCACGTGAATTTAGTTTATTCGCAGATTATTGCGTCAATTACAAGATCATTCTCCACGTGAATTTAGTTTATTCGCAGATTATTGCGTCAATTACAAGATCATTCTCCACGTGAATTTAGTTTATTCGAAGATTATTGCGTCAATTACAAGATCATTCTCCACGTGAATTTAGTTTATTCGAAGATTATTGCATCAATTACAAGATCATTCTCCACGTGAATTTAGTTTATTCGCAGATTATTGCGTCAATTACAAGATCATTCTCCACATGAATTTAGTTTATTCGCAGATTATTGCGTCAATTACAAGATCATTCTCCACATGAATTTAGTTTATTCGCAGATTATTGCGTCAATTACAAGATCATTCTCCACGTGAATTTAGTTTATTCGAAGATTATTGCGTCAATTACAAGATATTCTCCACGTGAATTTAGTTTAGTCGCAGATTATTGCGTCAATTACAAGATCATTCTCCACGTGAATTTAGTTTAGTCGCAGATTATTGCATCAATTACAAGATCATTCTCCACGTGAATTTAGTTTATTCGAAGATTATTGCGTCAATTACAAGATCATTCTCCACGTGAATTTAGTTTATTCGAAGATTATTGCGTCAATTACAAGATCATTCTCCACATGAATTTAGTTTATTCACAGATTATTGCATCAATTACAAGATCATTCTCCACGTGAATTTAGTTTATTCGAAGATTATTGCGTCAATTACAAGATCATTCTCCACGTGAATTTAGTTTATTCGAAGATTATTGCGTCAATTACAAGATCATTCTCCACATGAATTTAGTTTATTCGAGATTATTGCATCAATTACAAGATCATTCTCCAATCAATTACAAGATCATTCTCCACGTGAATTTAGTTTATTCGCAGATTATTGCATCAATTACAAGATCATTCTCCACGTGAATTTAGTTTATTCGAAGATTATTGCGTCAATTACAAGATCATTCTCCACATGAATTTAGTTTAGTCGCAGATTATTGCGTCAATTACAAGATCATTCTCCACATGAATTTAGTTTAGTCGCAGATTATTGCATCAATTACAAGATCATTCTCCACATGAATTTAGTTTAGTCGCAGATTATTGCATCAATTACAAGATCATTCTCCACGTGAATTTAGTTTATTCGAAGATTATTGCGTCAATTACAAGATCATTCTCCACATGAATTTAGTTTATTCGAAGATTATTGCGTCAATTACAAGATCATTCTCCACATGAATTTAGTTTATTCACAGATTATTGCATCAATTACAAGATCATTCTCCACATGAATTTAGTTTATTCGAAGATTATTGCGTCAATTACAAGATCATTCTCCACGTGAATTTAGTTTATTCGAAGATTATTGCGTCAATTACAAGATCATTCTCCACATGAATTTAGTTTATTCGAAGATTATTGCATCAATTACAAGATCATTCTCCACGTGAATTTAGTTTATTCGCAGATTATTGCGTCAATTACAAGATCATTCTCCACGTGAATTTAGTTTATTCGCAGATTATTGCGTCAATTACAAGATCATTCTCCACGTGAATTTAGTTTATTCGAAGATTATTGCGTCAATTACAAGATCATTCTCCACGTGAATTTAGTTTATTCGCAGATTATTGCGTCAATTACAAGATCATTCTCCACGTGAATTTAGTTTATTCGAAGATTATTGCGTCAATTACAAGATATTCTCCACGTGAATTTAGTTTATTCGCAGATTATTGCATCAATTACAAGATCATTCTCCACGTGAATTTAGTTTATTCGAAGATTATTGCGTCAATTACAAGATCATTCTCCACGTGAATTTAGTTTATTCGAAGATTATTGCGTCAATTACAAGATCATTCTCCACATGAATTTAGTTTATTCGAAGATTATTGCATCAATTACAAGATCATTCTCCACATGAATTTAGTTTATTCGAAGATTATTGCATCAATTACAAGATCATTCTCCACGTGAATTTAGTTTATTCGCAGATTATTGCGTCAATTACAAGATCATTCTCCACGTGAATTTAGTTTATTCGAAGATTATTGCGTCAATTACAAGATCATTCTCCACGTGAATTTAGTTTATTCACAGATTATTGCGTCAATTACAAGATCATTCTCCACGTGAATTTAGTTTATTCGAAGATTATTGCGTCAATTACAAGATATTCTCCACGTGAATTTAGTTTATTCGCAGATTATTGCATCAATTACAAGATCATTCTCCACGTGAATTTATCTTATTCGCAGATTATTGCGTCAATTACAAGATCATTCTCCACGTGAATTTAGTTTAGTCGCAGATTATTGCATCAATTACAAGATCATTCTCCACGTGAATTTAGTTTATTCGCAGATTATTGCGTCAATTACAAGATCATTCTCCACGTGAATTTAGTTTATTCGACAGATTATTGCGTCAATTACAAGATCATTCTCCACGTGAATTTAGTTTATTCGAAGATTATTGCGTCAATTACAAGATCATTCTCCACGTGAATTTAGTTTATTCGCAGATTATTGCATCAATTACAAGATCATTCTCCACGTGAATTTAGTTTATTCGCAGATTATTGCGTCAATTACAAGATCATTCTCCACGTGAATTTAGTTTATTCGAAGATTATTGCGTCAATTACAAGATCATTCTCCACATGAATTTAGTTTATTCGAAGATTATTGCATCAATTACAAGATCATTCTCCACGTGAATTTAGTTTATTCGAAGATTATTGCGTCAATTACAAGATCATTCTCCACGTGAATTTAGTTTAGTCGCAGATTATTGCGTCAATTACAAGATCATTCTCCACGTGAATTTAGTTTATTCGAAGATTATTGCGTCAATTACAAGATCATTCTCCACGTGAATTTAGTTTATTCGAAGATTATTGCGTCAATTACAAGATATTCTCACGTGAATTTAGTTTATTCAGATTATTGCATCAATACAAGATCATTCTCCATGAATTTAGTTTATTCGAAGATTATTGCGTCAATTACAAGATCATTCTCCACATGAATTTAGGATTTAGTCGCAAGATTATTAGCATCAATTACAAGATCATTCTCCACATGAATTTAGTTTAGTCGCAGATTATTGCATCAATTACAAGATCATTCTCCACGTGAATTTAGTTTAGTAAGATTATTGCGTCCATTACAAGATCATTCTCACGTGAATTTAGTTTATTCAAGATTATTGCGTCAATTACAAGATCATTCTCCACATGAATTTAGTTTATTCGCAGATTATTGCGTCAATTACAAGATCATTCTCCACGTGAATTTAGTTTAGTCGCAGATTATTGCATCAATTACAAGATCATTCTCCACGTGAATTTATCTTATTCGCAGATTATTGCGTCAATTACAAGATCATTCTCCACGTGAATTTAGTTTAGTCGCAGATTATTGCATCAATTACAAGATCATTCTCCACGTGAATTTAGTTTATTCACAGATTATTGCATCAATTACAAGATCATTCTCCACATGAATTTAGTTTATTCGAAGATTATTGCGTCAATTACAAGATCATTCTCCACGTGAATTTAGTTTATTCGAAGATTATTGCGTCAATTACAAGATCATTCTCCACATGAATTTAGTTTATTCAGAATATTGCGTCAATTACAAGATCATTCTCCACGTGAATTTAGTTTATTCGCAGATTATTGCGTCAATTACAAGATCATTCTCCACATGAATTTGGATTTATTCGTCCTACAAGATCATTCTCCACTGAATTTATATTCAGATTATTGCATCAATTACAAGATCATTCTCCACATGAATTTAGTTTATTCAAAGATTATTGCATCAATTACAAGATCATTCTCCACATGAATTTAGTTTATCCACAGATTATTGCGTCAATTACAAGATCATTCTCCACGTGAATTTAGTTTATTCACAGATTATTGCATCTATTACAAGATCATTCTCCACGTGAATTTATCTTATTCGCAGATTATTGCGTCAATTACAAGATCATTCTCCACGTGAATTTAGTTTATTCACAGATTATTGCGTCAATTACAAGATCATTCTCCACGTGAATTTATCTTATTCGCAGATTATTGCGTCAATTACAAGATCATTCTCCACATGAATTTAGTTTAGTCGCAGATTATTGCATCAATTACAAGATCATTCTCCACGTGGTTTATCTGTCGCAGATTATTGCATGCCAATTACAAGATCATTCTCCACGTGAATTTAGTTTTGGTCGCAGATCATTGCATCAATTCGAGTCGTTTCCACGTGAATTTAGTTTATTCACAGATTATTGCATCAATTACAAGATCATTCTCCACGTGAATTTAGTTTAGTCGCAGATTATTGCATCAATTACAAGATCATTCTCCACGTGAATTTATCTTATTCGCAGATTATTGCGTCAATTACAAGATCATTCTCCACGTGAATTTAGTTTAGTCGCAGATTATTGCATCAATTACAAGATCATTCTCCACATGAATTTAGTTTATTCACAGATTATTGCATCAATTACAAGATCATTCTCCACGTGAATTTAGTTTATTCACAGATTATTGCATCAATTACAAGATCATTCTCCACGTGAATTTAGTTTAGTCGCAGATTATTGCATCAATTACAAGATCATTCTCCACGTGAATTTATCTTATTCGCAGATTATTGCGTCAATTACAAGATCATTCTCCACGTGAATTTAGTTTATTCGCAGATTATTGCATCAATTACAAGATCATTCTCCACGTGAATTTAGTTTATTCACAGATTATTGCATCAATTACAAGATCATTCTCCACGTGAATTTAGTTTATTCACAGATTATTGCGTCAATTACAAGATCATTCTCCACGTGAATTTAGTTTAGTCGCAGATTATTGCATCAATTTAGTTAATTCGCAGATTATTGCGTCAATTACAAGATCATTCTCCACATGAATTTAGTTTAGTCGCAGATTATTGCATCAATTACAAGATCATTCTCCACGTGAATTTAGTTTATTCGAAGATTATTGCGTCAATTACAAGATCATTCTCCACATGAATTTAGTTTAGTCGCAGGTTGTGTCAGTTTACTTTAGTCACAGATTATTGTGTCAATTTAGTTGCAATTTATGTTGCATCAAATATACGATCAATCTCCCCATGTATTTAATTTAGTCCTAGATTATTGCATCAATTTAGTTTATTCTCAGATTATTGCATCAATTACAAGATCATTCTCCACATGAATTTAGTTTAGTCGCAGATTATTGCATCAATTTAGTCATAAATATTGTTTCAATTAGAGAATCATTCTCCTGTGAATTGATCTTAGTCGCAGATTATTGCTTCAATTTAGTTGCAGATGTTGCATCAAATACAAGATAATTCTCCTCATGAATATAATTTTGTTGCAAATTATTGGATCAGTTTAGTCATATATGTTTCATCAATTACAAGATCATTCTGCCTGTGAATTTAATTTAGTCACAGATTATTTCGCCAATTTAGTTGCAGATGTTGTGTCAATTAGAAGATCATTCTTCCTGTGAATGTAATTTAGTCACAGATTATCGTGTCAATTTTGCTGTAGTCGGTGCATCAAATACAAGATAATTCTCCTCATGAATATAATTTTGTTGCAAATTATTGAATCAGTTTAGTTATATATGTTTTATCAATTACAATATTATTTTACCTGTAAATGTAATTTAATCACAGATTATTGTGCCAATTTCATCACAGATGTTTCGTCAATTACAAGATAATTCTCCTCATGAATATAATTTTGTCCCAAATTATTTGATCAATTTAGTCATATATTTTTCATCAATTACAAGATAATTCTCCCTGTGAATTTAATTTCTTCACCAATTATTTTGTTAATTTAGTCGTCGATCTTGCTTCAACTACAAGTTCACTCTCCCTGTGAGTGTAATTTTGTTGGAGATTATTGTTTCACTTTATTCATACTGTATATGCTGTGTCAAATACAAGATCGTTCTCCCCACGAATGTAGTTTAGTCGCAGATTATTGCATCAATTTAGTCTTAGATGTTGCGTCAATTACAGGATCATTCTCTTTACATTAAACCATTATAGCTGTGATCCATTCTCACACAAACTTATGCACATAGATATTCGACAGTTTATTTGCACAAAAATCTGAAAAAAAGTATGGTTGAGACATTGGTTTCAGAGCCATGTGCGACAATTTACTGGCACTTCTCTCGGCTCCATTTCAACGAGTTTCAAACATCTACCCAATCTGAGTTGGAAAGTGTCTCACAAATACACACTCTAGAAGAGTACTGGTGATGGGCAGAATTGCAAGTGGGCTGCAGATCTATCACAGATGTAAAATACGAAAGTGTGACTTTTGCCTTGTGTGTGCTAAGCTTCAATAGATGCACAGTACATGTACACATACACAGTACATGCATGATTAACACACAGAGAAACATGTTTGAGCAGTAAACGCTGACCTGTGGACCCTACAGAGGAGCTCTGGGACTGTTAGGAAAAGTTTTTCTCTTTGACTATATAATATTTATGACAGTATATGAGAACAAGGGAAAGACTGAGAGTTGTATGTATGTTTGTGTTCGTGTGTGAGGGCAGTCAAAGTCCCTGCCTTCCCCCAGGTGCCGTTTTCAACCTCTGAGGACTTGGAGCAGGAAAGGAGAGAACAGTTGAACGGATGCTCTCAGAGTTTTTCATAATTTGAGGGAGAGTGTGAGAGAAAGAGAAATAGGGAGAGACCCTCCATGCTCTGGGAATTTCCCACAAACTTTAAAATACGTCAATTTTAAGTCGCACATGCCTTTAACCCGCATGCGATAAATTATGCATGAATTCTGAACATCTGACATGCTCATACTGTACGTACTTTCAATTTTGTCTAATGACTGTCAGCAAAAGCACTTCAAATTAAATAATTCTCCCTCTTTTTTAAGATAATAGTCTCACGTCTAAAAAAATCAGAGCTTTATATGAGGACTTGAGAAAGTGTCAGACAACATATCACATCCCATTTAAGTCATTATTCATTCGCAAATAAAATTATGAATAAAGCAAATAAACAGCGCTGAAATCCAAAATGGCGGCTGCATCGATAACATCAAACTTCATGGGTTCTTGCTCGTCTTATGGCCAAATGTTGTGACGTCATGTTGCAAAAACCAATGAAGTTTGATATAATTGGTGTAGACGCCATATTGAAATTTGAGCTTTTATGAAACATTTGTGTGCTTTATGAAATGTTAAAGTGAGTTACCATGTACTACAATTGTACTGAATTCATTAAATTAAACATAAAGGTGAGTAAATGATGACGTTTTTTATTTTTGGGTGAACTGTCCCTTTAAACTCAAGAAAGTTTTAAGTCCTCAACCATGTTTAATTTGTCTCAAACTGTAAATATCAGCTTTAATATCTTACAAAATTTTGCATCTTGTTTTAAGGATGTTTGGGTATTTTTACTGGTAAACAAGATTAAAATACTGATTAGTGATGTTTTGCTTCCTAAGAAGACTTGATGAACAATTGAGATATTAAAGAGATCCCACTGTGATTTTTATTCCCATATCTGCCTTATTTATCATATCTGCACTAAGTATTATTATTTTTTTTTTTGTATTATTATTATTACAGGTAATATACCATTTTAAGCATAAAACTCCAAACTGATTTCACTGTGAATTCGGCAACAGTAAGTCGAAATTTCTTCAGCTGAAATCAGTTTGTGTTTACCAAAATTCAAATCACTGCTCCCAGTGGCCGAAGCAGGAAGTGTTATTGAACATATGAACATGTGTGAGCTCCAGTTTCATAGTAAAATGTTCACAAAGGGACGCCAAAAGCGAGTTGATTAGTCTACAGGAATACGTATTTTATTAACCATATGCCCAAACCCCAACCCTAACCTAGAACCCGTGTCTCTGAGGCCACTCAAACAACATGATATCAGTAGCACCACAGGAAAAGGTAAACATAATGGAATTTATACAAAGATATCTAATTGTAGATGGTGATTGTCAGTAATTCGGCACAATGAGTTTGATGTTCGATGTTGATGTTTTTCTTCATTATATTACGACAAGCATTTCAGAGAACAACTTTAGAGTTTCAACTGAGTTTATGATGAATAGTTCCTATAGCTTAACTGGCAGAGCATGGCGCTAGCAATGCCAAGATAACGGGTTTGATTCCCAGGGAACACACGAACTGATACAATGTTTACCTTGAATGCATTGTAAGTCGCTTTGGATAAAAGCGTCTGCCAAATGCATAAATGGAAACGACAGTGGAGCACGTTGCTGTCCTTTTCTGAATATCGCTGCCCCCTTCGGCATATCACGGTGCCATTTTGTTCACCGAGGGGAGTAATCGTTTCTCTACTTCAATACGAAAAATTTTCCTTTCTACCATACCGTCAATGATGCACAATTTGTGTCACAGTACTGGCAGCTATTCCTGCTCGCACAGAATGATTGACCGACAGTCAGACGGGGGGAACTAATAACACATTTTTGCTAACCAGGCTGACCTAACCTAACCTGATTTCCATGTGGGTCATCTTTACAGCTGAAAGGCATAAATTGCACTGAACTGTAATGTCCTTTTCTCCTTTAAAGAGACACTAATTATGAAATTTAATTGCGATGAAACAGCCCTTTTAATGGTTTGACCGTTTGCCTAGAGAGCACAGTGGTGATGATGTGCAACAGGTTATTTGTACATGCGACAGTGAGTGGCGCTTCCAGCTCACGTAAGTGACAAGAGAGAACCAGAGCGCACATTGGAGAATCACTGCCACGTTAAAACAAGCAGCGTTACACAATAATTTACTTAATGTCAGGAGGATCTTTTGTTTCAAATTAAAAACTGTAATCCTGCTAACAATTCCAATTCTAAATAAATGTAACTGTAATTTAATTTCTTTGATATTTATGTAACTGTGATGGATTACAGTAATAAAAATGTATGTAACACCATTACAAGTATTATGTTACTACCCCAAGCCTGGTTGGTATGCAGGTTTTGTCAAACTAAGTTGCATTGACAGCACAGCAGGTGTCAAAAGTGCTAAATTATGGCCTGCCAAAATTTCCACTTCCCATCCAATCAAACACCATTATTCCTAAGAGAAAGACTGTGATCCTGACGCTAATCTTATCCATAAAGTTCAACAAGGACCAGCACAACAGCTCGAAATCTGACCAATAAATGCCTCTTTACCTGGGCGTACCCCTGAGGTTTGATTACGAGTGAACATACCTGCCTCTGCGCTCTCAGTCTTTGTGCAATTACCCTATAGAAAGCATACGTACAGATCTAACCCCTGAATACTATTGGCTACCCTCCCATTACATACCTGTTGGACAAACCCGTTAACAGTGACCCCATCACCTCAGGTAAGTCTAACCCCTCACTCTCACAAAACACACCTTGGTTTGCCCATTCATCAAGAACTTGACACCATTTCCTCATGCACAACAATGTAACCTCCTAGACTTGCATGCATGACAAACCTTAGTCCACAAGTTCAGTAAAAGCTTTCCAAGTTTGTACTTTTTTGCAAACATTAACCCAGAAACTAATTCCAAAAAGAAGACTTGTTTCCTGTATTTCTTTCAGGTATACATTCCAGGGAGTGCTTGTAATGCAAATGCACACTTACAAATTCATAATCCAGATTAATTTGTTCACCCGGTCTATTGATGATACTGATACCACTACAATTATGTACCAACCTCAAGTTCTTTATACGCCAAACACCAAAGCTCAAAATTGGCTGCATTTCCCTAAAAGACCTAAGTTGAATGTGAGCTTTGTAATCATCTTGAATTATACATATGACAATGAATTGTAGAAGTCTAGGAGAAAGAGATGCAGATTAGCATTATCTACAAAGCAGACGTAACTATATATCTGTTTGCATCTGATTCTTTATGTACAAACAAATATCCTTTGATTGGCTGGAGTTTGTCATCTCTTTGCAGTGGGCAAAGTGGTGGGAAGCCAGAATGAAGATGTTGAGATATTTGATATGGTATGCTTGAACTAGAACAGAGGATGGAGGTTTTTTATTTTTTATTACAGGAGTAGATTTCATGTTGGCTCTGTATTAACTGTGGATTACAACCACAAATGTACAGATATCCTTGAAATTTGACCTAAATGTTGCCACACTTTCCAAAACGCAGTGAAACGAGATCGCTAATAGGAGATTATATTACACCTTAAGGCCTTGACGGCTCAACTTGTTTGCAGTAACAAACATAGGGTTCATCCAAAATGTAAGCGCACCATAGTTCTACCAGGAAGACTAGCAGCTGTACATCATCACACCATTAGCTAGGTAACTCCTAGCCAATCACATATAAGCCAATGCTTTATAAGTCTGCTCACAATCTATCACATTGCTGTTTCAGTGTGCTAAGATGGCAACATCCTCCACCCTACCACCACCAGTTGAGTCCCGAGTCCTGCACGGGGGTAGGCTCCTCACCCCTGCCTCCTATCTCCGGCAGGATATGACGGTTCAGAGTACTACAACTTCGGACCACCAGACGGGGCTTACGCCAAAGAGAGACATTACAAGACATTACAAGAGGGACCATAGTGTTCCTAAAAAAGTGCTCAGTGAGT
Organism: Myxocyprinus asiaticus; assembly: GCF_019703515.2. Classification (NCBI taxonomy): domain Eukaryota; kingdom Metazoa; phylum Chordata; class Actinopteri; order Cypriniformes; family Catostomidae; genus Myxocyprinus; species Myxocyprinus asiaticus. Next base: position 25,622,098 of record NC_059392.1, on the reverse strand, counting down.
GTATAAGATGACCAACACTGTGAGGTCAAGAAATAATGACGTGGAAAAATGACAAAGTTTCAGAAGAGGAAGGTAATGAGGACAGAATTTATAGGGCTGGCATAAATATTTGAGAGTGGAAATTATTACAGTATTATGAGCTGCTTCTGGTACTAAAACTTTGGGTGTAATTCTACAAAAAAAATTGCATCTGGATGGAAAGATCATCAGTAGTCACAATTAATCTGTTGATATGACCAACAGTGGCATTTAGCCAAAGGGTGGGCAGCATAGGAGTGGAACTTTAATTGATAAGGGTGTTGTTTTAATTTAGAGTGAGAGGAAGAGATAGTGGGCTTCACTTAATCCAGAGAGTAAACACGTGTGTCCTCGTAGTTTCGTTTAGCCAGAAAAGAAATTAAAGTAAGAAAAGACCAGTAAAAAGAAATGTAAAGTGACAAACAACATTTTGTATTGTTTTGCCTGCCATGTATAAGCAATAAGAGTTAATCTGAAATTGATCATACTATAATAATAGACCTGGTACTTTTCAAACACAACTTTGTCTCCAGGTGGTCTGATAAAAAACCTGATAGGAGGAGGAGATGTGGAGAGAAAGAGAGTGAGAGAACAACTAATTGTAAATGTTTTCTTGCAGGCAGCTACAGTGCTAATGATTCTGTCAAGGTCAGCATTAGGAATACAGTGAAGCTCTGTGACTCTCTGTGATGGTTGGGTCGAGTCCAGAACTCTGGGTCCACATTAACACCAGTAAGAGGAAAAAACCATCAGCACGGCTTCCTGTTTTCTCCTCCGGCCTGGAACTGAGAATCCCTCATGACCTGCTGCTATGATGATCGCATACAAATACCTTAATACACTTTCATAGTGAGGACCCTGCTGAAAATACAGCTTGAACCAGCCTAGGCTGGTCTTAACTGGTATAAGTTGGTCTAGCTGGTTTCTCAGCCTTAACAGGCTGGTCTTCAGCTGATCTAGCTGGTCAAGCCAGGTCAAGTTGATGCTCAGCTGGCCAACCAGCTGATCTCCCAGACTGGCCAGCTCATAAGTCCCCCAAAAAACTCAAAAACCAGCAAACAGACCAGCCTGACCAGTCTGAGAGACCAGCTAAGACCAGTAAATCAGCTAAGGCTTGTTTAGCTGGTTCTTTCAGCAGCCCATTTAAGGCTGGTTTGCTGGTCTTAGTCTGTTTAAGCTGGTCCCCCAGCCTGGCCAAGCTGGTCTTTAGCTGGTCTTGTTGGTCTCCCAGCCTGGGTAAGCTGGTGCTCAGTTGGTTTAGCTGGTCGGCCAGGTGGATTCCCTGCTTGATCATCTGATAAATGCCCAAAACCCCTTTAAAACCAGCAAAAAGACCAGCCTGACAAGATTGGGCGATCAGCTAAGAAAAGCCATCCAGCTTTGGCTTGTTTAGCTGGTTCTTTCAGCAGCCCATCCTAGGCTAGTTTGCAGGTCTTAGCCAGTTTAAGTTGGTCTCCCAGCCTGGCCAAGCTGGTGCTCAGCTGGCTTAGCTGGTCAGCCAGGTGGACTCCCAGCCTCACCAGCTGACAAGTGCCCAAAAACCTTTAAAACCAGCAAACAGACCAGACTGGCCAGATTGGGCGACCAGATAAGACTAGCCATCCAGCTTTAGCTTGTTTAGCTGGTTCTTTCAGTAGCCATTCCTAGGCTAGTTTGCTGGTATTAGCCGGTTTAAGCTGGTCTCCCAACCTGGCCAAGCTGTCTTTAGCTGGTCTTGTTGGTCTCCCAGCCTGGATAAGCTGGTGCTCAGTTGGTTTAGCTGGTCGGCCAGGTGGTTTCCCTGCTTGATCATCTGACAAGTGCCCAAAACCCCTTTAAAACCAGCAAAAAGACCAGCCTGACAAGATTGGGCGACCAGATATGACTAGCCATCCAGCTTTGGCTTGTTTAGCTGGTCCTTTCAGCAGCCCATCCTAGGCTATTTTGCTGGTCTTAGCTGGTTTAAGCTTGTCTCCCAGCCTGGACAAGCTGGTCCTTAACTGGTTTAGCTGGTCAGCCAGGTGGACTCCCAGCCTGACCAGCTGACAAGTGCTCAAACCCCTTTAAAACCAACAAACAGACAAGACTGGGAGACCAGATAAGACCAGAAAACCACTTAGGTTGGTTTAATCTGTTAATTTCAGCCAAAGACAGCAGGCCTATAGCACCCCATAGTGTATCATTCATCTAGCTCTCCGTTCTCTCCTTGACCTCCTGTTCATTATCATCAAACTATCCCGCAATAAATCTATCCGTCCTTCCATCTATCTGTTCGTACTTTGTTACAATATCATCAGATCCATTCCCTGTCTTCATCTGCTATTATACTCATTACATTAGCCTTCCCGCACGCAGCTGCTATTAGCTAGCTCATTGTGATGTTTGTATATCTACAGCTGCTGTGTTCATTTCCTCCACTGTTGACTCAGGAAAATACATACAATGCACAAACAGATGCCCCCCCTCCTCCCCCATCCATCCTGCTCTCTCTCTCAGTCCACTGCATGCCCACCTGCTCCCCCCTCGCCAGCCTTCAGTTTTAATAGAAATGGGTTGAGAACGAAAGCAAAGTGTACTTCACAGCATGGAGGCTGCAAGCTTGCCATTGTTCAACCAAAACTCCCAGACAATCAGGAGATGAAGCCTGAATTCCCCCACTGGCTACTGTACCCTTCAGAAAAAATAAAAATATTAAGAATTTATAACTATTGTGTTCCTACAGCAAACACATACATAAGCATTTTGGCTAAGAGAACTTCACCTGTTAACCTCAACAAGATGATTATTATTCATAAAGAAACAAGACATAAAACCAGTGTAATAATATAATACTTTATAATAGATCATTAGTGGTGTTTGGTAAGGTAAGCATCACTTCTGCTACTGGTCAAACTAACCACCCAAAACACCATAGAAACCACCTTACAAGCATCCAGAACCAACATGATAACATGGGAAATTGACAATTTGCTTCAGAAAGTTCATGTAGCCTGAAATCAACCACAATCAGCCAAATTACTGACAAGCGCCATCCCCCTTCAGATGTTTCTGCATCAATTCAGAGTGATCATATTTTCCTCCAGAGTAAGCGATAGCGCACTGTGCATGCAACCACAGAGATATGGGTTCTGGTCCCTTGGTAACCAGGAAGTAATTGTGTTCACTTAAAAAGTGAAAATAAATAAATAAATAAATAAAAAATAGTAAGCAATTTGGAGGTTGCATTTTGGCTCTAAAATTACATTTTTACTCCATTGACGGTTAGGTTCAGGGTTGGGGATTGGGTTAAGGGGGTAGAATTAATAAGATATGCATTCCTGTTGACTGCATTAAATCATTTACAATTAAAACTACAACTCGCTTTTGGCGCCACTCTGTGGACATTTCACCAGGAAACTGGAGCTCACACAAGCCCATATGTTCAACAACACTTCCAGCTTCGGCCACTGGGGGCAGTGGTTCAAATTTTGCTAAACACAGACCAATTTCAACCACAAACTTTCGACCTACTGTTGCCGAATTCACGGTGCAATCAGTATGCCAGAACACCCTAACGACTGTAACACAATAACATCTGCTCAAAAAAACATAGAAACTCTAAAGCAATAATCTGGCAACCACCCACATCACCCTAGCATTTTGGCGGCAAGTTTCGCACGGGTCGAGCACCATTTGCATTTTTTCAGAAAATGTAAAAATCAAGTTCTTTAAATGTAATCATAATCACTGAGGGGTTGCATTTAACGTAGCTTCCTAAAGTGTTTTGTAACATTAATTGTGAGTTATTATAAGTCCCTCAGTCATGCCCAATTCTTTATGTAAAGCTTCTCTGCACTGTGGAAGACCCTCCTTCTGCTTTCAGATTGGATTTCACTGAAAATTCCATGAAAAATTTGAATTCTTCTGTTGACCTCTGTTCAGACAGAAGGAAAGGGAGAGAAAACAGCTGCTGGCGAGGTGGAGGTTGAGTTGGGGAGGGGCAGGGGCAGTTCTTCAAAGCCTGCACAATAAAAATCAGGAATTTTGGCTGGCTTGCTAATAGAAGCTGAAGATTGGCTTTATCAATCAAATCAGACAACCAGACGAGACTTAATTTGCACAAAGAATGGTGACATACCAAGTCTGTCTACCTGCTGCCTTCATTCAATCTGTCTGCACGGAATAGACATTATAACACTGACATTGCGTGTCACAAGTGACTAATATTGTATTTTAGCTTTGCTGTTCTTATCTTAATGACATCACTTTGTATTCACTCCTGCAATACGACAGCTGATTTCCACACCAATATTGTAACTCCTGGGTGACAATGAATCAATAGAGGTCACCTGAGGCCAGAGGTCATGTCAGGGTCAAGTTTTCTCATCCCTCTCTCTCGACTTAATTGTGTTGCGCTGCACTCAAAGTCTATAACACTGTACAAACTTTTAGTGTGAATTTACAGAATTCCTGGCTTTTTTTTTTGTTTTGTTATTTTGCAATGTTCAGAGTTTCTTTCTTTTTTTACATTTTTTTTACTAAAGTTATTCTTGTTGATTGTCACCACCATACCAAGAGTTTGAAAGGAACGACAACGACAAGTGCATCAGAAGAACGGCTGCAATTTTCTGATCTGAGGTGCTGGTGATCAAGTCACTTATGCAGCTTACAATAACCTGTGTCATGTCAATCACTCACTGCATGCGGATTGAAAAGGTCAGTGGATATATAAATAGCCCCCCAGAGATGCTCAAATGCCTTTGTCACTTTCTGTCACAGCAGCAGAAGGGGCCACTGAGACTTGGTAACCTCTGATATCATAGTGAAATTCGTGATGGGCGATCCTCTCTGAAAGTAGACGAGCTGGCAAGCGCTCAGTAACAGTATCAGAGAGAGAAAGTGTGGGAAGAATTTCACTTGTAGGGACGTCTTGACATAGAATGCTATTGCTGGGACTGGAGAATGCATTTTAACATTGAAAAAACTACTGAAGCTAGAATGAAAAGTACAGAGAAACTGAAAAGTGTGACTGGTTCGTTCTCGTGTGATTTGTTTATGTGTCGTTGTAGGATACAAACTAAATACGCCCCCAACACAAATGTATTTAACAGCTCTGAGGTGACTTCAACTCCATGATGTCATCCTTAAACTGGAAATCCCACAACACAAAACCTTGTGAAATCACAAAAACTGCTTTGCTGATGCGTTGCACTTTTCAGTTTCTTTGTTAGGCAATGTTTATAACTAAAAATATCTATTTATGGCAACAATCATTCCAGTGTCTCATCGGGTGACTTTCACGAAACATGCCAAGAATATGAACGAGTCATATTTCACCTCAACATTAAAAGAAAAAAATTAAGAAAATGAAGCCTATATTTATGACCATTAAGACTTTTTGAGTTGTGACATTATTATCATGAATTTGTATTTGTATTACTGTAATGCACAAAAAAAATGTAATATCTGAGTATTTATACTCAATAATAATAAAAAATATACATTATTAAATATAGAATTATCTATTTATTAAATATAAATATATAGTATAAATAGTTGACTAAATATTTGAGTATTTATGCTAGTCTTTGATGTACTGAATTAAATGTATGCAGATTTAATTGAAAAATCAGAATACTGATTATACATAAACATACATATGTAATATATTAAGAATGAGTTTTACTTTTTTATATATATATTAATTTAATGTCATACAATAATTAGTTTTTATTTAAATCAGTATAAATTAAAGGTAAAATAACAAATACTACTATGATGTATACATACTTTTAAAGCTGTATGTAACTTTTTCAGGGTCAAGATAATTTCTTCTTTCCCAGCTTAATATACAGAGACAACTATAAGTAAGACATTCATAGGTTAATTTTCTCGAAAACTGTAAATACTGCGTTCCTTTAAGAAGTCCTGTGTTTGTTTTGAGCGACTGGCTTAGACCCGCCCCCAACAACATTACTCGACCAATGGTGTAAGTTTGGGGGACTATCTGACTGTTTGAACAACTGCAGAGGAGTGGCGTATTCAGAAATCTGTTTTGAAAACATTGTTTATTTTTGCAGTTCCATTCAGTGGCGCTAGTGTCGCAGAAATGACATACTTCAGCTTTAATTTAAACATTTAAAGGGATAGTTCACCCAGAAATGAAAATTCAGTCATTGTTTACTCACCCCTGTGTTGTTATAAGTCTATATGACTTTCTTTCTTTTTCTTAACATAAAGGGAGAAATTGTGAAATAATGTTGTGTTCAGTGATGTCATACAATGGCAGTTTATGGTGACCACCTCTTCAAGCTTCAAAAGGACACAAAAGTATAATTCAGAAGTCTAACATATTATTCTATGAGACTCATGATTGTTATGAAAGCATACAATAAGATTTGGTGAAACTGTTGATCTCCTGTGCGCGTTCATGATAGGACACGAGAGCAACAGTTCACTCAGCGCCCTCGCGACGTTGGGGCGTTCAAGCTAAAACTCGTTTGTTTATATAAAAACAGGTCCAACACAGCGATAGCGACAACAAAACGCAACACAGCTGCACACAAAACAGAGAACAGAACTTACTAATCATGTCTGAAGAGTTTGTAGTCAAAGAATTTATGCATTTCTATGCCCAGCCTTATTTTTATTTTTTTAAGTTTTGGACCGGTGCCAGTTCACAGTGGACGGAGTTGTCCGCACAATGCCGAAAATAGAAAACAAGTGATCAATATAATGTACCGTCACTCGTCACTGCTGGTTAGGACAAAAACTCTGATTACCATAGAAAATAAACCTTTTATCACGTGTTGTTTACACAGAGTGACCGTTGCTGCCTGTAACCTCCTCTATGTTTCTGTTTGATTTCCGAGTACTCCGTTCAAAAAAATAAGGCTGGGCATAGAAATGCATCAGTTCTTCGACTACAAACTCTTCAGACATGTTTAGTTCTGTTCTCTGTTTTGTGTGCAGCTGTGCTGTGTTCTTTTGTCACTATCGCTGTGGAGGATCTGTTTTTAGATAAACAAAATTAGTTTTCTCTTGAACGCCCCAGTGTCATGAGGGGGCTGCATGAACTGTTGCTCTCGTGCCCTATCATGAACGTGCTCAGGAGATCAACGGTCATTGAACATTTTCACTAAATAATACATTCGATTTCGGTTTGTTTCTCACCAAATCTTATCGTATTGTTTCATAACAATCATGAGTCTCATGAAATAATTTATTAGACTTCTGAATTATACTTTTGTGTTCTTTTGAAGCTTGAAGAGGAGGTCACCATAAACTGCCACTGTATGACATCACTGAGCACAACATTTATTCACAATATCTCCCTTTGTTTTAAGAAAAGGAAAGACAGTCATTTAGGGTTACAACAGGCAGGGGTGTGTAAACAATGACTGAATTTTAATCCTTTAAATAATCCTTTAAATATACCAGTTTTGTCACTTTACACCAATGATGCACAATCAAATCTAATCATTTGCCTTATATGGAGACATCAGTACAGCCTTGAAGAGGCGGAGAGCCAATCAGATTACGGGGGGCGAGGTATGTTGGTTTAGGCTGAAGTCAGAGCGATGTGCTGCGGCGGGGCATTAAACCACCTGAGAAACACGCGCACAGCTGCATGAGCGCAATATTGCTGCTTGCAAGACGAAAGTTGCATACTTGGGAGCATTGGATGATTATGACTTTATTCTTTTACAAAATCAACATTATAACACACTGGACATACTTTTGTTTTGGATATTTTAAGCTGATATTTTAAGCTGAAGACAGGGACATGTTTATTATTATTAAAATGCGGTTCTTAACGGATCGGTGACTGTAACAGTTTATTTGCACACTGGATATTTCGGATACACCGTTAAATGTCACACAGGATCAGCTGGCTGCGTGTTAAAAGTGACTTAGCCCCTCTGGGATAAACTTTCCTGCAGCTGAGAGAGTGTGTGTACAGTTTGACAGAGTGAGAGAGAGACAGTTGGATGTGTGCGCATGATGAGCTCGCGGCTTCTGCTGCTGGTGCTCGCGGCGCTCGCGGCGTGCCTGCGGTCTGGTCGCGCGCAGGTAAGCTTCACCTTATTGACGTCACAAACGCCTATTGTACGGCTCGGTTTCTTTTCTTAATTTATTTGTCTGAGTACTTTAACTCTCTTGATTTAGAGGATGAAATTTAAGCAAACTGTAACAAATGCGGTGTGATATTAGAGTAATCGATTCTCTTATAAGCATGCCTGACTGCATATTGGCCCCAAAGTGAAGGGCCCCCTGATAAAAGAGAAACTCTACTGGATTTGATGCTTAATCTGGATTTGTTCATGTCTGCAATTTTAAACTCAAACAAAGAGAGACAGTTAGTGTTGCCAGCGTTATTGTGCACTGGTTGGCATCCCAGATGCACCACTGCCAAGACACATCACTCAACCCAAGAGCATCACTGTCAATGCCTAAACCACAGAGATGCTTTACATTTATCACCACAGTACACCTTAAGCTACTGTATTAAAAAGTGGCCTGAGTTCTTGGGTCAGTATTATTATTTGTCTAAATAGAAATGGTAGTTAAATCATTCAGGCCAGTTAATCCGACAATATTTGGCCGATCTGAGGTTGTCAGCATTGGACGATAACTGTGCCAATTGGCTGCTTTAACGGTTCATTTCACCTTGTGTCAGCTCCAAAATCTCCAGACAACTTTGTAAATGAATATTGCACATTTTCTGTATTTATATAAAATATGATATCTAATATAGTATTTTTATAGCACAATATTTTGTTGCGATTTTTAGTAAACATTGTGTAAATTAAGTGTATTTGCCATCATTGAAGTTTTAATGAGTAGCCTATCTGACAAAATCCTGCAGTGTGGCATGCTATACTTCATCTAAAACTATTTTAAACAGTATTTTGCTAATTATTTTAATTAATATGCAAATAGTTTGATCTCATTTTAATGCAATATTTGTAAATTAATTTGTAACGTTGCAGGATCATTTATAATGAGCTAGTGGAGGCAAAAAGGTGATAAAAAACAGCGGAAACACTTGGGACCAGTCTACAGTGCAAGTAAATCACTTATGCGAGCAAATTTTGCGCTATCGCTGAACTGACGGTATTCTTAAAGAGACAGTAGCAGTTTAGCACGTGTTCTACAAATCAATGTAAATGCTTGTGAATAGGACAAATTATGCATGTAAACAGTAAACATGTAGCAATAGTTACATATTACACACACATATACTTTATATATGCTATAGCTTCTTCTTCTTTTGGCTGCTCCCATTAGGGGTCGCCACAGCGGAGCATCCGTGATCCGCATATTTGACTATTTGACTTGGCACAGGTTTTACGCCAGATTTATATGTGCTATACAATATATGCAATTTCAAGACATCATATTTACTGATGTAACACGTGGATTTGTACATTTTAAAAAAGCTATTATGTGACCAAATAATAAAAAACTAATGATAGAATAACATTTGTAAATGTATATGTTCATAATGTACCACGTTAGAAGGTCCCCGGCATAATTACCAGCATTAGCTGAGAGAGAATTTCTTTCCTATTTAAGCAAAAAGGACATTAAAACTTAAATATACCCAAATGAATCAGAATCAAAATTGAAATCAAATCGAGAGCTTGTAAATCAGAAGCAAAGAGAATCAGGAAATCTGTATCAATTCCCAGCCCTACTTATATAAAAATAATAATAATGGATGCTATGCTTAACTTATTACACAGGTCTCTGGAATACACGATTCTGACTGGTCAATGGCACCATCTAGTGGTCTGATATTTCTCAGTAACAATCATACATTCAGGGATTAAGAATATCAGACCGGTCATCTGAGTCATCTTTTCTACTTCTAGTATCACTCTGCGATCTCTACAAGCAAGCTAATAAAATAAAAACTCAAATCAATGTTTCATGTCCATTTATTTATTGGGCAAGTAGTCTTGTAATAAGCTGGATAATGAGCAGTCAGATTGTCATTTTCACAAAATAAACACAAACAGAAATCCGATGCAAATCTGAGGTGGAATTCAGCTGTTCAGAGATTTCATTCTTCTCACATAATAACATAATTTCAAAGCAAATCAATATGTCTTGTCCATTAACTTATTTATTTGGTTAGTAGCCGTGTAATAAGCTGGATAATGAGCAGTCAGCTGGTCATTATCGCAAAATAAACCCCTTCAGAGTAATACAAGACCTGATCACCCTGTCAGCTGTATTTTGCAATAACATCTGGCTGACTGTACATTATACTATTACATATCAACTACTCAAAGTCCTATCAGCATTATATTTGCCATCGGCCACCCTATACTATAGATATAATGTAATCTGCCAAAATCTATTTCAGTTGACCACTTATAGACAGAAACCAGCTTAATCATTTATGCTTCTTGATTTGGGTTACAGATATTACCACGTATGCATCTTGACCTTTGTGGGAAAGTCTATATGACATGTACATCAATCGCCTGCCACACACACACACACATGTACACACAAATGCACTCTTGACTAAGACCTAATTCCCCTTGTGATGTTTTCTGTAATCTGTCTTTTGAATTCACCATTGTATCCCCACACCTAAATAAATAAATAATAAATAATGAAACCAACTTTAAGTTTTTACTCTAAACCAAACTGTTCTGATTTTAGACTGTTTTTAAAGTTTAAAAAATCGCTGCTGATGGGATTTTAGTCTCTGCAATTGGTGCATCATAAGTCTTGTGTTCAAGTTATATAAGCGAGAGGAATAATCTAGGCTAAATGGTGAAGACGTGTGGGTAGAATCACGTAAGATGATTTGGCTTTGGATCTCTCAGGGGCATTACACATGTCACGGTCCTGAGAGCTTAAAAAAACATCTAAATTGCTTTTGCAGACATGACTCAGGAATTAGAGAATGAATACTTACCCTAACACCCAAGAGTACAGAAACAAATGTGGATTGAATTAATGAATGTATGAAAAAAATAAAATGCTAATCGACCTTATTGTGCTTGCGCGCCGCTTAAGTGATGCAGTCCATCCTTCATCCTCTCATATAATATTTAATCTCAACCACTATGTCAGCATGATTACTGAAACACAGGCAGTTTGGCTTGGACAGTGAGTTTTAAATCAAATCCCTCTTTATTCAACATCTTTCAATACATCTATCTATCCACGTGGAATCTATAGCTGGTTTCCAAAACCTAGTGAACTACATTTTTAAGAGAAAATGAATACTTTTACTCTGATACAGTACTCTTATACATATCTCCAGACACTTTTGTTACCTGTGTGACTGAACAAGGCAAAAAATAAATGGTTTGGTGATAATGATAACTGATTCGCGAAACAAAATAGTAATTTGAGTTAAATATTTTGATTAATTTGATTCTTCTGAATCTGTCAATTTGGTTTGAAAACCGATGTGAATGATTCATTTCACTAATCATTTCACAAATCATTTCACAAATCTTAATCAAAACCATAAGGGGAAGCCTGGACAAAGCTTGGGTATGCCATTTAAGCCAAGCGCACATTACACGACATGCAGTCGGTGCCCTGCGCATACTTAATGACTCAATCTTTTGTTTTCGGTCATGTTTTTGCGTACACTACATGACTGGGTGCAGTAGCGGTTCTAGCTTGTATTTTGGCCTACACGCCCCCAAAGTTGTTGACTGGGGGGGTGGGTGGTCTGTGTGGGTGCCTCATGCACCCCCCACAAGATGCCACCTTGAGTAACTGCCTAAATCCGCCACTGATTGGGTGTATCAACTACACGACCATTCATCCCCAACTGAAGCCGTGACTAGCTAGTTGACTTCTCCAACGATGCATCATACTATGGTGGTTCAGCAGTGAGTTACGTAGTTTTACGGGAAAACTTTGTTACGTAGTTTTTCTCTTTGAAGGGACAGTCTCTGATTTAATGTCTTCAGCAGCTTTCGCACATTAAACAGCTTTCTGGAGTACTTGTAATTGAGCTATTATGATTTAATATCCGTAGAAGTTATTACTCCACCCCCTGTGTAACATCATTAACGACAGCTCTATATTATTGAACCAACATGGTTCGAACGATGGATGTGCAACCTAGTTACTACGATTTCGGGAAACAGTCATGACTAGCTAGTTGACTTCTCCAACAATGCATCGTACTATGGTGGTTCAGCGGTGAGTTACGTAGTTCTACGGGAAAACTTTGTTACGTAGTTTTTCTCTTTGAAGGGAAAGTCTCTGATTTCATTTACATTTACATTACATTTATTCATTTGGCAGACGCTTTTATCCAAAGTGACTTACAAAAGAGGAAAACAAAAGCGAATCATCTTGAGACAGTGGTATGAAAAGTGCCATACTACAAAGTTTCACTAGCATCAGAATAGTTTTCAAGTTGTATTCAAATGCAACAAGAATTTTTTATTTATTTATTTATATATATACATTTTGTGACTGGTTAAGTGCTCATGGAAAAGATGTGTTTTTAGTCATTTTTTGAAGACAGAAAGTGAGTCAGCTTTACGGATGGTGTTGGGAAGGTCGTTCCACCATCGTGGTATGATGAAGCCGAAAGTCTGGGAAGTGTTTTGTTGCCTGTTTGTGTTGGTACAACAAGGCGACGTTCCTTAGCGGACCGCAGACTTCTATTGGGCGCGAAGCTCTGCAGAAATGATTTTAGGTATGCTGGAGCAGACCCAGTGACTGTTCTGTATGCCAGCATCAGAGCCTTGAACTTGATACGTGCATCAACCGGCAGCCAGTGGAGAGAGACAAGGAGTGGTGTAACATGCGCTCTCTTTGGTTCATTAAAGACCAGACATGCTGCTGCATTCTGGATCATTTGCAGGGGTCTAATTGCACATGCAGGGAGGCCTGCAATGAGAGCGTTACAGTAGTCCAGTCTAGATATGACAAGTGACTGAACAAGCAGTTGTGTGGCATGTTCAGAGAGGAAGGGTCTTATCTTCCTGATATTGTAGAGTGTAAATCTACATGATCTTGTGGTCTTTGAGATGTGGTCTGTGAAACTGAGTCTGTTGTTGATGGTTACCCCTAGATTTCTGACTGTTTTGGAAGGCGTTACTGTAGTTGCACCCAGTTGCACAGTGATGTTGTGTTCAACAGCAGGGTTGGCTGGAAAGACAAGGAGTTCAGTCATGATGGCATACATCAATCATATATTATGTCAGTGCATAACTGCACGATAATAAAGCACAAAGAGTAAAAGGAAATAAAGTGCTAAAAACCAGTGCACTGTTTCTCTGAATTTCACTTTCATTTAATCTAAGCACAAACATGAAGTTTAAAGCAGAATTCTGAATTATGTTTGTGCTTCTCATCTGTGTCATTGCATGTTGACATCAGGCATACTGAAGAAGATCCGTGAAGTTCATGTGCATGTACCGTATATGTATTGGCTTTTTTTAATTTTCAGATCAGGCGGTTATTTCCTTTTACAAACGTATATAATGCAAATGCTAAGGATCAAACGGATCGACCAAAATGCATCTTAAAGATATGATCCTGAAATTCATTCACAAAATCACGCACATAGCAATGGGAGAGTTTATTCATGATTGCATGTCAACAAACAACATGAAAGATGGGCTCGTGCCACTGATACAAATTGCACTGATTTGCACAGAATAGGAAAAAATCAGCTGAACATAATGAAGAGACGTGGGGCGTAGGGAGACGTGGGTGATGTTTCTATTTTATTATTATTTGTTTCCTGCTTCTTAAGGCATTGCTCTCCTCTTGCTCTTTCTCTATATTTAATTGGCTTTCCCTTATTTTCGGTCTCTCGCTCGTCGGGACAGTGCGCACACCTGGCAACTCGTCAGGTCACAGATATGCACGCACTACACGACCATTGGCCGTGCGATCTGAGATTTCTTGTCGCAAACTATTTGCCGACTCAAAACATCAAGGGAGACGAGCTGGAGTAGTGTAGTGTGTGCTAGGCTTTACTTTTACTTTTGAAACTTAAGTACATTTATTATCAGTTACTTTAATTCTTTTACTTGAAAAACTTTTAATTGAGTCAATTTCCATTAAAATATCTTTACTTTTACTCAGGTGTGTTCAACACTACACTCGACTCGCAGATGATTTCAGTAGAGTTAGAGTTAGATGTTAGCATGATGCTAAGCTAACAACACAATACTCTATCAAGCATAAAAATACATAGCTCTTGTCAAATATTAAGTAAAATAACCCTTTTTAACCTACACAAAACTATTTTTATCTATACGTTTCAGTTTTTAATGAAATATAAGTATTTTTGTATAAGTATAATCAACATTTATTTTGCTAACCATGAAAATATTCTTTTCACTGAGTTTGTTGCAATACGATCTGGGATCGTACATGCAATGGTGTTTTCGAATTTGGCCAAAATTAAGTATTTTAGGAGGTTGCATTATTAAGGTGCCTTCTTGTTAGAACAATCATCACATTGGGTGTGCTCTTATAGGTGGCTTTTATAGGCAGCTCACTAGGTTTTGGAACAGAGATATGTGTGTGCAGGTGTGTTAGAGGGTGTGTGTGTGCAAGTTTGACTCCAGTCATGGTCATGGATACAGTATTTCTCTATGTCTGGATTCAAAGTTATGGCAGAATGCCATATGACCATCCTCTAATGTTTCGAATGTGTGTGCGTGTACTACTCAAGGTCCATAATTATACTCCATTCCCCTTAAACTTTTCCACAGATGAACTATCAGCATTCCTCCAGTCCCAGTGTCTGGTGATTTATTGGGCATTGCTGTTAGGGTGTGTGGCAAATGGGAGTGATGTAATCATAATGGGATAGTATACAGTATATGTTACAGAGCTACACACACACACACACACACACATGCACTTGACAGTGACTGTGCATGTCATGACATGCGGACACTTTTGTAGCATTTTCTTCCCTCTGAAGTAGACATAAAATGTTCATTAAGGTTTCGTAATTTAGTTTTACATCACCATTTTCCACCCTTTATCTGGTCTATAGGATTAAACAGGCTTTTGCTACTGTACCTTTAAGACTACGTTTAATACTGGCTAACCTTTGTGTACTTGAGTAGTTCACACTGTCGTTAATCAGGGCGGGCAAATTCGTTTTCTTTTTTTTTTTTTTTTTACGTTTTCCCAACATTAGCGTTTTCCAAAGTATGCGGTAATCGAGAGTTTTTCCTAAATGCTCCGTTTTCAGTGATGGAAAATGCCATTCTAGTGTGGATGAGAGTCGTAAACGTTGCAAAATGAATGCGTTTTTTCAAATGCGTTCCGAGACTAAACATGGGTTTTAAGACACTAATGTGCTTATGTCTGTGATATAAATACCATGACACTTTTTGAACAATATCTTAAAACTTTGCAAAGTGATAGTTGCTGAATATCTATATTAGTGATGACCGATATGGGATTTTTAAGGACCGATGATGAGCATGGTGGTTGATGGCTAATATTATTCCGATATATACGTAATCTGATTTAATGAAAACAAATTAAATGCAAATAAAATTGCTGAAATCAAATGAGCACTTATTTTACATAGTGGCCTTTTTACTTAAAAAAATAAATAAATAAATAAAAAATACCATTAAAATAGGCAATGTATAACTGAGCTACAGTGGATTTTTGCATAGTTGAGCTACAGTCTACATCTGTCTGTCCAAGTACAGTATAAATGACACAGTGTACATGCTTAATCAAATATTTGAAGGTAGGACATTAGCTGAGCAAGTGGCGTAGACATTTTCCAATTGACCTTTTGCGTAAAGCCTGCTTCTTCTTGATTTTTGGCGACTTTTCTGCCCTTTTCTCCCCAATTTGGAATGCCCAATTCCCAATGCGCTCTAAGTCCTTGTGGTGGCGTAGTGACTCGCCTCAATCCGGATGGCGGAGGATGAATCTCAGTTGCCTCCGCATCTGAGACCGTCAATCTGCGCATCTTATCATGTGACTTGTTGAGCATGTTACTGCGGAGACCTAGCGCGTGTGGAGGCTTCACGCTATTCTCCGCGGCATCCACGCACAACTCACCACGTGCCACACCGAGAGCGAGAACCACATTATAGTGACCACGAGGAGGTTACCCCATGTGACTCTACCCACCCTGCTTTTTGGCGTCTTTTAAAAAAAGCTTGCCATTCCTTGTTTTTCGTCTGTTTGTGCATAAAAAAATGTTTCGTTGCTTCAGCTGCAACAACATGTACGCTGTCTTCTTATTCGTCAAAAAATAATTTATGTTCCCAACATTTTTCGTGATACCTCTACCTTGTTCATGTTGCATTCGACTTCTGGGTTAAGTAAAGGCCAATTGTGGTCCGATTAATGTGTACATGCCGGACGAAGCCGAGCTATGATCACATTATCTAGGTCTGTTAGTCAAACTTTGCAAAAATCGGACTTTACAATTTCAGTTGGACAATAGCGTATATACAAAAGACTACCATAATTGTTTAAATCCAATTGAAATGTAACTTTTGAAGCGCATGTAAACATACTATATATATGTCATTTATTTCATAAGAGCAAGAAGAATCCTGTTTTCATGACATGCTCCTTGTAATGAATTAATGATAATTGTGATATGCATGTTTAGACTACGTCCACATTAATCTGGATAAATTTGAAAATGTCGTTTTCGTTTTCAAAATGCTTTCTGTCCACACTGCTGTTTTCAAATCTTTTCCAAAAGTTACTCGTCCACACTGAAACGTCTGAAAAAATGTCTAAATCACCCTACAACGCATACGAAAAAATGTAAGACGCATGGCTATGCGTCATTTCCATGTATGATATGAAACTCAATTGTCCTCATGTTCTGCCACTGGACATCAGTTCTGAGTAAACTTCCGTCGCCTTTGAAGGAATGCGGTGTGAAGGTTGTACAAAGTAACATTTATGTTTAACAATGCTATCAAAGTGTATAGCATGCACAACAACATCGCTCCAAGGTGGGCTACCATCTTTATTTTTTGGGGTTAATTGGATCACATGACATCAAATAAGTCATTGTTGTTTAATATCTCCGAGTTCCCTGTTCACACTACAACACAAAGACAGTGTTTTCAAATTGATCCACTTGAGAGAGCATTTTCGAAAAGCTCAGTTTTCGCTGGACAAAAATGGCATCTCAGTGTGGACAGAAACCCTTACAAATATCGAGAGTTCATGGCAAAATTTGGTGCAAACTTGCCGCAAATTCGCCACTGATCATTTTCCCATGCAAATGAACTTTGCAGCAAATTGTCCATTGCCGCCAAAGGTTTGCTGCAGGTTCACCACTAATGGTGAAGAGCTGCAAACATTTGCGGCGAATCACAAGCTCATTTGTTTGTGAAAATGATGAGTGGCAAGTTTGTGGCTAGTTTGCCAGAACTATAGATTTTTTGTAATTAATGCTTTTTCAAATGAATACGTATTAGTGTGGACGTGGCCTGGGAGAAAAATGACATCTCCTGACTGCTACATAGGGCAATGCACTGTAAATAACTACTGATTCATGAGGAATCCTGTTTGTGTGTGTGAGTGTGTTTGTGCTTTTCACTTGGTTTGTCACTTATGGCAATATGTTGTGTTTATATTTGTTTTCTCACAGTGTGCCTGCTACATGACACTGACCACATCTCTCTCTCTTTCTCACACACACACAAGCGGTGACCTGATTATGAGTAATGCAGCTTAATAAAGGACGGGGGAAAAAAATAAACACAAAGGATGAGCAAATTACTCCACACATGCTCTCTCATAATGTGTTCACTACAGCTTTGTAAACATTGATGTACAGGTGTCTGTTATTGTACTCAATGGGTCGGCTAGACATGCAAATGTGCTACTGTTAAAACAGTTACAAGAGCTCTTTCCTTTCCCAGACAGGTGTGTGTTTGAGCATTTTTCTCTCTCTCTCTTTCCATCAGGGGGACCCTCTTCCTCTATCTCTGGTGGATTTGGTAATGAACAGCCCAATCTCATCCGTAGATGATCTGAAGAGACTTCTGGACGTAGAATCCGTAGGTAAAGCTGATCCCATGCTAAAACACACACAACATACCTAATACAGTGTACAACACACAATCCACACCACAATGTCCATGTGGTGTCTTGGCATACTCATACAGTATATTATTATTATTATACACAAAACACAATGGGTGTTACTTTAAAACTTAGAAGGTGGACTTTACAATGCATATACTGAAGACAATATGACCAACCCGCAGCAAGTGCATTTTAAATGACAGACAAATTAGAAGTGTTTAGCTGTCAACTTATGAAATATAATTACTGTACACCATATATGTCAATCATACTGTCAAAACATCATACAAATTGGCTTGTCATATGTCGTTGAAAATGTCTAAACAAGTACAATAAAACGCACTCACACACACACCAAAGTATAGCGAGTAAAAACTGTGTATTTGTATATGAGAACAGAATTGATTAAAAGTTTTTGTTTTTTAAATGTGGCTTATTTGTCTGGTTTTCGCATGTAACAGTATATGAAAACACACACTTAGAATAGATGCTCCAGATTAAAACAAGCCCAAATACAGTGTGATACGACACATAGATTTGATATTATTTATTCACTCTTCACTGACACTTTTTGTCGACTTGGTAGTAAGTACACTTTGTGAGGGCTAAAATTGTTTGAGTAGGAAATTATTTCACAACTGTGTCGTAATTTTTGAAAAATGTATAGAAATCATTTTGACACAATAAATAATAGTTTTTTTTTAAATAGTTTGATTACATTGTTTAAAAAATTATAATAATTTGTATTTTTATAATGTATTTTCATAGTTTAATATTGAATGCCTGGGTCTGGGACAAGGCTAAAACACTAAAATTATAGATAAACAGCATTTGAAAAGTACCAAAAATAAATGGTGAAGACCTGGTAAAAAGTTTATAAGTCAGTTTTTATGTGACCTTCAATTAAAGGTGCACTCTGTAATTTTTTCCTCATTAAAAAAGTTGGACTCTTTAAGAAATAAATTGTTCATTTTGAAATGCACGTATAAAATAATTTCTACTTATATGAGATGAAGACCTCAGTCATATCAGTAACTTTATAAAAGCTGTTTTATTCTACATGGAGCGGGTCCCCTCATGGGGGCAGCCATGTTTGGATCACATGGCCAGCCAAATACTACGCGCTTAATCTCAGTAACTGCCCTGTTATTGGACACTTTCACTCATGGATTAAATGAATCATGGCTGACTGTGAATAGTGAATTACTACAATGGCACTGAGAAATGAAAACTTGTGTTTAAATTATGCTGCATCCACACCACTAGGTGTCAGTGTAAGTCCAAAACGACATACATAAAACATTACTTGTGCACCTTTAACAAAAAGAAAAATGTTGAAATCTGTTTGTTTTGATTAAAATCAACACCTGGGACATGAAGAAACATCCAAATATTGGCATAATATTGGGCATCGTCCGCCCTACTCCCTAGTTATCATCAGCCATTGAAGTCCTACATAGGTCAAGCACTACTCCAAACCAGTAAAAGTCCCGTTCTCTGTGGAATGTGTGTGTGTTTTCTGGGGTGTGTGGGAGTGGGAAGGTGAGGCAGGAAAGAGTGAGGGGTCTGGAATGCAGTGTGTGTGTGTGTGTGTGTGTGTGTGTACATGTGTGTATGGATGTATGTGGATAATGGGAATATTTACATGAAAGAGCCATGTATAGCCACACACAGGCATAATAGCAGTGACCTTGAGCCCAGTCCAACTCTCAGTTTACAGAAGGGACACAAACAAAAGGCTACGCTACTGTTCCCCATACCAGAATCCTGTATGTGTGGCCTCCTCTACAATAGTGAACATTTTAGTCATGTTTAATAATGTTCTGAGCCTTATTTGGAAGACTATTATACCCATACACACACACAGACATGATAAGACTTTACAGTACAAGAACATCCCTTAAGGAGACTGTAGATTCACAGGTCCTGACCAGCTCATTCAAAAATGTCAAAGATGCAAGAAGACCACATTTACATGAGATTTGAAATCATCAGGTTATTCACTGCTTTTGACAGCAAAATGTAAACAGCCACTTGCACACATTGGATAAGCCGGCAAAAAGTAACTGTGTTTACATGCAAGGTGAAATAGAGGTAATGGGCAAAAATATACGTGTTCAGATGTTATTTTTTTTTACCTTACCCCAATAAAGGAATGCCATTTACATTTACAGTAAATGACCTTACATGTGCACATAAATGCGCTCATTTTTCGAAAGTCATACGGTTTGCAAGCCTTGAAGTGAATTGGGGAGACCAGCATCCAAAACTCGAAAGCATGTGCCATGTACTGAAATTGGATTGACATCCTGACAGAACCCACCTATAGAAATGCCTGGTGAATAATGTTGAGTCTTTTTTTAATTCAATTATTTTGTCTGTCTTTTTCAGAGGAACATGATGAAAAGCCAGAGAATGAAATTCTCACAAACGGAACACACAAACGTCTTCCCAGAAGCCTTAGTAAGTCTGTGTCCATTCCCTCCCTTCCTCTCTTTGTGTCTCTTTTCCACACTCCCATCTCTTTATCTTTGTCCATTAGCAGAATCTGAATTTATTTCTTCTCTATGGTTATTATTTTGAGACTGTTGCATCTTCATCCACAATGGTGTTGTGACTTTGTTGTGTGTTTGTTTGAGTGTGTGAGATTGTCTCTTTGAGCGATTCTGTCTCTGCGGCAGAGTCCGGTCCCGCCACATGTCCTTAAGTCACCCTCACAAGTACCGACAATTTAAAGCTCAGTTTTACCACCCTCGCATTTTTCACACATGTGTTCGAACCCTTACACCTTTTTTCTTTCTCTGAGAGCTCACTTTCAGGTTAGTGTATCTCAGCTCTGCGAATAGTACACACACACTTTGACAGCACTGAATTATTGTGTGCGTCTGTAGTCTTTTTAGTCTGGTTTGTCTCATTTTTATCCAGAGAATACAGTTTGGCATCTACCATGTGGGCGTATAATAAATACACATCTGGGAAGTGTGTGTGTGTTTTATAAGGTGCTGAAGAAAATATGTTGTGTGTGTCAGCAAGGTGAAGTATTTTATGCGCCACTAGCACCAACAAAGAAATTGAAAAAATAATGAGTGTTTTCCAGCAGGTTTTGATAACATGAGGGTGTAAAATTATAACAGAATTTAAATTTTTAGGTAAACTATTCATTTAACCTATAATTACACACTTCACCTTTAACCCCCCCTCTTTTTCCCCTATCAGGTGTTCAGGTGGCCCAGCAGGCGATGTGTAAGGTGAGGACAGAAGTTATGGAGGTGACGCGTGCGATGTTGGACAGACGGAATGCTAACTTCATGTTATGGCCTCCATGTGTAGAAGTCCAGCGTTGTTCGGGTTGTTGCAACACACGCTTGCAACAGTGTGTGCCAGTCATCATAAAAACACGACATTTACAGGTACTCATACGCATATGCACAACAATTACATTTGCAATGAATTCTTAGCTCTGTTTCAAAACCTAGTGAGCTGCCTAAGTAGACAGCATTTTAAAGTAACACAGATGCGCTCCTTACACAAAGGCTGTTTCAAAAGGTTGGCAGCGCAATGTTGTATTTATGTACATTAAGCTGCCTCATCAAGTTTTTGCCACAATCTTAGGCATCATTGCACGTATGCTTCAGAGAGAAGCTAATCGCAGAATGTATTTCGACAAACTGTGGAAAAATCTATTCATCATGCTATTCCAGTGAAATGTTGCTTAACATAGTTCATTCTAATTAAAAATTGGCTATTTTGTCCAATATTTGTGTGTGCTATGTATTTTAGTGCTTATTAGAGTATTGGGTTGTTAGCTTAACAAGATGCGTACATCAAACTCTCAAGATAGTGGATGAAGTCAAGCGAAATAATGACAGTAAACATGTTGAAAAGTATTGCTAAAATAGTTCAATCTATTTAAAAAATGACTACTACACAAAATATTTGTGTGTTCTATGTATTTATGTGCTTATTTGAGTATTTCTAGCTTAGTATTGTTAGCTTAGCAACATGCTAATAACAAATTCTCAAGATGACCCTTACAAAAATCAAGAGTTCTGGCAATCTTGCTGCAAATTCGCCACTCATTATTTTCACAGGCAAATGAGCTTTGCGGAAAACTCTTTATTGTTGCCAAAGGTTTGCTGCAGGTTCACCACTACTGGTGAAGAGCTGCAAACTTCTGGCAAAATTTGCAGTGAATCGCAAGCTCATTTGCATGTGAAAATAATGGATGGGAAATTTGGAGTCAAGTGAAATGTTGACTCTAAGTAAACTGAAAAGCATTGCTACACATAGTTCACATTTTTTTTTTTTTTAAATGGACTACTTTACAAACTGTGTGTGCTATGTATTTTGTGCTTATTGAAGTATTGCATCATAGTTAGCTTAGCAACATGCTAACAACAAACTCGGATTCAAATTTGAGCAACATCTCTAATGTGCTGCATGGGCGGAGCACTTTTTGTGTGGCACACAGAGATGCTACCTATGAAGAATGTTCTTCTGTGGTTCCATGACTATTGGGATGCTACCTATGGGTAGATAAAAGACAGAAAGGCAGCTCACTAGGTTTTGTAACAAAACTCTTGTGTTCAGATATCAAATATTAAGCATTATTGGTCTTTGTTTTGTTCAGATGACGAAAATCCAGTATATCAACCAAAAACCATTCTATGAGAAGGTCATCATTCCCGTGGAAGACCATGTGACTTGTACGTGTCAATCACTTGTTTCTGCAAACTCCAAACGTCTCCAGACCACACCCCTTCCCCCACCCCGGCTCCACCCTAAAGTAACGCCACCAAAGACCCAATCAAAAGAGGAGCTACATCGCCGTGATGAACTCAAACACAATCAGAGGTTCCACCTTGAGGACAGAGAAACTCAGGAAGTGCAATGGCAGACCAAATTCACACTTGCGCACACACAGGGCTACCGACAAACATACCAACATACACTCACACACACACCCACAGCGGCAGTTTTTGTAAGAAGAGGAGATGTTCCTACTCGACAAACCACATTAGGAGCTCCACAAATGATGAGTGACACAACAGAAACTGAAGTCGAACAACGTCATTTAAAATCTGAACATCATACACTTCTTGGCAGTGGCGATGACACGATGAAAAAAACGGCAACTGTGGAACAGCATTATGACCAACATCAACAAGAGAATCAACATCCGAAACATAACCACACTACACCACAGCAACCAAAATCCAATCCCTCTCACGATTCCGTCCAATCAGAGCACAGAATGCCACACAGTAGCCAATTAGACAGTCTTAGTCACACTTACAGCCACATAGAGGTGATCGGCCAATCCAGTGGCTTATCAGAAGTACTAAGTCATCATGCTGACCAATCAGAAGTCCGAAAACATCACCAATCAGAAGTGAGTTATCATTATCAAGGCCAGCAAGGGCAGGAAATGGAACGGCAACAAGAAGAAACGCAACATCACCTTCGTCACCAACATCACCAACATCATCATCTTCATCATACAACGCAAGCGTTAAGCCATCAACAAACCATCACACAACAAACAGGTAGGAGGTCTGTAGTCTTGCATAGGTCTGATCTACATTACAGCTTATTCTGGCCAAGAACCGCCCACCTAGCCTGGCCAACATGTAAAATGAATAACTATAGTTGTGCCATTTTGGGCAGAGTTTCCTGAAATAAATTATACCACAATATAATAGATCAAAATTAAACAGACTGTGGGCAGTCCGTGGGTCTTTGGAGGCTGAGACTAGAAGGCCTGTGGCTAGATTGTCTGATGAGTGATTGAGGCATACACATTGTATTGTAATTAGTAATGTATGCATCCTGTTATTCTTTCCAGCACTTTAACATCAGAGGTAGCATATAAAGTCATGGGGTCAACAAAGTTATTGATGCTGAGTTGTGATGGTTGCCTTGAGATTAATACTTTCCACACCGATTCAAACACCCTCCTAACCATATTCCTATTGTCTTCTGTTTTCTTCATTATCCCATAGTGACAAAAGCCCCTCAGACCACGCCCTCTGCCCCAAAGACTCCTCCCCCTCTCCAGCCCCCACGGAAGCGGCGACGGAAACATCGGAAGAGGATCAGCAAGGCCTCTATGAGAGCTATGATAATGTAATGCCAATATGATAATATGATTAAAGAAACAACATAAAAAGCACTGGATTATACAGTAGCTGTAGTATGTAACATTTTCAACACTAGAGGCACCAAACAGAATTGCAAATATAAAGAAGTTTCATTCAAGTTTACATTCGCCACAAACAGGTAGTTCTGCTCCAAACCCATGCCATTGGTTGCGCCGCATACACAAACACAATTCTGTTCGGTGCCATTAGTGGCAAAAACACACTACAGCTTTAACCAAAAGATTTTATTTCACAGTGAAATCTGATCAAAGATCTAATCAGATTTGGTTCCCTGTTCTCTAATAGGGTAATGTCCTGAAGAAGACCAAGATGTTGAACTGCTGCCAAAGTCCCAGTAGAAACCACAAACCTGCAAGTCAAGGTGGAGACACACAGGATATAGCAGAGACACACTGGAAATATCTTTTTATAATAACTGGAAATGTCTATGATCTTTGCCAAATAAGCTCCTATGAAATATGTTTCTCATTAGCCATTGCCGTTGTTGGAGGCCACCAGTTCTGCGGTCTTTGCACTATGGGAGCTGGCCGTACTCAGGACATCCTGTGAAAATTGACTTAAAAGGGATTCAATAAGGACATAAACAAAGCCTGCCAAATAGTCAGACTGTATTTAAAACATAACAAAATTACAGTCTGCCAAATATACACCATTAAACATACAACTGCCAAATGCTGTGCAATATTGACTTGAATTACTGGTTGGCCAAGAACATGGCTCCAATCAGTGATTGGCTACTTTAGGACCTAAACTGGTCCTGATTCGTCAAAGTAGCCTTCAAACTGCCAATGACTGATGAAGACCCAATAAGAGTCAGGGATGGAAAGGAACTCTTGACTGTTACCCACTGGAGAAACTACAGGAATAGCAACTGGAAGTTGCAAACTAGAAGTTAAAACTGGAATATGTAACTGAAAGTTCTAAGGACATGGAATTTGGACTCTCAAAGAGAAAAGCAACTGGAGATATGAAGCCCAGGACTTCCAGAGAGTATAAAATACAAATCATAACTATTGCTAATTTATCTCAAATGGTATAATCTGTACATTTTCAAGTTACTTAAACACTCCAAGCTTATTAGAGATCAAGATATCAGCTGGCTAGATATGGAGCTTGGAAAATTGTGGAGTATACGCACTTACAAAACAGTACCATGGTATTGTCCTGAATCTTTGGACATGGTACCTTGATCTTTTGACATAGCTTCGAGTTGAAGTAGCTTGGATTACCATGTATATGAATATGGTAATCCATCTGATACCATCACTATACCATGGTACCGCCATGCAATGAATACTTTTTGTAAGTATCACGCACAATATTGAAGTTGTGCAAAAACACTGGAATATCATACACTGGAGGTTATGGAAAGCTCTAAACCGTTATGTTTGTAGATGCAGTAAACATAACATGATAATGCATGGTCAAGTAGGACCTAATTCAATATTAGAATGAAAAATAAGAACATTGTGTT
This sequence comes from Myxocyprinus asiaticus, assembly GCF_019703515.2. Lineage (NCBI taxonomy): Eukaryota > Metazoa > Chordata > Actinopteri > Cypriniformes > Catostomidae > Myxocyprinus > Myxocyprinus asiaticus. The sequence goes on along the minus strand of NC_059392.1, from coordinate 25,596,433 downwards.
TAGCCGTAATGATTAGAGTGAAATACTCCCATCCTGTAGGGGGTAATTTTACCAATGCCTGCTGTTCCCAAACTCAATCTATCTGTCATTCAACTGCTTCTGGAAACTTGTAAAGCTATAAAATAACTGTTTGTAAATTATGCTTTTCTGGCTTTTTTGTAACTTATTTATAAAAGGTAGATGCACTACCCATCTGCTTCCAAGAGTAATTAATTGTTATTTGTTATAATGAGAATTATTGTTCATGTTATAATGCTATTTTAATATAAATAACAAAAATTAAATTTATCATTGGTTTGCTTGTTCTTTTTTCTAGCATTCTGGCATTTTCAGGGATTCAGAAATGTAATTAAAAATTTTACCCGCATTCCCAACTGGCAGCATTTTCCGTTGGAATTGACAATGTCTATTCGCAACACTATGCAGTGGAAGCTTCGAAGGTTTACTGGCTGTAGGGGTCGGAAATAATAGTCAGCGAACTGCCAATGTGTGGTCCGGTTGAACATGCTTAACATGTGTCTTTGCATTACAAACAGTTGCGCCGCCATGACAGTAGTTGACTTAAAAGAAAAGCTAACCATAGAAATGGACAGTTCACACTAATATCCGCTAAATCGCCCTTGTGGAGTGCTTGCATTGTTTTATGAACTGGTGTCTGACACATTTTGGAACGCAACAATGCACAAATTCGAGATTGCGTAGCTAGAAGCATCTATGATCATACTTGCGAAGAGTGTGTTTTGGTTTTTACTGTTGCACAATGGCTGATGCTCACACATTTCTATCTGAGGTTATTCAACGCAAACAGTATTTGAAGCAAAGTGTGAGAAAAAAAAACTTTTTTAGAGTTTCAGAAACGTAATTTAATTTTTTATCCAAGCTCCATACTGGCAGCGTTTTCCATTAAAAATGTATTACGTCTATGTGCAACTCCACGCAAACAGTGTTTGGAGCAAAGTGCTGATCAGTTAGACCCTACGAAAATTTTGTGCATGATTGTCTGGCTGAATTGAATGTGAAAATGGTTAAACGTATGATTTACACTAAACTTCTTTCTGCTTGTTTCATGAATAAGGCTCAATGATTGCCATTTTATGTAAAAAGTGATAAAGCAAAACTGTATTATGCTAGCAAGCGATTTTAGCTGATCAAGCTAAAATCAGCTTTTAGAATGTTTTCAAGCCCTGCAGCTTTAAAGTCGACAAGAAACATTTGCAACCCAGTAACGCGACGTATTTCCGAGAGCAACCAGACTGATCGCACTGTGAATTCGGCAACAGTAGGTCAAATGTTTGGCTGCTGAAATCAGCCTATGCTTACCGAAATTTGAAACACTGGGCCCCAGTGGCCGAAACTGGAAGTGTTGTTGAACGTATGGGCACTTGTGTGCTCCAGTTTCTGGGTGAAATGTCCACAGAATGGCACCGAAAGCGAGTTGTATTTTTAGTTGTAAATGATGTAATACAGTCAATGGGAAATAACATTTTATTACTTATACACCCTAACCCAAACCCCAACCCTAAACCTAACCGACAGTGGAGTAAAAATAGAATTTTATAGCAAAAATGCAACCTCGGAAATTCACTCTTTTTGTGAACGCAATTACTTCATGGTTTCAATGGAACCAGAACCCATTTCTCAGAGATTGCTTACACACATGCTACATGAACTTTCATGTACCCTGATGTGGTTGAAGGGGAGGTTTTGAGAAAGTTAGAGGGACTGGTAATGTCACTCAAAAAATAAAGTTGATTTTTTGATTTCATGATTACTTTAAAGGGACAGTTCACCCCCAAAAATGTTTGGAACAGCAAGAGGGTGAGTAAGTGATGTCTGAATTTTCATATTGGTGTGAACTATTCCTTTAAAATCTACGTTCATATCTATCTATGTTTCATTCTACGTTCATGTGTGTGCGTCTGTACAGGATAGTCTTTCTGTCCGTGTAGCGTGTGGTGGTCACATTACAGTTGTGATTTGTGTGTGAGAGGGTGACAGGTCGCAGTGATTATACAGTCGTCATAGCAGCACAGATGGACGTGTACGCAGAGGGAGATCAGGTGGTGTAACAGATACGGGAGGGCAGGCCGGGAGGAGATGAACTGATAAATGTTATGCAGATAAAGCAAATGGACAAGAGGGCGAAAGGCAGAGAGAATGAATGAGAGAGGACATGGGCAGACGAGGGGGTGGCTGTAGATCTAACAGCAAAGTGAGAGGAGAGCTACAGGAAGAGAAGAGAGATGAGTGCGGGTGAAGAATTACAACCACAGAGGAGTGAATGAGAGTTTGAGAGAGGGCAGACGGGGAGAGAGGGATTGAGAGAGACAGAAATGTAGGGAGTGACACTGTGTAAGTGATTTTTAAGTGGTAAATCATTGTGAACAGTATCTCTACTCTTAACAGCTCAGTAACCTCATAGTGGGAGGTGTGTATGTGTGGGGCCCCAGTGTAGAAGCTGCCTCTTCAAGTAGGGGTCCAAGTTGAGTTTCTAGACCAGGCAGTAATCTGTGGGCACAGGTTAAAGGAATAGTTCACCCCAAAATGAAATAGAACCTCATAGGTGACTAATATCTACATATCTACATACACTGGGTGAAGTAAATATAGCAGAAAAGATTAAGTAAATTCTACATATGTACTCAATTCAAGCATGTAAACATGAATGCTTCAGCTTATAAGTAAATATTATTTACTACATGCGTCATCATGTATCAATCCTAAAGTAGAAAACCTTGTCATATTACTTGGCTAATTTGTGTATATTTCACTAGCAAATAAAATAAGTAAATTTTACTTCACTTTTCAAAGCTAGTGTTCCCAGCATTCACTGGGCTTGAATAATTAATGAGCTTTTTATTGTTGATTTAGTTTTTATGTTTGGTAACTTCTTGTTTTCTACTCAAAATGAACCGTTCATGATCTGCTGATTGTTACCGTCATCGTGTTTTGTGTACCAATATTAAGGTGCACATGTGCAGCTCTGTATCTTGTTTCAATTGCCAGTATTTTAAGGTGATATTGTCTAATAAACTACATAGCATGCAACTGGCTTCCTTGTGGAAAGCTTCTGTTTGTCATGCGCTACATGATTAAACGTATGGAATGTTCTTCTAAAATGTTTTTTAAGAACAATGTACGTACATCAGATTCGTAAGTAAAAGTTACTGTAATAATAAACTTTTAAATATACTCCCATCAGTCAATATTATGTCAAGAAGTTAAGCAGATTTTACTTAATTAAATACCATTTGAAAACTGTGTGCAAAAATTATCAAAATGTAAAAGTAAATCTCACGAGTCATTTAGTTTTTTCAGTGTAGGAAGCAACTCCAGGTGTCAAATAGTGCTCCTTACGTGTAGCGCACGAGAAACTTGAATTTGACATTAGCATGCTGCTAAGCTAACAACACTGTACTGTACTGTACTGTACTGTAGTAAGCATAAAGCATGACAGCACACAAAAATATCTGGTAAAGTAGTCCTAATCAGTGTTGGGAAGTAGTTAAATAGCAATTGCAATGACACTAAAGTAGTGTGTAGCATGACAATAGCTTGGTTATTTTCATAATAGTGTCCCTTTTCCAGTGACAAGCTCCATTTCCAACGGGTAGCACTGTTGCGTCACAAAACGCTGCATTTGTAACGTATTGTGAACACAGAAATGGAACCGAGCGAGTAATCAAACGTGCTCTCCTAAACCGTTCTCTCTCTAATGTAGAGCTGGGAAAACCAAAACATTTCAGTGAATTGGCTCTTTCGGACTGTTCATGTAAATTAAATGGTTTAAATAAACAATTCCCTTATATTTAGCATTGGAAACTAAGATTTATTTTAGTGATTCGGTTCTTTTGTATGGTTTAAATGTAGTTCACATAAAGGATTCACACTTGAACCCCAAGCAGCCTTCTTTATTGAATCAAAATGTTCAGTAAATTGCTGCTGTATCACTATATTTAGATCAATTCAATTTATACAGGACGTTTAGCAATGCCTCTGAAGTTACAGTTAAAGAACTACAGTGTACAATAGAAAGGATTTTTTTTTTTTTTTTTTATGCTTTTAATTCTGTGAAGTTCATTTTATAAACCAGAGCATGAAAAAGTTCAAACTCAGGGCAGGATGACGTCATGGAGCAGTATTTGAGAGAAAATATATCTCCGCCTGTATGTACGTTGTGATGCATCGTGTGGTTTTGGTGCATTAGCGTGACGAGAGATCTCCAACTGACCCCTGGCCCAACCTGCAGCTCACCCTCACTGAACTCACTCGCACCTGGGCTCTACCTGGCTGGATCTCCCCTGCTCCGGTCAAACCTCCATCCATCCACACTGCTCAAACAACCACTGTACACCCTGCGTATTAACACGTGTGTGCACATCTAATATACAGTGCGGCTTTAACCACAGACACATGACTGTGTGTAGTGTTTGTGTGGTTGTATAACAGAGTAAGGGAGTCTCATCAAATTTGATTCACCTGGCTAGGGGTCATTTTACGGTAAGTGTTGCAAACCATGTCTGAGCATTTACACAATTTATAAATAAAAATAAAATATGGAAATATCAGAACAGTGATGGAGATGTTTTTGATTCCTTCTTTTAAAATCAACCTAAAATCTACATTTAATTTCTTAATACACATTGTCCTTAATTCAACATGCACATTATTCCTTTTTTAATTTTTCATAAAAATGTTATAACTGTCTCCCTGAAAGGATCTTCTGTTTCCACTGACATCGCTTTTTGGTAACATATTACATTAATGTTCCCTTTGTAAAAGGTTTATAAAGGGGTTCATTAATAACTAATAAGTCATTTACATATACATTATAAATCATTAATCTGTGGTTATAACAACATGCATAAACGGGTGACTTTAATGCAATACCTGGAAAATACCTAGCATGTTATAAATGCTTAATAACAACTTTAACATTAGTAACCCCTCCTACATTATATTATAGTGAAAATGAAATCCCATTTTTTTTACCATGTTATCAATCCCACCATGTTCTCTCTCATCTCACTATGATATTCTATTTTGCTGCTTGTGACATAAATCATGAATTAGGGCATTAGTGTTTTAGTGATTAATAAATGTATGAACAAGTGTATATATTAAGTATTTATAACGTGGACGTTTTTTTTTTATTTTTTTTTACATGTATTGTGTGAAAGTCGCCCTTTTTATTAATGTTGTTATAACTGCATATTAATTATTTATAATGCATTTGTAAATTACTTATTAGTCATTAACAAATCCTTTATAAAGCCTTAACAAAGGGATAATTAATGTAAAGTATTTTTTTTTGTTTGTTTTTTTTTGCTTTCAGTTTCTTCCTTAATTTTTTTTCTCACTGAAAATATGTCATTACAAAAGTAAATGGGTGTCATTTCATATTGATTAGGCAGTCCAAAAAAATAAAAAAATAATTGTTTAATAATTTTATTATAACAAAGCTATAAATGTCAATAGACCTTAAAAAAACACGTCTGCAGCCACACTTTTGGAGTTCATTGATTTACTTAAACACATAAACAAATTAAAACTTTGGTCCAAAAAAATATATAAATAAATAAATAAATAAATTAGTATTTTCTTTATTGATATGTGCGTATAACAACATGCATAAACGGGTGCATTTGTAAATTACTTAATAGTCATTAACAAATCCTTTATAAAGCTTTAGCAAAGGAATAATTCATGTAAATGTTCCTTTTTTTTGTTTTTTTTTCAATTGCTTCCTTATTTTTATTTTATTTTTTTTCTCTCTAAATATCCAGTTTGCTCAGAAATATGTCACATTACAAAAGTAAATGGGTGTCATTTTATATTGATTAAAAATGGTTTAATAATTTTATTATAACAAACCTACTGATGTCAATAGACCTTAAAAACACATGTCTGCAGCCACACTTTTGGAGTACATTTATTTAACACATTAACAAATAAAAACAAAAGTTTTTTTTTTCATCACCTTCATTATTATTAAATAATATACATACATATTATTATTTAAAACATTTCAAAATAAAAAACAAACATTAATTTATAAATTGTTTATTTAGAAATTATTATTATTATTTATTTTTGAAAAATATACCTAATATTTATGGAAGAATAATGGTAAAATGCTGCCAAATATAGCACCATAAAATCTAACTCAAATATCACGAGTGTTTTAGGCATTTTCTCAGCTGATTTGTAACTGTTAGTATACAGTCACCCTTGTATGAGGTGCTGCTAGACCAACTTATGTGTGTTTTGGCTACGACTGTCAGTGTGCATTATTTATATATGTGTGTTTGTGCTGCAGGAGCATGTAGAGTGCTCTGTGTGTTTTGGCTGGCACTGTTCAATTCAGACAGAGCTGATAATACATGGGTGGAATAAAGCCTAATGACTAAGTGTCATAATCACCATCAGATCGCACTGGGCTGGTAACGCTACACACGGACCTGTGCCAGATTTAGAAGCCTGGTGTAAGGACGCACTCTTAAAGGGACAGATGACCAAAATGTCAGTGTAAGATTTATGGAAAATACATACATATGGGACCCAGATTGAGACCAAGCCATATAATAGCTTTGTGCAACATGATTACACTTGAAGTTGATAAGTTGCTTCGAATGTACCCTGATTTCAATCTGTGGCAGGGAGGAGGGCGGGGCTGGATTGTGATGCTGCACACCCGGCCCCTAATCAGGCTAATCAAGCCCTCGAGAGGGATAAAGGCGTCCGGAGGCGGCAGAGAGAGAGAGAGAGAGAGAGAGAGAGAGAGAGAGAGAGAGAGAGTTACAGGCAGCTGCCCTGCATGTGTTTATGTTTGTGTCTTTTTGTTTTATCAAAAGATTATTTATATTGTCAAGCCATTTCTCGCCTCCTCCTTTCCCCTTTTACCTTGCTACACAATCCCATCCAGCTGAATTATTGTCAAGCGCCATCCTCCCATCAGACATTTTTGCATCAATTCAAACATGATCATCTTTTCCTCTGGCACTACTGATAGCACATTGCTCAAACAATCCTGAGACAGGTTCTGGTCCCATGGAAACCAAGAAGTAATCACTTTCACATAAACAATGTTGAGCGCGATTCAGAAGTAGCCTTTCCGTACATTCAACAACACTTCGAGCTTTGGCCACTGGGGGCAGTGATTTGAATTTCAGGAAGCACAGACGAATTCATAGTGCTAACAATCTGATTTGTGTGAAGAATGGACTGAAATTTAAATTTAAAATCTCATTCACGCTAGTGTACATTCAAACATAGCACATCCTGATTGGTTTTTGCATGTCTCGTAACCAAAGGCATTCAAACTGTTTTCTGGCGCAAAAAGTTTATTTTAAATGTTTTTTTTTTTTTATCCCCTTTTCTCCTAATTTGAATGCCCAATTCCCACTACTTAGTAGGTCCTCGTGGTGGCGCGGTTACTCACCTCAATCCGGGTGGCAGAGGACAAGTCTCAGTTGCCTCCGCTTCTGAGACCGTCAATCCGCGCATCTTATCACGTGACTCGTTGTGCATGACACCGCGGAGACTCACAGCATGTGGAGACTCATGCTACTCTCCGCGATCCACACACAACTTACCACACGCCCCATTGAGAGCAAGAACCACTAATCATGACCACGAGGAGGTTACCCCATGTGACTCTACCCTCCCTAGCAACCGGGCCAATTTGGTTGCTTAGGAGACCTGGCTGGAGTCACTCAGCACACCCTGGATTCGAACTCGCAACTCCAGGGGTGATAGTCAGCGTCAATACTCGCTGAGATACCCAGGCCCCCATGCAAAAAGTTTACTGGTGCAAAACTTATTTACACACCATGTTTGAATATGCGCAAGTGCAAGAGTATTTTAAGGGCTATGGCAGTGAGCAACATTTTCTGTGAAAAGTGTCTTCAATTTCTGTTTCACACATAAAGATATTGTGTGGCTTCAGAAGACTTGGGTAAAAAAAAAAGGTCATACAAGTTAAGAACATTATGAAAGCAAGAAAATAATGACAGAATTGAAATTCTGGGGCAAATTATTCCTTTAATCTTGGACCCTGTCAGTGACAAAATAGGTCTGGTGGTGTAACCACCATGCAGGTAGCCATTTTGTTGTTTTCAATTTGGACACAAATATACATTTCTATGAACTTGATACATATGTTTTAAACTAAAGTTTTTAAAGATTTCCCATTTTTATAATCTCAGACATCATTATTTATCAATGACCCATATGTGTTGTGTATGTGGAAAGTGGAGTTGTAAAGCTGGTCACACTTGGTTACGTCAGAGTGCTTACCTGTCAGTAAGCTCTAGACAGTTTCTGATGTCACAGAAAACTGAACACTTTCACACTTTTTCTTTTCACAAATAATATAGATAACACATTCAAAATCGCACAGTCTCAATCAATGCTTTGTCCAGAGGGCTGTTTATTTAGTCTGACAATTAATCTGAAGAGCATCTTAACTCTTTAAACGGTTTTGTGTCATGACCTAGTCTTGTGTGTATGTATGACTAATGTCTGCCCCACAGACGAAATTATACCTGACACATATCACATGACTCACTGTAACATCATAATACCTGCAGGGTGCACAGAAACATAGTAGTGTGCACAAGTCTGAGAAAATGCATCTATTTAACATCTTTCTAATTATTCTTTTTATTATTACAAATTATATTATCATCATAACAATTTGAGAGAAAAGTTGAATTGAGTCAAAATGGTCAATGTCACAAATTTGTTCATTTGATTAGTGACTTAGAAATAGTGCAGAATCTAAAATATTTCTTCTTTATTTTAAGTTACTCAACTTTTCTTTCTTTTAAATGTTTCAAATTTAATGACATTTGGACCCAACGGCATGTCTAGATTGATTGGCAGTTCAATCCCTTCTTTATAGGTTATGTGTCCTGGAGGTTCAGCTGATGTTGGGAATATACTGTAAGAGCTCACTCCCTCATTGTGCTGTACTGTGTCAATATTGTCTGTCTGTCTTTGCTGGTCTGAAAATTCCTCCCCTCAGAAAGTGCTCAGCAGAGAGAAGCCCACCCAACTAGAGTCAGAGACCTCTCAACTGCACCATGCCTGTCAATGTGTGTGTGTGTTTGTGTGTGATCACGGGCTAGCTCAAGCATCCACTTTGGGGCATGTGCACACACACACACACACACACACACACACACACACTCACAAAGATGCACACACACACACACACACTCACTCACACAGATGCACACACACACACACACACACACACTCACACACACGCACACACACACACACTCACACAGATGCGCGCACACACACACACACACACACACTCACACAGATGCACACACACACTCACACAGACACACACACACTCACACAGACGCACACACACTCACACAGATGCACGCACACACACACACACTCACACACGCACACACTCACGCAGACGCGCACACACACACACACACACACACTCACACAGACGCACACACGCGCACACACACGCACATGTTGGTGAAGCTATCATTATGAGGACTCTCCATAGACATGATTTTTATACTGTACAAACTATAGATTATATCCCCTAACCCTACCCCTAAAACATCGTTTAGTATGTTTTTTAAGTGATTTGAATTATGGGGACACTAGAAATGTTCTCATAAACCATATACCCTTGTAATTACCAGTTTGTAACCTAAACAAATGTCCTCATAAACCACTTAAACCTGCCCACACACACACACACACACTCTCTTGCACACACGCACACACACACACACACACACACACACACACACACACACTGCAGTCTTTGCACCTGCTACCACAGTAATTATCTTAAAGGCTTATCTCACACTTTTATATACCTCACTCTTGCTCTGAGAGTTCCTGGCATTTCTTCAAAATTGTGTGCATGTGTGTGTCCATACTTAGCTTTAGACAGTGGACAGAATTGTCCCTAAAAGTGAGCAATATCTGAAAAATTTGGGGACATTTGGGGATGTCTTTAACTGGAAATGGATTCAAAACACACACATACACACAAACACAACTTAAAAAAAAATCAAACTAAACAAAACACAAAAAACACAAAACAGAACACAAAACAAAACAGAACAAAAAAACAAAACAAGGCAAAACCAAAAAACAACAAAGCAAAACAAAAAAAGAACGGAACAGAAAACAAAACAAAACACAAACCAAAAACAAATCAAAACAAAACAGAACAGAAAACAAAACACAAACCAAAAACAAATCAAAACAAAATGCATACCATAAACAAAACAAAACAAAACAAAAACAAAACACAAAACAAATAAAAACAAAACAAAACAAAACATACCAAAACAAAACAAAAACAAAACAAAAACAAAAACAAAACAGAACAGAAAACAAAACACAAAACAAAAACAAAAACAAAATAAACAGAAAACAAAACAAAATGCATACCAAAAACAAAACGCATACCAAAAATAAAACAGAACAAAAAACAAACCAAAAATCAAAACAAAACAAAACAGAAAACAAAACAAAACGCATACCAAAAACAGAACACAAAACAAAACAAAACAGAAAACAAAAACAAATAAAAACAAAACAAAACAGAACACAAAACAAATACAAAACAAAACAGAAAACAAAAACAAATAAGAACAAAACAAAAACAAATAAAAACAAAACACAAAACAAAACACATACCAAAAACAAAACAAAATAAAACAGACCAGAAAACAAAACACAAACCAAAAACAAAACAAAACAGAACAGAAAACAAAACAAAACAAAACAGAAAACAAAAACAAATAAAAACAAAACAAAACACAAAACAAAACAAAAACAAATAAAAACAAAACAAAACACAAAACAAAACAGATACAAAACAAAACAGAAAACAAATAAAAACAAAACAAAACAAAACACAAAACAAAACAAAAACAAAAAACACAAAACAAAAACAAATAAAAACAAAACAAAACACAAAACAAAACAAAACAGAAAACAAAACAAAACAAAACAAAACGCATACCAAAAACAAAACAAAATAAAATAGATCAGAAAACAAAACACAAACCAAAAACAAATCAGAACAAAACAGAACACAAAACAAAACAATACAAAACAAAACCAAAACAAAACAGAAAACAAAACAAAACGCATACCAAAAACAGAACACAAAACAAAACAAAACAAAAACAAAAACAAATAAAAACAAAACAAAACAGAACACAAAACAAAACAAAAACAAAAAACACAAAACAAAAACAAATAAAAACAAAACACAAAACAAAACAGAAAACAAAACAAAACAAAACGCATACCAAAAACAAAACAAAATAAAACAGATCAGAAAACAAAACAAACCAAAAACAAATCAGAACAAAACAGAACACAAAACATAACAATACAAAACAAAACCAAAACACAAAACAAATAAAAACAAAACAAAACACAAAACAAAACAAAAACAAAAAACACAAAACAAAAACAAATAAAAACAAAACAAAACACAAAACAAAACAAAACAGAAAACAAAACAAAACAAAACAAAACGCATACCAAAAACAAAACAAAATAAAATAGATCAGAAAACAAAACACAAACCAAAAACAAATCAGAACAAAACAGAACACAAAACAAAACAATACAAAACAAAACCAAAACAAAACAGAAAACAAAACAAAACGCATACCAAAAACAGAACACAAAACAAAACAAAACAAAAACAAAAACAAATAAAAACAAAACAAAACAGAACACAAAACAAAACAAAAACAAAAAACACAAAACAAAAACAAATAAAAACAAAACACAAAACAAAACAGAAAACAAAACAAAACAAAACGCATACCAAAAACAAAACAAAATAAAACAGATCAGAAAACAAAACAAACCAAAAACAAATCAGAACAAAACAGAACACAAAACATAACAATACAAAACAAAACCAAAACACAAAACAAATAAAAACAAAACAAAATGCATACCAAAAACAAAACAAAACAAAAACAAAACAAAAAACAAAACAAAACAAAACAGAACAGAACAGAACAGAACAGAAAACAAAACAAAAAGCATACCAAAAACAAAACAAAATAAAATAGATCAGAAAACAAAACACAAACCAAAAACAAATCAGAACAAAACAGAACACAAAACAAAACAATACAAAACAAAAACAAATAAAAACAAAACACAAAACAAAACACATACCAAAAACAAAACAAAATAAAACACAAATAAAAACAAAACAAAACACAAAACAGATACAAAACAAAACAGAAAACAAATAAAAACAAAACAAAACAAAACACAAAACAAAAACAAAAAACACAAAACAAAAACAAAACACAAAACAAAACAAAACACAAAACAAAACAAAACAGAAAACAAAACAAAACAAAACAAAACGCATACCAAAAACAAAACAAAATAAAATAGATCAGAAAACAAAACACAAACCAAAAACAAATCAGAACAAAACAGAACACAAAACAAAACAATACAAAACAAAACCAAAACAAAACAGAAAACAAAACAAAACGCATACCAAAAACAGAACACAAAACAAAACAAAACAAAAAACAAAAACAAATAAAAACAAAACAAAACAGAACACAAAACAAAACAAAAACAAAAAACACAAAACAAAAACAAATAAAAACAAAACAAAACACAAAACAAAACAAAACAAAACAGAAAACAAAACAAAACAAAACAAAACGCATACCAAAAACAAAACAAAATAAAATAGATCAGAAAACAAAACACAAACCAAAAACAAATCAGAACAAAACAGAACACAAAACAAAACAATACAAAACAAAACCAAAACAAAACAGAAAACAAAACAAAACGCATACCAAAAACAGAACACAAAACAAAACAAAACAAAAAACAAAAACAAATAAAAACAAAACAAAACAGAACACAAAACAAAACAAAAACAAAAAACACAAAACAAAAACAAATAAAAACAAAACAAAACACAAAACAAAACAAAACAGAAAACAAAACAAAACAAAACAAAACGCATACCAAAAACAAAACAAAATAAAATAGATCAGAAAACAAAACACAAACCAAAAACAAATCAGAACAAAACAGAACACAAAACAAAACAATACAAAACAAAACCAAAACAAAACAGAAAACAAAACAAAACGCATACCAAAAACAGAACACAAAACAAAACAAAACAAAAAACAAAAACAAATAAAAACAAAACAAAACAGAACACAAAACAAAACAAAAACAAAAAACACAAAACAAAAACAAATAAAAACAAAACAAAACACAAAACAAAACAGAAAACAAAACAAAACAAAACAAAACGCATACCAAAAACAAAACAAAATAAAATAGATCAGAAAACAAAACACAAACCAAAAACAAATCAGAACAAAACAGAACACAAAACAAAACAATACAAAACAAAACCAAAACAAAACAGAAAACAAAACAAAACGCATACCAAAAACAGAACACAAAACAAAACAAAACAAAAAACAAAAACAAATAAAAACAAAACAAAACAGAACACAAAACAAAACAAAAACAAAAAACACAAAACAAAAACAAATAAAAACAAAACACAAAACAAAACAGAAAACAAAACAAAACAAAACAAAACGCATACCAAAAACAAAACAAAATAAAACAGATCAGAAAACAAAACAAACCAAAAACAAATCAGAACAAAACAGAACACAAAACATAACAATACAAAACAAAACCAAAACACAAAACAAATAAAAACAAAACAAAATGCATACCAAAAACAAAACAAAACAAAAACAAAACAAAAAACAAAACAAAACAAAACAGAACAGAACAGAACAGAACAGAAAACAAAACAAAAAGCATACCAAAAACAAAACAAAATAAAATAGATCAGAAAACAAAACACAAACCAAAAACAAATCAGAACAAAACAGAACACAAAACAAAACAATACAAAACAAAAACAAATAAAAACAAAACACAAAACAAAACACAAAACAAAACACATACCAAAAACAAAACAAAATAAAACACAAATAAAAACAAAACACAAAACAGATACAAAACAAAACAGAAAACAAATAAAAACAAAACAAAACACAAAACAAAACAAAACAGAAAACAAAACAAAACAAAACAAAACGCATACCAAAAACAAAACAAAATAAAATAGATCAGAAAACAAAACACAAACCAAAAACAAATCAGAACAAAACAGAACACAAAACAAAACAATACAAAACAAAACCAAAACAAAACAGAAAACACAACAAAACGCATACCAAAAACAGAACACAAAACAAAACAGAAAACAAAAACAAATAAAAACAAAACAAAACAGAACACAAAACAAAAACAACAAAACAAAAACAAATAAAAACAAAACACAAAACAAAACACATACCAAAAACAAAACAAAATAAAACAGATCAGAAAACAAAACACAAACCAAAAACAAAACAGAACAAAACACATACCAAAAACAGAACACAAAACAAAACAAAACAGAAAACAAAAACAAATAAAAACAAAACAAAACACAAAACAAAACAGAAAACAAATAAAAACAAAACAGAACACAAAACAAAACAAAAACAAAAAACACAAAACAAAAACAAATAAAAACAAAACACAAAACAAAACAGAAAACAAAACAAAACAAAACGCATACCAAAAACAAAACAAAATAAAACAGATCAGAAAACAAAACACAAACCAAAAACAAATCAGAACAAAACAGAACACAAAACAAAACAATACAAAACAAAACCAAAACACAAAACAAATAAAAACAAAACAAAACGCATACCAAAAACAAAACAAAACAAAAACAAAACAAAAAACAAAACAAAACAAAACAGAACAGAACACAAAACAAAACAAAACAAAACAAAACAAAACGCATACCAAAAACAGAACACAAAACAAAACAGAAAACAAAAACAAATAAAAACAAAACAAAGCAAATACAAAACAAAACAGAAAACAAATAAAAACAAAACAAAACAGAACACAAAACAAAACAAAAACAACAAAACAAAAACAAATAAAAACAAAACAAAACACAAAACACAAAACAAAACAAAACAGAAAACAAAACAACACATACCAAAAACAAAACAAAATAAAACAGATCAGAAAACAAAACACAAACCAAAAACAAAACAAAACAGAACAGAAAACAAAACAAAACAAAACAAAAACGCATACCAACACAAAACAGAAAACAAAACAAAACAGAAAACAAAACAAAACGCATACCAAAAACAGAACACAAAACAAAACAAAACAGAAAACAAAAACAAATAAAAACAAAACAAAACAGAACACAAATAAAAACAAAACAAAACAAAACAGAAAACAAAACGCATACCAAAAACAAAACAAAAACAAAAACAAAAACACAAAACAAAAACAAATAAAATAAAACAAAACACAAAACAAAACAAAACAGAAAACAAAATGCATACCAAAAACAAAACAAAATAAAACAGATTAGAAAACAAAACACAAACCAAAAACAAATCAAAACAAAACAGAACACAAAACAAAACAAAAACAAAAGACAAAACAAATAAAAATAAAACAAAACAAAACAGAAAACAAAACAAAACGCATACCAAAAACAAAACAAAAACAAAAACACAAAACAAAAACAAATAAAAATAAAACAACACAAAACAAAACAGAAAACAAAACAAAACGCATACCAAAAACAAAACAAAATAAAACAGATCAGAAAACAAAACACAAACCAAAAACAAATCAAATCAAAACAGAACACAAAACAAAACAAAAACAAAACAAATAAAAACAAAACAAAACGCATACCAAAAACAAAACAGAACAGAAAACAAAACAAAAACAAAACAGAAAACAAAACAAAACGCATACAAAAACAAAACAAAATCAAACAAAACAAATAAAACAGAACAAAAAACAAACCAAAAACAAAACAAAACAGAAATCAAAAAACAAAACAAAAAACAAAACAAAACACACAACAAAAACAAAACAAAACGCATACCAAAAACAAAACAAAATAAAACAAAACAAAAATAAAACAGAACAAAAAACAAACGTTATTGCAAAACATTTTCTATTAGGGGTTTGGTTTTGGGTTAGTCTGTAGCAATTATAATTAACTTTATATTAAAACAATAGAAGTTTATGGTATTTCCCCATTTAGATCACTAAATAAACTTGTGTGCATGTGTGCGTGTATGTTTCGGTAAGGGTGGTATTTTCCCCTTTTACATGTGTATTTTCATTGGATATGTCACAATCACTCACACCCTCCATCAAGAAAATGCTGAATGAAATGTTTTACACTCAGCGTTTACTGCAAATTCCCTTTTTTTCCACCCCTCTTTCGAATACACTCAAGCACACACTTTCAAAACATATACAGTTGAACACCACACATAATGAAAAAGATCTAATGCATTATGATTAAATACCTAGTATTTCAAAGCACTTCACAATAAGGTTTGTAAAGTATTATTTGTTAAATGCATAGATGAAATTATAATGCATTACACCGCAGGCAATAGCGCTTCTGGGCACTTTTCAATGGTGGATATGAACAGCGCTGCAGTTTTAATAATCTTTAGAATATTATATAATGTAATAATGTTTGTTAATGTAAATAAAATGTATTATGAAGGGATATCTATGGTTTACAGAGATCCTGAACTATCAACAAAACAAGTTTTAACTTGGTTCAATATACCTGTATGATTTTGTTTCACATGTAATAGGTTGATGAATTCACATTTAAGTTGCACGAGATTTAACAAGTTGCTTAGTGCATTCAGAATTAATGCAAAGACATAATTTTAGAAGTATAACATTATTTTTATTTGCGTATTCTTTTACAAACATTAGCCTATGTGCTGTGGTGGTGTAGAAGTGGTCCCGTTCGTCCCATTAGAGCTTCCATGGTGGTACAAGTTTTTTTAGCATTCACTGTAAATATGAATAGAACTTTCATTTGCATGAATTTAAATATTACGCCTCTCTCTAAAGTCATTTGCTATTGGTTTCCCACAGTTGGAGGACCATTTAAAAACCCAAATAATCTGGAATATTTCATTGGAATACTTTCACATGGTTGCACCTGTCAGTTTCCAATCTGTAGTGCACAATCATTTGGTCAGGTTCTTGTTCTTGTTGGTTGGCTGTCAAACTAAATAAAATGTACTTGCAGAATGGAAAGTCAGAAGGCCATCTCAGTTTCTGTACTTCTTTGAAAAACGAAGGAAAAGTCCTCTCACGCAGTAAACAAAAGCTTGTTTCAAAAAAGCGGAACGTTTCCAAAAAAAAGTCTCTTTCGAAATTTTTATTGTGAAACAGTCGTGTGTGTTGTCCCTGCAGTCCCCTTTATTTATATTCAGGTTGCTATAGAGGTGTCTGGTGTTAAAATACACTGATGGTTTGCAATATTTTAACTTGTCTGAACACAGAGTGCTGGTGTTAACTCTCTGACCTTCTCTCACACTCTCTGTATTTATCTGTCTCTCAGTATTCTTTGTCTCACTCACTCTGTGCTAAAAACCTCCTCACACAACTGTTAATCCTGAGCTGTCAACGGTACTTCCTGTTTGTGGCAACATTAGGCTGTAATTCACTCTCCTGTCATCCCTTTCTGTTACTAGGCTATACTTTCTCTCTATTTCCCTTGTTTTCATTTGACCATGTCGGAATATTTCTGGTTGTGCGAGTGTGTCATATCCACTTCAGAAGCTAATTATGTGTGTAAATATGTTTGTGTGAGTCTCTCATTGGGCTGCTTGTCCACTATCCAGTGACTCAGCCCAATAGAGCTGACTAATGAAGTGTCTCAGCAAAACATTTTTTTATGACGAGTGATAACAGTCATCTACTGTCAAACGCAAAGAATATGAGACATGCACATTCTAGCAGTTAAAATGACTAAAGGCCATGGCTAACGGAAAGATCAAGAATCAGATGATAGCTGGACAGACAGACAGACAGATAGATAGATAGATAGACCGAGAGACAGACAGATAGACCGAGAGACAGACAGACAGACAGATAGACAGACAGACAGACAGACAGAAAGATAGATAGACCGAGAGACAGACAGACAGACAGACAGACAGACAGATAGACCGACAGACAGACAGAGATAGAGAGAGAGACAGACAGACAGACAGATAAAACGAGAGAGACAGACAGACAGACAGACCGAGAGACAGACAGACAGATAGATAGACAGAGAGAGAGAGACAGACAGATAGACAGACAGATAGATAGACAGACTGAGAGACAGACAGACAGACAGACAGATACAGTAGATAGACTGAGAGACAGACAGACAGACAGACAGATATATAGACAGAGAGACAGACAGACAGACAGACCAGACAGATAGATAGATAGATAGACCGAGAGAGAGAGAGAGACAGACAGACAGATAGATAGATAGATAGATAGACAGACAGATAGAGACAGACAGACAGATAGAGAGAGACAGACAGACAGACAGACAGACAGTTAGATAGATAGACAGACAGATAGATAGACAGACAGACAGACCGATACACTGGCGGCCAAAAGTTTGGAATAATGTACAGATTTAGCTATTTTGGAAGGAAATTGGTACTTTAATTCACCAAAGAGGCATTCAACTGATCACAAAGTATAGTCTCAACACATGTTATAAGAAAAACTATTAGTAAACCAAACTCAGAGTCAGAACACCCTTGAGACGGATGGAGTTTGTGTGGGCCGTTCACTGTTCGCAAGCCGCTGAGAAAGCTGAAAACTGTGTCTGTGCATGGACCATGTTAATCCAGACTTTAAGTACATTTATTTAATACAATTGCAGCCTTTTGGGGGGTTTAACAAATCGCACTGGGCCATATCACGATTTCGATTTTATATTGATTTATTCAGCCCTAGATTTAACATATTTAATTTATCACAGACGTTGACTCTTTGCCCCACTTAAGTATTAATGCGATACTATTGTATTATTGATTGTAAATTATTCCAAAGTAAATTCGAGTTTTAACTAATTCTTTGTCTCATCTTATACCTACAGAATGGCTTAGTGCTGATAAGTGCCAACATCCATTGATGTCCTTTTTTTTCTTTGCACACTTAGACGGATTTCCTTGTTGTTGATCGCTCCTCCTCATAGCAGGGGCGGAGCTAGGGGTTGGCCAGGGGTGGCCACTCCACTCACAATTGCAGTTTTGGTCATTTTTTGTCTTGGGCACAATTTATTTAGTCTTTCTACACCAATGAAGCTCCTGACCCGTATATGCATGATTTTATGCACTGCACTGCTGCCACACGATTGGCTGATTAGATAATCACATGGATGATTGTTGGTGTCAGATGGGCTGGTTTGAGTATTTCTGTAACTGCTGATCTCCTGGGATTTTCACACACAACAGTCTCTAGAGTTTACTCTGAATGGTGCCAAAAACAAAAATCATCCAGTGAGCGGCAGTTCTGTGGACTGAAATGTCTTGTTGATGAGAGAGGTCAACAGAGAATGGCCAGACTGGTTCGAACTGTCAAAGTCTACAGTAACTCAGATAACCACTCTGTACAATTGTGATGAGAAGAATATAGAATGCTATACTGAGATGCGGGTTGGCACTGTTTTGGTGGCACGAGGGGGACCTACACAATATTAGGCAGGGGGTTTTAATGTTGTGGCTGATCGGTGTATATTGACAGTTCATAATCCTTATGCCATAGTCCATCCAAGAATTTATGAAGTGGTATTTGGCTGACTACCAATGTTTCAAGTCTTGATTTAGAGTGCCGGCTTGAAGATATGATCACACTGAAATGACATCTGCACTGTGTCAGAATCTACAAGGTAATGGAAACAACAACAGTAAAGGTGAATTGAAATCGCTTACAGCAACAGAGGAGAGTTACGCAACAGCACAGGTGCTACTGTTCAACACCCTTATCTAATCACACACACACACACACATGCACGCACGCACACACACACACACACACACCATCTCTCATGTCCCAACTGTGTCACATATTTACACCAACTTTTAGAAAAACAGGAACATTGTCCTCATGAAAATATCTGCTTCCCTTTTCTCCATCCCTTCCAGCACAAGACAAAGGCATTTTTCATGAGTGCGCATGAAGGATGTGAGTGTTCAGACATTTGGGGAACTAAGATCTAAGCAGAATGATGAAGAATGGGGGCAGAATGATGGCCCTTTTTGTGACCACGAGGATCAGAGATGTCGCAACCCGCCATAAAACCTGTTGTGCAGTATGATTGTGTACAAAGATATTTTGTGACTGAGTCCAGTGTTTTCCGTTTCTTGGACAGGAAATGGTACCTAGCGACAAGATGAAAACACAGGAAGTGCAAGCTGCGTTCCACACATTCCAGCATTGTCTCAGTGTGTAGACATATACACACACACACACTTGTAAACTGCGGGACAAAAGCAGACACACGTAGCATCTGGAATCATGATAAACATCAAATGCATGAAGTATTAGGAAGGTGGGAGTCATTAGGTTTGCTTATATTCAAAGTGTATGTGACTATAAACCAAATTATCATAAACAAACACTAAATGTAAACATTTGTGTAAATTGATAAAAAAAAAACTAGCATTATTGAAAAAAAAACTAAAACTATGCTAAAATACATTTTCAGGGTTTTAAAACTAACGAAAACAATAAAACAAATTACGATAAATTATTTTTAGTTTCATTTTTAAAAAATTTTTTTAATATAAAGTATATTATACAATTTTAAACCTTAAAACCCACGTTCACTAAACATTATTTTGATCAGTCTTTAGAAATCACACAGACCAGACACATTTTCTTAAAGCTGAATTAAGTAAATGTGTTCACTGTTAAATACTCACTGAGTAAAACTAGAAAAAATAACTAAACTAAATAAATAAATGTAAAATGTTAAAGTATTATAACCCTGGAATGTGATCGCATGAAACTCTAATCTGAACCCTGTATTTGCATATCATTAACATAGTATTATCATATATTCCTCATAATATTAATCCTTTTTAGATCTCTGTCTCTCTCTTTTAATGTCAGGTCATCAGCATAATAAAGAGATGACATCACAGTTTAAATCTTATTAATGAAGTAGACTCCAAAGCTTGTATTTCCACACACACACACACACACGCACACATCCGCATGCACACACTCTGTATACTGCTCTTTCTGCTCATTTTAATGGAGAGCAAATCTCTGTGGACTTGCATAAGCCTCTGAGATCTCTCTCTCTCTCTCTCTCTCTCTCTCTTCTGAGTACTGTGAGTGATGTTATTTTCTTAGAAAGCCTCCAGTGAAGCATCTGTTCTCTCACCTTCCTTAACATCACCTATTTTCTTTGTGATTTACCCTATTATACATTTTCAATCATCATTTGAGCAAAGCCCAAACCCTTACACTTCTGTGCAAAACCATCCTTAGACATAAACTATACCTCATATCACATTGCTTTTTAAAGGGAAGTCCTTTTACTTTTTTAATCAATCAGACTTACAATTTTTGCCTGGCAGAAAAAAAAGGGGTGGAAAAAAAAAAATGTCCATAGACTTACATTGAAGGTTGGACTCCACAATTTAACTGCACAGCAACATGATAAAAACACCTAGAACACCTTAGCAACCGCATAGCAATGTGCTAAAAAACACTCAAAACACATTTGCAACTGCATAACAACACACTGGAAATCATATTGAACATGCTAACCACATAGCAAAATCCTGACAACCTCCCAGAACAACCTCAAATGCTCAAAACCACTCAGAACATTCTAGAAACCACATAGCAATGTGCTAAAAAAAAAAAAAAAAAAAACACTCAAAACACCTTAGCAACCGAATAACAACACTCTGGAAATAATATTGAACATGCTAACCACATAGCAAAACCCTGACAACCTCCCAGAACAATCTTAAATGCTCAAAACCACTCAGAACATTCTAGAAACCACATAATAATGTGCTAAAAAAACACTCAAAACACCTTAGCAACAGCTAACAACACTCTGGAAATTATATTGAACATGCTAACCACATAGCAAACCCCTGGCAACCTCCCAGAACAACCTCAAATGCTCAAAACCACTCAGAACATTCTAGAAACCACATAGCAATGTGCTAAAAAAAACCCACTCAAAACACCTTAGCAACCGTATAACAACACTCTGGAAATAATATTGAACATGCTAACCACATAGCAAAACCCTGACAACCTCCCAGAACAATCTTAAATGCTCAAAACCACTCAGAACATTCTAGAAACCACATAATAATGTGCTAAAAAAACACTCAAAACACCTTAGCAACAGCTAACAACACTCTGGAAATTATATTGAACATGCTAACCACATAGCGAACCCCTGGCAACCTCCCAGAACAACCTCAAATGCTCAAAACCACTCAGAACATTCTAGAAACCACATAGCAATGTGCTAAAAAAAACCCACTCAAAACACCTTAGTAACTGCATAACAACACCCTGGCAACCACAAACACCACCATAGCATTTTTAGCAGCACATTTTGCATGAGCAAGGAGCAATTTTTTTCCCCTTCATAAAATGTAAAAATCCAGTTTTTGATTATTCTTTATCTGCAAAGAATGTTTGGTTTATGATATGTGCTGTAGGTGTAGTCATCCATATATATTTGAGACTTCGTTCATTTAAATTTTAGGGGTACACTGAAGTTTCTAGTGTACAAGTTTTTGGGTTGCATCTGATGTCCAACATCATAACACTAGTGGGAAAGTTAATTGAGTCTTCATTAGGCTCATGTCTAATTGTGTCTTTCCGTGGCTAATGGACCCATTTACATGATGAATCTGCCTGCTCACACACAAAGGTCTCTGAGCACCAGACGACCCTCATCAGTCGTTCAGTGGCTATATAAAGAGCTAGTCCATCACTATGATGGAGTGCGCTAGCATTCATGAATACTGCATGCACACCCTAACTTTAGCACTGCTCAAAGCTACAAGGAGACTCTGACCTCAAATTTACAGCCACAACAAGCACAACAATACAAAAAAACAAAACAAGAATTGCAAAGAAAACTCTGAAAACAACAGCACAAGAAAAAGACCGAAAGGAGAGACTAATTAAAACCTACTTTTTACAATGAAAAAAGCCCAACTTTTTTCTCTTGAACGAACTACATATTCAAACCACATCCACGATTAGTTTAATCAACGCACTTCGACTAGCCCAGAATTTCATGGATGTGCACAGCAGAAATATCGCCACATGAACACCTTAGCAAAACAATAACATCGCTTCATTTCATCATAATGTTTAGGCAGACTAAAAAAACCTGTTCACCCAGTAATCATAAATTAGCCTTAACGGGTTTAGCATGAAGTCTGAAGTTTCTCTTTTTTTCTGTAGAAATGTTGTACTTCAACGGCAAGATGAACAACAGTGAAACATGTTTGTATACATCGGCAACAATGGTGGCAGTGTTTGTGAGCCATTATATGATACCATTTTGGAAAAGTACATTTCTGTAAGATTTCAAACATTCCATCAGACAAAGAATGTCTTTAAGTGCTGATAAATTGTATTGTGCCATTTCAAGCTAATTATTTAAAAATCCATATGTTGTGACAGGGTGAAACTTTTCAAACAAAAATGGCTGCTGCTCTCCCTGATATCAACATTATGGCCTCCTAGCATTAGCATTCAAGAGTCAACAACATGAATTAAAGGTGCACTCAGTAATTCTTTCCTCATTAATAAAGTTTAACTCCTAAAGACATGAATTGTAATTTGCAATATATGTAGGAAATCATGAGCACTCACATTAAAATGAAGAATCCAGTCATATCAGTAACCTTATAAAAGCTGTTTTATTCTACATGGAGGGGTTCCGCACATGTTAGAATCACATGACCAGCCGAATACTACTCGCTTTATCTCAGTAACTGTCCTGTTATTGGACACTTTCACTCATTGATTAATGTAATCATGGCTGACTGTGATTACTAAATTTCTACAATGGCATCTGAAACTGAAAACTATTGATTTGAAATGATGCTGCATCCAAGCCGCTATAGGTGTCAGTGTAAGTCCAAGATGACACAATGAGAAAAGTCAACTTTAAATCAACAATTTTTTCAATTGATTATATATGATGAGGTGGACATGCTATGCTTGACGAATCTTGTCAAGCATGAATAAACAACAAACTATGAATGTTAAATGAGAGTAGAACCAGAGACTATTTAGCAGAGACGGGCCACTTCTATTAAAATGATCGGGAGAAACTGGAACGCCCAACAGTCAAAAGATGTAGAAAGGAAGCTGCACCTAACAATAATCTTGACCAACCGTTTTGGAGATTTTGGTCTACCCCATTCAATAGATTGGAGCTGCTCTTGTATGCTGCTTGTTAACATAGTAAAATAGCTGCCCAAGAGTGTTCCAAAGATGGCCGCCAGTAGACTGACTTGTTAGAAAGGCTTTGGTAGAACTTACCAACATTTAGAAATGGCTCCTCTGAAGACTCATGATGTCACTTCCGCGTCATCATATAATTTAAAGTGACAGTTCATTATTAGGCTCGATTTGAGTTGCCAAACACCTCGCCTTGAAAGTAGACGAGATAGGTGTTTGCAGTCAAGGAAGGAGTGAAATAAGTGCTGTCAAATCAGACAGTTCTCACTTCTCGTAGTGGATCAGCCGCCACGAGATCAAAATAATCAAACAGGCAAACAATGTTTAATAGTGCCACAGAGCCACAATGTTTACACTTTTCTCAGAAAAGTACTCCTAGTTTACTTATAGTTGTTTATGCATATTAAGCTGGGATAAGAGAAAGAATTTTAACAGAAAAAATGACACACATCACCTCTTCAAACTTACACCTATGAGTTAAAACATTATAACCACTCACAGGTGAAGCAAAGAACATTGAACATCTCCTAACAAGGCCACATGTCAAGGTCTGGGTAGATTAGATGGTAAGTGAACAATCAGTTCTTGTAGTCAACATGTTGAGTGCAGGAGAAATGGGCAAGAGCAAAGACCTGAGCGAATTTGACTGATGAGTTTCTAGAGAAAGCTGTTTCTTTTTTGCCATTTTTGACCTAATATTGACCTTAAGACATGCCAGTCTATTGCATACTGTGGCAACTCAAAAACAAACACAAAGACAATGTTAAGATTCATTTAATGAACCAAATATCTTTCAGGTGCGTTTGATATAATGGCAAGTGATTTTCTAGTATCAAATGATCAATTTATCATGATTACTCAAGGATAAGGTGTTGGAGTGATGGCTGCTGTCTAGATTTGATCAAAAATGACGTTTTTCAAATAGTGATGGTGCTGTTTTTTACATCAGTAATGTTCTGACTATACTTTGTGATCAGTTGAATGCCACTTTGGTGAATTAAAGTACCAATTTCCTTCCAAAACAGCAAAATCTGTACATTATTCCAAACTTTTGGCTGCCAGTGTACATCATGTGGGTGGCTGGGTACGTGTGCGCAGTTTATCTGGGGAAGTGATGGCACCAGGATGCACTGTGGGAAGACGACAAGCCAGTGGAGGGAGTGTGATGCTCTGGGCAATGTTCTGCTGGGAAACCCTGAGTCCGGCCATTAATGTGGACGTCAATTTGACACGTGCCACCTACCTAAACATCGTTGCAGACCAGGTACACCCCTTCATGGCAATGGTATTCCCTGATGGTAGTGGCCTCTTTCAGCAGGATAATGCGCCCTGCCACATTGCACACATTGTTCAGGAATGGTTTGAGGAACATGATAAAGAGTTCAAGGTGTTGCCCTGGCTTCCAAATTCCCCAGATCTCAATCCAATTGAGCATCTGTGGGATGTGCTGGACCAACTAGTCCGATCCACAGCGGCTCCATCTTGCATCTTACAGGACTTGCATCTTACTGCCGGCGGGTCATCCTTGCCTTCCTCGACCTGGGAGGAGACAGGAGGGGAAAAACAACAACAACAACAAAAAACAAAATAGGCGAGGGAAAGGCCAACACGGAGCGACAGAGAGAGAGAGAGAGAAAGAAACTCACTCAACGGTTCTCTGATGCATTGTCGCGTGGTCCTCGATCACTCCACCCTCTCAGGCGGACAGCAGCCGCTCCTCCCCAGGCGGACCGGAGTCAGACCTCCGACCCCCAGCGGACAGAACGCCCCTCTGCGTTCCCGGCGACCCGTGGGGACACTCCGCCCCTGGCAGCGGCCCTACCGCTCCAGGCAGTCAGGGAGTCGCTTCCCTCCTCACCTCGCGGATGGCGGTCTTCTCTCGACCCCTCTACATTTCTGGGGGATGGCAGGGCACTCCTCCACCCCTGGCAGCGACTCCATCACTCCAGGCGGTTGGGGAGTCCAGTCCCCACTTGCCTCGCAGACGGTGGCCGTTCCCCACATCCGGGTGGTTGGGCTACTCCGTCCCCCGGCGGATGGCAGCGGCGCTCCCCTGGGTTGATGGCAGTGTCGAGGACTCTGCGACGGGCATCCCTCCTCCTTCCAAGGTTTCGGCACCAGTGTAAGGGGGTTATAGGGAAAGGAGGAGGCGAGAACCAGCTTGAGAATATAAATAATAGTTTAATAATAAACTTAAACAAAAACAGACAAACATAAACACATGCAGGGCAGCTGCCTGTAATTCTCTCACTCTCGAACTGTTGTCCACAGCCGCCTTTATCCCTCACGCACCCCATCAGGCTGATTGGGGACCAGGCGTGCGTCATTCCAGCCCGGCCCCGCTCTCCTCGGCTCTACATAGTCATAATTGTTTGGCTCATCATTGTGTCACTTAAATACAATATACAATACTGTTGCTAAACAAAATATGAAAGAGGAATGCAAGAATAGTTGCACTGAGGCATGCACAGATATATCACAAGATATTCTGACTGTCACTACATGCTTGAGTCTGGAGATCAGCCAAACTTCAGTCGCGTTACAGGCCTATGACAGGCCTCAGCACAGATCACAAACACTCACACAAACACACACACAGCCAGAGAGAGAAGAAAACAGCTCTTTTCTCTTTCTTCTATATGACTCTTGCACATCTTGCCTGTGAATGGCAGCCCTGAAAAAGATGGAGAGAGAGAGAGAGAGAGAGAGAGCGATGAAGCATGGAGGAATGCATTGCCATAGGGGAGCTCACACTCCTTCCTCACCCTTTCTTATTCTTACTTCTGATGGCCAAGGAGGAGGGAGGAGAAGAAAAGAAGGGATGGAGAGCGACAGAGAAGAGAGGTTTTCAAGTCAAAGGGGCCAAATTCAATGTGTTTCTTTCGTCTTTTCTTTTCTTTTTTCTTTAGTCAATTTATAATGTTTGAAAACCACTTTAGATATTTTCTAAAGCAATTTAATGACTTTCGTTCAGATAAAGTTTCACTTAAAGTTTCACTGAACCAACATAATTTAGTTGGATTAGCCCAAATCAATGTACTAAACTAGTTTTAACTCAACTTTATTAGGTTCATCAAACTCGATTTACAAAGGTTTTATTCAATTAATTTTCTTATGTTGGCCCAACTTAATTTATGTTAGTAATCATTAGTATGTGCCAGGTGAACAATTGTAAGGACAGTGAGACTGTTGCACTGTCAATTTAATTGCAACTGTTTATAGAGCTAAGCAGCACTCGAATCAAGAATCATTTGAAAGTAAAAGTCCGTCCTCAGCCTAAGCACACGTGCCATTCTTCACCACAATGGCAACCCCAAATAACTCCAGCCTAACAGACACTCTTTTTAAATACAGTATAACACAACATTAACAAATCTCCTCCTATCCTCATTTTGCTCAAAAATGCATAAAATAACACTTAATTTAACATTTGTTCACCCTATCCAGTCCCATGCTAAGCATACTGGGAAATGGAAATCCCCTGCCCAGTTTATCAATGATAAATTAACTTAGGAGTCATTTACGGGTGGGACTGGTGGGACATGTCCCTACCACTTTTTGCCTTTGCCAATTTTGTCCCCACCACTTTTTGAAATAGCTTTCGTCATGTAAGTGTCTAATGCAGAAGAAACATCTCCAGTTCTTGATCAGGAGTTCCCATTTCATTCGTGTGTTATATTAAGTGCCGATCGATTATTTTGAGTGCTCGTTGCGGCTGTTATCAGTGCCGTTGTGTGACAGCTGGCGGCGATATTCTGTCGTGCACACAGACGCACACTCTACTCGCTCCAATGTGCCGCAGCTCACACTACTTTCCAGTTTAATCGCAAAGCAAAATGCAAATGGATGTGTCCAAATTCATGATATACTTCCATTGACGTACAGATGCAATTTTTGTTTAATATACGTATTAAAAAGTTAATCACTATTAGGGCGGATTCGATGCAAGAACTCCTTGTACAAGAGGTGAAAACTTTACCATGAGACCAATCGGTCATATCTGATTAAAATTAGTCCTACTTATCCACGTATTTACCCACTGACTAACAAAATCCCAGTACTGACAGTGTTAGAGACAGATCAAGTTATAAAATTAATTTTGCTAAATATTTATTGGAGCGCTTGAATTGGTCATCAGGAATGGCTATTTATCAAAACAGCAGAATATTATTTGACTCTATCTGCGCATAACCTATATTAATCTTCATGAGTTTAGCAACTTCGTGACTTCACCCAACCCCCCTCCAAACTGTCCCCACCACTTTTTGAAACAAAGTGACGCCCATGTATATTAACACCACAAAAAGTATTTATGTAGTCCCAACTCAAATTAATTAACTTAAATTTTACAAATTTAAATGGACAAATCAAAATGCTATAGAATTGTGTTGCTTTAGTTCATTTTAATTAAGTAAACAGAACAAGCAACAAAGTGCATAAATGGGGAGCTTTTGCGTTGTGAACATTAGAGTATGACAACATTGTAAATCAAACTGTTTTATTTTTTAGAAAGCAAGAAATTCCTGTTTTCCATTATATATTGCCGTTAAAAGAATTTTAGATGCAAAAGATGTGGAAACAGGAACGCAGAGGTAGAAAAATAGATGGATGGTGGTCACTGAAAAGTGGGTACGAAGGGAAAAGTGTGAATGAAAGAAGGCAGAGGGCAAAACAGATGGAATGATGGTGGTAGCAGAGTTCAAGAGGAAGCTCTGAGTGTCAGGTCTGAATCAGGTTATTCGAGGTGCATGAGGGACGAGTGGAAATTGAAGCAGGGTACAATGAGGGAAGACGGTTCGAGTGACCAGTAGACAGAGATTGAGGGAAAGATTAAAGTTATAGAAGCGTACTAAAAGTTGAAAGTGTAACTGTAGGAAGTGGATGAGCGGAGATGTAGCTGATGGAGGAGTGGAGTGAGGGATGAGTGAAGGTGTAGAGAGGTGTGCCATAAATCCTGAGGGGCCGTGGCAGACACAGCTGTTTCAGAACATGCCAGATGTGACATGAAACGAGAAAGAGATAGTGATGGGTTTGAATACAGCTTGTTCTAATGTGATCAAATTGCACAGTAGCTCAACTGATTGAGTGTTGCACTTGTGATGCAAAGGACCCAGTGTTAGGGTTAGTTAGGTCCTAAAGGGTACACGAGTTGACACATGATCCAAAATTGTTATAGAAGCACCACAAAATAACGTGGTTGCTTCAGCAGTTGTGTTTTCATTTCACATGAATGTTTAGCCAGGTCTCCTAAGCAACCGAAAGAGTCATAAAAGCTTATTACTCTTTCGGTTAGGTTTAGGTTTAAGGTTTAGGGTAAGGAGGTAGGTTTATTTTATTTAAAATTTGATAGCGAATTAACCTTAAAAACCTAATTTGAATGGGAGAAAATGTAACTTGCTTTTAGTGCCACACAGTGGACATTTCATCTCGGAACTGCCGTGATAAATGTAAAGAACCACGTAATATTCCACAGTCACGTTTTTTTGGTTTTTGGTTTTTTCATGAGATCAGGCTCTGTTGCAGGCTCTTGGACCAGGAGTGTCAAAATTCTAAGAATTATATAATTTTGCTCTTATTCCTATAATTAAGAATAAGTGTGATTCATAAAGGTTCATAAGTGTTAAGATTTAACCCTTAAATTATTTAAGAGTGCTGGAGAGGAGGGGGCCTGGGTAGCTCAGCGAGTATTGACTACCACCCCTGGAGTCACAAGTTCGAATCCAGGGTGTGCTGAGTGACTCCAGCCAGGTCTCCTAAGCAACCAAATTGGCCCGGTTGCTAGGGAGGGTAGAGTCACATGGGGTAACCTCCTCGTGGTCATGATTAGTGGTTCTCGCTCTCAATGGGGCGCGTGGTAAGTTGTATGTGGATCGCGGAGAGTAGCATGAGCCTCCGCGGTGTCATGCACAATGAGCCACTTGATAAAATGCGCAGATTGACAGTCTCAGAAGTGGAGGCAACTGAGACTTGTCCTCCGCCACCCGGATTGAGGTGAGTAACCGTGCCACCACGAGGACTTACTAAAGTAGTGGGAATTGGGTATTCCAACTCTGGGAGAAAAGGGGATAAAAAAAATTAAAAAATAGAGTGCTGGAGAGGTATCCTAATCTAGTTAAGAGTAGCACAATGATAGAGTAATTTGGGCAAATGTGATTTGTAGTTGAGCGAACAAGAGAAATCACTCAGTGTAATTTTTAATGGCATACATTTTTTTCATCTAATGAATGCATTGAAAAGCATTATTGCGGATTAAGCGTTTGAAAAAACTGATGAGCTGCAACAACTAACCTAATTACTATTCATGAGTTTCGCCATTATGTGACAACATAACAACCCCCTACTGACTGACTGACTGACCAACCGACCTACGGTCGAGTTGCACCATTTGTGACATCACAACACCCCCTGACCGACCGACTCTTACTTACTGTAAATACGGGTCCAGGCTTACACTCTGTCTACACCGGGCCTGTCCGTTGATGCGACACAATGTAGAGGCTTAAGGTTGTCTACGCTGGATGTGTCGTCAGGAACGTACTAAACCATTTATTTGTGTTGTTGGCAGTAGAAGTACCAGCGTGTGCAGCGCAACTGTTGGCGCAACGCGACGCACCGCAACGGACACATACAGTGTAGACAGCATTATTAATTATAATGGGTTATATTGCTTTTGCCGTGATGTAACGCTCTGCTCACGTCCGGTATAGATGGTGTAGGCCCCTATTCAGAAAAAACATTAAGGCTAAAAGTAGTAATTTCCTAATTCAGAATTTTAGGAGCAATTCTTAAAAATTATGGGCGTGTAACTCCTAATTTTAGGACTCGATTAAAAGTAGGACTCGGTTTGTGTCGATTAAACATTTTTATCGATTGACAGCCCTAGTTTTTCTGTTGTTGTAAACTTAAGCCGCTTTTCCACCTTCGGGCCGAACAGTTCTCGTTGTAAAACCGTGCCGTTCCTTGCTGATCCAGGCCAGTTGGCATGGTTATGGTTTCTTTTTCCACTGAGGTGCTTGAATATACTGAACGTAACAAATACGTCAGTTGGCGATGGTGCGAGAGGTAAACTTTGGAGCGAGTACGCTACAGAGGATGACCGCATATTCCAGTTTTTAGGACTGTTTTTTTCCCCTGGGTTTCATTCTGCTAAAGCATAGGAAAGACATGCCTCATGTCGCAAAAAGGAAAGCAAAGAGAAAAAAGCAAGAGGTTTCCCATTATTTGCCGAGGGGTTGTGCATGCCACCAGACATGAACACACAGAATGGTAAAAATTCACAGACAAGCAAAAAAGGAAATTTATTGATAGAATATCAAACAAGTAATGATGAATTATTTGAGTTTTTCTGACATAGCTAGCGTAATCTACCTCCCTGATCAAAAAGGCATGTAGAAAAATAATGTACTATACAAGTTAAACCATCATCATAAACTCATGTATATACACCAAACATACACAATTTTTTTTATAAATTGTATTAGCCTCACCATAGCAAACTTTTCCAGCTACCTAGAAACAAATGACAATCGTGAGTCACCACATACTAAAGTCATTCCACCAGCACGGTTGAGCATGGTTATGCATGGTTAGCTAACCGTGCCAAGAAATTTGAATGGTTTGTAATTGTGAAAATGGTTTGTAATTGTGCCGTGACGAACCACGCTCAAGTGGAAATGCTACTGGAACAATTCCTCACTTTGCTCAGAACTGTTTGGCCTGATGGTGGAAAAGCAGCTCTGGTTAGGGATGCAATTACCTCTTCCAAGAACCGAAACAACACAATAACACCGGAGATAAAGGTTTTGACAACTCTGCACTCCCAGGCAAAACGTTACCATGTGGCGCAGATGAATTTGGAACTCCTGTGTTATCCGTCAGCAGAATCATCTAATAATCAATCAAATTAAACAATGCCCTTTCCAGACCACACATCATCCGTCAGTTTATACTGTATGTTTTCCTGTGGATGCTAGCTTCAGAGAAATAAGGCGGCATTCATGGCCATCGCTTGGCTACACAGTGTAGTTGATGCAGTAGAAGGGACGCATCAACAAATGATAAAGAATTGTTCGTCAACTGAATTTAATTCCACATGATCGATGAAAATGTTGTTTTTGATCCCCAGTACAAGCTCCTCAACAAGTATTAAACTATGCCGTGTAACTCGTCCTGCACCATTTACAGTACGGACAAGCATTATATCTCATATTGTGTGACTTGTACAGGAGAGGTGAGCTAATTCACTTTCTAAGCAATCATACATTTTTCATGATAAAACAGAAATAAAGTCACATAGACTTACATTGAAGGAGGGACTGAGCCATATCTAGCGACCAGAATATCATAGAAAATGACCACCATGAGACTTGGTGGTGGGCCCTTTTGGGATAGTAAGTAACCACCTAGCAACCATTTAACAACATGCTGGCAACCATCCACAGCACACTCAAGCAACCCATTGCAACAAATGCTCTAGCAACTGCATAGCAATCCGCTAAGAACCACACAGATCACTTTATCAACTAAACAGCAACGCCCATGACGGCAAGTTTTACACGGGCAGGTGCCACTCAGACTGTCTTCAGAAAATGCAAAACTCTATTTAATTACAAGCAAATTAAAAATGTAACTATTGACGTAGAGAAAACAGAAAGCATGTGCATGCATGAGAGTGTGTTTGTGTGTTTTGGCCTGAGGCCCACAGCCAGGTGCAGGTAAGGAACAGTAGTGGTGAGATAAGTAACTGAGACACACACATCACACTTAAAAGATTATTTTGACTGAACTGAACCTAGAAACTTGAGTCCTGAAGTGTGATGTTTTGACAGTGAATTGCTCTGTTTTATCTTTCATTTTAAAGGGCCATGATGGTATTTCTATCTCCATACCTCTCCATCTCTCTCGCTTTTTACAGCTGTTTCCTTTGACAAGCAGACCTTCAGTGCCTGAAGAAGCACACACGTGAACAGAATGTGTCTAAATAAGAGAGTCATTCTTAAGAGTCAAACAGCTGTTTGCTGCACGCATCTACAGTCATTCAGAAAACACAAAATGAAAGAACAGCCAGAGGGGTGATGACACAAACAAGATCGGCAGAAGATGTCAAAAGAACACTTTATTGCTCAAATATTGCTTTTTCATAGTTCACTGAATTTAAAGTCAACATTAAATGCGTAATCTGACATATTTCTGAGTGAAACAGGATGTACAACAAGAAAACAATTAGGCTGAGACTTCATTGTTTCAATGTTGAATTGATTGAATTGTGAAAAGTGGGCATCACATATCATAAAGGAGCCTGAAGAGTTTGCCGATGAATGTTTGACAAGTCTGGAGACTTAGTAAAAGTCAATAACAGACATATTAAAGACAAGAGATCTCATTTGTGATTTGTCATAGGTTCTAAGTAAACTTTTTAATTAAGATACCATATCCAAGATTAAAGCGTTATTTGCCTTCGATGTCAGCTAAATTTCAATGGCCGAGGCAGTAATATTCTGCAGAAAAATGTCAGACAGGTTATTGTTCATCACAGTTTGATCACACTTTCTATCAGCAAACATGGGACAGTCTCAAACAAAATCCTGTAATGCCCTCTAGTGGTCAATCTCGAAAGATAAGAGCAAACATTTCTGAGAATTCTCAATACAAGTAAAGCTCTAGCAACACCATCTGTGGCATACTGTTGAATACTACAGAATATTATTTTGATTTGTAATAACATAAATTGCATTTACAGTAATGCACTGACAATGGAAGTCTATGGGCAATGTATTTTGGAGGGCTTAATAGCAGTAATGGGCAGCTTGTATTTTTGTTAATGCATTAGCTAATGTTGTAAATCCATTAGTTGTGGGACTACTGTTCAAGGTGAATACATTTCTGGTTTTGTGCCATCGACATAATCCCTATGGGTGCAGTCCCTTTTCTTGCACATAAGGTGTAAAAGTTACAGTTTTTATTGGATTTACATGGTCATGACAGGAGATGAAAGATAACTTTGCACAGGCGGTGCAAGTATGCACTTTCATGATACTAGTCCTGCCTTCGTGTTACAATCTATATGGTTTACATCTGTGGCTATACTTTTAAAATGGTGTGTATGTTAATGTTCATTGTGATGCAATGCAAGTGTACAGTAAGTGTATTATTTCCAATGTAAAAACATTACTTAAATGTGATATTTTTTTTTTTTTCAAACTGAGAACCCAAAACATTCATTTAAAAGAGTAGTTCACCTAAGAATGAAAATTATGTCATAATTTACTCATCCTCATGCTGTTTCAGACCCATACGACTAACTTTACAGCTTAAAAAAGCACCCAAAAGTGTCATAAAAGCAGTCATTATGTGTCATATTCCAAGTCTTCTGAAGGCATAAGATCACTTTGTATGATGAACAGACTGAAATTTACATAGTATTCACTCTCAAAACATTGATCGTCTCATATGATCAAATATGGTGACAAGTCAATGACATCAAACCTCACTGGTTTTCGTCGCATCAATGAGGTTTGATGTCATCAAAGTAGCAGCCATCTTTGATTTCAGCTCTTTGTTTTACAACTTAAAATTAGTTATTACACAAAGTTTTTAAATGTCTTCAGAAGGCTTGTTTGTTTTAGCTTGACAGACTGGAGTCACTATTCACTTGCATTATATGTCAAATAAACCCTGTGAAAACATTTTAAAAATCCAACTTTTGTGTTCAACGAAATTAAAATGGGTTGGAGCGACATTAAGGTGAGTAAAAATTACAGACTTTACATTTTTTGGTAAATTATTTCTTAATAAGCAACATAGAACTTGAGTCTTCCTGGAGAAGGTGGAGGAAGTGGCTGGAAAACATCACTGTTTAAATCTTGCTGTGTATGGAATGAATGAGTAGTTGCCTTTCTTTTGGGTGAAATCCAATCAGGCCCAAGGCAATTCATGTAACCGTTGTCCATTTCAACAATGACAAGAAGTCGCAGGATTCTCCATGTATCCCCCTGAGCATGGCAGAACTGCATCATGGAGTTTGGCGGGAAGAGTTTGTAACGTACTGTCACCCTGTAGAACATCTATTCTTATATCACCCTCAGGTAAAGCGGTTCTTGCAGAGAAGGGCATGGATTGTTAGCATGCAGATTCAAAGCATTCCCCTCTGTTAATGATTGTTGACACTGGTTGTCACCATCAGCAGTTGATGTATTTTCTGAGTCACTATGAAAAATCAATCACTGGAATCACCATTACTCAGAGACTGTTGTGGTTTGATTAAAAATAACCTTTCCAGGTGATTTTCCAAACAACTAACCAATAAATTACCACCATCGAACAGCTCAGGCCACGTCCACACAAATCCATTTTGTTTTCAGTTTCCTAACATCATAATTTTCCAAAGAATGTGGTACTAGAGAGTATTTTTGAAAGAGGAGTTTGATGGAGGAAAACACAACTCTAGTGTGGATTAGAGATGAAAACATAACAAAATTTGTGCATTTTCAAATGAATATGTATAAGGCCACGTCCACACTATTTCGTTTTCTTTTTTCATCTACCAATTGCTTGCCGTGATTCTGAAGGGCTACAGAGATTGTCATTACTGGCAGCAGTTCCCCATAGCATCAGCTACTGATGCAGGGTCAAAGTGACCGACTTGTTTTCAGTGTTCTAACATCATAATATTTTCAAAGTATGCGGACGCTATCAGTAAAAATGATATTCACACAACTCAGCTTAGCGATATGATATGGTTTACAGGAATAGCTCACCAAAAATGTACAGTTCCATCATTATTTATTCACCCCTATGTGGTTCCAAACCTGTAAGTTGCTACTTTTCTGTGGCGCACAAAAGAAGAATTCTATGACAGTACTTAGTGACCATGACTGTCAAGCTCAAAAAGGCCAAAAAACACTATAAAATAATAATAAAAGCATGTTTCTATATTTCTAGTCTTCTGAAGCATACGATAGCTTTGAGTGAGGACCAGACAAAATTTTACTTGTTTTCACTGCTAATCTTCCCCTTCCTTCACCAAAGCTCTGAAATCTTATTTGCGTCTGTGTTGAGATAAAAATAAATGGCGTGGTGAAGCAGCACACCAGGTTTGACAAGATCATCCAAATGCCAGAATGACAGGGTGGGTAAATAATGACAGAATTTTCATTTCAACCTACCCGTGACACATCTGAGACTTTGCTGTGAACAGGAGAGGGAAGAGACACATCCCATTCTCTCAGCCTTCTGAAAAGCGAAAGAGACAAGAAAAAGTGAGTGGAAAAGGGAAGACTGCCACAATTTGCCACAAATTTGACGCAAAGCTCATTTGCATGTGAAAATGATTAGTGACGAATTTGCGGCAAATTTGCTATGAACTCTCGATTTTTGTAAGTTGTCAAATTTCCCTCATAGTTTATTTGTATCCGTCATATTTGTTTTCATTCACCCGTTAATTATAGGGCTACATTATATTCAGCATTGTTGCATCTATTATAACTAGGGAATTGTTTACATATTATACAAGATTGTTGCCGGCAGAATGAATTGACGGCCTAGTGAACTACAAGCGATGATCTACAATAGACAGCAATAAACTGCTTTTCAAGCGAACAAAGTCAGGTTTACTGTTACAACCCCAATTCCAAAAAAGTTGGGACAGTATGCAAAATGACAATAAAAACAAAAAGGAGTGATTTGTAAATTATTATCACCATTTGCTCTATTGAAAGCACTACAGCTACACATTATATGATGTTTACCTTGTGAATTTCATTGGTTTTTTAAAATTATTATTATTATTTTTTTTTATGTACAGTAATTTCAAATCAGATGATTGCAACATGCTCCAAAAAAATTGAGACAAGGGCAATATAAGACTAATAACAATTTGATGAGTTAAAATAACAAGGTGATGTGAAACAGGAGATGTTAAACAGGTGAGGCAATTGTGTCATAGTATATAAGGAGCCTCTAAAAACAGCCTAGACCTTCAAGAGCAAGGATCATTCAAGACTTGTCAATTTACCAACAGATGCTTCAGCAAATAATCCAGCACTTTGAGAACAATGTTCCCCAAAGACAAATTGGAAGGATTTTGTGCATTTCACCCTCTACAGTGCACAATATAGTAAAAAGATTCAAGGAATCTGGTCAAATCTCGGTGCGTAAAGAGCAAAATGAAAACCACTTCTGAATGTGTGTGATCTTTGATCCCTCAGATGTCACTGTCTTAAAAAACATCATTCATCTGTAATGGATATCATGGACATGGGCTTGGGATTACTTTAGTGAACCTTTGTTAGTCAACACCACTCGCCGCTGCATCCACAGATGCAAGTTAAGACTTTACTATGTAAAGGAGAAGCCATACATCAACACTGTCCAGAAGCGCTGCTGACTTCTCTGGGCTCGGTCTCATCTTAGATGGAAAGTAGAACAGTGGAACTGTGATTTTTGGTCCGATGAGTCCACATTTCAAATAGTTTTTGAAAAACACAGCCGTCGTGTTATCTGGGCCAAAGATGAGTCAGGTCCAAAAGCCAGTGTCTGTATGGGCCAGGGGTGTGTCAGTGCCCATGACATGGGTAACTTGCACATCTGTGAGGGCACCATTAATGCAGACAGATATGTACAAATTGTGGAGCAACATATACTGCCATCCAGCACCATCTTTTCCAGGGATGTCCCAGCATTTTCCAGCAGGACAACTTCAAACCACATACTGCCTGGTTTACAAGTGCATGGCTGTGTGAGCAGAGAGTGCAGGTGCTAGATTGGCCTGCCTGCAGTCCTGACCATCTCCAATTGAGAATGTGTGGTGCATTATGAAGCGCACAATACGGCAATGTAAACCCCGTACAATTATGCAGCTGAAGACCTGCGTAATGGATGAAGGGGGGAAAATTCCACATTCAGTGCCTAAATGCTTAATAAGTGTTATTAGAATAAACGGTGATGTTACACAGTGGTAAACACTCGACTGACCCAACTTTGTTGCAATCATCTGATTTGAAATTACTGTACATTTTTAAAAAACAATGAAATCCACAAGGAAAAAACATCATATAATGTTTAGTTGTGGTGCTTTCAATATAGCAAAAGGTGAATATAATTTACAAATCACACATTTTTGTTTTTATTAGCATTTTTGATACTGTCCCAACTTTTTTGGAATTGGAGTTGTATTTATACACATTGCAGAGCAACAGACAAAATGAAATAAGGTTTCCACAGGGATATTTTTAGATTGAATTTAATTGGAAACTATGTAAGTGTCCTTCAGTGGCACAGAAAAATTTTAAACAACCCCTGAAGTAATAGCTGAGCACCATTGAAGGACGCAGAATGGTGGCGGTGTGCTTTTACCTTCATAGAAAAAAATGTTTTAGAGTTTTGAAAATCATCGTCAAAACAAATGGTTTCGAGTGTTGTATGTTGTCCATAAGAATTCTGAGCAACCTCCGAAGTCGTAGCAAGGGGGCTGAAAGCAGTGTGCTTTTACATTCATAGAAAACAATGTGTTTGAATGGTTTCGAGTTTTGAAACGAATGGTTTCAGCTGTATGTCCTCGAGAAGATTTTTGTCGTCAGAGGAAAAATTGAGCAACCCCCAAAATAGTAGCTGGGTGCTGTCAATAGACGCTGAGCCACGGTGTTGTGCTTTTGAATGGTTTTAAATGGTTTCAAAAGTTGCGAAAGAAATTGATTTACAGTATGTTGTCTGGAAGGTTTTTGTCATCAATGGACACCAAATGGCGGTGGTGTTGTTTCACATTCATAGAAAACTATGATTTTATATGGTTTTGAAAACAATGGTTTCGAGTTTTGAAAACAATGGTCAAAACAAATGGTTTTAAGTACTGCATGTCATCCGGAAGGATTTTCTCATCCACAAAAGAATTTTAAACAACCCCTGAAGTCGTTGATGGGAGCAGTTGATGGACGGTGAACGACAGTGGTGTGCTTTTATATTTGTAGGAAACCATGGTTTCGAGTACTATATGTTGTCCACATGTCGAGTCCAGTGTGCAAGCTCCTTTAGGATGATACTGACAGATATGAGGGGTCAACTCTAACCTGGTCGTGTGGTCCAGTGTACAGGGGTGGTCCATTCTGAGGGATATCCAGCATGACAGCATCCTGAACGTTTGTGTGTGCTCACATTACAGCAAATCTGAGCGTGGTACTTAGCAGAACCCCTGAGAGAGCGCTCTGATATAGCATATACCATCAATCCATCAGAGAGAAAGATGGTCTTTGCATCCTCCTAAAAAGAGAGAAAGGAAGTAAACATGCATTTACATTTATTCATATAGCAGGCCAATTTATCCACCACCACTTTCCAACAAAGTATAATATATAAGTGATTCATGCCAAGTGCTGCAATACAAACTTTCAGAATTAAGATTTAAAATATATATATACATTTAAAGAGTTTGCGTTGACTGGATTGAGTCAAGTGTTCATGGAAGAGAAGGTAGCAAGGGTCTTGTAGGTAGAGTTTGGGAAGATCATTCCACTTTCCAATGGTGAAATTGAAGTTTCGGGAAAGTCATTTTGTTCCTCTTTGTGTTGGTACCATTTTGTGTTCATCCACCCTCAAGAGAATTTTAAAAAGATGGAAAAAGTATGGAGAAAAACAAACAAAATACTCTCAGGCTTGAGTATGCTCCAGTACTTGAGTTCATAAGTGAGGGGTACAGTACGGTACTTCGGTAGAGTCCAGTTCAGGATCCAGTCCTCTCCTCTCAGTTCAACGCTAAGCCCTGTGGGACGTGTTGGCTGGACTAGACCACAAAGACCACAAATAGAGACCAGATCAATAATGCAGCCTCTAAATAGCTCCGTAAACAGTAAGAAGTTTAAATAATGTAGACATGTGTTTAACTCACAAAGTGCAGAGCATAGCAAAGCCTTTGACAAACTTTATTTGTAATTTTAGAATGGCTAGTAGTTTATGTACTCCTGATAGCACATGGATGTCATCAAAACGTCTATTCATTCGACGTTTACGTTTTCTCTTACAAAACGTAAAATAAGTAACCTCTACTAACATCTAGTAGCATACAGTATTGCACATCTGCAAGACTTCATTATAACGTTCACTCTCAAATTTTACGATGACATCAGCAGATGTTTTTTGTGATATTTATGGTTTCGAATGTATTTGAACTAGTTCCAAACACAAATGATGCTTATAATTGAACAGGGTTTCTTTCCAGATGATGCGCTCTTTCACAAACATCTCAGGAAACATGCATGTACTTGTCTGTGTTTTCATATTCAATGTTCCCTGACAGATCTTAGAATGACATACAGCTGATATTTTTTGCAACGTTTAGTATTTAGAATTAGGGTTGGACACCGAGAACAGGTTCAGGACTGGTTCCATTTTTAGAAAAATACCAATAACTAATTATTTTCATGAATTTCAGTTAAATGTTCTCAAACGGGGCCTGATTAGCTCAGCGAGTAAAGACACTGACTATCACCCCTGGAGTTGCGAGTTCAAATCCAGGGCGTGCTGATTGACTCCAGCCAGGTCTCCTAAGCAACCAAATTGGCCTGGATGCTAGGGAGGGTAGAGTCACATGGGGTAACCTCCTCGTGGTCACTATAATGTGGTTCTCGCTCTCGGTGGGCCGCGTGGTGAGTTGTACGTGGATAACACGGAGAATAGCGTGAAGCCTTCACACAAGCTATGTGTCCGCAGTAACGCGCTCAACAAGTCACGTGATAAGATGCTTCGGATTGACGGTCTCAGACGTGGAGGCAACTGAGATTCATCCTCCGCCACCCAGATTGAGGCGAGTCACTACACCACCACAACGACTTAAGAGCGCATCGGGAATTGGGCATTCCAACTTGGGGAGAATTTTTTTTTTTTTCTCGAACATGCATTCTTCCACTGATGTGGACTCTGACAATTCGACAAGTAGTGTTTTCCGATTCCTGAACAATTTAATCTATAAGTCAGTTCTTTTGAATCTACAGCGCGAAACATACCGTGCGACAAGTGTAGTCTGCTTCCCAAACAAATTACTCTTAAGTTTAAAAAAAAATAAATCTTTTGATCGTCTGCAAACTTTACATCTCAAATAAGTCATTTCTGGATTGTCTATTATTTTGAATCTGAAATTGCTCCTTTTAAGATGTTTATCAGATGTCTGTACAAAAACATGATGCTTACATTAGTCATGGTGACAGACATGTGGTAATTTTTAAAATAAAAACGGTTGATAATGTTCCATGTTTTATATTGCATACACCTTAAAAAAAGGAAGAGTTTTTTCACGCGTTGGCGTGAGTTGCACCTACATTAGTCCAGGCTCAAAAACAGTCACGATACCAACCATTCTTAACAAATCACCCACATTATGACCTCCACCTTCTCAACACAGAACCACTCAGACCTGAAAAACAGATATTGATCATATCAGAACTTAAAGAATCCCTTCACACCCCCAAAAACACTTGAGACACACACACTCACAGTGCAGAGGAGTGTATTCAGTAGGTCAAAGTGTAGCTGATGTACTGTGCCAGGTCTTTCATCAGCTCCCAGCAACAGCTCACCGCCATAGAGTGCACAGTGTAGGTTAATGCACCAGGTAAACAGTCTAAACACAGAGGGTGGATATTAAATAATAGCCAATAATACTCCAGGACACCAGGGAGCTCCACTGGCCTAAAAATCACTGAGCTCCACTGGGTTTCTCCTTATACTCACAGTCAGATTTTATTGCTGGCCTGTCAAACAACACTTCGGTTCCCTTCTTTATTTTTGCTACCTTCATCTTCCATCTCCATCTTCTGTAATGGGTTGGTGTGAATTTTACTCTCTCTCTTCCTCTTTACTGTTTCATGACTAATCTCCTCCTCGAAAAGCACAAGAGAAAAGTTGGTTTGCTCCATAAAAACACTGTTTTTCACTTGTGTGACAATCACTACTTTGAAGAATTTTTTGTAAAAGGGTGAAGTGTGAAGTTTTTGCACCACCAGCGTTACCAAACAGAATTGAGTGCAACAGTATCCACCCACTTTTTAGCCATCTTTGTTCCGAAAGTAATCAAATCCTTCATAAAACAGTTGTAAGTCATGAATCAAACCAACCAGCTACTTGTAAATCACAACATTACAAACACTGATTTAAAGCAGAAAAGTATTTGAAAATTTGACAAAAAGACAAATGTACAAGACTGTGTACTCAACGTCTTTCATGAGGGAATGAGCGCCCTTACGAAAACCGAGAGTTTATGGCAAACTTGCGACAAATTGTCTATTGCTGCCAAAGGTTTGCCGGAGGTTCACCAATACCGGCGAAGACCTGCAAAC
Source organism: Myxocyprinus asiaticus (assembly GCF_019703515.2). Classification (NCBI taxonomy): domain Eukaryota; kingdom Metazoa; phylum Chordata; class Actinopteri; order Cypriniformes; family Catostomidae; genus Myxocyprinus; species Myxocyprinus asiaticus. Next base: position 25,553,678 of record NC_059392.1, on the reverse strand, counting down.
TTCTGGCAAACATTTGCAGCAAATCAAAAGCTCATTTGCATGTGAAAATAATGAGCATATTAATCACTGCAATAATGATCCAATCATAGGCTGGCAGTTTACATTATTCCTGTAGTTCCAGTTTTCATTCAAGGCAATGATCACAGAAAATGCTAATGGCCAAGGTTAAGGTATGTCTGACATTTTTTTACATTTACCATATTTTATGAGTCTGAAAGTTTTGGACAGACCAGGAGAGTGTGGTGTGTTGAAGAAGAACACATCATCAAAGCCAATGGCAAACAGAGAGGTGTTATAACCAAGCGATCATAAAATGTATTTAAGCACTACAGCTCATCACATATGCATTCATTATTAACAATTTACAATGATTGTACATAAATAATCATGAAGGAACACCTGAACTAATACTTCAGAATGAACTAATGGAGAATGAAGCCATGCACTCATCAAAAACTACTTATGTGTGATGTGATTAGTGGCTAACCCTAAAGATTTTGATCTAACTTAATACGCATCTCGCTGAATTATTAATGGACTCACTGATGGTGAAATGTGATAATCCAGCTCTGTCCAATAAACTGCAGATGTGATGGCGAAAGTTGTAAAGGCATGACAATTAATTAAAAGTCTGTGATCAGAGTAGGGTTTGCCACTTCACGTTTTTTGATATAGGGCCCCTGTGATTGAGTTTATCCTTAACTATTAACCATCCTACGATTCAGTGCTCTGATACTTGCTTGAACCATCGGATCCTGCCTGAAGCAAAGAATGCAGGGGCACAGAGGACGGGACCTAAACTCATGGTGATGGGGTGGAGGGGGGTGAAAACAACGGAAGTATGCCAACAATGAGAAACACCCGAGCGGCTTTATAAAGCGGAGGCTGTATTGTGATTGGATGAGATGCCTGATAGAATGAATCCAGAGATCTTCCTGCTAGAACTATGCTTTTGCTTACATTTCTTGATTAGTCCATGCTTTCATCCACCATTATTTAAAGTGTTAATTTAGGTATTTGAACAATTATTTATTTCACAATTCAATTCAGCACATCTTTCATTAAAAATTCGTGCCTAAATCATATGTATCTTTGCAGATTGATTGCACAGGGAATTCAGCAACAGTAGGTCGAAAGTTTTGCAGCTCAAATCGGTCTTTACGAATTTTGAACCACTGCCCCCAGTGGCTGAAGCTGGAAGTGTTGTTGAACGTATGGGCACATGTGAGCTCCAGTTTCTGGGTGAAATGTCCACAGGGTGGCGCCAAAAGAGAGTTGTATTTTTACTTATAAATAATGTAAATCAGTCAACAGGAATGCATATTTTATTAACTCTACCCCCTAACCCAAACCCCAAACCTAAACATAACCATCAGTGGAGGAAAAATGTAATTTTAGAAGTGAAAATTAAACTTCTGAATTGCGCTCATCATTGTTTTTCGTGAATGAGTCAAAGTGTTGGGGGGGACCGACACTGGTTAGCCATGCTTACTCTATCATACAATTATGGAATTACAGAAAACTGAAGATGATTGGATACTATTACTTCACTATTATTACTCTACTGAATTACTATTATTTCACTATTATACTGGACTACAAATAGACTAATACCATATTACTCATTACTATATTACCACTACATCCAAAGAACGGTTCTGCTCTGCTATATCAATACCCAGTGATCTAAATGGACATAGCAGTCTTTGTGACTCACCTGTAGTTGTCTGGGTCCATATGAAACAGAGACAGTGGAATATGTGGCTCGTCCATCCAGCTGCAATGAATATAAGTGCTGTTGTCATTACGACACTCCAAAGACTGGGAATAGGACGAATTAAAAATCACATATTAGGCTTGGATTTGAAGCCATGCTTAGACGAGAACAACCAAATGGTCGTCTTACATTTCTATACAGAGCTACTATGTTGTTAAAAGTTGTGTTTGAAGTAGCACAGCCCAAACCTGGTGCATATTTGCCATCTTTAGGACATCCTGTGAGTGTAGATGTCCACACCACAGATGAAGTTAACAGTGAAGTCAGTTTTAAGGATGGAGTGATGCCTGGATACATGGAGAGTTCTGACTGTATAACGCCAGAGTACAGTAACAGAAGGCAAAGAGGAAAATGTGTTCATCCCTAAATTAATGATAAAAAAAAAAAAAAATGCTCCCAGTGAAAAACAGTAAATAGCAGCATAATACTTGGTTTTATTTACAGTTAGTCAAAATATTATTTAGTATATGACTGAATCAACCCATCTACATTGGATTTCACCATCAACTTATAAGGGTAAGATCAGGTAGAAAAATCTCCTTAAAGTTATTTAGAAGCTATTATAATTACATAATTATTGTTCTAAAGTAAAAATAAACAAGATAAGCTAGATCATCAAAAATCCAAATCTATCCATCTATCTACAGTGGCAAGAAAATGTATGTGAACCCTTTAGGATAAGCTGGTTTTCTGCATTAATTGGTCATAAAATGTGTAGTATAGAAAAACACAGTGTGCTTAATCTAACAACACACAATTATAATATTTCATGTCTTTATTGAACACATCCCATTAAACATTCACAGTGCTGTGGAAAAAGTAAGTGAACCCTTGGATTTAATAACTGGTCGGTCCTCCTTTGTCAGCAATAACCTCAACCAAGCATTTCCGGTAGTTGTGGATTAGACCTGCACAACATTCAGAAGGAATTCTGGATCATTCTTCCTTACAGAACTGCTTCAGCTCATTCATATTCTTATGCTGTCTGGTGTGAATGGCTCTCTTGAGGTCATTCCACAGCATCTCTATTGGGTTAAGGTCTGGGCTCTGACTGGGACACTCCAAAAGGTGGATTTTCTTTTTTTTTAAAGCTGGCGCACAGCCACCCTGATATTATCCTGTAGAGTATCTTGATAAACTTGGGAATTCATTTTTCCCTCGATGATGGCAAGTGGTCCAGGCACCGAAGCAGCAAAGCAGCCCCAAATCATGATGCTCCCTTCACCGTACTTCACCGTTGGGATATTTTCATGTTGGTATGTGGTGCCCTTTTTATGCCATTCATATAGTAGTGCAGTGTGTTCTTCCCAAACAATTCAACCTTAGTTTCATCAGTCCACAAAACATTTTCCCAGTAGCGTTGTGGAGTGTCAGGGTGGTCTTTGGCAAACTTCAGGTGTGCAGCAATGTTTCTGTTGGAAAGCAGCAGCTTCCTTCGTGATGTCCTGCCATGGACACAATGCCTGTTTAATGTTTTCCATATAGTAGACTCATGAACAGAGATGTTAACCAGTTCTAATGATTTAATCAAGTCTTCAGCTCTCACTCTAGGGTTCTTTTTACCTCATTGAGCATTCTGCGGTGTGTCCTTTGAGTCATCTTGGCTGGACAGCCACTTCTAGGGAGAGTAGCCACAGTACTTAATTGTCTCAGTGTATAGACAATTTGACGTACTGTGGACAGATGAATATTTGAGCTCTTCGAGATAACTTTGTAACCCTTTCCAGCTTTATGCAAAGCAACAATTCTTGATTGTAGGTCTTGTGAGATTTCTTTTTTGTGGGTCATGGTCCACGTCTGCAGATGCTTCTTGTGAATAGCAAACTTAAAATGTTTGAGTGCTTTTTATAAGTCAAAGTAGCTCTAACCCACACCTCCAATCTTGTTTCATTATTTGGATGCCAGTTTTGCCATCTCCTGACTCAAATCAGGCTTTTGTTGTTATCACTTGACAATAAGGTTGTATTTGTTAACATTAGTAAATGCATTAGGTATCATGAACTATCAATGAACAATATACTTTTACAGCATTTATTTATCTTGGTTAATGTTAATTTCTAAAAATAAAATTGTTAGTTCATAATGCATTAACAAATGTTAACTTTTAATAAAACAAATGTATTAGTTGACATTAACCAAGATTAATACGTGCTGAAAAAGTATTTTTAGTTTATGTTAATTATTGCCGTAAACGAATGTTAATGAAAACAACCTTACTGTAGAGTGTTACCCCCCCGCCCCCCCGCCCCACACACACACATACACATACACACACATACATAAATACATCAAAGACTTGAAAAGTGAGCAATCATGTTCTTCCACACTGTAAGTGTGTGCAAAATGAATCAAATGTGCATGTGATTTAAAATCCCATTGAGAGATGTTGCATCAAAAATAATACATATAATTGTATAATGTATATAATTTGTGCATTTATTGTGTGTCTGTGTTGCTCAAGTCGAGTTGAGCCACACATCAAGCCACCCAAGATGATCAAATCATTCATGATTTTATTTTTTTCTGTTTAAAATCTGCAAAAAAAGGAACTGCATAAGGAAGTTGGCCAAACAAATGCCTCAATAACCAAGATCATCAATAACCAAACAAAAAGTAAAAGGAATTCAAAAGGAAAACTATGTTTTATACCACTTTGGGAAATAGTGTTAAATAGTGTTAAGCATACTGTAAACCTCACTAAATTTTTTTGATTTCTCTGAAAGAAAATAGACTTACCAATCGTATGTGACTTTGCTTCTCAAGTAAATGTAACTTGTTTTAAGAATGTTTAAATATTTTTATTGGAAAACAAGACAAAATTACTGAGAATACACTTAAATACATATTGTACTGTTTATACGTAAAATCATTATTTATTAGCACTGAAATTTATCAAATGTGCACCACACTGTGAAATAATGATTACATTTAATATTGAAAAGCACGTAAAACTATGAACACTGTATAATGATTCTGAAATTACATGGGACATAAAAAGAGGTCATAGACAAACACACTTATGTTAATACTCTGTGTTGTAGACAGTGAGATCTTTGGCATGCGTGACCAGCAGCTCCCATGGAAACTGATTTACGGGTCTTTTGACATTTGACCCTGTTGTTATGCTCTCGTGCACCATGAGAGCGATGTCTTCATCGTCTAATATCCGTATCAGATCACCTGCAGGATCTCGATAGTTCAAAGCAATATTATCCACTTGAAACAAATCTCTGAGGAAAAGACAGGGGAGGGAGACAAATTACTTAGCAGTTTAGAGGTCACACTAAGTGTGAATATAGTTAGTATATATCACTGAGGACTCCTTGTTGTATCAGCAGTCTTGTGACCTTTATGCAAATTGTTTGACACTGTGCGAGCCACATCCAAATGAAATAAATATTATGCAGTTTAGGCTTATTATAGTGTAACAGTATAAATAATGGGCAAGGAGGAGGCGGGAACTGGCTGAACAGTCAAATTAATGTTTGAAGAAAACTTAAAAGACATAAACACGCACGGCAGCTGCATGTGGCTCTCTCTCTCAAACTGCCGCATCCACCTCGGCTTTATCTCTCTCCTCGGCTGATTAGCCCGACTGGGGGCTGGCTGTGCGTACTCACACAGGGCCCCGCCCTCCTCCTCATCACATATAAAACATTAATTAGACACTGTAGTTAGTTTCCAAAACCTAGTGAGCTACCTTAATGTCTACTGCCAAGGCAGCTGCCTCCTAAAGGCTTGAGTATACTTCAGTTGTCTGCGTTGTTGATCGCTCTGCGCACAGTATGCGTGGCGCAAATTTCGTCATCAGCACAGTCTGCGCGGACTGTCCGCCCACTGCCCAGATTTTCTCGACACATGGACAGTCCTCATCTGTGCGCATCATTCGTGCATGCGCCTGCCATTGACTGTACTTAGAGAGTAGGGTGACCAGACATCCCCGTTTTTCCAGGGACAGTCTCGGTTTTTAGTGGCCTGTCCCTGACAGGAGCTGTCCCCTTAAATGTCCCTGTTTTTCCCGAGCGTTCAAGACAGCATTCATAGTGAAATATTACAGCAAAGTCTAACGTGTGATGTTCATTTTGACCAACAGAGGGGGCTGCTCGCTGTAGCAGCTTCAAATCATTCATCTTCCTTTACAGATTACTTGGAAGGACCAGGCAATTGAAGAGAATTATCATCATTGTTATAAGCTTCAAAGTAAGGCACACACTAGCTGTTTATGTTGTAAAGTTACATTGTTATGTATTTTATAACAGGTTCTGAATTTGGCACAGGATTTTTTTGCACAGTGTAAAACGTTCCTGAAAGTTTGGCCTTCATAATGTGGGAATTCCCGCACAAACTATAACATGCTGGTGAAAAGTAGTCAAATTAATCCCTGCAGATGAACAAATAAAATCAATAATTTTATTTTTAACCAGTATGTGTTGTGTATATCAACGCTATCGGCCCACCACCCGCTCTCTCTCCCTCTCGCACTAGTAATATTCATACACTGACTAAAGGAAGCACCTTCTCACATATTTACTCATTTGTTGTATTAACAAATACCCAAAATGAATTTAAAATAAGAAAATGACATTAATAGCATGGAAAAATAAATAAAAATGTATAATCAAATAAAATGTACATTACAGCATAGATAAGTGAGTGAAAAGGAGCACCATAATACATAAGACTTGATCAAAATAAAAGGTGGTAATTAAGAAAAACAGGTCCATATGAGATATACGCAAACAGTTAGGTAAAATAGTATTATGATCATTATTATTATCAGTATTATACAATATTGAATATCTTTGTGTCCTATGATGTTTACATTCTTCACTGTATTCCATGAAATGATTAAGATACTCAAAGGGCAGGACCCCTGGGTTTAGTTCAGTTTAGTTCATCTGTACAGCATAGGAAAGAATGAACTCATTGAAGATGAAACAGAAGACTAAAAATGATCAACTTTACCTCTGTGTTTGAATTTCATTGAGACATAGGCTAGTATTCAATAGAGCATGATATACCACACTGTAAAAAAAATATTTCCATGATTTGTTAACTGTATGTTTTTGCCAGATCAACTTAGATTTACTAATTTGTTCAGATAACATAAGAATCTGTTTTTATTGAGTAAACTAATGGCACAATGGAAATGCACTGATATAATGTAAAATAAAAAAATAAATACAAAAAAGTTAATTCTACTTATTGTTAGTTAACTAGACCTTTTTATTAAAATTATTAATTACTTTATTTTAAATGAACTCCATTTTAAGGCAGCTATGTTACTTGTGAGTACTTACAGAGATGTCCCCGTTTTTCATTTCAGAAATCTGGTCATCTTATAAAAGAGTATCACAAAGCAGGTCAAAAGAGTATATTTTGAAAGGCAACGCAGTTGACCATGCACAATCCGATCCGGAATGCAGAAAGTGCAGTTGTTGGATAAAGCACAGCTTCGGCTCTACAGGCAACATGCAACTGAATAGACAACAAACCGATGAATGATCAAAGACAACAGGATGGAGCAGAGAGCAGAGTTCTTGAGGCGTGTTTTATCAAGTTTAAAGCTGCATTTAACTTGATATAGCGTTTTACAAACGTAGCTAGAGACAACAAAAACCACTGAAACTTGATGTAACCACAGTGAGATGCACCAAAAGTGACCATCTGATGCATGTGTACTGATGGTACTGATGGAACACAAGAACATGTCCAGATTGATGAACTCAATTGTAAAATGGATCACAGTGGACTGTAGGTCAGTGATAGGCTTATGTTCAATGATTTGTAAATAATCCAAACAATACTAAATTCCAGATCTACTTTTACATTATCTAATCAATGCTTTACTCATCTGCCACAATAAAGTAATGTCTCTGAATTATCTGAATTATTATGTACTGTTGAGCCAAAACATTATGACCACTCACAGGTGAAGCGAATAGCGTTGATCATCTCCTAACAAGGTCACATGTCAAGGTCTGGGTAGATTAGATGGTAAGTGAACAATCAGTTCTCGTAGTCAACATGTTGAGTGCAGGAGTAAAGACCTGAGTGACTTTGACAAGGGCCAAATTATTATGGCCAGACGACTGGGTCAGAGCATCTCTGAAACGCCAAGGCTTGTTGCGTACTCCCGGTCAGCAGTGAAGAGTAACTACTGACAGTGGTCCGAGGAGGCACAAACCACGAACCGGTGACAGGGTGTTGGGCGCCCAAGGCTCATCGATGCGCAAGGGCAATGAAGGCTATCCCGTCTGGTCCGAACCGACATAAGGTCTACTGAGGCACAAGTCACAGAAAATTTTAATGATTGTTATGGGAGGAATGTGTCACAACACACAGTGCATCACATCCTGCTGCGTATGGGGCTGCGTAGCCGCAGACTGGTCAGAGTGCCCATGATGACCCCTGTCCACCGTTGAAAGCGCATACAATGGGCACACGAGTGTCCGAGCTGGACCGTGGAGCAGTGGAAGAAAGTTGCCTGGTCCGATGAGTCCCGTTTTCTTTTACATCATGTAGACGGCCGTGTACATGTGCGCCGTTTACCTGGGAAGTGATGGCACCAGGATGCACTGTGGGAAGACAACAAGCCAGTGGAGGGAGTGAGATCCTCTGGGCAATGTTCTGCTGGGAAACCATGGGTTCGGCCATTATGTGGACATCAATTTGACATGTGCCACCTACCTAAACATCATTGTAGACCAGGTACACCCCTTCAGCAGGATAATGTGCCCTGCCACGCTGCACACATTGGGAATGGTTTGAGGAACATGATGAAGAGTTCAAGGTGTTGCCCTGGCCTCCAAATTCCCCAGATCTCAATCCGATTGAGCATCTGAGAGATGTGCTGAACCAACAAGTCCGATCCACGGCAGATCCACCTCACAACTTACAGGACTTGAAGGATCTGCTGCTAATGTCTTGGTGCCAGATACCACAGGACACCTTCAGGGGTCTTATAGAGTCCATGCCTCGGCGGGTCGGCACTGTTTTGGCAACACTCTGAGGACCAACAGCATATTAGGGATATATATATATTGAAGTATCTTTAGTTTGGGGCCTTTTTCAGCAAATATTGATGCATGCAATTAATTGTGATTAATTAATCAGCATTTCATGTCATTCATTCAATTAAAAATGTTTTATAGTGATTTTACACTCTCTGAAACCTGGCCACAAAACAAATTGACAAACAAGTACAAACTGGCCATTTAAGTGAGTGTGCTTTGTGTTTTCTGACGTGTATGTGTCACCAGTCCTACTCAACCCGCTCCGGGCGGGATTCGAACTGGAGATCCCCGGCATGGGAGTCGTACGTGCTAGCAAGAAGGCTATAAAAGCCTTAACTTCATCCGTTAAGGCCAGGGGAGTGAGGTTTACACACTGCACAGCTATCACATACTAGCTGGCTACAGTTACATATCAACACTCATTTTGTTGGACAGACAAAAATTTTGAACTTTTTAAAAAAAGATTCTCTTCCACTTCTGGGTCTTGTTCCTATCCTTTTATTCCCATCTGTTTCTTCCCCATGCATGAAACACAGTTGTGAGACACAAGCCCTCCTCACAGTGAAAAGAACAGCAGAAACAGAAATACTGACAGTGGAAATGAGAAAATGAACACAATTAGGAGCTGATTATGAGACTGAAAGTTAAAAAGATAGTTCACCCAAAAATTAAAATTCTGTCATTTGTCATTTTTGGGTGAGCTATTCCTGAAATTTAAATGTAAAGGACAGAAAAAAGTGTGAAAGATGCTAAAATTGAGAAAGTAAAGAGCATGTTTGTTTTGTTTGTTTTTTTCACAGAAATGCCAAACTATGTACCTCATCAGTATATGTGCAATCCATTGTTGTTATGGCATGTTAAAATGGGACTGTTTGATAGAATCTAGTTCTCAGAATGTCTATTCCACATCATATAAAAGTTTCAACTGTTTTGTACCTCATTCGGGAGAGCAGATCCTCATAAGACGGCTGAATTGTGATATCTTCTTCAATGCAAATGTCCCTACAGCAGCATCACATCAATTGAGAAACATTCATTCAACATCATGTCTCATTTAACAATTAACTGATACTTGACATCTGTTTATTAAGTGCTTGTATTGACTTTAACATCACAAAAAAGAACAGAAAGACAACTATTTCTTTGAAATTGTTGGTTAAAAAAGAAAATATTCTTAGATCAACTCATTATGCATCTTTATCTCACTATCTCTGACCTTGTATCAATTCCATCTGGCTGCAGTAGATAGCAGCGCAGGCAGCTGTATGAACCCTGAGCATTCCTGGAAGCTCTGCCCTCTTCATCAGAGTCACTCTCAGGAAGAGGTTTTATAATCTTCACGAATGACTCTGGAAAGATGCCGGTTCTGTCCCTCACTGTGCCCTAGCGATAGGACACATTGCATAAGAAGATGAAGACTTGTTCTTACTGTCTCCTAGACTAAATAAATCAATCTATCTATCTATCCATCCATCCTACAGCTCACAGCTGATGGATTAATGTAGAGTGGTTTCTTGTATCCTCAGTAGAGGAAAAGAAACAATGTGAAAAGTGGAAGGGATGAAAAAGTCTTGGGTATTAATATGTCTCAAATAAATTGGGCGATGAACTTTGAAATCTGTAAAAGGGTGATATAATAGTTGTTACGCCTCTGGTCTTCAGGTACACATGGTGCCTTCAAGCCAAAAAAACAAAAACAGTTTAGGCTGCATTAAACTAGCAAGTTACACTTTGATCTTTTCTTTCACTCGCTCGTCTCGGTAATGTTATTTGAGGGTCCATTGCATGTCCATTCTATACCCAATTTACTCTCTCCCTCTCTCTCTCTCTCTCTCTCTCTCTCTCTCTCTCTCTCTCTCTTTATTCAGTGAAATTCAATTCAGGTCAAATCTTTCTCCTTTCTTGTCATGATTTGAATATAGGCAGCAGATATGCCCACTCCAGACTCACATCTAGCTCATAAAAACCATGTGTGTGTGTTCAGATCAGATTTACTTACTCTAAATGTTCCACTCCTTCACACACACATTTCTCACATCCTTTCTTTTCCACCAGAATCCCGCATTCATGAATTTCTTTAATGCCCCATCCCTCATCTCTTTATCGTTTCACTTCCCCTCCTTTTCCTTTCTTCATTTAATCCATCTCTCCCTCCATCCATCAATCTCTCATCCATCCCCCATTATTCCATTCATTTACCATCCATCCATCAATCCATGTATCCATCCATCCATTCCAGTATCCATCCATCCATCAATCCCTCCATCCATTCATTTATCATCCATCCATCAATCCATGTATCCATCCATCCATTCCAGTATCCATCCATACCTCCATCCATCCATCTCTCCATCCATCAATCCCTCCATCCATCCATAAATCCTCCATCATCCATCCATTCCTTCCTTCATCCCTCCATCCATTCCTCTATCATCCATCCCTCCATCCTTTCCTCTATCCATCCCTCCATCATTCCATATATTCATTCAATCAATCCCAGTATCATCCATCATTCCTCCATCTATCAATCCCTCCATCCATCAATCCATCCATACATCCATCATCCATCCATTCCTTCCTTCATCCCTCCATCCATCCCTCTGTCCATTCCTCTATTCATCCCTTCATTCCATCCATTCATCCAATCAATCCCAGTCTCCATCCATCCATCCCTCTTACCCTCCATCCATCCATCCATCCATCCATCCATCAATCCCTCTATCCATCCATCAAGTCCTCCATCCATCTGTCCATCCACCCATTCTTTCATCCCTTTATTCAGCCGTCCATCCATCCCTTCATCCATTCCTCTATCATCCATCCTTCTATCATTCCATCCAATCATCCAATCAATCCCAGTATCCATCCATCCATCCCTCTTTCCCTCCATCCATCCATCCCACCATACATCCATCCATCAATTCATACATCAGGTCCTCATCCTTCCATCCATCCATCCATTCATCCCTTCATCCAGCCATCCATCCATCCATCCCTCCATCCCTCCATCCCTCCATCCAATCCTCTATCATCCATCCTTCCATCATTCCATCCATCCATCCATCCATCCATTCAGTCAATACAGTATCCATCCATCCATCCATCCATCCATCTACCATCCATCCATCCATCAATCCATCCATGTAGGCTTGCTTGATATGCTGGGGTTTTAACATTATTTTGGTACTCAAGACTCATTTGACTCTTTTTAGAATCATAGCCAGAATCCTTTTTATAGTATGTCATGATTTTATCACATTTAAGGCTGTAACTGACAATAGGAATAAATCCCTATTTTTTTATTACTGGTCTATGGCTTGATGTTTGGCAACACTCGCCTACTGTATTGATCTTAAAAAAAGAACCTGTGAGCTTAATTGTTACTGGGTCCACTGCCCCAGATAACCAGAAGTGGCATGGTTGGAAAGGCTTCATTTATTAATTTTCTCTTTCCCCCCTTAAACTAGAACAACTCCCTCCCTTCTTCTCTCTTACAAATCCTCCTCTCTCTCTTCCCTGCTTATCTATCCTTTACCTTTTTCTCTCCCTCTATCATGTTATCTTTCTCTCTCTCTCTCTTGCAAACCCTCCCCTCTCTCCTTTCATACTACCTATCATCCTCTACTTTTCTCTTGTTATCTCTCTCTCTCAGTCACTCTTCCTTCCTCCTCCTCACTCTCTCTCCAGTTCTCTCTCACCTCCAGCCAGTCTGTGTTGACTCTGCGCAGGAGGAAGATCACGTCTCCAGCCTTCAGACTGAGCTCCAGGCGCCCGCTGCCACTGAAGTCAAACACCACCTAACATACGTGCACACGCAGAAAAGGACACACAAGCCAGAAAACACACACACACACACACACACACACACACCAACAGGAAAAAAGACAACAGATCCTGAGTGAAACCGAGCTGCAGGTAAGAGACTTGTTCTTTAAAACTATGAAGAGAATGGATGAAAGAGAAATGAGGGAAAGGGTGTTGGAGGATGCAAGCAATAAAAAAAGAAATCAAGAGATTAAAAAAAAGTGTATTCATGAGACAGTACTTTTCTTTTCAACACAAAAAAGTAACATGGTAATACCATGTATTTGTACATATACCATGGTGTAATGGACATGGTATCAAATGGTAATTTTATTTTTTTCAGTGTTTTTACCATGGTATTCTTTGAAGAATAAAATGTCCAAAATACCATGGTTTTGGGCATGTGCAATGGAAATACTTCAAACATTACCATGGTATAAATATATGACCAAAAAACTAAATAAGAAAACAATAGAACAAATCTATTTGTTACAATAACTCAGAGGTTGCTCTTTCATAGCTTGTGCAGGACTTAATGGAGTTCTGTTACGTGTTATCGAAGTATCAACTTTGTCTCGGATGTTTCTTTTAAAATTACTTAGGAGATATAAAGACAATTGTTGACATGCATTAAGAATATTAAGCTATAAAATGAATGCGGAAAGCATAGCTCAAGATAATTTGGTCTTTAAAAGAATTTGATGAGGAATGTTTGAGTTCAAATTGAAACTTCTGACTTTTCATTTCCAACTTTTGTGTCTTGGCAAATCTGAGTTTGAGACATTGTTAAGATCTCTTGTGAAACTTTTTGGGAGACACATTTGAGAGAACCGGCACAATGATCAGTCTGTGCTTACCAAAATATGAACCACTGCCCCCAGTGGCCAAAGCTGAAGGTGTTTGAGTGAAATGTCCACAGAGGGGCGCCAGATGTGAGTATTTGTAGTTGTAAATGATGTCAAACAGCCAACAGCAATGCTTATCTTATTAACACTACTCTTTAACCCAAATCCCAACCCTAAACCTAACCGCCAGTGGAGTACAAATTTAATTTTAGAGTGAAAATGCAACCTGCGATTTGTGCTCAACATTGTTTATGTGAACGCAACATGGCGATTTCCTGTGTGGTCATGTTGGATCTTAAGCAAAAGACTATTTAATTTCTCATTGCTGAGAAACTAAACACACCACTTATCACTGTAGGCAAACTGGTGCTTATAAGCGAGGCGTGTATGCATGCGTATGCATAACACACACATGCATGTGTGCGTGTGTGTGTGTGATGGTCATGAGTGGGCATCTGTTCTATAATGCTGTAAATCTGCTGAGCTGTGGGTCGCTTGGTTTGTTTGCATGAGTAGGAGTGTGTAGGTGAGTCGTGTTAGATGTTACCAGCTAATTACATCTTGGCAGCATTAAGTGCGAGCGTGCATGCATGTGTTTGTCTGTTCATGCTCGTAGGCAGCATCTGAGCAGAAAGATACCAGTCGAGGCAAAACTCGATGTGATGTTCTTTATGAAGTCAACAGTAAAGACCAAGTATCAAAGCACAGAATCAGTACGACCAAATGAAGAAACTATTTCAGTCCCACTGCTGCTGAGAGACCCTAAAAATGGCTTTTGGGTCATTTGCGTGGGCTAAGTTTGTTATATAGTGCAGAAAAGTAACTCGGTACAATAATTGGCTTTTTCAACCACACCATGGTAAAGCTAAAATGGGATTAAACTATTTTTAATGCCTGAAGATTAATTTAAGTGCTTGAAAGATTTTATTTAAAAATAAATCTTTACCAATATTCTTTACAAAACAGGACACTACTAATTAACACCCTGTCTGCACTGAACAAAAGTAGAATGCTCCCCTTATATATAATGAAGCTGTCTACAACGCAAGTACAACTGCATTTCATTATTGTCATTGTGCAGTGTACGCATACAGAGACAAATTTGAATCTGAATCTGAAGTGTGCGATGTCAACACTATATTAAAAGTTAACAGCAGACAAAATAACACCTTTGTTAAGCAATCTTTCATTATAATGGGCTGCGTTTTCTCTCTTGCCTTGGGTCTATAGGATTATTTTTGATTACATGGTTTAATCAACCAATAAATTAAACAAGACTTGAGAATGTAGTTCTAGTTGCCATAAACACACACACACACACACACACACACACAGCTCTGGGGAAAAGTGACAAAGCAATTTCCTCCCTCTATTTTCCCAGCATAATATATGTGCTTATTAGCCTAGCACTGAGAAAAGCTCTCAGTGTAGCATTAGCGTGTCTTGTGTATACTCCCACAGAGGTTTACTACACTTGCAAAGCAGTGGTATAAAGTCTAAATCTAAATATTTATATATATACACAAATATAAAAGTAGTTTTAGTCACTACAGAGCTCTTTTGCCGCACTTTGTTTGCCACAATTCTCTGATTGGTGGATGTTTTCTCTTAACCCTTTCGCACGTACGATCAAACTGGTGTTATTACACTAGGCTGGGCTCAGACGCGTACATCAAACACGTACATCTCTTTGCTTGACATCATGGGAAAATCAAAAGAAATCAGCCAAGACCTCAGAAAATTTTTTTTGTGGACCTCCACAAGTCTGGTTCATCCTTGGAAGCAATTTCCAAATGCCTGAAGGTACCACATTCATCTGTACAAACAATAGTACACAAGTATAAACACCATGGGACCACACAGTCATCATACCGCTCAGAAGGGAGACGCATTCTGTCTCCTAGAAATTAACATAGTTTGGTGCGAAAAGTGCAAATCAATCCCAGAACAACAGCAAAGGACTTTGTGAAGATGTTGGAGGAAACAGGTAGACAAGTATCTATATCCACATTAAAACGAGTCCTATATCCTGAAAGGCTGCTCAGCAAGGAAGAAGCCACTGCTCCAAAACTGCCATAAACCAGACTACAGTTTGCAAGTGCACATGGGGACAAAGATCTTACTTTCTGGAGAAATGTCCTCTGGTCTGATGAAACAAAAATTGAACTGTTTGGACATGATGACCATCGATATGTTTGGAGGAAAAAATGGTGAGACTTGCAAGCTGAAGAACACCATCCCAACCGTGAAGCATGGGGGTGGCAGCATCATGTTGTGGGGGTGCTTTGCTGCAGGAGGGACTGCTGCACTTCACAAAATAGATGGCATCATGAGGAAGGAAAATTATGTGGATATATTGAAGCAACATCTCAAGACATCAGCCAGGAAATTAAATCTTGGTCACAAATGTGTCTTCCAAATGGACAATGACCCCAAACATACCTCCTAAGTTGTGGCAAAATGTCTTAAGCACAACAAAGTCAAGGTATTGGAGTGACCATCACAAAGCCCTGACCTCAATCTGATAGAACATTTGTGGGCAGAACTGAAAAAGTGTGTGTGAGCAAGGAGGTCTACAAACCTGACTCAGTTACACCAGTTCTGTCTGCAGGAATGGGACAAAATTCCAGCAACTTATTGTGAGAAGCTTGTGGAAGGATACCCAAAACATTTGACCCAAGTTAAACAATTTAAAGGCAATGCTCCCAAATACTAACAAAGTGTATGTAAACTTCTGACCCACTGGGAATGTGATGAAAGAAATAAAAGCTGAAATAAATCATTCTCTCTACTATTATTGTGACATTTCACATTCTTAAAATAAAGTAGTGATCCTAACTGACCTAAGACAGGGAATGTTTTCTACGATTAAATGTCAGGAATTGTGAAAAACTGAGTTTAAATGTATTTGGCTAAGGTGTATGTAAACTTCTGACTTCAACTGTATATAAATATATATACTGTATGTATATATTTTATATATATATATATATATATATATATATATATATATATATATATATATATTACATGTTTATTGTTTGATTGCATAATTTGTTCTATTTACAAGTATTTACATTGATTTGTTGAACACGGGCTTTCTCTTTAAGAAAACCTGAATTTCTGTTAAGAGCGTCTGTAGATGAACGAGAGAGACTCGAATGGCTTTACGTCATGTTTGCAATGCGTGATGAGAATTAAATGATTATTTTTTGTTGTTTTTGATCAACAACTGACTGTAGAGAACAGAAAGGGTATTAAAAGAGACATTATTCAATGACAAATGGGTCGCATGGATCTCGTCTTTGAACACACCGAACAACTTTATAACCAATATCGAGATTGATGCATTGTGAAATTGATATTTTTACCCACCCATAGTTGTTGGTAACACTTAGTGACATGACAACAGCAAAGCGGCTCTGAAGTGGTATTTCATTTACGTAGAAACTCAGCTTAAAATCGGAACCCTTTTTGCAACTTTAGTAGGTATTGAGTCTACATAGCTGAAACCTACAAATTAAGTGCTATAAAGACCTCAGGGCTTGGGCTGCACTCAATATCGAACTAGAGAACTAAAGTAGGTCGAGAACAAACAAAGATAGATCAACTTAAAAAAGGTCTAAAAAAGAATTTAAGAAGAAAGTGTCAGCTATGTTGGCAATATTAGCCAACTAATGATACGAACCACAAAAAAAATACAATAATAAATAGCACAGCACACATATTTAACCCAGCACAAATGCACCAATCAAATTCAAAACTTTTTTTTTTTAATTTTGCAGCTCTCAATTAAAGGGGTCTTTCATAGTTTGGACACATTCAGCGAGTTATTTCAGCAAAGGATCAAAAAGTCACTGAACATACCTAATTAAAGAGCGACTCTGGGGGTCACAAAGCACTCTGGTTTCAATTAAGGAGTCAATGACCTCTGAAATGAGCTCATTAGCACATGGACAGCCAAAAGGGAGGAGAGGGAAGTCTTTTTTTCTACCTAAATGAGTGACCCAATTTGGTTCTCCTCAACTGGGGGACCAGAGCGGGATATAAAGAGAAGAGATCGGTCTCTTGGGCCATGACATTCGTTCGGGAGTCAGACTACAATGGTCACGCTGTATATTTTGCACTGTGGATTTTAAAGAACCTGCTCATATGAGTCATTCAGTTGGGAATCGGACTACACTGGTCATGCAGTATATTTCTCACTGTAGATTCAAAAGAACCCAAGAGTGACCCAATTTGGCTCTCCTCAACTGGGGGACCAGAGCGGGATATTAACAGAAGAGATCGGTCTCTAGGGCCATGACACATGACAAAGGAGTTTAACAAAGGAGGGATGTCAGTTAATAACCTGCCTATTAATGCTTTATAAATGGTGGAAAACAGTTAAAAAGTCATTTATTTGCAAATATAATTGCTGTGAATAATTTGCACCACTCTAAAATGGAATTACTGCTCTTAGTAGCAGATTTCAAAGCACATGTAGGTTATTAATTCTCCTGCAAGCAGCTGTGGTGAACCTGCATAATGTATGCTGAAATCAATACTTCTCTTATATCAGTTCTTAAAAAGTGAAAACTAGATTATCAACTCTGGGACTTTCTACACAAACCATTAGTTCAGACTGGGTGTGAAATGGTTGTTCTTTGGTAAACAGGCAATCAAAATAATGGGCATGTGCAATGTGACATCATTACTATTATATTGTAGATATCTCTACGTGAACTGTTTTTCTAGCACGTATGTTTTCATACATTTGGATAGACACTGACATGTACAATATCAATGTATAGACAGCTTCTGAAACTAAACCCTTTCACAAATGTACAACATTAGAGATGTTTACGAATCTTTTGACATTCAGAAAACATTCCTCCTGTATTTTCCTCTGTTTCGTGCTGTAGATTCAAAAGAACCATCATTAGAGTCATTCGTTCAGGAATCGGACTACACTGGTCACGATGTACTGTATGTATCACGCTGCAGATGTTTGAGAACTCGGTTCCCACCTCTATCTAAAATGTACATTTACATACTACATACAAAACCTAAGAATTTGAAAAAGATCACCTTGGCCTGTGTGCATGCATATAATCAGTAATAACTGACAATGTTTAAAAAAAGGCTCTCCCAAATCACACCTCACAGAAAGCTCATTCCTGTAACAGTATTTTAGCCAAAGTGAAAGACTCTAATGGAAAGTGATCCATTTAAAAAGTATATGCAATCTCTGTTTAATGGCTCTCTCTTACTGTCTAAACTCATTACAGTGATATAGAAGGCTTTGATTTTCAATAAAGCTCCAATCTGATGTCTTATGAGCCACAGGCAATGGCCATACACTTCTCAGAGCTGTCACATGGGAAATGAAGCAGTAGATAACACTTAATCCTTTAAGTTCCTTGCTCAAGGGCCTTATAGTGATAACTCATGAGTCATCTCTTCTGGGCTTCAAACCCACAACCTTTCGGTTTTCCAGCCCAGATATTTACCCACTAAGTCACACCACCCACATATTTGTCGCTTGATTTCCCCATCTTGCTTTCCAAATTTTAGTTGTTCTTTCTGGTGTTATAAGAAAAGTAAAATCTGTCACTTTCTCTCGGCCACACGCGAGCATAAGGCAGGTGTCTTTTCAGCCGCTGTGGTTAGCGTGCTTTGGATCACGTGGTGTAATGTTACTCTCACACGAGCATAGGAAAACAAATGTCCAGCACACCTGCTGCATTCATCTACAGATTCATCTCATCTGCATTCATCTCGGGACCAGGATCATGGGAGAAATCTTTTGAGGAGATGGGTGTGTGTGTAAAGGTCGTAAGGTCAAGGAAAGAAAGGAACATGATCATGAAAAACTACATTTGACTACATTACTAAAAAGGAATGTTGGGTAAGTTATTCACAAAAAAAGTAATCCACTAAAAATGTCAAAATTACTTCTAAAATTGTAATCAGATTGCTTTGATTTAGTAATCACATTACTGATAAGTTTACTTTTAAGTTACTTCCTAAAACACTGTTCTCCCAAAAACAAATGTAAAATATTTATAATTCCACACGTTTCTTACTTTCAATGACTCGTCAGAAAAATATGTAGATATGAACTTAATTCATGCTTTGAATGTATTCTACATAATATCATTTTGGAAATATATGTAACCCAAATAGTTTACTTAAGTCAGTAACTTTAATCTGATTAAAAGCATTTAAAATGTAATGCATTACACTACTTTTTTATTACTAAAAAGTCATTACATTACAGTAACTAAATACTTTGTAATCAGATTACACCCAACACTGCAAGCAAGTGGACCCTGAAGGGAAAAAATTAGCCCAGTTAACAGAACTGTGAGCTCTTTGCACATGCTTTGGCTATGTTTTAAGGTTTTGTAATAGTCAATAAGTGCACATTTTGGATGCACGGAAACTCTCTCCCTCTCTCACACATTCACTTAAACACACACACCTATCTGCCTTTGCCTACAGATGGGCGTGGGAAATAAATCATGTTTGTTTTTGTTGTTGTTTTCTTTATGGTTGCTGCTTTGGTATGAATAGAATGATGGAATGGAGATGCAGGGCTGGTTTTTACAGACCAGTCTGACAGCATCCAGAGAAAGAAAGAGAAAGATGAAGGATGAAACTGACTTATAGATTCAAAGTACTCTGGAGGACAAAGGGAGAGTGATAAAGTAAAGTAAGGTAAGGTGTGAGAAAATGAAAGAAAGTAGTAAGACTGTTGGATAAACTCAAAGGGAAGAGAGGGAGGGAGAACACTGAAAAGAAAGCAGAAAATATATTAAGACAAGGAGAACGATAAGGAGAGAGCCTGAAAGAGCAATGACTGAGAAAAAAAAGAGAGATGTAGGTGGAAGAGAGAGGAGAAGATAAAGCCCTTAAAGGAATAGGTCACCCAAAAAAGACATTTCTGTCCACATTTACTCACCCTCATGTTGTTCCAAACCTGTATGACTTTCTTTTTTCTGTGAAGCACAAAAGGAGAAGTTTAACAGACTATACTGGACACTCTTTTCCATATAATGGAAGTCAAAGGGGACTGGGGCTATCAAGCTCCAAAATGACAGAAAAACACCATTTAAAGTTTCACAAAAGAAGTCCGTATGACATGTGCCCTATATTCCAAGTCTTCTGAAGCCATACGATAGCTTTGTGTGAGGAACAGATTGAAATTCAAGT
This sequence comes from Myxocyprinus asiaticus, assembly GCF_019703515.2. NCBI lineage: Eukaryota > Metazoa > Chordata > Actinopteri > Cypriniformes > Catostomidae > Myxocyprinus > Myxocyprinus asiaticus. The sequence goes on along the minus strand of NC_059392.1, from coordinate 25,533,039 downwards.
TGTAATTCAGCTAAAATCTTGCTCTCCGCTGTCTGCATCCACTCAAATAAGTACGCAACCTTTAGAAGCAACACGTCAGGTCAATTACATCATGACGTTGTAACCTCAATGTGACATGACCAATCTTGATTGACGATTGCAGGTCACATGACCCATTGTGACGCAGCAAGTTTACAAATAAATACATTTAAGGTAGTTGTTGTGATTTTGAGCACTACAGCTCCCATCCCCTTTCACTTTCATTATAAGGAAAAGAGTAGCTAGTACATTCTGCTAAGCTTCTCCCTTTGTGTTCCACCGAAGAAAGAAAGTCATATAAGTTTGGAACAGCGTGATGACAGAATTAGCATTTTTAGTAGCACGATTTCTTTAAGAATTGCTCAGAAAAAAAGTTGGATGGAGACTATGATGAAGAAGATGAATATTAATTTGTAAATATACTATGTAACCCAAGTAATGTACTTAAATGTAATTAACTTAAGTCGGTAACTGTAATCTGATTACAAGAATTTAAAATTCTGTTTTTAAAAAATTATAAAAATGTTATTAAAAAAGTAACTGGGGGTCCTGGGTAGCTCAGCGAGTATTGACGCTGACTACCACACCTCGAGTCACGAGTTCGAATACAGGGCGTGTTGAGTGACTCCAGCCAGGTCTCCTAAGCAACCAAATTGGCCCGGTTGCTAGGGAGGGTAGAGTCACATGGGGTAACCTCCTCGTGGTCGCTATAATGTGGTTCTCGCTCTCGGTGGGGTGCGTGGTTAGTTGTGCGTGGATGCCGCAGAGAATAGCATGAAGCCTCCACACGCGCTATGTCTCCGCGGTAACGCGCTCAACAAGCCACGTGATAAGATGCGCGGATTGACGGACTCAGACGCGGAGGCAACTGAGATTCATCCTGGGCACTGAGAGTCACTACGCCACCACGAGGACTTAGAGCGCATTGGGAATTGGGCATTCCAAAATTGGGGAGAAAAGGGGAGATATAATTAATATAAAAAGTAATTATATTACATTAACTAAATACTTTGTAATCTGATTACTCACAACACTGCTAACAAGTGGACCATAAGGGCACAAAATGGCTCAATTAAAACAATCATGAGCTCATTGCTTCAGTTCATCATCTCTTTCTATATCCATAAAAGGGAACATTACAGAATCAGTGTCATGCTGACTTCACTTTAAATCTATCACATTTTCTCCAAGACATGAGTAACCAAAACCACAAAACTACAGTGTGATAGTATCAAATCACCAAACATCATTGCAACAATAACTAGATTTCTACAGTTTCTGAAGAAAATGTGAGTAATGCTTGCCTATGCAAAATTGCCAGAATGCTAGGGGCATTTTGGGTGGGTGCCAGTGCATTGCTATGTGGTTGCAGGGGTGTTCTGAGTGTTTTAAAGCATTGCTATGTGGTTGCTAGGGTGTTCTAAGTGGTTTTTAGGTGGTTAGTTACTAATCTAAGTCATAAAAGCCCACCCCCAAATCTTTCTTATATTCTGGTCCCGAGATATAGCTCAGGAACTTCCTTCAATGAAAGTGTATGGAATTTTTTTTTACCCATTTTATCCCCCGTGAAGCAAAAATCATACATCGGAATCACATAGAAAAGTACTAGCACACCCTTTTAACAAGCCACATGATTTGTGGTGGTATTCATGCCTAGAACAAAATGTGCAGGATAAGTTACGCAACCAAAAAGTAATACTTAGTATATGATCAATAGTAATAGCGATGCCACTAATGACTATGCAACAATCATTATATGTTGGATTTTTGGAAATGACATAGAAACATTTAAAATCTTACTGATAGAGACATTTTTAGGTTCCTAATAAAACAGAGAATACGCAAATGTCAGTGGAGGTATCAGTAAGAAATGTGAGTTGTGGAAAAGTACGAGCCTCCACAAAGTTTTGTGTGTCAAAATCCTCTGACAAAATGTGAGAGTTTTGGAACAACAGTTTGAGTGTTGTGTGTGTGCTTTTTGTAATAACCTCCCGACCAAATGTCAGAGCTTTGTGTGGTTATTGCATGCTTGAGTGTGTATGTGTGTGAGTGTGTAGTATGTAGCGTGTAGGCTGATACTGAGAGCGTTTCTAAGGCAACGCTAATGTACCTCTGCTCTTGGAGCGGAGAGAAGTTCTGTTTTGGGCTTTATGGTTTTCCTAGTAAGAGAGAAGAGACAAAAAAAGAAAGAGCATTGTGAAATTCTAAGATGTGAAAGTCAAACAAACCCAAAGGAAGGTTGCTCTTTCATAGCTCAGTAGACTTAATGCATTTCATAGTTATATTCAACTCAAAGTCTTGGTGGAATAAAACAGACACAAATGAGTCCATTTTTGACATACAGTAAACGTACAGAGCTAAACAATTAATGTGAATAACATAGCTCAGATAATTTAGTCTTTGACTTTTGATTGCATTTCTTGGCAAATCTGAGCACAGTTTGAGACATTGTTAAAATCTAGAGACACAGGTGAGATTACTGGGATGCAGGCAGTGTTGGTTAATAAAGGACTACATGTAATCTGGATTACATATTCAGATTACAAAAATGAAACACTTGTACTTAGACTGCATTACAGTACATTTTTACTCTTTTGGATTACATTGCCTATCAGTCTTGACTATCAAAGAACTCAGGAACTTTCAAAGGACTCGGGGACTGACAAATATCAAATTGTAATCCAGATTACATGTTTAATTTTATGTTACTAATGTTAAATGAAAAGTGTAAATTGAACTTTAATCCACATAATTACACTTATCAAAATATGTAAAAGTAATCTGATAGTAATCCAAAAGTAATCTGATTATTTTAAAGTGTAATCTAAAAGATTACATTAATTATTACAATTTGTAATCTGTACCAGATTACATTTTAGAAGTAATCTGCTCAACACTGAACGCAGGAGACACACTGCAAGTAAAAGTCTCCATTTACTCTCATTGTTGTCTAGGAGAAACAAATAAGATGTTATTTGATTTTCTTCTCTTATGAGAAGAGCTGCTAGATAAAGTAGAACAACTGTAGATTTCATACATTTAAATACTGTATACAACATAAATTAAATGGCATTAGAAGTTAGTAGTACAGCAGCAGTATACTGCAAGTATCCAGTGGAGAGCTGCAAAGAGAAATGAGGCATTGTGGGATGGCTCCTACACTCTGCGTGTGGGGGGCCGCAGGCGGCGCAGGGCCCGGGGGACCAGTTGGCTGTCTGACTCGATTTGATAGAAAAACATTCGTATCAGATCATCCAAGAGAACCCAGGTAGGCAGACACAGCAACCTCTGATAGAAGAAAAAAGACAGATAAATGGAATTTTTAGTATCGGTCATGGAATGGGTTAAAAAATGAGGACTCAGTCGCAGAATGAAATGATGGGCTTTTATTAGAAATCGAAAAATAAACAAAAACCACCCCGTAGGGGAGAAAAGAATTCCAGGAACGGACGCGAACTTGCCAGCAGAGCTGGAGAAGCGGAGCCTCAAGGTCCAGGCTCACAGCAGGAATATCCAGTGATCTGCGGGAGCACAGACAGACAGGACCGAACACCAACACCGGGAGAACATCCACATGTACATTTAAACAATGAACTGGCACAGGACAGAGCACACAGGGAGATTAAATAGGGAAGGAAATGAGGAGGGTAATGAGGGAAGGCAGATGAAGCAAATGAACTAATAACAAGGTAAAAAGGGGGCAGGGTCAGGACGTGAGACAGGAGAGCACATGGAAAACAAACCTGATAGAAGCCATGTGCTCACACCAAACACAATAGACAAGACAGAAGAGCACATGGCGAACGAACACGATCATAGGCCATGTGCTCAAACAAAAAACATAGCACAAAAGACTGACAGAAGAGCACATGGCAAAAGAACCAGATCTGAAGCCATGCACTCACATAGACAAGACATGGAGCATGAGTGTCAGGATCCAGACACCATGCTCCGAACATGAAAAACAAAATAGACTGAGGAGTGCAAGGAAATCAAACCCAAAGCCGTACGCTCACACAGAGATACAGACAAAGACAGAGCACATGGCAATAAGCACTGAGCCATGTGCTCGAAAAAACACGGAACATGGATGTCAGGATCCTGTCGCCAACCAATAAACATGACTGACCAAGGTGACAGGATCCTGACAGTATCAATCTTTTTCCTTGTAAATTAAATGCTATTGACAAGTGTTAAGCTTGATCATCATGAAATCTTATTTACATGATGCTGGTGTTCTCTAATGCAGTCTTGAAGAATTATTTCATGTAGTGACAGCCAACACAGTAAGCTCTGCTCATTTTTAAACATCCTTATTTAGTGGAAGGGGAGGACGATGAGCCTGAATGTTGTTTTGCACGACAGAGGACGGTTTGATCACTCCGTTAGGCTCCATCACACTTAATAATATAATCAGAAAAAGTAATTATGCATAGCCATTGAATAGCGATATTTGTTCAGACACCAACTTCCCTCATAAAAAAGGAAGCAGTTCCTATATATTAACTCACCATCTTAACCAACAGCCAGGTACAGCATCCCACATTTTTTCCTTTGTTAATTAATTCTTATACAATGTTGAGGGCAAAAGAGCACTTTAATATAAGTGTATCTGAATGCAAAACTGAGGTCAGTTCTGAATTTACCGAGCACACGTGCTGTTGCGTGCATTTGTTTGCATTTGGCAGAAAACTCAGCTGTATGTGTGTTTTTATCATTTAAAACTACAGTATACTACAAGTCATAGCCTTAAACAACAAAAAATAAAACTGCACTTTTATATACTATTACAGCAGGTCTAAAGGGTTAACAGCAATATTTTTGTAATTAACTTTTTTTTTTATTAAATCATACAATAACAATGTGTAGAGCTGAGGAGGGCGGGGCCGGGATGGAATGAGACACACCCGGTCCCCAATCAGCCTGATGGGGTGCGCGAGGGATAAAGGCGGCCGGGGACGACAGTTCGAGAGAGAGAGAATTGCAGGCAGCTGTACTGTGTGGTTTTTGGTTGTGTGTTTGTTTAAGTTGTTTATTAAATTATTATTTAAGTTGTCAAGCCGGTTCTCGCCTCCTCCTTTCCACTGCACCCCCTTACACAATGAAATGCAAAACATATATATATATATATATATATATATAATCAACATTTAAAATCCCCAAATACTTAATGCCCTGTTTGGGCCACTGGAAGGCACACGGCTGAAAAGCCGTTACTGGACAGTACGCTGTCAGAGCCAAAGCTTCGGATTTAGACCAATTGACTTTGTATCCTGAGAACTTGGAAAAGTTAATAATTCTGTGGAGGCAAGGCACAGATCTAGTAGGTTCAGAGACAAATAATAAAAAATCATCTGCGTAAAGCAGAAGCTTATGCGCCACATCTCCCGCCGTCACCCCTGGAAAATCATCCTCCCCCCTTATCGCGGCTGCTAATGGTTCCAGGGCAAGACAGAACAATAATGGGGAAAGAGGGCAACCCTGCCGGGTGCCCCTATCCAGAGTAAAATAATCTGAAATTAATCCATTTGTTTGTACCGCTGCTACAGGGTGTCTATAAAGTAACTTAATCCAACCAATATATGTACTCCCGAACCCATATATTTCCCAAATCTTAAAAAGATAATCCCATTCTACCATATCAAATGCCTTTTCAGCGTCAAGCGAGATGACAGCGACCGAAGATTGATCATTCGCTACTGACCACATGATATTGATGAGACGCCTGATGTTATCAGAAGAGCTACGGCCCCGAATAAATCCCACCTGATCTATATGTATAAGAGATGTCATAACCTTACTTAATCGGTTAGCCAAAATTTTTACATCTAGTTGGATCAGGGAGATTGTACGGTAACTCTTACACTCACTTGGATCTTTGTCCTTTTTAAGAATCAGACTGATCCGGGCTTGTGTCATGGTTGGAGGAAGCTTTTCATGATTCAGTATGAACTTCTAACAAAAGTGTTCTGTAGCATAAGATCTAAAAAATTCAGCGGCAAAACCATCTGGCCCCGAAGCCTTGCCAGTAGGTAGGGACTTAATTACCTCATCAGGCTCCCCCAAGGTTATCTCAGAATCAAGAGGGATCTCTGAATCTCTGCTTTATATCTTTATATCTAGCCAAAAGCTTCCCTGCTTTGTCCCCCGACTCCAAGTATGACTGTCTTGCCCTGAATAACCAAAACTCCACTTTCTGCGACAAAATAGTATTATATCTATATTTCAATCAGGTCTATTCTCTGAGGCCATGACATACGGTGCTTCAGCTCTGCCTCTGCACTTTTAATATTCTCTTCCAACTCCACAAGTTCTCGTGCTTTGGATTTTTTGATGAATGAGGCATACTGTATGATCCGGCCCCTAAGAAACGCTTTAAGTGCCTCCCAAGCTGTGCCCACAGTGGATACTGAGGACCAGTTGATCTCCTTTTAAACATTGATTTCAGCCTTTTAACATTTGCTGGAAATCAGGATTTTGCAAAAGGGATACATTAAGGCGCCAACTATATGATTTCTTTTTCTCTATATGTGGCATCACCTCTAAACTCACCAGGGCGTGATCCGAGACTAAAATGTTTCCAATTGAGCAATCAACAACAGATGAAATGAGGGATTTGGATATAAAAAAAATTTTTTAAAAAATCTATTCTAGAATAAATCTTATGGACTGATGAAAAAATTTAAAGTCTCTAGCAGATGGGTTCAAACGTCTCCAAATATCTGTAAGACCAAGATTTTTTACATATCCTGTGAAGCGTCAATGTTGCTATAGGGAGTTTACACACTTTTGCTTCACTATGATCAATGACTGAGTCCATCAAAAGATTAAAGTCTCCTCCCAAAATTATATCATGAGGGATGCCAGCGGCTTGCAACATCCCTTCAAGATCTATAAAAAAAGCCCTGATCATCAGTGTTAGGTGCGTAAATATTAGCCAAAATCAGACTTTTCCCCTAAATTTCTGCTAAAACAATAATGACTCTTCCTAATTTATCATTAAACTGTTCGAGACATTTGAATTGTAAATGTTTATTTATCAATATAATGACTCCCTTGCTCTTACTTGAGCCAACACAAAAGAAAACATGTCCACCCCATATCTTCCCAAAGGGTTAACAGCAATATCGAATACAGTGTCGGTGAACACCTGCAACTGCGTGCATTATAAGCACTAATTTAGCTTTTTGTTGGCAAATATACAGTATATGACACATTTTTAACTTGTGAACACCTTTAAAGATAAACAACAGGGAAATCCATCCAGTGTGTATCATTAAAACAATTACACAGTTCTTAACATGGAAATGTTTCTGGTGGACAAAAAATACAAAATTTTTTAGTATATCCCAATTCTAACTGCATTCATTACAGTTGTAAAAATAGCTATTTTTTATGTTATAGAGCTACCAAATTAATGAAATTTTGCATGTTACCTCAGAATGTTCTTTTGTGCATGTGTACTGTTTTGTTACATTTGACAAATTGTGCTCACATGATATGGGTCAATTAGTCATTATGGGCCACAGTCCAAGATGTATATTATTTGCTTAAATCTTTGGAATGATTTGACATATAAAAATTCTTTTGACAACTTTTTGTCAGGAGGGTCTGTAGATGATTAAAACAAAATTTTTAAAAAAATCTTGCAGAAATGGAAATCCATGTGACCATATCATTTGTGTGCACTGAAGGATTTGTAGAAACTAAAAATATATATTCTAGCCTATACAGTTCTGGAAGTATTAGCAAAAGTGCTAATTATCTTATTTTAGCACCACTGCTTATGCATAAGTTTAATTTCCATCAGCCAACACAAGTTATTAGGTGCTGAAATTTAATTGGCTGCTGGTTGCCATTTTTGTTGATTTGTCGAATCGATTTGTTAATGATATGTAAGCACTTGAACCAAATAAGGTGCATATTTATTTTGAACTTAGTCGACCAAACGACTTTACAATGAGTTATGGCAGTTGTTTTAGTTGTAGCGCCCCCTAGAGGCAGAACTGAACGAAAATGTGCATGCATCCTCAACATGGCCTGTTGACTATGTGTACCGGGTTTTGTTAAGTTTGGCCTTTGTGTTGAGTAGATATTGATCAATGAATCAAATTGCGTTCAACCGAAGAAATTGTTTCGCTAATATCTCCGTGACGATTTGACATATCAAAGTTCTTTTGATAACATTTTGTCAGGAGGGTCTGTTGATGATGGCTGCATCCGAAACCAAAGGTAGCTGTCTTGTTGCCTCGCTGCCCTATAAGTCAATAACTCAATAGACAGCGTTTGCGTACGAAAGTACCTCCAGAAACTGGTTTTGGACAGGCTACTGAGCCAGCATAATGTCACATTGTTGCTAGAATACCAGCAACTGATTATCGCTATCTGATGTCCACTAAAGTTAAACACTACTTCATTCATCCAACCGAACCACAATGGTCTTATAATGTAGAACAAAATCAAGAGTTTTTGAGAAAAAGAAGTGTATATTTCATAACTACAATACTAATTTCTCGCAAGAAATGGAATCAAAAGTTGGAAAAAGTGGGGAAAAAACTGGCTATTAACCGCCTCTTCGGCTGGCATTTTTTTCCTTCAGCTCAACTGCCGTGGATCCACGCGCACAGTATTGTGGGATTTCATGGGCAGCGGAGGATACATCTATGCTGCCTTCAAAAATGTATCAGATGAAGGTATCTCAGTAGACAGGATGTGACAAACATTGGATTCGGACGTGCCTTGATCCCTTCCTACCTCCGTATACCGCCTACGGAGGCAGCATTTTCCTGGTTTCGGATGCAGCCGATGTATACCAATTTTCATGGAAAATGCAACAGTACTTATTATAGCGCCACCTAGGGGTGGACGGGTGTGTGTACGGATGCCTGGGGGAGATTTTGGACCATCCTGACACATTTTGTGTCTCTAGGGCTTACAGTTTTTGCAGCATATACTTTTACCCATATACTTTTAGGGCAGAAAAAGAAGAAGAAGAAGAAGAAGAATAAAAAGAAAATCTTAACAAATAGGGTTCCAGCACCTTTGGTCATATTAGCTGGATAGCAAGCTAGCTAGCGGCTACCAAGCCTCTGGTTTACCTGACAACAGGGCGAGGTAGCTGCTAGCCAGCTAAAACTTCCTAACCAGCTGATTTTATGACTGTGATTCAGTTAGCTAGTTGTGTGTATAACTGCTTGTGATTTTAGTGACACGTTCCTGATGTGATTGTCTATATGTAGAACATAGTCAAAATATAGAGAATTACTCAAAAGTTTATCATCAATATCGAGGATTTCTTTTTTTTGATATATATCGATTTTGTTTTATCGCCCAGCCCTAGTCCCACCTCTAACTCACGTCATTGATCGAGTCAATGTTTCTGTGTCTGGCTGGTCGGGATGTTCAAACAAACAGCAATGTGCCACAGTGTTTTCATGTTTTGAGGAAATTAACCCAATGAATAGCTTATTTATAGTTATCTTTGCATATTAAAATGGGGTAGGACAAAGTATTTTAATATCGAAACAATTACAGACATCCCCTTTAAGACAAACTAATATTGTTTCCATTGAAGCTCATATTTGCATTCATAAAAGTCTGTCAACTCAACAGTGATTTCACAAGATTGAAATTAAATCTAAAACTGAAAAAGATCAGTTCAGTGACTCAGGATGCACAAAAAGAGAACTAACGAAAAAGTGAACTGCTTTTTTTTCTGGTAATTCATCACTGTTTGCACTGCATAGTTTACAACAACCGAAACACATGAGCCCAACAATTTCCAAACGCTATTCCCACCAACACAACATGACCATGAAACAACAGAAAACATTTGTGACATTTCCAGACTGACTCACCTTCATGTAATTATTGAGCTCTGGGATTCTGCTCTCTGCGATCTCCTTTTTGTTTCCCATAAACACTTTTCCTGTAGCAAAACAATGAGATGAACAAATGGCATAAACGATTAAACAAGTAGCCTAGCTACGTCTCGAAACAAATTAGGTCATAATCAAAACAATGAAAAGCTAGCCAGAGGTTCGCTAGCATCCTCTAATTAGCACTTGCCGTAGTATGAGCCCAAATATTACAGTAAATTGCTTTCTCATTTCTATTTTTTGATTTCACCCAATGGAAATTTTAATAATGTGATGCATGAGGCCTCAGCACATTGGACAATGACCGCCAGAGGGAAATTATTTTATGATATTTCTCTACAGCACTTTGGGGATCGTGGGGCGTTCTGTTCATTGGAACGACTGCAGCTAAATAAAATTTTACCACCATTTTAATGGCTATGTAATAATTCCCTCTTCAATTCCCTTCTGTCTTAAATAAATCTCTTTGCATTTCTCACCCCTTTCTCTTTATTCGTTCTCAAGCTATCTTTAATTTCAAATGGATTTGGCTGCTGTTTCCCGTAAGCTTTATTATAAACTTGCACACTAAATAAGTGCCTGAGGGGTCAAAGAGATGTACGACCAATGCAAGGAGACATCCCTTTATACCACAACAGAGCAGACAATGCTAATGCCCTCAAATATACTTAGCAATTATCTTCCTAGTGCATAATATTGCATAATCATTTTACACACTGTGCCGAGAAATCATTTGTCATGAAGAGTGAAACGTTCAATGCAAATTTTTTTATATAATTAGCCTTCATTTCACTTCAATCCCAGGGATGCCGGTTTAGCTGGCACTTTGAAGAAGCTTCGGTGAAGTCACGGAAAGCTACTGAGGACCGTCGGCTCGAGGTCTTTACGTGGCCTCAATGCAACAGTGGGAAGTGTGCCAAAAAACAAGCTCACCTTCCTACTAAATTGAATTATACACATACTCGTCTGGTCAAAGACAGAGAAGAGGACAGACACAGACTATGAGTAAGAGAGAGTCAGAGAAAGGCAGATTAGACAAAGTATGAGAGAAAATGTTCATGAGGTTAAAGAATGGAGCGAAAGCAACAAGTAAGGAAAACTAGGGCAGTCAATTGTAATTAAATTAATGAATCATAACATTACAAACGTTGATTTGAAGCAAAAACTTATTTAAAAACCGCACAAAAAGACAAAGGTACAAGACTTCTTTAATGAGGGAATGAACTACAATCCCATGAAGCAAATGACATAATCAAATTGAAAACAATGGAAAAATATAAAGCTATTGATTTAAAGTTGTTGATTATAAGTATATAAACAATATGTTGGAAGTTTATAGCAAAATATCTAGATATATACGTAGTATATATGTAAATAAGTAGTTTTGGTCACTGCAGAGCTCTTTTGGCGCACTTTGTTTGCCGCAGTTCTCTGATTGGTGGATGATTTCTCTCTTTAGGATCATGGGTATTGTAGATCTTCATGAGGAATTCTGCTATTAAACACGTTTTAAAAAAAATAAAGACTTAATAACACGGACTCATGGCTTCAAAAGAAGTATATACCATTGATTAACAGCCTCAGAGCTTACGGTAGGTCTGTCTTTAACGGTTTACAAGTTATCATTTAAAATCAGTTCCCCTATGGAGAAAATGAATTGAATCTTTACTTCAGGAACCAAACTGTTGTGCTCCGTTACTTCTAGCATCAGAAACTGCAAAATGCTAACTCAGCTGACAGACAAGAAAGGCTCATACATTTGATGCCTTTCAATCACACTTGAACCTAACTAGCATGAAAACTGTATATCTTTGTCAGCCTAGTCTCATTACTATAACTACATTAATGCACGTGCCACTTTCTAGGTTTTGCTGCATGTTTCCTGGTAAAAATGAACACTAGAGGCGCTACAACAACTGTGCGTTTTATTCACTTACACACAAAGCACAGGTGCTATGGCTGTTTATGACTTTATAAACACTTATTTTTTGTTCTGTTCTCACACCCTGCTATGTTATTGTATCAAAGCACTTTTACTCTAACGCATCATTTGAAAAACTATAAATTTTAACACTTGTATTACAGACTCACCTACATTTACACACTTTTTCCAACATGATTAGCTTCCACAGTAGCTCACCTGATAGAGTTGAGGGGTTACCTCCCCCCTCCATATGCCCCTACTCATTAAAGCATCCATCTATTATTCCCCTTAAAATCCTTGTCTGATTACAACACCATTTCACTCTCTTTTGGCACCCCCCGCTGGACATTTCACTGGGAAAATGCAGCCAAACGTGTTATGAAGCATGTAAATTTGGTTTGCAAAAATGTTACCATTGTCACATAATTTGATCTTTGTGTGTGATGTCTGGTAAATAAAGAGAAAGTAGATGAGGACAGGAAGAGCCAGAGAGTGATGTCAGTCTTCTGGGAGTGATGTCTAAACGATGCAAATATCTAAACAAAGCAAAGTCAACACTGTCCTCACTCTTTCTTGTTCTTTCTCCTTCCCTCCAGTAAGGATACATGTTTTTGATTTCAAACACATAAACTGAGCTCTAGTTAATCAGTAACTCTGTGGGAAACACTGCCCAGACTTCAAAGGGCGAATTCCATCCAGGGAGTGAACTTTGACTTTGGTGCAACACCAGTGAAGAGAATCGGGATAAATTGACTACACTTGACTACAATGTCAAAATAAAAATACCACATTTACCCTGACTAAGATCCATGAGAGTGAACCTAGGTGTCCCCAGGGCTTTACAAATCTGTTTTGTAGCTATGGCTGTGTGGTAGCTGCTTAGTCACAGACCTGGCAGGGTAGGTAGTTGGCAGGTGTAGTGTCCCTTCTGGGATTCAGGGCAGTACTTCAGCTCCAGACTCTGGTGCAGAGCGAAGAACTGCCGATATCGCCGGTAGATCAGGTACTTACTGCCACCTTTAGTCTTCACCTCAATCACAAACATCTGCGAGAAGGCGATAAAGAACACATGAAGGTCAAAGACTTGGTGTGTAGGCACACGTTTAAGGAATAGTCGACCCAATCACACAAGAATTTGTTACAGTAGTATGAAGTGGCTAATTCGTACCATTTCATAGTTCATTTGTACAAAATCTTAGGAGTTATACACCCACCAATGTGAGAAGCTTCCCTCGTGATCTTGTAGTTCCTGATAGTTCCTTTTTTCATAACTTTATTCCCTAACCCAAACCCCATTTCTAAACCTAACCATAAATCGTAAACATAACCATGGTGTTAATGTTAAAAGGTCTAATGTCTAATACAGAAGAAAGTGACACCTTCCGGTTACAAGCGCGTTTGTGAAGTGTATGCAAATGGTTGATTTATTAGTCGTCAGTTTTCATACGAAGAAAGTTGTACAAATTGTTACGAATTCGCCACCTCGTAATATTGTGACGAATTCTCATGAAACTCTGTTGGGAATAGTTCACCCAAAAATGAATATTCAGAGCAATTGAGCACCCTAATGTTCTACCAAAAAACATGACATTCTTTTTTCCATAACACATAACTCAGACTGACATTTTACAGTTATCTTTAAACATAATCTTTTAAAGTTGTATACTGTTTGGTTAAAAATTAGCCACTGTTAATAGGCAGACTCTAGGGTACAGGTAATTAATAAAAGACAAGTAGACAAGTGGAAAGGTCAACTACAGGTGATCAAAAGGTCTGGGGAAAACTCACATAGTAAACAATGAAGCCTTTCTTCTCCTCAATATCAGCAATCTTTGCAGTGACCGGGATGTTGTCTGGAAGCTGGTCGAAATCACTGAAAGGTGAAAAAAATAAACAAAATATATATATATATAGTTTTTTTTTTTTTTACAAGAATTTCAAGGTGTTCTTAGGGTTACTCCATTTGACCTGAACAAAATATGTTTTTAAAAAAATTTTAAAACATATTTTTAAGGTAAAAAAAACAAACATATATATATATATATGATTTTGTTTATTTTTTCATACATTTGATCCCCTTTCAGACAACAACATTTTTTAAAACATATTTTTTTCAGGTCAAATGGAGTAACCCTAAGAACACCTTGAAATTCTTGTAAAAAAATAAACATATATATATATATATATACACACCGATCAGCCACAACATTAAAACCACCTGCCTAATGTCGTGTAGAACCCCTCAGAATATCAGCTTTGACCCGCTGAGGCATGGACTCTATAAGACCCCTGAAGGTGTCCTGTGGTATCTGGCACCAAGACATTAGCAGCAGATCCTTTAAGTCCTGTAAGTTGTGAGGTGGGGCCTCCATGGATTAGACTTGTTGGTCCAGCACATCCCACAGATGCCCAATCAGATTGAGATCTGGGGAATTTGGAGGCCAGGGCAACACCTTGAACTCTTCATCATGTTCCTCAAACCATTCCTAAACAATGTGTGCAGTGTGGCAGGGCGCATTATCCTGCTGAAAGAGGCCACAGCCATCAGGGAATACCATTGCCATGAAGGGGTGTACCTGGTCTGCAACAATCTTTAGGAAGGTGGTACGTGTCAAACTAACATGCACATGAATGCTACGACCCAAGGTTTCCCAGCAGAACATTGCCTCCGCCGGCTTGCCATCTTCCCATGGTGCATCCTGCTGCCATCTCTTCCCCAGGTAAATGACGCACAAGGCCGTCCACATGATCTAAAAGAAAATGTGATTCATCAGACCAGGCCACCTTATTCCATTGCTCCATGGTCCAGTTCTGACGCTCACATGCCCATTGACAGGTCTGCGGCTACACAGCCCCATATGCAGCAAGCTGTGATGCACTGTGTGTTCTGACACCGTTCTGTCATGGCCAGCATTACATTTTTCAGCAATTTGTGCTACAGTAGCTTTTCTGTGGGATCGGACCAGACGGGCTAGCCTTAGCTCCCCACACGCATCAATGAGTGCCCATGACCCTGTCACCGGTTCACCAGTTGTCCTTCCTTGGTCCACTTTTGGAAGGTACTAACCACTGCATACCGAGAACACCCCACAAGACCTGCTGTTTTGGAGATGCTCTGATCCAGTCGTCTAGTCATCACAATTTGGCCCTTGTCAAAGTCACTCAGATCCTTACGCTTGCCCATTTTCCCAGCTTCCAACACATGAAATTTAAGAACTGACTGTTCACTTGCTATGACAGGTGCCAAGATAATAAATGTTATTCACTTCACCTGTCAGTGGTTTTAATGTTGTGGCTGATCAGTGTGTGTGTGTGTATATATATATATATATCCTTAAAAATATGTTTTTAAAACTTAAAAAAAAAAAAATTTAATTTGTGAAGACTCTCATGTATCCAAGGTGCAAGAAAAGTATTTAATACCTTTTACTTGATTCTCCATTGGATTAATCGTTTCTTTGTAAATGAACAAATCAAAATCTAAATAGTAGTTTAATATAGTGGTATAGTAGTTGTATAGTAGGCTATAGCCTACTGCTTGTACTAGCCTATTCTTGTTTGTAAGTCACTCTGAGTAAGCGAATGCAAGTGCAGTATAGTAAAGTACAGTAGGCTATATAGTAGGGTATTGTATAGTAATTAAAGTAGAACAAAATATATTGCATAGTTAAGAAACTGCGACCATACACAAATGAAACAGGAATGGCTGTTCTGAAATCATGAATATTCATGAGTAAATATATAATGATTCCGCTCACCTTTCATTGCGCAGTTGTTGCGGGAGAGACATCGTGGATGATGCGGAGATTCAGAGATCTTCAGACGGACAGACAGACAGACAGGACAGAAGCAGAGAGACAGAGAAGTTCAGTGAAGTGGAAGTGAAGCTGCTGGTGGTTTTCTGAGGCGGGTTCAAAGTTGAACATAAACTGTATCACTGAAGAACTGAAAAAGTCCCGATGGCAGGTGCTACAACACAAGAGGATGACCGGGGGTTGGGGGGGGGGGGGTTCACACTGGACGTTTTTGCGTCTAAAAAACAGCTAGACAGCACGCAACGGAATTGAACCGAACGCAACTAAAAGCTGAACTGTTTTTAACTTGTCACGCCGTCTTAAAAACACTCAACGAGACCCGAAGACGTCCACGCAGACGGAACGCAAGAACGCTGTAGTGTGAACGCCCCTTAAACTTTATACAGACTGCGATGTGTCCTAAAGCCATGAGAATGAAAGTGACAGGTAGAAAAAAAATATATACATATATAAAGGCGTTTAAAACTATCTCAACCCTGAGTGCTTTGTTTATGGGTCATTATTAAAATATGGTGACAAACAGGTCCCTTGACTTCTTAGTCATGAAAAAGATTTCAAATAGTCAAGAAACCCTATTTAAAGGCATCATTCTATAATCTAACCTTTTATTAAATAAAAGGGTTTGACTCTATATTGTTTCACACATTGTTTAGAAAATATATTATAATTTTTCAATTCCCTGAAAAAATAAAAATAAAATAAAAAACACTGTCCCCCTCATCTAGTACACCAATTCTATGACATTTACAGTTATTTATGTGTTTAATTTTTACTCATTTTGTTTTCTCAGGTTCAGCATTACTGCAAGGCATAACAAAATAAATAATTAATAATTAAAATAATTAAAAAATGATGTTTGTCCCTTGATGCCATGTCATTGGTGTTATCAGTGTTAAAACTTTGTATTTAGAAATGACAAAAACTTGTGGAAAAGAACTTCCAAGATCAAAGTTTACTGGAAGAAGATAATGAATTCCCCACTATGTTGAAAAAGTTATTAGTTTACATTTTCACTGTAATTCTTTCACATGGTTCATTTAAATATGTCATTGGTTATACATTGTTTAATGTCCATGTAAAATAAAAAATAAAAATGGATTTAATGGTACGATTGAATGATTTTAGTCTGATCAGTGGTGTTCTGTGATGCTACACTAATAATAGCTTAATTCAACTGTGAACAGTGGTTCCATGTGTTTGAACTGAGTTTTCTTGACTGAAAATTACTATGTAATCTTAACACAAACACGTTGGACTTTCACTGACACCTAGTGGTGTGGATGCAGCATAACACAAACAATAGTTTTCAGTTACAGATGCCATTGCAGACATGTACTGTTCACAGTAAGCCATGACTAATTTAATCTATGAGTGAAAGTGTCCAATAACAGGACGGATACTGAGAGTAGTATTCAGCTGGTCATGTGATCATAACATGGCCGCCCCCATGAGGAGACCCTCTCCATGTAGAATAAAGCAGCTTTTATAAGGTTACTGATATGACTGGAGTCTTCATTTTAATGTGAGTGATCATGATTTGATACATATGTTTCAAAATGACTATTCATTTATTTTGGAGTAAAACTTTTTTAGTCAGGAAAAAATGACTGAGTGAACCTTTAAGTAAATCAAACAAGCAGCAAATATATATATATATATTTGATTTTTTATAGTTTTATTTTTTATTTATTTGTGTGTGTGTGTGTGTATTGGCACCATCTTAGAAAATTAATCTTTTAAGAGAATATTGTGAAACCAAAATGTAATAATTAAATTAATAATACAAAAAAATTAGTTAGGGGCCAATAACACCAAATGCATAATTCTGCTATAACAGCTAGATGTAGCTCCATGAACAGAGCAGAATAAGGTGTATTGAGATGGAATTTAAATTATTATTATTATTATTATTATTATTATTATTTGAAGCTCTTTTTAAGCTGACATGGTACCTAAAAATGCGGCGCTCCTGTGTTTCCCTGCTTTCGGCCCAAGACAGTTAGGATAGGCTCCAGCACTACCCGTGAACCTATATAGGACAAGCGGCTATAGAAGACGGATGGATTTAGGGAACATCACCAGAATAAACCGATAGTAAAAGGATTGAAAGTGCAGTGGTAACGACTGACCGCTAGGGGGCACCAAACCAAACTGGGAACATGCAGATTTACAAAGTGACAAACAAACATTGATACATTTTCCTTAAAGTTCTCATTACATTTATGTGTAACAGCTCTATATCTGTAATCATTGATCAAATATATTTAATAAGCATTCTTCTGTCCAGGCCCACCATCTCTGGAGTCATTTTGTGTTATAGTGTATTGCACTGTAATATCCCTCTGTAAATGTACTTCTAAGGTCTCTTAAGCCTGGGAATGTCAACAGTGTGAAGGCAGTTTGAGTTTTAATCCAAGAGGGTGAACCTTACAATGTTGCAATCACATACGTACACACACATAGACACTACATTTTAGTTCAAGGTCACAGCAGCTGTGTTTTTGTTTTTTTGTTTTTTCTCCTTTCAGCTCCCGGGATCGTGTGTGAGATGCTGTGTGTGTGAGGTTTCACATTGCAACTTCAGTGAGAAATAGTGACAGTGTCATGGTCTCAATTCAAGGCCAGAGGCCAATACCACGCTCAGAAAACTAAACCTACAGGTTACATACATGCCTGTGTTTACTGTTCACACATATGTTGTCAGAGAATGAGCAGAAAAGAGTGTAAAAACTTGCTTCTTCGAATCCGTACACTGTTACGGAAAATGTTACATTCCTTGGGGCCATTCACACAGGACACTTTCTTGTGTTTCATCTGTGCTATTTTTTAATTGTTGGTCTATTGACACATGCGTCATTGAGACATCTTTAGCCGCTGTATTGCATATAGCTGTTTTTTATCGTCTCACGCCATAAAAGCAGCATACTTAAGATGCCATGTTAAAAGTTAAAACTATTTTGTGTCATTTTTTCTCCTATCCCTGCTTAATATGCTGAAACAACTGAAGAGATGATTACGTAATCTGTCTGTAGTTTGTAGGTTGAAGGGTCGTTCCAACTGAAAGTAAGAAATTGAATCTTTTCACGAAGTTCCCTTGCATAAGACTGTTAGCGGATGGTATATTCATACACTAATGCCATACTCTCTTCAGAGTACTCACTTCAAGTGTTCTTCCCTTCGGAGTGAGTAGGGCATAGGGATGCTCAATTTCGATTGGAATTCATCTCGTGTTGAAACCAGGAAATAATCTTGTTTGCACTTTAATCAGTGACGAGCGCAAATCTGAGGTTCCGTTTTCATTACATCCTTTACAGCTAAAAATAACTCACTTTACAACTCGATTTTGGCGCCCCTCTGTGGACATTTCACCTGGAGACTGGAGCTCACATGTGCCCTGAGAAGGGTATAGCTGCAGGCATTGTTCTAAAAAGGGGAGTGAGCTCCAAATCACCATTGAAGATATAGGGAGCCCCTAACCTAACCCTTTCCCTAAACTTAACTGTGAGTGGAAGTGACGCCCCCTTTTGGAGCTGGCGCAACTGCCTTTCGGAGTAATCCTGCCACCTTTTGGAGTACCCCGCCCTCTTTTGGAGATTCTGCCCCCATTTGGAAGTCTCCGGCCTGCAGCTATACCTACTTGCGTGAACTTACATTTAAAAACACTTCCCGCTTCTGCCACTGGGGGCAGTACTTCGAACTCCAGTAAGCACAGACTGAGTTTAGCTCAAGAAAAGTCAACCTACCGTTTCCGAAGTAACTGAGATCCGTCTGTAACTATAGACAAACCCTGCCCCTAACAGAAAACATTTAGCATTTTTAGAATAATTTGTTTTTTTTTTTTTTTTTTTTTGTATGGCTCATTTTTCAAAATAAGGATGTCCCAAAATGTCCCTAAAGGGAGATTTTGTCCAATTTACATACATATGCAAGTATACACACACAGCTGCCGGCACTCCACAGCACCTGTTCTCTTGTGTAATAATCCACCTGCTGTGGGCCTCAGACGGCACCTTCTGACAGACTCTATCAACAACAGATTCTGCTGATCACTGCAAATCGGCATTTCATTCTGGAAATATGGAATTTACTAGCTAACCTATCTTTTTGCTTGGCTTTGAGTCCCAGTTTGTTTATACTATACACTAACAGTATGTACTTCGTTGGAGTAAAATGAGTATGTAGAAAGATAGTACACCATACTGGGACACACTATCACTATCGTCATATAATTGCATCTGGATACCCCTAGACGGACCCCCCTTGTCACGTACAGTCACAAACTCCTCCTCTTGCACAATGGTTTGTAGGTAATATTCAACCAAATGCACTTACCACACCTTGAAAAAGATATAAAAGTCCCTCCTTTTTAAAAAAAAAAAAAAAAAGAAAAGAAATTTGGGTTACAGTGAGGTACTTAAAATGGGAATGAAGGGGGCAAAATCCATAAACGTTATGGGCGGGGGGGTGGTCTTCAGTTCGATACAACTGAACAGTTGCACTTGTGTCACTCACTCCTCACTGTGGAGTAAAACAGTACCAAAAAGTACAATGGTTCTACCATGTAAAAAATCATGTAATGCGAATGTTGTTACCATACGCTACCCTGGTGTATATATGAAAGTACCATGGTATTACTATCTGAAGTCATCCCTGTACCATGGTATCACCACAGTACTTTTTCTAACCGACCAATCACTATCTTCATCCTCCCCGCTGGGTCCTCTCATCACTCCTTATTTATTAGCAGAAGGACAGTCCATTTGCAGATCAGTTTTCGGTCTATTTATACCTGTATCACTCTGTCTTTCTTTCTGCCTCTGTTTTTCCGTCTCTCCTCCACAGCTCCATCTGTGTGTATGTGTTTGTGTAGGTATTGCTGAGGCAGAGTAATGTAATAGTGCATTAGAAATAGTGAAACACTCTTGCATGATGAGAAAACAGAGGGTCAAACAGTACAGGAAGGGAGGATCTCAGTCATGTGGTCAGGATCAAGCTACAGTGACAGTAAGCCTATGTCTGAAGTGCTGTGTTAAAAGGGAATCCTGGAGAGAAGGACTTCTTGGGACTCCTTTTTGATTTTTTCATAAAATATCTCAAACACAACACTCTACCTGTATATTATTAAAATTGACACATAAAAAGGAATAGTTCAATCAAAAATAGAAATTCTGTCATTGTTTACTCACCCGTTCCAAACCTGTATGCTGTTATATTTTCTGTGTAAAACAAAAGTAGAAATTTTGAAGGATATTAATATAAACATGCAAAAGAAAGAAAATATTGTTAGCTCAGTATAAATACAATAGAAGTCAATGTAAAGTCCCCACTATGATAGAGAAACAAAAGTGTGTGTGTGTGTGTGTGTGTGTGTGTGTGTGTGTGTGAATGTGGTGAGTATTTTTACATCGGCTAACTGAGATGACAGGACTGAGTGCCACTTTCTAAGGTTCCAAAGAGAAACTGCTGAGAGGTGCAAG
This sequence comes from Myxocyprinus asiaticus, assembly GCF_019703515.2. Taxonomy (NCBI): domain Eukaryota; kingdom Metazoa; phylum Chordata; class Actinopteri; order Cypriniformes; family Catostomidae; genus Myxocyprinus; species Myxocyprinus asiaticus. The sequence continues at coordinate 25,511,927 of NC_059392.1, read as the reverse complement.
ATGAGACACACACACACTTATTCACCTTCATGTCTATATAAATCCAGAGGCAACATTGTGACCAAATCTTGTAAAAGGTACATTATATATAAAGTATACACAATAATAAATGCTTAAACACACACAGAGCCTCTGATTATCACACCATATATCCACAGATCCCTGACAATGTCAGAGTGTCTAGATGAATTTGGCCCCTGGCCTTGAGTGTCACTAGCAGAGGAAAACAAATACATTTTGTACAACAGAGAAAGAGAAGGGGGACGGGGTATGGGAGACGTATACATTGTGTACATTGTGTATAGTGCACAATATACTAAAGATCCTTGAGACCTGCTTTCAGCCTGGAGATATACAACATCACAAAAAGTATGTGGACACACCCCATTTCTAATTAACGGGTTTGGCTATTTATGATACACCCCTTAAAATCAAGCATACAACCCTGCAATCTCTTTAGACAAACCTTTTGCAGTAGTACACTGTGAATTTGGCTACAGTATGTCAAAAGTTCTCCTGTTGAAATCGTTCTGTATTTACTAAATTTATAAATCCACGCCTCCAGTGGCCGAAGCTGGAAGTGTTGTTGAACATATGGGCTCATGCAAGCAAGTTGTATTTTTAGCTGTAAATGATGTAATACAGTCACCAGGAATGTTTAAGTAAGCCTATTCCCTAACCCTAACCCCAATCCTAAACCTAACCGTCAGTGGAGTATAAATGTAATCTTAGAGCAAAAATGCAATCTCCAAATCATGCTCACCATTGTTTATTGAACGCGATTCCAGCTTTTCACGGGACCAGAACCCATGCCTCAGAGTTTACGTGATTACTTCCTGGTTTCCACGGGACCAGAACCTATGTCTCAGCTTGAACGTGATTACTTCCAGGTTTCCATGGGATCAGAACCTGTGTCTTGGAGTGAACATGATTACTTCTTGGTTTCTACGGGACCAGAACCCACGTTTAGATGTAAACACGATTACTTCCAGCACCCTTGTCTCGGAGTGAACTTGAATACTTCCTGGTTCCCACGGGACCATAACCCACGTCTCAGAATGAATGTGATTACTTCCTGGTTTCCATTGGACCAGGAGCCGTGTTGCGATATGAAAGCAATAACTTTCTGGTTTCCATGGGACCAGAACCCATGTCTCAGCATGAATGTGATTACATCCTGGTTTCCATGGGACCAGAACCCGTGTCTTGGAGTGAATGCAATTACTTCCTGGTTCCTACAGGACCAGCACACATGTCTCAGACAAAACGCAATTACTTCCTTGTTTCCACGGGAACATAACCCACGTCTCAGAGTGAACGCGATTACTTTCTGGTTTCCACGGGACCAAAACTCACGTCTCAGAGTGAACACGATTACTTCCTGATTTCCACTGGACCAGATCCTGTGTCTTGAAATGAACGCGATCACTTCTTAGGTTCTATGGGACCAGAACCTGTATCTCAGAGTGTACGTGGACCAGAACCCATATTTAGGTGTAAACACGATTACTTCTTGGTTTCTATGGAACCAGAACCCACGTTTAGGTGTAAACACGATTACTTCCTGATTTCCACTGGACCAGATCCCGTGTCTCAGAGTGAACATGATTACTTCCTGGTTTCCACAAGACCAGATCCCATGTCTCAGATTGAACGTGATTACTTCCTGGTTCCTACGGGACCAGCACCCATATCTCAGTGTAAACGTAATTACTTCCGGTTTCTCACAGGAACAGAACCCACGAGTGAGTTGAACAGAGTGAACGTGATTATTTCCTGGTTTCCACGGGACCATAACCTGTGTCTTGAAGTGAACGCGATCACTTCTTAGGTTCTATGGGACCAGAACCTGTGTCTCAGTGTGAACATGATTACTTTCTGGTTTCCACGGGACCAGAACCTGTGTATCGGAGTGAACGTGATTACTTCCTGGTTTCCATTGGACCAGGAGCCATGTCGTGACATGAAAGCAATTACTTCCTGGTTTCCATAGGACCAGAACCCATGTCTCGATGTGAATATGATCACTTCCTGGACTCCATGAGACTAGAACCCATTTCTCTGAGGTTGCTGGAGCAACATTCTATCAATAGCGCAAGAGGAAAACGTGTTCATGCTTGAATTGATGCAAAAATGTCTAATAGGGATGGCACTAATTCAGCTCAATTTAAATTTTCATAAGTAACATGTTGAATTAATTTGTGATTATGTTGAATGGTGCATACCAAATAGGTCAGTGACTTTCATTGTGGTACTAGGACGCCACACTGCAAAAAATTATTTAGTTTTCCTTTGAATTAAATTTATTTTTCTTAACCAATGGACAAAGAGTTATTTTTCTTGTTTATGTAAATGTACAGTGTTTCCACATTTTGTTATGTTACAGCCTTATTCCAAAATGGATTAAATTCATTATTTCCTCAAAATTCTACAAACAATGCCCCATAATGACAACGTGAAAGAAGTTTGTTTGAAATCTTTGCAAATTTATTAAAAATAAAAAAATGAAAAACAATCACATGTACATAAGTATTCACAGCCAATCAAAATTGAGCTCAGGTGCATCCTGTTTCCACTGATCATCCATGAGATGTTTCTATAACTTGATTGGAGTCCACCTGTGGTAAATTCAGTTGACTGGACATGATTTGGAAAGGCACACATCATGTCCAATCAACTGTAGTCATGAAGTCCAAGGAATTGTCTGTAGACCTCCGAGACAGGATTGTATCGAGGCACAGATCTGGGGAAGGGTACAGAAAAAGTTCTGCAGCATTGAAGGTCCCAATGAGCACAGTGGCCTCCATCATCCATAAATGGAAGAAGTTTGGAACCACCAGGATTCTTCCTAGAGCTGGCCGCCTGGCCAAACTGAGCGATCGGGGGAGAAGGGCCTTAGTCAGGGAGGTGACCAAGAACCCAATGGTCACTCTGACAGAGCTCCAGCATTTCTCTGTGGAGAGAGGAGAACCTTCCAGAAGAACAACCATCTCTGCAGCACTCCACCAATCAGGCCTGTATGGTAGAGTGGCCAGACGGAAGCCACTCCTCAGTAAAAGGCACATGATAGCCCGCCTTGAGTTTGCCAAAAAGCACCTGAAGGACTCTCAGACCATGAGAAACAAAGATTGAACTCTTTGGCCTGAATAGCAAGCGTCATGTCTGGAGGAAACCAGGCACCGCTCATCACCTGGCCAATACCATTCCTACAGTGAAGCATGGTGGTGGCAGCATCATGCTGTGGGGATGTTTTTCAGCGGCAGGAACTGGGAGACTAGTCAGGATCGAGGGAAAGATGAATGCAGCAATGTACAGAGACATCCTTGATGAAAACCTGCTCCAGAGCGCTCTGGACCTCAGACTGGGGCGACGGTTCATCTTCCAACAGGACAACGACCCTAAGCACACAGCCAAGATAACAAAGGAGTGGCTCCAGGACAACTCTGTGAATGTCCTTGAGTGGCCCAGCCAGAGCCCAGACTTGAACCCGATTGAACATCTCTGGAGAAATCTGAAAATGGCTGTGCACCGACGGCTCCCCATCCAACCTGATGGAGCTTGAGAGGTCCTGCAAAGAAGAATGGGAGAAACTGCCCAAAAATAGGTGTGCCAAGCTTGTAGCATCATACTCAAAAAGACTTGAGGCTGTAATTGGTGCCAAAGGTGCTTCAACAAAGTATTGAGCAAAGGCTGTGAATACTTATGTACATGTGATTTTTTTTCATTTTTTATTTTTAATAAATTTGCAAAGATTTCAAAAAACTTCTTTCACGTTGTCATTATGGGGTATTGTTTGTAGAATTTTGAGGAAAATAATGAATTTAATCCATTTTGGAATAAGGCTGTAACATAACAAAATGTGGAAAAAGTGAAGCGCTGTGAATAATTTCCGGATGCACTGTATCTTAAAATACAAATGTTTAGAAATGTTTACTGGAAAATAAAAAAAAGAGAAAACACATTTTACTGAATATAGTGTGAAAAAACGTCAATGCCCTGCACAAAGCCCAGTCCTGAACCCCGCTGAATAACTTTAGGATGAATTACAACACCAACTTTGAGCCAGACCCCATCACCCAACATCAGTGTCTGACCTCATTGAAGCTCTTGCAAATCCCCAAAGCCATGTTCCAGTCGTCAAAGAAAGTCAAAGGAGTGGAAGCTATTATAGCTGCAAAGGCAGGACCAACTCACTCTTAATGTCAATGGATTTGAAATTAAATGTTGAACAGATGGGTGCGGTGTTTGGGTGTCCACTTACTTTGGGCCATGTAGTGTATTTATCTCCGAAGAGGAAAAGAAGGTGATGGAGAGATGCTGGAATAGACTATAGAAAGTCTCTGGTGATTTAAAAGACATCTGAAACCCAGCTGTTTTGATAGAGACATTCTTATTCATATAGTGTCACATTAAGATGGATCACGTAGGGCTATGTATACCCACCATGCACTGGTGTTGTGTAAACATATGTAAGGAGGTTCTTACTGTCTTTCATCAAGTTTCTTAAATGTTCATCAGTGAAGTCTCGGGCAAAGTTATTTCAGTGGCTGGACTTAAGTAGAGTTTTGTGGCTTTTAGTCCATGTCTGTTGGCTTTGAGGTAATTTATATGCTGGTGTACTCCTAAAAGTTGACAAAATTAACTTTTTGCCGATATATACGGATGTAAAATTTACAGTCTTGGACCAAAAATATTGACGACTCATCTTGCACTTAACAGAATTTTCTCCAATCAGATGCTCTTGTCACTTCCCCTAATACAACCTTAAACCAACAAGCAAGTAGAGAATGTTGGTTCATGTCCGTGACGTCACTAAAGCCTACTGGCTTTTTGATATGTCCTGCCCAGACTTCTTGTTAGGAAATGTGGTGACAAAAAGTCAAACGGGTCTCATGACAAGTTGTAATAAAAGTACATGATGGCAAATTATGACATAGAATATGATGCAGGAGTCACATCAACTACTTTTATGATACTTTTGCATCCTTTTTTGAGCTTTAAAGTGAGGCGCTATCAACTGCTATTGTTAAAAGATGGCCCGCAATGTTCTTAAAACCTCCTTTTGTGTCCTGATTAAGAAAGAAAGTCATACGTGTTTGAAACGATATAAGGGGTAAATCTTGACAGATTTTTGGGTGAACTATCCCTTTAACACTGAAAACAGAGAAGGAGACAAAGATTTACTGAGAGGTCACAAGAAATCAAATGAGACCTGATTATTAATAGTAGCATTTGATTCGTTAGTGCTACCAAGAAAGTGGTCTCTCTCTCTCACACACACGCACAAACACACACACACTCCTTCATTCTCCTACGTGTTGCATTATGACCCAGTCTCTCCTGAAATAGACATAGGGTTAGCCAGAGTATATAAGACGCCTGGTGGACCCCCATCTCTCACCTCTGGCTCTCTCTCTCTCTTTCATTCTCACACTTTCTCCATCCCTCTCCTTCTGTCAGCTTTCCCTTCACACAGGTAAGATAGAGTTTAGATCGTGACAGGCGATATTCATTCATTCGTCTTATTCGGTATTATAGGAATTCGCCCAGAGAAAAATTTTGTTGCTCAAATGTTTGCAAATAAGTTTGTAGATATGTTTTATTTAGGTATCAACTTTGTCTGCAGATGTTTCTCCTAAAATTCCTGTAGAAAAATTAAATTGGCACAATTGAGACAACTCCAGTAAGAAAATTGTGTGAATGAATGTGGATAGCATAGCTGAGATAATTTTGCTAGCATAGCAAAGCAAACTCAAGCATAGTTGAGTTCATATTGATATCTATGACTTTGGATTGCAGACTTTGGGATCTCTGCAAATCTGAGCAAATTTTGAGACATTTTTGAGATCTCGAAACTCTAGAGAATCTTGATTACTCGATTCTTGTCCTCTGGAGAACATCTGAGGAGGAGACTTGTCTCTCCATTTGATTTCTTCTAGGAGAAAGATTTGAGACATTGAAGAGATCTCATTTAATTTATTATTATTATTATTATTATTATTATTATTATGAGCATAACCTGACTTATACCTAATTAAAGTATTCAGATATCCATGAACATAATTATACCACGTTTGTGTTCGCTTTCAACGTCATCGTTTCCGAAGTATGCGATAATAGGTTTTTCTCAAAATTTGGAGGAAAACAGGTTTCTAGTGTGGATGGGAGGCATAAATGTCACAAAACTAATGCGTTGTCAAATTAAAACGTCATTTTGTGGTCAAACATGATATGTACTGTATCTCTTAAACTATTTGTTAAACTAGTTTTTGGTGTTTGTTGCAGCATCCTGTGATTTATAGCGTTGCAAAATGGCAATGAACACCTGTTGCGCAAGGAAGAATCATTTTGAAAACACGATCTTAGCTGGTACAACGTATCCTATATTTCTTATATGTGAGCTTTCCTGTTTGTCAAGTGCTTAGCTAGCTGTACAAATACAATGGTATTTTGTAGCGTTCTTTCCATTCTGATGGCAGCACCTTTTGCCCTAATGGATAATTTTAGTAAATTAACTTGTACTGTGAAGATTGGTTCAACATCTGGTTTTAACAACTGGACTCTGATTGGCTGCATCAGTGTGTCGTACACTGGCCATACATTATGTATTTTGTGTGTTTGAAGTTCAAAGCGAATTCGAAGTGCTTGTTGAGGTGAAGCAGTCAGATTTCTAAAACTTCTCAAATGTCACTTTACTTTATAATCTGTGATCTCACTCCCTCTCTCTCACTCACACACACACACAGTCCAAACTATAGAAGGATAGAGTTTCTCAAGAGGGCAGACACATTCTTATCAGAAGGCCTTTCTGCCCTACAGACTTGGATGAAACATACCTCACTTAAATAGACAAACATACAAACACATACACAGCTGTCATGCTTTATGCATGCCAACTTTGCAGTGTATGAATGCTGTAAAGTTATTTGCGGGTGAGTGGAACTCTCGCAATCATAAAAGGCCGAAATGGGAGGAATCGAATCTGTTCTCTTGGCAGCATATATCATTGTTGGTTAGTGTTCATTACAACAGTTGCCGGAGCTTGGACACTAATGGGTTCATCAGTAACTTGATACAGCAGCAGGAGGATTTTGTTCAACATCAACACTTTTGGACATTAATTCTCATTTGCCATTTGAATGTTAACTAGAACTTGATAAATCAAAACCTTTAATAATCATTTGGCATCAACTGATACCTGGAATCAAATAATCCACTGTTTAAGAGATTTTAATACATTTGAGTTTTGTTGTACCCCAACACAACCTTATTAAGATTAAAGGTGCTGTAAGCAATTTAAGTGATTTTGTTTTTTTACACCTTAATGCTGTAAGCAATCGTAGCAATTTCTATTTTTTTAACGCCCTAACGCTGCAAGCGAAATAATAATATTTTTGATGTCCTAACGCTGCAAGCGATATAATCGTATTTTTGACGCCCTAAAGCTGCAAGCGATACAATCATATTTTTGACGCCCTAAAGCTGCAAGCGATATAATCGTATTTTTGACGCCCTAAAGCTGCAAGCGATATAATCGTATTTTTGACGCCCTAAAGCTGCAAGCGATATAGTAATATTTTTGACGCCCTAAAGCTACGCCCTAAAGCTGCAAGCGATATAATCGTATTTTTGACACCCTAACGCTGCAAGCCATATAATAGTATTTTTGACACACTAACGCTGCAAACGATATAATATTATTTTTGATGCCCTAATGCTACAAGCGATATAATGGTATTTTTGATGCCCTAATGCTACAAGCGATATAATGGTATTTTTGACGCCCTAACGCTGCAAGCGATATAATGGTATTTTTGACGCCCTAACGCTGCAAGCGATATAATGGTATTTTTGACACCCTAACGCTGCAAACGATATAATCGTATTTTTGACGCCCTAACGCTGCAAGCGATATAATAGCATTTTTGACGCCCTAACGCTGCAAGCGATATAATAGCATTTTTGACGCCCTAACGCTGCAAGCGATATAATAGCATTTTTGACGCCCTAACGCTGCAAGCGATATAATAGCATTTTTGACGTCCTAACGCTGCAAACGATATAATCGTATTTTTGACGCCCTAACGCTGCAAGCGATATAATAATATTTTTGGCGCCCTAACGCTGCAAGCGATATAATAGTATTTTTGACGCCCTAACGCTGCAAGCGATATAATAGTATTTTTGACACCCTAAGGCTGCAAGCCATATAATAGTATTTTTGACGTCCTAAAGCTGCAAGCCATATAATAGTATTTTTGACACCCTAACGCTGCAAGCCATATAATAGTATTTTTGACGTCCTAACGCTGCAAACGATATAATCGTATTTTTGACGCCCTAACGCTGCAAGCGATATAATAGTATTTTTGACGCCCTAACGCTGCAAGCGATATAATAGTATTTTTGACACCCTAACGCTGCAAACAATATAATCGTATTTTTGACGCCCTAACGCTGCAAGCGATATAATAGTATTTTTGACGCCCTAACGCTGCAAGCGATATAATAGTATTTTTGACGCCCTAACGCTGCAAGCCATATAATAGTATTTTTGACGTCCTAACGCTGCAAGCGATATAATAGTATTTTTGACGCCCTAACGCTGCAAACGATATAATCGTATTTTTGACGCCCTAACGCTGCAAGCGATATAATAGTATTTTTGACGTCCTAACGCTGCAAGCCATATAATAGTATTTTTGACGTCCTAACGCTGCAAACAATATAATCGTATTTTTGACGCCCTAACGCTGCAAGCGATATAATAGTATTTTTGACGCCCTAACGCTGCAAGCGATATAATAGTATTTTTGACGCCCTAACGCTGCAAGCCATATAATAGTATTTTTGACGTCCTAACGCTGCAAGCGATATAATAGTATTTTTGACGCCCTAACGCTGCAAACGATATAATCGTATTTTTGACGCCCTAACGCTGCAAACGATATAATCGTATTTTTGACGCCCTAACGCTGCAAGCGATATAATAATATTTTTGACGCCCTAACGCTGCAAGTGATATAATAATATTTTTGACGCCCTAACGCTGCAAGCGATATAATAATATTTTTGATGCCCTAACGCTGCAAGCGAAACAATAATATTTTTGACGCCCTAACGCTGCAAGCGATATAATAATATTTTTGACGCCCTAACGCTGCAAGCAAAACAATAATATTTTTGACGCCCTAACGCTGCAAGCAAAATAATTATATTTTTGACGTCCTAATGCTGCAAGCGATATAATAATATTTTTGACGTCCTAACGCTGCAAGCGAAATAATATTTTTGACGCCCTAAAGCTGCAAGTGAAATAATCGTATTTTTGACGCCCTAACGCTGCAAGCGAAATAATAATATTTTTGACGCCCTAACGCTGCAAATGATCTAATAGTATTTTTGACGCCCTAACGCTGCAAGCGAAATAATATTTTTGCCGCCCTAACGCTGCAAGCGATATAATAATATTTTTGACACCCTAAAGCTGCAAGCGAAATAATATTTTTGATGCCCTAACGCTGTAAGCGAAACAATAATATTTTTGACGCCCTAAGGCTGCAAACGATCTAATAGTATTTTTGACGCCCTAACGCTGCAAGCGAAATAATATTTTTGCCGCCCTAACGCTGCAAGCGATATAATAATATTTTTGACACCCTAAAGCTGCAAGCGAAATAATATTTTTGATGCCCTAACGCTGTAAGCGAAACAATAATATTTTTGACGCCCTAACGCTGCAAACGATCTAATAGTATTTTTGACGCCCTAACGCTGCAAGCGAAATAATAATATTTTTGACGCCCTAACGCTGCAAGCGAAATAATAATATTTTTGACGCCCTAACGCTGCAAGCAAAATAATTATATTTTTGACGCCCTAAAGCTGCAAGCGAAATAATCGTATTTTTGACGCCCTAACGCTGCAAGCGAAATAATAATATTTTTGACGCCCTAACGCTGCAAACGATCTAATAGTATTTTTGACGCCCTAACGCTGCAAGCGAAATAATATTTTTGCCGCCCTAACGCTGCAAGCGATATAATAATATTTTTGACGCCCTAAAGCTGCAAGCGAAATAATATTTTTGATGCCCTAACGCTGCAAGCGAAACAATAATATTTTTGACGCCCTAACGCTGCAAGCGAAACAATAATATTTTTGACGCCCTAACGCTGCAAGCGAAACAATAATATTTTTGACGCCCTAACGCTGCAAGCAAAATAATAATATTTTTGACGCCCTAACACTGCAAGCAAAATAATAATATTTTTGACGCCCTAACGCTGCAAGCGAAATAATAATATTTTTGACGCCCTAACGCTGCAAGCGAAATAATAATATTTTTGACGCCCTAACGCTGCAAGCAAAATAATATTTTTGACGCCCTAACGCTGCAAGCGAAATAATAATATTTTTGACGCCCTAACGCTGCAAGCGAAATAATAATATTTTTGACGCCCTAACGCTGCAAGCGAAACAATAATATTTTTGACGCCCTAACGCTGCAAGCAAAATAATAATATTTTTGACGCCCTAACACTACAAGCGAAATAATAATATTTTTGACGCGCTAACGCTGCAAGCGATATAATAATATTTTTGACGCCCTAACACTGCAAGCGAAATAATAATATTTTTGACGCCCTAACGCTATAAGTGATTTAATAATTATTATTTTACATCCTAATGTCTTAAGCGATTTAAGCAATTCCGATTTTTTAAAGCCCTACTGCGGTAAGCGATTCCAACTTTTTTCACTCTATGCTGTAAGTGTTTTCGATTTTTAGGCCCTAATGCTGTAAGCGATTTACATTTTCTGCCTCACAAGACTGCAACTGCATATGTGTAGAGGACTGTGTTGTGTGATCTATAAGCAATTTAATGAATTTGAAATATAAAAGTGAAAAGATTAAATGGCAGTTTTTCAGTCTGGAGCCCGAGACAATAGTGTTGAATCAAACACATACCGTATTTTACATTTCCTTTCCATTTACATCAGTCATAAGCACTTAACATTCCTCTTTCTCTCTCTCTCTCTCTCTCTCTCTGGTTTGCCTAGCTGTCAAGATGGCCATGAAAGACCTTTTGAAAGATGACAATATCAAAAAAGCCCTTGATCAATTCAAAGGTAAGTTCAAGTGGTCTTAAGACTGTGGGAAAATAATTATGTTTAAAGGAATGTTTTTACCATTGATTGGTAGAGACAGGATCAATTTGCACAGACAATAATTTCGATTTATCCCTCAGTTTGTGAAAAAAGAAAATAAAACTAATGTGTAATGAACTTACAATGGAAGTCTATGGGGCAAGGCATTCCGGGGGGTATAAAAGCAGAAATGTGCATCTTGTATTTTTGTTAAAGCAATTATATGAATTCTTCTTTACAAAAATGTTTGTTATTTGACCTCAGTTTTCTAAATCACACTTTTAGCAGTGGAACTACTTTTCCAGGCGGATGAATTTCTAGTGACGTATTACCAATATAGTCCCTGTGGGTGAAGTTTGCTTAATTCAAACAGTACTTTGGATAGTTATATCCATTTTTTGGGGTATCTTTTTGTTATGCATTAAAGTAAATATTGGCAAATGCACTTGCACTGTCATTGACGCAAATGAATTAAGTATACTATGATTATTTGTGAGTTTTCACTGCAAAATAACACAAAAACACAGCAAATGGCATCACAACTTTTGAGCAAAGCCGCAGCAAATTCAGTCATTTTGGTGCACAATAATCAGGAAAAAATTGAACTTTTAAAGTGCATTTAAATGTACTAACAGCATCTGTTGACAGAGCTTAACTTGTATTAAACCTGAAACATTCTTTTAAGCACTATGTAGTAGTAAAATGTCATCAGCAATAAAAGTGTGCGTGTTTCTTATAAACAGCCGAGGACAGCTTCGACCATAAAAAGTTCTTTGATGTGGTTGGGCTGAAGGCTCTGTCTGCTGAGAGTGTGAAGATGGTCTTCAAAGCACTCGACGTGGACGCCAGCGGCTTCATTGAGGAGGAGGAGCTAAAGTAAGAAACACACACAATTAAAAGTTCATATTCGAGTGCGATTTAGCCTGTTTTATATGATTAATGTTATGTTTCCTGGTGAAATAAACACTAGATGCGCTACAACTACTATGACTTCTATTCACTTTAACAATAATCACGAGCGCTTACAAGCTTATTCAAGTGAGATCAAGTGCGGTAGCTCAACCGATAGAGCGTTGACCTTGCAAAGCACAGGATCAGGATATGAATCCTGAAGTGTACACTAGTCGACACGTGAGCCAAAATCATCATAAAAGCACCACAAAATGACATAGACACTTCAGCAATTGCGTTTTTCACCTCGTATTTGATTTTATGACATTATCGGTTAGGGATGTCGGTTTTTTTCATTTAAAACTTAACAGAACGTTAACCTGAAAAACGTCATCTGTTTGGAAGAACAGTAAACTTGCTTTTAGCGCCAGACAGTGGACATTTCACCTCAGTACTGCTGCGATACATGTAGTGAACCACGTCGATTCATTTAGTAAAAACGTTGCCAAAGTCACATAATTTTCCCATGATGTCACGGCTAGATTAATGCTGTAAATAGAAGTTCCTCAAGAATTATGAATGACTGAACCTGGCGTTGTCCATGTTTCCTGTTCTTTCCGACAACAAAGCATGTGAACACGACGTACTCGTAATTACCACTTCAGAAGTGGGAAGTAGGATAATTCCGATAGCAAATGAAGGCAGGATAAGAACTCTGGAACATGCGTCGGTGTAACTCTTGAAAAAAAAAAAATAACGTAATGTTGAACAACGAAAATTCATTTTATCACGTGACGACATCATCAGGGTTGATGAGTAACAGAATACATGTCACAGGATTAGATATTTAAAATATTCCTCTACAGTTACAATTGAAATCATTGGTATTTAGAATACAGTTACATTTAAATGTATTTAGATTACTGAAGAGATTACTTTGCATTTTATTGTAATTAGTTTCATTTAATATTTAGTCCTTTCAGATGGAAAACATTTATACATATAAATGATGCGATCCAGAGCGGTGAAACACTTTCTTATGATGTGTTTCATTCATACGAGCACTTTCACACTGTTGTGAGTGAAAAAGTGGATTTGATGTCATTGAGGAACTTTTACTTGGGTGCTTAATAGAGAAGCTACATCGTGTTTGAACATCTTAACAAAAAACAGTTCGAAACGCTTTGACAGATGAAACATAAATCCAATAAATACATGATTACATTACAATTACATGCCTTGTCAATGTTTTGTATGTGGTTAGGGTATTTTTTTTTACAAGAAATGCTAACCAATGTAGCCTTTAACAACATATAGAAAGCTACAAATAATATATTTTCTGCCTCATTCTATGAACAGAATCCACATACGATCAGAAAAGTATGTTGTTGTGTTCACTCTGTGAGGTTTTGAAGTTTGGAGCAGAAAAAAATAGTTAACCTTGTGTAAATTGTCATATGAACATTTCCAATACACAAATCAAGAGTTCGTGGCAAATTTGCCGCAAATTCGCCACTGATCATTTTCACATGCAAATTAGCTTTGCGGCAAATTGCCCATTGTAGCCAAACGTTTACCGGAGGTTCATCGCTAGCGGTAAAGAGCTGCAATTCTGGCAAACATTTGCAGCGAATCACAAGCTCATTTGCATGTGAAAAAATGTGCATCTAATTTGGGCAAGTTTAGATTTTTTGTAAGGGTTAGCTTTATGCTAAGCTAAAATGCTGTTTCTTGCCTTAACATGCATCTGTCACCAGGTGTGATATTTTATAATGAATTCTATGAAGAAAATTCAAGTTAGAGCATAACCTTTTTTTCTTTTAGTAAGACCTTTAATATTAGGGAAAAGATACTGCAAAAGTTTTATTCTTAATGATAATATAAAGTGAAAAAAATCTGCCAGTGCTAAAGAAGTATTTGAGTAATCAAAGGGAATATGTTACAAATTACATTTTACAGCATGTATTCTGTAATCTGTAGTGGAATACATTTCAGAAGTAACCCTCCCAACCCTGGAGATCACGCAGGGCAGAGTAAAAAATTGCATTCAAATTCATTGATTGACTTGCAGTTGGGAGTATGGGGGGGAAGTAGCGCTAGCCCTGTTGTGCCAACAAGTAAAGTCATAGCCCATCTTTGCAATGCACATGAAATCCTTTGAGCAACATCCATAAATTAGTTTTATTATTGTGACTTTTGGCCCGTTTTCAAAGCTGGTGTGTCATTCGGTCTTTATTACCATCTCCTGTTGGTCTCAAGGACACAGAGAGAAATTCCCGTTTGGATAGATTTGCTCTATATATCTCCCCTGGCAGCAGACTTGCTCCCCTATTACTCATTATCAGCACATGACTGTCCATCATTGGGCAACAGCAGGGGCAGCACAGGGTTGCCAGATTGAGAACAGACAAGTATTCCATGGGGAGCCATCAAGTTGGCACATGACAAATCTATTATGTAATATAACTCTATGCTAATGGATATCACATTAATTATTGAAATCACTTATAAGTGCAGGGTGCAAATTTGGGGGTGGGTTGGGTCTGAAAACCTAAATTAAGACCTGAATTCCAGCCAAAGGAAGTCAAAATATTGGGGGGTCTTACAGTATATAATTGTGTTGGCTTGACAAAGTATATTTGCTTTTGTTTTGTTTTGTTTTTTGCATGAAAGTTAACTTTAAGATGTTTCACTAACTTAAGTAGATGTTTGTCCAACTGGGTTACCAAAAAGACAACAAGAGGCTTACTTGATGTGAACCTCAGACTGCAGTCTGAAAATTTCCTTTCAGAAAGTCATTCTAGAACTCGCACACTTGAACGATGTACAGTTGTCAAAAGTTGTGTCCAAGCTGTTGTTTTTAAATTCTAGATTAGTTGCCAGATTGATGTTTATCCCACCTATTTATGTGTTCTTTGTCAGGTTTGTGCTGAAGGGTTTTTCTGCAGATGGCAGAGATCTTACCGATAAGGAGACCAAAGCATTCCTCGCTGCCGCCGACAAAGATGGAGACGGAAAAATTGGCATAGATGGTGAGACAACGAGCACACTAAAAGGAATGGTTCACCCAAAAATGAAAATTCTGTCATTATTTACTCACCCTTGTTCCAAATGTGGTTAGAAACCTGTTTTAACAAAAAGAGTTATTTTGTACAGTGTCCAAGCTGCTGCGTTCCAAAACAACGAAAAAGCATCATAACAGTACTCTATACGACTAATTCATTTTGAAGCCATACAGTGGGTTAGTGCGAGTAACAGACCAACATTTAAGTCATTATTCACTGAAAACCTCTGCCATAGCTCTTAAATCTCATTTGCACTTTTGTACAATTCTTCTTGTGATCAGTCACAAGATGCAGAAGAACGGTTGATGTTTTACGGAAACCTGGTGTGACGAATCTCGAGTCACCATGTTTGAATGCACGCAAATGTGACTTGAGAACTGTAAAGGAGCAGTCTTGGGTAAATTACTCAAAACAGTAATCTACTACAAATTACAAATTACTTCTCTAAATTGTAATCAGATAACTTTACTGATTACTTTATGGACAAAGTGATTACAATACAAATTATGTAATATTCGCTTTCCTGCTTCAAAAATTCAAAATAATGTCTTTATTTCCTCCTTGTACATGGTTGTTATCCCTTCTGCTGTAACAGAAAGACAAATAGACGTGCTACATAAATAATGTTATTTTAGAAATAGGTGTAACCCAAGTAAATTATTTAAAAGTAATTAACTTAATCGAAAGTTAGTAAATGTAATTGGATTACAAGAATTTAAATTGTAATGTGTTACATTACTTTTTGGCTTAAAAGTAATGTGATTATAGTTACTAATTACTTTGTAATCAGATTACACCCAACACCGTAAAAAATAGGAAGATTTTCAGCGAAAAATGTCGGAGCTTTTTTGTCATTTTTGGAGCATGACTGTTTGAATAATCCATTTTAATATTTGGAAACAATTCGTTTAGATATTCTGTAAAATATGTTTTTGTTTTCCTTGGGGAAAAAAAAAGTAATATGGTAACAACATATGGGTGAGTAAATGATGACCAAAATTATTTTTTGTTAAAATAACCCTTTAAAAATCAGCGTGAGTGCAAAATAATATCAAGAGAGAAATGCATGTCAAAGAGAAGCAAGAAATGGAAATATTTAAGAAGAATTTAATAAAGGAGTCAAAATGATTTTCAAGTGTGACAAAGTCTAATCCACACTCACTTTGTGAATCTCTTTCAGAATTTGAGGCTTTGGTGCACGAGTAAAACGTCAATATTTGGCAACACATCACGCCACAACTCTCCTGTGAATACCTACAGCCAGTTGTAGTGTACGTCTCTACACATCATGCCACGAGCCAGGAGCTGAAGTCGCCTCCCTTAATCACATTTATTTATTACAATTTTCTTTTTTTATATACAAACTCTGTACATGTAAACCGTTTTAGTTCTCTCATAAAAGACGTTAGATTCCTGCACTGCTTTGACCTTCCACCTTTTATTGTTTTGTTCATTTTGGCGTGTTTCTCTTTCTGTTTATTCCTCAAAAAGCTTCTTCTTTCTTCTCCTTATCTTGCCATCTGTCCTACAGTACCATCCCTGTTTTGCTCCTCTCTTGTGATAGAGTCACTGAGCATGGTGAATTCCAGAAGAGAATGAGATGAAATGAGAGAAAAAAATATTTAAGAGAGAAATCAAATAAAGCCATGTGTTGAGAAAAAATACGGCAGTTTTCATTTATTTCATTGACTCCTTTAGTGCAAAGCATTTAAATTCTATTATATTAAGTATATATTATACTACTATATTAGCATATACACTGGCAGCCAAAAGTTTGGAATAATGTACAGATTTTGCTGTTTCGGAAGGAAATTGGTACTTTAATTCACCAAAGTGGCATTCAACTGATCACAAAGTATAGTCAGGACATTACTGATGTAAAAAACAGCACCATCACTATTTGAAAAAAGTCATTTTTGATCAAATCTAGACAGTAGCCATCACTCCAACACCTTATCCTTGAGTAATCATGATAAATTGATCATTTGATACTAGAAAATCACTTGCCATTATATCAAACACAGCTGAAAGATATTTGGTTCATTAAATGAAGCTTCACATTGTCTTTGTGTTTGTTTTTGAGTTGCCACAGTATGCAATAGACTGGCATGTCTTAAGGTCAATATTAGGTCAAAAATGGAAAAAAAGAAACAGATTTCTCTAGAAACTCATCAGTCAATCATTGTTTTGAGGAATGAAGGCTATACAATGCTTGAAATTGCCAAAACACTGAAGATTTCATACAAAGGTGTACACTACAGTCTTCAAAGACAAAGGACAACTGGCTCTAACAAGGACAGAAATAGATGTGGAAGACCAGATGTACAACTAAACAAGAGGATAAGTACATCAGAGTCTCTAGTTTGAGAAATAGACACCTCACATGTCCTCAGCTGACAGCTTCATTGAATTCTACCCGCTCAACACCAGTTTCATGTACAACAGTAAAGAGAAGACTCAGGGGTGCAGGCCTTATGGGAAGAATTGCAAAGAAAAAGCCACTTTTGAAACAGAAAAACAAAAAGAAAAGGTTCGAGTGGGCAAAGAAACACAGACATTGGACAACAGATAATTGGAAAAGAGTGTTATGGATCTTAACCCCATTGAGCTTTTGTGGGATCAGCTAGACTGTAAGGTGCGTGAGAAGTGCCCGACAAGACAGACACATCTATGGCAAGTGCTACAGGAAGTGTGGGGTGAAATGTCACCTGAGTATCTGGACAAACTGACAGCTAGAATGTCAAGGATCTGCAAAGCTGTCATTGCTGCACGTGGAGGATTTTTTGATGAGAACTCTTTGAAGTAGTTTAAGAAGTTCTGAACATTTATTTCAAATTGTAATAGTAATTTTTCACGTTATTAATGTCCTGACTATACATTGTGATCAGTTGAATGCCACTTTGGTGAATAAAAGTATCAATTTCTTTCCATAAGAGCAAAATCTGTACATTATTCCAAACTTTTGGCCAGCAGTGTATATAATTTTCTAAACTAAAAGTAAAAAATAAATAAAAATAACCAAATAGCAACGATATGCAAGGGTTAAAAAAACGAGCAAAATTAAACTATAAACACACATAAACTAGCCATAATTTCTTTGTAATAAACAAATTTTCACTCAACCTTTTGAAACACTTCTACTAGGTTAATTCAGATAACGCTCTGATAAACGAAACAGAACTGAACTTATTTAAAAATCAAAACAAACACTTTTATAGATTGTAATATCTAAAAAATAATTTAGTGTTCACAAAATGCAGACACAGATGCACACAAAAAAAACAAACTTAGCGGTCAAACTTAACACAAACTAATTGTATTATGTCTTTAAATTTTGAGGAAACAACTGAAACTATTCTGTTCTTAAATACAGAACTTAAGGTTCAATTAAGTTTAAAAAGTGCTCATTACTTTTACTTCTAATGTTCAAGGTGATTGAAATTGTATACTTAATGACTGACAGATAGAGTTTGATATTATTACAGTCTCTGAACCAGTCAGAGTGCAGGTTTAGTGGCTGTCAGTGAATCCGTGGTGCTGATTTGTCGTTGGTAACTGTGGGGCGGAGCTTCACGGTGGCAAAAGGATTTGAGCCTCTAGAAGACAGGAAGAAGAGACAGAGAGAGAGAAAGAAAAAACATGGTACAGTTGAAGGTGTAGTAACATAATATATCAACACAATTACTTTTAGCCTAAAATGAAAATAAAAAATAGGAAATTATATTTTGTCTGTTTTTAAGATTGTGACATTATTTTCATGAGAATTAAGCACATTTCCCCCTAACTGCTTATTAACGCAATACATCCGAAAGTTTTACTTTTGACTTGTTTTGTAATTCCCATTATTTTCAATGGTGATTCTCATTACCGTATTACAGTAAAAATACTGTAAGACAAAGATATTTAACATAAATCTTTACAAGTCACTACAACAAATACTGAATTTGTGTATCCATACTTTTCAATTTAAATAATATTTATTTTCTTTTTTCTGTGTTATGGTAATGAGAATGAGATTATGATGCCTTACGGTAATTAGGGGCAATACTTTGTAAAAGCATATTAAGGAAATGCATCAACAGAAAAGTAAACTCAAAGACGTCTGTAATACCTGGGAAAAAGAGGGTGCTCTGGTGGTAGTCCATGAACAGTTGACCTCTACAGACATAAAACAAATTTAAAATGACACTGGCATATACACAAATTACAACTAATACATTTACAGACAACTGAAACTTTTCTTAACCAATAATTTAGACCAAGATGAAGAGGTCAAATAAGACTCCCAATAAAAACCTTCAAAGAGTAATTCTGACCTAAACAGCTCATTCTTTTCAGCATATACTAGGGATGGGACGATATGGTTCTCTCGCGATTCGGTTCGATATACGATATGATGTTCACGATTCGATATAATCTCGATTCCACATAATAACACTTAAATTACAAAATATTACAGAACATTTTTATTTTATGAAAAAAATGTTTAAGCAAAATACACATTATAATTTCTCATCAAAATAAAGTTCTTTAATACATAATAGAAATGCTCAAAGTTTAAATAATAAGAGTTGCTTATATACAATTTTATTATAATCACATTTTAACTTTGTAAAAATACAAAAATTCTACATGATATTAATTAATATTATATAATGAAATGGTATATATAATAATGATATGAGCTATCACTGTTTGAAATAATGTGTACAATAAGTAGTAAAAATATTGAGTTTGCATTCATTTGCAAAAGAAATGCTAAAAAGGTTACTGTCACTTTAAGATTGTCAACATGCATTTTACAGTGTTCCGGTTCAGCGAACATCAATGAGAATCTCTCGGTTTCTTTAGCGCATCCATGCTGTGTGAGATTAAAATTTATATTTATTTTTACTTTTTTATTTTACTGTAAAGAACAGAAAGGATATTCAAAAACATTATTCAATGAAAGTGGAGTGCGCCTCATCTTTTTTTATAATTTTTTTTGCAATTCAAATTTTGTATTGATTCAAAGAAAATAACAAGAGAAAAAACAACACACACACTGAATCAACATTTAACTTTTAACCCCCACTAATATCCCTCCCCAAACATCAACACCCACCCCAACCCCAAAGAACACCTCTGTGGTCACATAAAATAATACACACACACACACACACACACACACACACACACACACACACACACACACACACACACACACACACACACACACACACAAAAATAGATAAAAATAAAATATATAATAAACATACATAATTAAATTAAACTTCTCTCTCCTCATCGCTTCCCCAAGCATCCTCCAAAACCGGCAAATACCTACCCCACTTCCTGACAAACAAGTCCCCCAACCCCAGCCTTCTATCTGTCATCTCTTCAAAAGCCGTCACCCTCCCCATCGCCGCACACCACTCAGGAAATGGTGGCGTTCCATCCGACTTCCAACCCCTTAAAATAATTTGTCTGCCAATCATCATGCTAGTCAGAACCCAATTTTTTATATATTTGTCCCCCAAATTTATAACTGCCCCATCGCCCAAAATACAAAGTCGAGGGCAAAGTAAAATTTGAGTGCCCAAAACGTTACACAAATAATTCTGAACCTTTAACCAAAAATCTTGGATCTTAACACACCCACAAAAGACATGGGTTATCTCTCCAACTGGCATCGCCAGCAGGTGGGTGTGTCTTTAAGACGAAGTCTATATAATCTAGAGGGGGTCCAACAGAATCGATGTAAAATCTTAAATTGCATAAGGCAAACCCTTGCATCTCTAGATACAGACTTGACATTTTTTAGAATCCTATCCCACACTCCCTCCTCCAATACCAAGTTTAAATCTTTCTCCCATAATCTCTTGATAGAAGTTAAAGTTTCCATCCGCCAGACTCTGAATTAGCAGGGAGTAATACACTGATGCCTCATGACCTTTTCCAAAAGCAGTAATCACCTCTCCCAAAGCATCTGCCACTCTAGGGGGGGTGCCACTCCCAAAAACAGTACAGAGCAGGTGGCGCAGCTGTAAATACCTATAAAACTGAGATCTAGGAATCACAAAATAATGACCCAAATTTTCAAAAGATCTCAACACTCCACTCTCATACAGATCACCGAGTGTATTAATCCCCCTCACAATCCACTCTGGCCAGCAGAAAGGGGACTTACATTGTTGATACATATTTTGGGGTTCAGCCATATGCTCGAGGCAACATTTAACTAAATGTCCAAATTAAATACTCTGGACACTCTTGTCCAAATCACGTGCAAATGTGAGATAACGGGATGTGACTTAACTTCTCCGGTTAGTTGGATAGAAAGGCTTTGCAATGGTGAAATAGGGGCAAGAACTTCCTGTTCAATAGAAAACCAGGGAGGGGCTCTCTCATGTGGAAGTGACCAATGAGCCAAATGTCTGAGACTGAATGCATAATAATAAAACAAGATCTTGGGTAGGCCTAACCCACCTTTGACAATCGGCTTATGTAATTTGTTGAAATGTAGTCTGGGATGTTTACCATTCCAAATGAAGGACTTCGCTACGTTATCAAATTGCTTGAAATAAGAGAGGGGGACATCTATAGGGAGTGACTGTAGCAGATAGTTGCATTTTGGAATACAATTAATTTTAATAACATTAACCTTCCCAATCATCGATAAATGTAGTGAAGCCCACCTGTCCATATCGCTTGAAAACCTTTTTATTAAAGGGTCAAAATTAACTCTAACTAAATCAGACAAATTTGCTAGGAATAAAATCCCCAAATACTTAATGCCCTGTGTGGGCCATTGAAAGGTGCCCGGCTGAAAAGCCGTTACTGGGCAGTACGCTGTCAGAGCCAACGCTTCGGATTTAGACCAATTGACTTTGTATCCTGAGAACTTGGAAAAGGAATTAATAATTCTGTGGAGGCAAGGCATAGATCTAGTAGGGTTAGAGAAGTATAATAAAATATAATCTGCGTAAAGCAGAAGCTTACACGCCACACCTCCCGCCATCACCCCTGGAAAATCATCCTCCCCCCTATCGCGGCTGCTAATGGTTCCAGGGCAAGACAGAACAATAATGGGGAAAGAGGGCAACCCTGCCGAGAGCCCCTATTCAGAGTAAAATTATCCGAAATTAATCCATTTGTTTGTACCGCTGCTACAGTATGTCTAAAAAGTAACTTAATCCATCCAATAAAAGTATTTCTGAACGCATACATTTCTAAAATCTTAAAAAGATAATCCCATTCTACCATATCAAACGCCTTTTCGGTGTCAAGTGAGATGGCAGCGACCGGAGTCTGATCATTCGCCACTGACCACATGATATTAATGAAAAACCTAATGTTATCAGAGGAGCTATGGCACCAAATAAACCCCACCTGATCTATATGTATAAGAGATGTCATAACTTTACTTAACCGGTTAGCCAAAATGTTTTGACAAAATGTTTACATCTAGCTGGATCAGGGAAATTGGATGGTAACTTTTACACTCGCTTGGATCTTTTTAAGAATCAGACTGATCCCAACTTGCATCATGGTTAGGGGAAGCTTTCTATTCTTTAATGATTCTGTATAAACTTCTAACAAAATTGGAGCAAGTTCTGTAGCATAAGATCTAAAAAATTCAGCGGCAAAACCATCTGGCCCGGGAGCCTTGCCTGTAGATAAGGCCTTAATTACCTCGTCAAGCTCCTCCAAGGTTATCTCAGAATCGAGAGAATTGTTTTGCTCAGTCGTCAATTTAGGGAGTTCTAATGGTTCCACAAAGTTTCTACTATCCTCATCAGTAGACGAAGACGTGGAACTATAAAGATCAAGACAGAATTCTTTAAAAGCATTATTAATATCAATGGCTGAGGTAAATATTTCACCACCGGCAGATTTCACTGAGGGAATGGTAGAAAAAGACTCTCTCTGCTTTATATATCTAGCCAAAAGCTTCCCTGCTTTGTCCCCCAACTCTAAGTATGACTGTCTTGCCCTGAATAATCAAAACTCCACCTTTTGTGACAAAATAGAATTTTATCTGTATTTCAATCGGGTCAATTCTCTGAGGCCATCAGATGACATTTGGCGCTTCAGCTCTGCCTCGGCACTTTTAATATTCCCTTCCAACTCCACGAGTTCTTGTGCTTTGGATTTTTTGGTAAATGAGGCATACTGTATGATCCGACCCCTAAGAACCGCCTTAAGTGCCTCCCAAGCTGTGCCCACAGAAGATACTGAGGACCAGTTGGTTTCCATATAAACATTGATTTCAGCCTTTAACATTTGTTGGAAATCAGGATTTTGCAACAGGGATACATTAAAGTGCCAACTATATGATTTCTTTTTCTCCAGATGTGGCAACATCTCTAAATTCACCAGGGTGTGATCTGAGACTAAAATTCCATTTAGCAATCAACAACAGATGAAATGAAGGACTTAGAGTTTAAAAAAAAAAAATCTATTCTAGAATAAATCTTATGGACTGATGAAAAAAATTTATAGTCCCTGCCAAATGGGTTCAAATATCTGCAAGACCAAGATTTTACCCCCCCCCCCCAGAATGTTGCTCTAGGGGGCTTACACACTTTTGCTTCACTATGATCAAGGACTGAGTCCATCAGAAGATTAAAGTCTCCTCCCAATATTATATCATGAGGGGTGCCAGCGGCTTGCAACATCCCTTCAAGATCAATAAAAAAGCCCTGATCATCAATGTTAGGTATGTAAATATTAGCCAAAACCAACCTTTGCCCCTTAATTTCTGCTAAAACAATAATGATTCTCCCTAATTTATCTTTAATCTGTTTGAGAGATTTGAATTGTAGATGTTTACTTATCAATATAATGACTCCCCTACTCTTACTTGAGCCAGCACTAAAGAAAATATACCCACCCCATATCTTCCCAATTTTTTCAGCTTCCTGCGGGGAAAGATACGTTTCTTGAAGGAACACTATATCACATTTCTTACGCTTTTATGGGGTGCCCCAACCCATTCTCATTCCATTTGGAGAAAGATTTCACACTCATATTAACATCTGACATTTTGATATAATAGACAAAATAAATTGTGTCAAAAACAAGATAATACAGACCACATTCCAACATTTGTGCAACAATCAAACCCCGAACTTCCCCCCGAACCGAACAAACAGAAAAAACAAACGTGCGCATTAACCCCGCATACGACACTGCCAACGGCGTCAATCTCTCTAAACTCAGAAGGTCCATGTACGCTTACAAGAGCCCCCATGACAACTTTTTCATTGGATTGCTCAAGTCCGATGCTTCTGCACAAATTTTGTAAGGCAAAATACACTGTAAAACAAACCCCAGCCAATAGGGAGAATAAACACAAAGAATGTGTAGATTCATTCACAGAACTGTCTCGAAGGTGCGTTCCTCCACAAAACAAATTTCAACCGATATAAAGCTGTTCAGTTTCCTCAGACAGACAAACAAACAAGTGTTCAGTGAGCCAGCTGTTTATGAGTGCAGCAGATGACGTAATCATTCCAATGTCCTGCAAAAATACTCCACAAAACAAACCAGCCAACAGGAGGTATAAGCACAAGGAACGAACAGATTCATCCACAACTGTCCCAATGCAGTGTTATTCCACAAAACAAACTCCAACCGCTAGGCAGAACCAGCACAAAAAGAAACAAAATATGCTTCCCGGTTCCTCGGATGGTCAAGAGTCAAATTCACTCGGAGGCCGCATGAAAAAATACACCATGACTTACTCAGTCCGTCAGCTTTATAAAAGACATCCTTTGTGTGGGCATGTAGATATTTTGCAGCCATCCCCAGCATCCACTCTCAATCTGGCCGGGAACCCCAGTGCAAAAGCGATCCTCCGTCAATGCAAAGGTTTCTTGAAGGAGTGTTATTCCACAAAACAATCTCCAGCCGCTAGGCGGAACCAACACAAACAGAAACAAAAATGGCGAGTGTATGTTCAGCGAGTCAATCCACTCACATGAGAAACACCAAATGGCTTACTCTCTCCAATGTATTTATGAAGAACAGTGCTCATTTGGGACATGTAAATACTTTATGGCCATCTTTCGTATCTATTCTCAGTTTGGCCGGAAACATCATTGCAAAAGCGATCTTCCGTTGATGCAAGAGTTTATTACACTCTTTGAATCGATCGTGTTTCTCTCGTCGAATTTGCAAAATACGGGAAAAAGAAAATATTGTGATTCTTCCAAGAAAGCTTTCCTTTGCTCCTTGTCTCCTGCAACACGAGATCTTTATCGGATGATCTCAAAAATTTGGCCAGAATTGATCGGGCCTGTTTCCCTCATCCGATCTGCGGTTTCAGCTTGAGCACGTAAGTGGCTTTTAATGTCTCCAGAGCCCAAGGATTTTGACTTCTTTGCCATGTTTACCTCAAAGAACAGATATGTAATAGGTGTATCGAATTTCACTGGATTATAACATGAAAATAATAAAAAACAAAACTTGCAAAGTGAGCAGAGCTCGTCACTCACACGTCTGCTCCTCGTATGGCGCCACGCGACCTCGAGTGCACCTCATCTTTGTTGGACACACATTACACGGAGTAAACGATCCCTTTTAACCTCAAGCACTTTTCATCTAAATAAGATGAATTTCTAGGTATTCCAATACTTAAATTTCTAAAAGCTAAATACAAGCACTTTAAGCACTTCAAGAACCTTGTGTGAACCCTGTAAACAGTAGGGGTAAAATCAAGCAATAGAGAGATTATGTTTGACGAGTCATTTCATATATGATCACATGGACCGAAAACAATGTTGCAAATTTCAAAATATTATGTCATGATAAGTTTCATAATTTCTTTTGGTTCGTGATATATTGAAATTCTATATATTGTCCCATCCCTACCATATACACTAAAACCGGCTATGCACTGCATGTTACTTGACAGATTGCACGATATGGCCCCAATGATATCTTGGGTAAAGCTTACGGAAGACTCTACAACATAAATGAAACAACTGATAGTGTTGAATGGACATTTTATGGGCATCACATTTTAAAATTGAAATAGTGCCATGCAAACAAAGGCAAACTTTTGTCTGGATGGCAATGTTTTGTACGGAAGAGAAAAACAAAGACAGAATGTCTGGAATCAGGCGTGGATGGGCAAAAAGAGGACTTCTCTGATTTGTGGATCTCGCTTCAGAATTGTGGGTAGTATAGTACTTCACTAGGAATTCGACATATTGTGGTTGATCGTAGTTCCTTTTGTAGATTGCATCATAAATTGCTGTGCTCCTATAAATTGTACATTTGATTGTTGCCGTACAAGTCACACAGCAAGAATGTAACATAACATTTCAGACACTACCAGAATAAATGAAAGAAATCGTGTAAAACTTGCAAATTTTTGTCTACGACTGCAAAATCGTGGCAAAAATCGAACATTGTGGACACTCACCTCTGAACTTGTTTCCACCTTTCGTTCAGGTAGAGGAGAGTTTGGAAGGGGTGGAGCTGGAGGTGGGAGTTCATTGTAAGTTTTGTGCTCCACTTTGCTATCAAAATGAGACTCCGCCCTCCTGTCAGGCAGAGGAGATATTGGCCGAATATCAGCTGATCCTCGGCGGAGCGGTGCATCTGGGGGTGGGATTTCATTGTATGTTTTCTGATTGGTCTTGTTCTCATTGGAAGACTCTGCCTTCTTGTCAGGGAGGGGAGAAACTGGGCGAAGATCTGCTGAAGCTCGACGGACAGGTATTGTTGAGGATGTTATGTGGTTATAGCTCAAGGTGTCTGAAGATTCTGATTGGCTGGTTGGTTCAAGGAGGTTATTCATGCTGTGGCTTCGGTGCGACGCCCCACTGAAAAGTTCAAGACAAAATCAAATGATCTAATCCATCTAAATTATATTTGGGTCATTACAATTCAGCACATACTCTTATTTACCTGGAGCCTAAGGGTAGAAAATCTTCAGTGGAAGCCACATAAGCTGCAGGAAACCAGCCTTGACTGAAAAAAGATGATCAAAATGCATATCACAAGAATGATTTAATGAACAGTATGAATTAGATGACAAAGGATCATTTGATTTATAAGACTAATGACTGAATTTATGAGGATATCAAAGCATTTACTTCTCAATGACTAAATTAATCTTGAACTTCATCAATTCAACAATCAAACTTCAACAATACCACAAAAAGCTACTAATGAAATCAATGTGCTGGATGACAAGGTTTTAGCGCATCGGTTGATTGATTGGTGAGTAGCTGGCACTTTGCTGCTTTTTAAACGCATTCGAATGGACGAGTGTTTATACTACAAGCCCAGTGTGGTCACATGTGTTTTGACCACCTCCGAATGTGGTTGAAGTGGACAAATCTCCCATCTTTATTATCATCACATTTCAAATGGATAGGCCAATAAGCATCTTAAAAACTAAGTGTAAATGGAATCTTTGGTAAACCACACTAACTCTAGAATTGCTCACCGAAGGCTTGAGTCATGGCGTCCATACAGCCAGCCATTCCGGGGTTCTGGTGTCAGTACAGTCACCATGTCACCACGGGAAAACGGCAGCAGGACTGGATTGGATGAAGTGGGGTGGGATACAATGGCCATCATAGAGCGGCCGCCACCAAGACCCAAAGACTCACCAACAGAACTAGAGCGAGAACGACTGGGGAGAGGAGATGGGGCTGTGGAGAAACAGAGGGAGAGAAAAAATTTTGGCTGTTCTTGATCTTGATTTAGTTGAGTCAAAGTGGAACAACAGGTTGTATGTGTGGCTGAAATACCAGACCTCTAGAGGGCACTCTGCCCAGTGGCTCTCGGTCCATTTCTCGTCCTCCAGTCTGCAGCAGAGTGCCCAGAGAACTCCTTAACTGTAAGGGACATCAAAAGACAAATTGTTGACAGTTTTTGAATAACATGGAGGTCTGTGGAGGACAAAGTTCTCAACAAACTTTGTATGTACCCTCAGATCATGGTTCTTATGAAGCATACCAAGTTTAGTTGCGATTGGACAAAGCATTTCTGAGATACAGCCTATTTCACGTCAACATGGTTAAATTTGCATTAGCATTACTTTTCAACAATTGCGTAAATCAAAACAGGGTGAAGTCAAGTCCGTGCGGCTATGTCTGAAGATGATCATAATCCAAGATGGCAGCTACTGTAATGCGAGTGTAAATGTAAGGCATCCATTAGAATCATCAGAGGGTGAGTAATCAGATGTAAAATGATTTTGTTTCTAGGACAAAAGGTTCAAAAGATACATGCAAAAGAAAACTTTTAAACTGGTGGTGGCGCAAAGGAGTTTCTCCTAGGGGTCCCAAATTTGCTATGGGGGCTAGTCATGCACACCCCTATCTGTGTACCGAATTTCAGCACATTCCAACATACGGTAAATAGGGCTGCCATAGACTCCAGTGGCGGAATAATAATAAGAAGAATAGCTTCAAAAGCAATAGGGGCCTGTGCCCCTTTGGGGCTTGGCCTCTAATAAGCCATTCGTAGTTATTTTTTTTAAGGAAAGTTTTAACACTGTGGTTTTGTGACGCTATCAAAACAATGCTGTTTGTTTGAGCATCCTGACCATCCCAAAACAGCGTCACTATATTCGACCAGTGGAGTTTAACAAGGAACTGTCTGCTTGTTTGACCAATGGCAGACTGGTGAGAGTATTTGGGAAATCTGTTTGAAAGCAATTCCATTTCGTAATGCTAGTGACACTGTGTAAGTATTACACACTTCAGCTTTATCGAAATTATGCTAAATATTGTCTCATGGCCAGTTTAGAAATAGCAGAGCACAAACGTCTGGTTCCGGAGGTAAATGGCCCATTCATTTCTCCATAGGGAAGTAGATTTTTAACATCTACATATAAACTTTCAAAGACAGACCTATC
Source organism: Myxocyprinus asiaticus (assembly GCF_019703515.2). Taxonomy (NCBI): domain Eukaryota; kingdom Metazoa; phylum Chordata; class Actinopteri; order Cypriniformes; family Catostomidae; genus Myxocyprinus; species Myxocyprinus asiaticus. The sequence goes on along the minus strand of NC_059392.1, from coordinate 25,482,958 downwards.
GTGAGCCCCAAGATTGTCAATCGATGGTATATGCTTTTGGTGAAACCATCATTCCACGTTATTTCAACTTTATTAAAAAAAAACAATTGCAACTAACAAAGTGCACGAAAAGAGCTATGCAACGAAATACTGCGAATGATGTCGAGTTGGTCTCACTACACTCTCAAACTACACTCACTGAGCACTTTATTAGGAACGCTGTGGTGCTAATAAAGTGCCCAAAATAGTCTTCTGCTGTTGTTGTCCATCCACCTCAAGGTTCGATGAGTTGTGCATTCTGAGATGCACTACAATTGTACAGAGTGGTTATCTGATTTGCCGTAGCCTTTCTGTCAGCTCAAACCAGTCTGGCCATTCTCCGTTGACCTCTCTCATCAACTGTAGTAGATTGTAGTTCATGCCCTCATAAGCCACATTAAGTACAGTCTTGTACCTTTGTCTTTTTATCTGATTTTCAAGTACGTTTATTTGCTTCAAATCAAAATTTGTAATCTTGTGATTCACCTCAGGGCTGGTTGGTTTGGTTCATTGTTTAGAACTCTTCTATAAAGGATTGTATGAAATCAGTGGGAAGAATACTTACAGAAGCCAGATGGTTTGCTATAAGGGCCGTACATTTTCTCAATTCTCCTGCCATTGTCAGGTCTGGTTAAAAAAGTTCATTTTGAACCTACTGTATGCTGTTCGTTGTGCAATCTTGGAAGCTTCTGGGGATCTAGCTGTTGTAAAGCTAGCCGAAAAGGGCAAGAGAAAGAAGATGAATACAGATAGATAGTAAATACTCCACATTCTCATCATTCCAGAGTCACCTGAGCCTCTTGATCTGATGAAGTGGGCGTTCGAGGTCTCGAACTTCTACTCTCACTGACTCTTTCTTTCCATCCATCTGCTCTCTGCTGCAGAGATACCCCAGTCTGTCAACACATGGGAAAGATGGGTGTGCACACTCAGTGGGCTGATAAGGTTTAGAAAGTACTGAATAGAAGGTCTATAATGAATTCCAGTAGAAGGCAGCTGTACCTTGCTGATAAGGTACAGTAGCGACTGCGTAAGTCCGCAATGTTTCTCGGCCAGGAAACGATACCTCCTTTCTTCCTCTTTGAGAATTTCATGCTGGCTCTGCCTCAGGTACTGCATGTACTCACTGCCCTCCTGCACACACACACACACACAGAATGTTTATATGTGCAATTATAATTGAGGTTTGGAACATCATAAGGGTAAACTAGATAGGTATTGTTAACTTGACAAAGCCTTTTTCTGAAAGTTTTAAAAAGACAGATCGGTAGTCATGCAGACCTTCAGAAAGATAGATAGATGGATAGATTTTGTATTGTAACCTAAAGCCATTATAGCAGGCCTCGCGTTTTTGTTTACATTTGAATTTTTTGACAGTTGGAGTTTGAATTAATCAGGATTCCGCTGGCCCATTTGAACAATCTGTTAGTGTAAGTCTATGGGATTTTTCGAATATTTGACAATCCACTATGTGAAAACCATTATTTCGATCAGTTAGCAAAGATATAGAAACGCGAGTCAGAACAGTATGAAGGTCTGTGCCAAGTCTGGTGGATGTATTGAATTTTTTGACAGTTGGAGTTTGAATTAGCCCATTTGAACATTCTGTCAATGTAAGTCTATGGGATTTTTCACATATTTGATTTTCTGCTGTGCTAAAACCATTATTCCGATCAGTTAGGAAAGATACAGCAATGCAAGTCAGAACAGTATGAAGGTCTGTGCCAAATTTGGTGAATGTATTGAATTTTTTGACAGTTGGAGTTTGAATTAGCCCATTTGAACATTCTGTCAATGTAAGTCTATGGGATATTTCAGATATTTGTTTGACCGCTGTGCGAAAACCGTTATTCCAATCAGTTAGAAAAGATACAGCAATGCAAGTCAGCACAGTATGAAGGTCTGTGCCAAGTTGGTGGATGTACTGATTTTTTTACATTTGGAGTTTGAATTAATTTGCATTCCATTGGCCCATTCACTATCCCTGTAATATTGACATTTCTGACGCCAAAACTAGGTATAAGGCTGCAATTTATCAGCCTACTGTAAAAATAGCTTGACAGTATCAGCAAGATACTACTGACTGAAATACTTCCAGTAGATGAAACATGGCAAATAAAAACCAAAATAACATCAACCCAGAAATGCACACAAGCACACACAGATGCAGTTGTGGCCTTACCAATGAGTCTCTGAAAGCTCCACGTCTCAACTGTCTCTCCAGTGCTCCAGCCTGATTCCTCACCTCCAATTCATATACTCTACGGCTGCCCTACACACACACACACATGCAATAAATCAGCTTATCTATATCCATACGCTCCTCTGTACAAAAATATCAAATCCACAACCACACACATCCAGACCCACTTCAATGTACTCCTCATCTAGCTTCACGTTCTTGTCCATGGCCTGCAGAACCTCCACATGGAACCAGCGAAACTGATACAGAGGGAGACGCTTTTATACAATCGACTTATAGCGCATTCTAGGTATACATTTTATCAGCATGTGTGTTTCCTGGGAATAAAATCCAATGACCTTGTTTGTTGCTACTAGCACCATGCTATACCATATGAGCTACAGGTACATTAACTACATACCCGCTGGTCAACATGCCCCATAGACTTTCGTTGTAAGTGCATTACTGTAAATACGACTTTTGTTCATTTTTACAACCAATGTTATGAGAATGGTAATCGACAGCAAACCACAAATGGTGTCTGCACAGTTTAAGCTGCAATGAGTCCTGTTGAGACATTGTCAGCTAACGGTATCAATATGAAGGTGCATTTCTTTAGAGCTTGAACATGAAGAGCTGGAAGACTCATGAATGGCATCAGACAGAAAGATCTGAACTCTGAACGCACCACGCCTTCCACCTCAGCTGTCAGTTTCCGCTGCATCTCTGATATCTCAATCAGCACGTCACCTGGGAAACACACAAATACATTACTCAGTCGGCTGAGTCAGTTAATGCAGGTGGACTGTAACCAACTTAAGAGACTGATAACAGCAGTAATAAATGCACATTAGAGTTTAGAAAAAGATCATCTAATGATTATTATTGATTTATTTCACAACACTTATTCATAAACTCTAATTTCAATGATTCAGTTGAACAACTAATAATTGGATGAGAAACAGATCAATATTTAAGTCCTTTTTTACTATAAATCTCCACTTTCACTTTCACATTCTTCTGGCATATCTCTATCTACTGCGCAGGGAGGATAATTTATTGTAAAATAATTCATAATTATGTAGTTGACTATATATATATATCATTATTCTTATAATTGGGTGTTTCTTCAACTTCGGGCACTTTCAGCACTCTGGATTTCTAGAGAGTAAAGTCTCAATTTTTCACACTCTCACTAATTTATTTTTTGTCTGCTAACAATATCCACCAGTGTATGTACATGCTACTAAGGAGATTTGTAATTTTTCTCAAATTCTGTATTGTGTTTAATAGAATTATAACGTGGAAATGCTATTTTAACCCAAATAAATTAAGCACAATAAACATAAATTCTAACATATTACCTCCATTACTTGAGTGTTTTGAGTTAAGTGGATGATTTTAATGACTTCTCTCATTCTATTGGAATTTTTGAGTTCAATCAATTTGTTTACTTAAGTTGAATTAACAAGTGTATTTGCCGAATCAACTCAAAAACATGTTGAATCAACTAAATTTGGTATCCGTTAATGCTGCATCATTTATTGCAAAATCTTCGATGCTGAGAAATGTAAATTACTTTGAATCTAAACACATGTTATACAAACACTAACCATACAAATATCCCAGCATGCAGTGCATTATGAATATATTTGTATGGTTAGGCTTCTTGTTTACAGACTTTATCTGTGCTGTTGTTGTTGTTTTGTCATCACTGTTAGTTAATAGTTGTGTGAAGATGTTCAAAGCTCATCTTTTTGTTTGTTTGTTTGTTGATTGTCACCATTACTGAGGTGTGTCAAGTGTTGTCTGTGTGCTTCCCTCACTAGTTATCACATACTGTGTTTGCTCTGAAATTTGCTAATGTCTTTAAAGGCAAAAATTGTACTGTGAACTTCACATGAAGTATGCAAATAAAGCACAAGAGTGTTTAAAATAGCAAGTTAAATTAATTACATTGTATTTATGTTATTTAAAGGGATAGTTCACCCAAAAATGAAAATTATCTCATCATTTACTCACCCTCTTGCCATCCCAGATGTGTATGACTTTCTTTCGTCTGCAGAACACAAATGAAGATTATTAGAATAATATTTCAGCTCTGTAGGTCCATACAATGCAAGTGAATGGGTACCAAAATGTTGATGCTCCAAAAAGCACATAAAGGCAGCATAAAAGTAATCCAGTGGTTTAATCCATGTCTTCAAAAGTGATATGATAGGTGTGGGTGAGAAACAGAACAATATTTAAGTCCATTTTTGCTAGGAATTCTTCTCCATGTCCAGAAGGGGGCATATGCATGAAGAATGAGAATCAACAACAACACAAGAAGAATGTGTGAGTGAAAGTTAAAGTGGAGATTGACTAAGCAGGGAGGAGAATTTATAGTAAACATTGTCTAAAATATTGATCTATTTCTTTGATAGGTGTATCATATCACTGCAGAAGACATGGATTAAACCACTGGAGTATTATGGATTACTTTTATGCTGCCTTTATGTGCTTTTTGGAGCTTCAAAGTTCTGGTCACCATTCACTTGCATTGTATGGACCTACAGAGCTGAAATATTATTCTAATAATCTTCATTTGTGTTCTGCAGAAGAAAGAAAGTCATATACATCTGGGATGGCATGAGGGTGAGTAAATGATGAGATTTTTGAGTGAACTGTCCCTTAAAACAAAACAGGTCAAGACTACATTACTTAAATTAAACGTTTTTAAAAATATTTTACCTGTTGTTTCAACAAGACTTCTTTAGTTAAAAAAAAAACAACAATATTTTTATATCAGTGTAACTAGAGTCAAAGCAAAGAGAACAAAACTAAGTTAAGTTGAGTCAACCCAACTTTTTTTTACCACAGAAAAATGACAGCTTGATAAATATATTCTGGTCACAAATTATATTTACCTCGAATTTTCACTTTTTCCGTCTCATATTTCATCTCAAGCATGCTCTTCGCTGACATTTATGTTGACTTTGTTAACAAGTACACTAACTTTGAGTTGTAATTTCTTTTTTTTATTATAATAATCATTTTCACACAATAAATATTGAAATGGTTTATGTTTATTTCACTGTCTGTTTATATTATCATATTTTTTTGACGTGTAATAATTTCTATTTGTATAACGTACTGTATTTTCATAGTTTTACATATGTTACGCATATATGACTGAAAAATGACCCAGTGTTTAGTTTTTAGGGCATTATTTTTACATGAATTTCAAGTATTTCTCAATTAATGTGTAAACTGACTTTTTTAACATTAAGTTGAATATTTTGTAAATGTAAAGAGAGTTTGAATCACTACCTCTAAAATGCTTATGTGGGTCCGATATGACTCAAATGTGTTTACTATGGTATTCAATTGACTTAACAGTGGTATTACACTTGTAAAACATTTATTATTTCCTTTTTCCATCAGTTATGTAATATATGTTAAATACCATGTTTACGTTGACATTTATGTGTAGTATGCAATGCAAGTATGGCAAGTTTCCATTCAGCAAATGCTTTTTATCCAAATGCTGTTTGTTTGTATAAAAATCAACCCCTTGGACATGAAAGCGCTGAAGTTGAAGAAACACCCAGTTACGTAATCCTTTATAAAAAATAATTAAAAAAAACTGTAATTTAATAAAACATGGTATTAGCATGTTACCAAGACATTTCTGTTAGTGTACACATTAATATGTGCACTGTAATCATGAGTGTAATGCACTAAGGTGAATCAATGAATTTAGAGGGGTGAAAGAATGAGACCATGCATCTATAATTTAAGTCTCAACGCTCACATTGCAACCCAATCTCTCTCACACACACAAACACACAAATACACAAACTTGTCTTTTCACACTGATGTTCTAATGACTGGTAGTAACATTATAATGACATAATAACAACATTATAATAACAAAATATCATCAATGCTGTACCATTATAAAATTCATGCTGTTCCATTTGCAAGCCTCTAAAATGTTTGTTGTGGCTTACATCACTGCTACAGTGTTCTGTGCGTACACCCGTAATGAAAACTCATTATGCGGGCATTTAGCCGAGAGCTTCAGTGAGCCAGATCGTGTGTTTTATGACAGAGCGAGGAAGCATCTGCCACTGGACACCGTTTGCTGAAACATCTATTGTCTGAAGGACCAACAAGCTCTGATACAGCCAGAAAAGACAGATTAAGACTTATAAGACATCTTGCCACGCAGTCTGTCCAGTTGGCATTGCTTAGAGAAATACAAACACACACACACACAAAACCACACACATTTTGAATCTTACCAAGTGGTCTGGACGACAATGTGTTGAGAGCTTGCTCACCCATTTTAGCAAGAAAACTGAAGTAGGCCTCACTCGTCAGTGCCAAGGCTTTGATACATACACACATACACAAAAATACCTTAAATTTGGGACAGAAATTGCTCAAACTATTCCCTGCTAAAAACAGCTGAAACCAGTCTAAGGTGGTTTGCTGATCTTAGCTGACTTAGAGGTTTTCCCAGCCTGACCAAAAAAAAACCTCTAAAACCAACAAAAAAGATCAGTCCGACCACTGGGGTAAATTACTCAAAAAAGTAATCTAATTGCTTCTCTAAACATTGTAATCCGATTACTTTACTGATTACTTCATTGGAAAAGTTAGCACATTGGTGGTGGTTGAGGAGAGTCCCCTGTTCACTGTGTAAAGCGCTTTGAGTGTAGTGTCAGAAAAGCGCTTTATAAATGTAACATTCATTCATAATATTTTAGAGATATGTAACCCAAGTAGTTGAAAGTCAGTAACTGAATGTAACGTGGTACACTACTTTTTGTACTAAATTACAATAACTAATTACTTTGTAATCATATTACACCCACTTTAGGTTGGTTAAAGCTTTTACTTTCAGCAGGGTAGGCATTTTATCTGAAATATGCATTTTTTTTTATGTATTTCACCACACAGTTTAATTTACATTTAAGAGTCTGACTGTGAAAACACACAAAATAAACTCACCTTGAAAAGCCTTGATGTAGCTGTTTCCTAAAGTAACCAGCTTTTGCAAACCGGGATTAAACTTATCCATGAGGTTCTGAATAATCCCAAACAATAACATCAAGCTATCAATATCCATGCTGGGGTATTACAAAATATAAGTAAGTGATAATGTACAGTCAGGAAGTCAATATAGCAGAATAAACCTCATAAGGCTATTCAGGACACAAATCTGAGGGGTCTTGTATAACCCTGAAAGACTTTATTTTGCAATAATGACCGGCTGACTGTACATTATCTTCCTTATGTTTACTTACCAAATAAACATAAAAACTATTGAATTAAGGCCACATCCTCACTAGTGTTTTCAATTTCCCATCATCATCGTTGTTCAATTGGGTATTGTAGAGCGTTTTAGGAACGCTTCCTTTTTGGTGGAGGAAAACACCGTTCTAGTGTGGATGAGCGGAGTAAACATAGCGAATTTGATGCATTCAAACAAAAACGTTTTAGTGTGGACATAGTCAAACTTACTTGTCGATTAGTTAAGACAATATCCACACTAATTTGGAGAGCGGCAGTTCTGTGGGCGAAAACGGCTTGTTAATGACAGAGGTCATTGGAGAATGGCAAGACTGGTCCAAGCTGACAGGAATATGATAGTAACCCAAATAAACACGCGTTGCAACAGTGCAATGCAGAAAAGCATTTCTGAAAGTACAACACATCGAACACGGAGGCGGATGGGCTACAGCAACAGAAGACCCCTCCGGGTACCACTACTGTCAGCTTAGAACAGGAAACTGAGGCTGCAGTGGGCACAGGCTCAACAAAACTGGACAGTAGACAATTGGAAAAACATCACCTGGTCTGACAAATCTGCATTTCTGCTGAGGTACACAATTTGTAAGCCCACTGTAGCCTCAGTTTTCTGTTCTTGGCTGACAGAAGTGGAACCCAACGTGGTCTTCTGCTGTTGTAGCCCATCTGCCACAAGGTTCGACATGTGCATTCTGAGATGCTATTCTACATTTACATTTAGTCATTTAGCAGATGCTTTTATCCAAAGCCACTTACAAATGAGGAACATAGCAAGCAATTTGTCATACAAAGTTCAACAACATCTACACTGATGTACTGCCAAGCTCTCAAGGTGGCTGGAGTAATATAGGCGCATATTGTGTGTGTGTGTGTGTGTGTATACAGTAAGTGCAAGTTAAGTTCAAGAGTAAATACAATTAGTGTGGGTTGGTTAAGTGCTCGGGAACAGATGTGTTTTCAGCTGGTTCTTGAATGTTGAGATGGTATCCGCAGATCATGTGAAGGTTGGAAGCTCATTCCACAATAGATTTTGAGCCTCTTTGTGATGTATATCAACTTTTAATGATAATATATCCTTCCAAAGGGGAGGATCTCAGCTTTCTAATGACACCAGATTGAGATTGAGCTTGTAGTCCACTCAGAGGCCGAGATATTTGATGAAACAATGGGGGTGGTGCATGAACTGAAAATTAGACTGAATGTCTATGGACGAGTACATCTGTGAGGGCTAAAATATGTTAGAGCACCACCTAAATGCATCAGAACAGCATGGATGCTGATAGAAAAATTATTTTGGCAAAGGACATCAATATGAAGTCGAGCTGAGAGAACTGATGTTTCAGTGACTGGTTCTTTCTCACTTAGTCAATTACTCTTATTTTGGATCATGTAAAAAAAAAAAAACGAAAAATTGAAGTGAGTGATTTTTAATGTCTACATATTTTTGTAATTTGGTTGTTGTGATGGTTTTATATACTTCAGTTTTTGTATGATCATGATGGGGGGGGGGGTGATTAATCATGTAAATGTTTCAATCATGTGATCTTTTAGGCACTAATTGTTTGTATTCTGCAACAAATCATAATTGATAACGTAGGGATAAGTGACTTCTGGGTTCACCTACAAATTGATGTCACAGCTGAATAGCTCTATGGCATACTTTGAAAAATCATGATGTAAGGAAACTGAAAAAGGAGGTTTCAAACTTTAACAGTTTAGTGTGGACGTGGCCTCTGGAATAAAGAAATTTGATTGTCCAGCGGTCATTATACAAAACATTTGACCACAGAATGCCACAACTGACTAAACACAATCAACTATTCCAGAAAGCTATAATATATGTATAGTCACAATAAAATCTACTGTATAATAATGAATAATGGACAGCTTAAACAAGAGTAATAGGCACTATTCTATGTAAAGCTGCTTTAAATCTACTGCGAAAAGCACTATGCAAACAAACTGAAAATACAAGACTTACATTATAAACACTCAGGGTTGATCTATGTAGAAGGTCACTGTTAGCACCAGACATCCTGCTTCTTGATGAAAAACACACACTTAAAGCTACATAAAGCATGTATGAGCATGTAACATGCATTATAGAGCTAAATGTACATTAACTGAGAAACACTGAAGTGGAGGTTTGGTTGATACATACCAGTGATAGTAAAAGTTTTCACGCTGTAGTTATTCCTTGGTCCCTGTTGCTGAGGTATCAGACACTGTGTGTTTTTTTGTGTGTTTGTGATGGCACACTCAGTCTGTAATGGGTCTTTTCAGGTCTTTGCTAACGTCTGTTATAGGCCGAGAGACAGAGAGTGAGTGAGGGAGAGCCAGGAGTTCACATTCGATATGGGCCGGAGTTTTGAATTATTTACTTGTCTCATGACAGGACGTGGAGAAGGGCAGCTGTCTGACAGGCAGGCAGGAGATACACACTATACCTGAGAGAACATCTGTAGAAGAGACACTTCACCTGCTTACACCACTGAGCTGCCCTAATGTGGCACTCAACGACCAGAACCATGTAAAATAATTAATTGTTGCAGGTTAGACAGCAACAATCCAAGACTACATATGTAAAATATACTCAGTATATACATTCACTGAGCACTTTATTAAGAACACTCTGGTCCTAATAAAGTGCTCGATGTGGTCTTCTGCTGTTTTTGCCCATCCACATCAAGGTTCGATGTCTTCTCACTATAATTGTACAGAGTGGTTATCCGAGTTATCACAGCCTTTCTGTCAGCTCGAACTAGTCTGGCCATTCTCTGTTGACCTCTCTCATCAAGAAGGCGTTTCCATCCACAGAACTGCCTCTCACTGGATGTTTTTTGTTTTTGGCACCATTCTGAGTAAATTCTAGAGAATATTGTGTGTGAAAATCCAGGAGATCAGCAGTTACAGAAATACTCAAACCAGCCCATCTGACACCAACAATCATGCCACGGTCCAAATCACTGAGATCACATTTGATGTGAACATTAACTGAAGCTTCTGACCTGTATTTGCTTGATTTTATGCATTGCACTTCTGCCACACGATTGGCTGATTAGATAATTGCATGAATAAGTAGATGTACAGGTGTTCCTAATGAAGTGCTTAGTGAGTGTAATTTCATTCATATACTGCATTTTCCAAATATCCATATCTGATGGATATTTACCATCTTCGCTGTTTTGTAACAACAATAATAATTATAATGGACAATAAAACAATTAAAAGTAATTAGAATAAATAATGCAGGGTTTCCACACTATTTGACCAATGAATTTCCATGTCTTTTTAAGTAAATCATCTAAGACTAGAAATCAGTTTTAAAATTCCCTGATATTTTCAATGTTTCCAAAACTGTGGAAAATCTGCTTATAATACTGCATATTTTTTTATAATATTGCGTTTACACTGATGAGCCAAAACATTATGGCCACCTGCCTAATATGCTGTTGGGCCACAGCGTGCCGTCAAAACAGCGCCGACCTGCCAAGGCATGGACTCTACAAGACCCCTGAAGGTGTCCTGTGGTATCTGGCACCAAGACATTAGCAGCAGATCCTTCAAGTCCTGTAAGTTGTAGGTGGATCCGCCATGAATTGGACTTGTTGGTTCAGCACATCCCACAGATGCTCAATCGGATTGAGATCTGGGAATATGGAGGCCAGGGCAACACCTTGAACTCTTCATCATGTTCCTCAAACCATTCCTGAACAATGTGTGCAGTGTGGCAGGGCACATTATTCTGCTGAAAGAGGCCACTGCCATCAGGGAATACCACTGCCATGAAGGGGTGTACCTGGTCTGCAACGATGTTTAGGCAGTTGGAATTAGTCAAATTGACATCCACATGAATGGCCGGACCCAGGGTTTCCCAACAGAACATTTCCCAGAGCATCACACTCCCTCCAATGGCTTGTCGTCTTCCTACAGTGCATTCCTGGAACCCCCTGCCTCTTCAATATATATATATATATATATATCCTTTGAGTGATTTGAAACGAGTTATTAATCAATATTTATCCTTCTAAATATCAAATGATTTGAATGACTTCAAGCTTGTAAGATTTACTAGTTATAAAATTACATGTCTGAAATGTGCTCTCTCTTTGCGTGTTTATAAGAAAAGCACCTAACACCTGTTAAAACCTATATTTACTCTTCTAGCTGACCCTGACAGCCTAGGTCACTGCGGGTCACTCAGGCCTTTTGCCTGCGACAATTCTTAGTTAAAGCATTTGTTTTACTTTTCATCTTCAATCACTAGAGAATAATGACAAATATTGTCTGAACCTCTTACTGAGAGAAAGCATATCTAATCAGTATGTTTTGGGAAATTTTCATGGTGAGAGATAGAGCTCGACCAAATCCAAGCTTGAAGAAGCTGTGTATCTGTGTGTATCTGCTACTCTTTTGTCACAGGACCTGACATGAAAAACTGGCACGCAGGGGAGGTGAAATGACCATCTGATGGGACAAACTGGCGTCTAGTACCTCAGAATAGTGACCTTAGTGGGTCACTTTGTGCCTAAACCAGGATTTTACTGACGTCCTGATAATTAATGGAGATATTCTTCTGGCTAACAGCCCATATGTGGAAATTTTTAAAGTTTATCTGTGTCTTAACCAATCAGAATCATTCAACCTGACATGATGACGTAGCTTAGTGACTTGTGTTAGAGTATAATTGCTGCTGTAATGAGAATGTAGGTAGAGCGGCCTACGAACTCCTCATTAGTGTGAAGCTGACTTCTGCTTGATGAAACTGCAAACTATTCTTCAGTAAAATCTTCTTTAATTGATTGCATCTCTGCCTCCTGGTCTTCATTCATCATATATGGTCTTTGGGTCTTAACTGTAAAATCCCCTACACTACTCTCCTTGATCCATGCACAACTTTCCATAAGCCCCATTGAGAGCAAGAACCACTAATTGCGACCACGAGGAGGTTACTCCATGTGACTCTACCCTCCCTAGCACACCCTGGATTCGAACTCACAACTCCAGGGGTGGTAGTCACCGTCAATACTCGCTGAGCTACCCAGGCCCCTCCTGTAACCATCATTAATATTTTGTGACTTGTGCAACAGTAGACCTTCTGTCAGTTCGGATGGGATAGCCTCTGTTGCCTTCGCACATCAATGAGCCTTGGATTCCCAACATCCTGTCACCGGTTTGTGCCTCCTCGGATCACTGTCAGTAGGTACTCATCACTGCTGACCAGGAGTACCCAACAAGCCTTACCATTTCAGAGATGCTCTGACCCAGTCGTCTGGCTGTAACAATTTGGCCCTTGTCAAAGTCTCTCAGGTCTTCTGCCCATTTCTCCTGCACTCAACAAGTTGACTATGAGAACTTTAGTTAGTATATTAGAACATAAGTATACTTCTATTAAAAAATAATTAACAAACAGCTATACAGGTGCTGGTCATATAATTAGAATATCATCAAAAAGTTGATTTATTTCACTAATTCCATTCAAAAAGTGAAACTTGTATATTATATTCATTCATTACACACAGACTGATATATTTCAAATGTTTATTTCTTTTAATTTTGATGATTATAACTGACAACTAAGGAAAATCCCAAATTCAGTATCTCAGAAAATTAGAATATTGTGAAAAGGTTCAATATTGAAGACACCTGGTGCCACACTCTAATCAGCTAATTAACTCAAAACACCTGCAAAGGCCTTTAAATGGTCTCTCAGTCTAGTTCTGTACGCTACACAATCATGGGGAAGACTGCTGACTTGACAGTTGTCCAAAAGACGACCATTGACACGTTGCACAAGGAGGGCAAGACACAAAAGGTCATTGCAAAAGAGGCTGGCTGTTCACAGAGCTCTGAGTCCAAGCACATTAATAGAGAGGCAAAGGGAAGGAAAAGATGTGGTAGAAAAAAGTGTACAAGCAATAGGGATAACCGCACCCTGGAGAGGATTGTGAAACAAAACCCATTCAAAAATGTGGGGGAGAACCACTACGCACAGACGTATGCAAGGCATGGGTTTCAGCTGTCGCATTCCTTGTGTCAAGCCACTCTTGAACAACAGACAGCGTCTGAAGCGTCTTGCCTGGGCTAAAGACAAAAAGGACTGGACTGCTGCTGAGTGGTCCAAAGTTATGTTCTCTGATGAAAGTAAATTTTGCATTTCCTTTGGAAATCAGGGTCCCAGAGTCTGGAGGAAGAGAGGAGAGGCACACAATCCACGTTGCTTGAGGTCCAGTGTAAAGTTTCCACAGTCAGTGATGGTTTGGGGTGCCATGTCATCTGCTGGTGTTGGTCCAGTGTTTTCTGAGGTCCAAGGTCAACGCAGCCGTATACCAGGAAGTTTTAGAGCACTTCATGCTTCCTGCTGCTGACCAACTTTATGGAGATGCAGATTTCATTTTCCAACAGGACTTGGCACCTGCACACAGTGCCAAAGCAACCAGTATCTGGTTTAAGGACCATGGTATCCCTGTTCTTAATTGGCCAGCAAACTCGCCTGACCTTAACCCCATAGAAAATCTATGGGGTATTGTGAAGAGGAAGATGTGATATGCCAGACCCAACAATGCAGAAGAGCTGAAGGCCACTGTCAGAGCAACCTGGGCTCTCATAACACCTGAGCAGTGCCACAGACTGATCGACTCCATGCCACGCCGCATTGCTGCAGTAATTCAGGCAAAAGGAGCCCCAACTAAGTATTGAGTGCTGTACATGCTCATACTTTTCATGTTCATACTTTTCAGTTGGCCAAGATTTCTAAAAATCCTTTCTTTGTATTGGTCTTAAGTAATATTCTAATTTTCTGAGATACTGAATTTGGGATTTTCCTTAGTTGTCAGTTATAATCATCAAAATTAAAAGAAATAAACATCTGAAATATATCAGTCTGTGTGTAATGAATGAATATAATATACAAGTTTCACTTTTTGAATGGAATTAGTGAAATAAATCAACTTTTTGATGATATTCTAATTATATGACCAGCACCTGTATTTCTAATGCAGGACATTTTATACATTTTGTGTATAAACGTCTTCGTGGGACATAAAAGACAAAGTTATTTCACATTTAACCAGAATGCCAGTAAGAATAATTATCATTTTTATTTTCTTTCAAGGTTTATAATCACTTCATGTCTATAAATGTTTCAAATCAGTGCCATAGCAGCAAGTTATGGGTATGAAGCATATTAATGGTCACTTTGGTCTCTAAACAACCGATTTGAAGGTCCAATGTCAAGTTATCAACTCATAATAACAAATTCAGTAATGGTAGACAAACAATATTATCAATATAACAAGGCACATGAAAATTTGCAGGAGGTATTCAGTTTATACTTAAAATGTCTTCATTGTTAAAAATCTCAATATCTTCTACCAGTAACATCTCTCGTCTTCACAGATTGTAACACAAAATTTCAATGCAAAGCAAGGCTTTTCCTTCAAAGAGCAAACGACATACAAGACAATGAACAAAGAAATGTCACAATAAAGATAATTTCCTAATGTAAAAAATGCTGCATTTCACCTGCGGTATGATAAATCCTTAAAATCACATTTGCGTTTTTTGTTGATCCTGTTTGACTTTAAGACACTTCACACTGCATGTACTAGATATTTCCAGGAAAACAAACTCCAGTTTCTATTAGTTACTCTATAAATGTGTAACATGATCAAAAGGAATGTTATATGTTAGATAACTGTTAAATGTAACAGTGAGGTGTGCATGAGTAAAATACCTGTTTAAAGCACCTAATAAGCACTTTCCACTAGGTCACCTTTAACAGTGCAATTACAAAGTAATGCAATTGCAAACATAACTGAGTATATTAGCATCCATAAATATACTAGGTAATATAAAAATATCTCCACAGTGGTGCATCTTGCTTCAAATATATGATCACAGTAGTAGTTTCCATACAATGACACTCTGAACTTGGTCCTATTTGTTGTATATGATACAATCTGTAGATATTTTTTAATAAATATATTTTTTCCTTAAATAGGTTAAATCTATCATAAACAATGACTTATAAAATATATACACCACTGTAAATGAACCCATTATTTATATTAATATAAATTAGTTATGCATATTAAGCAAGCCAAGCTTCCATTCATCTCTTTCAATGTTTGTTCTGTTGTCAGAGCTGCAGCAGCTGCTGGCAGAGGGTCTGTATGATGTCTCTGTACTCGTACAGGTACATCTGAGTCTCCCACAGCATGTCAACTAACACAGCATCACTGACCTCATCCAACATCACCTCCTGAGACAGCTGAGGACTCAACCTGTGAAATGAAATGAAGCAAGCAAAAAAAAAAAAAGAGTAGAATAGAAGGAAGGAAGGAAGGAAAGAAGGCAGGCAGGAAAGAAAAAGGAAGGAATTGACAATAGAAAGACAGAAAGCAAGAAAGAGAAGGAAGGAAGAAAAGAAAGGAAGGCAGGAAGTAAAAGGACGGCAGGAAGGAAGGAGGAAGAAAGGAAGTCAGGAAGGAAAAAGGTAGGCAGGATGGGAGGAGGAAGAAATGAAGGCAGGAAGGATGGAAGGAAGGAAGGAGGTAGAAATGAAGGCAGGAAGGAAGGAGGAAGAAAGGAAGGCAGGAAGGAAAAAGGTAGGCAGGATGGGAGGAGTAAGAAAGGAAGGCAGGAAGGAAGGAAGGAGGAAGAAAGGAAGTCAGGAAGGAAAAAGGTAGGCAGGATGGGAGGAGGAAGAAATGAAGGCAGGAAGGATGGAAGGAAGGAAGGAGGTAGAAATGAAGGCAGGAAGGAAGGAGGAAGAAAGGAAGGCAGGAAGGAAAAAGGTAGGCAGGATGGGAGGAGGAAGAAATGAAGGCAGGAAGGATGGAAGGAAGGAAGGAGGTAGAAATGAAGGCAGGAAGGAAGGAGGAAGAAAGGAAGGCAGGAAGGAGGAAGAAAGGAAGTCAGGAAGGAAAAAGGTAGGCAGGATGGGAGGAGTAAGAAAGGAAGGCAGGAAGAAAGGGAGGAGGAAGAAAGGAAGGCAGGAAGGAAGGAGAAAGAAATGAAGGCAGGAAGGAAGGGAGGAGGAAGAAAGGAAGGCAGGAAGGAAGGAGAAAGAAATGAAGGCAGGAAGGAAGGAGGAAGAAAGGCAGGAAGAAAGGAAGTCAGGAAGGAAAAAGGTAGGCAGGATGGGAGGAGAAAGAAAGGAAGGCAGGAAGGAAGGGAGGAGGAAGAAAGGAAGGAGAAAGAAATGAAGGCAGGAAGGAGGAAGAAAGGAAGGCAGGAAGGAAAAAGGAAGGAGGAAGAAAGGAAGGCAGGAAGGAAAAAGGAAGGAAGGAGGAAGGAAAAAGGGAGGAGGAAGAAAGGAAAAAGGAAGGCAGGCAGGAAGGAGGAAGAAATTAAGGAAGGAAATTACATGGAAAAAAGCAGAACAGAGTTATGCGAAGTAGAAAGAAAGAAAATGAAATGAAAGGAAACAAGCAAGCAAGAAAGAGAAGGAAGGTATGAAGGAAGGAAAAACAAAAGGCAGATCAGAGTGGTGTGGAGTAGACAAAGAAAATTAAATGAAAGAAAAAGCAAGCAAGCATGAAAAAAGAAGGATGGAAGGAAAGAAAAAGGAAGAAAGGACAAAAAAAGACATTGAAATGAAGAAGTGATTAAAGACAAAGGGGAGTGAGGTTATGAGCAATAAAAGAGATTAAATGATAGGAGAGGGGAATTTAGAGAAGAGAAGACAGAGGAGAGAAGGAAAGGTCAGCTTTGTCTCACACTTCATGAAAGCCTGAAGATTTGCATAACGCACCATTACTGTTGGAATGAGACTGTGTATGAGTGATCAGTCATGAGGATGTTTCTCCACATGGCTCTTTATATCATCTAACTCAATATTACTGAGAGAATGAACAGCACTGACCTGTGATAGTTTATATCGGCCATCTCACACCACGCACGAGCTCGGTCCACTGCACAGCCATCTGAGTCTGTGCACTGAGAGACCAAAAAAAAAAAAGAATTTAACTAAAAATAACACAAGCGCAATGCTCTACTACAACCACAAAAATGTGTGTGATGCTTAACTGTGAGAATTTCCATCCATCCAAAAGAAATAAATACAGATTGTTTTCGCCAAGACAACTCTTTAAATATCAGATTAATATTCAGCATGAGGTATTTTTGTATGTGTAAACTCACACAGTCCACGAGCATCTTGCCCAGTTCTCTGACGCCAACGAAGGTCTTGGCCAGCTCCAGAGGGTTTGAAGGTCTAAAAACGTCAACAGATTTCACCGCTACCTGAGGGGGTTTACCGGTACCCAGTGAGACAACCACACCCAACCTGCACACTTCTGCCTCACGACCCTAAGAAAGCGAGAAAGAGATATATTAGCCTATAATTGGAATGCATTTACAACATTTTTACAAAAACTGTACGAAATTCAATTTAAATATATAGATATTATGGTTAAATTAGGGCTGTCATTAGCTTAACTTTTTTTTTTTATCAAATTAAATCGCAAATCATTGGTTTTCAGCATCATAAATTGTGCGTTTTAGTAGAGGTAGACCAATATATCGGTTTTACCGATTAATCGGTTCCAATAGTTGCTGTTGGAACTATCGGTTATCGGCGAAAATCAATGCTTGCCGATAGTTGCTGTTGGAACTATCGTTAACGGCGAAAATCAGTGCTTGCTGATAGTTGCTGTTGGAACTATCGTTTGTTGGCGAAAATCAGTGCTTGCCGATAGTTGCTGTTGGAACTATCGTTAACGGCGAAAATCAGTGCTTGCCGATAGTTGCTGTTGGAACTATCGTTTGTTGGCGAAAATCAGTGCTTGCCGATAGTTGCTGTTGGAACTATCGTTTGTTGGCGAAAATCAGTGCTTGCCGATAGTTGCTGTTGGAACTATCGTTTGTTGGCGAAAATCAATGCTTGCCGATAGTTGCTGTTGGAACTATCGTTTGTTGGCGAAAATCAGTGCTTGCCGATAGTTGCTGTTGGAACTATCGTTAACGGCGAAAATCAGTGCTTGCCGATAGTTGCTGTTGGAACTATCGTTAACGGCGAAAATCAGTGCTTGCCAATAGTTGCTATTGGAACTATCGTTAACGGCGAAAATCAGTGCTTGCCGATAGTTGCTGTTGGAACTATCGTTTGTTGGCGAAAATCAGTGCTTGCCGATAGTTGCTGTTGGAACTATCGTTAACGGCGAAAATCAGTGCTTGCCAATAGTTGCTGTTGGAACTATCGTTAGTTGGCGAAAATCAATGCTTGCCGATAGTTGCTGTTGGAACTATCGTTTGTTGGCGAAAATCAGTGCTTGCCGATAGTTGCTGTTGGAACTATCGTTATCGGCGAAAATCAATGCTTGCCGATAGTTGCTGTTGGAACTATCGTTAACGGCGAAAATCAGTGCTTGCCGATAGTTGCTGTTGGAACTATCGTTAACGGCGAAAATCAATGCTTGCCAATAGTTGCTATTGGAACTATCGTTAACGGCGAAAATCAATGCTTGCCAATAGTTGCTATTGGAACTATCGTTTGTTGGCGAAAATCAGTGCTTGCCGATAGTTGCTGTTGGAACTATCGTTATCGGCGAAAATCAGTGCTTGCCGATAGTTGCTGTTGGAACTATCGTTATCGGCGAAAATCAGTGCTTGCCGATAATTGCTGTTGGAACTATCGTTTGTTGGCGAAAATCAATGCTTGCCAATAGTTGCTATTGGAACTATCGTTATCGGCGAAAATCAATGCTTGCCGATAGTTGCTGTTGGAACTATCGTTTGTTGGTGAAAATCAATGCTTTCCGATAGTTGCTGTTGGAACTATCGTTTGTTGGTGAAAATCAATGCTTGCCGATAGTTGCTATTGGAACCATCGGTTATCGGCGAAAAACGATGCTTGCCCACAGTTGCCGATATTTAGTTTTAATTTTTTATTATTTCCCTGTGACCGGCTTGGTTCTACAGTATAACAGCGGCCTCTAGAGATAAAATAAAAACAATGAGGATTTGCTGTATCTAAATCTCTCATCATTGAAAATATTCATCCATGCTTTTATCCTCACTTCAATATATCCAGTATTTGGACTGATAAGACAAACAAGTGTTTTAAATTGAAGCAAATTAAATTGTAAATAAGAATAAATCTTATTACTCATTAAACCTGGTATATCTAGTGAAATATATGCATATACACAAAACCCTTCATCTGGTGAATATATAGACTTTTAGGGTGCTTTCACACTTGGTTCGATTGCTTGGACCAGAGTTCGTTTCCTCCCACCTCCCCTGCCCCCTCTGGTCTCTGTTCACATCATATTTTTTGGGTCTGAACCGCAGTCCGATTACATCACCAACGTGAGTACAAGCAGCAGCTGTTTACCACTTTATCTAGGTAACAACTAGAGAAGACGTCACTGTGTTAAGTGAAGTATTGAAGTTTGTCTCTTTGGATTTACCACGAAAACTTGCCATGCACAGAACAACACTTGTGTTTGTCTCCCACAAATGCACTGAATGTGCAATGATGTGATGAATATTAGCGTTTGTCTGCCACGAGCCCACGGATGCGTTGCAAGAGATGTGAAGAATGCAATTACCATAATAATTGCGATCGGGAGCCTGCAAAGATGCAAATTAACGTCATCACAAGTGGTTCACTTCCGTGATTTGGTACGATTGTGTTCATATCAGCAGCGAACCGTACTGGAGTTCACATGAACCGTACCCCAGACCACCTTTTCAAGCGGACCTGGGTACGGTTCACGGGTGCGCACCCGAGTTCGGAAAACAGTGTTCACATTATCCAAACGAACCGAACTTTGATGTCATTCGACCCCGGGTGTGCACCAAAAGAGCTAGTGTGAAAGCACCCTTTAAGGCTTAATTTGGTAAATACTTAAATATAGACCAGTATAACGGAAGCAAGTCTCAGAGTCCCCTTGTGTGTTTCAGGTTTGTTTATAGTTAAAAAGTCGCACGTTATGCACCAAATCCTCATTTTTTGTGTTTGGGGGGTTATTATCGGGATTTTTGGTTGACTATTAACTTGCATATGGGATTTATTTATTTTTTGGATTCCCGTCACAGTCTGGAAAGACTACAAATTAAAAAACAACGACTATCGTCCAATTAATCAGTTATCTGCCTTTTCCACCACTTTAGTCATCGGTATCAGCAAAATCCACTATCGGTCGACCTATAGTTTTTAGGACGCTGTCGAGTTAAAAGTAGTTAAAACTATGAAAATCACGTTTTGAGATTCCTGCATTCTGTTGTGCTTTGTCTAGCTGTCAAGAATGTGACCTGATTCGCGTGGCTGCACTGCTTGTGAGGTTTGTTGAGGCACACTGACTGCCCCCTGCAGACGCGGCTCATAAAAACACAAAGATACATGTACTTCAAGCTTTAATTGCTGCGATAGTAGGAAAATACGTACTTTTATTATGGAATTTACTGACTGGTCAGGATGCCTGATTAATTGCGTAATTTTTTTAACGCATTATTTTTTATATAAATAATCACACTAAATCGACAGCACTAGATTAAATATGGCATAGTCAGTTTAATTTGTTAGCTAAAGCGAGTCTTGAATAGGGGTATAACATACCTGTGCCTTCAGGTCTTTGTTGAACTGGTGTATTTCTGTCATGGCATCAAGCGTCGGGTTATTGGCCAGCAGCCCTCCATCCAGAAAGCGTCCCATTGGCCGAAAATACGTGGGAGCGGCTCCACTGGAACGGGCGGCACGCCAAACTAATTGCTCTAAGAGAAAGAAAGAGAATGAATGCGAATGAAAGCGAGTGAAAAAGAGTGTAAATGATGATTAACCGGACACTTTTTACCATTAAAGAAACTAACGACCAATTAGCTCTAACGTGGTGCACGATTGCACAATATAATCACCAAAAATCTTGCATACAGTGACCCTTCCATTTCACTCACACACCTTCATCTGTCACCTTTCTACGCTTTCTGGGAGGTTGAGAATATCCTACTATCAAAACATCTTCGTCCTCCCATCCTGTAACAGCGACAACGCAACTTTATGCATCAGTTGAGATAGATAACTCCAGCTAGAAGATAACTAACAAACCCTGAGCGTGTGAGACTCAGCTCATAAAGAGCCAGAGAGGAAGATAATTATTTTTACAGACACAAACATAATTAGTGTAACGAGATTCCGAGAATTAATGCAAGCAAGAGAGCGAAGTTACCCTGCGGCACAGTAAGGGGTTGAAATGTGGCCGTAGACCTATATGGAGGGTCTCTCTGCAGGGCTGGCGGGTTGTAATTACGAAACAGATGCAATTCTCCAGGGTGTCTGTCAGCGAGAACGCTGGTCACCATCACCCTGAGATAAAGACAACAGAGAAAATATACTTAATAAGCTAATATAAAAAATGCAGTACCTATTCAGTTGAACATGTATACACAGCACTACCTGGGGTGTGTGACGTCCATCATCTTGGTATTTTCTCCAAATTCATTCTTTAGAAATTCTTCCAGAGGGCCGGACTCATACGGCCGAGAACCTTTAAACACCTCTTCCTTCATCCTGAAGTACAGGCAGCGCAGATACTCCATCGATTTACCTGCATAGGTAAACAAGCATGCAAAAATGATGCTGCTAGAGCCACGGCAGTGCGTTAAAGTATATTTACATGGGTTACAGGGTGTTGTTAGGCAAAAGCAATATTATAATTTGCAATATGATAAGAAAAAAAAATAATAATAATATATAAAAAAAAATATTTATTTATTTATTTTGTGATTTTCTCCCATTTTCTCCCCAGTTTGGAATGCCCAATTCCCAATGCACTCTATGTCCTCGTGGTGGTGTAGTGACTCGCCTCAATCCGGGTGGCCGAGGACGAATCTCAGTTGCCTCCGCATCTGAGACAGTCAATCTGTGCATCTTATTACGTGGTTTGTTGAGCATGTTACCGCGGAGACCTAGCGCGTGTGGAGGCTTCACACTATTCTCCGTGTTATCCACGCACAACTCACCACGCACCCCACCGAGAGCGAGAACCACATTATAGCGACCACGAGGAGGTTACCCCATGTGACTCTACCCTCCCTAGCAACCAGGCCAATTTGGTTGCATAGGAGACCTGACTGGAGTCACTCAGCACGCCCTGGATTCGAACTCATGACTCCAGGGGTGTTAGACAGCGTCAATACTCGCTGAGCTACCCAGGCCCCCCACCCAAAAAAAGACTTATTAATAATAATCACCTTCCACCAAGTTCTACAGGTCCTTATCACAAACACTGTGATATTATAGATGTGCACACTTGGGGCAGTTGCATAGAAATGCCTGAAAAATTTGGGCAAATCTCACAAAGAAATGCCCAGGTGATATTTTAACAATTGGACAATCCTAGTATTTACATGTCATTTTTTATTTGAAGTTTTTGATATGTTTACCCACCGTGTACAATGGCTAAGGTCAGTATGCCACCAGTGCTGGTTCCAGACACCCAGTCAAAGAGTTCCCTGATGGGCCGTCTTGCCTCTTTCTCCAGAGCGATCAACATCTGGATCAGAACCAAGCCCTTTATTCCTCCACCATCCAGACACAACAATTTGTCTATTCTTTAGAAAAGAAAAGCAAGTGAGTGATTGATTATTCTGTGTACACGCGTTGTCTTTTAATGATCAGACAAGAGCTGGGTATCGCCAACCACCTTGTACATACATCAGAATCTCATAAGTGGATTGCAATTAAAACTACGGCAAACACATGAGACCCCCAACATGTCCGAAAGAACACGAAACTAAAAATGTTGATGCAGGGATATAAATTGATCAATACAAAAAAACAAAACGTATTAATACAGAGGCCTGTTGCATGAAGCTCCATATAGAGCCAAACCTGTTTAGATCAGGTTCAGCGATTTCAAGAAGCTTGCTATAAATGGTCTCTGTCAACTCTTGATTGAGTTTGTGATTAACCTTGAAGCTCGTGCACATGAATGAGTGACGTTTGCCACCAACAGCCCAATGCGTGAAGCTTGGAGGGTGTCGGTGCGATTTACTTCACGTGAGAAATTCAGCGTCTCCACTGAAGATCAAGAGATCATTATGAAAATATGAAGAATTTAAACATTTACACTGCATGAAGAAACACAGCTGCTGCCACAAAAAAAAAAAAAAAACAACTATAGGTTGACAATAAGAACAAAGGCTTTTTAAAAGGCATAAAAATCCATATATTTATCTAAAATGTAAAAGCTTTAATATTCATTTTAATTAAAAGCCTACTATAATTTATTGAAGTGCAAACCATGTCAATTTGTGTGACAGTTTACAATATTATTTAAAACAGTATATTTGTTCAGGTGGAAAGACTCGTCCCACAACAGATGAGTCTTTAAAGAGTGAGAATCACCTTAGAAACACTTCTGTAAACAGTATCAGGCATTGCATACAGGTACAGTATGTAAAGACATGCAAAGAAACGCAATAATACATTTTTAATGTGCTGCTCAAAAGATACAAGGTTCCCGGATCTCTCAAATAAACCACCTTATAATATATTAATATGTAGTTTTAATATATTAAATAGTAATATGTAAATCTACATTCATTTAATATATACATTTCCTTGTGAAGCATGCTTTAATTTGGAGCTAGAGATACAGGGGGAATGACTTTATTGCGTCAGAGATGTCACTTTTCTCACAGCTGATTGTTTCAGTATCTGTTTGCGATCTGTAACCCAGAATAAAACCCGCTCCGGAGCAGGTTATCCGTGAAGTGTAAATTGCTATGGCAAAGAACACGGCTAAAAATCATCACGCCTTCTTGAGACCGATAAAACAGAGTTTACTCAAACTTACCAGGGTAGCAACTGAAACCGGCTTCGTGCAACAGGCATCAGGGAAATAAAGCATAGATACAAACAAAACAAATTAAAACAGAGATATAAATTATCGATACAAACAAAACAAAAATACTGATACAGGGATATAAAGTAGAGGTCGACCGATAGTGGATTTTGCTGATACGATAACTAAGGTGGTGGGAAAGGCAGATAACCGATTAATCGGCCTTGGTTTTTAAGATCGATTTTTGAGGCCTGGGTAGCTCAGCGAGTATTGACGCTGACTATCACCCCTGGAGTCGTGAGTTTGAATCCAGGGCGTGCTGAGTGACTCCAGCCAGGTCTCCTAAGCAACCAAATTGGCCCAGTTGCTAGGGAGGGTAGAGTCACATGGGGTAACCTCCTTGAGGTCGCTATAATGTGGTTCTCGCTCTCGGTGGGGCGCGTGGTGAGTTATGCGTGGATGCTGTGGAGAATAGCGTGAAGCCTCCACACGTGCTACGTCTCCGTGGTAACGCGCTCAACAAACCATGTGATAAGATGCACGGATTGACGGTCTCAGATGCGGAGGCAACTGAGATTCGTCCTCCGCCACCCGGACTGAGGTCACTACACCACCAAGAGGATTTAGAGTGCATTGGGAATTGTGCATTCCAAATTGGGGAGAGAAAAAAAAAAGATTGATTTATAATATTCAAGATATAAGTGATATCTTTACTCCACTGACAGATAAGTCAAGCATAAAAACAAAATCAAATACATACTTCCCGCTTCCTGTTTTGAGTCCATCCACCTCTGCAAATCTCCGACTCATTGCCGTAACAGCTGCCGTCACATACATGATGTCATCAAACCCTGTAGGCCAATCAAAGGCAAGATGTGAGAGCACTGAACCGATCAGATAAAAGCTACTTCTGTCAGGTGCATTGGAAAAATGGGGGGTTTGGGCCTACACCTCAACGGAACTATGCGCACTTCAGGTGCATGCTTTAATAGTAGTTTAGCATGAGAACTGACTGATAAGGAGTGACTACTAGCTGTTTTGAGTCATTGCTTTCCTAATCTTGATAGAAAATAATGATCAAACGGATGTCTACCTCAAGCAATCAAAAGGTAAGGCTTTAGCAAATTTTAACAAGTTATGGGCACTTAAGAGACATACTTCATAAAGCTTTCAAATCTTAAACAATTAGTTTCGATCTAATGCTTCTAAGCGTACATCACACTGGTTAAGCTTTGAACCATAAGATGTTCCGTTATACACAAGTCCAGAAGTTTATGTAAGTAGTTATAACTTGCACGATATGACTTGTATGATAGTCGTAGAATGACCATATACTGTTTGCACAATGTTATCAAGCTTATCAAGTAAAATAACGGTGTTTTAAAACCTATGTGGGTTTTGTGTTCTTCTTCTTTCAAGAGGGAAATTTGACTTAATTCACAGTAAGCAGGAGTGCAAATACACATTTCCGAAGCGGGTATGCAAAACTAAACTTTGTGCCCCATGTATCTGTCAGGCGAGATTGTGGGTGTCATCCATTATAAGTGTTGAGCGGAGGGGTATTTGGAGGGGTTGAGAAGGCCGATTGCACCACCTTTAGTGAGCCGCTGGCACCCCCCTTTACATGCCGCCCCATGCATTGCATACCTTGCATATGTTTTTTGCGCCTCTGACAGTAAGACAAGTTTGATATCGAAGATCAGTCATAAAGTCAGCAGAATTAGACAAAGTAGGATAATGAACAAATATTGCTTTATATCTATTACTGAGGATGAGGTAATAACTTTAACCCTTAACTCTTCAAGTCAAACAGTGTCGAATGTAATATGCTGCTTTAAAAAGGTATAAAACACAGGACATATTGTGCTTGTGTAACGTTGATAAATCCCACTTCAAAACTCGTTCTGGCACTGGTAATTAGGAAATTACACTTTTATAAAATGATCACAATGCTGCTTCAATAACCATGGGAAAGAGCTTCAAAGAAAGGATTTAAGTCAAGGATTTTAACAAATTAAGAAACGCTGAAGGTCTTTTTATGGATTGAGGAAAATTTCTGAAAGAGTGAAGGCAGGATAGAATATCATACGAGGATAATAAGAAAAAGTCACATTTTCGTGGCCAACTTAAATGAAATAAAATAAAAAAAATCATTATTAACCACTAGAAACAGGGGCTGATGGACAGAGGTTAAAATGTCAAGACTGAGAGGAAACCAGAAGTTTGGGGGTGGGGCTTTACCTATGCCATGAGGCGGAGCTTTGTTGACACTGGGGGAGGGGGTGTCAAAGTAGGGTGGATGACACCGTTCGGCCCCTACACTACACAGCATGTTCAAGAGCACCTTACGGTTGGGCCCTTCAATATAAGCGCAGGATTAGACACATGCACCACACCCACACCATGCACACAAACACAAGAAAGAGATTATGAAATGATTAAATGCACGAATGAAAAAACACAAGAGCTTTTTGTTTAAAAACTGGCATTGCATTTTTGTAGACAAACACACAGACATGCAAACAACATCATGTAGGCAATGCATTTATGCAGAGATAATCTCACAAGAATGGTTAACTCAGACAATTACTACAGCCGATCAAAACATCAGGACCCATCAGACAGCTTTTGCCAGTTTTTCAAGATAATAGTGATAGCTGTCAACTAACCACCTGCCTAATATTGTGTATTTCTCCCTCATGCCACCAAAACAGTGCCAACCCGCATCTCAGAATAGCATTCAGAGATGATATTCTTCTCACCACAATTGTACAGAGCGGTTATCTGAGT
This sequence comes from Myxocyprinus asiaticus, assembly GCF_019703515.2. Classification (NCBI taxonomy): domain Eukaryota; kingdom Metazoa; phylum Chordata; class Actinopteri; order Cypriniformes; family Catostomidae; genus Myxocyprinus; species Myxocyprinus asiaticus. The sequence continues at coordinate 25,455,874 of NC_059392.1, read as the reverse complement.
TACTGTAGACTTTGTCAGTTCAAACCAGTCTGGCCATTCTCTGTTGATCTCTCTCATCAACAAGACATTTCAGTCACAGAACTGCCGCTCACTGGATGATTTTTTGTTTTTGGCACCATTCTGAGTAAATTCTAGAGACTGTTGTGTGTGAAAATCCCAGAAGATCAGCAGTTACAGAAATACTCAAACCAGCCCGTCTGGCACCAACAATCATCCATGTGATTATCTAATCAGTCAATCGTGTGGCAGCAGTGTAGTGCATAAAATCATGCAGATATGGGTCAGGAGCTTCAGTTAATGTTCACATCAACCATCAGAATGGGGAAAAATGTGATTTGGACCGTGGCATGTTTGTTGGTGCCAGATGGAGAATGGCCAGACTGGTTTGAACTGACAAAGTCTACGGTAAGTCAGATAACCACTCTGTACAATTGTGGTGAGAAGAATATAATCTATGAATGCTATTCTGAGATGCGGGTTGGCACTGTTTTGGCGACACAAGGGGGACTTACACAATATTAGGCAGGTGGTTTTAATGTTGTGGCTTATCTGTATATATTCACTGATGAGCCAAAACATTATGACCACCTGCCTAATATGCTGTTGGTCCTCCGCGTGCCACCAAAACAGCACCGACTCACCGAGGCATGGACTCTACAAGACCCCTGAAGGTGTCCTGTGGTATCTGGCACCAAGACATTAGCAGCAGATCCTTCAAGTCCTGTAAGTTGTAGGTGGAGCCGCCGTGGATCGGACTAGTTGGTTCAGCACATCTCACAGATGCTCAATCAGATTGAGATCTGGAGAATTTGGAGGCCAGGGCAACACATTGAACACTTTATCATGTTCCTCAAACCATTCCTGAACAATATGTGCAGTGTGGCAGGGCGCATTATCCTGCTGAAAGAGGCCACTACCATCAGGGAATACCACTGCCATGAAGGGGTGTACCTGGTTTGGAACGATGCTTAGGTAGGTGGCACATGTCAAACTGACTTCCACATGAATGGCCGGACCCAGGGTTTCCCAACAGAACATTTCCCAGAGCATCACACTCCCTCCTCCGGCTTGTCGTCTTCCAACAGTGCATCCTGGTGCCATCACTTTCCCAGTTAAATGTTGCACATGTACACGGCCGTCCACGTTATGTAAAAGAAAACGGGACTCGTTGGACCAGGCGACCTTCTTTCACTGCTCCAAGGTCCAGTTCTGACACTCATGCCCATTGTAGGTGCTTTTGATGGTGGAAGGGGTCATCATGGGCACTCTGACCGATCTGCGTCTATGCAGCCCCATACGCAGCAGGGTGTGATGCACTGTGTGTTGTGACACATTCCTCCCGTAACCATCATTAAAATTTTCTGTGACTTGTGCCACAGTAGACCTTATGTCGGTTCGGACCAGACAGGATAGCCTTCGTTGCCCTAACACATCGGTGAGCCTTGGGTGCCCAACACCCTGTCACTGGTTTCTGCCTCCTTGGACCACTGTCAGTAGTTACTCTTCACTGCTGACCGGGAGTACCCAACAAGCCTTGGCGTTTCAGAGATGCTCTGACCCAGTCGTCTGGCCATAATAATTTGGCCCTTGTCAAAGTCGCTCAGGTCTTTACTCCTGCCCATTTCTCCTGCACTCAACATGTTGACTACGAGAACTGATTGTTCACTTACCATCTAATCTACTCAGACCTTGACATGTGGCCTTGTTAGGAGATGATCAATGCTTTCGCTTCACCTGTGAGTGGTCATAATGTCAGTGTATATATTTGAATTGTTAGTGAATTAAGAACATTTTAGAGTTTTTTTTTTTTCCCATTAAGTGTCTTATTTTGTCTCTGTTTAAATACTTTCTTCCATCCCAGCTTATAATGCAGAGACACCTATTAGTAAACAATTCATAGGTTTATATCCCTGAACAGTGTAATACTGTGTCTCTGTTGCGTATATATGTTGTATATATGCATATCAACAAAATATATGGTAGATAATGTTAGATAAGATTATGGTTGCATCTTGCATACATCCCAAATGATGTCATGCAACACACTTATATAGAGGGCTCTAAAAATCTGTGCAACTAGAAACTGGGAGAGCTTTAACTCATTGGAGACTGTTTTACTAGTCTTCAAACTAATGTGCAATCTCACATAAACCTCTTATACCATCCCTCTCTCTCTCTCTCACTCTCTCACCCTTGCTGGTACGGGCAGCGATGAGTCCAGGTGTCTCTCCCAGGTCATTGTGAATCTCCACATCTGCTCCAAACACCATGAGAGCTTTGATCAGATCCATGTGGTCCAACTGTGAGACCAGACATTACAGCATGAAAGAAACAAATAGTTTATAATCATTTTGAAAACAATTTTTAAAAAAAATGTCAGGGTGTGATGAGTTTCCCTTTAAGCTCTGAGGGTGTTTTTAAAGATTTCCTGTTTAAGTGGCATACCCAATATTAAAGGCTTATAACTTGACAAAAAAAAACAAAACAAGGAGGGTCAAGTGACTGGTGTCATTTAAAGAAAACGCTAAAAATTTTAAATCATACAGATCAGGGATGGGCAACTGGCGGCCCGCGGGCCGTATACGGCCTTCTGTATCGTTGAATACAGCCCGTCAGACAAGACTGAGAATTGATTGTGCACATTGTGCTTCGTGTGGATTATCTAATGATCTACGCATCTGATTACGTTGTGTTTGGGCTTGTTTTAAAGATAATCACCTCCTATAAGTAATGGTATGTGATCATTTTTCGTGTAGTCATCGCAGCATATAAGCAACACCTTTTTACATGTAACATGTATGTCAAAGACATATACTTACCTATTACTCACTATATCTTGTCTGAGAGTAAAACAAATAGGCTGGTTGTATTCTGCTCTTTGAATTAAACCACTAGAGTCGTATGGATTACATTTATGCTGCCTGTATGGGTTTTCTGAAGCTTCAAAATTCTGGTCAACATTCACTTGCATTATAGAGCTACAGAGCTAAGATATTCTTTTAAAATCTTTCTTTGTGTTCAGCTGAAGAAAGTCATACACATCTGGGATGGCATGAGGGTGAGTAAATGAGAGGATTTTCATTTACATGCATTTATGTATTGATTCAGGTCACAGAGGCAGTATAAGAAATTATATAAGAAAAAATATTTGAATTTTGCATTAGGGAAATGAAACCCATTTTTATATAATTTATATTTATTGCAGAGTGGCATTCTTTTCATCACCATTAAGCACATTTTTGCCGTTATGCATCTGAAAGCAATTATTCTTGATGATTCTCCAAACTATAATACAATGGTTAAATCAAATCAGCACATCAGTCATGACAATTCAATTTTATTGCATTACAGTAATGAGAACTGGTGTTGGGGTAGGGGCGATGTATGCAGTTTCGCATGAAAATAAAAAAATTCCCCAAATTAACTGATGTAAAAATAGGCTTCATTTTCTTTCTGCAAAGTATTTACTTTTCTTTTACTTGCTGTGAAACATGACCCTGACAGGTTCTTGATTTCAAGAGACTGACCATCATACCTTCATGGCGAGGTGCAGGGCTGTGTTTCCATCCTGGCCCTTGATGTTGGGGTCGGCTCCATGTGTCAGCAGTGTCATTGCGGCCTCAAAGCGCCCTCTCTTGGTCAGGATGTGTAACGGACTCTCTCCCGTCTTACTTAGGTAGTTCAAGTTACACCCTCGGTCCAGCAGTAGACGACTCATCTACAGAGCGGGACAGTCAGAGGGCTGAACATTCTTCAGGTGAATAAAGAAAAAGCATGAAGTATTCCTAACCTCTGCAGTCTTGGCCCAGTGAAGAGGCGTTCCACCATAGAGAGGATCCTCTGCCAGAAGTTGGTTCGGGTTAATGGATAAAATTACTTCAGCACAACTAAATAAAGAGGATTTGAAATGAAAATGAGATATATCAATAATATGTGTCTAGATGGATTTGTAAATGTACTTTAAGTTGTAACACAGCAATGTCAATTTGTTGGCATTTCTATGGTAGATTTTCATTAAATTTGATGATCAATTAACTCATTCATTGTTAACGTTAATGCAATTAACCCCTAACCCAAAGATCTGCCCACACCTCTTCTCACTAAACTTCATGGCAGTGTGGATTGGATAGCCATTACTTCCCATGATGTCACAACGGGCTCCGCCCATTAGCAGGCCCTTGATCGCCTCCACCCTGCCAAGACGGCATGCTATGTGTAGAGGCGTTTCCCCAGCGGCATTCAGCTCGTTCACACCCGCACAGAGCTGAGCGCACAAAGCCTAAAATAATCCAGAGGAACAAAGAAAAATACACAATCAGAGATATGCGAATACCTGAATACCTGAATGTCTGTGAAACCAGACTTAAACATTCTGCAGGTAGTAAGCAGGACTCAACTTTAAGGAGGACCCGCTGGCCCGGAGCCAGTGCCAGTGAGTTTCTGGACAGTTGAGGGAACTATAAGCTTACACTCTTACATTTGCTCATGTCCATGTGTGTTTTAATGCCTTCAACATATGGTTTTCTGTGATGTTTTGAACATCGTTCTCTAGACAGCAAACAACAAGGTTTTCTGGAAATTGCAAGAATGATTGCTATAGTCATACTTATTGTTATAATATCGAGGCATTAGTAAGAATGAGTTGAAAATGACAAACCAATCAGTGATGGTTTGCACCATTTCCCATCATTTTCCAGCAAAAGTGTGTCTATAAATTGATAGCTGTCAAGGTATCACACAGTAGCTGTAAATTTTACAGCTATTACTGATATTTAGCTTTTATTTTAATTATAAGTATAAAACTAGTATATTTTTGTTTACCATTTAATTAAACATAATTCTGACATATTTAGCTATTATAGTCATTATTTTAATTTAGTATTAAAACATCATTTTTTTTTGTAAAGAAAACTTACCATTATTTGTTCTTACATATTTCTATTATAGCTATTGTTTTAATTAATTAAAAACTTACCATTATTTTATTATTTGTTTACAAAGAAAATGTAATGAATTTTTTGACATATTTAGCTTTTATAGCTATAACTTCTATTCTCTTTTGTAAATAAAACTTACCATTTAAGAATTTTTGGTAACACTTTACAATAAGGTTCCATTTGTTAAAACGAGTTAATACATTACATATTATGAACAAACGATTAACAATATATTTGTATATGATTTATTATTCTTTGTTAATGTTAGTTATTAAAAATAATATTGTTCATTGTTAGTTCAAGTAAGTAACTAACGTTAATAAATACAACTTTTGATTTTAAAAATGTATTACTATATGTTTACTATATGTTAAAATTAACATGAACTAAGATTAATAAATGCTTAATAAGTATTGTTCATTCTTAGTTCATGTAAACTAATGTTAACCAAGGGAACCTTAAAAGTTAAAGTGTTACTACTTTTTTTTCCCTAGACGTATTAAGCTATTATATCTGTTATTTTAATGAATACTATTCCTGAATATTTCCATTTTAAAATAATAAAAACATTAACCTAACTTAACCCAGAAATATTTATATAAGGAAAAGTTAACATTTAATAAAAAATATGTTTTTTGACATATTTAGCTATTATAGCTTTTATTTGAATTATTATTAATTAAAAATGATCACATTTGATATTATTGTCAAGTGGGAGTTCCGCTGATTTGAACTGCAAAAACAGAAGTACAAAATAACCTTTTTTCATTTCAGTGATCCGAGGACAAAATAAGGTTAAGTGGCAAAATATCTGTTTTGGTATTGAGTTTTTTAAATTTATTTTTTATTGGTATCGGCCTAAACATTTCATATCAGTGCATCCCTAGTAGCTATTATAACTATTACTTTAAATATAATTATAAATTAAAAATCCTATTAATGGGTGGGGCCTGGGTATCTCAGCGAGTATTGACGCTGGCTATCACACCTGGAGTTCACGAGTTCGAATCCAGGGTGTGCTGAGTGACTCCAGCCAGGTCTCCTAAGCAACCAAATTGGCCTGGTTGCTAGGGAGGGTAGAGTCACATGGGGTAACCTCCTCGTGATCGGTATAATGTGGTTCACACTCGGTGGGGTGCGTGGTGAGTTGTGCGTGGATGCCGCGGAGAATAGCGTGAAGTGCTACGTCTCCACGGTAACGCGCTCAACAAGCCACGTGATAAGATGCGCGGATTGACGGTGTCAGACACGGAGGCAACTGAAACTCGTCCTCCACCACCTGGATTGAGGTGAGTCACTACACCACCACGAGGACTTAGAGCGCATTGGGAATTGGGCATTCCAAATTGGGGAGAAAAAAAAAAAAACAATCCTATTAATGTTTGTAAATAAAACTTTCCATTAAATAGAACAATATTTTTTCCAGACACATTTAGCCATTATAGCTATTATTATTTTAAAAACCTAGAGATTTTTTTTTCTGGAACATATAACAATATTAAGCAATATTAAGAATAAAAAATGTTGTGGAAGGCCGGTGAAAATATTAGTACAAGTACAAATCTGAACTACTGGTCCAACTGGGTCTACACAAAAAGTCTTGTTGAGCCCTGGTATCTAAACTCTCTGTTTGCCTCTCACCTCTATAATCAAGGTAGAGTCTTGTTTAGCGGCGCAGTGCATGGGCGTCTCTCCATTTTTGTCTTTGACGTCTGTGCACGCCTGGCATTCCTCCAGCAGTTCACGCACACAGCCCACATCTCCCCTCTCACAAGCCAGGTGCAGAGGAGTCTGTCCCTGATTGTTACGGGCATTCATCTGGCTGCAGGGGCCGTCAACAACAACATGGTCAGTTTGGCAAGACATACAACATGAAAATGATGAACACTTATGCTCGGAATAGCATACCATTCATCCTATTTTGTAGTATGGAGTATGTATGATGTACATAGTATGCGAGATTTATGTGAGCAAAATACCCATATTTAGTTACAAGATAACCAGACGCTGCTTGCTAAATTAAACATGACAATCCTTTAATGAGGTCATGTCACAACAACGTAGTATACTACTGTTTGAAATGATTATTGTTGCATATTATATACAGCTTTGTATACTAGTTTGGGAAAACGGTAAGCAGTATACAGTATATACTATGGAACATGCATGCATTCAGTTCAAAAAAGACCTTTGACCTTTCAGGATCTCTCACCTCAAAATATAATTATGTTTCAGACAGTCTCTCAGTCCAATTTCCACAGCGATGTGAGCAGAGCTCCAGTCTGGGTGATTCCGCAAACAATCTACGATTGGCTGGAGCATCTCGGGTTTAAGTGGTGGGTGGAGCATCTCATAAAATGGGCGGAGTTTGAGGGCATATTGAGGAAACCAATTCATGGCGTCTCCTTCTGAAGCTACCTGGAACATCCTGAGAGCAACAAATAAGAGAACCAAATCACAAAGAGATTTCTTCAGGTCTACTGTATGCATACAGCTACCTTTGGTTCTAAAAAACTGCATACACTAAGACATTTGTGAGACATTATATTTAGCATGTTAGCATTATTTAACAAGAGCTTGGACCCACAATGGCTCTTTGTGGCCAAAGCTTTCCACTACTGGTTACAGACATGAGCTGACAGTGAAGCAAATCGATTCTACAAACTGAGTTTCCCCAATATTTCAAACCGTCTGGTTCTGGAAGTAAAAATCCCATATGGAGAGCATTTTCAAAAGTCTCCATTGTCGATGAATGAACAACATGGCAAAAATAAGTAGGCTAAGTGTGGACGTGGCCAATAAAAACACTACAGAAGGTCTTGAATTCCCCCACCTTACAAATCTAAAACTAGTCTAGATTAAATCTCGATCTATTCTATACTCTAGCAGTGAAGCACACACTTAGGCCTCACCTCAGAGCCATGGATGGGGACTCGGGACAGAGTAGAAGGCAGTCCCATGACTGGCTCTTTTGGTTCCTGTACAGGGCCAACCTCCCCTCCTGCTTCAGCAGCACTTTCCCATTATACTCCGACAGCTGCACGTCCCTCACACGGTACGGGTTGGAGAAGAGGGTCGACACGGAGCTCACTGTGTCCAATATACGACCCAGGAACTGCATGATGACCTGCGGTAAGAAAGTAGATGAATTTATCAGGTTCCCACACCTTTTGACCAATGCATTTCCATGACTTTTCCAGTCCGGAATACCGAACAAGGAGTGTGCATTCACTAAAAAATTTCTATGCCTTTTAATTGTTTATACTACAAATCATGTTAAAATCCCCTGATATTTCCAGGTTTTCCCAGAACATTGACTCATTTTCTTCTGCTCTGAATGGCCTGTAATGATCCTAGCTGATAATATGGCTTCTCAACATGCATCAGATACTTGCATATCTGAAAATATTACATTTGTCTGACACATCATCAGCATGAAAGATATGAACCAGGGACAAACATAGAGCTTGGTTACAGATGCAAATTGCAGTTCTGGACTGTAATCTGACAATGTGTGGCATTAATGTGAGATTCAGGTCTTTAGAAAATCTTGATCAAACTGTTGCTGCAAGCCAATGCAAAATCTTGCAATATTAGTGTTCATCAAAACTGCAACCATAGCCACCCCGAGTAGCCTCTGCATTGGCTGGTTTGATAAAAATGTATGCATTGTTAGTCGCGTGCACACTCATTAATCTCAAACCGAAAGTGATGTGTCGCAGTTTAATCGTCTGATTCTCGCAATCACTATGCAACTAACGTAAATCAACACTTTTACTTCTTAAAACAGAACCACCAATGAGTTAAACGTTCAAAAACTATCATAGATGACTGTTATCCGTGCACGCGACTTTGTTAAGAGCCACCAAGAACAGTCAGCACTCATTTTAGTCATAATGACACATCTATGCGTTCATTCCGATTGAATTATGAAGCCTCTTAATCACATATTAAGTCTAATACTTCATTTTAATCACCTTACCTTTAAGTTATTTCATTCTTCCGTACGGTTACGGTGTGCAGATCGGGGACGGGGACTTTTGACAGGACATCAAAAATCACATGCACTGCATCACAACCAACCTTGTGTAGTATGCGTGATTGACAGGCACGAGAGCCAATCAGCATCCGTGTTCCGCCAATGAGGGCGAGGAGGCCTTTTTTTGTCGGGTTGAAAACAATCCAGGAATAATTTAATGTTTAATTAAGGGTTTAGTAGGGCGAATAGTTTCAAAACTTTATAAACAATAAAGCTGTGCTTTTTTAAAACATGCTTAAAACGATTTTTTTAATACCACCACACATAAAATGGCCCTAGCATATGTATGTGTGCATGGTTGGGGAGTAACGGATTACATGTTACGGGATTACATATTTAAAATACAAAATATAAGTAACTGTATTCCTCTACAGTTACAATTTAAATCATTGGTAATTACAATACAGTTACATTCAAAAAGTATTTAGATTACTGAAGAGATTACTTTGCATTTTATTGTCATTTGTTTCATTTAATATTTAGTCCTTTCAGATGGAAAACATTTATACATATAAATGATGCGATCCAAAGTGCATTTGAACAGCGGTGAAACACTTTCTTATGATGTGTTACATTCATACGAGCAGACAGAGAAGTAAGTTTGAAGTAAGTTTGGAGCACAAGAAATAGAAATAAACCTTGTGTAAATTGCCAGCTTTACGCTAAGATAAAATGCTATTTCTAGCCATTTTACATGCACATGTTACCAGACACGATCATATTTTTATCAAGAAAATTCACATTAGATCATAATTTCTATTTTTCTAGTAAGATCTTTGATATTAGTGTGTGTGTGTGTGTGTGTGTGTGTGTGTTTGGCAGCCAAAAGTTTGGAATAATGTACAGATTTTGCTCTTATGGAAGGAAATTGGTACTTTTATTCACCAAAGTGGCATTCAACTGATCACAAAGTATAGTCAGGACATTAATAACGTGAAAAATTACTATTTACTATTACAATTTGAAAAAAAGATTATCCAGATACTCAGGTGACATTTCACCCCACACTTCCTGTAGCACTTGCCATAGATGTGTCTGTCTTGTCGGGCACTTCTCACGCACCTTACAGTCTAGCTGATCCCACAAAAGCTCAATGGGGTTAAGATCCATAACACTCTTTTCCAATTATCTGTTGTCCAATGTCTGTGTTTCTTTGCCCACTCGAACCTTTTCTTTTTGTTTTTCAAAAGTGTCTTTTTCTTTGCAATTCTTCCCATAAGGCCTGCACCCCTGAGTCTTCTCTTTACTGTTGTAAATGAAACTGGTGTTGAGCGGGTAGAATTCAATGAAGCTGTCAGCTGAGGACATGTGAGGCGTCTATTTCTCAAACTAGAGACTCTGATGTACTTATCCTCTTGTTTAGTTGTACATCTGGCCTTCCACATCTCTTTCTGTCCTTGTTAGAGTCAGTTGTCCTTTGTGTTTGAAGTCTGTAGTGTACACCTTTGTATGAAATCTTCAGTTTTTTGGCAGTTTCAAGCATTGTATAGCCTTCATTCCTCAAAACAATGATTGACTGATGAGTTTCTAGAGAAATCTGTTTCTTTTTTGCCATTTTTGACCTAATATTGACCTTAAGACATGCCAGTCTATTGCATATTGTGGCATATACAGGTGTATCTCAATAAATTAGAATGTCGTGGAAAAGTTCATTTATTTCAGTAATTCAACTCAAATTGTGAAACTCGTGTATTAAATAAATTCAATGCACACAGACTGAAGTAGTTTAAGTCTTTGGTTCTTTTAATTGTGATGATTTTGGCTCACATTTAACAAAAACCCACCAATTCACTATCTCAAAAAATTAGAATACATCATAAGACCAATAAAAAAAACATTTTTAGTGAATTTTTGGCCTTCTGGAAAGTATGTTCATTTACTGTATATGTACTCAATACTTGGTAGGGGCTCCTTTTGCTTTAATTACTGCCTCAATTCGGCATGGCATGGAGGTGATCAGTTTGTGGCACTGCTGAGGTGGTATGGAAGCCCAGGTTTCTTTGACAGTGGCCTTCAGCTCATCTGCATTTTTTGGTCTCTTGTTTCTCATTGTCCTCTTGACAATACCCCATAGATTCTCTATGGGGTTCAGGTCTGGTGAGTTTGCTGGCCAGTCAAGCACACCAACACCATGGTCATTTAACCAACTTTTGGTGCTTTTGGCAGTGTGGGCATGTGCCAAATCCTGCTGGAAAATGAAATCAGCATCTTTAAAAAGCTGGTCAGCAGAAGGAAGCATGAAGTGCTCCAAAATTTCTTGGTAAACGGGTGCAGTGACTTTGGTTTTCAAAAAACACAATGGACCAACACCAGCAGATGACATTGCACCCCAAATCATCACAGATTGTGGAAACTTAACACTGGACTTCAAGCAACTTGGGCTATGAGCTTCTCCACCCTTCCTCCAGACTCTAGGACCTTGGTTTCCAAATGAAATACAAAACTTGCTCTCATCTGAAAAGAGGACTTTGGTCCACTGGGCAACAGTCCAGTTCTTCTTCTCCTCAGCCCATGTAAGAGGCCTCTGACGTTGTCTGTGGTTCAGGAGTGGCTTAACAAGAGGAATACGACAACTGTAGCCAAATTCCTTGACATGTCTGTGTGTGGTGGCTCTTGATGCCTTGACCCCAGCCTCAGTCCATTCCTTGTGAAGTTCACCCAAATTCTTGAATCGATTTTGCTTGACAATCATAAGGCTGCGCTTCTCTCGGTTGGTTGTGCATCTTTTTCTTCCACACTTTTTCCTTCCACTCAACTTTCTGTTAACATGCTTGGATACAGCACTCTGTGAACAGCCAGCTTCTTTGGCAATGAATGTTTGTGGCTTACCCTCCTTGTGAAGGGTGTCAATGATTGTCTTCTGGACAACTGTCAGATCAGCAGTCTTCCCCATGATTGTGTAGCCTAGTGAACCAAACTGAGAGACCATTTTGAAGGCTCAGGAAACCTTTGCAGGTGTTTTGAGTTGATTAGCTGATTGGCATGTCACCATATTCTAATTTTTTGAGATAGTGAATTGGTGGGTTTTTGTTAAATGTGAGCCAAAATCATCACAATTAAAAGAACCAAAGACTTAAACTACTTCAGTCTGTGTGCACTGAATTTATTTAATACACGAGTTTCACAATTTGAGTTGAATTACTGAAATAAATGAACTTTTCCACGACATTCTAATTTATTGAGATGCACCTGTATATATATAGTATATATAGAACATTTGATCTTTCTCTAGCTGGCCTCAAAGTACTGTCCAAACTTTTAGTAATTTGACGGATTAACCCAGCAAACAATTGATGGATTATTTAGGCAATTTATGTATGATGGGGTGTTTAAACACATGCATAGTATCTTTTAGGACAAGCAGACATCTGGAGAATATCCTGGAAGCTAGTTCTTAGACCAGTGTTGTCTAATACATGCTGCACATCAGTGAATAAATAAAATTAAGATGTGTTTTGATTAGTTAACTGTAAATGCTTGTATTCCGCATCAGTGACTCTCCAAAGCAGGACATACATTTTTGGTGTTTGGAAAGGAACCGTGCATTAAGTCAACATGGAAGACAGTGAAAAAGAAGAAGCAAGTGAATTCAAGTTAAAAGAGTTGGCAATCCAGACATAAAGAGCATATTTTGAATGCTTTACAGCATAATTTGTACAGATGTTACCAAACAAACTGACACATTATGTGACTTATGTCAGAAAAATAATAATAATAATAATAATAATACTACTAAGATATATCATCCAATTTAAAAGATGTTTTTGAGGAGTTTTTTTCCTGTAGCAAAGATGTATTATTATAGAAGAGGATAAAATGACTGCAGACGGTTCCATTTTCAGTCCATAAAACAAATTAGGAGTGCTTTGTAAGAGCCAAGGAACAAAGAATCACTTTTGTTCATCTTTCGGATATTTACTAGCTAAAAGCTTTGCTAGATGAACGGAGAGCACACATCAAATTGGTGCAAAGCTGGCTGAAGACAGTTTGCTGAAAGAGGTCATGAATTAGATTAAGAGACTGTCCTCAGATCAAAGTGAAAGTAATATATTTAAAAATTAAAAATATTAGCTGTAAAACAAACAAACAAACAAAACAAAACAAAAACAAAAAAAACAGATAAATAAAACTTTCATCTTCGAATATTGAACACAAAGGAAAATTTGATTTTTATTGTAAGCTTGTCTAGATTTGATCAAAAATGACTTTTTTCAAATAGTGATGGTGCTGTTTTTTACATCAGTAATGTCCTGACTATACTTTATGATCAGTTGAATGCCACTTTGGTGAAATAAAGTACCAATTTCCTTCCGAAACAGCAAAATCTGTACATATATATATATATATATATATATATATACTCTCTATAAACAGAAAAAAGAATCAGGGGAGCGGCCCGCCCATTTTAACCAATCAGAAATACTATCCACCTGTCAATCATTTTGTGTGTTTGGGTTTTCTGACATTGGGTTGGCTGACATGTCTGTGGAGGGCGGGGTTTTGGAGAGAGTGCGTGTGTTTGAAGGGATCAGGGCAGTCTAATAGAATTCTATTCTATATTCTATTCTATGAATAACTACAAATAATGAGATAAAATAGACAAAACAACTTTATTGGTATGGTGGGGAAAAAAGCTTTACATGATCAAAGTATTAGTAATAAAACAAAAAATTATATATAGGTTACATACATTTACATTTGGGTCATTCCTGTTATACACTACCTTTTGAATTTTGTGTTGTTTTCTCACCAAAAGTGATGTAACTTCTTATAGGATGATTTCAAAAATGGCTTTTGTTAGTTAAATAGATATTTCAAAAGACTTATAGGATGGAAAGTGACTTTAAAAGTGCACTCAGTAATTTTTTTGAATTTATCTTCTTGGACTTACACTGACACCTAGGGGCGTGGATGCTGCATCATCCAAACACAATAGTTTTTATTTACAGATGCCATTGTAGACATTTACTGTTCACAGTCAGCCATGATTAATTTAATCCATGAGTGAAAGTGTCCAAAAACAGCGCGGTTACTGAGATAAAGCAAGTAGTGTTCGGCTGGTCATGTGATTCTAACATGGCCGCCCCCATGAGGAGACCCTCTCCATGTAGAATAAAACAGCTTTTATAAGGTTACTGATATGACTGGAGTCTTCATTTTAATGTGAGTGCTCATGGATTTCATACATATGTTTCAAAATAGCTATTCATTTATTTTGGAGTAAAACTTTTTTAGTCAGGAAAAAATGGAGTGCACCTTTAAGGACATATACAAACAAAAAACACCTAAATATCTTTTATTAAACTGATAATGTGCTGTATAGTAGGAACGACCCACTTAAGAAACGCTCGATTTAAAATATATATAAATAATATAGTTTGTGTTGCAATATTTGACTAACCCCTCGAGCCGTTTCCAGGACTACCGGGGCTGGTTGACCCGGAGCACGTGACGGCGCAGGGGTTTGTTGCTGTCACAGATTTGTAAAGTGTAGCGCCGCGAGACAGCCGTCTGGAACGCGCGCACCGAAAAAATGGAGCTGTCGGCGGGAGGAGACCGGGTTTTCGCCGCGGAAGCCATCATGAAAAGCCGCGTTAGGAAAGTGAGTAATGAACGAAGATGTTAAATGGCGTTTGGGATGTTTTTTTCTTTCTTTTTTTGATGTACAGCACAGAGAGAGGGTCGTCTTTCATTTGTCTCGCGATGCGGAGCTGCAAGGCGCCTGCAATGACAAGAGGGGGAGGCCTACTTGCAGATGTTTTTCGATTTAGCGACCAAGTGCATTTGTTTTCTCGGTCATATTGGAAATAACAAGTAAACTATGGGACAATTGGGTATGCAACTTGTGATTTATGTCATACAATTAGGGTATGTAGCACTGGGCATTGAAAACAGCCCTCTAAAAGAGCAACAAGACGAGGAGAAAGAAGGTACAAAGTGTCTGGCATGAATCCATGACCAAATCAATGCATGCTGGCTGACCCAAGATTCAAAGATCTCAGCAATGCACGAGGACAGAGAAGTTTTACGTACTGCATAATGTCATGCAACACTGTTTAAGATGTTAGCTTTGATGTATTAGCTAGACAGACTTTATTTAGCACCCCAAAAATGCACTTTTTATGCAAATGTGCATCTGTGTTTTTGTTGTTGAAACAGAGTGAACTCTTTCATGCATTATTTAGTCAGTGCTGAACCAAGAACATTTCCCTGTTTCTCTCTTTTTGCAACAGGGTCGAATCGAGTACCTGGTTAAATGGAAAGGCTGGGCATTAAAGTAAGTGTAGAATATATGGATGCCCACAGGCCAGAATACAACAACTGTGGAATGGAGATATGTTTGACCCAACAAAAGTAGAACTGAAATCTTATAACCAAAGGGCTACCTTTGGTTTGACTTTGTCATCGTAAAAGTGAATTTGGGTTGTTGACTTGGTAGTGTCCTTAGTAGTGCATTTAATTTAAAGAGAGATGGCACAAACACATTTTTAAGCAAAACGTTTCACATTAAAAAAGTTTGTTAGGTTTTAAATGGCAAAATCCACTTAAAATCACCTTTAGAACAGTTATTAAAAAATAGTTAATAAAAATGTTAGTTCTGAGATGTATTGTAGCATCGTAGATTTTGTTATTTAACACAGTGCCATTCATAAATTTTATAAGTGTGGCTTTAGTGCCCAAAAATACCTTATGTGGCTACTGTATATAATGATTAAAAAAATGTCTGTTATCTGTCAACTTCCCATTACTCTTTTAAGATTAAAATGTTTTGCAACATAGACACAGCACGTGGGAACCAGAGGAGAACATCCTGGATGATCGACTCATCACAGCCTTTGAGCAAAAGTGAGTTACACTTGAAGGATAAATATGTCATTTTTATCTCTATCTCTCACTTTTATATATAGGCTTTTGAACTATGTGTCCCAAACTACGTCTCAGATGTTAAAATATTTAACGTAAGAGCCTGGAAAGAAAATGATTACATTATTTTTCTTGTAATCACTTGCTTGAGTTTTGTAGCTTGTTTAATGCCAGTTAGACTGGAAACTAGCCTTTCCTATTGGAATTTTAAACAAAGATGGCTTGCATGTAGCTTCAAAGGGTTTCATTTAGATTGTTATGGTTTGGGCTTGACTCTGAAGTGATGTAATATTTTCCTTGGCTTAAATAATGCTATCCCACTATTCACAGGGAACGGGAGCAGGAACTTTATGGCCCAAAGAAACGTGGGCCTAAACCAAAAAACTTTGTACTGAAGGTTTGAGTTTTCTTATATATTTGCCATCATCTAATTTTTTTATTGTTTAATATACACTCACTGAGCACTTTATTAGGAACACCATGGTCCTAGTTAAGTTCTAGACGTGGTCTTCTGCTGTTGTAGCCCATCCGCCTCAAGGTTCGGCATGTTGTGCATTCTGAGATGCTATTCTGCTCACTATAATTGTACAGAGTGGTTATCTGAGTTACCACTGCCTTTCTGTCAGCTCGAACCAGTCTGGTCATTCTCCGTTGACCTCTCTCATCAACGAGGTGTTTCCATCCGCAGAACTGCCGCTCACTGGATGTTTTTTGTTTTTGGCACCATTCTGAGTAAATTCGAGAGACTGTTGTGTGTGAAAATCCCAGGAGATCAACAGTTACAGAAATACTCAAACCAGCCCGTCGGGCATAACAAATTTTTTCCCCATTCTGATGGTTGATGTGAACATTAACTGAAGCTCCTGACCCGTATCTGCATGATTGTATGCATGACACTGCTGCCACCTGATTGGCTGATTAGATAATTGAATGAATAAGTAGGTGTACAGATGTTCCTAATTAAGTGTTCAGTGAGTGTTTATATTCTGTTTTGATTGATTTCAAACCCATAAATACACTTCCTTCTTGATACTTTAGTAATCACTCACTCACATTTTTTTTTTTTTTGCCTTTCTAGGCACGAGCACAGGCAGGTGAAACATCACGAAGCATAAAAACCAGACGCACTCCACCTCACACTGCTGCGAGACCTCCCACCTCTTCCTGTTCTGCAAGTACAGCAGCTCCTCAGCCTTCATCGTCCTCTTCCTACTCTACAGCTCCAACCCCCAGAGTGCACTCCCTAGCTGCTGCTCATAAACTCAAGAAGGACATCCACCGTTGTCATAGGATGTCTCGTCGACCTTTGCCTCGTCCTGACCCCCTGGCTGACCCCACGGGATCCATGTTTTCATCCCGTCCTCCTATCTCTCCGTTCTCCGAAACTGTTCGCATCCTCAACCGCAGGGTCAAACCGCGGGAGGTAAAACGAGGTCGCATAATCTTGAACCTGAAGGTCATTGACAAATCTGAAAGTGGTGGAGTAGCCAATAGGAGGACGCCACAGTCGTTTGTGGGGCGGGCGAAAATCCCATCCCGAAATCGTATCATAGGGAAAAGGCAAGGGGACATGCCCTACAGGCCATTCCAGCATCCAATGAAAATGTTGGGTTTCCCCATGTATGGTCAGCCTTTTGGGCTCCATCCCTTTGGGCCATTATCTTCCATGACCAGTGAAGTGTCAGGCAATGCAGCCAATCAAAGAGGTGGAAACTTCAGTGGTAGCCATTTCTCTGCAAATGGGCAGACATTTCAGTACCAGCCTCCACCATCACCTTCCAGTTCCAGTGGGTCTAACGGCAGCTCCTCTTCATCTCAGAAACACCCAGCTCCTCCTCAATCTGAAGTTCCTTCTTCGGCAGCTGGTCCAATATCCCGTTCCTGCAACGCCTCCCAACCTCCAAAAGCAGCTAAGCCCAACACTGCATCCAGGCCGGCGCAGTTCCTTCCTTCCTCACCTTCTAATTCGTCCTCTCCACCGTCCTCTCTTGAAGATGAAGACCAGGGCTCTTCGAATCTCCCTGCATTTCGGGGTGGAAAACGAAAGCTTCGCCATCGAACCCAGACGGCTCGAGCTTCGGTCTGCAAGGTTAGTTGCCGCTCTATCACCCCACTTCCAGAGAAAAACAGGGTACCAAAAGAGGGGGACCCTGATTGCCCAGCTGTGCCAATGTTGTGACTGACGTCACCACAAACCTTCTCAATGTCACCATCAAGGAATTCTCCCATTCAGTAGCGAGTGCAGAACCCTCCTCCCCTTGCCAAGCTAAAAACCCACCCTCTTACGCCCCAGCCTCCTAAAGATCCCTTAACTGCTCCAACAAATATTTGCCCCTTAATCTTACAAGAACTTGCTATAATGATATTCAACCACCCTTAAAGTTTCTATTAATTAAATTCAAATGTATGTTTTGATGAAATTGAGATGAACTGAAGTAATATTTAAAGACAGGGGTGCTTCCCTTGGCTTGTATACTTCTTAAACAACTGTTGTTGTGTAACAGCATTGTTATGATGGATTTGTAGTACTTCATGCTGTTCTTCCCCCTTTTTTTTCCACAGTGATCCTGTCTTTCAAAAGCCTAGCCTTTTTGCCAGTAATTGCGCCTTCTCTTGTCACCTGCAATCCTGTAGAGACCACCATTCCCATACTTCTAGACCTAAAGTTCAGAATCCAACTGAGAAATCATCTCATCAGCAGCTTTCAAACAAATGTTATACAATTTTCTTGATCTAAGTTACGAATGGACTAAAGGCATTTCACCAAGACATTTGCATATCTTGATTATTTTAAGGTGGGTTTTCAATTAGATACAAAAGATGAAGTTCAACTAGGTGACAATTGTGTATTATCTGCACACGCACTTGTTAGATAATACTTGACGTGGCAAAATGCCCATTTAGGCCACAGCATCCTTAATATGCATCGAATAGATCTTGCCAAACTTCTTCTTTGCTCACAAAGAACCAGAGTCATAGCTAAAATTCTCGGGACCTGGGACAAACTTCTTTTTATAGGTGGACCCCTTCTTCCCTGGGCCCAATAATTGGCTATTGCATAGAGGACCTTAGTGGGCCCCCCTCATAACAGGGCCCGGAACAACATTCACGGTTCTCTCAACTGACAACGGTTCAGTGAAGAATCGAAGTCATCTTAGATTTCACTATATCTCACATGCGTAGAAACGACTGTATTTATACACACTCACAAAGCTGCAGAATCCCGAGGACTATTAAGTTATTTCCCTATTCTTGAACTTTACTCTGATCCAGATGTCCACCAAGACTCTAAACTGATGTATTTTCCAGTGTGAATGCTGAGGACTGCATCGAGATTGTGGAACTGTATGTTAAACCTTCCACATACTCAACTACTCACTTCCCTTATCGGAGAAATACCTGCTCCTGTTTGCCTTCTGACTACAATAGTTTGTGTTTCAACTAATAGTTAAATACTATATCTTTGGGGCCAGTAACCAGCAGTAATTTCTCACAGAACTTGATTGAGGAGTTGAAACACCTTTTTTTAGGAGACCCTTGGGTTTCTTTTAAACCTACCAAATATAACAAATTGCCTTGGTTGATGAAACCCTCTTTCGCACTCTCAAACGAGATAGTCTGGGACCATGTGTATTATGTGTGTGCTTATGACTGCATGTAGGTGGCCCCTTAAGGTTGAATTATAGTTTGGATTTCTGCAAATTTAGTCATCAGCACAGTATGCGCGGACTGTCTGTATGCAGCCCAGTTTTTCTAGACACGTGGACAGTCCGCGTCTGTGTGCACCGTCTGCATATGCGCCTGGCGTTGACTGTACTAAAGAGTATGACAAAGCAGTCGTAGTGCGTATGTGTAGAATGCGTCCATACAGCTTCGTTAAAGAGGCTGCATGCTCTGGAGGTCGCGTTTGTTTGCCGCATACAGAGGCTCGTTTCAGAAAGCAAGTGGGACACTCCGAATGGAGCCTCCAAATGTGACCTCCTTTCACAGGAATTCAGAGGATGCTGGAGGTGTATCCTTCGTTGGCACTCACAACCTACAATGATTTTTAAATCCATGTTTTGTTAATTCCCAAGTAAAAGTACCTGTGTAATTGGGTATAAAATATATGTTAAATAATAAGAATATATAATGAAAATTTAAGTATTATAAAGTAAATATAAAAGTACAGATTCAAAATCCATTTTCTTTTCTCTCTACGTCATTATTACTCTCCAAAAATTTACCTAACAGATTCTGTTCTCACACAGAGCGCTCGCAAGTGGCTTTCTGTAGGCTTTCACTTATCAAACGAAGGCCATCTCGTTTAAACAAAGCTAATTCTAAGTTCAGGATGCTTGGTATACCGCTGCCAACAGAGGACACATCCTACCTAGCAGACACACCTATTGATAATCTGTCACATTAGGCCTGAAGAACCAGGTTAACACACAGCTTATGGCAGCTAACTAGGTGCATGGAAGGATGATAAAATGTCAGAATCCACCGGAGGACAAAGACAAACCTCATTATATGATTTAATTATAGAACATTATTAAGTTCTGTATGTAGTCCTCTAATGGAGCACTCTTACTCTTTATTGCTGTGCCTTTAGGGAGGAATGATCCTTTATTATGAATTTACTGTATTATGTCAAAAAATCAAGAAAATATGGTATATTGTCACTTTTCTTCCTTAAAAAATTACTATGTATGGGGTTATGTATGTATGTGTATATACAACTCTGGATAACATTAAGAGACCACTGCTAAATTAATTGTTCCTCAGGATTTACTATTTATAGGTATGTGTTTGAGTAAAATGAACATTTTTGTTTTATTCTATGAAGTACGGAGAACATTTCTCCCAAATTCCAAATGAAAATATTGTCATTTAGAGCATTTATTTGCAGAAAATGCATTGTTGTACTACGATCAAGAAACCAGCGTATTTGCTTAAATTTAACCTGTATACCTGACTTTTAGGATAAAGAGAAGATCGTTGAAATTATTTGAAAGTTACGAAGCAAGGTAGCTTGCAAATCGTCAGCATTAGCAGGCAAGATCAAGTTAGCTAAAATTACACAGATCAATCCTTATGGCACTATATTTCACATGCTTTGCAGTTATGTAAGCTTACCTGTCCGATAAGAAGAACGCAGGAGTATGCCACTTTTGCAGCAGGAGTATGCCACTCCTGCTGCAAACATTCTGGGTCTTGATATAATAGTCCTCCATCCACACCTTGATTGACCTGGCTGTGTGGCATGGAGCATTGTCCTGCTGGATAAACCAATCCTCAGAGTTGGGGAACATTGTCAGAGCAGAAGGAAGCAAGTTTTCTTCCAGGATATTCTTGTACGTGGCTTGATTCATGCATCCTTCACAAAGACGAATCTGCCTGATTCCAGCCTTGCTGAAGCACCCCCAGATCATCACCGATCCTCCACCTGGTCGTCTAATGGTTAGACAGAGACCTGGAGAGGCTTTCAAGCCACAGTGTCTCGCACCCACTGTGAAATTTGTGGAGGATCATGATGATTTGAGGGTGCTTCAGCAAGGCTGGAAATAGGCAGATTCGTCTTTGTGAAGGACGCATGAATCAAGCCACGTACAAGGTTATCCTGGAAGGAAACTTGCTTCCTTCTGCTCTGACAATGTTCCCTAGCTCTGAGGATTGTTTTTTCCAGCAGGACAATGCTCCATGCCACACAGCCAGCTCAATCAAGGTGTGGACGGAGACCCTGTCATGGCCAGCCCAATCTCCAGACCTGAACCCCCTGAAAACCTCTGGAATGTGATCAAGAGGAAGATGGATGGCCACAAGCCATCAAACAAAGCCGAGCTGCTTGAATTTTTGCAGCAGGAGTGGCATAAAGTCACCCAACAGCAATGTGAAAGACTGGTAGAGAGCATGCCAAGACGCATGAAAGCTGAGATTGAAAATCAAAGTTATTCCACCAAATATTGATTTCTGATCTCTTCCTAAGTTAAAACATTAGTATTGTGTTGTTTAAAAATGAATATGAACTTGGTTTCTTTGCATTATTCGAGGTCTGAAAACACGGCATCTTTTTTGTTATTTTGACCAGTTGTCATTTTTTGCAAATAAATGCTCTAAATGACAATATTTTCATTTGGAATTTGGGAGAAATGTTCTCCGTACTTTATAGAATAAAACAAAAATGTTCATTTTACTCAAATACATACCTATAAATATTAAATCCAGAGAAACTGATAATTTTGCAGTGGTCTCTTAATTTTTTCCAGAGCTGTATATATATATATGTATGTGTGTGTGTATTATATATATATATATATATATATATATATACACACACACACACACACACACACACATATATACATAGATACTATATATACATATATATACACACACACACACACATACATAGATACTATATATACACACACACACATTCATACAGTTTATATGTATCATTTTATATGTATCATTTTAAACTGTTTCTAACCTAGAATAAAAATTATAAATCTTTCCCTTGATCATTTCCATGTAGTAAATGAGTTAGTACAGGTTTCCACAATATAGGTCTTTATTTACCTTTAGGTCGTTCCGTACCTATTATGCTATTTTTCCGTGGAGCACAAAAGAGTTCTTAAGAGTCCGTTCCTTTTAATTAACGAGTTGATCCAGTTCAGAAATTGGACTGAATGATTTGTTTTGGGGTTGGTTGGGTCATTTTTGGAACTTAATGTCTGTGGTGACTATGAACTGTCATTGAATGGAAAAGACCTTTATTCTGTGGAACAAATATTTTTTGATATTTTGAAGAACGAAAGATGACAGAATTTTCGGTTGAACTATTCTGAAGTAACTGATATTCTGAAAAAAAATCTGTGGTGCTGCCCCTTTCAGGGTGTCATGTGTGGTGCATTTATAAAAATATTGAATATCCGAAGCATGTGTGGCCTTTAGCTGCTCGGTTTGACCCCATGATGTTGTTACCTTTGCCTACAAAGTGTTCCACATACAAACAGATAAGTCTTTGTTTACCTTTATATTCGAAATGGTTGACAATAGATGTCACTATAGTGTGAACCAGTGCAAGATGGTTTCTTCTAAAGAGGTAGCTTAGCACTATGAAATGTGGTCTACATTTCATGCAATAGGGCTTGTGTTAGGGTAGGATGTAGCCACCAGGGCCTATCACAGATTATGAGATTGTTTTTAAAAAAATAAGGTGAGGATGAAGATATACTGTAAATTGCATCCTCAAATAGCAGATCTGATGTTTTTTTTGAGGAGTTTTATTATTATTTCGGTTCCGTAGAAGTGAATGATATGTGGTGCCTTTATAGCCATTGTTGTTCAATTTTAATAGTCTAATTTGGGTTTGAGAGAATGGTGAACCCAAACAACTAAGTGTAATTTATATAAGTAATCTATTTAGTATTGTGTAAGGGTGAAGAATCTGACGATGATTACAATAATCTTGTTGCTATGACATTGTAATGTAACGGATGCATGATTTGCGAAACCTAATTGTACAGGTCATTTAAATGTCTTGTTGTCGTTGCTTTGTGTTTCTTGAAAAATACTTTTAATAAAATTACTTCAATGACACCGTCTTTTTGCTATCTATTTAGTTGCATTAATTGTTGAAATAGCTTTTTGCCATTTTAGGGTGATCCGTTTGTAAACGTTCATTCACCACCCACCAGTTTGGAAGCATCTGGAAGTGGCATTGCTCTATAGTTGCAAAGGAAATGTGACGTAGGTATGTGCATCATTAAAGTTTTTGTATTTGAGATGTAAAAGATGAAACCAAGATAAATCATGAACAAACTGAAACATATTCTACAAAATATTAAAATATTAAACAACATTGCAAATCTGAAGATTTCAGCTTTTCAATGACACCTAGGTTTAGCTTCTAGTCCACTCAGAGGCTAGAAGAGATATTTTGAAACATTAGGGAAGATGTGTGGGATCACATGGTGAGTGCTCAGCTATGTTAGAGCGCCACCTGCTTTTCAGATCTGTATGTTGTGATGGAAGGTGATAGAAGAAAATTCCTTTGTCCTTGAACTTGCTGCCATCTAGTGGAATGAACTAACACTTTTTGCAGGGACAGAGCAAATTGAGGGTGCGTTCCATTCATAAGTGATCATCCTTAAAGGAATGGTTCACCCAAAAATGAAAATTCTCTCATTCACTTACCCTGATGCCTTCCCAGACATGTATGACTGTCTTTCTTCAGCAGAACACAAATGAAGATTTTTAGAAGATGATAGAGCTCTGTCAGGTCCTTATAATGGAAGTACACGGGTGCTAGCACTTTGATGGTCCAAAAGTCCTATTTAGGCAGCATAAAAGTAATCCACACGACTCCAGTTGATCAATGAATGTCTTCTGAAGCAAATCGATACGTTTGTGTAAATAATCAATAATTAAAATTGTATTAACTTTTAAAAAGCGCTTCCTGGCAGCAGCTGACGCAGCACGTAGCTGTCGCATGACATAAGCGTGCCGGCGAGTTCACACGAGAATTCTGAAGCGGTGCCTATTTACAACAGAAGAACGAACGTCACACGAGAGTTCGGCCAGTTCAAACAGCATCAGAGCCCTGGACAGAAGAGCCGATTTAAACGTTGAAAACGTTTTAAATATTGCTCCAGAAAACATTCATTGATTGACTGGAGACACATGGATTGCTTTAATGCTGCCTAAAAATGACTTTTGGACCGTCAAAGTGCTGGCACTAAAGACTTTAATGTCATTTCCTTTTAGTTTTAATGAATAATGGAATGGGAATAACAATGAAATGAAAAATAACTAAATTAAAAAATGAAATTAAAATTTAGGGAACTTCTGAACACATGACAAGCATATAATGTAGAACAATATCTGCTAAAACAAAGTGCTTCCTATACAAATATGAACAAGTGCAGGCTAGTACAAATAAACAATGCAGTGTAATTGTAATTTATGTATTACAAATTACATAAAATTGTAATCAGCAATGTTATCTTTTAGATTACACTTTACACAAGTAATTTCCCTTTTACTTTTTTTTTTAATAAATCTGATCATTAATTTTAAATGTATTATGTTAGACCTATTTTCTTAAAGGTGCAGTATGTAACAATTTTCATGTAATATTATTTTTGCCAATGTGTGAACGGCTTGTAACGCAACTTAAAAAATGAGCCCTTCCCGGACTTCCTATGTTGCCTATTAAAGCCTGTAGACTGATTTTCATGCGAAGGGAGCGGGTCAGTTTTGCCAGGAAGATCCAAAGGATGTGATGTTTATGCACGCTCCTGAGAGCCTTCTACTGAATCCCGTCTGGCTAAGGAACATGATCGTGGTCGAGGGAAAACTAGAGTGAACATCGGCAGGGCATTTAATTCCTGGAGGGACCTTCGTTTGGTTTTGAGGATCAAAACCGACCCTGAATTGGCGTTCTTCTTATTGGACAGGTAAGCTTACATAACTGCAAAGCATGTGAAATATAGTGCCATAAGGATTGATCTGTGTCATTTTAGCTAACTTGATCTTGCCTGCTAAAGCTGACGAATTGCAAGCTACCTTGCTTCGTAACTTTCAAATAATTTCAGCGATATTCTCTTTATACTAAAAGTCAGGTATACAGGATAAATGTAAGCAAATACGCTGGTTTCTTGATCGTAGTACAACATACGACATACAAAACATGCAACAGTAAACTGTCTGGTATAGTTCGGTAGTATGTAGCTGTATGTGTGTATCAGTATGCTATGTTAGCTGATAAGTAGTTTTAGTTTAATTTCAAAGTTTGTAGTAAAACAATCATAACCGTGTAATTTGAATTATGCTACCTCATCTGTCAGCATGATACCGGTGAATCACGTTCAGTCTCTTTGTACGTTACGTCATTGTTTTGGTTGCTCGCTTGCTCGCGTCCCTATGGAGTGTGTGCACGAACATTTGTTTAATTTGATATACAGTATATATGTGTGTATATACAACAGTTAGTTCCGGTCCTCGAATCTGATTGGACGCGAGACGTTCCATGAGCACTGATGGTCTCACACCATCATCACTCGGACACTTCACTGTGGGTATCACTCCGCTTGTGTTCGTACCGTTCTAAACTAAAGTGTAAGAGCAGTGCAGATGTGTTAAGAGCTACTGTTTGTGTCTCCTTTTACATGTATTTTTTTACATTACATATGTTAGCCAGCAGGTGGTGGCAAAATATCATTTTTGTGTGTAATATGAGCCAGTTAGGTGACGTGAAGTGAATACACATCAGCCAGTGTTTACATACAACAGCTCTTCGTGATTGCTTGTATTACTACTACACTACTAAAGCTAGGAAATAGCTTTAAACGGCTTTAAATGAACAACCTCAGCATTATGGCTCATCAAAGCTGAGAGACACAACATACTGATTAATTACACAATGCGTGCTGTTCAAAATGGCGGAGGACTTTGCGGTTTCTATAGTGATCGACTCTTGTGCACCGGCTACCGCGAAATAGGGAGGAATACCCCCACTTGGACGGCTATTTTTCCACTGAGAATGCTGATCTTCAGAAAGCTGGCAACAGGTGATCGCACACGCTCCGTCTCTCTCTCTCACACACACACACACACACACATCCATCGTTGTTTATCCAATAACTTGTTAGAAACAGCACAAGCCGTGATACTATTTCTGAAGTGACATTTTTTAATTACTAACGGAGGCTTGGACAGCAACGGCAGATTCTGATCTGTTGCGTAAGGAAGTAGTTCCATGCACAAATGTGTTTTTATGACCGTACTCAGTTTTTCCTAATTTTTTTAAATGTACTTGTTCATTGAACTGTTGTATATAAGCAATATGACACTCGCAATCATGCTGTATGTTCCTAAATCAGCACTGTGTGATTACCTATGGCACTCGGCCTGTAGCCAAATCACAGCAGTGCTGATGTAGGGCCATATCGCACTCTTGCTAGTGTGATATTGCTTAAATATACACACATATGCATACAGTATACAGTATATATATACATATATATATATACACACACACACACACACACACACACACACACATGCATATACAGTATATATATATATATATATATATATATATATATATATATATATATATATATATATATACTGTATGCATGAGCCTAGAGCTCGATTTCCACAGAAGGTGCAGATATCACTCTGTGTTTGACAGATTAAATCCATGGATGACGAATGACTGGAATACATGATGGAGGCGGGAACACTGCTCTGTCCCGGCCTACTGAGGAGGATGTCGCTGCGGTCATGGATCCCAGACAGATCGCGTATCACAGTGCAATAGCAAATAACTTGAAAGCAAGGAAATGCATAGACCCCGTTTATAAATAAGAGGTGCATTTTTTCAAACACACGTATATTTAACTTTTCGTTTAAAACAGTAGCACTTTATCTCGTTTATGTGCGAGCGAGCTATGGATGTGCAGGTCGCAGACCGCAGCAGCATCAAGTCTGCGCCGCAAACAAACAGCCCGCAGAATAACGCAGCAGAAAGTGGGACACAAAATGCACCAAAGAAGAGGAGAAGAGGCAAAAGGGGGAAGAGACGGAGGGGCAAGAAGGCCAACGAGCCTCCGCCGTTTTTACCACCGGAGGTAAATAAATAGATGTGTATGAGACTGATGCTAACCATTAGCCAGATGAGATTACTGTCACTGTGTGTAATAAATAAACACGACCTCAACAGATGGAACAGCATTGAGGGATTGTGCCTGTTATGTTACACCATTGCAATACCAAGAACACGTATAATGTGTAATTACAAGCTGCTCAGCCAAATTATGACATAAAAAGTGCACAAAATTTACCATGGTAACCATACAGTCGCTTCATCAAAATACCACATTTACTGCATTACTGTGTAATAAATACTGTAAAATCACAATGAACTTGGAGTGTCCTTCAAAGCTTTCAGAATCTTTGTGTTTTGTTAATAATAATAAAAATGACTATTTTGGTGGATAATATGGTTTCCACGGTGAATGTTTGAAAGGGATTGCTTATTTGTAGTTATTACATAGTACTAATGATGTAACTACACTGTAATAGGAGCAATACATAAATCTGATATGGGCATAAATGAACACACATATACATTTATAGATCATGAACTTGAGCAAATAGGTACATAGTCAAATTCCACTTGTATTTGGGGCGATATGTAAATTACATATTTGAATAGAGCCATTTTTGTAGTATTTTGAAAGATATGATCTATATATGTAGAAGTATATGACTTTTTATTATTGAATATACAGTATCTTTTACATATATTGCCATATGTCAGATTTCTGTATTGGATCCACTTGTATTGGATAAAATTGAATAATTGAATAAATTAGGCTACAGAATAGACTGAAATAAAACAGATTTTTAGGCCTCACAATTATATATATATATATATATATATATATATATTGAAGACTGTAGTGTACACCTTTGTACGAAATCTTCAGTTTTTGGGCAATTTCAAGCATTGAATAGCCTTCATTCCTCAAAACAATGATTGACTGATGAGTTTCTAGAGAAAGCTGTTTCTTTTTTGCCATTTTTGACCTAATATTGACCTTAAGACATGCCAGTCTATTGCATACTGTGGCAACTCAAAAACAAACACAATTTGAAGCTTCATTTAACAAACCAGATAGCTTTCAGCTGTGTTTGATATAATGGCAAGTGATTTTCTAGTACCAAATGATCAATTTATCATGATTACTCAATGATAAGGTGTTGGAGTGATGGCTACTGTCTAGATTTGATCAAAAATGACTTTTTTCAAATAGTGATGGTGCTGTTTTTTACATCAGTAATGTCCTGACTATACTTTGTGATCAGTTGAATGCCACTTTGGTGAATTAAAGTATCAATTTCCTTCCGAAACAGCAAAATGTGTATATTATTCCAAACTTTTGGCCACCAGTGTACATACATTTTTTTCACAGTTACGCATTGAGAATCTTATTAAATCAATAACAAAAAACTCCATATTATTACCATGTTTTTGGGGCATTTAACATGGTAATACCATGTTTTTTTTAATGTACCATGGTAATACTAAAGTATTTTTTAAGGGCCAGGACCAGAGTACATGACTATGCTTGTGTTTAGTAAGTAATTGAATGTGCAAGGATTTATTTTCGAAATCTTCTTTTGACAAACCTTATTTTTTTTTTCTTATTTTTCAGGCTGAAGAGGGAAACATTGAATACAAGGTACAAACGAATCCCACTTTCACAATCTGAGTCAACGAAATAGAAGTTGAACTCTCAGTAGCGACACATTGATCTTGTTTTTCTTTACTCATGCTCTGTGCAGTTGAAGCTAGTGAACCCTACACAGTATCGATTCGAGCACTTGGCCACTCAGTTGAAATGGCGACTTCAGGAGGGCCGTGGGGAGGCGGTGTATCAGATTGGGGTGGAGGATAACGGTCTGCTGGTTGGACTGACAGAGGAAGATATGAAAGCATCACTGAAGACCCTTCGCAGAATGGCCGAGAAGTATGTAGTCGAACTTAAACATCGAATTCATGTATTCTTTAATGTCAGTGTGTTAGGCATGGCTTACAAGCATGTTGTGTTGTCTTGGTAAGACTCTGTGACTCTCTGCAGGGTTGGAGCTGATATCACACTCCTCAGAGAGAGGGAGGTGGATTGTGATCGAGCTAGACGGAAAATCGCAGAAGTTCTTGTGCGGAAAGTGCCAGATGACCAGCAGGTTAGCTTGTGATGGCACAATACGTTTCAATGCCATTGTAAATCGTTGTTGTTATTGTAATAAATCAACCACAACATTAAAACCACCTGCCTAATATTGTGTAGGTCCCCCTCATGCCACCAAAACAACATCAACCCGCATCTCAGAATAGCATTCAGAGATTATATTCTTCTCATCACAATTGTACAGAGTGGTTATCTGAGTTACTGTAGACTTTGTCCGTTTAAACCAGTCTGGGCATTCTCTGTTGACCTCTCTCATCAGCAAGACATTTCAGTCCACAGAACTGCAGCTCACTGGATGTTTTTTGTTTTTGGCACCATTCAGAGTAAACTCTAGAGACTGTTGTGTGTGAAAATCCCAGGAGATCAGCACAGAAATACAGAAATACAGAAATACTCAAACCAGCCCATCTAGCACCAACAATCATGCCATGGTCCAAATCACTGAGATAAAAATATTTCCCCATTCTGATGGTTGATGTGAACATTAACTGAAGCTCCTGACCCGTATCTGCATGATTTTATGCACTGCACTTCTGCCACACGATTGGCTGATTAGATAATCGCATGGATGATTGTTGGTGTCAGACGGGCTGGTTTGAGTATTTCTGTAACTTTAACCCCCCCCTTCATCATCTATTCATTGACACACTAATGAATGTATTACATTGTCAAGTTGTTGTGATTTCTGTGTTTGTTTGTGTAGTTCCTGGATCTGCGTGTGGCTGTTCTGGGTAACGTGGACTCAGGGAAGTCGACTCTGCTGGGCGTGTTGACTCAGGGCGAGCTGGATAACGGGCGAGGCAGGGCGAGACTCAACCTCTTCAGACACCTGCATGAGATTCAAACCGGCCGGACGTCCAGCATCAGTTTCGAGATCCTCGGCTTCAACAGCAAAGGAGAGGTGGGAAAAATACTGAGAACCTTCAATTGCAGTTTAGTTTCAAGTGCATTAACTGGTATTCAAACCAACAACCTCCTGCTTGCCTTATTTAAAGAAGTTGTGAAATGATTTTTATATTTATAATTTCAGGTTGTAAATTATAGCGATTCACATACAGCAGAGGAGATCTGTGAGAGCTCTTCAAAAATGATCACATTTATTGATCTGGCTGGTCATTATAAGTACTTGAAGACCACCATATTTGGCTTGACAAGCTACTGCCCAGACTTTGCCATGCTGGTGGTAGGGGCAAACACTGGCATTGGTTAGTATTTATTCATTTATAAGCTGCACGTTTTTAAACTTGAACTTGATGTTAAAAGTTGGTTATGCAAAATTCTTAACACATAAAGTAATCCATGACACTTGGATTTAGGGCTGCAAATACAGCATTTACCAACATCGTGAATATTACAAAGAACTTAATGAGATTTTTATTTGGGAACTAAAACTAAAGTGTATAACTTCTTTGATGTTGAAATACCCTTTCCTATACCAGCTTAACCTTGTGCGACCCCTCATCCACATGCGTGCACATAGTATTTTGGCTCCACTATACACAATGCATAATTTAAATTCATTTAAACTGACTGAATCCTGTTCACAAGACTCTAGACTGTTTTATGTTATATTCTGTTTACTACAATTTTAATCACATTTAAGCCTCAAAAAATGTATGGTGACAAATTCATTTTAAAAAGTACAATTGTAATTTTCTTTAATGTTGAACTTGCATGTGTAAAAATATGAGCAGTCACTGTTGGAAATTTCATATCAACTACACATTTTAACACAAATTATTAATAAGCTGAAACCTAAAAATTAAGCAGAATTACATGTATAACAATTAAACGCTTGTATTATGAAAAAGTGCAGTGTATCATAGCTGTCCGAATGTGATCTGCCAGGTCCAATTTACCTCCGCGGGTGTCGGAAAAAACAAATAATTAGACCAGTGGTTCCCAACCCTGCTGAATAAAGTGAATATTCACTGTGCATTTTCACATTGAGAATCAATGTGTTCATCCAAAAGCTGAAAAATGTGTCTTTCAGAGGCTTTATATGGAGTTAGGATGAAAATAAGGTGCATTTCAAACTGTTCTGAGACCAGTGCAGACAGACAGCACACTGGAGGTTAAGTCGTTCACTAAATAGGGAGCAAGGGAGCATCCTATAGCTCTTTATGCAGCTAAGTGCATTCACTCCTAAAATCCAATCAAAGTGGACATGACAAAATGCTCGGTATAAGATAGAAAGAAGACATTCTTTTATGATAAACATTACTTTAATGCAATAATTCTTTTAATTAATTATAACGGACATATCAACATCTTGTAAAAAAGCTTTCAACATTTCTTTTTAGTGAACCACCACTTAAAAAAATTCTGGGGGTCTGAAATATTAAGGAATCCCAGGAATGACCCGTTTACTTTTGCAACTTCACACGTCCAAGCAACAGTATTTTAGTAGTGTCTCTGATTTAAATTTCAGCCTCCAAAATTGCGATAGAGTCATTACCGGATACAGTCAGTAAACAATGTGTCACCGTTCAAAAATCTTCAAAGGAGCATTTGTCATGTATTTAAAAGGTTGGAAATTTTGCATTGTTATAGTGGTGCATAAAAGTAAAAATGATTTCAAATCAATATTGCTGAAAAATTCATTTAATACTTTTTTTAGCTACATTGCCTAGTCCTACTGGGAATACATACTTTATATTGTCAAACTCTCTCTCTCAGCTGGCACAACAAGGGAGCACCTGGGTTTGGCTATGGCGCTGAAGGTGCCTATATTCATTGTGGTGAGTAAGGTGGACCTGTGCGGCAAAAGCACTGTGGAAAAAACCGTCCGTCAGCTGGAGAGAGTTCTCAAACAGCCCGGCTGCAATAAGGTCCCCATGGTGGTGGCAAACCCTGATGATGCTGTCACCGCTGCACAGCAGTTTGCACAATCCTCCAGGTACAAATGTGAATGTGTGTGTGTTTAAAGGGATAGTTCACCCAAAAATGAAAATTCTCTCATCATTTACTCACCCTCATGCCATCCCAGATGTGTGACTTTCTTTCTTCCACAGAACACAAATGAAGATTTTTAGAAGAATATTTCAGCTCTGTAGGTCCATACAATGCAAGTCACCAGGGTCCAAAACTTTGAAGCTCAAAAAGCACATAAAGGCAGAATAAACGTATTCCATAACAGTGGTTAAATCCATCTCTTCAGAAGCAATATGATAGGTGTGGGTAAGAAACAGATACATTTTTTTAAGTCCACTTTCAAACAGCACTCCTAAGCACTCTTCTCTCTTAAGAGTTCATCTTTTGTTTTCGGTGATTCGCATTCTTCGTGCACATCGCCACCTACTGGGACAAAAGGAAAATTTATATTAAAAAAAGTATTGATCTGTTTCTCACCCACACCTATCATATCACTTCTGAAGACATGGATTAAACCACTGGAGTATTATGGATTACCTTTATGCTGCCTTTATGTGATTTTTGGAGCTTCATAGTTTTGGACCCTGTTGACTTGCATTGTATGGACCTACAGAGCTGAAATATTCTTCTTACAATCTTCATTTGTGTTCTGCAGAAGAAATAAAGTCATACACATCTGGGATGGCATGAGAGTAAATTATTACAGAAGTTACATTTTTAGGTGAACTGTCCCTTTAGGAGAGAAAGAGGCTATTAACCCCTTAAACACTATGGGCCTGCCGGCAGATCCAAAGGGGGAGTTTACGCTTAAAAAAAGTTTACGCTTAAAACGTTAAAGTCTCTGTATCCAAAAGCCAGGCATATGAGGTATCATTTGAAATCTTAGAATCTGAACTTCTGCATTTATGTTACTTAAAATAACAAAATAAGGCCTCAAAACATTCATGTTGAAAATTAGCGCCCCCTGGAAGTAATGGGGTAGACATATTTATATAAAAATATAATTCCTTCACATAAATGGACAAGTCATATATCACTCTCAGGAATGTGACTGTACAGCTTATTTTGTTGCCCTAATACCACAGTTCGAAAGATTTTTCAGAAGAATCACAAAGCGAAATATGATTTCTGTAAGTCATCAAATACAAACGTCTCTTTTATGCTCCAATAACTGCTGCTGTAAGCCCCAAATAGCTAAAAACTTTAAATCTTTTCTGTGAGCATGCTTGGCTGAATAATCCAATGTTATACTGTATCTTAGATGTCCAGAACAAAATATGCCATCTAGAAGGAAAAGCATGCAAAACAAATCATCAGAAAAATACTGATGATAAAATGTTTTATATCATCACAATGGGACGATCTCATCTTTCTAATGATACCTAGATTGAGCTTGTAGTCCACTCAGAGGCCGAGATATTCGATGAAACAATGAGGGTGTTGCTTGAACTGAAAATTAGACTGAATGTCTATGGACGAGCACATCTGTGAGGGCTAAAATGCGTTAGAGAGCCACCTACATTTACATGTGATAGAAAACAAATATCTTTTTCTAGTGCTTTCTACCACCTAGTGGAATAAAATTAGACTTTTCAAAGTGAGGTAGAGTGAACAGAACCAGAATTACACGTTTACAAAGTTAGACAACAACAAAATGTTTATCATAAGATTATAAACGGATACAATATTATTTATTTATTTATTAATTGGAGTCTTTTTTTAATTGAAAAAATTAGACACATTGTTTTGCAATTAGTCCACAGAATGTGCGAATGGTGAGCTTTGAAATTTGAGTGTGAAAATTTGCGGGCGGCAGCCCAAAAATGCATCAGAGTTTAAGGGGCTAAAGGAATCATATTCTGCATTAAAAACTATGCATTTCTGTCCCCACAGTGTGACGCCCATCTTCACCCTCTCCAGTGTATCTGGGGAGAATCTGGACCTTCTAAAGGCCTTCTTCAATATTCTGCCTCCTCTAAGCAACAGCAAAGAGCAGGAGGAACTAATGCAGCAGCTTACGGAGTTCCAGGTAAATACACACTTAAACACACATTCCAGCCAACACACATACTGTTTTCTCAATTCTAGATGTAATTTTGATGTCAATGTATTCTTACAGGTAGATGAGATTTACAGTGTTCCTGATGTAGGGACAGTAGTTGGTGGAACGCTTTACAGGTCAGTGCATCTGTCTAACACCCTAAAAACCACCACAAATGTAATGTAATGTAATACAATAAAAAAATGACTGTGTTACGGATATGAGAATCATCATTGAAAACAGTGGGAATATTAAAAGTAGGTTGTCTTGATGTGTTACGGTAATGAGAATCGTGAAATAAAGTGTCCCGAAAATAATGCCACACTGCAAACAATCTTAATTGCTCTAAATGTAGGCTTCATTATGCGTCATCTTTATTTTCTTTTTTTTTGTGTGGTGATTTGCTGTTAAATATGACCAGGACATTTTCTTGACAGGTTTAGTGAGAATCACACTTCAAGGCTTCTTAAACGTTTTCAGATGTCAAGCCAACATTCAAAGTTTGTCTTGATGAACTTGTCTTTCCTTGTTTATGAATGACAGTCCGTTTTCTCTGTAGTGGTGTCTGTCGTGAGGGAGACCGGTTGGTCGTGGGCCCTACAGATGATGGTAGGTTCTTGAGGTTGAAAGTATGCAGTATTCACAGAAATCGCTCTGGATGCCGTGTGCTAAGAGCTGGACAGGCCGCCACACTCGCTCTGGGGAACTTTGATCGCTCATTACTACGAAAGGTTTGATATCAAAACAACAAAGAAAACAATTCGTTTTGTATTGAATCAGACAGACTGTGATACAGTAACTTTATCAGTTTGACTTTACGAAGTCTTTATGAAGCCAAGTCTTTACAAGTCATGATTGTGTTTTAAGGGCATGGTAATGGTGAGTCCTAAGATGAACCCTACGATCTGCTGGCAGTTTGAAGCTGCGATCGTTCTCCTGTTCCACGCCAAGACGTTCCGCCGTGGTTTCCAGGTCACGGTGCACGTGGGGAACGTGAGGCAGACTGCAACAGTGGAGTGCCTCCTTGGGAAGGTAGTTGTCTTTTTACAGCCTCAAGTTTTGCTAAATAATTTTTTACTTTCAAAACGTAGCTTTCTAACTTTATATATTTATGTGTATTATGTATAATATATTTATTAAAATAAATGTCAATTGTGGGCATGTGGCCTCCACATGCTGTGAGTCTCCGCGGTGTCATGCACAGCGAGTCACGTGATAAGATGCGCGGATTGACGGTCTCAGAAACGGAGGCAACTGAGACTTGTCCTCCGCCACCCGGATTGAGGTAACCGCTAAAAAAATTTACGAAATGAATACATTTCCTGGGCCGTAATAAAGATTTGTCCTACCATCAGAGCAATTTATGCTTGGAGTACAGTAACACATTTGTGTTTTCGTGAGTTCAGCAGGGGGCAGTAAGCGCAACTCCAGCTGAACGGGCAACACGCAGTAGTACAGGCAATAAACCATGTTTCAAACTACGTTTAAAGTGGACATAGATGCGTCCTTAGAAAAGACCTTATAATAATTTTGATTGACAAATTCATTTGTAAAATGGATTGCTGTGAACTGTCAGCCAATGAAAGGCTTATGCTTAATATTATGGAAATAATATTGCCTTCGAAAGCCACTTTTTGTATTGTCTAATCAGTGCTTTACTTGTCTTCCACAATAATGAAATTCATTTTTTATTAACTGAATTATATATATATATATATATATATATATATATATATATATATATATATATATATATCACACACACACACACACACACACACACACACTG
The DNA here is from genome assembly GCF_019703515.2 of Myxocyprinus asiaticus. NCBI lineage: Eukaryota > Metazoa > Chordata > Actinopteri > Cypriniformes > Catostomidae > Myxocyprinus > Myxocyprinus asiaticus. Next base: position 25,419,582 of record NC_059392.1, on the reverse strand, counting down.
TGTATATATACACCTACCTGCCAGACGGGCTGGTTTGATTATTTCTGTAACTGCTGATCTCCTGGGATTTTCACACACAACAGTCTCTAGAATTTACTCAGAATGGTGCCAAAAACAAAAAAACATCCAGTGAGCGGCAATTCTGTGGACTGAAATGTCTTGTTGATGAGAGAGGTCAACAGAGAATGGCCAGACTGGTTTGAACTGACAAAGTCTACGGTAACTCAGATAACTGCTCTGTACAATTGCGGTGAGAAGAATATAATTTCTGAATGCTATTCTGAGATGCGGGTTGGTGCTGTTTTGGTGGCACACGGGGGACCTACACAATATTAGGCAGGTGGTTTTAATGTTGTGGCTGATCAGTGTATATAATATATTTAACTTTGCAAATGTATTAAAAAGAAAAAAACTGAAATATCACATTGACATAAGTAATCAGACCGTTAACTCAGTACTTAGTTGAAGCAACTTTGGCAGCGATTACAGCCTCAAGTCTTTTTGGGTTCAATGCGACAAGCTTTGCACACCTGGATTTAGGGATTTTCTGCCATTCTTCTCTGCAGATCCTCTCAAGCTCTGTCAGGTTGGATGGGGACTATCGGTGGACAGTCATTTTCAGATCTCTCCAGAGATGTTCGATTGGGTTCAAATCTGGGCTCTGGCTGGGACACTCAAGGACATTCACAGAGTTGTCCCTAAACCACTCTTGTGTTGTCTTGGCTGTGTATTTATGGTCATTGTCCTGTTGGAAGGTGAACCTTCTACCCGGTCTGAGGTCCTGAGTGCTCTGGAGCAGGTTTTCATGAAGGATATCTCTGTATTTTGTTGCGTTCAGCATTCCTTCAACCCTGACCAGTCCCCCAGTCCCTGCCACTGAAAAACACCCCCACAGTATGATGCTGCCACCAACATGCTTCACCGTTGGGATGGTATTGCACAGGAGATGAGCGGTGCCTGGTTTCCTCCAGACATGACACTTGGAATTGAGGCCAAACAGTTCAATCTTCATTTCATCAGACCAGAGAATCTTGTTTCTCACAGTCTGAGATTCCTTTAGGTGTTTTTTTATGTGTCTTGCTCTGAGGAGAGGCTTCCGTCTGGCCACTCTGCCATAAAGCCCAGATCGGTGGGGTGTTGCAGTGATGGTTGTCCTTCTGCAAGTTTCTCCCATCTCCACACATGATCTCTGGAGCTCAATCAGAGTGACCATCGGGTTCTTGGTCTCCTCTCTTACTAAGGCCCTTCTCCCATGATTGCTCAGTTTGGCTGGGCGGCCAGCTCTAGGAAGAGTCCTGGATGTTCCAAACATCTTCCATTTAAGAATTATGGAGGTCACTGTGCTCTTGGGAACCTTCAATGCAACCAAAAAAATGTTGTAGCCTTCCTCAGATCTGTGCCTTGACACAATCCTGTCTCTGAGCAGTTCCTTTGAACTCATGGCTTGGTTTTTGCTCTGATATGCATTTTCAGCTGTAAGGCCTTATATAGACAGGTGTGTGCCTTTCCAAATCATGTCCAATCAATTGAATTTGTGGACTGAAACAGGTGGACTCCAATAAAAGTGTAGAAACATCTCAAAGATGATCCAGAGAAATGGGAAACACCTGAGCTCAATTTTAAGTGTCATAATGAAGGGTCTGAATATTTATGTCAATGTGATATTTCAGTTTTTTTCTTTTTAATAAATTTGCAAAGTTATCAAAAATCTGGTTTTTGCTTTGTCATTATGGGGTATGTAGTCTAGATTGATGTGAAAAAATATTTAGCATTTTAGCATAAAGCTGCAACATAACAAAATGTGAAAAAAATGAAGGGGTCTGAATACTTTCTGAATACTGTGTGTATATTTAATATTAATATTTATTTATAAGGCCTGTCAATAGATTAGCAATTTAAATAGGTATGTGAATATATATATTATATATATACACACACACATACATACAGCTCTGGAAAAAATTAATAGACCACTGCAAAATGATCAGTTTCTCTGGATTTACTATTTATAGGTACTGTGTATATATACATTATCTATATATTAAAATGTTAATCTACTGACAGCCCTTATAGATATGTAATCTATTGACAGCCCTCCTATTGACAGCAATCATATTTTTCTAAATTTCAGGTAGTCAAAAGTGACCCGAATTGAATTGAATCACCATATAAATGTTGAAAACTGATGCTTTGTGTGTGCACATCACAGATATATGTGTGTGTCTCTGTGTGTCCTCTAGGAGGAGCTACGTACAGGAGAGAGAGCCGTAGTGTGCTTCAGATTCTTAAAGCACCCTGAGTACTTGCGTGTGGGAGCAAAGCTCCTCTTCAGGGAGGGGGTGACCAAAGGCATCGGACATGTGACGCACCTCCTGCCCTCCACACAGAACCATGTGCCTGACCAGAACCACAACCAGAATCACAATTAAATACTCTATAAGTCCAAAGAGGACACTCGACTGCAGTCACTTCCTGTCCTTGCCTTGAGTTTGCATACCCTAGTTTTATCATGCACCTTTCATTTCCACACTCAGATTACAGAGAGGCCGTACTACTTTTATCATAGATTTGCCTGTATTAATCGCAGATTTGCCTGTGTGTAAATGCTCTTGGCTTTTGTGAGGTTTACACACATAGAATATATATGAGGGCATATCATGCAACCTGTCCATGTTGGCATAATTTGACTACCTTCTACCAAGTGAGAGATGAATTTGTGCCAAAATACGGTAGAGTTGGATTGGCAGCACAATCTTTGACGTCAACGATAAAAGATGATCAAAAACGTTTTCTTCTGAAAAGCTGATTAGCAATCCTAAATATACAGGACTATATGTTTAAATTTAGCCTACCAGTTGAAAACCACTGGATAAGAGTATAATATACGGAGTGTAATGGAGCTCGGAAACCTTACACATGTGCAGGTTTCACATCTTAAGTTAAAGCTGTTTGACCTTGAGTAAAGCATGTGGGATTTTGAGTCACTAAGCTGTGGTCTTAGCTGGGTATCTAGAGCAGATTGTTAAACGAACACTTCTCTCTACAGCCTGCATTACAGATATAAGAACATAATCGTAGCATTTATTTGATTGAGAAATTTTCAATTGGTCAATTCCGTAAACTTCCTCAGATTCTTAGTTACCCTCGTAGAATTGGTGCATACCTCAGATTCATATTGTATTTTATGAAGATTTTCACAGGACAGTCATAAGCAAAAATCTCAGACACAGTACACACCATTTTTATTTTAATGTGAACAAAAATGAGGCTGAGAGGGGCAGAAATACAGTCTAGAAAACAGGGTGACAATCTTTTAGTTGATTAAATTTTGAAAATACTTTTTGCACAAATTTAAATGTAAAAAATGGAAAACATTTGTCGTAAACATTAGACATACATACGACCTCAAGACGACCCCAGGAAAGATTTATACAGAAATCCATTGCATTGCGACAATTTACGCAAGAATGGTTTAATGAACTATTTACATGAATACGCTGCATTGTGAAAATTTACTTAAAAATGGTTTTACAAACTATTTAGATTAATGCGTTGTATAGTGACAATTAACACAAGAATGGTTTAACGTATGATTTACACAGAAATGTGTTGCATTGCGACAATTAACAAGAATGGTTTTTCAAACGATTTACACGGAAATGTGTTGCATTGCGTCAATTTACGTAAAAATAGTTTTACGAACTATTTACATGAATGTGTTCCATTGTGACAATTAATGCAAGAATGGTTTTATGTATGATTTACACAGAAATGCATACATAAAAATAGTTTTCCGAACTATTTACACGAATGCGTTCCATTGTGAAAATTTACGCAAGAATGGTTTAACGAACTATTTACACGAATACGTTGCATTGCGACAATTTACTTAAAAATGGTTTTACAAACTATTTAGATGAATGCGTTGCATTGTGACAATTAACGCAAAAATGGTTTAACGTATGATTTACACAGAAATGTGTTGCATTGCGACAATTAACAAGAATGGTTTTTCAAACGATTTACACAGAAATGTTGCATTACATCAATTTACGTAAAAATAGTTTTACGAACTATTTACACGAATGTGTTCCATTGTGACAATTAATGAAAGTTTTACGAACTATTTACACGAATGTGTTCCATTGTGACAATTAATGCAAGAATAGTTTTATGTCTGATTTACACAGAAATGCGTACGTAAAATAATTTTACGAACTATTTATACGAATGTGTTCCATCGTGACAATTTACGCAAGAATGGTTTTACAAACTATTTAGATGAATGCGTTGCATTGTGACAACGTGAGAGGTTTTACTTATGATTTACACGAATGTGCTGCATTGCAACAATTAACGCAAAAATGGTTTAACGTATGATTTTCACAGAATTGTGTTGCATTGTGACAATTAACAAGAATGGTTTTTCAAACGATTTACACAGAAATGTGTTGCATTGCATCAATTTACATAAAAATAGTTTTACGAACTATTTACACAAATGTGTTCCATTGTGACAATTAATGCAAGAATGGATTTATGTATGATTTACATAGAAATGCGTAAGTAAAATCGTTTTACGAACTATTTATACAAATGTGTTCCATCGTGACAATTAACGCAAGAATGGTTTTACGTATAATTTACACAGAAATGCTTTGCATTGCAACAATATACGTAAGAATGGTTTTACATATGATTTACACAGAAATGTGTTGCATTGCGACACTACATAAAAATGGTTTACGAACAATTTACACAGATTTGTTCTTCTCGTTTTCATAATTTGGCCCATTGACTGAATTTCTATCCCTCACAGCTTTGCTTTCATTTGGGAAATTTGGATTAGTTTCTGTGCGTTTGTTGGAGTGATTAATTATCGCCCCGTCTTCACAACAAAAGAATTAACAGGAAATTCTTGGAGCTCTAGGGTTTTAGGATCAATACAGTTATAAAAAAAATTCACAGTCTTGATTGCATTGTGCCTATTTACATTTTTTTTTGGTGATATGACTCCAAAAGATTGTGCATATTGCGCACTTGTTTGGAAGCAAGGTTTGGTTAATATGAGACGGTTCACAGGATTCGACTGAAAACATATGGCAGCTTTTTGTGATCGGTTTCTGTCTTGTGATCCTACGTATGCACAGAAATCCAGATAACCCTTGTGTTGTGCGTTCTAGTTTTATCCGTGCATTCATATTTGAGATATTGTGCAATTCTAAAAAACACTGAATGTACTGATTGTGAATCTAAATGTATGGTTTTGAAGTTACTGAAATAATAATGTGACTGCTAATATAGTATTCTTCAGCAGTATCTGAACATTGGGCCTCATTCATCAAGCACGAGCAGAAAAAAACACATTGATCCCACAATTTATGTCATAAAGGTTTCACGAACTATTTACACAAATTAATTCTGCTCATGTTTCATGGATGAGTTCCACTCTTTTAAATCTCATCAGTACAGCTATTGGTCAACAATGCATGTTGTGATTTCACAAATAATAATTAATATTGTCTGAAGTGCAGCTGGTTGGCTTTATTGCATTTTGGATGTTCATGTATCTTCACTGAAGTCTGCAAACAGGACTAGATATCTATTGCTTTGCTATTAGTTACTATGTAATAAAGAAACAATGTTTCATTGTGGACGTCCTTCGTTTTTGTTGTTTTTATTATTTTGGTTTAAAGGAAGTTAAGCTGTATGGACAGCATCTGTGATATGCTGTTGATTAACATCAGAAATAATTTCTACTCGCCTCTTAGTTTGTAAAAATAAACAAAAATCACATTTATAGTAATGCACTTTCAATGGAAGTCTATGGGACAAGGCAGGTAAAGCTTGTATTTTTGTTGAAGTCCTTATATTAATACTTCCATACAAAATAGTTCAAAAACACTGAAAAAAGACGCAAGAGTCCCGACTTATAGTTTTTATTACGATAAATGAAAAGCCGTCTTTGCGCAGTAAAATAAATTGTTAATTGTTCACAGAACACATTGTTGTAGCATAGCAGCAAGCACCATAGTAACAAGTTTACATAACGTCGCATTATGTATTAAATAAAAAAAAGAAAAAGTATTATATAAAACCTTTTATCTGCTTTTTTTTGCACAGCTTTTTGTGAAACCAGATGCCATTTGTCAAACTAATGAAGCAGAAAATTAGCATTTGTTCAGAAAGATGAAAAAATGACATCACTAAATCTGACAATCCTTCATATTAGACATAATACTTACATGACTGTATTAATGCATCTGTACCATTAACAAATACTCCCGTAGTTTAACTACACATGCTTAAACCCCGCCTCTAAAATGTGCATCTAAGTTCAGTCTATCTGTTCTAATGTAGAAAAAAGCCTTTAACCTTACAAATCGTGTTTATTATAGGGTAAATAGGGTAGTCTGGGACACTTCTTTGACTTTTCGACTTTTCAACTTAAAGAAATAGTTCAACCAAAAATGAAAATTCAGTCAATTTACTCACCTTCATGGTGTTCCAAACCCGTATGACTTTCTTTCTTATGCGGAACACAAAAATAGATGTTTTAATGAATATCGTGCGCCGTTTTACTCGTAGTTTTGCATCATATTCCAAGTCTCGAGTTGTTTTTAGCGCTAAACAATGCAATATATGAGCCACTGTAAACAAGCTTCTCTCAGCGCTTAGAAGCACAACGAACATCAACATTTTCACTGAAAAAGGACTTACATTTCGGGGTTTTTATCAAAACCTATCATAAGCCTTAAGAAGACTTGGAATATGATGCACGAGTTGCGTGAAATATGTTTATGATACAGTACTTTTGGATCCTGTAGTTTTGGAACAACATGAGGGTCAGTAAATGATGACAGAATTGTCATTTTTGGGTGACCTATTTCTATAAGTATCCCAGAATACACTAATTCAGCCTACCACTATAAAACTATTATTCGTCAGATATTGCAATGTAAATGTGATATGTTCATCTTCAGAGCAGAACTTTCTTTTACACTTCAGAATGAAGCGATTGTTGAAACAGTTGACAAAACTCCCCGGGAAACCTCAGGCTCATCAGCGCTGGTGAATGTGTGCATAAATGTCCTTTTCCATACGGACGGAATGGTGATGTTTGGAGTATCTGAATGGAGATTTTACGCAAGGCTCCTCTGTCTGGGCTTGATTCTAGGGTACAGCTACAAATAAACAAATGTTAACACTAACGTTAATGAACGCAAAGAAATACATCTATATTGCTCTGCAAAGGCAAAACACAGTAACAACACATTTCATCAAAATTGAGGTTTGACCGAAATCATGTCTTTTAGAGCACGATCTGTCCTATGACCAGTGTTGGGGGTGTATCTGATTATAAAGTAATTAGTAATTACTGTAATCTAATTACTTTTTTGTAAAAAAAAAAAAAAAAAAAAAAAGTACTGTAATGCATTACATTTTACATTCTTGTAATCAGGGTAATTGGTAATGTGATTACTTTTCAGCTGAAGTAATCAGTAAAATAATCAGATTACATTTTTAAAGAAGTAATTAGTAATTTGTACTGGATTACTTATTTTGAGTAATTTACACAACACTGCCTGTGACAGATGGGTTTGCCTCAGCTATGCTCAGATTTGGAGAAAACAGTGTGTGAAAGCTGCAGCCGCTCCAAAATCTACATTGAAACCAACAAACTTAGAAGCTGTATTTTCAGTTTCAGTGTTGGCGTACTTACTGTGTTTTGACTTTGTAGGGCAGCATACACCTTCCCCAAAGTAGATAATAGTAAATCAATAAATCAATGCTTGTTTTTTTTTCTCTTGACCTTTATTCATGTGTATATTTTTAGAAATACTGTATATAAACACATCTTATGCAAGATATTTCCTCACCCCGAGCAGGTTGCGAGGTATGTAGCCCTCGTTGTCGGCACATCTCGCCCACCACCACTCGGTTTCTTCACTGTCCTCTCTTCGTAAAACGGTCAGACAGTCTCCCTCCATAAAGGACAACTCATCTGGGCTCTCAGCCTTATAGTCCCACAGGGCATAAACAACACCCCTGTTCATGATGCCCATCTTCTCCTGCACACCTGTGGACAAACACATATGTGCATAGATTCACATATATCTTTCTAAAAACAATAGAAGAGTTGGTGCATTGCGTTTGCAAAACTGGGGATGCACATTTTGGCCAATATTAAGTCAATTCTTTTTATATATATATATATATATATATATATATATATATATATATATTTATGTCAAATTAACAAATATGATACAACTTTGTTGCCATGACGACTCAATGCTGGTAAACCCTTTTATCACACTAAAATAATGTTAGCATGTATAATGTTTACATCTTGTGGCTATACCTTTGAAAGTGTTTCTTTTAATGTTAATCTGTTGGCCCCATTCACTTCCACTGTAAGTAACCGTGATTTTTCCTTTTTTTTTTATTTAAACTCATGCGACCCCTCATCCACACGCGTGCACATAGTATTTTGGCTCCACTATACACAACGCATAATTTAAATTAATTTAAACCGACTGAATACTGTTCACAAGACTCTAGACTGTCATTTAAGGGTTAAACTTCTGACGCACCAAGTCACGTGACACAATAACATGGCGTAGATTTCAGTGAAGTGCTTCTACGGGTGCAGAGCCAACAAAAGTGCCTCTGGTAAGAAATCTCTTTGTTTTTTTCATTAAAACCTGTTTGGGTGTAAAGAGTTGCGTCTCTAATTTCGTTTGGTATGCTGCTTTAAAATATGCATACATTTTTCACGCATCAGCACGCTGATAAACGCTGATGTCCACATATGTGGATTATGGGACATTATTCCCTCAAAAGTAGAAAAAACACATTAGTTATTTCTGTAGCTTTCAACACATCTGTCTCTCATTTCTCTTCATTTTAATATACATTTCGTTATATTTTATTTTGTTATCACTGTACAATACGGTTCTATTCATTAAAATTAGTACATGCATTAATATACATTTACTGTTAATTTGTACATTGAGAATCAATGAGTTCATCCAAAAGCTGAAAAATGTTGCTTTCAGAGTCTTTATATGGAGTTAGGATGAAAATAAGGTGCATTTCGAACTGTTCTGGGACCAGTGCAGACAGACAGCACACTGGAGGTTAAGTCATTCACTCCTAAAATCTGATCAAAAGTTCAGTTTCAGGCTGCAGATGATGTTTGGATCACTCAACATGTTTGACAGACATGTGACAATGATAATCAGTACATAGATTCAGAATTTATAATGTATCATTTTATTTTAACATGGTTGACAGTGATTGGATGATGCTGGACATTACTTTGAATCAGAATTAATTATGCTAATTTCTGATGTAATGTCAACAATGTCATGAATAATCAACACTCCTGGAAACATAATAAACTATTTGATTAATAAAATCTGACTTTCTATAGCTTGGTATTATTTAAAATGTCACAACTTATGTGGCCATCACACATATGAGGAAAACTATTTGCTCAAGAATTTTTTTGTTTTGTGTTTTTGCTTGTTTATAAGGTGCTACTAGTTACAAATCAGAAAGGGAAATGGAAAATGCACACAGCAGTCATGCTCTTGTCTCAGGAGGTTAATAAACAAGGAAAAGTCGGAAATATTTTCTGAGGTAATCAACATTATGCCACAAATGCTGTCGATTAAGCTTAACTTGTACTAAACCCAGAGCTCAAAAGGCATGAATGCTGCATTCATTGTGACTAGTGTGTGTTGAATAATAATGGGAGGACTGGTTTCTCACCATAGAGAAACTGGGAGCACTGGGTGTAGCCTTCCTCCATCTCCTCACACTTATCTGCTGCTGTCTGCATATCACTGTAGGTCGTGGCATACACTGCAGCTCCAGACTCCACTAGAAACTTACACACTTGCACATTATTACAGGAGGCAGCACAGTGCAGTGGAGTCCTAACACACATAGAAAGAGAGGTTTCATTTTGTTTTATTGCATCTATGGACAGAATTATTTACAGTGTATACAGTGTATATACTATTATATACTGTATACCATAGCGTTCAAAGGTCTGAGTCCACATTGTAAAAAATCTATGGAAACAAAGTTTTAAAAAATTAACAAATTCTTATAAATTAAAGAGAAAAAAAACAACAATTAATTAAAAATAAAATAAAAAGGATTCAGCACTCTTTTTAGGTCACTGATTAAATGAGTAAAGTTATGACACTGAGTAAGTTAACTCCTTTGTACAAAAGGTCAGATTTCCTTTTCCAAGAATGCTCTTTGGAACATTCTCAAATCATGCTGGATAACATGGAAAATCTGTTTTTGCACAAACTTGTGGAATTCATGCCAGCTCGAGTGCGTAATGTCATTAAAGTAAAACTAAAACTGCAATGTAAAAAAGAATCAGTTTGTACCCCGACTTTTGAACCCTACTGTATATTCTTTTTGCTCACCATCCATCGCTGTCAGCAGCATTCACATTCACTCCAAACTGCACCAGGAACTTTACAATCTCCGTGTGTCCAGCACATACAGAATTGTGCAGAGCGGTGATGCCCTCATCATTGGGCATACTGGGGTCCTCCACCTGGATATGACAGACACACATACATACGCACTTGAAATGCGAAGCTCTTACATGATGTACAGTCACATTTTTGCATCTCATTTAAAAAGTTCAAGGGATAGGTTACTAATTTAGACTCACCTCGTATATGATTCTCTGGACCAGGTCATATTCACCCTCTAAAGATGAGTCCAGCAAGAGTGCCAGTGGGTTAAACCGCACACGCATCCCATGGTTGATGCGCTCAGAGCCTGTCTTACGAAGGTTTGTCCTTTTGCCCTAAGAAAATCAAGAAAGGTTGGATAGATGGTCAGCCAGATAGTTGGTAATAGTGGTCGACTGATGTCAAGTTTTTCAATAGCCAATGTTGATGCCAATATCTAGAGAGCAGGGTGTACGATAACCAATATAATGCAGATACACAGAAAATAGGCTACATGATGTAATACAATTTAATTATAGCAATTAAACAATATATTTATTCTCTATTTATCTTAATTTTTTTAATATTTATTTTAAATAAATATATATTAGGGCTGTCAATTTAAAATAATGCATTAAAAAATTAACACAATTAATCATGTCCCCGGAAGGCAATAAGGAATATTCCTTCCATACAGGCAATCCAAGCATGGAGTACCACCTGCTTTCTTCAGGGGGCAGTAAGCGAAACTCGCTGTATAGGCAACGCGCATCTTATACAGAGAACAAACCACTCTTACAGAGAGCAGACATCACAAGATGAGAAAACGTTCTTGCATACACACAGCTTGATGGATCGCAAATCCGAAGGCAGGGATATCAAGATGTTTTTTTCTTCAAGAAGTTTTCTTCGTTTAACTTGACACAGCGACCTAAAAACAGTATGTTTATGATGCAAAGCAACAGAGACGCTCCAAAAGAGTCCGTCTGACGCAGGTGTACATTGACGCGTCCTTAGACAAGCCCTTATAATAAATCTTGGACTGACTGACGAATTCAGTTGCAAAATGGATTGCTGTGAACTGTAGACCAATGATAGGCTTATGTTCAATAATATGGAAATAAACAGTATATTGCATTCTAAAGACACTTTTTGTATTGTCTTTTTTAATGCTTCACTTGTGTGCCAAAATAATGTAATGCATTTTAATTATCTGTATTATTTTTTTTAATATATTTATATTTATAATTATTTAATAATTATATATTGAATTACTGTTATTTGAGGGGCTTTCTCAGCAAATATTTATGTATACGATTTATACTGATTAATTCGAATAATCGGCATACTATGTAATTAATTTAAATTAAAAAAAAATTTTGACAGCCGTAATATACACATTTTTGTGCTTGCAATGTGGATAAAAACTATAGCGGCGCAAACTACACAGAGATTAATGGGAGGAAATGCGTCATCGTGGGCTGTGAAATGGGCACAATATATTATATATTTATATTAACAATATTTCCATTGGGGCGCCTGGGTAACTCAGTGAGTACTGACACTATCACACCTGGAGTCACGAGTTCGAATCCCAGGGGTGCTGAGTGACTCCAGCCAAGTCTCCTAAGCAACCAAATTGGCCCGGTTGCTAGGGAGGGTAGAGTCACATGGGGTAAACTCCTCGTGGTCGCTATAATGTGGTTTGACCTCGGTGGGGCACGTGGCGAGTTGTGCGTGGATGTCGCGGAGAATAGCGTGGGCCTCCACACGCGCTACGTCTCCGCGGTAACGCGCTCAACAAGCCACGTGATAAGATGTGCAGATTGACGGTCTCAGACCTGAAGGCAAATGAGATTTGTCCTCCGCTACCCAGATTGAGGCGAGTCACTATGCCACCACGAGGACTTAGAGCGCATTGGGAATTGGGCATTCCAAATTGGGAAGAAAATGGGAGAAAAAAAAATATATAAATAAAAATATCTCCAGTGGCCGATGCCGATACCGATATCTAGAGAGCAGGATGGCTGATATTAATGCCGATATACATAATACAATTTAACAACAGAAAATTAGATGTACATAAAATTTCAATTTTGTGAAATGAACATCTATTTTATACATTATAATATTTACTTATTCACTTAAACTTGGTAAAAAAAAAAAAAAAAAACCTTGAAGAGAGAAATTGTTTACTATCCATTGACAAATCAATTGATAGATTTTAGAACTGAGAGAAGAGGAAGTTAACACATCTGTTTATCGGCCAAGCGAACATGGTTATCGGCCGATACTGATAATCGCAAAATGGCCAAATATTCAAGTAGGTATAGCTGCAGGCGGGAGACCCCCAAATGGGGCCAGGATCTCCCTAAGAGATGGAGTAACTCTAAAGGTTACTTCAGAAGGGGGCGTGGTTACTTAAAAAGAGGGTTGCGGCAACTCCAAAAGGGGGCGTCACTTACATTCACAGTTAAAGTTAGGGAAAGGGTTAGGTAAGGGGTTCCCTATATCTTTATTGGCAGTTTGGAGCGCCCGCCCCTTTTTGGAGCAATGTCTGCAGCTATATCCTTCTCCAAATATTGGCCGATTAATCAGCCCGGCTGATATATCGGTCTATTACAGTTTATTTCCCAATATTACCTAAATATGAACTAAAATACTAAATTCACAAAAATATTTGAAAACAGAAAATGTGCATTCTCAATTGTCAGTAGATTCTTAACTGACTCAATTGGGAGCTAACATTAATTATTCGCCAATAATGTCAAAATGCCCAAATATTGTCTGATTTATCAGCCTGACTTATGTATATTTGTCAATATATTTGTCAATTCCATAGGCTATATGTGGTATATGTATGTTTTTATGCAGCAAGTAGGAAGATTTTTGGCCATCAAGAAATCTTACCAGGTGTTAGCTTAACTTCAAAATGAACCATTCTTCCATTTTGCATATTTAAAAGCCCACTGAGGGTCACCGGTTGCCACTTCTGCACCATTTAAATGTTTAATGAGATCTGTGTGCAGTGCACAGAATCTTAGTGTGGCTAGTTGCTAAGCAACAGCCCAGAAAAAATGGCTTGATTGGAATCTCTGCTGACCTGACATGTCTTCATCCTCTCTCTCTCTCTCTCTCTCTCTCTCTCATTATCTGTGGCCATACTTGACTCAAATCTCAAGATTGCTTGTAATCTACTACAAAGACAAATTGTTGTCAGTGTGAATGCCCCTTTAGTCCTCTATGAATGTAGTTTTGCCCTTACTGAATGTAGTAATACATACCGGCGGTAATGTTACTTGTCCAGTGACCTCTGGAGCCTTCATTTCGGCACTCTCTTCCCCTGGTACCTCCTGTTCTGTCATACTGGGATATGGAGGTGGGGGGTAAGGTGGGTAGTCCTCAATATAGGGCTCCGGTGCAGCCGGACCATAGACTTCCAGTTCTTCCTTCACGGGTGGTTCCTTCAGTCCAGAGCTGTTGATGGTGGTATCATTCAGGATAGGAGATCGAGGAGGAAGGGGTGGAGGGGTCAGATCCTCTTCCTCTCTTTCACACTCGGGTATCGTCATATCATGGGGTCCCTCTTGGGGTCTAGTGCCCTCAGCGTCAGCCTGCCGGCCTCCATCCTCTGCCTCTGCCTGAAAGAATGTTGTTGGGGTGCCGGTGGTGGTCTCCATGGCTGCCAATGTAGTCTTCTGGTAGAGGAGCTTCTGGATGTTGGGACCTGCAGGTCCCTCAGGTTCCGTTATAGAGCTGCGCTTCTTGAGAGGTCGGGGCGCGTGGTGCAGTCTTTTTCTAAGGGCCTCCAAGTCAACGTCGCTCTGGAGCCGATGGGAGTTTGAGAGGAACGGTAGCAGTTTGGTCGGACTAAGGGGTCTTGGAACACGCTCCATTTCCTGGCCCTCCACGAAGGAGGATGCAGGGGCCACACTGGTGCCCTGTTCCACCTGTTCACTATCTAGACCACTAGGTTTCTCAAGATAACTGCTGTCCTGGGGATACTGCCCCCCGCTGGATGGGATGACTGGTTTACCGTATACTGTGAGAGGGTAGGAGTGAGGGTCAGGCAGTTTATAAAGATGGCTATTATAAACCAGTTGTGTCTAATTTCATAGTAAGTATACCATTGCATAATATTGATAATGCACACTATTTAATGAATATATCCTCATTTGTGTTTACATTTACAGACACAAAGTTGGAACCTAATTTCTACAAATAGATATACCAAAGGAATGAGCACTTTCCCTTTGCAAAAGTGAGCATCACTATGCCCTACTCACTTGAAATGACTACTCTGAAGAGTGCAGGGCATTGCTGTCTCATTTGCGCATGTTTGGTACACCCAATACAAAGACACACGTCAATGCCACTTTATTTTTAATTTGAATGTTACCTTGATAACATGGCAGCAAAATTCCTATTTGTAGCTGTTAAGATCTTAAATAAATTGCCTCGGGTTTCAAAATAATCGCAAGGATGTGTCACCCATGATCACATGAGCATAAACCGCAAAATTACTTTTAAGTTACCATACACTTTGCTAACGGCTTTATCGAACAGCCTTTTAGGAATATTATAGTTAAAGTACTGTATATAGTAAATATATACTCACTGAGCACTTTATTAGGAACACTATGGAACACTGATAAAGTGCCCGTCGTGGTCTTCTGCTGTTGTAGCCCATCCGCCTCAAGTTTCGCTGTGTTGTGCATTCTAAGATAATATTCTGCTCACTATAATTGTGAGTGATTATCCGAGTTACCGTAGCCTTTCTGTCAGCTCGAACCAGTCTGGCCATTCTCCGTTGACCTCTCTCATCAACAAGGCATTTCAGTCCACAGAACTGCCGCTCACTGGATGTTTTTGGCATCATTCGGAGTAAATTCTAGAGACTGTTGTGTGTGAAAATCCCAGGAGATCAGCAGTTACAGAAATACTTAAACCAGCCCATCTGGCACCAACAATCATGCCACAGTCCAAATCACTGAGATCACATTTTTGCCCCATTCTGATGGTTGATGTGAACATTAACTGAAGCTCCTGACCCGTATCTGCATGATTTTATGCATTGCACTGCAATTGGCTGATTAGATAATTGCATGAATAAGTAGGTGTACAGGTGTTCCAAATAAAGTGCTTAGTGAGTGTATAGTTAAATATAGCATTATTCTTGTGTAATAGATACTTAAGTTGCATTACAAGATGTTTGTTGAGGCGGCAATACTTACATCGAGGCTGTGAACGGATAAGCGTACTTTGCCCTTGGTAGCCCTTCCCAAGAGTGCTGTGCTGGGTGTACATCGAGATGATGTCACTACTCGCTGCCCCCATCTTGTGCTTGTGGAGGGTGGTGGAAGTTTCTTTCCCTGCCAAAGTCTCTGATGTGAAAGGAGGGACTGTTGCGGCGGGTAAAGTGTCAGGTTTAGGGGGTAAAGGTAAAGGTAAGGTGTTATTTTGAGATGGAAGGGGCATTGGAGGTTTCTGACTGGCTGATCTGGCTTTGCCAGGGAAGGTGCCGGTGCTGTATGGAGGTTTGCTGAAGGTTGACTGGCCTGATAGAGCAGGTTTTGGCTTGCTGGGAACTGGAGGAGGAACCTTCCCGAATGTTCTACCTGCAGACTAGGGATGAAGAGAGGAAGACAAGATTTCAAAGATGGATTGCTTGGATCAAGTACCATTTGCAAACATGGTCCAACAGCTAGATCGGCACCAAACTAACACTAACTAGCATAAACAAGCCTGAACCAGCATGGAAATTCATGCTGCTCTAAGCTTGTCTTTTCAGCAGGGAATGTTGCTGAACCTCAAATTCAATGAACCTCAAATTCAAATACGGACTTATCAGGCAAATAACCATTCAGTTTATTTAAAAAGATGGTTTTGCTCCAATGGTGAACTTGGCTTAAATATGGCTACAACATAAATCTCAGGTGTTTTAGGCATTTGTGGTAATTTACTGCATAATATCTAATTTTTACACTAAGTGCAGTACCTGTGCGTCCCTCAAGAGGTCCTCGCTACTCTGGTTCTTGCACAAGGGCAAAGGTGGCGGTCTCAAATCTGCCTCAGGATCTACAACAGAAATTACAGAACATACACTGAGGGGGACCTGTTCCCTTTAGTTTTCAGAACTGTGATCAGTCAATGTGGATTTTGAATAAACAAATCTTAAACTTTTACAAATGGGCTTCATCTAAAAGCTGAAAGATGCTGGCTTTGGATGAGGTAGGATGAAAGTAAGTTGCTAAGACAGCAGACCAAGCTTTCAAATGCAACCATGGACCACCCCCCCAAATCTTGAATGTCTGGTTGCATCCTTGCAGGTCTTTAAAGGTCAGAGAAAGGCATATGGTACCTTTCTCCTGGGAGGTGTGGCTGGTCATGCGGGGAAGAGTGGAGGAGTGGACATGGGAGCTGCTGTTGGTTTCAGCGTTGGAAATTTTACTTGTCAGGAAACCAATACCTGGCATGAGGAATGTGATTGGAGAAAATCGGGAAAAGACAGGGTTTACTGGCTCAGTTGGCAGACACAAACAAACACAAATACACATGGTTTTGCAAGGAGGTAAAGGTACTGCAGATACAAATATACATGTACCTATGGTGGGTTTGGTGAGCGGTTTGGGAAGGGTGGCTGTGCCGTCGGGGTAAGCAGGCTTCACCAGAATCTCCTGCCTGGGAGGAACTGGAGGGGCTGGGGTGGTTTGGATATACGGCCCAACGGCGGCAACCCGGGGTGTGCCAGTAGACTGAGAGCTCTGCCCTTCAGGCTTCTGGAAATGAAGATAGTAAAACAAAAAAATCTTGAATTTATGTACACTACCGGTCAAAAGTTTTGAAACAATTGACTGACATGTTTCTCATGATCTTAAAAATCTTTTGATCTGAAAGTCGTATGCTGAAATGTTTGAAATTAGTTTTGTAGACAAAAATATAATTGTGTCACCATATTCATATATTTCATTATAAAACTAAAATTTTATTTAAAAAAAAAAAAGTTTTTGAAATTGATGACTTGGACCAAATAATAAAGAAAAGCAGCCAATAAGTGTCCAACATAGATGGGAACTCCTTCAATACTGTTTAAAAAGCATCCCAGTGTGATACCTCAAGAAGTTGGTTGAGAAAATGTCAAGAGTACATGTCTGCAAATTCTAGACAAAGGGTGACTACTTTGAAGATGCTCAAATATAACACAGTTTTGATTTATTTTGGATTTTGTTTAGTCACAACATAATTCCCATAGTTCCATTTATGTTATTCCATAGTTTTGATGACTTTACTATTATTATAAAATGTGGAAATAAATTATAATAAAGAATGAGTAAGTGTTTCAAAACTTTTGACTGGTAGTGTATGTCAGAAACAAAATTTGTGCCTAAAAAAAAAATAATCTTGTAAAATGACTTAAAAAAAACACTGCAAAAAACATTTTCTTTATCAGTATTTTTGCCTAGTTTTCTAGTAAAAACATTTAAACATCCCTAAAACAAGCTACATTTACCTGGAAAGCAAAATACTGTAGCTTGAGATAATAAGAATTTCAGAGAATATGTATGAATTAAGTTTATTTTTCTTACCCCATTGAAAAATTGTTTATGTCCTATTTCAAGCAAAAAATAAAATACAAATAATAATTATAATAATGAGGTTTGTCCTTTAAAAAAAATAAAAAAATAATAATAATTGCCAATGAGGTAAAAAATAAATTATAAAATTAAATTCATTAAATTGAAAATGTATATAATTCTTACCCCATTGACAAATTGTATTTGTCCTATTTTATGCACACACACATAAAAAAAAAAAAAAAAGATTTATTCTTAAAACAAGAAAAAACATGTTGCCAATTGTGATAAAAAAATATATAAAATAAAAAATTATATTAAAAATTTATAATTCTTACCCCATTGACAAATTATTTTGTCCTATTTTAAGCATAAATAAAAATAATAATAATAAATGAGGTTTGCCCTTTAAAAAAAAAAAAAAAAAAAAAATTGCCAATGAGGTAAAAAAAATATTATAAAATACAATTATTTAAATTGAAACTGTATATAATTCTTACTCCATTGACAAACTGTTTTTGTACAGTTTTAAGCATAAATATAAAAATAAGTTTATTCTTAAAAAAAGAAAAGAAAAAAAGCTGCCAATGGGGAGACATTTTTTTTTTTTTTTTTTTTTGATTAAATAAAAACTATATATTTTTTACCCCATCTAAAATTGTTTTGTTTTATTTTAAACATAAAAAAATAAAAAAAAAAAATAAAAAAAAAAATATAATACAAAAATATATTTATATATTTCTTATCCCATTGACAAAAAGCATAAATCGAACAATATTTAATAAAGTGCATGCGTAAAAAAAAAAAAGAAAAAGTTAAATTATATATACACTGAACAAAAATATAAATGCAACATGTTTCATGAGCTGAAATAAAAGATCCCAGAAATTTTCCATACGCACAAAAAGCTTATTTCTCTCAAATTTTGTGCACAAATTTGTTTACATCCCTGTTAGTGAGCATTTCTCCTTTGCCAAGATAATCCATCCAACTGACAGGTGTGGCATATCAAGAAGCTGATTAAACAGCGTGATCATTACACAGGTGCACCTTGTGCTGGGGACAATAAAAGGCCACTAAAAAATTTGCAGTTTTGTCACACAACACAATTCCACAGATGTCTCAGGTTTTGAGGGAGCGTGGAATTGGCATGCTGACTGCAGGAATGCCCACCAGACCTGTTGGCAGAGAATTTAATGTTCATTTCTCTACCATAAGCCGCCTCCAACGTCGTTTTATAGAATTTGGCAGTACGTCAAACCGGCCTCACAACCGCAGACCACGTGTAACCACGCCAGCCCAGGACCTCCACATCCGGCTTCTTCACCTGCGGGATCGTCTGAGACCAGCCACTCGGACAGCTGATGAAACTGTGGGTTTGCAC
Organism: Myxocyprinus asiaticus; assembly: GCF_019703515.2. NCBI lineage: Eukaryota > Metazoa > Chordata > Actinopteri > Cypriniformes > Catostomidae > Myxocyprinus > Myxocyprinus asiaticus. The sequence continues at coordinate 25,400,134 of NC_059392.1, read as the reverse complement.
AACCGAAGAATTTCTGCACGAACTGTCAAAAACCATCTCAGGGAAGTTCATCTGCGTGCTCGTCGTCCTCACCAGGGTCTTGACCTGACTGCAGTTCGGTGTCGTAACCGACTTCAGTGAGCAATGCTCACCTTCGATGGTCACTGGCATGCTGGAGAAGTGTGCTCTTCATGGATGAATCCCGGTTTCAACTGTACCGGGCAGATAGCAGACAGCGTGTATTGCGTCGTGTGGGCGAGCGGTTTGCTGATGTCAACGTTGTGAACAGAGTGCCCCATGGTGGCGGTGGGGTTATGGTACGGGCAGGCATAAGCTATGGACAACAAACACAATTGCATTTTAGCGATGGCAATTTGAATGCTCAAAGATACCGTGACTAGATCCTGAGGCCCATTGTCGTGCCATTCATCCGCCGCCATCACCTCATGTTTCAGCATGATAATGCACGGCCCCATGTCGCAAGGATCTGTACACAATTCCAGGAAGCTGAAAATGTCCCAGTTCTTCCATGGCCTGCATACTCACCAGACAAGTCACCCTTTGAGCATGTGTACGACAGCGTGTTCCAGTTCCTGCTAATATCCAGCAACTTCGCACAGCCATTGAAGAGGAGTGGGACAACATTCCACAGGTCACAATCAACATCCTGATCAACTCTATGAGAAGGAGATGTGTCGTGCTGCATGAGGCAAATGTTGGTCACACCAGATACTGACTGGTTTTCTGATCCACGCCTCTACCTTTTTTTTTTTTTTTTAAGGTATCTGTGACCAACAGATGCATATCTGTATTCCCAGTCATGTGAAATCCATAGATTAGGGCCTAATGAATTGATTTCAATTGACTGATTTCCTTAAATGAACTGTAACTCAGTAAAATCTTTGAAATTGTTGCATGTTGCGTTTATATTTTTGTTCAGCGTGTGTGTGTGTGTGTGTGTGTGTGTGTGTGTGTATATACATACATACAGGGTTGGGAGGGTTACTTTTGAAATGTATTCCACTACAGATTACAGAATACATGCTGTAAAATGTAATTTGTAATGTATTCCGTTAGATTACTCAAGGTCAGTAATGTAATCTAAATACTTTGGATTACTTCTTCAGCACTGGTAGATTTTTTCACTCGTTTTGACTATAAAAACTCTGCAGTACAGTAAGACAAAATACACGTTAAAAATACATTCTCTGAAAAACCGAAATATCTTATGCAGTGTTGTTTCTAAAACAAGATTAATCAAATTGATCTCGTTTTAAGGAGTTTTAGATATTTTTACAGGAAAACAATACAAAAATTATTATCAAGAATAAGATTTTTGCCCTAATATCAAAGGTCTTACTAGAAAAATAGAAATTATGATCCAAAGTGAATTTTCTTGATAAAAATATGATCGTGTCTGATAACACGTGCATGTAAAATGTCTAGAAATAGCATTTTAACTTAGCGTAAAGCTAACAATTTACACAAGGTTTATTTCTGTTTCTTCTGCTCCAAACTTACTTCAAACTTACTTCTCTGTCTGCTCGTATGAATGTAACACATCATAAGAAAGTGTTTCACCGCTGTTCAAATGCACTTTGGATCGCATCATTTATATGTATAAATGTTTTCCATCTGAAAGGACTAAATATTAAATGAAAAAATGACAATAAAATGCAAAGTAATCTGTTCAGTAATCTAAATACTTTTTGAATGTAACTGTATTCTAATTACCAATGATTTAAATTGTAACTGTAGAGGAATACAGTTACTTATATTTTGTATTTTAAATATGTAATCCCATTACATGTATTCCGCTACTCCCCAACACTGTGTATGTATATATATATATATATATATATATATATATATATATATATATATATATATATATATATAAATATAATATAAAAGTAAAAATCAATTCTAAAATAAAATTACACATATATATTGTATAATCATTTAAAAAAGTACTTGTGGGTATTTTCTCTGAAAACAAGTCATATCTTACACAAACTTTCTTCTCAAGTAAATGCATCTTGTTTTAAAAGGAAATGATAAAGAAGCTTCTTTTTTGGAGTGAAAAGAAAAGTTGCTCACGGGCAAGTTCTCTTTCTGTTGAAGAGCAGCTTTTTTCTTCCAGAGTCTCTCTCTCAGTTCAGCTACTCTTTTGTCCATGGCAGCCACCTCGAGGTTCCTCTTGTTTAGATTGTCTCTCTGCTGCTGGAGTTTGCCACTCTGCTCCTGATTCAACTTATTCCTCAGCTGAAGAAACAGTGACATTGTTTGAACAAAAGAGGGACTGTGGGATTTTGTGTGTGAGGCTACGATTTACAACTGTAATCTTACATTTTACTCATTACAGTTAATGTGTCCTGTTTATTATTGGATGCATACTGTAGGTAGATAAGCCTTATGGGCCAGAACATCAAAGGTGTTTTATTAAAAAAGGGTCATAACATTACAATTCTTTACAAAAAGCCCCCACCTCCATCCACTCAGATCATATGCTAAGCTGCAAAATTGGCTCATTCAAAAATCATCATGGTAATAACATGACATTTACATACCAAAGTTTATTAGTATTATGTACTGTACTGAGCATGCCCAGATGAATGTCAGTGTGAACAATAAGTATCCAGAGGTCAGCCAATCACAAAAGATGTAATTAACATATAGAAGTATCAAAGGTACAGTAGCAAAAATAGCTGTTAACAGCGTGTCCTAACCAGGCAATGTTGCAAGATTCCAGCTAGAAGTAATTAGTTTCAATATGAGTAAATTTACTACCTGAAGCTCTTTATACAGTCGCTCTAGTTCTCCAGTGGAGCTCGGTCCAGCCTCGAGAGGCATGTCTACTTTACCGCCACGTAACATCTCCAGTTGTCGGCTCAACTCCTCCACCCGGCTCACAGCCACCACCAGCTCCCTCTGCTTCTGCTGGAACAGACCGTTCATCTGCTCAATTTCCTCCACTAGACAGAGAGAGAAAACAATGGAGGAATATTCTTCACTTGTTAATTAAGTTCTCATGGCCAATAGTATGATCATTTGTTATTGTCTCCCTTTATTAATGTGGTCACTAATGGCATTTTATATAACAGAAACAGTAGAATAACACGTTTGCATCAGTGGGCAAATAGACCACAACAAATGACATGTTCGTAAATGATCTTAAAACATTTTTCATTATAAAATATAAACAAATTTCAAGCCTTCAAATTATGTACTTCAATACAGATCATAATTAAAGAAAATTAAGATTATTCACGGGAAAACCTAATTATCTGACCAAACTGATACACTCGGAAAAATTAAGTCTTTGGTGTTCAGAGTGGTTGTTAGCTCATTGCTATGCGGTTGCTAAGGTGTTCAGAGTGGTTGTTAGCTCATTGCTACGCGGTTGCTAAGGTGTTCAGAGTGGTTGTTAGCTCATTGCTATGCGGTTGCTAAGGTGTTCAGAGTGGTTGTTAGCTCATTGCTATGCAGTTGCTAAGGTGTTCAGAGTGGTTGTTGGCTCATTAATACACAGTTGATAAAATGTTCTGTGTGGTTGTTAGCTCATTGCTACGCGGTTGCTAAGGTGTTCAGAGTGGTTGTTAGCGCATTGCTACGTGGTTGCTAAGGTGTTCAGAGTGGTTGTTAGCTCATTGCTACGCGGTTGCTAAGGTGTTCAGAGTGGTTGTTAGCTCATTGCTATGCGGTTGCTAAGGTGTTCAGAGTGGTTGTTAGCTCATTGCTACGCGGTTGCTAAGGTGTTCAGAGTGGTTGTTAGCTCATTGCTACGCGGTTGCTAAGGTGTTCAGAGTGGTTGTTAGCTCATTGCTATGCGGTTGCTAAGGTGTTCAGAGTGGTTGTTAGCTCATTGCTACGTGGTTGCTAAGGTGTTCAGAGTGGTTGTTAGCTCATTGCTACGCAGTTGCCAATGTGTTCTGAGTGGTCGTTAGCTCATTGCTACGTGGTTGCCAATGTGTTCTGTGTGGTCGTTAGCTCATTGCTATGCGGTTGCTAAGGTGTTCAGAGTGGTTGTTAGCTCATTGCTACGGGGTTGCTAAGGTGTTCAGAGTGGTTGTTAGCTCATTGCTATGCGGTTGCTAAGGTGTTCAGAGTGGTTGTTAGCTCATTGCTATGCAGTTGCTAAGGTGTTCAGAGTGGTTGTTGGCTCATTAATACACTGTTGATAAAATGTTCTGTGTGGTTGTTAGCTCATTGCTACACGGTTGCTAAGGTGTTCAGAGTGGTTGTTAGCGCATTGCTACGTGGTTGCTAAGGTGTTCAGAGTGGTTGTTAGCTCATTGCTACGCGGTTGCTAAGGTGTTCAGAGTGGTTGTTAGCTCATTGCTATGCGGTTGCTAAGGTGTTCAGAGTGGTTGTTAGCTCATTGCTACACAGTTGCTAAGGTGTTCAGAGTGGTTGTTAGCTCATTGCTATGCGGTTGCTAAGGTGTTCAGAGTGGTTGTTGGCTCATTAATACACAGTTGATAAAATGTTCTGTGTGGTTGTTAGCTCATTGCTACGCGGTTGCTAAGGTGTTCAGAGTGGTTGTTAGCACATTGCTACGTGGTTGCTAAGGTGTTCAGAGTGGTTGTTAGCTCATTGCTATGCGGTTGCTAAGGTATTCAGAGTGGTTGTTAGCTCATTGCTATGCGGTTGCTAAGGTGTTCAGAGCGGTTGTTAGCTCATTGCTACGCAGTTGCTAAGGTGTTCCGTGTGGTTGTTAGCTCATTGCTACGTGGTTGCCAATGTGTTCTGTGTGGTTGTTAGCTCATTGCTACACGGTTGCTAAGGTGTTCTGTGTGGTTGTTAGCTCATTGCTACGCGGTTGCTAAGGTGTTCAGAGTGGTTGTTAGCGCATTGCTACGTGGTTGCTAAGGTGTTCAGAGTGGTTGTTAGCTCATTGCTACGCGGTTGCTAAGGTGTTCAGAGTGGTTGTTAGCTCATTGCTACGCGGTTGCTAAGGTGTTCAGAGTGGTTGTTAGCTCATTGCTACACAGTTGCTAAGGTGTTCAGAGTGGTTGTTAGCTCATTGCTATGCGGTTGCTAAGGTGTTCAGAGTGGTTGTTGGCTCATTAATACACAGTTGATAAAATGTTCTGTGTGGTTGTTAGCTCATTGCTACGCGGTTGCTAAGGTGTTCAGAGTGGTTGTTAGCACATTGCTACGTGGTTGCTAAGGTGTTCAGAGTGGTTGTTAGCTCATTGCTATGCGGTTGCTAAGGTGTTCAGAGTGGTTGTTAGCTCATTGCTATGCGGTTGCTAAGGTGTTCAGAGCGGTTGTTAGCTCATTGCTACGCAGTTGCTAAGGTGTTCCGTGTGGTTGTTAGCTCATTGCTACGTGGTTGCCAATGTGTTCTGTGTGGTTGTTAGCTCATTGCTACACGGTTGCTAAGGTGTTCTGTGTGGTTGTTAGCTCATTGCTACGCGGTTGCCAAGATGTTCAGAGTGGTTGTTAGCTCATTGCTACGCGGTTGCTAAGGTGTTCAGAGTGGTTGTTGGCTCTTTAATACACAGTTGATAAAATGTTCCATGTGGTTGTTAGCTCATTGCTACGCAGTTGCCAATGTGTTCTGTGTGGTGGTTTGCTCATTGCTACGCGGTTGCTAAGGTGTTCAGAGTGGTTGTTAGCTCATTGCTACGCGGTTGCTAAGGTGTTCAGAGTGGTTGTTAGCTGATTGCTACGCGGCTGTTAAGGTGTTCAGATTGGTTGTTAGCTAATTGCTACGTGGTTCCTAAGGTGTTCAGAGTGGTTGTTAGCTCATTGCTACGCAGTTGCCAATGTGTTCAGGGTGGCTGTTTGCTCATTGCTACGCGGTTGCTAAGGTGATCAGAGTGGTTGTTAGCTCATTGCTACGCGGCTGCTAAGGTGTTCAGAGTGGTTGTTAGCTAATTGCTACGCGGCTGTTAAGGTGTTCAGAGTGGTTGTTAGCTCATTGCTACGCGGTTGCTAAGGTGTTCAGAGTGGTTGTTAGCTCATTGCTATACGGTTGCTAAGGTGTTCAGAGTGGTTGTTAGCTCATTGCTATGCAGTTGCTAAGGTGTTCAGAGTGGTTGTTGGCTCATTAATACACTGTTGATAAAATGTTCTGTGTGGTTGTTAGCTCATTGCTACGCGGTTGCTAAGGTGTTCAGAGTGGTTGTTAGCGCATTGCTACGTGGTTGCTAAGGTGTTCAGAGTGGTTGTTAGCTCATTGCTACGCGGTTGCTAAGGTGTTCAGAGTGGTTGTTAGCTCATTGCTACGCGGTTGCTAAGGTGTTCAGAGTGGTTGTTAGCTCATTGCTACGCGGTTGCTAAGGTGTTCAGAGTGGTTGTTAGCTCATTGCTATACGGTTGCTAAGGTGTTCAGAGTGGTTGTTAGCTCATTGCTATGCAGTTGCTAAGGTGTTCAGAGTGGTTGTTGGCTCATTAATACACTGTTGATAAAATGTTCTGTGTGGTTGTTAGCTCATTGCTACGCGGTTGCTAAGGTGTTCAGAGTGGTTGTTAGCGCATTGCTACGTGGTTGCTAAGGTGTTCAGAGTGGTTGTTAGCTCATTGCTACGCGGTTGCTAAGGTGTTCAGAGTGGTTGTTAGCGCATTGCTACGCGGTTGCTAAGGTGTTCAGAGTGGTTGTTAGCGCATTGCTACGCGGTTGCTAAGGTGTTCAGAGTGGTTGTTAGCGCATTGCTACGCGGTTGCTAAGGTGTTCAGAGTGGTTGTTAGCTCATTGCTACGCGGTTGCTAAGGTGTTCAGAGTGGTTGTTAGCTCATTGCTACGCGGTTGCTAAGGTGTTCAGAGTGGTTGTTAGCTCATTGCTACGCGGTTGCTAAGGTGTTCAGAGTGGTTGTTAGCTCATTGCTACGCGGTTGCTAAGGTGTTCAGAGTGGTTGTTAGCTCATTGCTACGCGGTTGCTAAGGTGTTCAGAGTGGTTGTTAGCTCATTGCTATGCGGTTGCTAATGTGTTCAGAGTGGTTGTTAGCTCATTGCTATGCGGTTGCTAAGGTGTTCAGAGCGGTTGTTAGCTCATTGCTACGCAGTTGCTAAGGTGTTCCGTGTGGTTGTTAGCTCATTGCTACGTGGTTGCCAATGTGTTCTGTGTGGTTGTTAGCTCATTGCTACACGGTTGCCAAGATGTTCAGAGTGGTTGTTAGCTCATTGCTACGCGGTTGCTAAGGTGTTCAGAGTGGTTGTTGGCTCTTTAATACACAGTTGATAAAATGTTCCATGTGGTTGTTAGCTCATTGCTACGCAGTTGCCAATGTGTTCTGTGTGGTTGTTTGCTCATTGCTACGCGGTTGCTAAGGTGTTCAGAGTGGTTGTTAGCTCATTGCTACGCAGTTGCTAAGGTGTTCAGAGTGGTTGTTAGCTGATTGCTACGCGGCTGTTAAGGTGTTCAGATTGGTTGTTAGCTAATTGCTACGCAGTTGCCAATGTGTTCAGGGTGGCTGTTTGCTCATTGCTACGCGGTTGCTAAGGTGATCAGAGTGGTTGTTAGCTCATTGCTACGCGGCTGCTAAGGTGTTCAGAGTGGTTGTTAGCTCATTGCTACGCGGTTGTCAAGATGTTCAGAGTGGTTGTTAGCTCATTGCTACGCAGTTGCTAAGATGTTCAGAGTGGTTGTTAGCTCATTGCTACACGGTTGCCAAGATGTTCAGAGTGGTTGTTAGCTCATTGCTACGCGGTTGCTAAGGTGTTCAGAGTGGTTGTTGGCTCTTTAATACACAGTTGATAAAATGTTCCATGTGGTTGTTAGCTCATTGCTACGCAGTTGCCAATGTGTTCTGTGTGGTTGTTTGCTCATTGCTACGCGGTTGCTAAGGTGTTCAGAGTGGTTGTTAGCTCATTGCTACGCAGTTGCTAAGGTGTTCAGAGTGGTTGTTAGCTGATTGCTACGCGGCTGTTAAGGTGTTCAGATTGGTTGTTAGCTAATTGCTACGCGGTTCCTAAGGTGTTCAGAGTGGTTGTTAGCTCATTGCTACGCAGTTGCCAATGTGTTCAGGGTGGCTGTTTGCTCATTGCTACGCGGTTGCTAAGGTGATCAGAGTGGTTGTTAGCTCATTGCTACGCGGCTGCTAAGGTGTTCAGAGTGGTTGTTAGCTCATTGCTACGCGGTTGTCAAGATGTTCAGAGTGGTTGTTAGCTCATTGCTACGCAGTTGCTAAGATGTTCAGAGTGGTTGTTAGCTCATTGCTACGTGGTTGCCAAGGTGTTCAGAGTGGTTGTTAGCTCATTGCTACGTGGTTGCTAAGGTGTTCAGAGTGGTTGTTAGCTCATTGCTACGTGGTTGCCAATGTGTTCTGTGTGGTTGTTAGCTCATTGCTACGCAGTTGCCAAGATGTTCAGAGTGGTTGTTAGCTCATTGCTACACGGTTGCTAAGGTGTTCAGAGTGGTTGTTGGCTCATTAATACACAGTTGATAAAACGTTCCGTGTGGTTGTTAGCTCATTGCTACGCAGTTGCCAATGTGTTCTGAGTGGTCGTTAGCTCATTGCTACGCGGTTGCTAAGGTGTTCAGAGTGGTTGTTAGCTCATTGCTATGCAGTTAATAAGGTGTTCAGAGTGGTTGTTATCTCATTGCTACGCGGTTGCTAAGGTATTCAGAGTGGTTGTTAGCTCATTGCTATGCAGTTGCTAAGGTGTTCAGAGTGGTTATCTCATTGCTACGCGGTTGCTAAGGTATTCAGAGTGGTTGTTAGCTCATTGCTACGCAGTTGCTAAGATGTTCAGAGTGGTTGTTAGCTCATTGCTACGTGGTTGCCAAGGTGTTCAGAGTGGTTGTTAGCTCATTGCTACGTGGTTGCTAAGGTGTTCAGAGTGGTTGTTAGCTCATTGCTACATGGTTGCCAATGTGTTCTGTGTGGTTGTTAGCTCATTGCTACGCGGTTGCTAAGGTTTTCAGAGTGGTTGTTAGCTAATTGCTACGCGGCTGTTAAGGTGTTCAGAGTGGTTGTTAGCTAATTGCTACGTGGTTGCTAAGGTGTCAGTGGTTGTTAGCTCATTGCTACGCGGTTGCTGAAGTGTTCCATGTGGTTGTTAGCTCATTGCTACATGGTTACTAAAGTGTTCCGTGTGGTTGTTAGCACACTGCTACACAGTTGCTAAGGTGTTCAGAATGGTTGTTAGCTCATTGCTACGCAGTTGCTAAGGTGTTCAGGGTGGTTGTTAGCTCATTGCTACGTGGTTGCTAAAGTGTTCAGGGTGGTTGTTAGCTCATTGCTACGCGGTTGCTAAGGTGTTCAGAGTGGTTGTTAGCTCATTGCTATGCGGTTGCCAAGATGTTCAGAGTGGTTGTTAGCTCATTGCTACACGGTTGCTAAGGTGTTCAGAGAGGTTGTTGGCTCATTAATACACAGTTGATAAAATGTTCCGTGTGGTTGTTAGCTCATTGCTACGTGGTTGCCAATGTGTTCTGTGTGGTTGTTAGCTCATTGCTACGCAGTTGCCAAGATGTTCAGAGTGGTTGTTAGCTCATTGCTACACGGTTGCTAAGGTGTTCAGAGTGGTTGTTGGCTCATTAATACACAGTTGATAAAACGTTCCGTGTGGTTGTTAGCTCATTGCTACGCAGTTGCCAATGTGTTCAGAGTGGTCGTTAGCTCATTGCTACGCGGTTGCTAAGGTGTTCAGAGTGGTTGTTAGCTCATTGCTATGCAGTTAATAAGGTGTTCAGAGTGGTTGTTATCTCATTGCTACGCGGTTGCTAAGGTATTCAGAGTGGTTGTTAGCTCATTGCTATGCAGTTGCTAAGGTGTTCAGAGTGGTTATCTCATTGCTACGCGGTTGCTAAGGTATTCAGAGTGGTTGTTAGCTCATTGCTACGCAGTTGCTAAGATGTTCAGAGTGGTTGTTAGCTCATTGCTACGTGGTTGCCAAGGTGTTCAGAGTGGTTGTTAGCTCATTGCTACGTGGTTGCTAAGGTGTTCAGAGTGGTTGTTAGCTCATTGCTACGTGGTTGCCAATGTGTTCTGTGTGGTTGTTAGCTCATTGCTACGCGGTTGCTAAGGTTTTCAGAGTGGTTGTTAGCTAATTGCTACGCGGCTGTTAAGGTGTTCAGAGTGGTTGTTAGCTAATTGCTACGTGGTTGCTAAGGTGTCAGTGGTTGTTAGCTCATTGCTACGCGGTTGCTGAAGTGTTCCATGTGGTTGTTAGCTCATTGCTACATGGTTACTAAAGTGTTCCGTGTGGTTGTTAGCACACTGCTACACAGTTGCTAAGGTGTTCAGAATGGTTGTTAGCTCATTGCTACGCAGTTGCTAAGGTGTTCAGGGTGGTTGTTAGCTCATTGCTACGTGGTTGCTAAAGTGTTCAGGGTGGTTGTTAGCTCATTGCTACGCGGTTGCTAAGGTGTTCAGAGTGGTTGTTAGCTCATTGCTATGCGGTTGCCAAGATGTTCAGAGTGGTTGTTAGCTCATTGCTACACGGTTGCTAAGGTGTTCAGAGAGGTTGTTGGCTCATTAATACACAGTTGATAAAATGTTCCGTGTGGTTGTTAGCTCATTGCTACGCAGTTGCCAATGTGTTCTGTGTGGTTGTTTGCTCACTGCTACGCGGTTGCTAAGGTGTTCAGAGTGGTTGTTAGCTCATTGCTATGCGGTTGCTAAGGTGTTCAGAGTGGTTGTTAGCTCATTGCTATGCGGTTGCTAAGGTGTTCAGAGTGGTTGTTAGCTCATTGCTACGCAGTTGCTAAAGTATTCCGTGTAGTTGTTAGCATATTGCTATACAGTTGCTAAAGTGTTCAGAGTGGTTGTTAGCACATTACTGCAAAGTTGCTAAAGTGTTCTGTGTGGTTGTTAGCATATTATTATGCAATTGCTAAAGTGTTCAGAATGGGTGTTAGCTCATTGCTACGCGGTTGCTAAAGTGTTCTGAGTGGTTGTTAGCTAATTTCTACGCGATAGCTAAAGTGTTCTGTGAGGTCGTTAGCACATTATTATGCAATTGCTAAAGTGTTCAGAATGGGTGTTAGCTCATTGCTACGCGGTTGCTAAAGTGTTCTGAGTGGTTGTTAGCTAATTTCTACGCGATAGCTAAAGTGTTCTGTGAGGTCGTTAGCACATTTTTATGCAATTGCTAAAGTGTTCAGAATGGGTGTTAGCTCATTGCTACGCGGTAGCTAAAGTGTTCTGTGTGGTTGTTAGCACATTATTATGCAATTGCTAGTGTTCAGAGTGGGTGATAGCACATTGCTACGCAGTTGCTAAAGTATTCCGTGTGGTTGTTAGCACATTGCTACACAGTTGCTAAAGTGTTCAGAGTGGTTGTTAGCACATTGCTTTGCAGTTGCTAAAAGTTCAGAGTGGTTGTTAGCACATTGCTACACAGTTGCTAAAGTGTTCCGTGTGGTTGTTATCACATTGCTAAGCGGTTGGTAAAGTGTTCAGAGTGGTTGTTAGCACATTGCTTCACAGTTGCTAAATTGTTCCGTGTGATTGTCAGCACATTGCCATGTGATTGCTAAAGTGTTCAGTGTGGGTGTTAGCTCATTGCTGTGTAGTTGCTAGTGTTCAGGGTAGTTGTTAGCACATTGCTACGCAGTTACTAAAGTAGTCCGTGTGGTTGTTAGCACATTGCTATGCGGTTGCTAAAGTGTTCAGTGTGGGTGTTAGCTTATTGCTACGCGGTTACTTAAGTGTTCAGAGTGGGTGTCACCACAATGCTACGCAGTTGCTAAAGTGTTCTGTGTGGTTATTAGCACATTATTATGTGATCACTAAGGTGTTCAGAGTGGTTGCTAGCACATTGCTATGTGGTTGCGAAAGTGTTTACAGCGGTTGTTAGCACATTGCTATGCAGTTTCTAAAGTATTCAGAATGGTTGTTAGCACATTGCTATGTGGTCCAAGTCCTATCTTGGACTCAAGATGGCGCCGAGTATGGCTGCTGCGTTGCGAGCTCCGACACAACATGGCAGTGTTTTGTTTGTTTTGTTCACAATTCTTATGTTTTTTGTCTTGGATGTTGTTTGCCTTATTTTCTACGATAGACAAACACTTTTGGACATTGTTTCTGCAATTTCACACCGTAAACCGGACTTCAAATTCCTCAATGCCGACCCGCTGTTTACAAACTTGCAAGCGGAGCCCTTTGTCTGGGCAGTCCGGACACGGAAACGCAGGAGGAAAAGGGGAAACAGAGCAGGCGTTCTCTTCAGAGTAAGACGCTGCGCAAATCGACCCCCACTACCCAGTATTCTACTGGCAAATGTTCAGTCTCTGGATAACAAGCTCTGTGAGCTGAAAGCGCGGATCTCTTTCCAATGAGAGACGAGGGACTGCTGCATTATCTGCCTAACAGAAACTTGGATGTCTGCAGAGATTCCAGACTCAGCCATTGAACCCGCGGGGTTCTCCGTGCACCGAGCGGACAGAGCGAAAGACCTCTCAGGTAAAAGCAGAGATGGTGGTGTATGTTTTATGATCAACAAGTCCTGGTGTGATCAGAGGAACGTACATTCTATCAAGTCTTTCTGCTCTCCTGATCTGGAATTTCTCATGCTTCTGTGTCGACCATTCTGGCTACCGAGGGAATTCACAGCGGTCATTGTCACAGCTGTGTACATTCCCCCACAAGCCGACACAGAGTGGGCAATCAAGGAACTGTATGGGAGTATAAGTGAGCAGGAAACCGCGCACCCTGAGGCCGCGTTCATTGTGACCGGGGACTTTAATAAAGCCAGTTTCAAATCAGTCGCACCAAAATACCACCAGCACATTAGTTTCAACACACGAGGGGACCGGGTTTTGGACCACTGCTACTCTCCCTTCCGGGATGGCTACAAATCCCTCCCCCGCCCACCATTTGGCAAATCGGACCACTCTTCCATTCTGCTTCTGCCCGCTTACAGGCAGAAACTGAAACAGGAAGCACCCACCCTCAGAACGATCCAGTGCTGGTCGGACCAATCAGACTCTACGCTACAGGACTGTTTTGATTACACGGACTGGGAAATGTTCTGGTCCGCCTCTGATGACGACATCGAGCTTTACGCTATCAGCGTAAAGTGTTTCATCAAAAAGTGCGTGGAGGACGTAGTTCCGACCAGAACAATATGGATCTACCCGAACTAGAAGCCATGGATAAATAGTGATGTTTGCGCGGCACTTAATGTGCGGACCTCCGCTTTCAATTCTGGGAACGCGGAGGAGCATAAACAAGCCACATCAGAACAGCAAAACGCCAGTACAGAAACAAACTTGAAGGAAAGTTTAACACCACCAACTCTAGAAGCATGTGGCAGGGAATTAACATCATCACGGACTTTAAAGGGAATAAAAACTCCGCCATGAACACCGCTGCCTCTCTCCCGGATGAGCTAAATACTTTTTATGCTCGTTTTGAGGGAAATAACACCGCCCTCGCGGAGAGAGCTCTCGCGGCCGAAGCTACAGAGGTTAGTTCACTCTCCGTCTCTGTAGCGGATGTAACCCGATCCTTACAGACATTTTCAACCTTTCCCTCTCTTTGTCTGCAGTCCCCACATGCTTTAAAACATCCACCATTGTGCCTGTTCCAAAGCAATCAAAAATAACTTGCTTAAATGACTGGCATCCTGTTGCTCTGACCCCAATCATCAGCAAATGCTTTGAGAGACTAATCAGAGATTACATCTGCTCTGTGCTGCCTCTCTCTCTTGATCCATTGCAGTTTGCTTACCGCAACAACCACTCCACTGATGATGCCATTGCATCTACAATACACACTGCTCTCTCCCACCTGGAAAAAAAGAACACTTATGTGAGAATGCTGTTTGTAGACTACAGCTCAGCATTCAACACCATAGTGCCCTCCAAGCTAGATGAGAAACTCCAGGCTCTGGGTTTAAACAGCTCGCTGTGCAGCTGGATCCTGGACTTCCTGTCAAGCAGACACCAGGTGGTTAGAACAGGCAGCAACATCTCCTCATCACTGACCCTCAACACTGGAGGCCCACAGGGCTGTGTTCTCAGCCCACTCTTATATTCCTTGTACACACATGACTGTGTGGCAACACATAGCTCCAATGCCATCATTAAGTTTGCTGATGACACGATGGTGGTAGGTCTGATCACTGACAATGATGAAACACTCTGACACTCTGGTGTCAGGAGCACAACCTCTCCCTCAATGTCAGTAAGACAAAGGAGCTTGTGGTGGACTTCAGAAGAAAAGACAGAGAACACAGTCTCATCACCATCAATGGAGCACCAGTGGAGAGAGTCAGCAGCTTCAAGTTCCTGGGTGTCCACATCACTGAGGAACTCACATGGTCCGTCCACACTGAAGTTGTTGTGAAGAAGGCTCATCAGCGCCTCTTCTTCCTGAGATGGCTGAGGAAGTTTGGAATGAACCGCCACATCCTCACACGGTTCTACACCTGCACTGTAGAGAGCATCCTGACTGGCTGCATCTCCGCCTGGTACGCCAATAGCACCGCCAACAACCGCAAAGCACAGCAAAGGGTGGTGCGAACTGCCAGACACATCATTGGAGGTGAGCTTCCCTCCCTCCAGGAAATAAATACAAGGCGGTGTGTGAAAAAAGCTCAGAGGATCATCAGAGACTCCAGCCACCCGAGCCATGGGCTGTTCTCACTGCTACCATCAGGTAGGCGGTATCGCAGCATCAGGATCCGCACCAGCCGACTCCATGATAGCTTCTTCCCCCAAGCAATCAGACTTCTGAACTCTTGATCTCCCACGATCAAAATACATCAGCACTGCACTTTATTACTCTTACTCTTATATCTCACACCGGACTGTCATAAATTATATTATTATTATTATATTATGTTCTCTCTTAACAACTGACTATCAACCGATAGCCTGAATGTCAATACAGTACAATACAACCTACTGTACATTCTATATATACTATATATACTTTTTTATTTTTTATTTTTATTGTATAATGTGTATCTATATTGTGTGTATTGTATACTGTACATTGTATGTTATTACTTGTATATTGTTGTGTGTAATTATGTGTATAACAGATGTTTTAATTGTGTTGTGTTAATCTGATATTATTGTAAATTGGTATATGTCTCATCACTGTCACGACTGCTATGTTGATCGGAACTGCACCCAAGAATTTCACACACCATTGCACTTGTGTATATGGCTGTGTGACAATAAATGTGATTTGATTTTGATTGATTTTTTTGCTAGGGAATTCCAAGGCTGTTGCTAAGCTGTTCTTGGTGGTTACTTACCAGCCCAAGTCAAAACAGCCCACTCCAATGCTCAGGCTCAGGTTCCTCCTATGTAAGTCTAAGTTATTTATGTTGTAGACTTTTCATTGTTTTTAACTTCTCCTATTCTTGCAAAGATCTATGCTACCCTCTTTTTCTTGTCCCTGTATTTTCTATTTTATTCTCTGAAGTCGACTGATTCTGACCCAGTTTGCTGTTGCTGATGCGCTTCTGTTCCACTTGTCCTTTCAGAGCTCGAACCCTGCGCAGTTTGGCCTCCTGGTTCTCTGCATTCTCCCGCAGCTGTCGCAGTTTCTCCTGATCAGATGTCTGCTGCTGCTGCTGCTGCTGCTGCCGCTGGTCCTGCAGCTTCAGGAAATGCAGTCGCTGTTCCTGTGAGGTGTCAGGTCAACATCTCACTCAAATTTATTCTCAGACTTCATTAAGACTCAAGAAGTCTTATTATTATAATTTTTTTTAGATGTATTGGCCATCTGTTTTTATTCATGCTGGGGCAAAAAGTCCTACTAAAAACAAAAACAACTTAAATCAGCCTAAGTTGGTATGCTGGTCTACGCTGGTTTAAGTTGGTCTATCAGCCTGCGCAAGCTGGTTTTCAGCTGAATTTTTTTTTTTTAATCTAAAACCAGCAAACAGACATGCCTGACCAGGCTGGGAGACCAACTAAGACCAGAAAACCATCTTAGGCTGGTTTAAAACTTTCTTACTAGCAGGGATAATGATAAACATGTATTTCTTCTGACTAAGTCATTATATTCAAATGACCTTATCTCCAAACATTAAGTCGATGGCACTGTACCTTAGAGGCCAAGACCTGTTGTTGTGCATTGATCTGCTGTTGTTGCCGTGATGCCATCTCTTGCAGTTCACTAAGAGTGATGTCCATACATGGGGGAACCATCTAGAAAAATGAAAACAATATTTTAGCTATAGTGGACATCTATTGGGCCTCAGTGCTGTCAACATAAACGTTCGTTGATAAGGGACAAACAAATGGATTTAGTTACAATCAATTTAGCAGGAACCATGAGAAATTCAACACTCACTCCATTCTCCATCTGTCTGTCCATCATTCCCTTCACTGCATTTCTCCTGACAAGAGGCTCTGCAGCTCTGTGACCTCCTGGAGTTCACAGCGACATATAGAGAGATAGGGAGACAGAGAGCGAGAGAGAAAGAGATGGGAGAGCATGACAAATAGTGTGACAGAGATAACAGCTTGCACAGACAGAAGCACAAAGACATCAGGACAGACCAAATATACATTTAAATTCATGCAAACATAAGCAGGATACATCCTCCCATCCCAGGGACAGTTCACCAAACTCGTATGACTTTCTTTCTTCCGTGGAACACAAAATGAGAAATACTGAAGAATGTTCACACTGCTTTTTCCATAAAATAGAAGTGAATGAGGACTGAGGTGGAGGACAAAAAAGCCCCATAAAAGTAGTGCATACACATGTTAAAACTTGCTGTGTTAAAGGAATGCTCCACGTTTAAAACAATTCATAGTCAATTAACAGCATTTTTTGCATAATGTTATGTAATACCACAAGACGTAAACAATATAAGTCTTAACATGATTTTAGTGTGATAAAATCAGGGATTTACTGCCGCTATGCCATTTTCCAGATTACTTTATTTACCAGCTTTTCGTAGCTAAACAGATAGTTAGTTATCACACTAAAATCATTTTAACGCTAATAATGTTTACGTCTTGTGGCAATACTTTTGAAACCATGGGTATTTTAACATTTATGGACTGGCTCCATTAACCACCTTATGGATTTATTTATTTTTTTATAAACGAAGGAAGAGTTGAGAGTTGAGAAGAGATATTTCACACATGCTGTCAATTGAACTTAATTGTATTGTACGAATAATTCCTTTAAGACAATGATGCCAAATGCCATAGGATTTTGCGTGTCTCGTAACTAATTTGTAATTGAGTACTCGAACACGTAAAAAAGCGAATAATCGATTACTTGAAATACAGAATTTAAGTTCAACCTTAACCGTTGAACCTGTTTTTCTTAAGAAAAAATTAGCATTATGCGTAAACAACAACATCTAGATTAAAAAAATGACAAAAATAAAACAAACAGAAACATACATTCCAATTTTTCTGAAGCGATACAATCACTTTAAATAATGACCGAATTTTCATTTTTGGGTCACCTATTCCTTTAACAACATAAACTAGCAGTTTCATTATTGCCCACAGCAGGCAAAGGCACAAAGTAATTTCAATATGCGAAATTTGAGTAGTGCTTTTACTAGTCTAATATTTAAAGCTGAACGAGTACTCGATTAATCGACTTCCCTACTCGCAACCGATCGAAGATTTTCTGTGAAAAACTACTTAAATTTCAGTCTGTTTGTTACATAAAGCTATCGTATGGCTTCATAATACTTGGAATATAGCACACAAGTCATATGGACTATACTTTTATGGGGCTTTTATGTCCTCCGCCTCAGTCCCCATTAACTTCTACTGCACTGAAAAAGCAGTGTGAACATTCTTCAGAATTTCTCATTTTCGTGTTCCACATAAGACAGAAAGTCACATAGGTTTGGAACGACATGAGGGTGAGTAAATGAGGACAACATTCATTTTGGGGTTAACTATCCCTTTAACAACCAAATCTATACAAAAAACAAAAAAAGTTATTCATTCTATATCAAGACCTTGTCTAAGATTGCAAACATTTCACAAAATACACAAACTATGTGGTAACCTACCCTTTGTGTAAACCAAGTTAAAGCTCACAACAGTCTAAATTTGAACAAACTACCAATGAAGGCCAGGTGCAATGTATTTAGCGAGTAAGTGAGGTTTTGTGACTGAGCTGGGACTGGGGTGAACCTCATTACATAATGACTGTTTGGCCGAGCAAAAGTACTCAATTATCCTGCCTATGACTGTCGGTGCCAGGATCCAACTTACATAACATCAACACTGGCACTGCTAGCGCTGTTTAAATGGGTTACCGGATGAACCGGTCTAAAAAAGCAAAACAATGGCCAACAAATGACCTTGGTCACAGTCTGACACCACAGGGGTCCTAATCAGGGCTTACAGATTACACAAGTAAAGGATTTTACCTCCATACTAAGTGCAAACAAACCACAAACAAAACTAATGCGAGCCCAGCTGGGTGTTACTGACAAATATTAAGCTCAAAATAAGGCAAAATAAATAAGGCACTCTTTTGTGAGGTTAAGCCATGTCCACAGGGGTGATATCGCTTGTGCTGTTGTGTAACTGCTAGTCTTTGTCCGATACAGAGGGCTAAAGTCTCTCTGAGAAATCTGAAACCACACACATGGTTTCACATGACTGGGATGTTTAAACTTCTCGGGAGGGAAAAGGGAGGATTCACTTTATACACGCTGGGTAAACAAATTAGTAGAGATTACGATAGGGTATATTTGCTTTAAAGAAAACTTTGACAAAACAACAACTAGCTAGCATTTTTATCATAGTTGCTATGGAAGTTGTGTGAAGTTTTATAAAACGTATTAGTTTTACTAGCAAAAAAAACATGGTACCATCGTAAAACCATGTTTTGTTTTGTTAGAGCTGTCAAAATGAACGTGTTAACGAATGTTATTAATTGAAAAAGTGTAACATGTTCATTTTTCCTAATAGTGATTAATGCATTTACTGTACCGTTAATACAGCATAAACACTTGTTGGAAAGGTGGAAACTTTGTAATGTGTCTGTCTGGAGTAATTACACTGATACACACTTCAAAACACACACACGCACACACACGCACACACACGCACACACACGCACACACACGCACACACACGCACACAACAGCGATTCTATGTCAGTGATCATATGATGGAGAAAGGAGATTTTAACGCTATTTGTTGTACAAAACAAGCCCAGACAGGACTTGCGACTTGGTGTAGAAGCACACCAAGTCTTAACTATCACAAATACACAGAATGAGACATTTTTGTCTGCAAGCACTTTTCATGTGGAGTTCAAAGCGCGCTTGATGCTGACTTTAATGCCCTGATGCGAATCATGAACGCAGCTTCAACACTGCTGTAGCAAAGCGGATAGCCACAGTCTACATGCAGATTAATAATGTGGAGGATGAGAGTTTAAGAGATTTAATGCCCATTGCAATGAATACTCAACCTATGGGGGACTAATTCTTTCAATGGGTCAACCTCCCACTTAGACTTTGTGAAACATTTAATGTTACTTGAATTGGTGATATTTTAGGTCATTTCTATCTTTATACTGTGGAAGACTTTGATTTGAAAATGTTAATAAAGCATTATATTGTTACATACTGTTTTCTTTTCTAAAAAGGAAATAAATGCATTTTGACAGGAAAAGAAGTATATTTATAAGGTCAAATTCAAGCACTTTCAAAATATGCTATTAATCGCGATTAAATATGAAAAATGAATCACTATTTTTTACCATTAGTTAACATAATATAAAAGCAAATGGTTTTATTTTAAAGAAATATAACAATCACATTTTTCAAAGATTTAAAATATTTACAAGTTTATTATGCTGTGAATGATAAATACTGTAATATATTTACAAATTAAATACTGTATTATATTTACTTTTCAAAATGATTACACATTTTTTTGACACTTTCTGGTTGTCAAATGTTCGTGGAACATACAATACCATGGTATATCACCATCTAATAAACCACTGTACCATGTTAACACTACAGTACATTTTTCTAAAAGGATTTTTGAGAGCAGGCATTAGTGTAAATTGTTTGCATGTACGCTCAATTTTGTGACCATGTTATGCAATGTTTTTTAAACGTTTTTGACTGCTGTGCTGTACTGTGCTTCTCTTTCAGTGTCTCGTGCAGGACTGCCGCATTTTTTACACGCAGTTCAAAGTTAAAAAAAACTTAAAATGCGTTTTGAGACACCTGCGCTCTGTTCTGTTTGTTGCACTATGTATAGCTTTTTTAGCGCAAAAATGCATTTAGTCTGAACGGCCCCAAGTGTCTTTGTAGCTGGGTTTCCATCCACACATATTTCTGCCATTTTGGGATATCACATAAATGCTGGATAGAAACATCAAGATGCACAACTTTCCAAAATGTGCATAAAAATGTTTTGCTTGAGGTGGGTACATTTTTTATATGGTAAGATGACATGAGCAAAAACTATGACAGAAACACATTTACCAAATATATTCCTATAGAATTTATATAAATGTACACTCACTGAGCACTTTTAGGAACACTATGGTCCTAATAAAGTTCCCGTCATGATCTTCTGCTGTTGTAGCCCATCTGCCTCAAGGTTTGATGTGTTGTGCATCCTGAGATGCTATTCTGCTCACTATAATTGTACAGAGTGGTTATCTGAGTTACCACAGCCTTTCTGTCAGCTCAAACCAGTCTGGCCATTCTCCGTTGATCTCTCACATCAACAAGACATTTTCATCTGCAGAACTGCCGCTCACTGGATGTTTTTTGTTTTTGGCACCATTCTGAGTAAATTCTAGAGACTGTTGTGTGTGAAAATCCCAGAAATACTCAAACCAGCCCGTCTGGCAGCAACAATCATGCCACAGTCGAAATCACTGAGATCACATTTCTCCCCATTCTGATGGTTGATGTGAATATTAACTGAAGCTCCTGACCCATATCTGCGTGATTTTTTGCATTGGACTGCTGCCACACGATTAGCTGATTTAATAAATGCATGAATAAGTGCTCAGTGAATGTAGATGCTCATCAAAAACATCATGTGACTCTGAGCAAATAGGAATAATGAGTTAGTCAGAGCATTTTGTTTGTGCGTTCTAAACCGCAAGTAATTTACTACATTTAATAAAAGAGCCACAGTGGCTATTCGCAACAAATTGGATGGAAAGATGTGTCTCATTTGTATCTCATGTTTTCCTTTCTCCTGAAGACTTTGAAGAGAAACATCTGAAATTTAAGTTGATACTTAAATGAAACATAATTGAGCTATGAAAGGGCAAACTTTGAGCAATACCATTGTTCTTTGGGTGGACATGTTTACAGTACACAAGATAAAGATCCATTCTGATTCGTTCCAAACCCCCTTAGGCATTCCCACACAACAAGCCGATCTGCAGTAAATTATTCATACCCCAACACAGCCGTTACCATGTCATATTTACAACCCTCTATCCACATAAAAGGAAATGACATTCACGCCCATTCGCTACAATGGCAATTGCCACATGGCCACAACAGCAGACTGCCAAGGGCAAGAGGATGTAATCGAATGGGCCTATGATTTTACATAAAAAAGAGCCGATCTATATTCCCATCACCATCCAACTATACAACAGATGGTAAATTATAAACAATCCCTGAACTGACAACAAACACTTCCACTACTTTCGTAAAGATTGCTGTTGTCTTTGTGTGGGAGCTTTCAAAATCAGTATTTAAATTTAGATTTACAAGGAGTTTGTAACTAAAACCAGGTTTCACATATGTCAACAATTAAAAAAAAAAAGAGATTTTGGTGACTCTATGGGGTGATTTTCACAAAACCTGTCAAGAGAATCCAGTTTTAAAATGCCATCAGACTGTTCAGACTGCCATCACACAGGAGCAACCAGTGAACTTTTGACTGAATTGTAAGACACGCTCCTTTTAACATAGCATGGTTGGCAATGAAACATTTGGAGAGATTCCTAATTTTTATAACATACACTTCTCACAAATTACAATACCGATTATACTTTCACATGAGCATCATTGAGAGAAAAGCTTTTTTCATTTTATTTTCAAGTAGCACTCCTAGTCCTCCATACACTAGACATTTACAGTCAAGATGAATCAGACTGTCCCATGTAATCTCTCACCAGTATCGTGTCCGGGTGCTCGGTCATGTCGCAGGAAGAATCGCACCTCCGCCCTCTGCTGACCCCAGCGCTGCAGCACCTCAATGATTCGCTCGCTGTTACCAATCACACGCTCTGAGAAAGTTAGCGACCAATAAGAAACATGAGATGCAAATTAGGTGGCAAAGTTCCATTCTAGAGTGATGCACTACTGCAATGACTTTGTGCTTCTGTGGAACACAAAAGGAGATGTTTCGATGAATGTTAAGCCTGCTTTCTTTCCATACAATGAAAGTGTACGGTCACCAGAAGTTGTAAAGCATAAAAACAAACAAACAGAAAAAAAAAAAAACACACACACAATAATAGCACAATTAAAATAGTTAACATGACATTGTTTTTAAGAACAGACTAGGGCTGGGTATTAAAACAGATTTCCCAAATCAATACGATTTCAATCTGATTTGATTCAATTCCAATTAATTTAGTTATATTTTGGTTATAATGTCCACTTTGCTTATTTATTAAAACAATTTGATCATTCTCAATACCAATTTTGATCCTACAACAAACTGATTTATATTAATGGCATACTAGACAGCAGGAGGTCGACTGTGCTGCACTGACACCTCAAATCCGATATTTTGATTCAAACTGACAGAAATCTTTTTGGTCTGCTGTTTACATTCACTTTAGACATAACTTGGAATTTTCAAATGTATCGAATCATCTAGCCGCATTACCGCAACTCTGTGAGCGATCTCAGAGCACACGCTTACATAAAACAAGCACACATAAACCGCCTGTCAGTCAGTCAAACAGCGAGCGGGTACTAAAAATTAGGGGAAAAAAGTCATCTTAAAGATTTTCGCTATTTGTGTAGTTTCTCTCTCAATTTTCTTTTCCTTTTGGCCTGATTAAC
The DNA here is from genome assembly GCF_019703515.2 of Myxocyprinus asiaticus. NCBI lineage: Eukaryota > Metazoa > Chordata > Actinopteri > Cypriniformes > Catostomidae > Myxocyprinus > Myxocyprinus asiaticus. The sequence continues at coordinate 25,377,230 of NC_059392.1, read as the reverse complement.
ATTATTAACCAGTGATCGTCAATAGGCACCCCTGGCATGGAGTAGAAGACTGAGCTTGTAATTTAAAGAACTGATATCGGGTCTGTGGGCCTGGGAGTAAAGACGCTGGCTACCACCCCTGGAGTTCACAAGTTCGAATCCAGGACGTGCTGAGTGACTCCATCCAGGTCTCCCAAGCAACCAAATTGGCCCCGTTGCTAGGGAGGGTAAATGCGCGGGTTGACGGTCTCAGATGCGGAGGCAACTGAGACTCGTCCTCCAACATCCGGATTGAGGCGAGTCACTACGCCACCACGAGGACTTAGAGCACATTGGGAACTGGGCATTCCAAATTGGGAGAAAAAGGGGAGACATTTATTTAATTTATTTAAAAATGAAATAAAATAAAATTATTGATATTGGGATCGTTCAAATGAAGATAGTGATGAATCTGTCTTTTTTTTTTTTTTAACTCAGCTGTAGAACAGACAGAAATTTAGGCCAAGTCCAGACTAATATGTTTTTGTTTGAAAACGCATCTTTTTCTCTAAGTTTTGGCCATCCGTCCACACTGAGACAGCGTTTTTGACAGCGAAAACGGAGCATTTCGAAAATGCTCCAAAGTGGATAAATTTGAAATTGATGTCTTCACGTTGTAGTGTGGACTTGGAAAACTGAGATTTTCGAAAACGATGATGTATTCGTTGTCATGTGACGCAGTCGGGAGCATATCTATGTTCCCAGGGTCCTAAGTTCCCCATTTCAATATTCTGTTAACACACATTAACCCTCCTATTGTGTTCGGGTCAAATTTGACCTGTTTCAAGTATTCATAAATATTATCTGTATTATATACATCTCATAAATATATATATATATATATATATATATATATATATATATATATTATTTTCTCCCCTTTTTTCCCCAATTTGGAATGCCCAATTCCCAATGCGCTCCAAGTCCTCGTGGTGGCGTAGGATGAATCTCAGTTGCCTCCGCGTCCGAGACCGTCAATCCACGCATCTTATCACGTGGCTTGTTAAACGCGTTACCACGGAGACCTAGCGTGTGTGGAGGCTTCACGCTATTCTCCATGGCATCCACGCACAACTCACCACGCGCCCCACCGAGAGCGAGAACCACATTATAGCGACCACGAGGAGGTTACCCCATGTGACTCTACCCTCCCTAGCAACCGGGCCAATTTGGTTGCTTAGGAGACCTGACTGGAGTCACTCAGCATGCCCTGGATTTGAACTCACGACTCCAGGGGTGGTAGTCAGCGTCTTTACTCGCTGAGCTACCCAGGCCCCCTTATATTTCATAAATATTAACCCTAACCCCTAACCCTATAAATCTGGGGAACATAGGACCCTTTGTCATGTGTTCAGTATGTGCCATATAAATCTGGGGAACATAGGACCCTGGTAACACAGGAATGACCCCACACAGTCATGTGATCCATTCAACCCAAAACAATCAAGATGGCGACCCATGTTGTAGCCTTGTTGTGCCTGCTATTCACTTTGATAGCGTTGTTAAAGATACATTTTACTTTGTACAACCTTCACATTGCATTCCTTCAAAGGCAATGGGAAGTTTACTCGGAATTGCTGTCCGGCGATGAAACACGAAGACAACTGCATTTTATACCATACAATGAACGGTGATTTTTCGCATGCGCATTAAGGGGATTTAAGAGTTTTCATACGTTTCAGTGTGGATGAGCAACTTTTAGAAAATGCTTGAAAATGGTAGTGTAGACAGGGAGCATATCAAAAATGAAAACAGCATTTTCAAATGTATCTGGATTAATGTCGGCATAGCCTAAATTATGATTCACAAGAAATCTTGGCTTCCACAGTAGCTCACAAATCTCAATCGTGCATGTGTGTATTCAGACTTTTCAAACTTGTTTTTTTCTCATTGGTTCTCACGTTTTGTGACTGATTGTGACTTAGGAATATAGTGCACATGTATTATAGCTTACATGGGACTATGACAGCTTGATAGTCCCTGCCGTCACTGTGTGCTTTATTGTATGGCAGAGAGTTGCGTAAAGATTCTTCAAAATTTCATATTTTGTGTTCCACAGTCATTCAATTTGGAATGACATTACAGTGAGTAAATGATGACAGAACTTTCAGTATTGGGTGAATAATTTCTTTCTATGTGAAGCCATATCAAAATAGCACATTAAAATTGTTTTGCTCAAATATACAATTATGCATTTGTGGCATAATGTTGATTACCACAAAAAAGAATTTCAACTCTCCAATCACTTGTTTCATTAAAAAACTAAAATGGTTATAGTAAGGCTATTACAGTGGAAGTGAATGGGGCCAGTCCATAAACATTAAAAAACACACAATTTCATAGCCACAAGACATAAACATAATACATTTGAACATGAATTTAGTGTGATAAAATCGCTTATCTTCCCTGTGTAAGTTATATGTAAAATTACAACTTCATTGCCGTGACAACGTAACACCGGTAAACCCTGGAATCGATTTTATCACACTAAAATCATGTAGAACAGAAATTTTAACACATATAATGTTTACATCTTGTGGCTATACTTTTGAAACCATGAGTATTTGAAAGTTTATGGACTGGGTCCATTCACTTCCACTGTAAGTGCCTTACTTACTATTATTATTAAGCGTTTAAATTATTTTCTGTGGTAATCAACATTATGCTTCAAATGCTGTCGATTTAGCTTAATTGTGTTGAACTTGGAACATTCCTTTAATAAGACATCACAAAAACTGGTCTGGTCAGCACATACCAGATCCTCTCCACATCTCGGCCAGATAGCAGTCCACCTCTCCCGGCTCTTTACACATGTCCACCACATCTCGACACAGCGTCTCCGGTGTAATAGGAAGCTCGGTGAAGTCGGTGTTGCTGAGGTACACGGTCAAAAACATCTGGACCATTAAAAAAAAAAAAAAAGGACAACAAGGAGCTGTTACAATACGGCATCAAACTCATTTTAAGACTGTTCCCTTTGCAGAAACTTAATCAGTGTTGATTAGTTGACTCAGTACAGCTTGAATATTATCTTATGTCTTAAAATAAAACCAAAATTGGTTTTACAGCATTGGTTTTACCATAAGAACATTTATTTTCTAATTCTTTCAGAAAACCATATGTACAGGTGATTTAAACCAAAATGCTAAAAATATGTCAAAAAACTCAGAAGACATTGGTGAAATAGATGTGACGTAAGTCATTCACATCAAATTAAATATTGCATCTACCCCGAGGTCTATAATGTTAGTACCATCAAGGGCTCTTTTAATCTACATAGAACCATATAGCCAACTCAAGAACCCTCTACAGCAAAATGGCTCTTGATAAGAATATGGTTCATTGCTGAACCTACGCTGCAAAGAACCATTGAAGAACCTTTCTTTTTAAGAGTATCAGTAAAAGGAGATAGCTCTCAATGAATGCTCTCAACCATTCAGACTGTTTATAAATGTGTGACTGGTTAACTCCAGTCTTGTAATACAGCTGTGCAGAGAAGGATGGCTAACCGAGAGAAGAACAAATGTTTTATTTCTGTCTTGGCACTTTAACTGCAGCCTGCACAGATGGCTGTCACATCAAGAGAGGTCTTATCCAGAAATAAAACACAAGCGTGGGGTAATTAGTCAGAAAGCAAGAAGGTAATTGAATTGTAATTCTGACAGGCAGTTCCGGAGTTTCACAGGAAAATTATGAAATTGTTGTCAATGTGCATAAAATCATTTCAGTAATATATATTAAATAAATATACATTCATGAAAGAAAAAAAAAATCTCTTAAAAAAAAACATTGCTCAGAGGTTGCCCCTTCATAGCTTAGGAGACTCAGTTTTAGGAGAAACATCTGAGACATAGCTGATCCGAATAATACAATACATAAAAAATTGACATAAACGAGACAATTGTTGACATACAGTAAGTACGGTATATAGCTATTATATTAATGTGAATAACATAGCTCAGAACGTTCTCCCTTTGCTCTCAATTTAATCTTGTTTCATTCATGATAACTCTCTGAATACATTTTAAACTATTAGAATGGATATGACAAGTATGTATGTTCAGTCTTGGCTGACAAGATCTGCTTAGGCTGCTTCTGCTGCAGATCAGCTACGAAGGCTACTGCTAGAACATACACAGACATGCTGTGTTGAGCATGTAAGACATACTGCTACACAATTAGACAAACATAAGACATGCTGTTGCTTCGCAATTAGATGCATACATACTCTTTAAAGCAGATCTAGACCTGTGGTGCAGGGGAGGAGGAGGGTTTCAGTGAGGAAACTTGTAGCGCACTGCATTGAAACCTGCAAACAACTGAGGCAATTTAAATTATAGTCAAAGAGGGTGTATGCAAGTTGATTGGCTAACAGGTTACATGTTAAAGCGTGTGCCATGTAGAGTTTCATGACTGAACTTAAAGTCATTGCTGTGTTGGAAAAACAATTCAAATATTAAAGAGATTTCACTTGTAATTTTTCTTTCCTATGAATGTTGGTGGCAGGGCAGAGGGCGGGGCCGGGCCGTGATGCTGCACAGCCCGAGAGGGATAAATGTGACAGGAGGCGGCAGCTGCCCGTATGTGTTTGTGTCTTTTGTTTAAGTTTATCATTAAACATTATTTATATTGTAAGCCGGTTCTCCGATTCACCGTAGCCTGGTCCTCGGCCACTCCTCCACCCTCTAGTGGATGACAGCCGCGCCTCCCCAGGCGGAAAGGCAGGCAAGCTCCGTTTTGCTTTCCAAAATGGTGCTGGCTAATTTTGCATCCTTAATTTCCTCAAAAATTCAGTGATCAGTATTTCCTGATCTGTGCAATATCCAGCGTTAAGGGTTTAAGAGGCCTTCCCTTTTTCTAAACACACTCAGTCAATTTTAATCTGGCTTTGGATGTGCACATGACTGGCAAGACAATTTCATCAATGTCCACTGTCATGCTACAGGTATGTAAGATATTAATGCTTGACAAGTTACAGGAATGACTGTGTTTAGTCCTGTAATCTAGCAGGCTTTGTGACACCAAGCAGTTGATCTGAAAGGGTCAATAAAATGTAACTACGAAAAGGGTGATACGATGTTTTTTTATAAAATTCATTTGTTAATGGTCAGGTTTCTGTAGTTTCCAAGTTGCAATGGAATTTAGGCAAACCCCCCTGAATTTTGCAAAAGCAATTTGCGAATCCCATGTGTTCAAGAGAACAAAATAGCCAATTCTGAGGAAATTGGCACCTTGGAAATGGATGTTTTAGCCACTGGGGCAGCCACTGTGGCTCTTTATTGAATGTAATAAATGAGCTTGTTTACATGGACACCAGAAAGCCGTTTATTGTGAAAGCAGCTTAAGACTGAAAGCAACATTCCCATTTACATACACTGCGTTAGCGGCTTTCTATTTACTCCCATATAAATGCGGCTCAGTCAGTAAGCTGCTTTCTCCACAACAACGTAACGACACGTGTAAATAACAAACATGGCGTTTGAGGACGACTTTGTTATTTTTTTTTTATTCTCTGTTGCTTGACTTTATTTTAAGATATTCCAGAGTTATTTTTTTGTTTGTTTCCTTAATTTTCCTTTGCGACCTGCAGAGGAATTGCGCTGTAATAGTGGGGTTTCCCTCTTACTTTAAACTCCGGGATTCCCCCAATGTACTCGAGCGCATATACGCGGACATGAGGGACAGTAGTCGATATTTTAAATTGGTGTGTATAAACTGGCAGAGTTTATAGTGTGCATGTGTGTTTTTCCATTTTCCCACTGTACTCCCATAAATGTTGAATTCTTTCTGCTGTGTTGACTTGTTGATATTATGCAGGGCTCAATCATAGTTATATGGTCGATTTACACACATGCACACTCTTTAAACAACCATCAGAATACTGCTTATGCGTTGTCATGGTCACATAAGCCACAGTTTATTTTGGATGCATTTTGGAAATTTATTTGCATTTCAAATTTTATATTGCAGCATTTAAAGCATTTCCTGGTGGAACTCTGACCACTGCAATGGATTCTCAAAATTCATCCACAAAACTTATCCATGAACAACTATACCATTTATTTGGGAACCATGCACATAATGTCCACACTACATGCCAGATATACAGATTTATACTCTGACAGCCATTTGCTCTATAAACAACAAAAAATAATCTGAGCGCGTCCTGCATGTGTTAGTAAATCAGAAAACTTGGAAGCGACTCAATAAAAAGATGGGGGGAGTATTTGGAAAACCTGTTTGAAAACAAGGTCATCATTTTTGCAAGTCAATTTGGTGCAGCTAGTGGTGCATATATCACTTATAGGTAAACTTAATGTAAGCATGAAGATCACTTTCTAATGGATATAGAGCAAATCTATAATTTGGCAATTAATCAAAGTCATTTGGCTCCAAAGTGCTTCATTTTAGGTAATTGTTTTAGTCCAGAGCCCTGCTATATAAGTAAGTCAGGGAATTCTATTTCCCTTAGATACCAGACTGAGTTTGACTGCCTGAATCATCATTTTATATCTCAGACTGACCAATCAAAGCCTTTACTGGATGAACAGCCCTTTGAGAATCATGCTGGAAATGGCATTTCATTAATCTTCCATTAATGCATATCTTTATCTAATGTCCATATGTCGTATATTACAGTGGTCTAAAATGTTAGATGGCAACCTCATTTGTCTCTGGTTTATAAGATAAGCTCATAGAAGGTTCAAATCGAATTATGGACAGAGCATATTGCCTCATGTCTACTTATAAACCACAAACCCCTAACAGTATGTACTTTTTCCCCTAATGTTCATTTCAGTATCATTCTAGACAAAACTCATAATTATGTTGTAAAAGTGCCTTAAGATATCTCTCTATCATCTATCCATCTATCTATCTTATATACCTTCCAACCTACCTACCAATATGAACAGTGGTTTGGAATCAGAGTTTGGTTCCAAAATGGCATACAATCCTAAACAGATAACTGATGATTGTTATAGAAAAACCCATGTGCCAAAGGCCAGCCCTGATGGGGATACCACAGTCAATCTCCTGGGTTAAATTTCTAAGAATTCTTGATGGGATATAACATTATCCTGTACCAGAGCATGGGGCAGGGCTTTAGGATTACAGTAATGTATTACCATTTTGCAACAGGGCACTGTTTATGTTGAGAATGGTTACCTCAGGTGATGTAATGGGTTTGAATAGGCAAAAATATTGGCATTTACCAACAGCAGACATGCACTGGCCTCCTCATTTAAATACTGAACATTCACGGAATGTTTTAGAGACTTCTCGGTGTATGGATAGTTGACATGAAATACTCTAGTTACAAAAGAGATCGAACAATGTCTCACACTGTGCTCAGATTTGCCAAAATACCAAAGTCTGCAAAAAAAAAAAAAAAAAAAATGTCAGAGATCTTAATATAAACTCAGATATTTCTCATTAAATTCTTCTAAATTATCTGAGCTATGCTGTCCACTTTAATATCATAGCTCTACACACTTACTGTATGTAAACAATTGTCTAATTTGTCATTTTTTTTGGTACAATTGTACTGTATTGTATTCAATTGTATTGCATTATTCGTATCAACTGATGATTAAAAAGAAGTGATTAAATGGTGCAAAAATTAAAAGAAATGGTGACCAGTTACAAAAGATATTCACTTTCCTTTATACATTAATATAAATTTTATCATGTAAACTATCAACACTGAAGAAGAAAAAAAAGATTCGCCATAACATAAGACATAACATAAGTAAATAAATATCTTCTACTCACTTAGATATTTACATATTTATAATTGTTTTTGCTTTACTGTATTAATGTGTACAACACAAAATATTAATTATTAAGGTAAACTTATGGTGCGTCATAACTTCATGTTGGAATTATTGTATTTATGAGTTGAACGTACATGAATGTCACCAAAAAGTCGTAAATACGATTGGGAAGCTCTGTCAAGCCCCGACTTTCAGAGTTTAGGACATATCGATTTAAGAATCATGGCGGAAACAAATTGTCATTAGTAATAATTAAGTTGTACTTGAGGATTTTGACTGTGCAGTTTAATTTGTGTACATTTTTGTACTGTTAATGAAGAATAACAATAAAACGACAGAAAGGAGGGTAGAGTCATATGGAGTAACCTCCTCGTGGTCGTGATTAGTGGTTCTCGCTCTCAATGGGGCGTGTGGTAAGTTGTGTGTGGATCGCGGAGAGTAGCATGAGCCTCTACATGCTGTGAGTCTCCGCGGTGTCATGCACAACGAGTCACGTGATAAGATGCACGGATTGACGGTCTCAGAAGCGGAGGCAACTGAGACTTGTCCTCCACCACCCGGATTGAGGTGAGTAACCACGCCACCACAAGGACCTACTAAGTAGTGGGAATTGGGCATTCCAAATTGGGAAGAAAAGGGGATAAAAAAATTAAAAAAAAAAAGCTTGATGCAAACTGCTACATATATATTTTAAGCAAATCTAACAATTTATTGTTTAATAATATAGTTCAGCCCTGCTGATTACAGTATGTAAGCCAGTTCATTAGGCCATTTTGAATGGACGAAGAAAAAGGTCATCAATCTCGCTCCCTATTCAAAGTCAAAGGCGTTGCCTTGGGCAACTTTGCATTTCATGCTCCAAAAGAGTAAACAGTAAAAAAAGGTTTGGTGATTACACCAAGTCTTTGTCTATAGCTCATGTGTAATGGAGTGCGCAGCTATGATGTAACAATATTCAGGAGAACGCATGCACCCATTAACCCTAAAAAGTCTAGATAGAACTAACCAAGCCATGAGAAAAACATATGGGTTACAACATTTCCATAATAGGAAGCATGCTAAGAGATTCTTCCTGTTGATGAAAACAGCAGATGCACTGTTCAACTCGGATGTATAACCAATGACATCGTCTGTTGTACTGAACATGCAATCTACATAAGGTGCCTGTACTGGTTTTTATTAACTCTAGAGGTTCATTGGCTTGAAAAGACTCGAGGTTGTGGAAAGGTGGGCAGAAATCCCATCGGACAGGCTGAATGAAAAGCAGTCAACCAAAAAGTCTGGGAAAAGCCACTACGGCAACAGAAAAGAGGTAATCCAATGCATGCTGAGTATCAATTATTTAGTCTGAACACTACATGAGTATCTGTCAATACACAACATTAGGAGCTTCTAACAGCACAGTTTCCAATAGTTTATTATTACGGATTTTATTAATTTGCATGTGTTTTGTTATGACTGAGGAAGTTGTTCTGCTGTAAGTCGCAGGACACAAGCCGCAGATTCAGCAGACTGCAGTGTGTGTGTTTGTGAGTGTATGCGGACACAGAATCAGCCATATGGCCCCTGCACTGGATTGACACAAAGCATGAGTCATGTGAGGATTAGTCTTGAGTTCAGCCGAGTGTTCCCAACATGGACTCCTCCGCATAGCAGCAATGTTGTTGTGTGGAATGTGACCATGGCAACGGTTGCCGTGGCACCGGGCACCGCAGTTCTGGTCATTGTTTCCCGCTGAGGCCTCAGGTGGCTGAAAGGGCCTGACAACAATCAGGGATATTTATAACTCCTAATGCAGAGCCTTTGAACTGAAGTGGGTTTGACAATTAAGTTATTCCAAGCTAATCTTATTCTACAAGTACTCTCAGCCCGAGTCATCTATACACCTGTCAAATCAAGTTAGAGTCTCAAAAATTACTGCTCAGGGCACTTACATGACCACACAATGACCCAACAAGGACCCTACAATACCTTTGAAAAGAGGGAAGCTATGCAACCAAAGGCAAGTTCCTCTCTAGGGGAACTATAAACAATACCTTGAAATGTATTTTTTTGTTCTCTAAACAAAAACTTCTCTAAAATGTCATGCTGAGAGGAATATCCTACTTTGAGAATTACAGCAATGAGAAATTCACAGCAAAAACATTGAACTCAAAAGGATTTATGGGGTGAACACAGAACACAGTCACTACTCAAACAACTCACATTGCTAAAATAACCTGCTGTTAATACAAGCTCAAATATACATATGTTGTCTCAAACACAGTGTATAACCTCAAATATCTGGCACTAGGTTTGGGAACCAAGAATGTTTTTTTTCTCCCAATTTGGAATGCCCAATTCCCAATATGCTTTTTAATTCCTCGTGGTCACGTAGTGATTCGCTTCAGTCCAGGTGGCAGAGGACGAATTCCAGTTGCCTCCGCATCTGAGACCGTCAGTCCACGCATCTTATCACGTGGCTTGTTGAGCGTGTTGCTACGGAGACATAGTGTGTGTGGAGGCTTCATGCCATCCACCACGGCAACCACTCTCAACTCACCACGCGCCCCACTGAGAACGAACCACATTATAGCAACCACGAGGAGGTTACCCCAAGTGACTCCACCCTCCCTAGCAACCGGGCCAATTTGGTTGCTTAGGAGTCACTCAGCATGCCCTGGGATTCGAGCTAGCGAACTTCAGGGGTGGTAGCCAGCGTCTTTACCACTGAGCTACCCAGGCCCCCCTAAGAACGTTTTTATATATGTTTTTTTTAAATATCCAAACCTAATGATTAAGATAACTTTTGGTTCCTATAAAGGTTTTCGAACATGCACTTCTCTGCAGATGCGGGCGCAACACCATGGCAAAATACTCTTACAACGTTCCCTGAATTAGCAGATCGAAGCATACAGCCTGACCGGTCTACACTGGTATTTCCGAACCAATGACTTTTATGAGCTGGTTCTTTTGAATCTCCAGCGCAAAACATATTCCGGCCAGTGTAATGCGGTTCACGGATGAATGACTTTTATGAGCTGGTTCTTTAAAATCTACAGCGTGAAACACACAATGCAAACAGTGTAGAAACAAATTACACCTATGAGTAGATTCTTTTGAAAGCTAAATACAAGATTCTGCTGTGTCCACCTCACAACAATGCTAGACAACGGTACTGAATACTAAAAATCTTATGATACAACCAAAGGTTGTAGTAGCTTCAAATCTGTACACAGTTCTTCAGAATTGTGGATTTTCACGGAAACAATTCCAAGAAATCGAATCACAAGCTGTTCTTCCATCCACAATCCTTTTTTTTTTTTTCATTAATAGTGTCTCTTTCAGAGGACATTTGAAAATATGTCAAATAAAAACTCAAAAGTGTCCCATTCTAATTTGTGCGAAGGGATTATGATTCACACTAATGCATAGAGGCAATAAATCCATGGATATTACTGACAGTTCATCCAGATTGAAAGCGGACATCCGGTGACAAAGCCAATGGAGATTAAGCACACATTTGAAAATTAACACTTACGGCATGGTTTTACCCTATACTGGATCTTCATTTCAGACATATTACAATTGGAAGGTCAAAATGACAAATGCCCCTTTTCATTAATTTGTTACTGGGACAGAGGTGACACTGTCATATGTTTTAACTGTGGATGGTGTATGAATGTGTGACTCATACCCATACACACCATGAGTGACTCACCCACATGAGTGGTGACAGTAATGAGAAAAGAGGTGCTAATAGCATACTTAAGACTTATTACAATAGAGAGAAGTATATAAAATATATTTTACCAAAATAAATAAATATACATATATAAACACTGTATAATGCCACTCTGGGTCTGTTAGATGATTGAAATTGTGCCTAGGTTTATGTAGTAACTGTATTGCCATGTCTATATGAAACCATGTGTAACTGGTCCTGCTCGACCTGCTCCGAATGGGATTCGAACCTAAGTCTCTGGTGTGGCGTGCGCGCTAACGAGGAGGCTAAAGGCTACAGCCTCTAGCATCAGTCGCTAGCGCAACTCTTGAAGCCAGGGGGGTGAGGTTTACACACAGCACAGCTACCTACCCTACCAGCTGGCTACCATTACACTCACCCTCCTAAACCTCACTCTCATCCGGGTCACGGCACCACTGTAACCGGTCCTGCTCCAAACGGGATTCAAACCAGCGTCTACAAGGAGGCTAAAGGCTACAGCCTCTAGCATCAGTCGCTAGTGCGCCTCTTGAGGCCAGGGGAGTGAGGTTTACATATAGCACAGCTACCTACCAGCTGGCTACCATTACACATGCTTGCATATAATCCTTTCTATTCTTTTTTTATCCGTTTTTAATCACACCTGTGTTGAAGGATCTGTCAGAAAATCCTACTTTACTGGAATTATTTCATGTATACTCAATTTTCCGGATCATTCTGTGGACATTACTAGATAACAGGTGTCTATACACAGGTACAAGACACAAGGTAATTCAGATCCTGTGCCTTCCTCTATTTATATCACTGTATATCCCCTATATCAGCATTAAATAACAGTCCTATTGGGGTTTAAATATTATAATTCATATGTTTCAATAAGTACAACCTGGTTAAAAACAAGAAATGTAATTTATCCAATGCATTTGTTGAGTTAACCAATACAGTCCATGCATTTCAGCAAATAAAGCATTTGAAAAAGAGGCATGTTGATGCATAGAGGTGAACATTTTAAGTATCATATACTCGACCTTGACTCAACTTACCGGCATCATTTTGAAAAGCAGTTCAAGATATTGTATATTCTTTATATTTCCTTATATTGTAGATATAAATAATATAACGGTCTTTCCTTTGTCTGCCAAGAAGTGTTTCTTATTGTTGTTACATATGCAGGTAAAGTGTGCATGTATTATCCTCTTCGTTTACACATCATTATATTTTCAGCAGCCTCCTTTGATGTTGTCCGACAACTTTGTAGCGCTGGTTTATTACAGAAACCTGTTGCAGAATGAACCCGAGATGAACCCACTAAATGAAGAAAAGGTTCCTCCACGAATGGCTCAGAGAACCGCAGACCACATATAAGACCGAAACAATTGTGATCGCCACGATGCGCTGCCGCTATACAATATATAGGCGATATAAAGATAACGTGCGTTCGCGAATGTCCTGTACCAGCTACGGTCCGCTAAGCTGATTGTAGGTCCACATTAGATCCGTGCGCGTCGTACGGCGAGTGAGCAAGCCAGGCTTTACGCTGCTGGATCAACAAACGCAACCCAACCCAAAATGACGCTGCGCGAGATTCCGAATTACCCCGGCGCGTGCATGACAAACTCCTCCTCGCGCTACCCGCGCGCTTCCGGTGTTGTGTCGAACTCTGTTTCCCCGTCGGGATCTGTTTCCCTCCAGCAGATCTGTATGGTGGGGGTACAGGATCTGACAGTAACATTCTCCGCTGTCAGAATGCATTCCCCCATGAACAAACCTAAGCCTAACCCTTCCCTACCGTACCATAACCATAACCCCATACCCTAACGGGACTAGCGGGATATAACACTGGCCACACACATCGTTCTCTATCTCTGAAGATCCGTTAGCTTTAACGGTTTGCGTGTTTCTATATGCTCTAGCGTTTATAATGTTTCCCACACTCTTTCGTATGTTTTAGGAAGCTTTCGAAGCGAACAATACGGCACAGTATGAAATGCCTTTTGTTAATAATGGTGAACTGACAAACGCGCGAGATCAATGGACCCAAGACTATAACAATGGACCCTTGACTGTACAAGTCCTATTTATTTCATTCAGTTCCATTTTACAATTACGGAAAAAGCTATAATTTCTTAAAATAAATAAATAAATAAATAAATAACCTCTAAAATATTGTGTAAACGTCCACAAATGCCATAATACGTCAGAAATGACCAAGTATTTCATAACACTTGTGCATCAATAAAAGATAAGTTACTCAGAGGTCCTTAGAGGACAAAAATGTCAGCGTCAAAAAACTGCCATAGTTATATTATATATTAATATTATTTTCCACTTTCACTGACTTAGATATTTAAACCAACATCAGTCCTGATCTTAACTAACAAATATTCATTCATTTTCAGGATTTTAACCCTTTAAATGCCAGTTTGTTTATATAATGCCACTGTTGTTTTTTACACACACACACACACACACACACACACACACACACACACACACACACACACACACACAAATTTCTCAATACACACATACAAAATACACTCTGACATCCATACCAACACACACACAGAATTTTATCTGCATCATTTATTCAGTTGGCCTGCAGTGCTCTATAATACAGCAAACAGAAAATAGGGAAAAAGCATGTATTTGCTCCATAGGCTAAACATGAGAACAATGGCGCCATCTGGTGGAAAATATTCAATATTAAAATTTTGATGCCAGGGCTCTGTAATGAAAGCATAATATCATAGAATTCATGATTTTATGCTTTAATGGCACTGGGATCAAATATTGCAGTTTTAATGGGTTTCAATGGGGACATTTTTGTCCTGAAGGTCCTAAGTGTAACTATTTTGTGTACACAGACTATTATAGATGTATTATAGGAACTGAGGTTGAAATATCAAAATTCCCCCAAAAAATACACACCTCTGACTAAATGCATGCCGTTGGCATTAACACAGCCAAAATGATCGAGAAAACAAAAATGAAAAAGACAAAAATGTCCCGAAGGTCGCACAAGGGTTAAGAAGTCAATGAACACTCAGACCACCTGACCAGATCAAACAAGAAGGCAAATTACAGATACATTGATAAACAGACGAAATGAGCACTTTCAGCACAAAGGAGTACCAAATTTTTTTTTTTTTTCTGGACACAGTACCTTCTTAATTCCATGTTTTTGTGGACATACCATCGGTAGTACTCTTTGAAGTGCCATGGATTATCTTGTAAACATCATAGTGCATGAATATGGAAATCATTAAGTACCATGGTTGCTATATATCAATCTGATACTGTCAATCTACCATGATAGCACTGTTTTTGTAAGCGTAATCAGCTATGAGCTATTTGACCAGGATATACTGTGTTGACTTCTCAAGCCTTCCTTGCCTGACCTACCCAGCTCAGAGCAGTTCTGATACGTCAATGGCCAGTCTGTAATGGCAGTACTGGAGATAACTCAAGTATGGAGTACAGTTATATGCCTGTGGAACAGCTATCTTAACTATAAACAGAATGGCCTTTTTGCACTGTGGCTGAGACGATAGGCAGTTGGTGGTTTGTATGAACACATGGTCTGAGCATGCAGTTGGATTGTGTTATGTGAAGAAAACCATAGCTGAAAAGACAAGAAACATATAGAGCAAAAGCTGTTATTGTCATGGTTTAACTCCCTGAACCATGAAGAAAGAAGCTGCATTAGGAAAACAGCAACATTCAAACTGACCTTATAAGGAACAAATCCAATTCTACACTTTACAAATCACTTTAATGGATTTATTAGTGGTGCTTGCTAAGGAAAGCATCACTATTACTAAGTAAAAACTTTGGCACAACTCGTCCCGCACTGTTTACTTTCTGCCTCGCACCATTGACATTTTCTTCAGAAAATGTCAAGAAATCTAATCAAAACATAGACTATTGTAGTACTTGAAATGCAATGTCTCTTAAATCTTCTACATCTACAGTATTCATCTTCATTTCTTATCTCTTTTGTCCTTTCCCTCACATCTCTCATTCTCTGTTTCTTTCTTGACCTTGGAGAGCACCCATGATTGATGGGTTGGGGACAATGTTATGGCAGGTTCTGTACGTTCTAGATTAATGGTGCTTGGCTCAGATTTAGAGGTTTGGCAGTAAAAAGCCTCTACTGAATGGATATTATAGATTTCATTGCAATTTTCAAAGTAAAAACAGTCAAAAGGTTGTTCAGAATGTAGGATATACAGTGCAGAATCAGTTTATTTTCAATCCTACAGTTTTCTGGGCTAATATTCTTTTGTGTTCATTCTGCCCCCTACTGGACAAATGTAGTTATGACAGATGCCTAACATGAATTACCACCCCCAAAACAAGGGAGAAGGATATAGCTGCAGGCAGAGCTCCAAAAAGGGGCAGGAGCTTGGATCCACCAGCTAAGATATAGTGATAAACGAACCCTTTCCCCAACCCTAATTGTGTGTGGAAGTGACACCTCCTTTTGGAGTTGGCACAACCCCCTTTTGGAATAACCCCACCCTCTTTAGGAGATTCCGCCCCCTTCGGCCTATAGCTGTACCTACGTGAAATAAGGTCCCACCCTGTTTATAAGTCTATGTGTTGTCTCAGATCACAAACAACACATTTCAGTTAACAAAGCTGATCTAAGATCAGATGTTTACTGTTGACACTTTTCTTTTATAACCTTGGTCAAAACAGCAAAACTGAACCAGAAACTGCCGTTGTAGTTTGACAGGCAGCAGGGGGCATGAGCACATCCATACCATATTTACAGTGATTGTCCACAAAAAGTCCACAAATTCAATTGATTGGACATGATTTGGAAAGGCACACACCTGTCTATATAAGGCCTTACAGCTGAAAATGCATTTCAGAGCAAAAACCATGCCATGAGTTCAAAGGAACTGCTCAGAGACAGGATTGTGTCGAGGCACAGATCTGGGGAAGGCTAAAAAAAAATTGGTTCCATTGATGGTTCCCAAGAGCACAGTGACCTCCATAATTCTTAAATGGAAGATGTTTGGAACATCCAGCACTCTTCTTAGAGCTGGCCGCCCGGGCAAACTGAGCAATCGTGGGAGAAGGGCCTTAGTAAGAAAGGTGACCAAGAACCCGATGGTCACTCTGGTTGAGCTCCAGAGATCATGTGTGGAGATGGGAGAAACTTGCAGAAGGACAACCATCACTGCAACACTCCACCGATCTGGGCTTTATGGCAGAGTGGCCAGACAGAAGCCTCTCCTCAGAGCAAGACACATAAAAAAACACCTAAAGGAATCTCAGACTGTGAGAAACAAGATTCTCTGGTCTGATGAAAGGAAGATTGAACTGTTTGGCCTGAATGGCAAGCGTCATGTCTGGAGGAAACCAGGCACCGCTCATCTCCTGCGCAATACCATCCCAACGGTGAAGCATGTTGGTGGCAGCATCATACTGTGGGGGTGTTTTTCAGCGGCAGGAACTGGGGTACTGGTCAGGGTTGAAGGAATGCTGAACACAGCAAAATACAGAGATATCCTTCATGAAAACCTGCTTCAGAGCGCTCTGGACCTCATACTGGGCCGAAGGTTCACCTTCCAACAGGACAATGACCCTAAACACACATTGCTTCTTTTTTTTTTTAAGCTATAGACCTATTTATTTCCAGGTTGAAATGTAATTTTAAATCCCAGATTTTCAGTGTATTTCGATATATACTGAAACTATCTTAAGTGTGTAGAAATACTTTAAGTTGGAGATTTCTATTATTTCTATATTGATTAAAGAAGACTAATTCTTTAAAGTATATTTTTCAAGAAAACTTGAACTGTTTGTCACTGTGTTTGATTTGATCAATGTGCTGCCTGTAATGTACTATTATTTCACTAGGTGGCACTATGAAGAAGCATTGAATGCAGTGGAACTGGACAGCTCATCTCTCCATGACGCAGTGCACTTGTGGTCAGGGTTGCATGTGAAATAACTCACTGCTGAGCTCCAGCTGTAAACTGGCATCATCCTTCACCCAAATGTGTATTTACAAAGTTTGAGAATGCCTGTGATTGTTGAGCCAGTAAAGAGAGGCCTAAGGAAAAAGGACTCGCTATGTTACTGTGGTACATAGATGCTTTCAAACACAGTATGCATTTAGTCCTACATGATCTTAAACCAAACCATTTTAATTGTTATCAGACACTACTGCACATCTAGAATTGTTTGCACAAGAGCTGCAAGGCAGAGTTATCCTTTCTTAAAAAAAGTGTCACAACGATTTCAACAGACCATGAACCACTGCCCATTGAACAAGTGTTTATTTGTGTGTGTGGTGTGTGAGAGAGGGAGTGTCCTTTGATAAATTAAAAAAACTCATTCATTTGTACGTGGTGCACAAGAAACATGTCCAAAGCAATGACGTAAATAAATGAACACTTGACATCATATGTGTTTCCTGATGCGCATTTTGTCCATTGCCACATAGAGAGGACAACAGAAGACAAGAACAGAGGAAGGGAAGCGAAAAATAATAGGGGTGTGCCTCTCGTGCTGTTTAATCTCCAGACAGTCCCTAATTTCTCTAATTATCAAGCTGCTAAGCAAACAGAGGCAAGCAGGCAGGAATTGGCTGTCTCCTGCGGCTTACACTCCGGGGGGGTCGCGTCTAATTTGAGGGAAGACCAGGTCCATCTCTTGCATGAACTCATCTAGGGCTAACACAGCCCTACCAGCATGACCCCTCCCCTCCTACCCCTACCCTCATGCACCAGCTTTATGGCAGATGGCGTAGTTCACCCTCCCTATGAACCTCCACCCCCACCCTCAGCAGCTTTTGTGCCCCTGTGCGTGTAGTGTTAGGGGTTCTGTGACAACAACAGCCCTCCACACTGCTTCCTCCCGCCCTGCCCTGCTATTGTAAATGGGGTTCAGGCTTCATGCACGGCACCATGATCAGATGCCCTAACAGGGCTGTAAGAGCCCAAAAAAATCGTTTTAATCCCAGTAGTGGTGCGTCACAGCCAATGGAGTCCTTATAATCATTACACACTCGACCGGGTTTGATCCCGAGCCATTTTGAAAATTTCAAGAACATTGTCCAGGCTTGTTGCAGCATCATGCCACAGTAGAGGGCCACACCGAATGTTTTCAATACACTTATTATTGAATTGTTTGTTTAGTTGCGAAGTTTTGGCCTGTTGGTTCCTATGCCAGGGTTTGTTCCAATGGACAATCCTACTCAGCTATTTCTTGCAGCTAAAAACTTGATCAAAACATTCATTTCAGCATGCAAAGATTCTGTTAGGTAGAGTATTGAGATGGAAAATATGTTGTGAAAGGGTGAGACTTTGGCCAGTTGGGTTCCTTTACTAGGGTTTGTTCCAATGAACAAACCTTCTTGTAGCTAAAAACAAAATCAGGCTAAGATCCAGCTTGGTCATGTTGAGATGGAAACACATTGTTGGGGGAATTCCCTAAGAATGAACTGTACCTGGTAAAAGCGGTATTTATATGCATGCGCTGATTAAGTGCTCGATACACAAAAGGAATTGTGCAAATCGGAGCTGAACACAATTTGACGGTAAAGCATCACTTCGCTACAGTGATCCAGACACCTGAATCACCTCTTTAACATGCTGAAAGTGTGCTCGACTACACCGCGCATGTGGATATATGCAAGATTGTAACCCTCTTCTCCACCATTTCATCATTATTTGATAAATTACTGCTGAACTACACAAAAATCTCTTTTGAATAAAACTTAGGTTACAGCCTGCTTTCCACAGAGCCTAATTTACATAAAAAGGAGTGTTTGCACAGAAATTAATGACAATAAATTGATATGTATTTCTGAGAAAACTAAGATATTGTGATGGAGATCAGATGCGTTTATAGCCATACAAAGCAAGTTAATGGGCTCCAAAAGGGACATAAAGGCAGAATGAAGGTTATCCATACGACTCGAGTAGTTTAATCTATGGCTTCTGAAGTAATATCACTGGTTTAGGTTGAGAAACTGTTACAAAATGCAACTCCCTTTTCAATATAAATCTTGACATCTGCAGTCTCCTTGGTGCGATCATGATTTGAAGCTGATTGTACTTCCTTGTGTGCCTTTAAGTCCTTTTTGGAGCTTGAAAGTTTTGGTTCCCATTGAATTTCGCATTGTATACTGTAGATATAAACACATACTATATCTCCAGCCAGAAATCTTTTATGTTTATGTTCCACTATAGAAAGAAAGTCATACGTATTTGAGATGGAAAAAAAGTGAGTAAATTATCAAAAGAATTAGATTTTTGGGTGAATTATTCCTTTAAGCTAGATTGCAGGTGTTTTCTGAATAAGATGCAGGTTTTGTGCTGAAACAACATGCGCAATAAAGTCACAACTGTTTGGTGAATTTATCCCTATAAGAGAGGTTGAATTCATACTCATTAGTGCTTTCATTTAAGCTTTTGCCAAGTGTGGTGGCCACAATGGGTCCAGATATTATATTTTCAGGGTGGCACATGGTTTTCTAACAGTATTGTAAATATGCACATTTAAAAATATATTGAATTGTTAGGCTCTAAATACTGCATCATATTAATGCTAAAACATTTCAAAAAAATGATCAGAAACAATTGCAAAAGTGCTGTTCTGTATATTAGCATGGGATCGGGTCGTTGACATGAGGCAGGTAATCATAGCCAGGTTGATATTCAATAACCAACCATTCAGAACTTCTACTAGACAAAACAAAAATATTAGAAATAAACAAGATTATTAAAGTCACAGCATAGATTTAAATACATTTTCTATTACATCTGCATTTCATATTATTTAAAAAAATACATGTTTTCATGTTTTCCCTCAAGAAATGCAATAGACAATTAAGATATTTAAAAACGTGAAAATTTGCAAACATAGGTCCTGTTAAAATATGCACAAATATTACTACTTGATTAATGTAATGCACTGAAGAATTCACAGTGTTGGGCAAGCTAATAGAAATTTAGCTACTCTACCAAATACTTATTTACTGACACCGCTCTAGTTGAAATACTTTCAAAAATGTAAACTACTTTGACAGTACAGTTATGCTATTAGATATTAACACCATGGTACTTCGATATATATACCATGATACTGAACGTTTAACATATTGTACCATGATATTTACAGGTACTTTAAAGAACTCGGTAATACTGCCATGATGCATTTCCACAGAGGTGGATAGTAACGTGCTACATTTACTCAGTTACATTTACTTGAGTAACTTTTGGGAAAAAAATGAACTTTTAGAGTAGGTTTAAAAGTGGGTACTTTTTATTCTCACTCAAGAAAATTTCTAATTAATTTGTTTTACTTTTACTTCTTTACAATGGGTGGCGTTCCTGTCGTTACATTACTGGGTTTAATTTAATTAATGTGTAATTTATTGAGAGATTATTGAATGGGACTTTTACAAGAGCGGAAGTTCACACAGCTGTGCGCTGCTGACACAGACTGTCACTCAATCACTACTGCAGCATCACACTCTTCAAAGTGAAACACTTTCTTCGCTCCGCACAGTGAAAAAAGAATAGTTTCGTCATGCAATGCCTTCATTTAACACCAAGACAAGCAGATATTTCAAGATTAAAATCACAGCTTCAACTTAAGACAGCACGCTGAGGTAAGTTTTGGCTCTAATGCTAACGTGGGCTTTTCGGTGTAATGTGATGGTCATTTTCAGGGTGATTATGTAACTGGGCTCTTATGACATCAGTTTTTATGTGTACATTTTTAAATCAGTGCAGCAATATATCAGTGCGCTTTGTCCCGCATCCCGCATGTCATGAGCAGTATTTATGCATTTACTGGAAAATATTGCAGCTACTTCGGGTGGATTAACTGTATAAATCCATGTAAACATCCAAGTTAAGTGTAAATGCCTTTTGCTCTGCTGTTCGTGTGATTGACAAATGGAGCGCGAACAGACAGCATTTCTGCGCGTGCACAGCGAGGGGCGCGAGGCGATCGTATGGCGAAGAGAGTGGCTGAATGAAATCGTTCACTCATTCACTATTTCCTATATAGTGAATGGCAGTTAGTGCACTATATCTCAGCAGTGAGTGAACGAAATGAGTGAGTGAATTCGGATGCTGACGTACACACCGAGTGTCGGAGCTCTGGGGCTGTCGCAGAAACAACGTCACATATTAAATTTTAAAATACTTGGGCCTTACTTGTTATTCTTATTAAATAATATATTAATACAATAAATCTTCATTCTGTTTGTCATGTTTAATATATACTGTGTGTTAATATAAAGAGTAAACATATTTTATCAAATAAAGAGTACATTTTAAAATGTATCTGTTTGTTTTGCCTCTCTATGTTATGATGTTATTTTAATCAAATAATGATTTGTCAGAAAGTTATTTAATACATCCAGCATGAAATAAACCATTGCAGGAGTGAAGAAAGCACTAAACTCCCAGCTCTACAAAATGGCAGACACTTGAAATAGTGTACTATATAGTGGATAGGGGATGGTTTCAGACACAGCGTGTGTTCCACGACCGGGGTTGGTGCCCTACTCACTAGGCTGCGTATTCTGCATTTAGAGAGCGGTGGTACTGCTGTACAGAACTAATGATCTAAATTCTTTCGACATTGAAAACTGTAACTACACTGAAATAAGAATCCACACAGGACTTTAAAAGCTATGAAATAGCGAAAGTAGGCATTAGTAAAGCATGATCTTGCTTTGGTTTATATTTCAGCATTATATATATAATGTCCTTGTGGTACATTTTCACGTTTTCACTGTAATAATTACTAGAAATGTTTCCAAACCTCTCTTCTTATTGGCAAATTCATCCAGATCTGACAAGAGCCCTTGAAGGGATAGTTCACCCAAAAATTACAATTCTCATTATTTACTCACCCTCATGCCACCCCATATGTGTATGACTTTATTTCATCTGCTGAAATCAGATGTCCATACAATGCAAGTGAATGGGTGGTAACATTTTAAAGCTAAAACAAAAATAAGTCAGCATAAAAGTAATACTAAGACTCTAGTGGTTAAATCAATATCTTCAGAAGCGATGTGATAGGTGTGGATGAGAAACAGAGAAACAGATCACCTTCACATTCTTCTTCTTGAGTTTTTGGTGATTCACATTCTTCTCTGCATATCGCCCCCTGCTGTCTAGCAAAAAATGACAAATATTGATCTGTTTCTCACCCACACCTATCATATCACTTCTGAATACATGGATTTAACTACTGGAGTCTTATGGATTACTTTTATGCTGCCTTTATGTGCTTTTTGGAGCATCAAAATTCTGGCCTACAGAGCTAAAATATTCTTCTTAAAATCTTAATCTGTGTTCTGCAGAAGAAAGGAAGTCATACACATCTGGGATGCATGAGTGTGAGTAAATTATGAGAGAAGTTTCATTTTAGGGTAAAATACACCTTTAAAGTGATAGCTCAGCCATGATTTAATATTCTGTCATTATTTCCCTACCCTCATATTGTCCCAAACCAGTGTGACCCTTTGTAATATGTGGAACACAAAATATGTTAGACAGAATATTAGGGACTGACAGTCTCGGTCACTATTCACATTCAAAATATGGAGAATAAAAAAAACATTCACTGAAAGTAAATAGAGACTCATGCAATCATTCTGTCTAATATCTACTTCGTGTTGCATGGAAGAAAGAAAGTCATACAGGTATGGAACAACATGATGGTGAATGATGACAGAATTTCCATTAATAATAATACTAATTCTGTAATACATGTTAAATGTGTATTATGTAATGGAATATAGGGGAGTTAACGTCCATTATGTCATTTGTGAAAGTAACGAGTTACTACTTTTTTAATTGGATACTTTCTTACTCTTACTCAAGTAATTATTTATGTTAGTACTTTTACTTCTACTTGAGTAATTAATTTTTTAAAGTAATTGTACTTTTACTTGAGTACAGTTTTTGGCTACTCTACCCACCTCTGCATTTCCAATAGGGCTGCACAATATGGAGGAAAAATGTGAAATACTGTAAAAAATCTGTGTTGTAAAATATTGTATTTTATTTTTACACAGTAACTCATGTTCGTATAAATTTCGAAATTAGTTTATTCAATGTGGGACTTTCATTTTGGGAAGATATGTCCAGAAGCGCTTGCTGTAGACATTTGCTTTCTGCATTGGTTTAACTTGCATGTTGTCACTCATGAATGAACATGAATGAACATCAAAGGGTATGTTAAAAGTTACAGCACAACTTACTAAAATGTGCCTTCTCTCATGTAATCACCCAGTCTGTTAATGTTGAAACAACAATGGAGAAAATTAATGGGGAAAATCTCGAGCCCTGGAGAAGCACTAAAGGGATCAGCACATACAGTATGTACACTGGATGCACACACACCAAGTGACAGTCACGTGGCCACTCTATTCTCTGCTATCTTCATCGCCTTGAACGTTACTGTATTAAAATCATTCTATTATCGGAAGCCCTTGCAATATACATATCACGCTATGTACAGTTGAAGTCAGAAGTTTACATACACTTAGGTTGAAGTCATTAAAACTCATTTTTTAACCACTCCACAGATTTCATACTGGCAAACTATAGTTTTGGCAAGTTGTTTAGGACATCTACTTTGAGCATGAGACGACAACAATTGTTTACAGACCGATTGTTTCACTTTTAATTGACTATAGCACAATTCTAGTGGGTCAGAAGTTTACATACACTAAGTTAACTGTGCCTTTAAGCAGCTTGGAAAATTCCAGAAAATGATTTCAAGCCTTTAGACAATTAGCCACTTAGCTTCTAAAAGTAGGTACTGAATTGGAGATGTAACTGTGGATATATTTTAAAGCTTACCTTCAAACTCAGTGACTCTTTGCTTGACATCATGGAAAAATCAAAAGAAATCAGCCAAGACCTCAGAAAAAAAATTGTGGACCTCCACAAGTCTGGTTCATCCTTGGGAGCAATTTCCAATTGCCTGAAGGTACCACGTTCATCTGTACAAACAATAGTACGCAAGTATAAACACCATGGGACCATGCAGCCATCATACCGCTCAGGAAGGAGACGCTTTCTGTCTCCTAGAGATGAACGTAGTTTGGTGCGAAAACTGCAAATCAATCCCAGAACAACAGCAAAGGACCTTGTGAAGATGTTGGAGGAAACAGGTAGACAAGTATCTATATCCACAGTAAAACGAGTCCTATATTGACATAACCTGAAAGGCTGCTCAGCAAGAAAGAAGCCACTACTCCAAAACCACCATAAAAAAGCGAGACTACAGTTTGCAAGTGCACTTGGGGACAAAGATCTTACTTCCGGAGAAATGTCCTCTGGTCTGATGAAACAAAATTGTAACTGTTTGGCCATAATGACCATCGTTATGTTTGGAGGAAAAAGGGTAAGACTTGCAAGCCGAAGAACACCATCCCAACCATGAAGCATGGGGGTGGCAGCATCATGTTGTGGGGGTGCTTTGCTGCAGGAGGGACTGGTGCACATCACAAAATAGATGGCATCATGAGGAAGGAAAATTATGTGATATATTGAAGCAACGTCTCAAGACATCAGCCAGGAAGTTAAAGCTCATCGCAAATGGGTCTTCCAAATGGACAATGACCCCAAGTATACCTCCAAATTGTGGCAAAATGGCTTAAGGACAACAAAGTCAAGGTATTGGAGTGGCCATCACAAAGCCCTGACCTCAATCCAATAGAAAATTTGTGGGCAGAACTGAAAAAGCATGTGCGAGCAAGGAGGTCTACAAACCTGACTCAGTTACACCAGTTCTGTCTGCAGGAATGGGACAAAATTCCAGCAACTTATTGTGAGAAGCTTGTGGAAGGATACCCAAAACATTTGACCCAAGCTAAACAATTTAAAGGCAATGCTCCCAAATACTAACAAAGTGTATGTAAACTTCTGACCCACTGGGAATGTGATGAAAGAAATAAAAGCTGAAATAAATCATTCTCTCTACTATTATTCTGACATTTCATATTCTTAAAATAAAGTAGTGATCCTAACTGACCTAAGACGGGGAATGTTTTCTACGATTAAATGTCAGGAATTGTGAAAAACTGAGTTTATATGTATTTGGCTAAGGTGTATGTAAACTTCTGAGTTCAACTGTACATTTGCGATATTTCTATAAAGTTGATATATCGTGCAGCCCATTGGTGTTTTGATACTCTTATGGAAAGAAAATGTGCAGCACACACAGGTGTTGAACTTAATGAAGACCTTTTTCCATCGCTGGCAAACGATATAGGATGCATTTGCAGGTCTTGTTTCAAAGGATTGTCTGTATATATTCCACTTCATCCAGCGCTCTGTTTGTTCTCTGTTTTCTACAGTTTCATGTTACTGTTTGAGTAAAAAAACACTTCAAAAGATTCAGTGCATGTGTGATCCATCTGAATGATTCAGAATTAATTGTGAACCGATTCAGACCATTTGCTAAGCCGCTTGACTGATTCAGTCAAAAGAACCAACTCAAAAGAGTGATTCGTTGATGGATCAGACACTGTGTTTGATTCTAAACAACTGATGGAAAATACCGGACACATGCTTGTTTGTTGAAATACTGTCAGGAAAAATAAATGCAACATTGTAGCGTGATAGAATAACCTGCCAAATTGGGTAGTGAGTTGACAGCGTTACCTACGCTGCGTGTGAGAAAATTAAAGTTTGCAGAGTTTTAATGACAGTACTATATTAAACTACTCTAAATAATGCTGAATTTAATGTAGGCCTAATGTTATGGGCGGAATATTTGTTGGTCCTGATAATAACAAATGTAATGTCTGAGTTCACCAGCAAATTTATACAAGTGTGGCCAACATTATTTTACTGGATAAGTATGCACCTCCATTAAAAATTTGTTTTTGAAAAGAATCAGTGACAATGCTTTCTTCTTCAGAACACAAACAAAGATTTTTAGAAGAATATTTCAGCTCTGTAGGTCCATACAATGCAAGTGAATGGTGATCAGGTATTTGAAGGTCCAAAAAGGAGATGAAGTCAGCATAAACAATCCATCAGAGTCCAACTGTTTAATCAATGTCTTCTGATGCAATACAGCTGGTTTTGGGCAGTGGCGATTTCTCAGGGCCAGCAAAGCCTTCTCTGCTGGCATAACATGCTTAATAAATAAATATTTTTCATCCTTTCATTCTCATTGACCTTTTTGCCTATGTATTTCCAATCGCTTTCCACTCTTAATTAATCTACAAACGAATAGCAAAAAAAACAAAACAATTATCCAATTCCTCAATGCTTACAAGCAAAGTGTGACAGCTGTTTCACATATCGCATGCCCGAAGCCATGCTCGTTAGCCGAAGCAGTGCGTGAGTTTGAGCTCCACCCTGTCAGGCCTTCAGAATTTCCACAGAATCCCTCAATAGCGCAAATGAATGGGCATCTAAAGTCAGATTGTCAGATTCATCAGCCAATCAGATTTATTTATTTGTGGGTGTGGTCTTTAGGATATGTCCCAGTCCAGGCCTACTAGCTGGCATTGAGTGACGCAATCACGCTTTAAGTGATGTAATTTGAAAGCAAAGAGCGCGAGATCTTGCTGTCATCACTGCTACTGTCGCCATTGAGAAAGAGATCCTTATGGATTTAAAAACATGAGATGTTCTGCATGATCGTGCGATTGATTAATTAAACAGGAAAGGAGGACTGATTTTCACTTCAAGCAAATTGGTAAGTACTTTTTGCACTGTTATAGCAACATCAGGAGTTTTCTAAGTGTGAATGAGTCTGCTTGAGCATTCAGTGTTGGATCAAGTTTTGAAAAGTAACCGTGTACCCTGACGAAACAAAATGTATTGCAAGCAAAATTTAAATTGCAAATATTATTAGAGAGCTTTTTCTTGGTATTAGACCTCCTTGGTTCTGGCTTTCGTGCGTGGACGTGTTTTTAAAATGTCCATTGGTATTATTAGTTGACTGCCACGTAATGTATGATGGGTATACGATGTCTTATTCATTGTGAAACACTTATTTATTGTGTTTTCTTAATGGCATGAATCGCACTGAAGGCCTAGACTTAAAATGCATGGACCGCGGCTGATTTTGGGTGAGAACAAACCAAAATATAACTCCTTTTACACTGTACATCTTTACAGCAGTCCCACTGGCGATCATGTTTTCAAGCTCAATTACACTTCCTACAGCGCCATCTAGCACTCTGCGCATGCGTCAAGCACTAGGAAGTGTAGTTTCCTCATCCAAAATCAAATGGATTGCTTCAGACATTGATTTAACCACTGGAGTCTTATGAATTCCTTTTATGCTGACTTTATCTCCATTTTGGAGCTGCAAAGGCCTGATCACCATTCACTTGCATTGTATGGACATACAGAGCTAAAATATTCTTCTAAAAATCTCTGTTTGTGTTCAGCAGAAGATAGAAAGTCATACACATCATAGATGGCATGAGGGTGAGTAAATGATGAGATAATTTTCATTTTTGGGTGAACTATCCATTAATGTAAAATATTTAAAATGTATGTAATAATTGACGGTGTGCAAGCACACTGTATGTATCTTACATAATTCTGTATTTTAGGCTGAGCAGAATTATGTATATTTTTATTCTGGACCTGATCCATTGCCCTGAGCTGGGCTGATTCTTAGTCCCAGTCAATCCCTGATGGATCCTTTTGCACTTGATGAACAGTGCTTTTTGTTTGCTAGTAATGAAAAGTAACTGTTTTGCATATGTCTTGAAAGTAATAATAATAATAAAAACTTTCAGTCATAACCTTTCTTGATTCAGCAAATCTTGAGAAAAGTGAATCGTAACACCCCTAGTATGTTCCAGTAAACAATCCTTCTCAACTCTTCCTTGCAGCTGAAAAATCTGACAAAAATCAGCAATTGCAGAAGGCAAGAATTCTGCTTGGTCAAGATTGTTGAGATGGAAAAGCATTGCGCAAGGTAGCAAGATATATAATTAAAGGCTACTCATCAGTGCTTTAATTGAGGATTTGGCAAATTTGCTTCATTGCCATGATTTGTTCCAATTGCAGCTAAAGACTTAATAAAAATGGCAATTGCAGCAGGCAAAGATTCTGCTTGGTCATGAGTGTTATGTAACTGCTAAGGGACTTCTGGTTCCCTGAGGTTATCTCCATGACAACAGGGTTCAAGTCTCTTGGGACCTTTGGCACACGCGACCCTTCCACAGGGCAAGACCCCTGGGGCCTGGGGGTGGGGAAATGAGTGGGTTAAAGGTTGCTGGACACTGCGGACACTGAAAGCAAATTGGGGAAGTGTTATGGTGACATGGGCCGAGGTCAACTCAGAAAATGCCTCACATTTCCATAGCATTAGCTACGGTTACGGACTCAAAAGAAGTCCTTTCTGACCACCAAAACATACGTTGACCCTTGGAGCGGATGGCACATGCCACCAATGTAATCACTAAGCTAATGGACAGCTAATACACAATCCTTTTTCACCCTCAATTTAGTTTCAATGTATTTCTTCTGGCTAGTTTCTTTCTGGAATAAATAAGTGACCTGCATCTTATGCCAAGTAAGTGAAACATTGCTTACACTGTATTCTACTGCCCCTGGAGAATTTAGCAATCTTAGATTCACCTGCCACTAGTTTTCAAACAGTTGTCCCTTGCCAGAGCTGTCACTACTGTACCATAGGCATTGAGGTGGACATGTCCACCCATTATTATTAAGAATAGTGAAATGAGAGGGGGGCCTGGGTAGCTCAGTGAGTAAAGACGCTGACTACCACCCCTGGAGTTGCGAGTTTGAATCCAGGGTGCTGAGTGACTCCAGCCAGTTCTCCTAAGCAACCAAATTGACCTGGTTGCTGGGGGGGTAGAGTAACATGGGGTAACCTCCTCGTGGTCGCTATAATGTGGTTCTCGCTCTCGGTGGGGTGCGTGGTGAGCTGTGTGTGGATGCCGCAGAGAATAGCGTGAAGCCTCCACGTGCGCTATGTCTATGCGTTAATGCGCTCAACAAGACACGTGATAAGATGTGTGGATTGACGCTCTCAGACATGGAGGCAACTGAGATTCGTCCTCCGCCACCCAGATTGAGGCAAGTCACTACGCCACCACGAGGACTTAGAGCACATTGTGAATTGGGCATTCCAAATTGGGGAGAAAAAGGGGAGTAACACCCCCCCCCCCCAAAAAAAAAAAAGAAATGAAAGATTCTAAAACTTTTACATTGGTCCCCCCCAATCTTGTCCCTTGAATTTTTTTTCCCTCTCCCTTCAGTTTTGAGCTATTTTTCATGGTCTGGTCTCACAATGTAAGCAACCGAGCAATGAGGCAAATAGAAGGTGGACAGAAAAAAAAAAAATCAATACATTGCATGTCCAGTGGCGTATACAGATGACAAATGCAGCAACTGAAGATGCCAAGATCAGTTGGCCAGCGTGGAGAGAGAAAGAAAACAGAATACAAAATACAGGGGATGAGTTGGGAAAAGAGTTGCAAAGAATGTTTTAAAAAATGGCCCCCACTTTCTTCTTCCTCTTCCTCTTCCCTTTGTTTTTCTCGTTTTCTTCATTGTGAACTGTAACGTGTTCCTCAGTTCGCTTTGTTATCACATGACAACCTGCTGACACAAACTCCCTGAAATTCTCATCGTCTCTCCCAGAGTCTTTCCCGTTACTTTTGCTCTCTTCCTTCCATTCCTCTCTCTAACTCAAATGTTTGCGGTATCCTATTTTATACTTACTATTTAATAGTTTTGCTACAAGTCTGGGACATAAAAAAGGAAAAAAAGAAGAGGGAAAAAGTAGGGCGTTGGGGCGAGATTTATGGCTGTGGTCATTCCAGAAGCTCTTGTCCCACCTGCCATCCGTCCATGATGGAGGGGGTGAAAGAAGAGTAGAGTGGGGAGCTGCATCTCTCTTTCCCTCGGCTAACTCACCCTGACAGGCGGGAACACAGACTGCAGAGAGGAGGAGGGTGACGAGGAGGGGCCTCAGCCCCCACCCACCAATCAGACGCTCCCCTTGATCTCAGCCAGTGGCAGCGGGGCAAAAACAGAAGCAGGGCTAAAGCTAGTGGTCCTCTCTTCTCCTCTCCTCTTCTGCCTTCTCTTTTCTCAACACTCTAGGCATGGAGTACTATTCCTCCATCTCCAGGGCGTCACGCCTCTCTTCTCCACCCTGGCTGACCACTGCAGTGCATCCACGAGGTACTCTCTCTTTCTCTTTCTTGATTTCCTACTCTTATCCTTTGGCTCTCTCATGCACATTCTTTTTGGCTTGTTGCTATAGTAGATTGTTCAAAAGAACTTTTTTGGTGAATGTGTAGCTGTTTGCAATCTTTCTCTATTCCCCCCACTATAGAACTAGACCAGTAAATATTAGAAGAAGGCTGATGACAAATAAAAAATAATTAATTTGTGGTTCACTTTCAAATAAACTGGTTCTCCCAAATGAATTGTTTTCCCATCTGTTAAGTTATGCCATTTCTTGCATATTTTATGCACTACATTGCACGCTGGGTCATAAAGTAGTAAACACACATTTATGTTTTGACCCCATCGTGAACAGAAGGTGCTGTGGTGCAAAATAGTCCCTCTCATGAGAACGCAGTAACTTGATTGAATTCAAATGCACAACTTTTCTATTTCTATTTCAATGTACATTTCTGTTTTTTAAATATCTTTTGACCATGCAGCCTGTTACGCATTCTTCAATGTGATGGGTGTAGAGACGGACATGAAAAAAGTGGAAGTACATTATACATATTTCAAATACATTTTCTGCACTTCTTATTCATCAAATTGCTGGGCTTTTTTTTGGGGGGGGGTAATATTTGTACTCCCTTTACATCATACAACTATTGAGATACTCTGTTTGGACCTAACAAACTTCGGCTTTGATATCCAGGTAGCTGTTCGGAGCAGCATAGCACACTTATGTGTGGCCTCTAAAATGGAGAACGCATTTCCAGGCTGCACATTTCTAAAACCAGTGTTTCCACCCCCTCTTCTGTCTCTTGTATTGATTGGTTAATGGCATTATTTGTGGAGTGTGCCTCTCTGGACCTAAGCTCTTTTTGGCCCCCTCTATATCTGTGTGTGTGTGTTTGGTCAACAGAAGGCCACTGAAGCCTAACCAATGGTCATCTTTCAGCTTTATTTGCTTTCACGCCAAAGGTCGGAGTGGGTCATAAGAAGTCAGAGGGTAATAAGTTTAACCCTGATAGGGCCAAGGTCGCTCATGGTGTGACTCCAACGACACCTGATCAATATGCCCCTCACACCATCCTCTTCCTCATATTCTGAAGAGATTCTATCCCCATTCTCGAAGGATACACAAATATCTGACATCACCCTGTGCAGACTGAAAAGCCTTAAAAACATTCCTTGAAATATGATTTATGTTTCATTTACTTAACTCACAAGAAAATTTATTTTTTTAGTCTTAAGTAACTTGTTGCGAAACCTCACAAATGTTTCGTGAAAGCATGTGTTGATCTATCTGTCTTAGGTACAGCGAGCCAGTTGTTGGTGGCAGAGCAGGGCAACACCCACTCACAGATTTGTGAACATTCTGGAAATTATTCACTCTGCGCCTCAGCATATCTCATTCTCAACTCACCTTAAAGTGTTTTTGTAAGCTTTTAAAGTATTTTTTTGTATTTTGGATGATAACATGTCTCTTAAAATCTGTATTTTACAGTATATTCGGGTACCTATTCAAACAAAGCATGGCAGGAGAAAATCTTTAGATTTTTTAAAGAATCTTTAGAAGCTGCACTGCAGATAGGTGTGGAGATTTTTACCATATATCTAAAGTCCTGAGAGAAAACCAGCAGGTGTGTATGCACCAAACCTTGCGATAAAAACCGACTAAATGTTTAAACATGAACGAATGATAGTGTGGGAAGGCCACCGGCTGGGCAAATGCATATGATAAGAGCCTCCATCTTCATCGAGTCAGCCATTTTACTACTTATTATCTGTTGGTCATCCGTCCTACACATCCTGACACTAATCTTGGTATTTTTACAAAGTTTTAAGTTTTACAAATATGTTTTAACAAAATTCGCAAAGTTTTTATTCTCAATCTAATGCACTCTTCATAACACATGAAACCCGAAATACGTGAGCAAGCAGTATGAGCACATATGAGGCTGTAGATCTCGTTCAAAATTTCTAGTTGTGCGCAAAATGTTTTAAAGTAGTCAGTCAAACTATAATGAATCTACAATACAGTAGTCAAGGTACATCATTTTGAACATTACCCACAACCCTCTTCTGACAATTTCGTATAGTTCGAATTGTTCACGTAACCCATAATAAAGCAGAGCGATCATTTTAGATTCCTTTACGGCTACAACGTTTTCTTCATTTGTATATATACATAGCAGTAATCAGCGCTAAGGCGTTGTTTGATCATCTTGTTGCATTAAAAAGTGGTTGACGAATTTACAACAACAGCCTCTGCAAAAAGAAGAAGAAAACTAACTGAAACACAACTCTGTTGACTCACAACCATTCTGTCTCTGAAACAAAGCCAATGAATTTTACAATGTCAAATCTTGACATAATTGCAGGCTGAATGTTTGTGTACATCATGCTGTGCATCTTGTCAAAACAGAGGTGTTTGCTCATTAGCCTGAACTCCAATTGCCTCACCAAGTGAAACTTTGGAAGAGCTGCATTATGATATAGGCTGAGTGGGATACACCTCTGTAAACGTAACCCTGTAAACCCTTTAACCAGGCCACATACACTCAGTGCTCTTTAACACACAGATACTACATTCCTGTCTCACTGGAGAGAACAAGGGAAAAGAGGGAAAAGGGAAGAGCTCTCTTTCACATCTCTCTTTCTCTGAAAAACTCAGACTGCAGCTCTTTCAAGAAAACCAAGCAATGGTTAAACAGGAAGAAGTGACCTGCAGGGTGGAAGGCAAGCAAGAGAGAGCGAGATCAATGAAGGGGGGCCATTGGAAGAGAGAGAGAGGGCTGTGTGTTGCTCTACAGCCAGAAAGATAGGGTGGGATTTCACAGGCTAGCAGCACATGCTCTCACCATGCCGAGAGCCGAAAGATGTATAGTACACGTGTATGTGTATGCGTTAGAAGGCCCAGGCATCTTGAGACTGTGGCTTTTGAAGAAAAGGCAAGGTAAGACGCCTTTACGATGATATATACAAGTTCTCCCGACGTTTAGGGTTATGACAGAAATGTACTTCTAGACTGCGAAAACAGAAAGTGCTGCAATATTTGCACACAAAAGTGTTTAGTACCTTCGCTAAATTTTAAGAACATTCAGTATACTTTAGACAACCTTATTTTTGTGTAGACTGTACATTTTTGCAGATTATAATGTCTTTATGTTTTTTATTATTTATTTTTTTATTTGCTTTGTCACCATGGGCCCATGTCGTTAAGATGTTATTTTTTAAATTAACTTTATTATTTGCTTTGTCACCATGGGCCCCTGGCCCATATGGCACCGTCAGTGGTTCAGTTGATTGCAGTAATTCATTTATCACTGAAACCACTACTGTACTCACACATCTGCTTGGTTCACAGTAATGCGAAGAGTAATTTCGGTCATTAATGAAATAATGATAAGAATAATAAATAAAGGTAAAAAAAAATAGTCAATTGATTATTCCCATCATTCATTTTTGCTTAATTTAAAGACTTTTAAATCGCACAAACTTTGTATTGCATTGGGTCTTTTTCAATTCATTTTCTAAAATATTCTTTTCTATAAACATAGAAATGTGATCAAATTAAAAGTAAGTTAAAAAGTACATTTGAAAAATATTTCTAATCCACAATGAAGAAACGTTTAGGTGTACCTGATTTGAATTGGACTAATTTACAGGGACAGGTTGTCTGCTTGAAAAAAAAAAAAAACAGTAAAAAAAAAAAAGAGGTAAAAATCTACTTAATATATATTTTTTTAAATGGTAAATGTCGGTGCATGAGCAGTTCGATCAAAATATGGTTAAAAGTAGGCAGTAAGTCTGTAACATAATGCATCATGTGTGTGTAAGCTATCACTAATTGAAGATGACTATTACTCTAATTACCGAAGTCCAAGATGTCCAGCAAAACTTCAGAGAACACAATATAACAGTCCTCATTAACGAGACCCAAGTGCAACATCAGAGATCCTTCTGTCAAGGTCTGGTCATATTGTCTTTTTTTGTTTTCAATTTTCTGCCAGACAATATGACGACAGAGGGGGGTCTCTTGCCACATCCACTGCCAATGAAGCTGTTCCACTTTTTCAATTGTTATTTTTCCTCTAGACCTCTGCCCCTGGTGGGAAAGTATTTAGGACTTTAGGTCTGTGACAAATAAAAATGTCATCCCTGCTCAAGTCTGCAGTGATTGTTTGTGGGCAAGCTGGTGTTCAGAGGTCTTGAGATGTTGCCTTACAGTGAGAAGAGATGCTGGGATTGGCTCCGTCTCCTTTACATGCCACCTTTTGGTCAAGCCCAAGTTCTCCAACACCGCTGGCCTTTTCTTAACAATACAACTTGCAGCACAGGGGGTCTTCTCTAACCCAAAGCTCACACAAATTCACATAGTAAGACCATTTTACAGTAAGCCTTTTGAATATGGCCACCAACTGGCGCATCTCAGTTTGGGGTGGGGGAGTGGTCGAAGAAAAGTGACACAAAAAGAAGCAACAATAAAAAAAGAAACTTGTATCACTTGTAACTGAATAACATGGAGGAATTATTTAAAGAAGAGTAAAATAATGACATAATCAGAATAAGATTTTAATTTGCTACCTCACATTCACAATAGGTTAAAAAAGAGCCACATTCACAGCAAAGTCTAGGATCTTTTTGCCGACAAATATTCATGGAAGATTTGCAGAGCATGAGGCAGATATAAACTAGTGAAAAAATAAACAACACGATATTTCTGACTCGCCATTGTAAGTTCAGTTTGTAAGCCAAGTTCGACAGCAATAATCATAAAAACACTCTGTGTCCACCATGAGCCGTCTTTAAACTACTTTTAACAGTGAAAATATCTTTATTGAATTTAAAACAATCTCAACACCTGTGCCATATCAGGTTTATTTATCTTAATTTGTGTTTAGTGTTTGATATTCTCTCCACTACACAGACACTAAACATATGATACTTATTAGTGCTATAGGCCTAAAATAAGCAAATCAAGCAAACTGGAAAATCACACATTTTTGTAGAAGTTTCCAAACGGTTAGTTGATTAGATAGATTAATACGTTGTTTGTCATGCCCATTCAAACTGAGGACACACCCCCTCAATTTTTTGTTTTTTAGCACAGTTGATTTTGAGTGCAGCTACCTACAAAAACATTATTTGTATGTTAATAATTAAGACTATTAAGTTATAAAAAAATATTATAATAATTAAAAATACATATATATATATTAAAAAAAAAGTTAATTCACCCAATCTAGAGGCACCTCATTTAAAGCTGAACAAATTTTGGCGACACCAGCGCCGCCGAACGGAATTGCAAAAATAAACAATGATTTCAGAACAGCTGAATATGCTCCTCATCTGCCGTCGAGCGAACAAACTAATAGCCGCGCTCCCAGCTAACGCCATTGGTTGAATAATGTTGTTGGGTCACTCAAAGCAAACAGGTTTTTTTAGCACCACGGAGACAGTGTTTACATTTTTCGAGAAAATTAACCTATGATTGGCTTACTTACAATTGTCTTCAGCTTTAATTTGCTTGAAAGGGAGTTTTCGCATACAACTGTCATTGGAAATTCATACGATTTTTCCCCCGTGGAACACAAAAGGAGTTAATTTGTAAAAAGTCAAATGTGCTCTTTTCCATACAATGAATTACATGGTGATCAGATCACTGGCTGTCAAGTTCAATTGCAATTTTAATTGGTTTAAAAAAAAAAAAAATAGTATATTAGGTCAGGATTTGAAACCACTTACAGTACTTGTACTCTAAACAAAAACCATACCGCTGAGCTAATGCATCTTGTCAACTTTTGTATAAAACTAGAAACTATAAAACATTTTTTAGTTTGTCATGTCCAATCTTAGGGTACCAAGTAAGCTAGGATTGGCACTGGTGCCCCTTCAAAAAAAACAGATGCATGACACCCTGATTTGTTTTTGATTAGGATATATACAGTAGATTAGTCAGTCAATTGTTTCATTCGTTGGGTTACAAAAGATAAGTTAGTTGAGTTTTTCCTTCTCTTGCATTTTCAAAAATATAGTTATCTTACAACTCCAATTACAATGCATTTGAGTAAAAGAAATGAATTAAATACATTAATAAAACAATGATACACTCACTGAGTACTTTATTAGGTATATGATTATCTAATCAGCCAATCGCGTGGCAGCAGTGTAATGCATAAAATCATGCAGATACAGGTCAGGTGCTTCAGTTAATGTTCACATCAACCATCAGAATGGGGAAAAATGTGATCTCAGTGATTTCGACCGTGGCATGATTGTTGGTGCCAGACGGGCTGGTTTGAGTATTTCTGTAACTGCTGATCTCCTGGGATTTTCAGGCAGTACATTTGTATGGCATTTTATAGCATACATTTACATTCTCTAGAGTTTACTCAGAATGGTGCCAAAAACAAAAAACATCCGGTGAGCAGCAGTTCTGTGGATGGAAATGTCTTGTTGATGTGAGAGGTCAACGGAGAATGGCCAGACTGGTTTGAGCTGACAGAAAGGCTACGGTAACTCAGATAACCACTCTGTACAATTGTAGTGAGCAGAAAAGCATCTCAGAATGCACAACTCATTGAACCTTGACGCGGATGGGCTACAACAGCAGCAGACCATGTCGGGCACTCTATTTGGACCATAGTGTTCCTAATAAAGTGCTCAATGAGTGTATATTATAAAGAATGTATGCTATAAAATGCCATACAAAGACGTGAATGTGCAAACTCAATTTGTTGTCTTCCGTTCAATTAACGAACAAAATGATAAACTGCAACATCCTAAAGTGCTCACATTTTCCATTGACTTTTTTGGTTGGTATCAGGTGTTCAAAAGGAAATCTCTTTTTTCAGCAAGCTAAGTCCCTTCAGCTTTGTAAAAGGTCTGCTAGTTATGGAAGAACTGCCTTTTGATGTGGCCTACACAACTTAGTCTAGCAAACACGCAACGGCTACTCTCTCTCTCTCTCTCTCTCCCTCCCTCTTTCTTTCCTTTCTTCTTCTTCGCTTTGACGCCATCTTTCTCAATTTGTTGCAGTGCTCAGGGGTGTCAAAGGACTCGAGCTGTGACTCTAAAGAAGAGACGGCGAGTGGGACATACACATCGGACACTCGGACAATACAGGCGCAGGTTCCTGCGAGTTTGCCATGGCGACCGGTGGGCCCTGACAGCAGCGGGGATCAGAGTCTTGCTGAGGAAGAGAGTGTGTGTGTTTGTGTGTGTGTTAGGGGGGTGTGGGGGTTACTGGGGGACACACGCCAGATGCCTTGGGGAGACGCCCTTTAGCTCACCAGCTGGGAGAGGCTAAACTGCCCCTCGTGCGTCGGTTCTCGGCCTTAACGGATTAGAGTGTTTGTTTACGGCACACTTCGCACACAAACAACAATACAAAGCTCTGTTTCAACCCAACCACCTTAGTTAGCGAATAGTGTCGCAACAAATTAGCTAACGAGCCTATGTACCGACTAGGTAATCTCTGCAGGCAACTGTGATGTGTTTACAAGTCTCACATTGACCTGTAGGGGTTGAGTAGTCTGTTTACACCATAAACTGACCGTGGAGAGAGATAACTATTTACTTTTTCTGCAAGTAAAATGATGCTAATCTGTTGTTTTACAACAAAGGCTTCATTTTGAGCTCCACTAACTCACCTAATAAAATGTTGTTCTTGTTCTGTACTGATGAGTTAAAGTTGTTCAATATTCTACCATCTCTGAGAGGCGAGTAACTGTGCGCCCCTTGCTGGAGGACTCTGGTATTGTCAGCTGAGTTTCGGCATAATCTCAGCTGGCAACTGTGAGTAGTGTGTCACCCCTCTCACAGGTGCCGCTGGGGTTCTGTCACACACAGCACCCTGCTACTTTTGTTCACTGCTGGCGCACACCGTGACAAAATGTCAGCGGCCTTCAGTGGATAGAAGAGAGAAACTTGTGGAAAGGAATTCAAAAATATCATGGAATCAAACTGAAAGAACTCCTGACGAAATCTGCCTCTTCTTCCTTAAACAGCATCAACTGTATGAAACTTACCGCAAGAGGTTATGGGGTTATCAAGTATTCATCTCTTTCTGTTTATATATTTTTATGGAGGACATTTGGTGGACCTGATCTGTGAGAACTTTCTGATGTTGGTGATACTGCATCAGGAACTGATTGGATGATATACAGGAGCCATCAGTTCCTGATGCACTCCCTTCAGCATCGAAAGAGACACCAGCGAGTCTTTTTACTTTTACAATCCAGAACATGGATGTCAGTCCTCAAGAAACCTGTCGAAAAAATGTGCTGATAATATGTAACCCCAAATCAATACAAAGACAATATGAAATTGTATTTTGTGTAAAATGAAGCAGCAATTAGTACCATTAAGATTTCTTTTGCACTGTGATATTATTTTCAGGACATTTAAAATCTAATAATCTTATATAATAATATTAATATATTATTATTTTTAATTAAAACTTTAGCACAGATTGCCTTCTAACTTACCTACTGTAGTAATCCGATTAATTTTTATATAAAATAAAAATATAAAATAGCATAATATTATATTAAAAACTGCAATATTGGCCAAACACTTCTAGTACAACACCTAACTTATTGATCTTTGTTTTGTGCTTTAATATTTATGTTGCAAATTGTTCTACTGTCTTGTTGTGAATAAAGTTACTATGATGGTCTATGTTTTTCTGAATATAAATGATCTTTGCTCTTCATATGACACCAAACATCTACCACACACACTGTAGGATTACTTTTATTTAATTGCTTATTTGATGTAGGCTGCAGTGGCCCCAAAAAGTAGCTTATGTGGACACTTCAGCCACACTAAAGATGTATGATATCATTGTAGTAGATGACGAAATATCAAGTGGTTCTTTTATCAAGAGTTAAGACTACATTCCCTTTTCTGAGCCATTTCTGCAATTACATTTAACCAACAGGTGTCGAGGTTCTCTTAAAGGGATAGTTGACTTAAAAAATGTAAATTAT
This sequence comes from Myxocyprinus asiaticus, assembly GCF_019703515.2. Lineage (NCBI taxonomy): Eukaryota > Metazoa > Chordata > Actinopteri > Cypriniformes > Catostomidae > Myxocyprinus > Myxocyprinus asiaticus. The sequence continues at coordinate 25,337,554 of NC_059392.1, read as the reverse complement.
ATCAATATTCACTCACCCTCACTCACTTTCTTTCATCCGCAGAACACAAACGAAGATTTTCTGAAGAATATTTCAGCTCTGTAGGTCCATTCAATTCAAGTGAATGGTGACCAAAACTTTGAAGCTCCAAAAAGCACATAAAGGCAGCAACAAAATAATCCATAATACTCCAGTGGTTTAATCCATGTCTTGTGAAGTGATCCAATCAATTTTGGTTGAGAACCAACCAAAAAATAACTCCTTTTTCACTATACATCTTGACAGCGATCTTCTTGGGCAGTCATGATTTCAACCTCGACTACACTTCCTATAGCGCCATCTAGCGCTCTGCACATGCCTCAAGCAATAGGAAGTGTAATCGAGCTTGAAATCATGATCATGCCTACAGACAACAATGGCAAGATGTTCAGTGAAATCCATATGCTCTAATCCCTTCAGAGGGTTTACACTCCAGAGTGAGAGCTTCGTAGGGTTGAAGGGCGTAGGGCTTAAAAATATCAGTCATTCGGAGCGCACTTCAATGTCATCTATCCAAGCCAAAAGAGCCGCTCTTACCATTGCAAATGGCTGATGCTAATAAACATCAGATGCACCTAATCAGAAATATTTAGACATAATTTTGCATCACTAACTGCTTTCAGAATAGACAATGATAAGAAACGACTTAAACCTTTATGACTTGATGAAAAATGTAAGGTTCATGTTTAAAAAAATTGTGTTTTAGTCATTTTAATAAAAAAGAAACCAACAAACAAAAAGTACAGTGCATTTATTAAATAAATAAAATGCCACTTTGTATTATTATTTTATTTAAACTCCTTTAGAATAACTGATCCAGTGAATTTACATTAAAATAACGTAAGCATTAACCAGTTTCAAACAAAATGCCAGGGGTTTAAAATCATTTTTTAAATGTTCATTATAATAATTAAAAGCTTTTATAGACTCTGGAGATGAAGGCATGTCACATGTTTTTGTTTATAGAAACAGATTGCGGTTTCAGCTGGTTTAATTTACACTAAATTACACTCGGCAAACCTCCATATTTGTGACGTATGCTCTGGTCCGACCCTTCAACATGGAGGACACAATCGTTCCCCCTTCGTTGGTGGATTTGTCCCATTTGGAACGCAGGTATGGATTAAACCACTGTAGCCTTATAGATTACTCTTGATTCGTCTGATATGAACAACTTTCGACCTATATCAAAATGATCCTTTATGTCAAAAATATTAGAGAAAACGGTGCTTGCACAATTAAATGATTTTTTAGCTAGCAATAATTTGCTCGATAAATTTCAGTCAGGTTTCAGAGCCAGTCATAGTACAGAGTCAGCTCTGTTAAGAGTTTTAAATGATGATTTATTAGGTGTGGATTCTGGTAGTCCTGTTGCTCTTCTGCTGCTGGATCTTAGTGCCACTTTCGATACGGTCGATCATGACATTCTTATCAATCGCCTAAGAGACCAGGTTGGTATTCAGGGGTTAGACTTGAATTGGGTCTATTCATATTTCAAGGGTAGAACAATTTCAGTCTGTTTAGAGAACTGTTATTCATCAGTTGTTCCTTTAACGTGTGGGGTTCCTCAGGGCTCCATCTTGGGACCTGTTTTATTCTCCCTTTACATGCTTCCATTAGGAAAGATCTTTGATAAGCATGGCATACACTACCATCTGTATGCTGATGACTCTCAACTTTACTTTCTTATTAAACATGGGAAGCAACCCTCTTTTGAGTCTCTGTATAAATGCATGGCCGATGTGAAGTGTTGGTTGGCAAACAACTTTCTCCAATTAAACAAGGATAAGTCAGAGTTTATTCTTTTTGGTCAAAGGGGATGTGGGGTAAATTTAGATGGCAACTTGTTATTGCTTCCAGGGAAAAAATGTTCCTATGTGGAAAACCAGGGTGTTATTTTTGACACTGAGCTCAAGTTTGATTGGCAAATAAATGCTGTTGTTAAAAATAGCTTTTTCCATCTTAGATCTATAGCAAAGTTGAAGTCCATCCCCTCTTTTGATGATTTGGAGAAGGTTGTGCATGCCTTTGTGTCTTCTCGTTTGGACTATTGTAATGCTTTGTATCTGGGTGTGAGTCAGGCCTCTCTCTCTCGCCTGCAGCTGGTCCAGAATTCAGCTGCTAGGCTTTTTTAACTGGAACCAGGAAAAGAGACCATATTACCCCAGTATTGATTTCCCTACATTGGTTACCGATCCAATACAGAATCCAGTACAAAGTGTTGCTATATGTATTTAAGGCTCTCCATGGTCTAACACCAGAGTACATCTCTGATTTAATAAGTTGGCGTCAACCTTCAAGGTCTCTCCGCTCTGGCGATCAGATGTGTCTCTCGGTTCCTCGACCTCGCCTTAAAACTCAAGGCAGCCCCTAGGCTTTGGAATGAGCTTCCGTTAGCCATCAAATCATCTCCGTCTCTAGTGTCTTTCCAGGGGGCCATAAAAACATATTTATTTTCCCTAGCTTTTAATTAATTGCATTATAAATTGTACTATGTCAATTTCTCTTATCCTGTCTTTGTTGGTTTTAAATGCTTGTTGTATTCTTAAGCTGTATGTATGTGATTTTATTTATTGTAACTCCATGTACAGCACTTTGGTACCCAGTGCGGTTTTTGAAAGTGCTCTATAAATAAAACTGAGTTGAGTTGAGTTAAGTTGAGTTTATGTGACCTTTATGTGCTTTCTGGAGCTTCAAAGTTTTGGACATTAGCATACTTCTTTTTGTAATATGTTGTGCTTAAAAGTTGTGCTTCTTTAAAACAAATGCCGCATGGTTTAATATTGTATCCAATGCGATGATATTCCTGCATTTTTAAGTGTGACTTAACCGTCACTGCAGGGACAGTTTTCGTTGAAAAAATATACGAAATCTGGTGATATCGCGCCCTCTACCGACCTGCAACAGTCTGAACCGTACAGGCCTGTAAGAAAGAATACATTGAGATTTCATTTGTATTTATGAACACTGATGTTTCATATAGAAGCAAATATGGAAAAATGAGTCCAAACAGTTTTTTTTTTTTTTTTTTTTAAAGCCAAGCTTTACCACTTCATTTGACAAACAGCTTAATAGAAATGTGCGCTAAGTAGCTTGTGGTTTAGAAACGCCCTTTAGTGGTTAACGCATGCCATTGTCACGTATGTGCACATGAAGTAATTTGAGTTTATATTACTCACCTGTAGTGTGTGAAAGCGGCAGGAGTAAAGCGTTGTCGGTTGTACATTTTACGAGTTAAAAAAAAAAGAAAAAATTGCGACAGCTCACATGAGCGCGAAAGGAGGCAAAAATAAACGCGCCAAAAAGGTGCGTCATTTGGATTCGAATGATGCGCCTTCATTATCGCAATCAATAATCGATAAACGTCTAAATATTATACCAGCCGGGCGACAGTTAGAGCGAACCCCTCCACCCAGAAGTGAAATAATCAGAATATGTCAGTCAAACACACCAGACGATACTCCAGCATCAGAACACGCCGTCAAAGATGAGCCATGTGCCCAGGTAAACAAACTTCCAAAACAAAGGTTCATTTAAAAGTTCTTTTGGAGTCTCATTTAATTCGTTCTTTCCAAGGAAATTACTAAACGCGTTTCTTGCAATGAATCAAGTGAAGTTCTCGAACACTCTCAAGTTAAAGATGAGAGGGTGTCTATCTGGAGATCTAGTTGTACAGTTGCATCAGGTACCCTCATATGATCAGTGTATATCAGGATGGGTAGTTGGTATGAAATACTTTTGGGAAGTTGACATGTCTTGCACTATTACGTGCTATACTCCATCTAAACTAGTTTAAACATCATTTTGTTCATAATTAATTGTCTTTTTATTGTTATGTTTGTGGTTTTTTTTTTTTTTTTTTTAAAAAAGTGTCATGCTGCAAAATCATTTAAAATTAAAGATTTGTATTTAATATTCTAATATATATATATATACACACACACTGGTGGCCAAAAGTTTGGAATAATGTACAGATTTTGCTCTTATGGAAACAAATTTGTACTTTTATTCACCAAAGTGGCACTCAGCTCATGACAATGTATAGTCAGGACATTAATAACGTGAAAAATGACTATTACAATTTGAAAAAAATTATCCAGATACTCAGGTGACATTTCACCCCACACTTCCTGTAGCACTTGCCATAGATGTGTCTGTCTTGTCGGGCACTTCTCACGCACCTTACAGTCTAGCTGATCCCACAAAAGCTCAACGGAGTTAAGATCCATAACACTCTTTTCCAATTATCTGTTGTCCAATGTCTGTGTTTCTTTGCCCTCTCTAACCTTTTCTTTTTCCCATAAGGCCTGCACCCCTGAGTCTTCTCTTTACTGATGTACATGAAACTGGTGTTGAGCGGGTAGAATTCAATGAAGCTGTCAGCTGAGGACATGTGAGGCGTCTATTTCTCAAACTAGAGACTCTGATGTACTTATCCTCTTGTTTAGTTGTACATCTGGTCTTCCACATCTCTTTCTGTCCTTGTTAGAGCCAGTTGTCCATTGTCTTTGAAGTCTGTAGTGTACACCTTTGTATGAAATCTTCAGTTTTTGGGCAATTTCAAGCATTGTATAGCCTTCATTCCTCAAAACAATGATTGACTGATGAGTTTCTAGAGAAATCTGTTTCTTTTTTGCCATTTTTGACCTAATATTGATCTTAAGACATGCCAGTCTATTGCATACTGTGGCAACTCAAAAACAAACACAAACACAATGTTAAGATTCATTTAATGAACCAAATATCTTTCAGCTGTGTTTGATATAATAGCAAGTGATTTTCTAGTACCAAATGATCAATTTATCATGATTACTCAAGGATAAGGTGTTGGAGTGATGGCTGCTGTCTAGATTTGATCAAAAATGACTTTTTTCAAATAGTGATGGTGCTGTTTTTCACATCAGTAATGTCCTGACTATATTTTGTGATCAGTTGAATGACACTTTGGTGAATTAAAGTACCAATTTCCTTCTGAAACAGCAAAATCTGTACATTATTCCAAACTTTTGGCTGCCAGAGTATATATAAACCTAAAAAAAGAAGTTCATAGTCATGTCAACTACCCACCTGTATATAACTTTATGGGTTTACATCTTTGTTGGTATTCATGGTGTCACACCACATGTGGCTTTACTCTTTGTTTCTGATTGGGTGTGATTTATTGGTTTATTATTCACTCAAATGGATGTTCAGCAACACCTGGGAAAACAAACCCAGAAACGTTCATCCAGGGAATGCAGGGTTACCAGTGGACAGAGACGGACCTGGAGTTTGTTTATCAAACCAAATGGAAGAAGCAAGTTCAGCAGCTCCAGGTGAGTACTACCTACTATTTATTTCTTTATTTTTAACAGTGTGTAAAAATGTGTTGGTATTGAACAGTAAATACTTAAAATACACTGCCTGGTGAGAAAAAGGTTGCCGTTTGGATTTAAATAAGCAGATACTTAAGAGCCTATGATTGGATCATTATTGCAGTAATTAATATGTTTTGGCTGGCAACAATTCTTTTAACCTTAACTAATGCAGTGTGCAGCTTCTCATTTCTTAAACAACCATGTCAGAAGATGAATCCCATGGTCGTGGAAAAGTTGTCACTGTGTTTCAGAAGGGGCAAATTACTGGCCTGCATCAAATAAAGAAAACATCTAAGGAGATTGCTGAAATCACTGGGATTGTGTTAAGATCTGTCCAACGCATTATTAAAAACTGGAAGGGTAATGGTGAACCGTCAGCTTCGCAGAAGAAATGTGGTCAGAAAAAAAATCTTGAATGATCGTGATCGGAGATCTCTAAAACGCTTGGTCACATCGTAAAAAATCGACAGTAGGACTCACGGCTATGTTTAATAATGAAAGTAAGAGCATTTCCACATGCACAATGTGACGAGATCTTATAGGATTGGGACTAAACAGCTGTGTGGCCACAAGTGAACCACTTGTTAGTGAGGCTAATAGGAAAGAATTACTTCAATTTGCTAGGGAGCATAAAGATTGGACTGTGGAGCAATGGAAAAAGGTCATGTGGTCTGATGAGTCCAGATTTACCCTGTTCCAAAGCGATGGGCACGTCAGGGTAAGAAGGGAAGCGCATAATGCACCCGTCATGCATAGTGTTCCCGCTGTACAAGCCTCTGGAGTCAGTGTCATGATCTGGGGTTGCTTCAATTGGTCAAGTCTAGGCTCAGCAACGTTATGTGGCAATAAAATGAAGTCAGCTGACTAAATGAATGTACTGAATGACCAGGTTATCCCATCAATGGATTTTTTCACCCCTAACGGCACGGGCACCGGCATATGCAACTTTGTTTTGGGCCAGGCAGTGTAGTATGCTACAGTTTTATCACATGACCTCATTATGATGTATTTTTAATCCACTTTTGTGTAAAATTGTTGTAACTTTTTGCAATCTGATCGAATAACAGCAAAAAAAAAAAAAACTGCTCAATCATAACACTTACATTTCTTTAGTCACACTGGAAATTAATGGTCAAATCACGCACAGCGCATTCTCGGATACAGTATTTGTGCAGTGTGCTGTGGATGTATACTGCACATTTTGGCAAATGTACTTGGCTGTCCGTGTATAGAGTGCAACAGTGCCCACCCACGTTTTTAGCCACCTTTGCTGGATTTCATAAAATCCTTCATAAAAAGAGTTCTAAGCCAAGAACCAAACCAAACAGCTCCGAGGTGAATCACGACATTATCAAATTTGATTTGAAGCAAAAAGGTATTTGAAATTTAGACAGAAAATCAAGGTACAAGACTGTGTTCTTTTTTCTTTCTTTTTCTCCCCTTTTCTTCCCAATTTGGAATGCCCAATTCCCAATGCGCTCTAAGTCCTCGTGGTGGTGTAGTGACTCGCCTCAATCCGGATGGCGGAGGACGAATCTCAGTTGCTTCCGCGTCTGAGACCGTCAATCCACACATCACGTGGCTTGTTGAGCGCATTACTGTGGAGACGTAGCGCGTGTGGAGGCTCCACGCTATTCTCCACGGCATCCACGCACAACTCGCCACGCACCCCACCGAGAGCGACAACCACATTATAGCAACCACGAGGAGGTTACCCCATGTGACTCTACCCTCCCTAGCAACCGGGCAAATTTGGTTGCTTAACAGACTTGGCTGGAGTCTCTCAGCACGCCCTGGATTCAAACTCGCGACTCCAGGTGTGATAGTCAGCATCAATACTCGCTGAGCTACCCAGGCCCCCCCAAGGATGTGACTGACTTTCTTCTCCTGAACACAAACTAAAATTTTTAAAAGAAAAAGTCTTAAATTTGTATCTGTTTCTCACCCACACATATCATGTCGCTTCTGAAGAAATTGATTTTACCACTGGAATCGTATGGTTTCCTTTCATGATGCATTTATATGCTTTTTGGACCTTCAAAATTCTGGCCACCAAAAATCTTTCTTTGTCTTCAGCAGGAGAAAGTCATACACATCTGGGATGGCATGAGGGTGAGTAAATTAGAGAATTTTAATTTTTGGGTGAACTATCCCTTAAAATGTCTTTAAACTACAATCCCATGACGCATTATGTATGACTTGAACAATGCAAAAATATAAAACTACTGATTTAAAACTATTGATTATATGTATAAAAAATATATTTTAATTGTATTGCAAAATGTTCAGATATCTACAAATATATAAGTAGTTTGAGTGTGTAAAGAGACTGGTTGCGTCATTCGCAGTGCATCATAAAATTGGGCATTCGTTGCTCTGCTCTTTTGGCATGGTTTGTCGTAATTCTCTGATTAGTGGATCATTTCTCTTCAGGATCATGGGTAGTGTAGTGTAGTTCTTTAGCAGGAATTCCACTGTAAAACGTGATAAAAATCATTTGTAATAATGTAGACAGATGGCTTCAACAGGAGCATATTCCATCAGTTAACTACCTGAGAGCTAATAGTAGGTCTGCCTTAAAATGTGTATGATTTTTAAAAATAATTTAGCCTATGGAGAAAATGAATGGGATTTTCTCTGGAACCCGACTGTTGCGCTCTATTCCAAGCAAACAAAAAATGGAAAACTGTGCACAGTATACAGTACATACTGCATAAAAAGTATATGGTTGTATGTTGGTGTGTCATTCCGAACATAGCCAATGTCATCTGAATTAAGATTTCTTATTGAGCATTTGTACGTTTAAATTGGACATTTCAATTAGATTTTTATGACATGTTGTTTACAGCAAGAGATAAGTGATGTGCAGAAATTTCTGAAGAGCACAAAACAAATGAGGGACATGGCCCTTGCTGCACATGAAAAACTACAAACAGAGCTCTCGAAGGTGAACTCTGATTATGGTGTCGACTCACTTATTTCATACACATGCACCCTTGCAATGCATTGTTATCCTCAAATGGTATACAGCATTCTGTGCACCATTTTCATTATTTCATACCCATGCAACACCTCTCTGCAATGGATCTTTCAGGTGTCATCGTGTGAACGCATACACCAAATGTCCCGGGAAATACTTCTTAAGTCCCAGAGCTCTAGTCAGCTGGAAGGGCTTGATTCTAAAGCTCTTCTCGCAAGACTAAAAGTTACTGATACGCAGTGTGCTACAACTGAGGAGAAGACAGAGGTCAGCAAACTCAAGACAAAGGTAGCAAAAGCACAAGAAATGAGGTATGAACTTAACAGCTTGCAACACAATGAAAGAATGACAGTGATATTAATTGAAAAAATGTAGTTCCCTTATGATTCAGTTCACTCAACATTGCGTCATGCTGACGCATATGGGGAAAATCCTTTTCCGATGACCTAGTTGAAACCCTTCTACAATAACGGCAATTCTACGATTGGCTATGGTGTTTAAGCCCCACCCTGTCACGAAGCTGTCCGGTATATAAGCAAACACCATTCCTCAGAATTTTCTTCTTTCGAGACTGCGAGCATTTCTCTCGTCTGGAAGCCCTCTACAACTTCACCGTCGACATACGAGTCAGCGGGCAGGATTTTCACGGCAACGAGAAGACTCTTCACTCCCCAGCAGTGTTCCGGGGAACATTTACTCCACCTCGCCGCTTGATGCTTCGCTGGTGAACGGGCTGCTTCAGCATCCTGATTCCCCGCAGCGCTTTGGCAGGAGTTTTGTATCCTTATAAGCTTATTGTTGATTGTGTGTGTGTGTGTGTGTGTGTGTGTGTATATATATATATATATATATATATATATATATATATAATCACAAAAGGGCTGCTTTTTTTATTGACGTCATTCCGCAAGTATTCCAAGCAGCACATCCAGTCATCAGATGGTCATGAGAGCTGTGTTTGTTGCTTGGGCCACAGCCCTCACTGTGAGAGCATGAGTCTCAAGACGCTTCGCTCTCAGATCGACCTCGTTCAGAGGGACTATTCCACCTCACACGCTCTCCCACTTGCCCTTTCTGTGACTTCCAAGGGATCGCATGAGGGGGCACGGCAGGGCCGAGAGGCTGAACCAGATGAATCAGAGGTGGATCTCATGCTGGCGCAAGCCCTGTGAGCCTTCTCTTGAAGCGGCTTTACCTATAATATGCACAATGAGCTCCGGTCCTCCGTTGGAGCGTGGTACCTAGTTATGTTTGGCGGTTTTGCCGATGAAGATGATGCAATGTACCTCACACCATCAGAGACTGCGAATGGTCCACGGAGGATGTTGTCACTCTGTCTCAAGTGATTCCCTCCTAAAATGAGTACAGTGCACAACCGTTTAATCTTCCCTCCCAAATTCACTAGGTGGGGAAATTAATCATTACTAATCACACTTGAGGTGTGTATATTGAATGCTGTCACCATCCTGTGTGGTCTGTGACATCCTAATTATTTTCATCCCTCCCAAATTCACTAGGTGGGGAAATTAATCATTACTAATCACACTTGAGGTGTGTATATTGGATGCCATCACCGTCCTGTGAGGTCTGTGACATCCTAATTATTTCCTTCCTCCGGGACCGGGATGTTACTCGTCATTTGTGTATTGCTTTCAATAAGAACATTCTCACAGAAGAGCAAAGCACTCATTTCATGAGATGCACACACATTGTGCTACACACTCCAATATGGAACATCAAAAGGGTCATATTTCACCAATGGTGTCCTATCATCCACAGTCCCATTGAAAAATCGGGTGTGATGGTGCAGTGTGCAGAAAATTCACAATCTCCTCACAGAAAGCGCGATAGGGATTGTTTAGAACTGCAGTGCTACGCGCTCCAATATGGAATGCCACAAGGGTCATTGGCTATTGCTAGCCTAATCAGAGGCTCTATTGTGCGAGCACAAAGATCTATTACTTGAGCAATTCAACAGTCTGAGTCTCAATGTCAACTGGGCGAAGAGCAAATTTTCCCTCAGCCAACAAATCTCTTGAGGGGACACTGTGAGCCTGCTTGTGCACCTTACGAGTGAGCGCGTTCAGACCGTTTTTCAGTGTCTGTCTCAGTTCAAACTGGGGAAAAAACTTCCACTGAAATCTTTTCAAACAATGTTGGGTCTCATGGCGGCAGCTTCCGCCATCTTACACATGAGACCTCTCCAGTGCTGGTGCAAGTGTTGTGTGCCGCGGCACGCATGGTGCATTTGCATTGCTGTAACTTGCCGCTTTCTGGCTGCTCTAGCACCATGGACAGCTCCAGACTTTTACCGTCAGGATGTTATACTGGGTCAGGTTTTCAAGCGGAAAGTAGTGACCACGGACGTGTCCAACGCAGGCTGGGGTGTGTTGTGCGCCGGACTTCTAGCCTTTTGCAACTGGACAGGTGCGAAGAAGGTGTGGCACATCAACCATCTGGAACTGTTAGCCGTCTTTCTAGCCCTGAAGGCTTTTCATTCTGAGATACAAAATCACCATGTGCTGATTCAGTTGGACAACATGACGGCAGTGGCATACGTAAATCGCCAGTGCAGAATTCATTCGCTCTCAATGATGAGCCTGGCGCAGCGCCACCTCCTGTGGAGCGAGTGCCATCTCCTCTCCCTGTGGGGGACATATGTCCCAGGCTGTCTGAATTAATGTGTGGACCTGTTGTCACACAAAGGAGCGATGCTGGTGGAATGGAGACTTCATCCTCAGACTGTCCTGATGATTTGGGAAATATTCAGCAAAACAGAGGTTGATCTATTTGCCCCTGCGGAGAACGCCCACTGTCCCCTCTGGTACTCCAAGTCCCAAGCTCCGCTAGGAGTGGATGCAATGTCCCACAAATGGCCTGCGAAATGCAAATATGTGTTTTCCCCCAGTGTGCCTCCTTCACACTGTCATATGCAAAGTACGAGAGGACAAGGAAACGATTCTGTTGGTTGCACCGAAGTGGCCCAATCAGTCTTGGTTTCCAGAAATGTTAGAAATTCTGGATGGCCCTCCATGGGAAATACCACTGAGGAGGGATCAACTCTCTCAAGCACAGGGCACAATCTAGCATCCTCAGCCCAAGTTGTGGAACCTGGATGTGTGGCCCCTGAACGGAGCGTGCTAAATGTGCCAAAATTGACTCGGTCGGTTATGAACACCATTTTACAGGCTAGAGTGCCATCTACGAGATGCCTTTATGTACTGAAATGGAATGTGTTCACTAGTTGTTGCTTTTCATGCAGCATAAACCCAGTGAACTGCCCCATACCTGAAATTCTTACATTTCATTGAGCGATTGGATGCAGGGATCACTCTGTCAATGCTCAAAGTTTATGTAGCGACTATCTTTGTGTATCACACACATCATCCGGCACCTCTATAGGCTAAATCCCCCACGCCCGGCTACAGTCCTGACTTGGGACCAAACTTTGGTCCTAAAAGCGCTTGTGGGGCTCCCCTTCGAGCCTTTAGACTCTGTTGAATTGCGTGTGCTTTCTCTTAAGACTGCATTACTGCTGGCTCTGGCCTCAGTAAAACGGGTAGGTGATTTGCAAGCGCTATCAGTCGACAATTCATGTCTGGAGTTTAGTCTGGGTCTTTTAAAAGTCACCATTAAACCCAGAAAAGGCTATGCGCCTAAGGTTTTATCCACACCTTTCAGAGCTCAGGTGGTTCACCTTCAAGCTTTTTTCCCTCCACTTAATTCAGATGAGGAACATTCCTTGCATTTGCTATGCCCTGTGCGAGCGCTACACATATGTTGAGCACACCCACCAGTTCAGACTTTCTGACCAGCTCTTTGTGTGCTATGGAAAAAAAAAAAAAGGAAAGTCTGTCTCCAAGCAAAGACTTTCTCACTGGATCATTGATGCGATTGCCCTGGCTTATGAGTTGCAGGGTGCGAAGTGCCTAATTGGTGTTAAAGCACACTCAACTAGAGGCATGGCCTCTTCATGGGCATGGACGATCGGCGTGTCCTTACAAGACATAAGTTTTGCAGCAGGTTGGTATTCTCAAATTCGCAAGGTTTTACAACCTAGACGTAACATCTCTCTCTCTTCGCAAGTCCTCTTTGTCTAGAGCGCTTGCTATTTTGTTGGCCAAACATAAACTTGTGCCCCTTTTTAAGTACGGGCTCTCCCGTCATTTTACGCAACCACCTGCATTCAAACCATTGTATTTCCCATAAAGTCACAAGCACTTTCATTATAAATAAAACTCCCTTCCCGACTGGGTTCGTGAAGGGTTTAATTCATACTAAATGGCTATAGTTCATATATCCATTCTAAGTGCTCCCCTCCTGGCTCACCATGAGGGTTATTCACTTGCAGCATACTCATGTCGGTCGCCGTCCCACAGGACAGCGGCGTCTGTTCTTTAGAGTATTATGCTTTAGTATCCCTCTCTGGGAGGATTATGTCGTGAAGTGTGGCGTGATGGGACTCTGTTTCCCATATGCATCAGCATGATGCATTGTCGACTTAACTGAATCGTAAAGGTACGTCTTGGTTACATATGTAACCTTGGTTCCCTGAGATGAAGGGAATGAGACATTGCATAAGTTGGCCACACTACAGACTCAGGTGTGAGCGATGCGCTCTTCGTCCCTCAGTCAGAACATTCTGAGGAATGGTGTTTGTGCATCCCCTTATATATCGGACAGCTTCGCGCCTAAAAGAGCGGGCCTAAACACCATAGCCAATCTTAGAATTGGTGTTATTGTTGAAGTTTCAACTAGGCTGTCGGAAAAGGATTTTCCCCAAATGCGTCAGCATGATACAATGTCTCGTTCCCTTCATCTCAGGGAACCGAGGTTACGTACGTAACCAAGACATTTGACATTTTCTGCTAGGGTGTTGTGGTGGTGTTAGGATAAGTGGTTGCCTGGGCATTTCTATGCGGTTATTAAGGTGTCCTGAGTGGTTTTAGCATGCTACAATGTGGTTGCTAGGGTATTCTGTGTGGTTTCTAGGTGGCTGCCCACTCCCATGTCTATGATATTCTGATCACTAGATATGGCTCAAGTCCCTCCTTCAATGTAAGTCAGTAGGGCTTTTTGTGCATTTTTTTTTTTTTTCAGCCAGGTGAAAATCATTAAGTCTGATTGCTAAGAAAAGCAAACCTCAACAAGCTGCACAATTTGAGGTATCATTCACAAACTGTGCGGAACAAAAGTTTAGAAAAAGCCAAAACCCCAAGTATGAGCAATAATAATAGTGATGCTTGCAGTAGCAAATGTCTACAGAAGATGTCAGTACGTTTTCTAAATTATATTTCATTGCAGAGAAAAGGAGGAGCAACTCACGAAGGACATTGATAGCTGTAAGATGAATATCGACCAGGTCAAGGTGATTGTTACTTTAAAACTGTGCTGGGTATTTATTTGACATGGATCTCAATTTTATGTTTGGAACTTAAGATGACACATTTTTGTTTTTAAGGTTAACATACATACACTGACAGCAGATATGTCTACACTGGAATCCCAGGTGTTACATAAAGAGGTTAGTGTGTCACATTGGGCCAATATGCTTTAGCGCTTAGTAAAAAAGCATTAGGGGTGAATTCACTAAACGGTTGTGCCACTTTTGAACATGGTCTTCTTTACTAACCACCCACAATCTGGTTAAAGCAGGTGCAAACAGTGCTGAAATAGAAATGCAATTAGAGTAGAATTAAGTCATTGGCTGTTTCTTAATGCAAAGAACGCAGAGAACGGATTTGGGTTCTTATGAAGAACAGTCTTGCCAAGCCACCTTGGAGAACGAACTCGGTAGGACAGGAGGACATAGAACGCATCTATTGCAAGCTTAGAGATACACTGCAATTATCACACACCAGTGACAGCATTATTATCATCACACAGGAGAGGTTTTGCAGGACATGTGACGCATTAAAAGAATAAAGTCTGTAAATGCTCATTTTCTTATGTTTTTTACTATATTAAAATTATGCTCAACAAAACAACACATGTTGATGGAGTTTAACGACTCTCACGAGCCGTCAGACTTTTGCAAGCTTACAGCGGAAAACTCTTGAGGGAAAACACAACGATAAATGTCCTTCATCTGCCACCGTAGTACCGATGGGTTCATGCCCACAAGTCACCATCCGATACATCCTTCGATATTTAGCCTGATTGAGAACACACCTGGGTAATTTTATGCATTTTCAGTACTTGTGTTCTTGAGTATTGGAATTGAACTTCGGCAGTGGATAATGACGTCGAACGAGTCCATGAGAACATAAGAACACAGAAGAATGCACATTGAGAAACAGCCAAAGTCTTGTTTTCCGTGCAAACATGTCTCCTAAATTAGGCTAATTATAGATAGCACAGAGTTTTGTGAATAAAGCGCAATTTGCCAGGCGCAATTAACATTGCACTTTTACCACTTGAGGAAAGCAGGTGGTAAACTGACTTATTTAAAAGAGATGCATGTTTACAGGTTCTATGTATCCTGGTTGTAGAAATTCATCAAGAAATTATCAAATGGTAGAGCAGAGCGTTATAACCCGGCATTTATCCAGATGCACGATGATTCAAGTGAATTTTCTGCATATTAAACATATTAAAGGTGTCTGGATCACAGTAATGGAGTGATGTTGTACAGTCTTGCCAGAATGAGCCATGGTCTGCTGCATCCTCCACTATAGCGTACAGAACCAACCCGCTAGATGAGTATCGTGCTGTGCGAATTGCGTTAAACTCATATTTTTTGGCTGCGTTTGTGCTGTTGTCTGATCTTCATAATTCCTTTTGTGAATCGGGTGCTAAACCAGGGTAGACGGCACATAAACGGCATTTTCACCGGCAGCAACTTAATCTTGGTGAATTCCCCCTTCAGTATTTTAAACAGATTAAGGTAATTCAATCTGTAAGTACAAAGACACAATTTATAGTGACTGAAATCTCGCTATTTTCCAACTTTCATAGGGTGCGCCACAGTCAGCTAAACCACAACAAAGAATCAGAGGCCGTAAACCACCTGCTGCTGTTTCTGCACCAAAACCCTCCAAACCAACCAATGTCCCAAAGACCCCAGAAGCCCCTACTGTCCCAACACCATCCAAACCCACCACTAATCCTAAGCCCCTTACTGCCCCAAAACCGTCAAAGCCCACCACTAAACCGAAGCCCACAAAAGCTCCTGCTGCCCCAAAACCATCCAAGCTCACCACTACCCCAGAGCCGCCTATTGCCCCAAAACCATCCAAGCCCACTACTACCTCAAAGCCCTCTACTGCCCCCAAACCATCCAAGCCCACCACTACCCCAGAGCCACCTATTGCCCCAAAACCATCCAAGCCCACTACTACCTCAAAGCCCTCTACTGCCCCCAAACCATCCAAGCCCACCACTACCCCAAAGCCCCCAAAAGCCCCTACTGCCTCAAGGCCATCCAAACCCACCACTATTCCAAACGCCCCTACTGCCCCAAAACCCTCGAAAGCCCATATTGCTCCCAAGTCCTCCAAACCCACCACAGCCCCCAAACCTGTGGAGGGTGATGGAGATCTCCGGCGCTCTAAAAGGATTGCTGCTAAAAAAGACAAGTGAAGATTCTGCTCAGAAATACTGTGAATCAGAAAGACAGGAGAATCAGGAAACTTTCTTTGTGTTCTTATTGCTATATCTCGTCATTTACAACAGGCATCTTTCTG
This sequence comes from Myxocyprinus asiaticus, assembly GCF_019703515.2. Taxonomy (NCBI): domain Eukaryota; kingdom Metazoa; phylum Chordata; class Actinopteri; order Cypriniformes; family Catostomidae; genus Myxocyprinus; species Myxocyprinus asiaticus. The sequence goes on along the minus strand of NC_059392.1, from coordinate 25,321,514 downwards.
AAAACTTGTTTTAACTGTAAGAAATAATTTAGTTTAGACTTGGAGGGACCGAATTCAGATTTAGGCTTTTAGATTTAGAGGGAAATGTTTGTTGGCTGCCCTCTTGTGGATATTTGAAATTTAGCATTTATTGATTCTCAGTGTTGGTAATACACAATCAAATGTTATTAAAATATCAGAGTTTACCTAACAGTTGTCTGAACATTATACAAAGTTTTTGTTCTCTCTGTAAATTCCACATGTCCACATGAGCCCCTATTGTAATTTGTTTTCTCCTGAATTTAGTATTGCCTTTCTCTTTGTATTTTTTATTTATTTTTTTGAAGGTGAATAAATGCTTTTCAAATGTTATGCGTTGTGGAATGCCCTGGTTTTAAAGAATATTTTAGAAACACCAAATGTGTAAGTATGTAGCATAAATGTCCTTTCTTCAAACCACCAATGTCTGGTTGACCTACTGTGTATGACTCTCCGGCCAGTCTAGAAAAGTGTTGTTTGAGCCAATGGCGTGACGCCATGTTTTTGTCGGGATCTGTTAAGTTACTTTAATAGATATATACATAATTTAATGCATACAAAACAATGACTTGAATACACCTCTACTATGATAAACATGTTTTCAATTACTGAGTTCAGAGTCACATGATAATGGGCTTAAAGTAAAAAAATGTAAGTGGTGTAACTGTCTGGAGAAAGTGTATAAAAAAAAACAAAGTCTCATTAAAAGCTAAAATTATTTAAGCAATATCACACTAGCAAGAGTGCGATATGGCCCTACATCAGCACTGCTGTTATTTGGCCGCAGGCCGAGTGCTGTAGGTAATCACACAGTGCTGATTTAGGAACATATAGCATGATTGCGAGTGTGATATTGCTTATATACAACAGTTCAATGAACAAGTACATTTAAAAAAATTAGGAAAAACTGAGTACGGTCATAAAAACGTATTTGTGCATGGAACTACTTCCTTGCGCAACAGATCAGAATCTGCCATTGCTGGTTCAAACCAAATGATGCGTCCAAGCCTCCGTTAGTAATTAAAAAATGTCACTTCAGAAACAGTATCACGGCTTGTGCTGTTTCTAACAAGTTATTGGATAAACAAGGATGGGTGTGTGTGTGTGTGTGTGTGTGAGAGAGAGAGAGAGAGAGACGGAGCGTGTGCGATCACCTGTTGCCAGCTTTCTGAAGATCAGCATTCTCAGTGGAAAAATAGCCATCCATTTAGGTATTCCTCCCTATTTCACGGTAGCTGGTGCACGAGAGTCATTCACTATAGAAACCACAATCTTCTCCGCCATTTTAAACACCACGTCCTCTCCAATGTGGAAACTCCGGTAAGAGGTAAGCGCCTTGAGTTGTGTAATTAATCAGTATGTTGTGTCTCTCAGCTTTGATGAGCCATAATGCTGAAGTTGTTCATTTAAAGCCGTTTAAAGCTATTTCCTAGCTTTAGTAGTGTAGTAGTAATACAAGCAATCACGAAGAGCTGTTGTATGTAAACACAGGCTGATGTGGATTCACTTCACATCACCTAACTGGCTCATATTACACACAAAAATGATATTTTGCCACCACCTGCTGGCTAACATATGTAATGTAAAAAAAAAATATACATGTAAAAAGAGACATAAACAGTAGCTCTTAACACATCTGCACTGCTCTTACACTTTAATTTAGAACGGTACGAACACAAGCGGAGTGATACCCACAGTGAAGCGTCCGAGTGATGATGGTGTGAGACCATCAGTGCTCATGGAACGTCTCTCGTCCAATCAGATTTGAGGACTGGAACTAACTGGTATGTATGTATGTATGTATGTGTGTGTGTGTATATATATATATATATGCGCGTGTGTGTGTTTTCAGACCTCGAATAATGCAAAGAAAACAAATTCATATTAATTTAAACAACACAATACTAATGTTTTAACTTAGGAAGTTCAGAAATCAATATTTGTTAGAATAACCCTGATTTTCACAGCTTTCTACCAGTCTTTCACATTGCTGTTGGGTGACTTTATGCCACTCCTGCCACAAAAATTCAAGCAGCTTTGCTTTTTTTGATGGCTTGTGGCTATCCATCTTTCTCTTGATCACATTCCAGAGGTTTTCAATGGGGTTCAGGTCTGGAGATTGGGCTGGCCATGACAGGGTCTTATCCGGTGGTCCTCCATCCACAGCTTGACTGACCTGGCTGTGTGGCATGGAGCATTGTACTGCTGGAAAAACCAATCCTCAGAGTTGGGGAACATTGTCAGAACAGAAAGAAGCAAGTTTTCTTCTAGGATAACCTTGTGCGTGGCTTGATTCATGCATCCTTCACAAAGATGAATCTGCCCGATTCCAGCCTTGCTGAAGCACCCCCAGATCATTCATATGTGTTGTTTACCTGGGGAAGAGATGGCAGCAGGATGCACCATGGGAAGAAGGCAGGCCGGCGGAGGCAGTGTGATGCTCTGGGCAATGTTCTGCTGGGAAACCTTGGGTCGTGGCATTCATGTTGATGTTACTTTGACACGTACCACCTACCTAAAGATTGTTCCAGACCACGTACACCCCTTCTTGGCAATGGTATTCCCTGATGGCAGTGGCCTCTTTCAGCAGCATAATGGGCCCTGCCACACTGCAAAAATTGTTCAGGAATGGTTTTAGGAATATTACAAAGAGTTCAAGGTGTTGATTTGGCCTCCAACTTCCACAGATCTCAGTCTGATTGAGCATCTATGGGATGTGCTGGACCAACCAGTCAAATCCATGGAGGCCCCACCTCACAACTTACAGGACTTAAAGGATCTGCTGCTAATGTCTTGGTGCCAGATACCACAGGACACCTTCAGAGGTCTTGTGGAGTCCATGCTTCGATGGGTCAGAGCTGTTTTGGCAGCACGAGGGAGACCTACACGATATTAGGCAGGTGGTTTTTATGTTGTGGCTGATCGGGGGGTGTGTGTGTGTGTGTGTGTGTGTGTGTGTGTGTGTTTTGTATATATATATATATATATATATATATATATATATATATATATATATATATATATATAGATAGATAGATAGATAGATAGATAGATAGATAGATAGATAGATATACACACACTGGCGGCCAAAAGTTTGGAATAATGTACAGATTTTGCTCTTATGGAAAGAAATTGGTACTTTTATTCACCAAAGTGGCATTCAACTGATCACAATGTATAGTCAGGACATTAATAACGTGAAAAATTACTATTACAATTTGAAAAAAATGTTCAGAACTTCTTAAACTACTTCAAAGAGTTCTCATCAAACAATCCTCCATATGCAGCAATGACAGCTTTGCAGATCCTTGTTATTCTAGCTGTCAGTTTGTCCAGATACTCAGGGCGTGGTCATGTGTCTGTCTGCGGGAGAGGGAAAATGGTAAGGCTCGTCACCTGGGCTGTAAATATTCTAACACCAGTCTCTCATTATAGTGATGGCAGGGGGACCTGATAAGGCTCGCCAGAATGTCAGAGTGGGAGAGAGAGTGGCTATGAGCAGTGGTGTCTGAAGTACCAGCAGCAAAAGCCAGTGACTGCCATATTGAAAATCCCTGTTAGAGTTGGCCACTGAGAGCCGTTTCTTTTTAATCTGTTAATCTGAAGTGTCTGTAGAGCACAAATACTCAACTGTTTGCTGTCTCCTGACTCCTCCATTGCCCACAAACTCAAATGACTTTTTTCAAATAATGATGGTGCTGTTTTTTTACATCCTTTGTCCTGACTATACTTTGTGATCAGTTGAATGACACTTTGGTGAATTAAAGTACCAATTTCCTTCAGAAACAGCAAAATCTGTACATTATTCCAAACTTTTGGCCACCTGTGTGTATGTATATGAATATATATACAGTACTGTGCAAAAATCTTAGGCACATAAGATGCTTCACAAAAGCATTTGTCTTAAGATGGTTATTTATATCTTCAGCTTTAGTGTGTCAATAGGAAATATAAATGTTATACTCCCAAACATTACTTTTGCAAATAGATAAGAATAGAAGAACAGGGAGCCCTGCAACAGATGTCATGGTCCCCACAGAGTCCCCCACTGAATATTGAGTCAGTCTGGGATTACATAAAGAGACAGAAGCAAGTGAGCTGAAATAGAAGAACTGTGGTGAATTCTCCAAGAAGCTTTGAACATCCTGTCTGCCAACAACCAAGAAAAACTGTATCCAGGTGTATCTAGGAGAATTGGTGCTGTTTTAAAGGCAAAGGTGGTCACACCGAATATTGATTTGGCTTTTTTATGTGTACTGGACTTTGTATGATGTTAAGTGATAAATGAAAACTATTTAATTTTGAAGACATCCTCACTATGCAACATTTTCCCCAAGTGCCTAAAAGTTTTGTACAGTACTGTGTGTGTGTGTGTGTGTAATATATATATACACCGATCAGCCACAACATTAAAACCCACCTGCCTAATATTGTGTAGGTCCCCCTTGTGCCGCCAAAACAGCGCCAACCCGCATCTCAGAATAGCATTCTGAGATTATATTCGTCTCACCACAATTGTACAGAGTGATCATTTGAGTTACTGTAGAATTTGTCAGTTCAAACCAATCTGACCATTCTCTGTTGATCTCTCTCATCAACAAGGTGTTTCCATGTTTTGTGTTTTTGGCACCATTCTGAGTAAACTCTAGTCACTGTTGTGTGTAAAAATCCCAGGAGATCAGCAATTAGTTACAGAAATACTCAAACCAACAATCATCCATGCGATTATCTAATCAGCCAATTGTGTGGCTGCAGTGCATAAAATCAAGCAGATATGGGTCAGGAGCTTCAGTTAATGTTCACCATCAGAATGGGGAAAAATGTGATCTCAGTGATTTGGAGCATGGCATGATTGTTGATGCCAGACAGGCTGGTTTGATTATTTTTGTAACTGCTGATCTCCTGGGATTTTCACACACAACAGTCTCTAGAATTTACTCAGAATGGTGCCAAAAATGAAAAACATCCAGTGGATGGCAGTTCTGCAGACAAAAATGCCTTGTTGTTGAGAGAGGTCAACAGAGAATGGCCAGACTGGTTTGAACTGACAAAGTCTACAGTAACTCAGATAACCACTCTATACAATTGTAGTGAGAAGAACAGAATCTCAGAATGCTATTCTGAGATGCGGGTTGGCACTGTTTTGGCGGCACGAGGGGGACCCACACAATATTAGACAGGTGATTTTAATGTTGTGGCTGATATTCTGTTCTTTAGATATCAGTTGGTTCCCCCCTTCAATATAAGTCCATGGTATTTTGTTTTACGATCTACCAGGCGCGAATCATAAGTATGATGGTTTTGAAAAGTAACAGCACACCTCTTCTCAACAAGTGGCACGGGGGCCTGGGTAGCTCAGTGGTAAAAGACGCTGGCTACCACCCCTGGAGTTCACTAGTTCTCTAGTTTGAAACCCAGGGTGTGCTGAGTGACTCCAGCCAGGTCTCCTAAGCAACCAAATTGGCCCGGTTGCTAGGGAGGGTAGAGTCACATGGGGTAACCTCCTTGTGGTCGCTATAATGTGGTTCGTTCTCGGTGGGGCGTGTGGTGAGTTGAGCGTGGATGCTGCGGTGGATGGCGTGAAGCCTCCACACATGCTATGTCTCCGTGGCAACATGCTCAACAAGCCACGTGATGAGATTCGCGGGTTGCTGGTCTCAGACGCGGAGGCAGCTGGGATTTGTCCTCCGCCACCCGGATTGAGGCGAATCACTACGCGACCACGTGGACTTAAAAGTGCATTGGGAATTGGGCATTCCAAATTGAGTGAAAAAGGGGAAATATCCAAAAAAAAAAAAAAAAAAAACAAGTGGCACGATTTTTGGTGTCATACATGTTCATAGCAAAAACAGTGCAGGATAAGTTATGTGCCAGAGTTTAATCCTTAAGTTTAGGGTTTGCAGTTTGCAGTCTGTTGAGATTGCTTTGGTGTTGTTTGGCCTTCAATTCAGTTTGGCCTTCAATTTTGTATTTTTTCACCTTTGAGCTGTCAATTTTAATTTAATGTTGTTTAAGATAATTTAATGCTTATTTTGTGGTGTTTTTTTTTTTCTTTTTCTGATACAACGTTCAGAGTGGAATTTTACATGCATGCAATACACACACACACTAAGGCCTTGATGGAACTGAAAGGGAACACATTAATGCTATGCTGAATCATCCAGAGTTATTATTGGCTTGAAAACAGTGGATTATAGAAAGAATGAGAGAGAGACTCCAAATGTGGTTAGCGTATCATCAAAGCCTAGTGATTTTGTACGGCAGGGATTAACCCTGGGCTTACATCAACAGATTCCTGCTGGTTCAGATAAAATCGGTGTTGAAGCTATTTACACTTTCAAAACAGTTGATTTTGGAAATGTTGTTTTCTCAATGATAATGTCTTCCAGACCCATTCTGAATAAATGCTTTCAGATTGTACAGCAGTCTCTCAGAGGAAAGACAATCTTGTATCCCACCAGCGTGAACCAAAAATGTTGTCAACCACTATAACATTGCCGATCACTTTGACACATTTTAAACAATGGGGTCCAAAAGTCTGAGTCCACATTTCTGAACAGAATCTGTATCTGGAGTCTGGAAAACTCATTTATGATTAATTACCTCAGTAATCTAGATCACACTGACCTCTGAAAATCAGAATGAACTGTCTAATGGTTTAACATTAGGTCTTCATGTTTGCCTTTAGAGGTCAGACATTGGTTTCTGAATGGGTCATGTCGTTCTGCATAATGTCTCGGGCAAAAACAGCTTGGATGTATTTCTGATGACCTCATGATGAAATTGAAAAATATCTTTCTCTTTGCTTTCACAAGCCCAGCCATCTGAAATGTACTCTAATTTTATCATTGGAACAGTGGAACATACCTGTTTAAAAGTTTATTGTCTGGTCTTTGCACATGTTGAGCATAGCCTCTGGTTGATGGCGGATTTTGTTAGGGTATCTGGGTGCTTAAAGCTGAAATGTGTAACTTTTTTTTTGTGTGTTCTATATTCTAATGTTTGTTTGAGCAGTGTGTGCATGTGCGTTGAACAGATCGGCGAACGAATGTTATAGGATGGAGCCCAACAAGTCAACACAGCGGAAAGAATTCAACATTTCTCGGACTACAGTGGGAAAGCACATACACTATATACCTGTTTATACTAGGGATGTCCCGATACTGATACCGGTCCAGTTTATTCAGTGTATAATAAAGCATTTCCTCATAGACATCCATTCAAAAAGAACGGCCTCTTGTCTCCTCGCCAGTGTACCGCCCATAGAATGTATATGGGACTGCAGCGTTAAGGCCTTTTCACACCAAACGCGACATGATTATGAGATACGAATCACAGGCGAATGGCCCTTTCCCATAGAAATCTAAACGAATGTTCACTGTTAGCACTTTCATGCCTTTTACAATAGTTGGCACTAATCGACAAGCAGTTTTACCCCGGTACGCTAGGTGGCCAAATGCACCTTTGAGCTGGTCCGCCCTTCGCCCATCACCGAGTTGGTAGAAGAAATAACCACTTGATAATTTTATAAAACAAACAAGAAAAAAAATAATAATAAAAAAATCAAGGGATTCTCTAGCTATCAGATCGAAAAAATAAAACTCATCTCTCTACCAGCTGAGGCAGCGATGATGAGTGTGTTGCTGATTTGCTCAAAGAAAAAGAACATTCGAGACACTTCAGTAACTATTTAAGTTCACCTGCTGGACAAGTTGACTGACAGTATTGTCATGAATACACAGTTTGAGGGCTGATTAGAAAGAATTGAGTAAAAAATGGTGTAACAGTTAAAACATATTTAATTTGGAACAATATTAATTATATGCAACTGCCACGCATACGGCATTGTGTTGAGTGCATTTGTTTAAAATCACTGCGTCATGCACACTCATGACTGTTCAAACAAATGTTTAAAACAAACGTTTGGCTGTATCTTATTGCCAAGTACATCTTTTGTTATATTTGCTCAAAACCCTGTTACAAATCAATCAAATCAAATCAAATCAAATCACTTTATTGTCACACAGCCATATACACAAGTGCAATGGTGTGTGAAATTCTTGGGTGCAGTTCCGATCAACATAGCAGTCGTGACAGTGATGAGACATACGCCAATCTACAATAAACATAAAATTAACACAACACAATTTAAACATCTGTTATACATAATTAAACTCGACTTAAAACATCAAATTAACACAGCACAATTTAAACATCTGTTATACATAATTAAACTCGACTTAAAACATCAAATTAACACAGCACAATTTAAACATCTGTTATACATAATTACACAACTTAAAACATCAAATTAACACAACACAATTTAAACATCTGTTATACACAATTACACTCAACAATATACAATAATAACATACATTGCACAGTATACAATATGCTGTTTTTGTTTTTTGTTTTTTTTTTGTTTTGTTTTTTACTATATAGATACTATATAGATACACATTATTCAATAAAAATTAAAATATATATGAAAAAAGTATATATATAGAATGTACAGTATTGTACTGTATTGACATTCAGGCTGTCGGTTGATAGTCAGTTGTTAAGAGAGACATAATATAATGACAGTAATATAATTTATGACAGTCCGGTGTGAGATAAAAGAGTAATAAAGTGCAGGGATGATGTATTTTGATCGTGGGAGATCAAGAGTTCAGAAGTCTGATTGCTTGGGGGAAGAAGCTATCATGGAGTCGGCTGGTGCGTGTCCTGATGCTGCGATACCGCCTACCTGATGGTAGCAGTGAGAACAGCCCATGGCTCGGGTGGCTGGAGTCTCTGATGATCCTCCGAGCTTTTTTCACACACCGCCTTGTATATATTTCCTGGAGGGAGGGAAGCTCACCTCCGATGATGTGTTTGGCAGTTCGCACCACCCTTTGCAGTGCTTTGCGGTTGTGGGCAGTGCTATTGCCGTACCAGGCGGAGATGCAGCCAGTCAGGATGCTCTCCACAGTGCAGGTGTAGAACCGTGTGAGGATGTGGCGGTTCATTCCAAACTTCCTCAGCCGTCTCAGGAAGAAAAGGCGCTGATGAGCCTTCTTCACAACGACTTCAGTGTGGACGGACCATGTGAGTTCCTCTGTGATGTGGACACCCAGGAACTTGAAGCTGCTGACTCTCTCCACTGGTGCCCCATTGATGGTGATGGGACTGTGTTCTCTGTCTTTTCTTCTGAAGTCCACCACAAGCTCCTTTGTCTTACTGACGTTGAGGGAGAGGTTGTGCTCCTGACACCAGTGTGTCAGAGTGTGCACCTCCTCTCTGTAGGCTGTTTCATCATTGTCAGTGATCAGACCTACCACCGTCGTGTCATCAGCAAACTTAATGATGGCATTGGAGTTATGTGTTGCCACACAGTCATGTGTGTACAGGGAATACAGTAGTGGGCTGAGAACACAGCCCTGCGGGGCTCCAGTGTTGAGGGTCAGTGATGAGGAGATGTTGCTGCCTATTCTAACCACCTGGCGTCTGCTTGACAGGAAGTCCAGGATCCAGCTGCACAGCGAGCTGTTTAAGCCCAGAGCCCGGAGTTTCTCATCTAGCTTGGAGGGCACTATGGTGTTGAATGCTGAGCTGTAGTCTACAAACAGCATTCTCACATAAGTGTTCTTTTTTTCCAGGTGGGAGAGAGCAGTGTGTATTGTAGATGCAATGGCATCATCAGTGGAGCGGTTGTTACGGTAAGCAAACTGCAGCGGGTCAAGATTGAGTGGTAATACAGAGCAGATGTAATCTCTGATTAGTCTCTCAAAACATTTGCTGATGATGGGGGTCAGAGCAACAGGACGCCAGTCATTTAAACAAGTTATTTTCGATTGTTTTGGAACAGGCACAATGGTGGATGTTTTAAAGCATGTGGGGACTACAGACAAAGAGAGGGAGAGGTTGAAAATGTCCGTAAAAACACCAGCCAGCTGGTTCGCGCACGCTCTGATGACGCGGCCCGGAATGCCGTCTGGACCCGCGGCTTTGCGGATATTCACCCGTCGGAATGATCGGGTTACATCCGCTACAGAGACGGAGAGTGAACTAACCTCTGTAGCTTCGGCCGTGAGAGCTCTCTCCGCGAGGGCGGTGTTATTTCCCTCGAAGCGAGCATAAAAAGTATTTAGCTCATCTGGGAGAGAGGCAGCGGTGTTCATGGCGGAGTTTTTATTCCCTTTAAAGTCCGTGATGATGTTAATTCCCTGCCACATGCTTCTAGAGTTGGTGGTGTTAAACTGTCCCTCAATCTTACTCCTGTACTGGCGTTTTGCTGTTTTGATAGTTTTTCGGAGGGCATAACTGGCTTGTTTATGCTCCTCCGCGTTCCCGGAATTAAAAGCGGAGGTCCGCACATTAAGTGCTGCGCGAACATCGCTGTTGATCCACGGCTTCTGATTCGGATAGATTCGCACAGTTCTGGTCGGAATCACTTCCTCTACACACGTTCTGATGAAGCACATTACGCTATCAGCGTAAAGCTCGATGTCGTCATCAGAGGCGGACCGGAACATCTCCCAGTCCGTGCGATCAAAACAGTCTTGTAGCGTAGAGTCTGATTGGTCCGACCAGCACTGGATCGTTCTGAGGGTGGGTGCTTCCTGTTTCAGTTTCTGCCTGTAAGCGGGCAGAAGCAGAATGGAAGAGTGGTCCGATTTTCCAAATGGTGGGCGGGGGAGGGATTTGTAGCCATCCCGGAACGGAGAGTAGCAATGGTCCAAAACCCGGTCCCCTCGTGTGTTGAAACTAATGTGCTGGTGATATTTTGGTGCGACTGATTTTAAACTGGCTTTATTAAAGTCCCCGGTCACAATGAACGCGGCCTCAGGGTGCGCGGTTTCCTGCTCACTTATACTCCCATACAGTTCCTTGAGTGCCCGGTCTGTGTCGGCTTGTGGGGGGATGTACACAGCAGTGATAATGACCGCTGTGAATTCCCTCGGTAGCCAGAATGGTCGACACAGAAGCATAAGAAATTCCAGATCAGGAGAACAGAAAGACTTGATAGAATGTATGTTCCTCTGATCGCACCAGGATTTGTTGATCATAAAACATACACCACCTCCTCTAGTTTTACCTGAGAGGTCTTTCGCTCTGTCCGCTCGGAGCATGGAAAACCCCGCGGGTTCAATGGCTGAGTCTGGAGTCTCCGCAGACATCCAAGTTTCCGTAAGGCAGATAACGCAGCAGTCCCTCGTCTCTCGTTGGAAAGAGATCCGCGCTTTCAGCTCGCAGAGCTTGTTATCCAGAGACTGAACATTTGCCAGTAGAATAGTGGGTAGCGGGGGTCGATTTGCGCGGCGTCTTACTCTGATGAGAACGCCGGCTCTGTTTCCCCTTTTCCTCCTGCGTTTCCGCGGCCGTGCTGCCCAGACAAAGGGCTCCGCTTGCGTGTTTGTAAACAGCGGGTCGGCATTGAGGAATGTGAAGTCCGGTTTACGGTGTGAGATCGCTGAGCCAATGTCCAAAAGTGTTTGTCTGTCGTAGACAATAAGGCAGGCAACATCCAAGACAAGAAACATAAGAATTGTAAACAAAACAAACAAACCATTGCTAAGTTGTGTCGGAGCTCGCAACGCAGCAGCCATACTCGGCGCCATCTTGAGTCCGTTTTGCTTGCACTCTTGGAGCATTTATATTTCAAGTGATTATTTGATACTTTAATACTGCTACCGACAGATGAGGCTGTTAACGAATATTTAAAAAAGCACAGCATTAACGATTTTGTTTTTGGTTTCAAAGGCACACAGAGTGCACTGCAAGTCACAGCAATAGTATACATTTTATTAATATTTGGCGAAGAAAAACGCAAGTTGTTTATTAAAAAAGTGATACAAAGGCAAATATGCAGCGCTATATATTATATTAAAGATATAAGAGAACTCGCGTAAGATTAAATGCAAAAGCAAAACAATTCAGCAATATGGAATAAATTACGAAGACAGTTTTTAATGCATTTGATGCAAATGAAATAAACATCCTCACTGCTGGTTCAGGATTTCCTTCTCAAGTTACTTCACAGTTTCATGACGGTGGTCAAAACAGCTTTCAAACGGCAGGCAAAGAAAATTGACACACCATTAAAAAAAAAAAAAAGTAAAAAAAAAAAAAGTTAGCTTTGTCGCCACGCGATTCGGCGCGAATGTTCGCTCCAGTTGAAAATGGCTCGTTAGGATTTCGATTCAAAATGTTGATCGCGCCGAACATTCGCATTTGGTGTGCAAATGACTTTATGCTATTTTAGGCTAAGCTTGAAGGCTCCCCTATATAGAAGGGTTCTGGTCAGAGCTACTGGTCATAACAATTTCAAAATAAAAGCTCAAACTTACATCTGTGATGCTCTATAGTGCAGCACTTTTTATTTTAGATTGTGCTGTAAGGTTCTGAATAAAAGCACTTCATTTGATAAAAATAATACAATATCATGTTGAAAATTAATTGTTATACTTTCGTTTGATTCAAGTTTTAATGAATTTTTTTATTTCAACACAATTTTGATGATAAAATGTAAATAAAAAGTTGATATGCAGTTCAGAAAAAAAAAAACAGGTATCGGACTCAGTATTGGCGAGTACCAAAAAAAAGTACTGGTACTCGTAATTGGTCTAAAAAAAATGGTATCGGGATATCCCTAGATTACACACACCAATGTAAAATATCGATGGTCCCTCACATTCGCATAAATGCACTCATGCATTGAGGGAATTCCCGGAGATTTATGTAAGAGGGAAGCCCCACTATTGCAGCGCAATTCCGCTGCAGGTCGCGATAGAAAGTTAAGGAAACAAACACATCAACAAATCTGAAATATCTGGAAATAAAGCAAAGTAACGGAGAATAAAATAGTGTCTTCCTCGGGTACCATGTTAGCGTCGCACGGAAATTATGTTGCAGAGGAGAAAGCTGCTTACTGACTCAGCCGCATGTATATGGGAGTAAAGAATTATCCGCTTCTACAGTGCATGTAAACGGGAATGCTGCTTTCTCAGAAATATTTAAACGTAGTCACTGACTCAACCAATGGCATGAGTTTGGGGCAGAACTCTCTGTTTGTTCTAATCAACTGCAGATGGGGGATGTATTCAGAAAGCTGTATGAAAACAATGCTTATTTTTGCAATTCCATTTGATGGCGCTAGTGGAACAGAAATGAAACACTTCAGTTTTAAAAGAGATATTCCCTCTGAACTACTGATGGGACAAGGCACACTTAGTAGACAAACTTAGACTCTTTTTAAACATACTCTGTCTGCTCACCTTATTTAGACCACAGCGGGTCAGAATGTCGTTTTTACAATTTGATTTTTAAACCATGTAATGTTTAATTACTGAAAAGGTTACTGGCCAGCTCAAGAGTGATTTAGTTCATTTCAAATTGTCCATCCTTTAAGAAAGCAAAAATCAAGGTTGCAGTGAGGCACTAACAATGAAAGTAAATGGGGTCAATTTATTAAGGGTTTAAAGACAGAAATGTGATGCTTATAATTTTATAAAAGCACTTCTGTTAAAACTTGTGTATTATTTGAGATGTAAAGTTGTTGAAATCGTCACTTTTGCGGGATTACAGGATTTTTGGCTTTACATCATGACAACTAAGTTGTATATTTGGATATAACTTTGCACAGAAAAGGTTAAGTGGTTTTATCACATAAAAATGCACACTGTTTATGTCTTGTGGATATATATTTTTTAAAAGTGAGTATTTTAAATTTTATGGATCGAACCCATTCACTTCCATTGTAAGTGCAGCATTGCGTGTTTCAAGTAGTGCCCAGATTTCTGCTTTCATCCATGGTTTGTGGTTTCCCCAAATGATGATGAGTTTGGAGACCATAAAATCAACTATGCACTTGCTTATGTACCCAGACAGATGCTGCATACTCCTTCAAATTGATGTTCCGAGAAGGCCGCACAGTTTAAAATGTCATAAAAGTCTGACAAATATATCAACAGCGAGATTCAGAAAGGAATTCTGTTTACTGCTCACAGCCAGCAGACGCTGCACATTCCGGTTCAAGACACTGTGGGAAACAAGGGATTCGCGTTTGCTCAAGTCCAGATTTTTCAGATTTGACCATGACTTGTTCATTACTTGGTCAGATGGTTTTCACATTATCCTTGTACTGAACCTGAGCAATATCTGACCAAACAAACATCTCCTTGAAACACAGCCAGTATTGGGCGTACTAAGCCAAATGGCCTTATATTTGCTATTTTCTTGTAATTTAAGATCAATTGTGACATTAGGCCTATAAATGGACAATATTTAGTTCAATGTAAAGACAAAGAGAAATAAATGGAAGAATCATATGATTCTGAATAAGTACATACTTTGATATCCTTAACAGTCTGTTTTGGTTAGCTGTAGAGCTTCATTTATCAGGCTAAGGTAGTTGAGTGTGCTGTTAGCATGCTATGGCATTATGAAAGCCTATTATTATAATGATAAATGTGTAGAGCTGGAAGCCATGTATGTTAGTGTAAGAGATTAGCTTCTGTTTTTCTAGTGTTAGTGGAAAGTCCTCGGACAAGGTCAGCTCATGGGATCAGATCATTGTAGGTCCTCAGAAAGCCAGTTGTCCTGCTGTCCAATGGATACCACTGATCTCATTAAAAATAAATGACACCTCCTTTATTATGGAGGCAAACAGTTCAAGGTCAGTTCAGTCCTTGTTTGATCAGCCACGGACTGTGATTTGCCTCCAGTCCAAATAAAGCATGTTCCTTTGTTTTGGATAGCAAGACAGCATACAGTAGGTGAATTTCTCGAAACCATGCTGGTATCAGAATCCCAGCCTAATACAACTACTTTCATCTTGCACATTGATCCTTTAATTATGTTGGCTTGACAAAGCCAACATACTGTTATTCTATAGACTTGGGTTAAGGTTTTTTCCAAATCCCTAAACCAAGACCGAAATTTCTGACTGTAACTCGTCTTAGTGCTTTCAAGCTACATCTACCAAACTTGGCACGGTCCTTCAGCCTGTTCAGTCTCGAGTTGCTATGTCTTTTCTAACCGATCATACTAACGGTTTTCTCATAGCGGATGATCAAAAATCCCCAAAATATCATAGGCCACAGAAATCCATTTTCAGTTTCCTAACGTCATCGGCTGCAGTAATGAAGAGCATTTTACAAAAACTGTTTTTAGTGAAACCATTCTAGTGTGGATAAGAGGTGTAACAGTAGCGAAATTAATGCATTTTTAAATGAAAACGTATTCGTTTCCTAACGTAACTGGTTTCCAAAGTATGCGGTAATGCAGAGGGTTTTCGAAATGTGCTTTTTTAATGTGGAGGGAAATGCTATTCTAGTATGAATGAGAGGTGTAAACACAGTAGAGGTCTGCAACCCGACCCAGGCCCGACGGGACCCAAGAAACTATTGAGTGTCGGGTCAAGTTCGGGTCAGTTTTTGAAGTATGACCTAGGGTTTGGGTTTGTAATTAATGAAAAAGTAACCAGGTCTCCATAACTTGTTTCGCACACGCATACTTTCTCACAGACACGCATGAACGGATGAGTTAGGGGCTGTTCACACCAAACGCGGTTTTGCATGTGTCTGCGCTGTTTTTTTCATTGTTGTCCTATGTAAACGTGCTGGACGGATGTCTTTTAATGTTGCACCATGTTTTGCCATTTCTACAGCATCTTGCGCAGGACCACATATTTTTTAGATACTGTGTCAAGTTAAAAAGAATTTCAAGTTTCAAAAACGCATGTCGAGACACCAGCATTCTGTTTCATTTGTTGCGCTGCATCTATCTTGTTTTTAGCACAGGTGACACAAAGGTGTCAGCAAAGAGGACTTAATGTGACTGTTACATTGTTACAAATTATTTCAGATTGTTCTGCAAAAAGCAAAGTTTTGACGCTTGACAAACGGTAAGCCAGTGTTTTCCCCCTTCTGTTCTGGTGTGCTAAGGAGCTGCAGTGCCTTGTTTAAACTGTGTATGTTTAATATCATAATACTGTTTTGAAAGTTGCATGCTATTCTTACATAAAATACAGCTAATTGCAACAGTAAATGCTTGGAGAAGAAATTTAAAGAGAGTGAGCGATATCAGGTCGGGTTCAGGCATAAAATCTGATGGTACCATTTGGGTCGGGTAGGGACAGTTCACACGGTCTTGGGTGTAGGTTGGGTTCCTGTTTTATTTTAAGGCCCGTGCAGACCTCTAAAACAGCGCAATTAATGTGTTTTCAAACTAAAACATATTAATGTTGACAGGACCTTACACTGATGAAATGTTCGATGGGCCAAGGCCACATCCAATGCATTTTAGTTTGAAAACTTTGTTTTTATTTAACTTGTGTCATTGTTTTCCAAAGTATGTGGTTATGGAGAGAGTTTTCGTCTCCATTTTTAGTGGAGAAAATCTGCGTTCTAGTGTGAATGCAAGGTGTAAATGTAGGGAAATCAAGTTTTTTGAATGAAAATTAAAGACTATTCAAACTCAAACAGTCAAAAAATTATCTTGACAAACTAACTAACTAGATTGCTTGCTTGCTTACAACTATTTCTAACTTTCAGACAAAGGTTTTTGTCAAGCCAACATCAAACTTGGTCTTTATGAACTTGTTGCACTCAAGGATTTCATATTAACCATGTGTTTTTGCAGAGCCAATCTTAGTGCACTTCCCATTGCACCCACTAGAGGTCAGAATGTGGTGCCAGACAGCACCTTTTCAAATTTTGATCATTCATCAGGTTGTTACAATGCCCTAGCAGGGACAGTCATATTAGCCCAGTTATACCACTGCTGGTAAAAAATGCTACCAGTCTCCCCATGTAATGTTTGTCGGTTTGGTTTGGAGATGATCTATGGTCATTCTCTGAAGCCAAGAAAAATCTCATAAAAATATATTAGAGGGATGCGAGCGGCTTAACTTCGGACTGTGAAATAAAATCATGGCACATGTGGCAGAAGCCGCGTGAAGCCTAGCCAGGCGACCTGAAGCACACATAGCCTGTTTTGCGAGTAAGCAAAGTGCGAAACCAGCCACGCAGATGGCCCTGCCAGGCCTGATACAACCGCAAAAATGTAAGCCCTGGGCCTAAGACACTGTCTGACAGTGTTATTTGATGGTCTTTCTAAAGACTCCCCCTAAATTAAAGCAATATTCCACTGGAACTAACTTCAGATCACTTCAGTCTCGCCAGGCACATTGCTGGTGTAACACTGAGACAGCGTTAAATCCATGCAGCATTGAAACCATTCTTCAGCCTGCTGCACAAGCGTGAGTTTTATTTTTGCTTTAAATCAGAATGCCCATTTATAGTGGAGATTCTAGCTCTGCAGGACATTTATTACTTCTGTATTTATATGGCAGGAAACAAGCATACAGATATGTCAACAGAAAGATCTGTTTTTCCCAAGATAAGCTGATATGAACTGTTTTTATGAGAGCATGCTGTCTGAGTTTCAGCACTTGCACACGAGCTCTTGAAAGTCTGTTAATTATGACATGCATTATCATGTATTACAAGGAACTCCATGGAGAACGTGTGAGAATTTTTATATACACCTTATTTCATATTTTTATTCATACTATATGCACAGTATTGGCATAAAAGTTATTGTAAAAACAATTTTATTGATATATTCATTAGGAATTACCTCAAAAATTTAAACTTTGTAATTTGCTCACCTTTATTTAATTCCAACCATATATGATTTTCTTTCTTTGGTTAAAAACAAAGGAGAATGTACGAGCTTCCGTTCTCCATAAAATGAATGTGGATGGTGACTTATACTACCAAGCTCTAAAATGACAACAAGAGCCATAAAATTGTAATCCATATAGCTCATCTATTATATTCTAAGTCTTCTGAAACCATTTAGTAGCTTTGTGTAAGGAACAGATCAGAATATAAGCTAAATATTACACAGGAAATCGACATGTTGCTTCTGAAAGTTCAAGTACCTATAAATCGACCCATTCAGCCAAATTACTGATCATTCCCCCATCAGACATTTTTGCATCAATTCAAGCGTGAATACATTTCCTTCTACCTCTATTGACTTCCAAGACACTGGTTCTGGATAAACAATGGTGACCACCAGTCTAAAATTACAGTTTTTACTCCACTGACGGTTAGGTTTAGGGTTGGGGTTTGGGTTAGGGGATAATGTTACTAAAATATGCATTCCTGTTGACTGCATTACACTATATAGAACAAAAAATGGAACTCGCTTTTGGCGCCACCCTGTGTATATTTCACCCAGAAACTGGAGCTCACACGTCCCCATTCGTTCAACAACGTTTCCAGATTTGGCCACTGGAGGGCACTGATTCAAATTTAGGTAAGCATAGATCAATTTCAGCAGCAAAACTTTTGACCTACTGTTGCCGAATTCATTCTGATCAGTCATAATCGTCAAAATGGTGACAACATTTTTACTTTTTACCAAACTGTTTCTTTAAATTGGAAGTAATCATGCAATTATGTTTGTCATGGAATGCTTATTAATAGGCTTGCGTGATGGACCGCTCGCATGTAAGGCCTAAATGCAAGGTTGCAGAAAAGCCCTGAAGTCATTTGTTTTACTACTCCATGAGGAATGCCTTTCAGGAAGAAAGCAGTTTCAGGAGGAAAAGGAAAAAAAAGTTGAACGAACTCTTGAATGTGCACTGGCAACAATTTGTGGGGGAGGCACTAGAATAAAGCACATGAGACTAAACATTTGGACAGTGTCTAAGTACACACTCTCTACAGCATAGGAAAAAGGTGACAGGGGTCACTGGTGGTGGACCGCTCCAGCGGAGAACCTTTCATTCCTTGCATTCTTCAAATCTCAGTCTAAATTAATGAGGTGGAGTTTGTTGTGTTGTAGCTAATTCAATTCACTGTTATCCTGCAAATATTTATTGTTACATACCAAGCAATGAAACCCTCTATCAGACTAAACATTTTGAACAGTGTATACAAGCCAGTTTGTATTAAGTGGGAGTGTGAACACTGTACCTCAATGGCTTTTGGATCAACTCTAAATAACCATCATTTGCAAAACTTACTGTCTTCTCCACCCTGGTATCAAATGTAAACTGAGAGGACCGGATTACAGTGGATGTGGTCACGTCATTCTGGATGATGCTGCACGTCAGTGGTCTTGAGGTAATATCTCATGATGCTTGGGGTTTTGGCTGTTCATTGAAGCACAATATTAATGCATTCCTTCATTTCTTCCCTCATTCACTCATTCATTGGCAAACAAAGGTCGTCATTAATGTCAACAGACCAGTGGTTCTCAACTGATGGGTCGAAACTCAGAAATGGACATCAGGGAAAACACAATGTTTAATGCAAAAAATAAAATTCAACTAATTACGATATTAGTTGTATAATGTATAATTGTGCATAGGATAATATCAAAATTAGGGCTGCCAATCGATACACATTTTGAATCGTATTAATTACATGATATGCAGATTAATGTAATTAATTGCAATTAATTGCATGTATCAATATTTTCAGAGAAAAGTCCCCAAATAAAAAAATAATTCAATATATGATGATTCAATAATTATAAATAATATTTAAATAATGGTCAAAAGTTTTGAAACACATGCTCATTCTTTATTATAATTTTTTCACATTTTATAATAATAGTAAAGTCATCAAAACTATGGAATAACATAAATGGAACTATGGGAATTATGTTGTGACTAAACAGAATCCAAAATAAATCAAAACTGTGTTATATTTGAGCATCTTCAAAGTAGTCACCCTTTGTCTAGAATTTGCAGACATGTACTCTTGACATTTTCTCAAGCAACTTCTTGAGGTATCACCCTGGGATGCTTTTTAAACAGTATTGAA
The DNA here is from genome assembly GCF_019703515.2 of Myxocyprinus asiaticus. Lineage (NCBI taxonomy): Eukaryota > Metazoa > Chordata > Actinopteri > Cypriniformes > Catostomidae > Myxocyprinus > Myxocyprinus asiaticus. The sequence continues at coordinate 25,301,664 of NC_059392.1, read as the reverse complement.
GGAGTTCCCATCTATGTTGGGCACTTATTGGCTGCTTTTCTTTATTATTTGGTCCAAGTCATCCATTTCAAAAACTTTTTTTTTTGTATTAAATTTTAGATTTATAATGAAATAAATGAATATAGCGGCACAATTATATTTTTGTCTACAAAACTAATTTCAAACATTTAAGCATACGCCTTCAGATCAAAACTTTTGACCGGTAGTGTGTATGTGTGTGTGTGTATGTGTGTATATATATATATATATATATTATTACTCTGATAATTAAAATGCATTTCATTATTGTGGCAGACAAATAATGCATTAAATAGACAATACAACAATTGGCTTCAGAAGGCAATATATTGTTTATTTCTCTAACACTGAACATAAGCCTATCATTAACCTACAGTCAACTGCAATCCATTTTGCAATTCAATCTGCCAATCTGTCCGAGATAGACTCATCACAAGGGCTGTACTCGGGTATAGATTCCATGGTGGATGTTGTCGGTAAGTGTGGTTTGTTGCCTGAACAGCTGGAGTTGCGCTTACTGCCCCCAGCTGATTGGGACTCAGAAAAAAGATGCTCTGATGGATTGCATACATTTTTTATGTGTTATTTTTCATATAATTAATTGTTAAATCATAAGCCCTAATCAAAATAAATAGGCTGATTAATGTTTGAAAGGGGGAAGAAAAAGCTTTGCATACCGTTTGTTGACATCCAAGGCTGTGTGTCAAACTTTGTGATATATTGGTGTAAATTTACCTGTCACTTGGTTATATGGCTAATACTTATGCAATATTTAACCCAGTGTTTGTTCCAGTGTGTTAGGCACAGTTCATCTATTCAGCCTATATTTGACATATTGTTGGGCCTATGCAGTTCACAGTAATATTAATACATTGCAATGTTTAATTCTAAGGATGTTTTTGTTTACTTTTGAACAATAAACAATTCTGGTATTGTGTTGGGTTGGCACTTATGAAATGTAAAATCCACTAATGTACAGTTTAGAGGTCGACCGATAGTGGATTTTGCTAAAACCGATAACTAAGGTGGTGGGACAGGCAGATAACAGGTTAATCGGCTGATAGTTTTTAAAATCGATTCATAAAATATTAAATAAAAATTTAAAAAAATGTATTCTTTCTTTACTATGGCGGGCAAAGGCAAAGTCCAAAATGAATAAAATCCCAGACGCAGTTATTTCAACCAAAATCCCAATGATAACCAGAAAAAAAGAAGATTTGGTGCATAACGTGGGACTTTTAAGTATAAACAAGCCCGAAACACACCAGGGACTCTTATTTTGAAATGACAAAATAATGAAGAAACTATCAGCAACTATTGACATAGATTTTTACCAATAACTGATATTTCCGAAAAGCAACTATCGGCACCGATTAATCGGTAAAACCGATATATCAGTCTATTTCTAGTACAGTACAATGTAAAATCTGGGTCCTGATGCAAAACCAGTTAAGAACCACTATTCTACTGTATATCAACAGACTTCATACAGTTCAGTAATGAGATTTTTGTGAATTGGGCCTTGGAATCAGTTTATCATGACATTCGCAAACACTTTTATCATATTGGCCGCGTAAACACTACAAAGTTTCGGGAGTGACAACCGCATTTAAATGCGGGAGTGAATCCCCTAAATACAGGACTGACTTCCGCAATTGAGATGACTGACAAGTGATAATCTCAGCAACGCTGCAGCGTCTCGTGCCTGTGAAACATGAATGCCACCATCTTAAATCTTGCCACCATCTTGAAAATAACATTGTCACTACCTGAATTTTATTCAGTTGTAGAATGCGGTTGTCACTCGCATATTTTATCGAACTGTGTGTGCACAGAACAGGGTTAAGCACTAAAAGGTGAAATGACAACCGCATTTAGCTGCAGTGTGTACGTGGCCACTTTGTGATGCGTGTGGACACCATATAAAGCCATCAGGGCAGTTTGAGCCCCAAAGAAGCTGCTAAGGAAGCTGTATGACACTCTAGGGATTTCTTTTCCATCGCCACTAACCCACCCCATTCCAGGTCAGCCAAGATGAACTTTGACAATCGTAAAACTCCCAGCCTGCAGCATAGCGCTCCTGCCAGAGTTGACAGATAGTAAGGAGCCGCACGGTGTGTACACTGGCACACAGCTCTATAAGAATTTGTCCAATATGTGGTCGAAATATTTGTGGAGCAGTCTGAGACACTCATGGCCTTGGTATTCTAAAATAAATGTGACAGAGTAAATCAGCTGCCAGCACCACAGTGAGCTAATACGGACGAAGAAGAATTTTTGTCTGTGACAGGCTACAACATGTCTGGAAACACCACCAAAGTCAGCCTTGTGAATACTTTCATGTCCGTTGACTGATGTGGCTCGAGGTTTGATTTGTCTGTATTTTGGCCCTTCATACTCCAGCATTCATTCTTCTGGTTTTCTTCACACTGGTCTTTTTTAGTGGAACACAAAAATAGACCGTTTTGAAAAATGATGAACAATTGTTACAGCTCTTGTCTTCAATGACAGTTAGAAATTCAACAAGTAATTCCTTGCTTGATAGGTTTGGCTGATAAAGTAACAGACAGAGTTCACATTGTACACAGACGTCACAGCTTGATTGAGAAAGGGACCATTAATCATTTGGGAATAATCAGGACATTATTCTTTCCAGAAAGGACTCGTTTGGAATTTTGCCACCCTGAAGTCTATACACTAAGCGTGAAAATCAAAATAAAACATATATGACGTTTTCTGTCAAGACTGTCTGCTTTCGCTTACAATGTCTGTGGTGTTTTCATGCCAGAAGTTGTGTGAAATTAAATACACACACACTGTCAGAGTAAATGTATTGAACTGAGTGGTAGTAGAAAAAAACTAAATGTAATTAATCACATGCTAAATACTGCCGCTCTCTGATTCTCAAGTATTTCTGGGGGGGTCGGGGGGGGGGGGATCTAAATATACATTTTGTATATTTATTTATTTAAAAGAATATTCCGGGTTCAACACAAGTTCAGCTCATTCGACAGCACAATTAATTTGGACTCGTCCTTCCTCTTCAAAAAAAGCAAAAATCTGGGTTCCAGTGAGGCACTTACAATTGAAGTGAATGAGGGTAATCCTTAAACATTAAAATACTCACTTTTTCAAAAACTATAATCACAAGACATAAACAGCATGCCTGTAAACATGATTTTAGTGTGATAAAACAACTTACTATCCTTTTCTGTGTAAAATTATAGCCAGTTTTACAACTTCGTTGTCATGAAGATGTAATGTCAACAAACCCTAAAATGACTGTAAAAATGACGATTTAAACAACTTTACATCTCAAATAATACACGAGTTTTACCAGAAGAATTAATGTAAGTGCTTTGATATAATTATAAGCTTCACATTTCTGCCTTTAAACGCTCCAATAATTGGCCCCATTCACTCCCATTGTAAGTATCTCTGTAACTTAGATATGAATCGATTGAACTGTATGGCTTATAATCTATATCCTTTCATAAATTAAAATCACTCAAAATAACTATAGTTTACTTAACCCATTTAATCCCACTGGTTACAATTGTGACCAGACTGTTGAATGGAGGTTACAATGAGGCACTTACAATGGAAGTGATTGGGGCCAATTTTTGGAGGGTTTTAAGGCAGAAATATGACATTTATAATTTTATGAAAGCACTTACATTAACACTTCTGTTAGAACTCATGTATTATTAGAGCTTTAATGTTGTTTAAATCGTCATTTTTACAGTCATTTTAGGGATTTGGGGTTTGTTGACATCGTCAATGCAACGAAGTTGCAAAATTGGCTATAACTTTACACAGAAAAGGTTAATAAGCGATTTTATCACACTAAAGTCATGTTAACACATACTGTATATTGTTTATGTTTTGTGGCCATACTTATGAAACAGTGAGTATTCTAATGTTTACGGATCAGCCCCCCATTCACTTTCCATTGTAAATTCCTCAATGTAACCCAGATTTTTGCTTTATTCCTTTAATAAAATTGCTTTGGCTCAAATATAATCATGCTCACAGGACAAGTAAACGTGTAAGTGGTCTCAGTCGTGACCAGAATAAGCGACTAACTGAATCCCAATTTATAATGGCAGATTTAGAAGTATTGTTGCAATAAATTAAACAAAGTCAAATTAAAAACGAAATATGCAGTTCTTCTTGGTTTATCATTCCATTTTTCCCAACAATTGCTTGTTTGACAATTATTTTTTTAATTATGTTTTCTATATTGTTTTAATATTTTCTATGGGGTCCTATTGAACAACTGAGCCAAATTTAATGCATAGTTTCCCACTGGTTACCTTTCATTTTGTTTACAAAAGGCATACAGTTTATTTCATTGGGCTATCCAAGGAGCAAAATACATTTGCCCACTTAACAGGGAAAAAATTGGGATTAAATGGGTATATTGGCTTCCCATTTTTATCATATACGCTCACTGAGCACTTTATTAGGAACTCTCTGGTCTTAATAAAGTGCCCGACATGTTCTTCTGCTGTTGTAGCCCATCCGCCTCAAGGTTCAACATGTTGTGCATTCTGAGATGATATTCTGCTCACTATAATTGTACAGAGCGGTTATCCGAGTTACCACAGCCTTTCTGTCAGCTCGAACCAGTCTGGCCATTCTCCATTGACCTCTCTCATTAATAAGGTGTTTCCATCCACAGAACTGCCACTCACTGGATGTTTTTGGCACCATTCTGAGTAAACTCTAGAGACTGTTGTGTGTGAAAATCCCAGGAGATCAACAGTTACAGAAATACTCAAACCAGCCCGTCTGGCACCAACAATCATGCCACGGTCCAAATCACTGAGATCACATTTTTTCCTATTCTGAACATTAACTGAAGCTCCTGACCTGTATCTGCATGATTTTATGCATTGCACTGCTGCCACACGATTGGCTGATTAGATAATCACATGAATAATTAGGTGTGCTCAGTGAGTGTAAATACCCCTTTTATAATAAAGGTAATGTAAGATAGAACCTACATTTTTACATTTTCTGAAAGCAATATTCAGTGTAATTGGTGCTTGACTATGCAAAACACAACTGGTTTCTCACTGGTTCTCTTTCTAATACTACTCCACATACTGTGGGTTTACAGCTTGTACTTGTTGACCTTTGAAGGTTTGGAGAGGAAAGTAGAGAGCGTGTTACACTGTCTGTCTATGTCTTGGTTCAGCTCTTTTCATGTCTGTTTTCACCAGCCGTCTTTCTCTCCTACATAAACACACTCACTCACACATACTCTGCCATTACTTGTGCATCAGCGTTTTAATTTCTGTATTTTGTGTAAACACACATCATCGAACTGCTGGCTAAGGCTGCTCGTATTTGTTCAGATGGAGCCGTGCAGTGATAGTGAAATTAAAGCGTATGAAGTTTTGGGCCTGATTTCAGAACTCGGCACAACATGAGAAAATGACAGAACTTTGGATCGGTATTAAAGCAACATCTGTTAGTACCATTAAACACAGACATTTACTAAATGGCTAATATTAAACAGAGGTTTACAAACTGACATTTATAAAACATTCCAGCATTTTGTTTGACATGGCGACACCCAACGCTGTCTGGCATTAGTATCTGGTGCTTTCTCTCTCTCTCTCTGTGTGTGTGTGTGTGTGTGTGTGTGTGTGTGTGTGTGTGTATGTAATTGATACAAGCGGAATCATTTCCACCGTTTTCTCAAGTCTTAGTCAGTTTGATAATAATGGCAAAAGTTAAGGGTGATGTTTTTTGGCTCCCAGTCTTTGGCTTTCAGAGGCAGGAGCTATTGGGGGTGGGACATTCTCATTCTAGAGAGGATTTGATTGGACAAAATTAGTAAGTGCAGTGTGAGTCATCAATATTTTAGACTGTATTCCACAGTTTAAAAGTGTATATGTGTGTAATTAAAGTCAATGTTTGGGAGTACAGAGAAACAGACATGAACTAAAAGCCACAAAACAGCAAGTTCCTGTGATCATGAGTGAATTAGTCAAGTCTACTCCAATGGAAAAGTGTTGTAGAGAGTGATGGAGTGCCCAAGAACAGTGCTTATAATCCTTTCCTGATGGTGAACTCGATGATTGACTGGTTAATTCAAGGTAACGCTGCTTATCAAACTAGGTTTTTACAATTCCTGAAGAAAATGGAATTGGAGCTTGCCCAATTCTTTTGTTTTTGGCAGTTGACATTCTTTGTGCGTATTCTCTTAAATCCTGCGTAGATTTAACCACTGGGGTATAATGAATTACTTTTATGCTGCCTGTATGTGCTCTGAACCCCACATTGTCTTAAGTGAACACAAACCATGTAGGCTATTCATTTGATTTAAATGCAGCTCTTTGTGGCTTCACAATCACATATTACAATTTTGATTAATTGTGCAGCCCCGAAAAATCGTGAAATTAGTTATTAGTCATTAGTAATTGTCAGCAAACATGTCACCCTGCAGCTCTTGCCTGGTTGACCACTGAAGCTAAGCAGGGTTGAGCCTGGTCAGTACCTGGATGGGAGACCTCCTGGGAAAAACTAAGGTTGCTGCTGGAAGTGGTATTGGGGGGGGCTCACCCTGCGGTCTGTGTGGGTCCTAATGCCCCAGTATAGTAATGGGGGACACTATACTGTAAAAAAGCACTGTCTTTCGGTTGAGACGTTAAACTGTGGTCCTGACTCTCTATGGTCATTAAAAATCCCAGGGTAGTTCTTGTAAAGAGTAGGGGTGTAACCAAAATTGCCCCCATTGACCCTTATCTATCATGGGCTCCTAATAATCCCCATCCCTGAATTGGCTTTACTCTCCTCTCCACCAATAGCTGGTGTGTGGTGGGCATTCTGGCGCACTATGGCTGCTGTCGCATCACCCAGGTGGATGCTGCACACTAGTGGTAGTTGAGGAGAGTCCCCCTATTCTATGTAAAGCGCTCTGAGTGCCTAGAAAAGTGCTATATAAATGTAAGGAATTATTATTATTAGTAATAATGTGCTCTTTAGGAAATCAAGTGGCCAAATAAAAGGCGCATTTAAATCATTGTGATATTCACGATATTGCTTAATTTTATAGCGGCAGCAAAATCGTTGCAGTGATATCCTAGCCCTATACAACCCTACACAACAGTCTGTGCTTGTTCTTTGCAGGTAACTTCATTTGTTTTTAGGAGATCCCTTACTGATCAGAAACGTCTCCCCTCCCTCACCTCACACACTGCGTGCTGCCTGCTTGAGAAGCAAGAGAGATGCATAAGAATATAGATAAAAGTATATCTAACTCAGAAGGTTTCAAACATTAACATGGACATTCAAAAAGTGAAAAATTTATATGAAATAGTGTCTTAGTCAATGTTACTTTTGAGAAGCATTTCTGAGGAGCGCACAATAAATGAAGAATGCAACACAGCCATTCGTTTTGAACTTGGAATCACAACGAGTGCAAGTTTATACTTTAGTCATACTGGCTTCACAGACTCACCATTGCATTTTTCATTTTAGATATGTTTATTAAGAATATTGCTTTATCCCTGTGCTCGTTGGAAAATTAGTCTAACTAATATTTTTTCTGTTATTCGGTAGAATTCCTTATTCAACTTGAAGTCATTATTCATGCCTTTCCAAATAAGGTATTTGGCTTCGGGCACATCCCTTACTCAGAGATTGCCCTTTGATAACACAAGAGACTTAATCGAGATCTCAAATTTTTTTAACTCCATAAACTCTGATGCATTTTTTTGGCCGCCACCTGCAATTTTTCACACACAAATTTAAAAGCTCACCATTCACACATTCTGTGGACTAATTGCAAAAAAATGTGTTTAATTTTTCAGAGGGTTAGGGAGGTGAGTGTAACCATAGCCAGATGGTAGGTAGCTGTGCAGTGTGTAAACCTCACTCCCCTGGCCTCAAGAGGCACACTAGTGACTGATGCTTGAGGCTGTAGCCTTTAGACTCCTCATTAGTGTGCCCGCCTCCCATGCCAGAGAAGCCGGTTCGATTCCTGTTTGGAGTGGGTTGAGTAGATAATACAAGCTCACAGAAAAAAATAAATACAATAAAATTCTAATTTTTTAGAAAACTGTAAGGTAAGAGAGATATAAAGTTTTTGGCTACTTGGGGCTCACAGCAGCAATTATCGGAGCATAAAAGAGGCATTTGTATTTGATTACTTACAGAAATCATATTTCACTTTGTGATTCTTTTGAAAATCTTTAAAAATGTGGTATAAGGGCAACAAAATAAATGGTATAGTCACATTTCTGAGAATGAAAGATTTAATTTTATACATGACTTGTCCATTTAAATGCAATGTAAAAAACTTTTATATTCATATTAATAGTTCTACCCATTACCTCAAGGGGGTGCTAATTTGCTATGTGAATGTTTTCAGGCCTACAACATAAACGCAATAGTGATTCTTTGAAAAGTTTAGATTTTAAGCTTTCAAATAATGCCTCATATGCCAAAACATTATGTCCTATTACAGGTGAAGCAAATAGCATTGATCATCTCCTAACAAGGCCACATGTCAAGGTCTGGGTAGATTAGATGGTAAGTGAACAATCAGTTCACATAGTCAACAATGTTGAGTGCAGGAGAAATGGGCAGGAGTAAAGACCTGAGCGACTTTGACAAGGGCCAAATTATTATGGCCAGATGACTGGGTCAGAGCATCTCTGAAATGCCAAGGCTTGTGGCGTGCTCCTGGTCAACAGTGGTGAGTTCCTAATGACAGTGGTCTGAGGAGGGACAAACAACAAACCAGCGACAGGGTATTGGGCACCCAAGGCTCATCGATGCACGAGGGCAACAAAGGCTATCCCGTCTGGTCCAAACCGACAGAAGATCTACTGTGGCACAAGTCACAGAAAATTTTAATGATGGTTACGGGAGGAATGTGTCACAACACACAGTGCATCACACCCTGCTGTGTATGGGGCTGCATAGCCGCAGACCGGTCAGAGTGCCCATGATGACCCCTGTCCACCATTGAAAGCACCTACAATGAGCACACAAGCACCGGAACTGGACCTTGGGGAAGTATAAGAAGATCGCCTGGTCCAATGAGTCCCGTTTTATTTTACATCACGTGGGCAGCCGTGTACGTGTGCGGCATTTACCTGGGGAAGAGATGGCATCAGGATGCACTGTGGGAAGACGACAAGCCGGTGAAGGGAGTGAGATGCTCTGGGAAATGTTCTGCTGGGAAACCCTGGTTCTGGCCATACATGTGGATGTTAATTTGACACGTGCCACCAACCTAAACATCGTTGCAGGCCAGGTACACCCCTTCATGGTAATGGCATTCCTTGATGGCAGTGGACTCTTTCAGCAGGATAATGCACCCTGCCACACTGCAAATATTGTTTGGAAACATGATGAAGTGTCCAAGGTGTTGCCCTGTCCTCCAAATTCCCCAGATTTCAATCCGATTGAGCATCTGTGGGATGTGCTGGACCAACAAGTCCGATCCACCTTGCAACTTACAGGACTTGAAGGATCTGCTGCTAATATCTTGGTGCCAGATACCACATGACACCTTCAGGGGTCTTGTAGAGTCCCTGCCTCAGTGGGTCAGCACTGTTTTGGTGGCACATGGAGGACCAACAGCATATTAGGCATAATGTTTTGGCTCATCAGTGTATATGGTGACTTCATTGTTTTAAATGTAAACTTTTCTGTGACGTAGCATCTCCCATCAGACCCGCTGGTGGGTCCATTGAGTTTAAGGGTCAATTCTAGGGTTACCAACAGTCCCGTATTAGCAGGGACGTCCCGTATTGCAGCCAAATTAAGACACCCCATTCAGGAAGTGTATTGTCCTGTACTGTCAACAAGACACTAGATTGCAGACTTTATTATCTTGGCAAATTTAAGCACAGTTTGAGTCATTGTCAGAGACTTATGAAGTTTTGAAAAAGAGGAGATAAATTAGATTACTGGGGTCTTATTTTCAGGAGTAACATCTAAAAAGCAGGAGACTTGAGCAAAAGTATCCATTTGTTCCCCAGTTAATCTCATTGCTGTTTAGGGGACACAATTCCCTAGGTGCTGAGTGGTTGCTTACTGGCCCAAGGCAGAAGAACTAATCCCAAAGTCTCTATGATAGTCTGGTCCCTAGATATGGCTCAGATCCCTCCTCCAATGTTTAGTCTATGGAACTTTTTGCCCTTTTTATCGTCCGCCAGACAAAAATTATAAGTCTGCCTTAACAAGCACCACTAATATTTAATCTGCGTATTAACTTAATCCACATACCCTATTCTCTCTCTATCTCATTCTCTCTCTCTCTCTCTCTCTCTCTCTCAAACACACACACTCTCTCTCTCACACACACTCTCTCCTAGAGTACATTCTTCCAGATTCAGTTTGTTTTCATTTCTACTAACAATAAATTCTTTTCACAAAGCAGATGTGTTAAAAGCATGTTTCTTTGTAGTTTAAGGATCCAAGCCGTCATAGATATTTGAACTTTGATATTTAATGTTTGGTTAATTTGGTCTCTTGAAAGTTTCCAGATTGCCTTGTGTTTTAGATGTGCTTTAATGGTCATTTGCAAGAAAAGGACTGATTAAAGAGTCTATAGACTAACTCTTGTTCACCATCTTTACTGATGGTTTATTGTGTAAGTAAATCTTAAACTCTTAAACCTAATTGGAGCAATGGCCTTTAACATAATCATACAGGAAATCGACATGTTGTTTCTGAATGTTCATGTACCCTGAAATCAACCCCATTCTGACAAATTATTGACAAGCGCCATCCTCCAGACATTTTTGCATCAATTCAACTGGTTTTACCTTTCTCACTAGCACTTCTGATAGCGTGTTGTTTGAGCCACCTCTGAGAGACAGGTTCTGGTCTCAAACAAGGAAGTCATAACGTTAATATAAACAATGCTGAGTGAGATTTAGAGGTTCAATTTTCGCTCTAAAATTACATTTTTACTCCACCATATTTTTACTCATACTTGAAACCATATTCCTTATTAATCTGCTTTCAAATGAATGTTCTATTTGGTTATAAAAATAAAATAAACAAAAACTAAATGCAACAAAAACTATGCATAACCAGTGAACATTTTAGCACTCTGACATCCCTCAGTTGATTCTCACTGCAAATTTCTGTAATTACCCAAACATTTTGGCTAGAGCAATTCACGAATCCCAGTGTCCTCTAGTCCGGAACCTGTACTCAATGTTCTGACAGTTCTTGTCCATTGCCATGAACACATGCTTGAAATGGAAAGAGGTGAAAATAATTTTTCCCCTTTAAATTTGTCTGTCTGTACGACTCTGCTGTTCAAAATGATTTTAGGACGCTTGGCCAGACAGCCAACAAATGACGAGACAGTGACTCATGGGGTTCTGTACCAAACACCTCCAAAGATTCATTTGATTTAAACGATTAAGAGGCTCCAATCAAAATAACCCCACACTGCCACTGCCTTCTAACCACAACGAAATAAGACTCAGGCTACACGTGCTAGCCAAACAAATAAGAAGCATTTAATAGTCCCAATGGATGCCCTGGTAGTCTGGCGCACAAGTCATGTAATTATAACATGAAGGCAATGTTCCCATGGTATTTGCTGTGAATTATTTCCTAAGTGCACAAATGGATCAGAGGAAGTGTTTTGCTAAGGCAATACTATTCAAGATATGATTTAACCTTCAGGCCTTTACATGATTCACAGCTTGTATGTATTTCAGCCTTGTTAGATTATATAATGTAAATCAAGTGTAACATTATATTGTATTATACTGTGACAGTATTTACTGACAGTTCGGTGGAGTGCTTATTTGTAAATTATGAGGGTGATGGATTGGTGGGGTCATACTATCTACACTTCAAGTGGCGTGATGCAACAAAACTACAATGCTCCCTTTCAAATCAAAAAGCTTTCTATGCTGCACATTGGGCACTTGCATTAATTATGGTGGGCACAATCTAGTTTCATTGTGTCATGATCTTGTTGTATAGATTGTGTATTACATGCATTGACATATTGTTAAGACAGTAATAATATGTCAATAGGAAAGATCCTCCATGAATTAAAAAATCAGTGGTTAGACAGACTCTCCAAATAGATTGCTCAGGCAGGTCTATGGGCAGCCTGTGGAGTGAAACCCCTGGCAACATTTTGCAGTAAATTTGCTTCTCCGCTGTTGTGAGCTGGGAAAGATAGCATGGCATTTACTCTGTAACACAGGACGGTTTTGCCTTGTTTGTACTGTTGTTGACGGCATGACAGGAGACTGCCATGTCAGCGATGGACGACAAGACTCTCATGTCGGAACACAACGACTTAAGATGTACGCAGTTTTTTTTTTTACCTCAAGAGGGCCTGGGCAAAAAAATGTAGTAGAGATGTACTAGAGTGTGATGCAAAAAAAAAAGCCTTCAACAGCTGTTATCTTCTGGTCGCCAAGACAAACTTCAGGCACTTGAACTGAACTCTCAAGTCCCCATTCAAGATTGTTACTCAGAGACAGATTTTATCTCATGTCCATCCATCTGACTGATTTGTATCAGTGGACCTAGAAGATGCATACTTTCATGTACAAAATAGCCCCTCACCACAGGCCACTCTTGAGATTTGCCTTCAGTTCATGGTCTTTCCCTTCATCTTGTCCTTGGCTCCACAAACATTTACCAGATGTGTCATTGCAAATTTTGCAAATTTGCATTCCCTTCTGACCGATACACCAAGTGCTGTGCAAGGTTCAAGAAGACAGGGAAACCATGTTGCTGGTTGTTCAACAGTGGCCTAACAGACTTTTGGTACCTGAGCTGGTTGAGCTGTTGGGTGCATCCCCAACCGAGTGGAAACTTCATGTTTGGCACCAGAACAGGGCTCGTCTGACACACAAAGATTGTCACAGCCGGTGTCATACTACAGGCCAGGTCCCCCAGACAAGGCGGCTGTATGGCTTAAAATGGTGACTTTTCGCAGACTGTTGTTCCTCCATGGAGAGGACCCAGCTCAGACGATGCTTCATTTTTTGCAAGAGCGCATGGATGCAGGGCTCTCTCCATTCACGATGAAAGAGCATGTTGCTGCCATAGCAATGGGCCCCACTACGGTCTGGGACTCAGCGCAAGTACTGATTGGCTTACGGGTTCCCTGTTTGATGCAGTAGGCGGTTAATCGCTTTGGCTTCAGTCAAATGTATTGGGGACCTTCTGGCCTGAAGGGTTTTTCAATGTTCACTACCCTGCTGGCTAGTGTCATCATGTAATAACTGTTGGTCTCATGACCATGTCATTCTTTAACTCTTCCCAGGATGAAAATAATTTTTTTAATGTCTCACTACCCCGTTGGTAAGTGGCAATACATTATTTTGTCAGTCAGTGACCATTCTGTTTCTCTCTTTCCCCCACTATGGTGTGGATGAGAATTTTTTGACAATGCAACACTACTCGGTATGGCTAGTGTCCTTTTAAACATGAGTGGTTATTGAGGTTTTTCTCTTATCCTTCCTAATGTTCAATATGAAAGGGAAACTATGCCGATACCTTTTTAACTACCCTACTGGCTAGTAGGCGATGCCTTGTGCGTGTGAATCAGTAACACAATGTGATGGTATACATTTCCCATAGCATCAGCTACTGACACAGCGTTGAAGTGACTGACTTAAAAAGGAACGTTCTGGTTACAATTGTAACCTTGGTTCCCTGAAAGGATGGGATGTAATGCAGCGTAAGCTTGCCACACTATTGATGTCTTGCTGTTAAGGGACCGAGAGATGCACTCTTTGCCCTTCAGTCTAAAAATTCAGATGAAATGGCACTGTGCTTCGTTTTATATGCCCGTGATAACGTGTGCATCTGGGCTGAATATCAAGTGCTATCTGCCAATAGATTGCCGTGATTTTATAGAGCTTCAGAGATCATAACTTCTGAGAGGAGTTTCTCATAATGTCAGCTATTGACACAGCAACCCTCCTTTCAGGGAACCAAGGTTAAAATCATAACCAGAACATTTTTGGTGGAAAAAAATGCCATTCTTGTGTGGATGAGAGACATAAACTTAGCCAAATTAATGCGTTTCTAAGTAAAAATTAATAAGTGTGGACGTGACCTAAGCACTAGCTCTGTGACTGTCACAGCTTCGGAAACTACTTAAAGTTGCACTAAGTTTTTTTTGTCTTTTTGTCATCTTGGACACCTAGTGGCTTGGATGCAGCATAATTTAAAATCAATGGTTTCCAGTTTCAGATTCCTTTGTAGAAATTTAGTATTCACAGTCAGCCATGATTACTTTAATCAGTGAGTGAAAGTGTCAAATAACAGGATGGTTACAGAGATTTAGAGAGCAGTATTTGGCTGGTCATGTGATTCTAACATGGCAGCCCCCACGTGCAGACTCACTCTATGTAGAATAAAACAGCTTTTATAAGGTTACTGATTTGACTGGAGTCGTCATTTTAATGTGAGTGGTCATGATTTCCTACATACTTTATTGCAAAATTGCAATTCATGTCTTCAGGAGAAAAGCAAAACATAAATACACAGAATCAACATTTAACTCCCACTACCACCCATCCCCATCCCCAACCCTCAACAAACACCCCTGTGGTCACACATGAGCACATACACACAAAACAAAAAAACAAAAAACAAATAGAAAATACAATAATCACACTAACAACTGTCCCTCTCTCTCCACTGCTCCAACCCGAAAACCCTCCAAGAATGCCAAATATATGCCCCATTGCCCAACGAACAAATCCAAATTCCCCAGTCTTCTATATGACCTTTCTTTGAAAGCCGCCACCCTCCCCATCTCCGAGCAACACTCCTGAAATGGGGGTGCTCCAGCCAACTTCCAACCCCTTAAAATCATTTGTCTGTCAATCATAACACTGGTTAGGACCCAATTTTTTTATATGTTTATTCCCTATGTTGATGACCCCCCCCAATTACCTAAAAACAGGGTCTGGGGCAAAATGAAATCTGAGTTCCCAAAACATCACATATAAAACTCTGAACCTTCAACCAAAATTCTTGGATATTAACACCCCCCCCAAAAGACATGGGTTGTGTCTCCATCCTCTGATTGGCATTGCCAGCAGGTGGGTGTGTCTTTAAGAACAAGCCTATACAATCTAGAGGGGGTCCAATAGAATCTATGTAAAATCTTGAATTGCATAAGGCGACTCCCTACTGAGTGCAATTTTAAGAAAACCTCCAATTAGCATTCCACCTCATGGTGTGTACATTTCCATGGAAGCGTTTGGATTTGACCGTTTAATTGGCCTCACTAGGCCATAATTAGGCCCTGTGCTTCCACTATCTTTAAAAAATGAACAAAACGTACATTTTCTTGAGAATTCACATTGTGACTCTTAGTATCGTCTTAACCTTTTAAATCAGTTTCTGTGCATACATAGCTGTGTTCTGACGTGCAGTCTTTCTAGATTTTGACCAGCATTTCATAAATAAATGGTTGCACTTTGTTGCAGTACCTTTAAAAAATTCCATGGAACAGCCAGAATCAGTTGCTTCCTGCCTCAGTTTCTAAGCTTATTAATTAACAGATGCAGTTTTTTGTAACATGTGACATTGTAGATTAGAATTTAAAAGATGCAGTCACACTAGATTTTGTGTCTTATTTCTCTTCCGTTCATACCAGTGGCAGCTGGTGCTTTTCAAAATTGGTGAAGCACAGACTACTCTTCTTATTTTTGTATCTACAGTGTTGCCACCGACAGCTGCTCAAACTACAACTCAAAATGAAATGAAATTTCAAATTTCAAAATGAAATTTCCTAACAAAATCAATTAACTAATCTCAAAACTGTTTTTATTCAACAATTGAAAGTGCCAATGGGTAATATGTAAGATTATGAAAGCTAAAATAAATGTGTAACATCAGATTGCAAATAACTGCACATGCATCTTCAAATCACAGAACACTCTTCAACAGCATTCAACAGCTGTGACATTTCATATGCTTTCAATCACTGTTTCAACTATTGGCCATTTGTTGCCAACCAGTCATCATATAGACAAAGTTGGGCTTCCAGGCAGGACAAAATACTTTGATTGAAAGCCCAATGTCCAATAGCCATTCAGATGTAGATCCAATTCAAATAGCACTGATGAAGCTTCCAAAGTCTCCCAGAGAAGCATGGCGTCCAAGTGGGATCTAAAATGGTTTGTTTTGAGCCTTTCGTCCAATGAACATTGATGCTTTGTGCCATTGACATCAATGGTACAGGTATGGACAGTACCATAAACTCCCATTGAAGAAAAACGATATTAGACCAATAGAGGATTTAAACATCACAGATTGACCTCTTGGCTCAATATGAAAAATACAAACTTCATGGTTTGTGGTTCATATTTGCTGCGGTTTGAAGTAATTTTGCATGCTTACAACCTTGTGTGAACGTACCATCACCTCCCAATCCAATAACAAACGGTTTTATCGACGGCCTGACCCATGACTGCACCTTTATCTTAGTATATCTCCCTTTCTCGATTTCTCCTGTCAGCTGACCTGAGTGATGCTGCACTCAAGTCTCGTAAGACCATCTGTGTTAACTTTCCGCTATTAAACTGCCACTCCATTTCAAATATAAAGGCCCAAAGGGGATTACATTTCGGTAATAGACTCGTCACAACCCTACAGTTCACTGTGAGCCAGGTGAGTCACTGTTTTGGTTATATTTTTCTCCCTCTGAAAAAGCTGCCTGGATTCAGCATGCTGTCTTCCAACTCATTTTTCATTTCTTCTCACCTGCATCAAATATGGCTGACATTAGCATGCACTCCCACTGCCCTTGTCTGGTTTTAACATTAACCTCATGACTTGAAGAGTCTGCAGGTGCTATAAATAAACTGCTGTACAAATGTTTCTTCTTGAGTGAAAATGTCTTTTGTTTTAAAAACTTCCAATACTTGATGAAATAAATTACCAAAATGTTGACATAGAAGGAACAGACATAGAAAACAGAAAATCTACAGAAAGCTACATACCATTCTGGTCTTACAATGATTCTATAACCTCATAAAGATATCATGAGTCTCTTGAGTCTCCCAAAATATGCTGACCATATATGCACAGGCAAATACATAGATTTGATAGTAGTTGGGATTTTGATTCATCCCAGTCATTCGAATCTTTTGAATGTTCTTCAGTCATTTTAACACAATCACTCTTGAACATACTGAATAAACAACATGCACCCTTTTTGTTCAGTCATTATCAATCTGCAGATTCTCGTTCACAAACTAATTGCCTTGTTTTTTTCAGTTTTCAGTTCGCAAACTACATGCACAGTTTGTTAAGTGCCACTCCCGGGTCGTTTACATTCAAAACACCAGTTTGTTTAGTGAATGGTGTTTTCGTTCAGTAGGCCCCACCAATGATATACTCCTTCACATCCCGCAAAAAAACAAATGCTATTGACTCGCGCTTTAGTCAGTCTATCTAGGGAAGGACAAAGTAACCAAAGCAGTCACATGCTATACAAAGGATAGACTTCAGTCAGTGGAGACAGTCAATGCATGTAAGGGAACGAGTATAATTTATTCACAAACATTACCAACATAAAATGTGAACACTATTTACTGTATAGATTTTCTCTGTGCAGCCCCATGCTAAGCATGACCTTAATAAAGATCCATTGAGAACTTTCCACAGGATTTCATTATTTACTCCATGTCACCTGTAGTTTTGCTAAGGTTTTCCTGTTTTTAAGTACAAACAGAGCACTATGCATTGGATGACAGTGGTGGGAAATGGCCCAAAATTAGAATAGTGACAAACGACATTCAACCGTGCCTGATGGGAAAAATTGTTTATTTTATTTTATTTTATTTTTTTGCTTCAGTATTTTCCCTGTGTATATAAGCAGGATGTGACACATTCATTCCCATTGCCCAATGCCCTGTTACAAGAATTTTTGGACATTTTGCCCTCTATAATGGTCTTGTATGCCCACACAAAATTTAGCAAAATGTGGCATGTGCCAATTTATGGATTTATGCATGGCTAAAATTTACACCATGGCACTTTGATATACACCAATATAACATGGAACTGAATTGTTACCATTCCAAGGTACTTTAAAGAAAACCATGGGATTACCATGGTACATAATTATTACAGTGGTAGTAATGTCTAAAAAAGATGGTAATGCCATTGTCCCCATCTCCAAAAATTTGTGGTTCTACCATGGTAGTGCATGTCCAAAAATACATAGTTATACCATTGTATTTTTTTTGTAATAAAAAGGCCAAAAATTAAACGACTCCAGCAGCAACATGGCCATTAATCACACTGCAATCTGCAGCATATTTACACAGCCAGGAAAGGACTCCTTGTATAAGCATCCATTTATTATACTTATTTTCTTTTGAAAATTACTACACAAACATTGACTTTACAAAGCCATCTCTGTTTAGCTGGTCAATCAGTCAATTAAGTAGTTCCTAAGTGTTCCCACAAAAGTCAGGGTCATGGAGCATGGCCTTTGAGTGCATTTTTGAAACACTGGCAAACATGACAGGGCCACCTTTGCACAGTATAACCAACTGTTTTGTTGTACCGCTAAAGGTGTGATCACACTAACAGTGATGTCCCAGGTTGTCATTAATTTTCAACGAAAGTTCGCAATTTGAGGCAACATGGGCAACAGTGACTGCTGTCGATGTGACAAAGTTGCAACAACTGTTGATGCAACACGCTGTGAAAGTGAAGACAGTCAAGCTCATGTGATCCATCTTCTGATACAGCTGGACACTGTAGTTTAGTTGGAACAGCTAGCAACCAACAGTATGACTTGGCAGCCTCCACTGACTGAATTGCTGGTAATTTAAACACACTATAAATTAACTGTAACCACAAAAGTGTGGAGACAGCTTTGCTTATGTATATTATTTACATGACATTTTCCCAGTAGTCCTAATTAATTTGCAAAAGGTAGATGTACTGTTGGTAAAAAAAGATGCTAGCCATAATAGGATTACCGCTTACAGCTTGTGTATTCGCTCGTAAAAGAGTAGGTGTGTAACTCCGATGTTCTGGTGGTGGTTGAGGAGAATCCCGTTTCCTATGTAAAGCATACGTTGAGTGTTTGTGTGAAGTGAAGGTCAGAGTGGGTGTGGGGTGTGTAGTGTCAGAAAAGCACTATAAGTGTAACATTCATTCATTCAGTATTGTCCCAATTGACACAATTTGTTTTAACAGTCAATATGTGTGTGCATTACGCAGTGATTTTAAACCCTCAGACTGTGTCTACATGATATCACTGTCAATCAATTTATCCAGCGGGTGAATTGCAACAGTTTGTGAAATTGTATCAAATGTTGTCTTCCTCGTTTAGCAAACCAACAACACACTCGTCATCGCTGCTGCAGCTTGTAGAAAGATGCTTTTTATTTTATCGATCTGCATGCTAGAAAACTTGCCACCTACTGGCCAGAGGGGAGAATTTATAGTAAAAAAGGACTTAAGTATCGATCTGTTTCTCACCCACACCTATCATATCTCTTCTGAAGACATGGATTTAACCACTGGAGTCATATGGATTACTTTTATGATGCCTTTCTATGCTTTTGCACCTTCAAAGCTCTGGCCACCATTCACTTGGATTGTATGGACCTACAGAGCTGAAATATTCTACTAAAACTCTTAGTTTGTGTTTAGGAGAAGAAAGAAAGTAGTACACTTCTGGAATAGCATAAGGTTGAGTAAATAAAGAGAGAATTTTAATTTTTGGGGTGAACTATCCCTTTAAAGTCCCTAATAAATGATAAATAAAACAGTCAGAAAATTTGCAGTTTATTCATATTAAGGGTTAAAAGTGATGGCTTTCGTGTTTAAATCAATAAATGCCCTCAGAAATGGCAGAAATTCGCTTTAAGTATTGACGTTGGCGATATTGGCCTTGATAGTACTTGGTATCGTTTAGAAAAGAAAATAAGGGGTATCGCCCATCCCTACCAAAAGGTGCAAATGAAATACTTTTTACATTTTAGTTACTCTTTTACACTGAAAAAGCGGCATAAATCTAATTTATTAATGGTGTGTTTATGTACAGTGCATTTGCACAGATTTTATAATACAGTAAAGAGGCGTAGTAACGCAAGAGAACTGAACTGAAAAGTTCACTAAATTTCCAAAACAACATCACTGTCTCCATCAGCAATACTATATCTTTCGATACAAGCTTTACAGTATGATGCAACTATTTGTGGGCGGGGCCTCATCTCATAGTTCACTTGGTTTGCGGTTCACCACTGATAGCCAGGTAATCGTCTGTTTCCTTTGATTTAATTGCCGTGTTTTACTTTCCTTCAACTGGTCTTGACCTCATCCACCGCAGTTGGGTTGTTGGGGAGGCGGTGTGCCTAATGAATTGAACGCAGTGCTCTCGTAATTTTTTAAAAACCCTTCACGTCCATCATCACGTGCAGTGGCTCATAACTTCGGTATAAATTGTCTGTGGTGACTACTTTTAATTAGGCTGGAGAGAAATGGCACCGTTCGCTGCCGAAACCAGACAGGTCGACAGAGAATAAATAAGGATGTGATGTTGTGAGAGCAGTTAGGCTCATTTTCACGAAAACATTGCCTGTCGCCGACATGCCAATGTTCATTGTGGATGTCTGGAAAGGGAACATTTAAAGAATTTCAGAATGTGTGAACTACTGAGAGTAATTTATTTAACTTGGAAATCATACAGTTTCTGTCTTCAGCTCTGACATATTCTAAACAGCAATTTAATGTAATTTCATACTTGGAGCTTGTTTGAGTGGTTGTGTGGAAGTATTTAAATACTTTTTAGTATGACGACATCCTAACATAATTATATATCCTCCAAAGCTTCTGATTCATCTTTTTTTTTTAAAAGGCTTCAAGAGATCACATGACTAAACAGACCATGGTTGCTGCTGTAGAAGCTGAAATATCAGCCAATATTTTCAGAACATGATTAGATTGACTTCCCTTCAATTGAGTGGGACAGCTTATCCTATGGAGCTTACTGTTCTTATGAATAAATGTAAAATAAGTTGAAGTGAGATTAATTACCGTTTCAGTAAGGGCTATTTAAAATTAATGCATCCCTCAGTTAAACTAAGGCCAGTCGAAACAGTCGACACATATCCTGTGCAGTTCAAGCCTATAATATACTGATTACTCACTCACATAAACATACATGTTTTAAATGTAGCTACTATCAAATGTTGCATTTCATTTATTTTCCCAAATCAGGGACTGATGATGTCATCCATTTTTGCTGTTTGTTCAGTAGTCCATGGTATGAGTTTTAGAGGCGTCATTCATTACTATGACATCATAAGTTTGTAACATGAGGGGCGTGTAAGTGGCTGATGACAGACACGTCCTTTCAAACTAAAATTACCACCCAAATAAGTTCCACATGATTTTTCTTCAGCGGGGACATAAACCAGAGTCTGACCGTGATAGCAAACACCACAAGACTAATACGAGCCTTCAGAGAATTGCAGACGCATACTATGTAGGGAATCCTGCATGAAAGCTTCTCTTTGTTACATTTTTTTTTCACATTCACAAAGTGAGACCTGTTTTATTTCTTTTGCTCGCTTTGTCATGCAATGCTACTATTTGAGGCTACTTTGTCATTCTCTTGGTTTCTGTTAGTATAATTTTGAGCTTTTAAAAATATTGTACTGTTAATTTTGAAATATATTGGATTAAAATGACATTTTTTAACAGTTTAAAGTAAAACTGTCTCTCCTAGCCACATCAGAAGCATTAGCACACTAGCATGAGTGCTAGAGACAAAAACATTTTAGGAAAAAGAGAAATAGAGTATAAAGATGGAGTTTGCCTTTCAATTGACTTAAAAAAAGCCCTGCTAACATGGCTTATTTGCCATTATTAGCCTATTAGCATGTTAGCTTATTTGCTAATTAGACTTTGAATGGTTAAAGACATGACTTTACACACACACACACACACACACACACACAAACTTGTTTTTATATCATTGTGAGGACTCTCCATAGACTTCCATGCATTTGATGGATTTTATACAGATCTAACGATAATTTCTCTCCCCTAATCCTAACCCTCACAGAAACCTTTTTGCATTGTTACATATTAAAAAAAGCATAGTTTAGTATGTTTAATAAGCCATTCCCCTTGTTAGGACTGCTGGCTGGGCGCCACAATGTAGCATAAACATGTACACACACACACACACTTAACCCTAACCCTAACCCTAACTAATTTTTATACTGTACAAACAATATATGTATTCTATCCCCTAACCCTAACCCTACCCCTAAACCTAACCCTTACATAAAAATATAGGGAGTCCCCAACCTAACCTTTTCCCTAATACTTTCCCGTGAGTGGAAGTGACTCCCCTTTTGGAGTTGGCTCAACCCCCTTTTGTAGTAACCCCACCACTTCTGGAGTAACCCCACCTCCTTTTGGAGATCTCCGGCCTGCAGCTATACCTATTTGGGGAAACTACAACTCACACGTGCCCATACATTCAACAAGCACAAACCAAATTCTGCAGCAAAACTTTCAACCTACTGTTACCGAATTCACAGTGCAATCAGTTTAAACCTAAGTTGAACCTCATCATTTGCTGATTTGAAATGCTCGTGATTTGATGCTGAACATTATTATTATATTGAATATTATAATTTTATGACATAATCTTAATTTTATTCTGTTGTAATTTCTTCACTTTCATTCACTCAGTCCTTTATTTTGGCCGAAAACTAAAGGTATACAGCAACAATCATGTAATGTTTTGTGTAATGTGCCATTCCATAAGTATCGATCCAAGTCTGTATGGAAAGATTGTCCAGTCTGTTCTGATTTCTGCAGGAAAAAACAACTGTTATGAGATACAACAGCGAGGACTAGTTTGCTGTTGTCAGCAGCTGTTTTCTGTTCTCATTCAGAGCTGTCTGTTTACTCTGCCAAGTCTTGAACAAGTGACTCTCACCAGCTATTTGAAAAGGTTAAAATACCATGCAGGCAACACCGACATTTTCTGACTGGAAAAGAACACTGCTGTGGACTTTTCAGACAGATGGCTCAATATTTCACAGAGTCCACTTGAGTATGTCATGATGTTTCTATCTGAGCGTGCTTTATGGATTTTCTTCAGGTGCTCTGTTTGTGCTAACAAAGCAAGAATTGCAAGAATTATGAACTACAAAATTATCAGCTGCACTGTATCTAAAGTAACATTTAATCCCCATACCCCTCATTTTTTAAAGTTACCTACACTGTTAACAACAAAAAAAAAATAACAAAAAAATTCTCAACCCCCAACAACAACCCTCACATGTTTAGTTTGCATCATGTAGATTTTCCTTAAAAAGTTTTAACAGGCAAACTGAATGTGCCTGTATCTTAGCCACATTATGAAGATGGATTATGGTTTGTTGACAACAGGTGGCTGTATCATACAGATGGAAAAGACAAAAGGTGAGAGAGACTAGGATGACAACACAAAAAAGGCTCTAGGTATTTCAAGACTCTAGAAATGTTCTTAATAAACTTTTCCTTCATCTTACAATATTTATGTGCAATAGTCTTTTTTTTTATTGCAGTGTGTATTTTAAACATACTGTATATCACAACAAGTCAACATCTGTGTAGTGACCCAGCTGGGAAAATATATAATGTAAGTGGCTTATGTTGCATTTACACATTTTGTCACTGGAGGTCGGGTGCTGTGTTGTTGGCCATAATGGCCAATCCTACTGCTGGATGACCTAACCTCATGTGGACTACATAAATGACCATGTCATTCAAATTTGACAAGGAATTAGTTTTCTTGTCACTTAAAATCACCATTAAAAAAGAAAAAGCTAATGCATCATATGCTGAACTGTTATATCTCTTGAAAATTATGTGACTGTGGCAGCATGTTTTGCAAAGTAATATTATGTAGTTCCACGTTTCACATATCACTGCAGTTCCGCTAAAAGTGAGTCAGATGCTCTCACAAAGAGATAAGGTTTTTAAGGTCAATGCTATATTGTGTTTAAATTAAACAAAACCCTACCTCCCCCTACCTTAAACATTAAACCTAAACCTAACCGACAGTGTCATAAAAAGCAAATGTGAGATGAAAAAGTGATTGTTGAAGCAACCACATCATTTTGTTGTACTTCTATGAGCATTTTAACTCATGTTGACAAGCTTGTAAATGTAGTTATGTATGCAGCAGTTAAAATGTACCTCCTTATGAATCATGCACTATAGTAAAAGTGTAAAGATGTTGTAAGATAGTATTGTGTGAGGAACAGGGCAAAAAGTACATTTTTATGAACTAATAATCTGCTCTTTTACTTGTAATGTTTGTGAGGTAATAAAAGTTATTATTGTTGTAGCGCTTCTAGTGTTCATTTCACCAGGAATATGCCACAATATGTACAATGAGCCACAGTGTCATACCAAAGTGCACATATGTTGAATGCATTCGTACAGACTAGTGGTCAAAAGATTGTACTTTGAAAAGCTAGAACACTCGACTGTGTGTTAGACGGAACAGCACGCGAACGAAGTCGAGAAAACAAAGTCTTAACCTTTAACATTGCATTTTGAGAATGTGAACTTTCCTCAGTTTAACTCTCTGAAAATAGTTTCAGCACATAAGAATGATTCACAACTTGTTCATTTGAGTTTTAATGTGAGCACTGCACAAGATTTCGCCATTTGCGCCGTGGTGAATCCAAATAATATGATTAAACACGGTAAGTGTTTTCTGCCATACAAGGCAACATTCCATAAAACAATGGCCTAAGCCTCTTCAAGGTAATGCTGTTTCTTTTAAATCTGGCACTTTGTTTTGCTAAAAAGAAGATTTTTGGCCACCCAGACTTGGGAAACACATGGTTTGGTGCTTGAAACACTGTTCTCTTGTCTCTGGAATGGAGGAAAGGAAAGGAAAACAAGAGCAAAATCAATGGCAGTGTAATACTCTCATTCACCCTCTTGAAACTGCAAATAAATATACTTCATACAGGTCAAATATGTTTTAGGTGGTTTCGAACAAATGTCAGGAAATCTTGCCCAGCAAATTGTTCCTAACCTCTTAAATGTTGGCTTTTTCCGTTGTGTTGCAGAAACAGTCCAGATGCCTTCATAGCAGCCTGTTGCTTCTGTCCAACAGCACAAGAACAGAGGGAACGAGCGGAGGTTTAAATCCACCTGCTAGCATGAGTCACCGGATCTGACTGCCAATCTTACAGATTAAAGCCATTTCATCACACAGCAGGAAACAGGACATTAATAACAGCACAATTTCTGGAGCATTGACATAGCAACGTGTTGCTTTAGAACAAAACAGAACTGATAAGCAGGTAAATGCTTTGAGTAAATAGGACTAGCAAGGAAGTTTAGGTAAGCACTATTAGGATAGAAACATACTTTGTCCAAGTGCAGACTTTGCCATTGCGTGGTCTGGTTGAACATACTCAACATACGTTTTTGCCTTGATGTGGCTTTGTTACTGCAACAAACCTCAGTACTCAAGGGGGCGATATAGTTCACTATAAAAGTGGCTACCGTAGAACAGGATGTGCTATTATTCAAGTAAGTTGCTATGAATATCCTGATTTTCACTTACTTTTTTAGCAATATTCTCTTCAGACTGTTGCTCTGCCATGATAATAGTTGAATTGAAAGAGAAAACTCACCATAGAAGTTGATAGTTCACACTAATGCCCGCTTTTGCGCACCCTGCGGCAACATTGAGAATGCAACGCATACTTGTGTTGTGATATGATTTGCGGTCTGACACATTTCTGAAGACAGCAACAAAATTGAGCTTGCGTAAAGTATGTTTTGGGCTTTAGATTATGCTTAGAGATGATCAAAACGATCTCTACATCATGCACTGACATAAAAACTTGATGTTCCTCACTGCGTGGACAAAATGGATCACTTCACTGGAGGCTGGCAGTTTGATATTTGGCTAAACATCATCGGTGCATTAAAGATCATTTTAACCAGTGAAAATGGCTCAAGCTTGTTGTGTGTAGTCAGTCACCCTTGTAGGTTGAATCATTGTTAATTAAGTGGAATGTTTTCTTCACAAACCAATGTTGGAAAAACAGAAAGGTGTCAACATTAGCCAATATTTTTTAAAGCCACCACCCATTGAGGAAAAAAGTAGGGTGGGACTTGATATTTGAGCAGCCACAGAGACAAGTGCCTTCCGTTCCAAATGGGATAAATCAGCCTCCGGAGGGCACTTCGAAGGGAGAAAAATCATGGCCGCCATATTGAAGGATCTCTCCAAACAGAAGTGCTAATAAATAGCTGCTTTGAAAGGCCCTTCCGTAGGGTTCAACTGACGGACACTTCGCTGCCAGAACCAGACC
Source organism: Myxocyprinus asiaticus (assembly GCF_019703515.2). Lineage (NCBI taxonomy): Eukaryota > Metazoa > Chordata > Actinopteri > Cypriniformes > Catostomidae > Myxocyprinus > Myxocyprinus asiaticus. The sequence continues at coordinate 25,275,289 of NC_059392.1, read as the reverse complement.
ATACGTCATAAATCTGCAGGTTTGCCATGAATAATGTAAGTATAACCACCTGCAACTGCAAACACTCTGGTTCTTGCAACATAAACATTCATCTCTTAGGTTTCTAAAAGCTTTTAATTATTATAATGAACTTTTTAAAACATTTTAACCCCCTTGCTTTCTTTTTGAAATGGCTATTGTTTGTGTTATTTTACTGTAAATTCGCTTGATCTGATAGAGGAGCTGAAATAAATTAAGTAGATATACACAGTGGCATTTAAAATATACTGTACATTTATTTACTAGTTCATTGAAAAAATTTTTTAACACAAATATTTAAACATAGCTTACATTTCTACATAAAGTCTAAAAGTTTTAAAGCATTTATTTTCAGTTTGCATTCTGAAAGTAGTTCATACTGATGCAAAATCATGTCTAAATATTTCTGATTAGGTGCATCTGATGTTTATTAGCGTCAGCCATTTGCAATGGTAAGAGCGGCTCTTTTGGCTTGGATAGATGACGTTGAAGTGCGCTTCGAATGACTGATATTTTTTTAGCCCTACACTCTTCAACCCTACGAAGCTCTCACTCTGGAGGGTAAACCCTCTAAAGGGATTAGAGCATATGGATGAGCCCTTCGAAATGGAGCGCACCCAAGTTCTGATCCAATGGAAACCAAGAAGTAAGTGTATTCACATAATCAAATGATGAGCATGAGAAGGAGGTTGCATTTTCCCTCTAAAATAAAATGTGTACTCCACTGACGGTTAGGTTTAGGGTTGTGGTCTGGGTTAGGGAGCATAGTTAATAACATGCATTCCTGTTGACTGTATTACATCATTTACAACTAATAATACAACTTGCTTTACAACGAGCTTTTGGCACCACTCTGGACATTTCATCCATGAACTGGAGCTCACACGTGCCCATACGTTTACAACAACACTTCCAACTTTGGCCGCTGATGGGGGTTTGAATTTCAGTAAGCACAGACCGATTTCAGCTGAAGAACTTTCGACCTACTGTCACCGAATTCACAGTGACTTACCGCAATTTTATGTCATCCGCATCCTATCTTGATTTAGTCTTTAAATTATATTTAAATCACACATATTTACCAGTTTATAGTTGTATCAACTGAACATTTCATCTTGTATGTGGACAACCTTTAGAGAATTTACTTTTTGTGCAGTTGTGCTCTTAAAAATACAAAGTATTGTAATATTACTTATTCATTATATAATAAGTACATATTTTAAAGGAGACTACTGTTTAACTGTCATAACTATCATATCAGCTACTGCATCAACTCCCTGGGTAGAGGGTTATTTGATTCTCTCTCTCTCTCTCCCTCTCTTTTAGCCCACCTCCTTCAAAGACTTGCATTGCCCCTCCTACCTATCCATAAAAGTGGAAACCATGCTGCCCTAAGCCTCGAACAACAGTACTCTTTCTGTCTTCTGAATCTTCTTCCTTCACTTCTCACTCAGAGAGATAAACAGACAGGCAGAGACATAGAGAGGCCAGGAGAGAGAGAGAGGTGAGTGCAATACATATTTAATATGGTCAGAAAATAAAATGATAATGAATATAAATCAGATGTAGCTTGCGATATTGATCAAACTATTGATTTTTATCCAACAAAGATTGTCTGGAACTGAAATTTCATGTGGACTGTTATGTCATGCTAATTTAAAGTCACTGTAATACCAAATGTGGAGTGTATAAAGGCAAGTAAAGATATTAGTGCTTGGACATTTCAGCAGTCAGATCAATTAATTGTTCCTTAGTAATGGATTTAGTCTAATTTTTGGATTTCCATTATTTTGGATTTACCTTGATTGTGGAGGAGGGAAACATTGAATTGAATTTATAGTACTTACTGTATATTTAATAAACATATATATATATTATTATAATTTTTTTTTTCTTCACATTTTATAATAATAGTAAAGTCATCAAAACTATGGAATAACATAAATGGAACTATGGGAATGATGTTGTGACTAAACAAAATCCAAAATAAATCAAAACTGTGTTATATTTGAGCATCTTCAAAGTAGTCACCCTTTGTCTAGAATTTGCAGACATGAACTCTTGACATTTTCTCAACCAACTTCTTGAGGTATCACCCTGGGATGCTTTTTAAACAGTATTGAAGGAGTTCTCATCTATGTTGGGCACTTATTGGCTGCTTTTCTTAATAATTCGGTCCAAGTCATCCATTTCAAAAACTTTTTTTTTATTATTAAATTTTAGTTTTATAATGAAATAAATTAATATGGTGACACAATTATATTTTTGTCTACAAAACTAATTTCAAACATTTAAGCATATGCCTTCAGATCAAAAGATTTTTAAGATCATAAGAAACATGTCAGTCAAGTGTTTCAAACTTTTGACCGGTAGTGTATATTATATATATATATATATATATATATTTATACCCTATATACACAGGGTTCCCATGTCCATGGAAACCTAGAAACATCAGGGAAAATTCAAATTGTGGTTTTCAGTCCTAGAAAAGTCATGAAATATAATTAAATCTTTAAAAGTCCTGGACATTTCTATAGTAAATATAAAGATTTCTTGTTATGCTTAGCTCTAAAATGGCTTTTGTGAGTGCAATCTCTCTAAAATTATTTAAAAAAAAAATCTTTATTCAGGATTTTACATCACAAACGAATGGAAAGGTCATGTTAACTCAGTAGTCAAAAGGTGTGCGAACACTGCTATATAAAATTAGGGGTTTATATTTGTTTTATATGAGAAACTACAGTATAATATAGTGTAGTCTAATGCATAATAAAAAGATAAAAAGCTATTAAAGGTTAGTTCACAAAAAAAATTCTGTTATAATTTATCTCACACCAACATGTCGTTTCAAACCCTTATGACTTCCCTTCTTACCTGGGACACAAAACTTTTAAATATATATATATATATATATATATATATAAATATTATTGTAACTTTAAAGCTTAAAAAAGGACCCAAAAGTACCATAAAATTAGTCAATGCGACTTGTGTGTCATGTTAACGCTTGAACTTGCATTGATTAGCACTAAAAACATTGTATGCTTTCAGAAGACTTGAGATATGACGCAGGAGTCACATGGACTACTTTTATGATACTTTTAACCATATTTAACATGAATAAACTCAAGTGGCTTTCCAGTCCTTTTGACTTGGGCTGTCCAATCGTTGACTTTCCTTTCTTTGATTTGTATATTTCTAGAGCCACATTCACTCAAGATTCACTTTGATTTCCTGGAATGGGGCATTACTGTGAGCCAGAAGGCAGCTGTACACTCTTTTCTCTGCTCTCTGCAGCGATCAGTGCTGCATGTTATTTCCTTAGGGTTCAGAAGATATTCCTGAGGGCATATGGCCAGCTCTAGACATTGGGGCAAAGCTATGGTGCTTGGCAGCCTTTCTACTTTATCTCTTGCTCTGTCTCTCTGGACCAGATGGACTTTGTTATTGGGAAATCTCAGACCAAAGATGCTGTTTTATCACTCTTGGCCAGACATTGATCACTAAACCAATTAAATTGTCAGTGCAATTTGCAGTGGTTAGGTTGTTGATCATGGTTCGATATTTGTAGAGGTTGTGTTTGTAATAATGATTTATTTGGTTTAGTTTGAGGATTTAAACATGCAACAGTAATTAAATTGGCATATTACAGTGTTTTCAAGGCTGGACTGTACTGATATTCCTCAAACATTCTGGTTAGGGGTTTGGTTTATAACCAAAATCGAAGTCAAAAATTGTCAAAAGGATTACACAGTCACAAATCAAAAGGACTAGGCGGTCACTCGAGTTTATTATTATTGAAAATAGTTAATAGTTTATTTTTTTATTATCCTACTTAATCATGCAATGGGAGATTTTACTTAACAAATCTCCCACTGACTTCGATACAGTGTTCAGCATTTAAAATGTTACTAGCATTGAAGACATCACCTCGATATTTGCATACTGAGTTGAGATTGGTCTCCTTTTTACACCTATTTGCTTACTGATTGTGACTGTGATTGGTTTGTCTTCCTTACATCTATTTAAACATTTATGGCTACCTTACACTACACAGCTTAAGAGTTATGCTGCCTTCACGTGCTATCGGATTTATCCTACTTCCCATTTCTGAAGTCTTGTTTATGAGTGCGTCACATTCAAGTACTTTATGTCGGAGAGAATAGGGAACATGAATGATGCCAGATTCATTCTTGCATATTTCTTGGGGAACTCTTATTTTGACCCCGTAATACATTTTAGTCAACGTTCTGACGATAATGGAATTTTTTTCAAATACATGCTATTTCTCTGTGTAAAAATGTACAATATGCATCAAATGGTTACTAATATACTGTACGTGAATGTATATGACCAATACGGCAATAGGTAACAAGGTAGCTGCATTTAGAAAAAATAATACAACCTATATTTCAGTACAGAAACCAAACTCTCTTCTGCCATGTTGAAAGTTTATGTCTCCTCCAAATATAGGGTTGCCAACTGTCCATATTCTAGTGGAAAGCGAAATGTCCCATATTGAAGCCATTGTACCAAAAGGTTTAAATTTGTTATTTTTGTGAAACAGCGATAATCATGCAGCCTCTTCTGAACTTGTCTAACTTTTGTTTATAAGGGCAGTAAATCTCAGGCAAAGGGACTACAGGGAAATTTAGCATAGTTGTGGTTTTGTTTGTCCGTTTTGCACCCCTTGAACCATTAACGGAAATAGCATTTCTTGTCTGCATGCAACAACCTGATGTTGATCAGACAAACTATATTTTATTCAACTGCTTGTATTAGATTGCTACAATGAACCTTGTAAACCTTGCTGTCTCTCCTTCATTTTTTGGGAAATTCCCTGAGTACTGTAGATTTATTAAACCAGCACTGATGCAGTCTGACCTGTTACGTTCGTTCTTTAGTTCCCTCTGGCTATTAACAGAATGATATTTTATAACTTTGTTTTTGATCTGAAAGAAAGACTCTTTCACAAATAGGAGCCAATACCTAGAAAAGAGAGAAGGCAAGCCTTTTTGATGGATAGGGTTGTTTTGTTTTATAGATACTTATCATGACACATATTATATGGAAAAACAGTAAGGATTTTTAGTTTTGATTTTATTTTTTTGGATCATAAATGCAGCTATTGTCCTGACCTCTACGTGAAGGCCAAAAGATGTGTACCGTACAAATCATCTCTATCGTAGATGATTACAGGTCTTCTTTGGCAGTAGTTTCTCATGTCAAATCAACATCGTACTGAAACGTGAAAACCAATATGCGGTGGGCCAAGTGTCTTCTGTTTAAAGAGAGGTTTGGCTCAGAGCTCAGATTTGGTTTCTAAGACGGCAGATATTTGCCTGACAAGGCTCAGGGCTACACTGTCAAAAAAAAAATCCTGTTAAATTTACGGTATAAATCTGGCAGATGTGGTTGCCGGAAATTCACCGTAAAAAATACGGTAACCATGTTTCAGGCTTAACGGGATGTCATTTTGATGCCTGTATATTTTCCGGTGCATTACCGTCATTTATATTATTAAACAATCAACTTGATATTAACCTTCTGAAACTGTAAAATTCTGCTTTTCACTTTATAATGTATTATTAATCACAGTAGTAATTACAGAAGGGCACATGATGACATGAAGCTCATCAATAGAGGCTCTTCCAGGAGCAATGACCAATAAACATGTAGAGACACACAAACAATAAACACCATCAGGGTAACACATGTGAAATTACAATAATGCAGTAAACTAAACTACATCAAATATAAAACAGTACACCCCAATGTATGTAACTGATATTCAAAATAAGAAGAAGCATAACTATTCCCATAAAATATAATGAAATGAACTGGGTCACGCAGGGAATTCTGGGAACGCCCGATATTGTTTTTTTACTGTAATTTTAACAAAAAATTACCGTAAAAAGTACATGTACTCTCTTTTTAAACATAATATAAATTTTTACTGTTAATTATACGGAAAATCATCCTTTTAACATAAAAAAATATGTATATATTTTTTACAACATTTTACTGTAAAACTACATGTATTGTCTTTTTAAATATATTACAGATTTGTACCATATATTTTAAGGTAACTACCCATTAACCAATTAAAGTTTTTTTACTGTAGCATTTTTACAGTCTTTTACCGTTAAAATGACGAACATTTTTTACAGTGTAATTAAACATTTTTGCAATTATTATGTGTTCTTTCCTCTGGAAGACTGGAAAAGCCCAGTTTTGCGTGTGACAGAGGAAAAGAAAGCGTAACCGGAAGCAGTTTGTTCATTTAAGTTATACAGTGAAGGCACTCTGACAGCACATATGAACAAGTCTTTTTGCAGACTGATCTCACTGTGAATTTGGCGACAGTAGGTTGAAAGTTCTTCAGCTGAAATCGGTCTGTGCTTACTGAAATTCTAACCACTGCCCCCAGTGGCTGTAGCTGGAAGTGTTGTTGAACGCACGGGCATGTGTGAGCTCTAGTTTGTTGGTTAAATGTCTACAGAGTGGCGCCAAAAGCAAGTTGTATTTTTAGTTGTAAATGATGTAATACAGTCAACAGGAATTTACATTTTACTAACCCTAAACCTAACCACCAGCGGAGTAAAAATGTGAATTTTTGAGGGAAAATGCAACTTTCGAATCACACTCATCATTGTTTATGTGAACACGATTATCTAAAAAAATACCACAAGTCTTTGCAATGCTGGCGCAACGCGCTGTCTGTAGCACACTAGTAAAAGGTAAACAAATGTGAAATTTATGCACATATATCTGATGGGATATGGCGCTTGTCAGTAATTTGTCAGAATTGGCTAACATTCGTTAGCAACATTTCAACATGTGATCATCTTGGCTCCTTGGTGAGGCTAGATAGAAAGTCCTATGCAATTAACACACACTGAAGTTTTCAGTACATATACTAGAAGTGTTACAAAGCAAACATCTACATTTTACACAAGTGAGAAAATGTTTGAATATAATGACCATGGATTATGGGGACTTTGAGGATGTTCTGATGGTATAAACTAGGCTGCTATGGGCTGAAAATATTTGGCACAAATTACGTACTCCACAGCTCCAACACCCCAACCTTGTCTGACATAGTTTCATTTGGGTCTCTTTTCTGACCATCATTGCCAAGCTCAGTATTTCTTTTCTTTTTTTTTTTTTTTTTTTTTTTAACAAGTATTTACTCTGTATAGTGTGTCATTGTGTGATTTTCAATTATTAGCTATTTTTTGCTTCATAATCATTATTCATAATTATAAATATTTTAAATGAATACTCAGGGCCTGAGGTGGGAGAATATGATTTCTTGGAAGTTCAGCAGTAAACTTTTCAAATTAAATGCTAAAATGTAAAACTTTTCATTCTCAAATGACACCCATTCCTGAGAATGGGCCATGTGCTTTTCTGATAAAAGCTATCTGCTACCTCATCTTGGTTTATAAACTGCCCCAAACCTCAACAACAACATACGGTTACATGAAAAACTTCCTTTCTACCTGAGAGTGTGAAAGAGAGAATGTGTTTTACAGTTCCAGGCTCCAGTTCTGACCCATGGTAAGTTCTGTCAGCTGTTTTTACATTTCACTGCCCTCAGGAAGAACTGCATGCTCAACCTCAGTGTATACATAAATATTAGGGCTTTCATTTGATAATTTTAATCAAATATATTACATCATATACTGTAGCGAATCATTGATCAAATTAATCATATATAAAACAGGCTAATAAAAATATAATAAATATTAACATATGTATTTATAATAATATCAGATAATTACAAAAAATGTCATGATTGTGGCAGACGAGCAAAGAATTGATTAGTCAATACAAACAGTGGCTTTAGAAGCCAGTATATTGTTTGGTTTATTTCCATATCATTGTACTTAAGCCTTTCACTGACCTACAGTCTACAGTGATCCATTTTACATACATGTAAACATCAGACGGACACTTTTGGTGCATCTCAGTGTGGTTGCGTTGCAGTACACTGCTTTTCAGCATCTGTAGCCATAAACACAGCGTTTTTAATATGCTTTGTACAGTTAAATGTAGTTTACTTCCCCCTACAGTCTAAGACTCACAAAAACATGGCTCACTTCAAGCTATAATTGTTGGAAGGAAAATTCTTTATCATGGTGGACTTATTCATTGCCTTTTTTTTTATGCATTATTTTTTGTACAATTAATCGCACTGAATTAATGCATTAAATTGACAGTGATAAATATAAACATATACACTCTTTGAGCAGTTGGTAATCTGAACAGATTAAAAATACTAGGCATCATACTCTTACAGACTGTGAACATCGCTACAGACAAAACTGGGGATTAAACGCTACTTGACTTTCAAGTCGATCCGATCTGGTCACAAACTCAAAACACAAACTCTCGGTTACAAACTTAGAAACAGTCTTGTGTGGAAAGATGCAGCCAGCATGGCATCTAGAGACTGCAATGTGAGGGTACTGGCATTAAAAGGTAAACGTCACTTGAGTGCTTGTTCACCATCTCCATTTCTTGAACTTTGTGGCCCTGTGCACTCACTTTCCATTGGCTGCTCTTCGTATGACTTCAGATTTAAGCCATGGCTCAAAAATATAAAACATGTTTTATACACTCCGAATAGATGGAATCATTAGTTGGAGGGTCAGAGTTGGTACCAATCATATACCAATCATATAAAATGCTAAAAATGATTTTCTCAGCCTGTAATCCAGCCTTAAGTAAACATGTGTGTGTGAGGGTTGAAGGTATTTCTCTTTTATGGGAGAAAAGTGTCTCTAACCAGCTCTCCAACACTAACGTTATTTTAGAGCGAGAGAAAGATCTGCACGGGCTGACTGGGTGGAAACATGGAATCATATGTATGTGTGCCTGTATGCATGTGCATGTGTATTTTGGCATCTGCTGCTGTTTATTGTCAGCCCCTCATTATCACCATTTTGCTCACTGTAAAGCACACTAAGGTTCTTTAAATTCAGTTGCCTGACCCAAAACAGCAGCCCTGAAATACTGAATCACGAATCCTTTTCCAGCATTATAGAAGAATGCCATCCCATGCTGACATACATTATTTACAACTGACTTTTGTTAGACTTTAAGAGTAGACAATGCAAAACATCTGTCCAAATTATATCGCTACACAAAAACCTGATCCTTATTTGCGTCAGTTCCATCACCACACGTTCTTTATAATGGAAATAGCCCCAGTACAGAAAAAAACAGATTAGCTGACATGTTACAGACTACATTGGTCACTTGGCATGTTGTGACTTCTTTTTATTCAAAGTGACTTCTAGTACTTTATTTAATTGCAGAGACTGTGTCCCATGAGCAACCTGTGGGAAAAAGTGCAAGGTTTCCACTTTTATCCAGTGAATTTCCATGACTTTTCCATGGCTTTCCAGTCATTTGTGATTACGGGATAAGGATGTTTACAAATCATTTTATAGAGATTTCCATTTGTATATCAGGCACCAATCCTTGGAATCAAAGGGTTACTAATCCTTGGAATCAAAGGGATACTTGAAAAGTATTCACAAATAGCAATATTTAGCCAATTACATTTTTAAAGCAGAGAATAGAAAAAAATATGTAAACTATAGCAATATCTATGATTTGTAAGATGGCTTTATATTCATTTCCATGACTTTACATACTTGGAAATTCCCTGATATTTCCAGGTGTACCATGAGCGTAGGAACCTTGAAAGTGCCTTAGTCAAGTCAAACTACCTTTTACTGCAAGAGGTACTGGGTTCAGATCCTGGACGAGCCCCCATTCTATGTTACGACCTGCCTATGGTAAGGGAAAATATACCGGACAGTGTAGATAGAAATTCGTTTCTATTTTTTTTACTCAATTATTAAAAACAAAGACTTCAGAGGCCTGAAAGGACGAAATAATTAGTAAAGCTGTGAAGTTCTATTGACTCTCCAGGCTATATGTTGCCTCCAACTGGGGCTGAGCATACAACCTTCCTATTACGCCACCCTAGCATCTACTATATGGTTGACACCCTGCATGGCATAGTATTTGTTTATTGTGAATTGAATCGAAACATCTGGAAACAGTCAAAACTTTTTAGTAGGAATGGAAATTTGATTATTTAAAAATCAGGGACAGGGCGATATCAGAGCTGTGGCATAAAACCAAGCAGACAAACGCTGTGGTTTTAAAGAGAGAGAGAGAGAGAGAGAGAGAGAGAGAGAGAGAGAGTACAGAGGAAAACATTTGTCCTGCCTTCTGCAATGGACATGTAAGCTTGCTGTTGTTTCATCATGCTTGTCCTTGTGGTTATGACCATTGTCTGTCAATATATTTCTTGTCTTATTAAGAAAGGTGTAGCCTTTGGATCTTTAACACCGAAAACTGTACTATACATTTTTCTGGCATGCTTGAACGTCCAATGTTAGCCAGAGGGAACAAAGTGAGAATCTTATTTCGGCTTTGTGAATTGGATATACAGTGTGTGAAAAAGTGTTTGCCCCCTTCCTGATTTCTTATTTTGTTGCATGTTTGTCACACTTAAATGTTTCAGATCATCAAACAAGTTTAAATATTAGTCAAAGATAACACAAGTAAACACAAAATGCAGTTTTTAAATGAAGGTTGTTATTATTAAGGGAAAACAAAATCCAAACCTACATGGCCCTGTGTGAAAAAGTGATTGCCCCCTAAACCCAATAACTGATTAGCAGCAACAACTGCAATCAAGCGTTTGCGATAACTTGCAATGAGTCTTTTACAGCGCTGTGGAGGAATTTTGGCCCGCTCATCTTTGCAGATTTGTTGTAATTCAGACACATTGGAGGGTTTTCGAGCATGAACTGCCTTTTTAAGGTCATGCCACAGCATCTCAATAGGATTCAGGTCAGGACTTTGACTAGGCCACTCCAAAGTCTTCATTTTGTTTTTCTTCAGCCATTCAGAGGTGGACTTGCTGGTGTGTTTTGGATCATTGTCCTGCTGCAGAACCCAAGTTCGCTTCAGCTTGAGGTCACGAACAGATGGCCAGACATTCTCCTTCAGGATTTTTGGTAGACAGCAGAAGTCATGGTTCCATTTATCACAGCAAGTCTTCCAGGTCCTGAAGCAGCAAAACAGCCCCAGACCATCACACTACCACCACCATATTTTACTGTTGGTATGATGTTCTTTTTCTGAAATGCGGTGTTACTTTTACGCCAGATGTAATGGGACACACACCTTCCAAAAAGTTCAACTTTTGTCTCGTCAGTCCACAGAGTATTTTCCCAAAAGTCTTGGGGATCATCAAGATGTTTTCTGGCAAAAATGAGATGAGCCTTAATGTTCTTTTTGCTCAGCAGTGGTTTTCGTCTTGGAACTCTGCCATGCAGGCCATTTTTGCCCAGTCTCTTTCTTATGGTGGAGTCATGAACACTGACCTTAACTGAGGCAAGTGAGGCCTGCAGTTCTTTGGATGTTGTTGTTGGGACTTTTGTGACCTCTTGGATGAGTCGTCGCTGCGCTCTTGGGGTAATTTTGGTCGGCCGGCCACTCCTGGGAAGGTTCACCACTGTTCCATGTTTTCACCATTTGTGGATAATGGCTCTCACTGTGGTTCTCTGGAGTCCCAAAGCTTTAGAAATGGCTTTATAACCTTTTCCAGACTGATAGATCTCAATTACTTTCTTTCTCATTTGTTCCTGAATTTCTTTGGATCTCGGCATGATGTCTAGCTTTTGAAGATCTTTTGGTCTACTTCACTTTGTCAGGCAGGTCCTATTTAAGTGATTTCTTGATTGAGAACAGGTGTGGCAGTAATCAGGCCTGGGTGTGGCTAGAGAAATTGAACTCAGGTATGATAAACCACAGTTAAGTTATGTTTTAACAGGTGGGGCAGACACTTTTTCACACAGGGCCATGTAGGTTTGGATTTTGTTTCCCCTTAATAATAACAACCTTCATTTAAAAACTGCATTTTGTGTTTACTTGTGTTATCTTTGACTAATATTTAAACTTGTTTGATGATCTGAAACATTTAAGTGTGACAAACATGCAAAAAAATAAGAAATCAGGAAGGGGGCAAACACTTTTTCACACCACTGTAGAAGCTTGGAGAGTCAGATTGGGGCATATTCCATTTAGCAGTTTGGATAAGGCCTAGTGTTTGGTTTCAGATTGAACGGAAGTCTTGGCCAACTGTTATAAGCTACATTTTTTTTCCCATGACCTCTCCTGTACAACATGTCTTAAGATTGTTTTTGCATCTTTGTGAAGCTTCGAGCAGGGTGGGTATCATGGATTAATGGTGCAATTTATTATGATACTCTGTGTCACTTAAGATTTTTCAGATAAGGCCAGAGAAATGTTCCCATGGAATGAGTCTGTTTTGATGTCCTAATTTTTGGTCATCGAGAAAATTGGATCAGTTGGGTCAGAGGCTCCGCCCAAAGTTACAGTTCTTGGCTGAATGTGGTCAACACTTAGAAGAATGACACAAGATCCTTCGAAAACAAATCTCTGGGTGGAGTTATAAATTTGAGAGGCCTGAGGAATGCAGTTCAGATTCAGATCTCCTCCAAGTCTCTGTTTTGTGTTTGGTGTCTGTTCTTAATGGACTAATGAATGAAAAAAATGAACGAATGGATTATAAAGGAATGAACGGTTTAATAAATTAATTCATGTCAGAGGATGTGAAGTGACTTAATTTCCTAAAAAACATATCACTCTATATTTTCTTAGTCATTGTTGTTTTACAGTTTTGAAATCATCATTTCTAAAATATTTAAAATATTGAACGTGCTTCCGGATGGTTAGCACTGTGAATGACCATGCAGGATGAAATGAATTTTTCAGGGAGACTTGTAATTTCTATCAACCATCTAATGATCAACCAAGATCTCAGTAAAGGGAATAAAAGTAATCCCACCCACACTCTGTCCTTAACATGTCTATGTGTATTTGAATCAAGTAATTATTCCGTAAAAAGCGTTCAAACTTTTAAAGTAATAATCCAGGTTTAAAACACATTAAGCTCAACTTGTGTGTCAATGGCAAAAAAGTCAGGTACTGAACTGAAAGCACGTGGGTCCCATAACTCAGGACAATAGGGGTAAAAAAAAGTCACAATCAAAATCAGGTTTTGAAGTCTGAGAAGAGGCATTCTACGTACTGTCAGAAACACTTAAGTTGTCACAATATTATAGGTCATTGTCAGTAGTTTTTAATTGTATGTTTAATTCGCTGAAAATGAATTGTGCACTTACACTAATTTTAATACACTTGTACAGTAGGGTTGTGTGCCCTCGTGTTTTTTGGAGGGTAGGCAGATTTGATTAGGATCTTACTGCTTTCTACAATTGGCTTTGAAACACTCAGAAACTTTCTAAACTATTTGATGTACATGTCTGTCCTATGGGTAGTTACTGCCCTCTAGTGGACATGTTTAAAATGACCAAAGTCTTGTATATTTACATGTATGTATATGTATAGTGTATATATAACTCCAAACAAAATACACTATTTTCATGCATAATTCATTAAAGGAATTTTGAATGTTATTACTTTTTAATGTGCTGCTAATTTTTCTTTGTTTTCAAGTATTGGCTAAGAATAAAGCCTATGGCATAGAATAAATGATCATATATCAAATCAAATCAAATCAAATAAAATCACTTTATTGTCACACAGCCATATACACAAGTGCAATGGTGTGTGAAATTCTTGGGTGCAGAATATGGCAATATGGTTACTACTGCAATATAAATCTTGACTGCTTTTTACGTGGCTTACCAAATAAATAAATAAATAGACCTAAAATGCTGATTTAAGTTCAGACTACTTTATTATGTGAGAAAAAAGACACAGCTGCAAGAAACGCAAATGAAAGACTTTGATTTGTTTTGTTTTGGGTATTGTAATATGTGAACAGGTTGAGCATTGCGAATGAACAAGAATGTGAAAACATGGCTTTACTTTCCGAATCAGTTTGTTTTAACTCTAACCCAACCCTAACATTTGTTGGGACTTCCACTGAGGGCTGAAAACATGCTAGCCAGCTGAAATTAGATATGCTATACTGTAAACTATACAATATTCCTCAATGTTATAATTTTATTCATTTAGGATTAATAAATGCAAAGACAGTGCTTCCAAAAAGTGTCTGCATGATAGTATTTATGAATATGTGTTGTGGAACACATCACGAAATAAACGATTGAATTTAATTTAATAAATAATGTTTAACTATTTCACCTGATTATTTTCCTTTTTTTTTATTATCTATAATTCTATTCAGTTCTAAGAAAGAGAGGCTCTAATGTTGATCATGTGAGGCTGAAATAAATCTTGAGAAGTATTCATTCTGTCAAAGAATCTAGAGAAATACACTTTTGACCAGTCCTTTTGATTAAAACGTGCAATTCTGAGTAACTTCATCTTCATCGTAGGGTTAGAAAAAAAAAAACATTTAAATATGAGATTTTGAAAAATTTGCAATGCAATTCTATAAAACCTTTGCAACACAAATGTAATAAACAAAAATGTGGTGGAAAGAAAACAAGATTTCTGCCTTTGGAATAAGCAAACCATAGAATGTATACATGATGATGACGATGATGAAGGTTATTAGTATTACTTATGCTGTTCCCTTTATCATTATTTATGTATTTTCTTTATTTCAAAATTATTGGGACCTTGAAATTATTAGACCTAGAAAGTGGAAAGAGCAAAAGTTGTTAGTGGGTTGAGCAATACAGTCTTTGAATACTGTTTGCAAAATATTGTATAGAAAACAGAATGCATTTAAATAACTGACCAAAAATAAAAAAAATGTTGAGTTAGAAGTTAGGAGTATTTTAAAGGGAAATTAGGAATCAAATTATCTTTGATCTTTTGAATTAAAGATTTTGATACTCTATGAAAAGACTATTTATTGAAACTATCCAGCAAAAATAGCTCGTTCTGAACAGCCACAAATTAAAGGTGCACTCAGTAATTTTTTCCTCATTTATAAAGTTGAACTCCTAAAGACATGAATTGTAATTTGCAATATATGTAGGAAATCATGAGCACTCACATTAAAATGAAGAATCCAGTCATATCAGTAACTTTATAAAAGCTGTTTTATTCTACATGGAGGGGTCCGAACATGGGGGCGGCCATGTTAGAATCACATGACCAGCTGAATACTGCTCACTTAATCTCAGTAACCGTCCTGTTATTGGACACTTTCACTCATTGATTAATGTAATGATGGCTGACTGTGATTACTAAATTTCTACAATGGCATCTGAAACGGAAAACTATTGATTTGAAATGATGCTGCATCGACACCGCTATAGATGTCAGTGTAAGTCCAAGATGACACAAAGACAAAAGTTACTGAGTGCACCTTTAATGTAATGCAGGCTCTGCAAAAAGGCTGTGGTTAGGATGGGGCAGCACAAACTATATTAGACCTGACGGCAAACCTGCACTCTCTGTGTAAGCACAGCAACAGTGCTGTTTCTAATTTAACATTTGAACAGAGTGTTTACATAGTCTAAAAGGCACAAAAAGCAGCCTGATTATTTCTAAGGGTCAGAGAGGGTGAAAAATAATCATAATTTAATAACTAAACCCTACATGCTTTTGGTGTAAATATTACAAACATTATAAGGGAACCTAGGTTCGTCATTCTGATTAGGTTAAATTACAACTTTTGTTATTACAATTTTACAGCTATGCAGTAAAAAAACATTTTGCAATGTATATGGTAATATTTTGAATTTATCTATTAAATGTAAGGCATAGACGTGCTTTTAATGCACTGTTTCAAGACATAGGAAATGTTCTGTGTAGTTTCAAGAGTACCAACTCCATCTCCTCTACTCCATTCCACAGGACATGGCTGAGCCTCTCCTCTCTGCCCGCTTGTTTGTACTGGTGGAGCACCTCTGTCTTCTACATCATATCCATGCGGGGGCATTTTATGGGCACAAACCACTGCCCCAACAGCACCAACCTCTACCACAGTTACCTCACCTGTTGCATGGCAATGAGGGGATACCCCAACACCATTACCATGGGAAGGAAATGCCACACATGCCATATGGAAATGAGATGCCTTTGCTTCCACAGTATGGAAAAGAACGTCCACAGATACCCATGAACATGGGTAAACCCAATCTAGGAAAAGGTTGGGTTTAAAACTTGCTTGACAAATCACCAACACTCTCAGAAATGTACTGAATTGATGTAATTGCCAATTAACAACAAAACATCAAGCAGCATTAAAAAGTACTATATATATTTGTTGGACAGCCTTTGTTTGTCATAAGATACATAAGGTATTATGAACAATACTTGAACTAAACTTAGAGGAAGTCTAAGGAATTGCAAAGTTTAAAGATAATATTAAATATCATTATAGAAATCTGGGAAATCATAAGCCCATTATTTAGATATAGTCAAATGATATATTATATAGAGTTGCCAATTGTCAAAAATGCTATACTGTATTTGAGAACAGAGCGATGGTTGCCAGATCCCCATTTAGGTGACTGACAGGTAGCAATTATATCTATCTATCTATCTATCTATCTATCTATCTATCTATCTATATATATATATATATATATCTATATATATATATAATTTATTTATTTTATAAAGGCTAACTTCTTGAAAAAACCCGGCCGTCAGGTTTTTAAAGATGTTTACATTTATGTAAAGCTTAAATATCATAACATACACAGGACAGCATTAGAACAATACACATTTATTCCCTTCTAATCACAGAATTAGTTTAAAATCTAATCCAAATTTAGGCCAGCACAAAGATACCAATATGATAATAGAAAATACTTTGCATATGCATTTAAAGTTATTATTAACTCACTCCTGTCTCATTCCTGCTTTTCTCCATTGCCCAAGACACCAAAATACATGATAAATCATCCATTGTCAGATGAAACTGACTTGGTGCATATGGTTCCAGTCTCCTAACAGACTGGAACCATATTGTTTATCTAATTTAAGCTCTATTGCATTCACTCTTAAACAGATGCATATCAAATATATATTGATCCATACTTGCAAACATCCAGAAATTAATTAATTAACTTATTTATCCATTCATTTTCCATCCAGTAATGCAAATAAAAAAGTTTATTGAACAAATGCTGAATGGTTTGTTTTCTCCCCCCAGGTGAATCTATTCCAAGAGCAGAGAAAGGTATCCCTGGCGAGGCTGGTCAAATGGGGCCTCCAGGGCCTCAGGGCCCCCCCGGACTTCCTGGTCATGGCATCCCAGGACCTCCTGGAAAACCTGGTCCCCAAGGTCCACCAGGATTTCCTGGGATTGGAAAACCAGGAATGCCAGGATTGCCAGGAAAGCCTGGGGGCATAGGTTTACGAGGACCAAAGGGTGAGTTAGGACCAATTGGTGGTAAAGGGCCAGTAGGATTGCCAGGACCTCCAGGACTTCCAGGGCCCCATGGCCTACCAGGTGTGGGAAGATCAGGTGGACAAGGACTTCCAGGACAACCTGGGCCCCGTGGAGAACCAGGAGACAAGGGACTTCCTGGGCTCCCTGGTATTCCAGGGCTAAAAGGTGAGAATGGAATTGGTCTCCCAGGACTCCCGGGTGTAAAGGGACCTTCTGGACTTCCAGGGCCACCAGGACAAGGAGGGCTACCAGGTGCTGGCAAGCCAGGACTGATGGGACTACCTGGGGCTCCTGGAGGGCCAGGTAAACCTGGTGCACCCGGAGAACCAGGATTAGTAGGAGTTAAAGGGGAGAGAGGGCAAATAGGGCCACCAGGACTACCAGGTTTTGGTAAACCTGGTTTGGATGGGTTGCCAGGAAAACCAGGTCTCCAAGGTGGAAAAGGTGAGCCAGGTCCCCCTGGTTTACCTGGGGCTCCAGGCTTGCCTGGATTTGGCAAGCCTGGATATCCTGGCCTCAAAGGTGAAAAAGGATATGGTGGGTTACCTGGCCCTCAGGGCCCAAAAGGTGAGAAGGGTTATGGTGGTCTTCCTGGAATGATTGGACCACCAGGTCCAAGTGGCTTCCCGGGTCCTCCAGGTCTCTTGGGACCTCCTGGAAGCATTGGTTTCCCTGGTCCAAAAGGAGAGGGAGGTGCAGTAGGACCAAAGGGACCACTTGGTCCAAAAGGTGAACCAGGACCTCCAGGACTTCCAGGAAAATCAGGATTTCCAGGAGAAGTAGGGCAGCCAGGATCTAGAGGCTTACCTGGTTCCTTGGGGCCTAAGGGTGAAAATGGACACAAAGGATTGCCTGGCCTACCTGGATTCCCTGGAAAGCCTGGTGCAAAAGGAGAAGGTGGATTTCCAGGACAGAAAGGTCATCCAGGGCCGATGGGAATACCAGGATTAATGGGTCCAGCAGGACCAATAGGCCCACCTGGTCTCCCTGGGCCAAAAGGGGAATATGGGCCACCAGGAAGACCTGGACCACCAGGTGAGGGAAAACCAGGATTTACAGGCCCATTAGGTCCCCCTGGTATACCTGGACCTGGTGGACCCCCTGGTCAACCCGGAATACCTGGGCCTCCTGGCCCACCTGGGCCTCCTGGGCCTCCTGCTCAAACTTCTGTAGCCGGGCAAATCCTTCCTGAGGTAGGTCCTGGGCTAGATGGGGTCAAAGGTGGTTATACGAAAGAAAAGCTTGGTGGAGCCATATTTGGTAGGAATGGCCTAGAGATGCCTGCATTTACTGCCCAGCTAACAACACCATTCCCTCTAGTTGGGCAGCCTGTTGTCTTCAACAAGCTTCTATATAATGGCAACCAGAATTACAACCCTCAAACAGGCATCTTCACTTGCAAAATACCTGGAATTTACTACTTTGCCTACCACGTTCACTGCAAAGGAGAAAATGTATGGGTGGCCTTGTACAGGAACAATGAGCCAGTTATGTACACATATGATGAATATAAAAAAAGTTACCTGGATCAGGCATCAGGGAGTGCAGTGCTGCCTTTACAAGCTGGAGATACTGTACATGTCCAGCTACCGTCAGACCAAGCAGCAGGACTTTATGCCGGTCCATATGTCCACTCATCATTCTCTGGGTATTTGTTATATCCTATGTGAATATGTGAAAAGTGTCACCCATGATCAAACAGTAAAAAAATCTATGTTACACATTTCAAACGTCAAATGTGTATGTTCCAACAGTGGAGAGACATGTTCAAAAATGTAAAGAATTGAAGGGCCAATTTTTTTATGTGTTCAATCCACTTTTTCCGGAACTAGCTGGTCACACATTAAAACACTAAAGAAATTAATTAATTTTTTAAAGGAACAGTTCACCCAAAAATTATAACTCTGTCATCTTTTACTCACCCTTATGTCATCTCAAACTCGTATGACTTTCTTTCGTACACAGAACACAAAGATGTTTTAATGGAGGTATGATGTCTGTTTGTCCATACAATGTAAGTGAATGGTAACCAAATTTTCAAGTTAAAAAAAGGACATAAAGAGGGGGGCCTGGGTAGCTCAGTGAGTAAAGACACTGACTACCACCCCTGAAGTCACGAGTTCGAATCCAGGGCATGCTGAGTGACTCCAGCCAGATCTCCTAAGCAACCAAATTAGCCCGGTTGCTAGGGAGGGTAGAGCCACATGGGGTAACCTCCTCGTGGTCGCTATAATGTGGTTCCCACTCACGGTGGGGCACGTGGTGAGTTGTGCGTGGATGCCATGGAGAATAGCGTGGAGCCTCCACATGCACCATGTCTCCGTGGTAACGCGCTCAACAAGCCACGTGATAAGATGCACAGATTGATGTTCTCAGACACGGAGGCAACTGAGATTCATCCTCCGCCACCTGGACTGAGGTGAGTCACTATGCCACTATGAGGACTTAGAGCACATTGGGAATTGGGCATGCCAAATTGGGGAGAAAGGGAGAGATAAAAAAAAAAAAGGACATAAATGTAATCCATAAAACTCCAGTGGTTTAATCCATGTCTTCTGAAGCAGTCCAGTTGGTTATGGGAGAGAGCAGACCAAAAATGTAACTCCCTTTTCACTGTACATATTGCCATTGCATTCTCTAGGCACGATTTTTATTTTAAGCTTGATTACACTTCCTAGCACTTGATGCATGCACAGAGTGTTAGATGGCATTAGGAAGTGTAATCGAGCATGAAATCATGATCGCCAAGGAGACTGGATTTATAGTTAAGATGAGTAAAATTTTAGCCTGTTCTGACCCAAAATCGAGTGGATGGCTTCAGAAGACATGGATTAAACCACTGGAGTTTTATCAGAGTCCAAAATATACTTTTGTTTTCTTGGTTTATTTCGAGTGAGTCAGTTAATTCAGTCAGTCAGATTTATTCAGTAAGCTCCAAATGATTCATAAGTCTTGTTAATTCACAAACAAGAGCCGACTCATAAGAGTAATTCATGCGGGAATCAGACAATAGTGTTAGTTGTCCACTGTAGTTGTTTATTCTCTAAAATGAACCGGCTCAAATAGTCATTTAGACTGTAGGCCTACAGAGCACCCTTGAGGACAAAACTGGAACATTACTTTTAGAAGCTGACACAGACATTGGGTGCATTTGTTTGCACTTTCTTACACCGATTATGCGTAATAAGCCGGCAACACGTGTGATCACGTAAGCAGAGTGGCGGGTCACACTGTGAAATTCACCGGCCAATATCCACATTTAGAGCTTGGCGGGTGTTAATTTCAGACCCTTTATGCTGCCCTTATGTCTTTTTTTGAGCTTGAAAATTTTTATCACCATTCACTTGCATTGTATGGACAAACAGACATCATACTGTATCTTCATTAAAATATCTTCATTTGTGTTCTGCAGCAGAAAGAAAGTCATGCAAGTTTGAGACAACATAAGGGTGAATAAATGATGAAAGAATGAACATTTTGTGTGAAATATTCCATTATAGGTCATTTTTTAATAAGGTGAATTCATATATAGTGAGAGAATGTTGCAAATATGTTTTAAGCACCCACATTATTACACATCTTACAGTATTCCATCCATATGGATCTAGCACTTTGATAGAACTCATATCACATTATTTATTTCATATTTCCTATTCTTTTGTAGTATACTGTATTAGTTGTGTATAGCTGGGGTCACATTGACTACATATCAGTGTAAAATGATGAAATACTCAGATTGTCAGATATGGAGAATGTTTTGTTGGCTAGATGTTCGATATGCACTATTTTCCTGCTGTTGTAGTCATCTTAATGAACTTCAAGAGAGTAAATAAGCACATAAGGGTTTAAGGTACATTTTGTATTTAAATAATCACATTATCTAACAGTAAAACAGTACAATACATATATGAAATGTTCTGAACCTAACATTTAGGTTATTTCATGCCGATTCAAATAGACCAGGCCATTGTTTATCAAAACAAGGGATATTCAATGTTAATGAGTACAATATCGCCATTTCAAGTTGACAGGCCAATTTTGTTCAAACACATAAACATTCTAATTTTCAATCAAGCAGTCTTTGATGTTTGATCTTAAAATGTTGTATTTTTTATCTTAAAAGTCTCTGTAATTTATTTTTAGATTTACTACTGAATCATTTGTATATGTACAAAAAGAGGGTGGGGTACAAATCGAAGGAATTATTTTTTTTTTTATTATTATTTCTGACAATGGTGTTAAACTGTTAAATGAACATTGATTGAAGTTGTAATGTCGTTACATATTTTTTATTTTTATTATTATTTTTATTTTTAAATAAATTGATTTGACTGAGATTGTGTGCATTTGTAATTGAGGCATTACACAAAATAACGAGCTCCTGTTTTTTTTTTATGACCATCTAAATGCTTTATAATTGTTTTACGTTTGTGTCAAAGGATCATAAACACTTGGCCAGACACTATGGCCATGTACTCAATGCCAAGTAGTGAATAAGTTATCTTTCTGTATGTATATGGAATAAAGGAATTACTCCAATCACAGAGTGCTAACCATTGCAATGCTTTGTAAAAAAAAATGTCTCCCATCTGTAAACATCCTTACAGCTAGATCAATTTACTTGACAAGCAAAATGACATATGGTTTTAAATCTTATTTTTAAGTACAAAAAAAAAAAAAAAAAGAAAAGAAAAAAAGACCTTTAAAGGATACAACATTTTGAAATAATACCTCTAATTTAATTAATATATCAATAAAAATATGTATTTATAAGAGTGTGTATCCTTTGTATTGATCGTCTTAATACAAATGATCCGTAGGAAATCTTTCCCTCCTTTTCCAAATCAATAATACAAGATCAGCTTGAAGTGAACAGAGGTGAATATTACAGAATCTGTCCAGGTGATATATCAATCCAAAATCAAAAGTAAATAATAAGAATGACAATTTTCTTTAAACAATATAGGATTTCTTAACCCTATAATGCAGAGAGTATCAAATATGCTATACACAACGTTTGACGGGTCCTGTTTCACTCTCTGTTCAAGCTGATGGGCCAAACAACATATGGTATATAAGTTTCACATGTTTATGGCACCATCTAGAGGTTATTTGTGGAAAAAAAGTGGTTTCAATGTGTATAACTGTCTATTTAAAGAGCACCTATTATGGTTTTAAAACGTGTCTAATTTTGTTAAAAAGGTCTCATACAATAGATTTACATGCATCCAAGGTCAAAAAACACTTTAATTTGCTCATAATTTAAACTGCAGCATTACCTTTTTTCCCCAGTGTCAAAAACGACTCGTTCAATGATCTGTTCTAAAGGATTCATTCTAAACTCCTCCTTTCAGAGAGCCTACTCTGCTCTGATTGGTCAGATGTCCCAGTCTGTTGTGATTGGTCTACAGCTTAGTGTAGTGTTTGAGGGCGGGCCAAAGCTATTCGCAAGCAGACAAAGACCAGAGGCGGGTTTTTTGTTACCAAATTACGTATGTTAGTACAAGAAGTAAGTCTGGAATTACTAACGACTCATTTCAGGTGTTCAGAATCGGTTCTTTCTTTTGGGAGTCAATAATTCCATTTGTCGTGCACTTTGATTTTTGAAACTTTGCAGACTTTTTTACATTCACAAACAGCTATATAACACACTACATAAAAGGTAATATTTGAAAAACCATAATAGGTGCTCTTTAAATTGTGGCGGACTTCTGTGAAAAGTGACTCTTATGTTGGGATAAATGACAGCTTATTTAAATAAAGTAAAAGTGACAGTAATGTTGTTACTGATATTTTAAAATGAGTATTTGCTGAATATAAGCAACTTGTGCTTGGTTAGCATTTTGCACATTATTTTATTGAAAACGCATGTTGAAATCCATGTATCAAATATGATACAGCAGGTTTTTAAGGGTATACAGTATCTCTCAATCACCATTACATTCCATTCATGCCCACCAGAAAAAAAAAGAGCTTTGAAAATTCTGACATATACATTTTTTAAGATATATTTAAATTGTGAACTAATATTTCTCTGTATTTTCATATATGCAGCCTGCCTTGTCATTATAAAGATCTCATTATTTTACATTACAAGCTATGATGTCATCTTACCATAAGTTCCTGAGACCCAGCGAAAAAAGCTTTACAGTTACCCTTTTTTAAATGTCAATATAATGTTTGGTGAACACATAAAAAAATATTGAAAAATGTATATATTATTCATATAGTATTTGATGGGCTGAACTGAACTGTGATACATTTCAATCCATGGGAAATTTGAAGATTTTTGCACCCTTGAAGGGCACTTTGGGATGGGGACGTCACTCAAAGGTTTGTTTCAAACAAAAGTAATAAAGTTAATTTGTCCACAAAGGGCCCTTTCACAAGAATTTTAGTGAGTAGGGCATAGGGGTGAAAAATGTCCCACACAAAAAATAATTGCTGGGCATCAGAAGGATAATGACCTTAAAAGGGTCACAACACCCCCCTTTTTCAGCACAGTTGAGCTCTCACCACATTTTTAAAAGTGTCATGCATTGCATTTTTTTAATTTTATTTTATAACATTCACTGAGGTCCACTTATAATGTTAGTAAGATTTTTTCCTCAAATATAGTCATAATTTAGAAATAATTGTCCATTTTCTATCCTGTTTTTGGCCTTCTGATTAAAAATCTCAATTTTAGGGTCGTGCCCCCTTTAAGACTTCAATGTAAATGCCCACTGCTATGAATGGGTAACATCTTTGCACATGAAATAAGTGTCAACGCCCCCACCTGTACGCGTGTGGAATTGTTTTGAAAAGTTAGGATAGTTTCTGTAGTACAGCTGCTAAAGTAAATGTACGTTGTTTTAAAGGAGTTTTTGATATTTATATTGGAAAACAAGCCAAAACAAATCAAAAACATATTTTGTTGCAGTGTATATTGGGGCGAAGACTTACACTCATACCTTCCTGTTCACTTCAATCCATCTTTAACTCTTAAAAAAACAAACTCTCTCTTATTAATAAAGCAGCATATTGCCAAT
Source organism: Myxocyprinus asiaticus (assembly GCF_019703515.2). Lineage (NCBI taxonomy): Eukaryota > Metazoa > Chordata > Actinopteri > Cypriniformes > Catostomidae > Myxocyprinus > Myxocyprinus asiaticus. Next base: position 25,250,833 of record NC_059392.1, on the reverse strand, counting down.
TTTATTCACCATAAGAAATGCAGAGTGACGCATATATTATGATTCAATAAGTCGCGAGTCATCATGTTATAATCTGGCTGCAGCAGGCGCGCTCGAGGGACGAGCGTCCCCGCGACAGTGTACACCAGCCGGGTGCAGTTTCAATCTCTCCCCCTTAGATCGGGACACTTCGTGGAACTCATAGAAGAGGTGCTGACCGCACAGGGAAATTCTTTTTCAAACAATACACAGTTTGATGCAGGCTTTGCAGACAGACTTAAATTAAAATTTGATGCAGTGCCAACTATATTGGACCCAACAGTGATGTCGCAACAGACAAGTGTGAGTATCAATGTTAATTGTATTGCTTCATATTAGGGCTGAAACCATTAGTCGACGTTATCAACAAAATGTTCATTGTCAAATAGTTGTTTGATGTCAATAACGTAACATGAGATCACATTAGACTCTAATGATGACACGTGAGAGCAGCACTGCAGTTCACGCCTGACCTAATGTTAGGATCATTAGGAATCAAATGCACAGAGTCTGTTTTTCCTCAGTCTGACACAGCACAACGTTTTGTAAACTTTTCAGGCATCTCAAACCTCTTGTTGCTCCAAAAATCCCTGTGTTTCTCCCTGCCGTGCCGACTCTTATCATCGCTCTAACCGCAAACCTGTAGGTGCGCCTAGGAGGCGATGATGAAGAAGTAGGCATTGACCTGTTTATGCAGAGGCAAACTTGTGCTGATGTATTCATCTCTATTACGTAAAAGAGGCGAGGAAGTAGAAAACGAGTCATTTAGGAATGTTGGTTTCAATAAAGCCTTTTTTTGGATTAACAAAAAGGTTTTGAGTTCTGAAACTTACAGTATGTTTTTATAGTACTATTCAGTTCAGCTCAGTTCAGTTCAGAGACTTTATTATCCACAATGTGGAAATTTGTCTTCGGCTTCACCATATACAATAAAAACACCAGCACATCACATAAAACAGAATAGAAAAAACATAAACAAATATAATCCATTAAAGGTATACCCTCTGCAGGCATATTCAAATACCTACCCACATATTTACCCACATATACAGCTACGCATTTAATAATCTGACTGCAGTTGGCACAAATGTCATCTGATACACATTCTTGATAGCCTGCGGTTGCCTAAAACACCTTCCTGAGTGTAAAAATTGAAAGTGACTGTGTAGAGGATGGGTAAGATCCTCTGTAATCGCCAAAGCTTTTTGTTGTACTTTGGATATAAATATATCGTTTAGCTGCCTCCGTGTCTCACCTACAATTTGACTTTTTTACGCTCAAGTTTCCATACCACATGGTCTTATTAAAAGACATAATGCTTTCCACGAGATTCTTGTAAACCATTTTTAAAATGTCTTTACTTACATCAAAGTGGCTTAACCTCCTAATAAGATGCAGTCTCTGCATTGCTTTTTAAAAAACATAATCTGTATTCTCAGTAAAATTAAGATGACTATCTGTACATGTTCCCAGATATTTAAAACTGCAAACTATTTCTCCAATTATTAAAGGTTCTACTTGTTCAGAGATTTCCTGCTTCTTGCTTGTAACAACTAATTCTTTGGTTTTATTCACATTAATCTCAAGTGCACTCAACTGACACCAATTCTGGAGGGAATTTACGTGATTATAATAAAGATGATTAATTTCTGTTCCTCCTTCATGCAAGTGCCATGTCATCTGCATATTTAATTAAACTAAAATGTGTATCCTGAATTTTAAATTCATTAGTATACAATGAGAATAGTAAAGGTGAAAATATGGTTCCCTATGATGAACGTGTGTTCAAAATAGTTGTCTTTGTCAATTTACCATTAATGAACACTCTTTACATGAACACCAGATGAGGCCTCCATTAACCTGTAAATCAAGTAATCTCTGTAAGAGAATGTCTGTCTTCATCGTATTGAAAGCTGAAATCTATAAATATATTCTAACATAATTTAACATAATAATACTATGACCTCTTATGTCAAAAGATCAAGGAAAATTTGATCTCTCAATGCATGAAACATTTAAATGATGCAATCAAAGTGGGCGTGATCAGCAGTGGAGTGAGGGGAGAAGGGGGAGTGAACCCAACAACTGTATGATCCAGTCCAGTTTATTTTAATATACAGTTAACAGCATTAAAGATTCTCACAGTTGCTCATAACAGAATGCACAAATAAATTATACACCGTTCTTTAGCTCACATACATTACTCACACTGGTAATTTATATCTGTAATTTAATACACAATTATACCACGGGTCTCTTGAATGCTTGATTCTGATTGGTTCACAGACGTGTTCAAGATGTGCAATTATTTTTCAAGTAAACGCACAGCTATGAAGTAGTTCCAGGTCTTGACCGATTAACGGTTCCATATCACTGTTTCAATTATTTCAAATAGCCCTACAGTCTACCACAACAAAATAACTAATTAAAACAAAGACATTGGTTTAGTACATCAGATAAGAATGACAATGTCTACAATATCCTAAATGTATTTCAGTTTCGATTGAAAAGTGCTCCCTCTCTTTCTCTCTCTCTTTCACTGTCGTCTCACCCACAAACACACACCGTACATGCTACCACAGCAAAATAACCATATAAACAAAGACACTGGTTAAAGTAAATGGGTTAAGAACATCAAACAATGTCTATAATATCCTACATGTATTTCAATTTCGGTTGAAAAGTGCCCTCGCGCTCCTCGTCTCCACTGAACTTACACATGCTCACAAACATACATACACACGCGCATGCACACACACGCATGCACACACACGCATCCACACAGCGCATCCTCCGTTGCTAGTTCTAAAATGACGTTTTCGAACTAGCAACGAAGTCTTGAGCTTTATCAGAGCTAGATACACTTGATCAAATAAAACTTCTATATTATCTGATATATCTGTGGGAAACACCCTTGCGCTCCCCCTCCGCCTCTCTTTACACACTCCCACACACGTGGACACACATACATTATACACATTACACACACACTTACTCACGAACGAAAAACAGAGCCGTCATGTCATGCGATCTCTCTCAGTTTCTGAGCTTCTCTCTTTTGATCACTCAAAAACAATCTCACACACACACACATCAAAATCAAAATCAAACAGTGCAGTTCCGATCAATATAGCAGTCGTGACAGTGATGAGACATATACCAATTACAATAACATCAGATTAACATAACACAATTTAAAGTCTAATATACACATAATTACACAACACAATATACAAATAATAACATACAATGTACAATATACTATACACACAATATAGAATACACATTATACAATAAAAAAAATAGTATATATAGTATATATAGAATGTACAGTAGGTTGTATTGTACTGTATTGACATTCAGGCTGTCGGTTGATAGTCAGTTGCCGGTGTGTTGTTAAGAGAGATATAATTATGACAGTCCGGTGTGAGATAATAAGATTAATAAAGTGCAGTGCTGATGTATTTTGATCGTGGGAGATCAAGAGTTCAAAAGTCTGATCGCTTGGGGGAAGAAGCTGTCATGAAGTCGGCTGGTGCGGGTCCTGATGCTGCGATACCGCCTGCCTGATGGTAGCAGTGAAACAGCCCATGGCTCGGGTGGCTGGAGTCTCTGATGATCCTCCGAGCTTTTTTCACACACCGTCTGGTGTACATGTCCTGGAGGGAGGGAAGCCCACCTCCGATGATGTGTCTGGCAGTTCGCACCACCCTTTGCAGTGCTTTGCGGTTGTGGGCGGTGCTATTGCCGTACCAGGCGGAGATGCAGCCAGTCAGGATGCTCTCTGCAGTGCAGGTGTAGAACCGTGTGAGGATGTGGCGTTTCATTCCAAACTTCCTCAGCCGTCTCAGGAAGAAGAGGCGCTGATGAGCCTTCTTCACCATGGCCTCAGTGTGGACAGACCATGTGAGTTCTTCAGTGATGTGCACAATCACAAAACAAACATGCACAAACGCATTAACTTATTACTCCAGTAAGTGCTCCAGTAAAGCAGTGCAAGCCTCGCTGTCCTCTGTTGCTAGTTCTAAAGTGACATTTTCAAACTTGCAACGAAGACTTGAGCTGTATCAGAGCAAGATGCTGAATCCGTGGTGGAAGAAAGTAGTTCCACTCACAAGAGCGTTTTAGGGACGAAACCCAGAAAATATCTTGAGATAAAACCCTGAATGATGTCTTAAGGTGTGGTAACCATGGTATAAGGGGAATAATTGAATCCGGCCTGTTGAATGATTGAAAAATAATGCACACCCGAGGTGCAACGGTCACTCCACTGTGTGTCGTGACTGCATTACCACCTCGGGTGTGCATTATTTTTCAATAATTCTACGGTCCGGAGTCAATTTTTATGCTTATACGACAGTCAATTATTCCTTACATAAATGCCAAGCCATGTACTCATTTTTTACACTTTAATAACTTTTGAAACTTATTCCAAGACGATGGTTTACAAATATAAGTGCTTAGATCGGTTAACACACTTACATTAAGGATGGATGAATGCATGGATCATGGATGGATGGATACCGTTTGTGTCTGGGACAATTAATGTAAACTGCATCTCTAATGAGTCCCAATTTAAAAGGTGTTTGAATGAAAGCCTGTCCTGTCCCTCTGTCAGCAGACTGATGGCGCTTGAGAGTTTGAAGCGCTGGTCAAGTGCATGGCAACGACTCGCTTGTCAAAGGGTAAAAGCCACATCTTCTCATGAATAATATCGAGAACACCCGTGACGTAGATTTGCTGAAATTCAATGGAAAGCCTAAACCACATATGTCACGACCTCCTTGACCAGAAGATGAAAATAGCCAGATAAATCCCTAAATTAACCCTTTTCCTCTTGAAAAAAAAAAAAAAAAAAAAGAATGTTGACATTCTCTGCCCTTGTGTGCAATACATATATACCTGTTAACATCTCCAAAAATGTGTTGTAGTGTTTCATGACCAGTGTTTCATATGCTCGGGCCCCCTCCCTACTTATGGTGGTGAGGAGGTTTATAGTAGATTAGTGTCACTGAACAGCTGGATGTCTGAGTGGTGAATAGCATAGGATTCATAGACAATTGGAAGAGTTTTTGGGGTAGACCTGACCTGTTAAACAGAGACGGACTCCATCCCTCCACGGAAGGTGCCGCTCTCCTCTCTAGTAATTTGGCTCATAGTCTTAATAATGATAGTATTTGACTAACTGGGGCCCAGGTCAGGAAGCAGAAAACTGGCTAATCCGAATGTCTGCTAACTGCCTTGAGATGTCACACAGGTCACATAAACTACAGTACATAGAGACTGTATCACCTAGATATCACATAGAGACTGTGTCTGTTCCATGACCTACCAAACACAAAACTCTCACTAAATCATTTAGAAATTTTTTTATTAAGGTCAAATTTGAAAAACAAAAAAATTGAAGATAAACATCATATAAAGCTAGCTACCAATCTGTCCTTTGAAAATCTAATTTCCAGTGTTTGTAGAACAGCATTCTTCCACTTGAAAAATATTCTAAATTACAGCACATGCTGTCTGTTGCTGATGCCAAAACATTAATTAATGCATTCATGACCTCAAGAATAGATTATTGTAATGCATTACTGGGAGGATGTCCAGCAAGATCAATAAATAAACTTCAATTGGTTCAAAATGCAGCAGCCAGAGTGCTGACTAGAACCAAGAAATTCTATTAGCCCCATTTTATCATTGTTACTTTGGCTACCTGTTAAATTCCATAATAATTTAAAAATCCTGTTAACTATATACAAAGCTTTGAATGGTCTAGCTCCACAGTACTTAAGTGACCTTCTACCATGCTATATTCCATCATGTTCATTACGATCACAAAATTCTGGCCTGTTAATAGTTCCTAGAATATCAAAATCCACAAAAGGAGGTAGATCATTTACATATTTGGCTCCTAAACTATGGAATAGTCTCCCTAACACTGTTTGAGATGCAGACACACTCACTCAGTTTAAGTCTAGACTAAAGACTCATCTGTTTAGCCAGGCATACACCTAATTTATGCTTCAACTCACAATTAGGCTGCTTTAGTTAGGTCTGCCGGAACCAGAAATAAAATTGAATGGCATCTACATTAATATTATTCTATTTGTTTCATATGTTCAGGATTCATATCCCGAGGTTACCAGAGCCAGCCAGATCCAGCTCCATTCCTGCTTGGTGTTGGACTCCACTGCTATGTGACGCTGAGAGATGATGATAAACTACAGCCGGTGCCAGCCAGACATCACTTCAGTTTTTGGACTTCAGAGGATAAACTGATGCCAACTCCAACTGTAAGACATCGGATACTTCATATGCCACTGCCTGAACCTTGGACTTAGGATGGACCCCACCGAACCTCACCGAAATGACCTGCAGGTGCTCCTCATCATTGATCTCTGCCTGCATCACCTTTGTCTATTGATGGACTACACTCTTGAAATGGAATACATAGACTATCAATTAATTGCCAACAAAACTCTTCATCAGCCAACTAACAAAGGACGATGCATCAGTGTGAACTTCTGCAGTTAATCCAGGATGAACTTCAAAGACATCAGTCATTAATCTTACAGTTCATACAAAATCTTTGTTTAAACACTGAACCGTAACACTTACTTAGTTTAATCATTTTAAACCATGACTTGCACTGCACATAAATAAGTAATATTGGCATTATATTCATGATGTTAACCAGAGGGGAACTGGCCCCCACAGTGAGCCTGGTTTCTCACAAGGTTATTTTTCTCCATTAATCAACAACTTATGGAGTTTTGTGTTGCCACAGTCGCCTTCAGCTTGCTCACTTCTAAATACAATTATTATTTAATTACTTAATTTCTAAAGACATTTTACAGTCATATTTAATCAAACTACATAATGTTCACTAAGACATTATAGATATTACAGTTTCATTTTTTATTTTGTTTTTAATAATGCATGATTTCCTGTAAAGCTGCTTTGAAATGTTTGTGTAAAGCACAATACAAATAAAAATGACTTGACCCTTTAAAGCCTAATGTATCAAATATGATACACCAAATAAAACGTGTATTTTTTACGATTTCCTTTTTTAGTCAAATGGTACTAAAATAAATGAATGTAAAAAAATTCGCATTTTCTGACAATTCTTTTATATGCCAGGATTTACAGTTCATTTTTCTTTTGGTTTTGCTGTGATAGATGACTTATGATTCACCCAGAGAAGAATTAAGAAGTCGTTCCTCTTCCACACCAGGGAGGGCGTTGTAAAGCCCAAACGAAGCGAACGCACAAGTAGAAGAAGAGCTACTGCTGCTCACGTTTCTACTGTGGATATATAAAGTTGTTGGTGGGTGCATGTTAAATTAAGGTAAGAATGTTTTTGTGTGCCTGTTCGTATGTTGGACATATATCAGGATGCTTCTACTTATTTGTAAAGTCGATTATGGTCGTGATTGTAAAGGGACCTCTGCTAGCTCTAGGAAACGTCAGCAAAAGCCAGTAAATCTTGCCGTGAGTATATAATAGTTGTAGGATCTGAGCGAGTTTCATTGCATTAGAAACAGAAAATAGGCTGATGATTTGAATTCCAGTTATCAGATCATCTTGTGGATTAATTAGTATGTCGCCCAGCTGTTTGACAGTTTTTGATATTATTAAAGTACTTCGCTTTTTGAAAAAGACCAAGCATTTTCAGTTCCTTTTTAGCATAGTCATAATTTATACTTTGTTCAAAACAATATATGAGACTCTTTGTAAGACAAAATGGAGATTATTTGCGGAAGCATATGTCATTTGTATGATTTACATAGACACACGTTTGTTTTAATGGTCGCGGATTTATATCCCTGATAAATAGAAATTTCGAACCCCTCCCTGAAATCATAACGTTTACTCCGTTATAGGTTAGTGCCGCGATAAATATTTAATATCAGGTTTCTTTTCGGTGTAAATTCATGGTGAGTTGGGTTCCCTTTCGATTCAGTTCACTCGACATTGCTGTAAGCACTAGAGGGGGAGTGTCCTTAACACGACCTTGTTGAAACCCTTATACAGTCGCCAATCTTCTGATTGGCAATGGTGCCTGAGCCCCGCCCCATTTGGCCCGCAGTAGGCCTATATAAGCGAGGCGCTCAGTCACCATTTCTTCAGAATTTTCTTCCTTCAAGACTGCGAACTTCGTCTTCGTCTTGGAACCCTTTCTGCTTCGCTGTTAATGTACACTTACAGCGGACGGAACTTCTACTCGTCTCCTGTGATCTGCGCCTTCACCGAGAGGCCTTCAGCTCCCTTGTGTGTTCCGTCGAAGACGCTCTCGGTGAAGGGGTTCTTTGCTTCAGACGCTCGTCGTAGATCAACGCGGTGCTTCAGTGAAACTCCTACCAGCTGGAGTTACTGTATCCTTATATAGATATATACACATACAATATTAATTAAAGAGCTGCTTGCATGATAAGCATTATTTATTTATTTATTTATTTTTACTTTTCCCCTTTTTCTCCCAGTTTGGAATGCCCAATTCCCAATGTGCTTTTAAGTCCTCGTGGTCGCGTAGTGTTTTGCCTCAGTCCGGGTGGCGGAGGTCGAATCCCAGTTACCTCCGCATCTGAGACCGTCAACCCACGCAACTTGATTCGAACTAGTGAACTAGTTCAAATCCCAGGGCGTGCTGAGTGACTCCAGCCAGGTCTCCAAAGCAACCAAATTGGCCCGGTTGCTAGGGAGTGTAGAGTCACATGGGGTAAACTCCTCGTGGTCGCTATAATGTGGTTCGTTCTCGGTGGGGCGTGTGGTGAGTTGAGCGTGGTTGCCGCGGTGGATGCCGTGAAGCCTCCACACGTGCTATGTCTCCGTGGAAACACGCTCAAGTCACGTGATAAGATGCGCGGGTTGACTGTCTCAGACGCGGAGGCAACTGGGATTCGTCCTCCGCCACCCGGACTGAGGCGAATCACTATGCGACCACGAGGACTTAGAGCGCATTGGGAATTGGGCATTCCAAATTGGGAGAAAAAGGGGAAAAATCCCCCCCCCCCCCCAAAAAAAAAAAAAATGTCGTTCCGCAAGTGTCTGGGCCGCACTATTAAACACAATTTTATACCGTTGTTAGTAACATAGCAGGCTACTTGGTTCATCAGTGTAGTTAAAATACACCTTGTTAACTTTAAAATGTGTGTAGTTTGCTACGTTTTACTTTTCACACAAAAAATACAGCTTAATTTTACGTGTTAATTTGACCTCAGGTTGTCGAAGGTGGGTTGTCATGGCATCACGATCAGGACCGCGCGCCACAGGAACTGACGGCAATGACTTTCAGCATCGCGAGCGTGTGGCACCACACTATCAGATGAGGTACATGTGTGTTCTGAATTGGTTCACTTTGTGTCTATATAAATAACATGATTCATAGTAATATATTAGGTTGGAGTTTTCAGTAAATTGGTTTGTTTTGTGTTAACATAAATAAGATGATTAATATTAGTATTTTAAGCTTGCACTTACTTGGAAAAATAGCAACATTCGCTCAAACCAGTAGTGGAATTATTTGATATTCACCCCTATGCTCACTCCAGTTTAATATTTTATTTAATCTATTTATACATATGATGACTATAACCCTTTAAAAAAATTCTAATCCTTTATAAGATTAAAGGTGCTGTAAGCAATTTCAGCCGTTCTACTTCCACGAGACTGGGGGTGCTTTACATTTCCTAAACTGTGCATCCTCATTTCCACGCTCCTCTGTCCTCGAGCCCGTGACCCGGAAACCATTCAAAGTCTACCATCATGAAGGACAAATCAATTCTCTAAAAGCACTGCGTGGAGGAAAGGATCGAGGATGGAGGAAGCTTACCGAGGATGCTTGTGCGAGGAAACGCAGGAGCATCCTATGCGGAAGACTTTTGGTCGCAGCACATGATGCATGTATTATTTCTCCTCCCCTTCACATCTGACACAGTTGTTTTAATTTATGTATCACCTTTGCAGTTTAAATTAACCATAATGGACACATACTTCAACAGTGCATCTTGAATTATTTGATTTTACTATGAATATATTATTAAATACATTTTCAATAACATAACGGCAAGTGCACCAGGGTACTGCAGCTGTCGCAAAAACGAGCTCTGAAGTGAGGCGTGAGTGAGCAGGAGATTTCATTTTACAAATACATCTTGCTTTGATTCCTCCGTCCTCGTTTCCTTTCCTTGGATCCTTTTCTCATTTCTTAAGAGGGTGGAGCTAGGAAGCAAGGAAAGGAAATGAGGATGCACAATTTTAGAAATGAGAAGCACTCTGAGCCGTTGGATTAGCCACACCCCCTCTTTCCAAAACCCAGAACTCCGAAGAAACCAAAATTAGCTTTATTGAGAGCAGAAACGGTTGTTAAAAACAACAGTAGTAAAATAGCGCCCTCAACTGACAACTGTTATGAATAACATGTCATAAAAATGCATTATTCCTCAATAATTGAGAACGCGCAAAATGATTGACAGGTAGAAAGCACATTTTTTTTATTTGCTGTTTACAGAGTCTAGAGTTGTCACAGAGACCGGTGAGATATCTCAGGGCAGTTATTTCATTAATATCTTTCAGGAAGTTGGAACATTTTTGCATACCTTTCCATGAAAAAAAAATCACTTGCAGCACCTTTAAGCCTGAAGTTGCAAAATCCCTCTGATTTAGAGCGCAACAGTCTAGTTCTGGAAGTAATAATCCATTTCATTTTTCCATAGACTAATTGATTTTCAACAATAACTTATAAACCTTAAAGACATACCTACCGTGAACTCGGAGGTTGTTACTCAATGGTATATACCTTTTTTTTGAATCCATCAGTCTGTGTTATTTCAACTTCATGGTTTAAAAATCGTGGGTAATCTACCTTTTTCCTGAACGTGGAATTGTTCAGCGATTTGCCTGTTTTCACTTTCTGGTCTTCTGTGTTTTCACCTGCTTCAGCAGATATTTTTGGGGGGTAATGTGATGTTTAAAACATCACATTTGTAAAAATGATCAAAAAACATGTAGCTCTATAGTGCCGATACTTCACAGAGTTGCACAGATACTTCAGTTATTTTATTGACAGTGACAGTGTGTAGATGTCATGAAGCGATGGTCCGAGGTTAGTTATGCTGATATCATTAACTACTTTGAGTTATGACTGCCAACAACTGCACAATTTCAGCCTGAAATTCATTTTTACTCCAACTAACATTTTAAATGGTTGTTGTTCTCCATCTGGATCACTAGTTTCGGTTAGTTTTACATTGCGTCTCGAGACCAGAAACCGTAAAACAGACAATTCGAATCATCATGGTGCCGCCCAGTGGTTGCTCAGGAAAACCGTGGATAGTGGTATTCCTAGTGAACAACTACACTACCCATGGTCCAGCAGAGACAGATCCACCAATCAGAGAACCGCGTCTAACAAAGCCCGCCAAAGTCCAGCAGCGACCGCCCACTTTCCGTGATGCACTGTGAATGATGCAATCGAGTTGGGCTAACATATTTGTATATATTGGAATATTCTTTCAGTAAACTTAAAATATAATGTTTTATTACTTAAAATGAACAACCTAAAATGTATAGTTTTATGTTTCCATTATTTTTACTTTGATTACGTCATTCGCAATGCTTCATGGGAGTGTAGTTCATACCCTTGTGAAAGACAGTAAGCACACAGTCTTGAACCTTTTTCTTTTTGTTTGATTTTCAAATACTTTTCTGCTTCATATCAAAGTTTGTAATGTGATTCACCTCAGAGCTGGCTGATTTGGTTCATGGCATAGTACTATTTTATGAAGGATTTTATGAAAGCCCTATGGAAACATTTAATGGGAAAAGTACTTCCGGAACCCAGATAGCTGAAAAGGTGGGTGGAGGCTGTAGTGCTTTATTAAACTGACCCTTCTCTATCCCCCCAGTGTGGCCTTAAAGTCAGAGATCAAGAAGCTGAACATCGCTCATGCAGTGGTCTGGCTGCTGGTAGCAGCACAGGTAGCGGTCAACCAGCTGAACCTGGTATCCCATAAGGTGGTGGCCGCTCCATACCAATGGGAATATACTTATCTCCTGAGCATCATACCTACAGTCTTCAGCTTCATGGCTCTTCCCAAAAACAACATCAGCTACCTGGTCATCTCGATGATCAGCGCTGGGCTTTTCTGTGTCGCTCCCCTTCTGTATGGAGGAATGGAAATGTTTCCTGTTGCTCAGCAGCTTTATCGCCATGGCAAAGCTTATAGGTTTATCTTTGGTTTCTCTGCGGTGTCTATAATGTATTTAGTGATGGTTATTGCAGTTCAAGTACATGGCTGGCAGATCTACTATAGCAAAAAGCTGTTAGATGCTTGGTTCACCAACACACAAGAAAAAAAGAAAAAATAAGAGACTGGTGGAGAGTAATAGTGACATGTCTCTCGTCCACCATTTGTTTGTCTTTATATCGTCTTCTTGAGGGCTCTTTGATCGCATACGTTTTTATGATTACCTGAATAACTCATCGGAGCCTGAGGGGATATCAGATTCGGTAAAGATGTTCAGCTTTAAATCTCCTCATCTACTGGCTCCAGGCCCAGATCAAGACCTCAGCGCTTCTGCCTTCAGGCTTAGGTTTGACCTATTGGCATTGTAATCTCTCTCTGTTTCCACCACGTAGGCTACATTGCATTTCTTCCAGATACTTCAAGTCTTATCCACAAGGGAGTCATTGGGATCTAGACATCCCTGAGAAATATATCCTCAATGATGAGGTATCCAGGGGGTGTGTAAAGACCCTCAGCAATGTAATCAATTTAAAAATAGTAATGTCTAAAAATATTCTGCTCTATTCCAATTATCATTATGTTGAAAAATAAAATCTTGTTTTTAAACACAGAAATAAAAGAAAATGTGAGTGATGATTTCTTTGGCATTTCATTTTAATGTGCTGAATTTTTTAATTGACAGTTCATTTGTTTGAAGTTGTTACAATGTATAAGGTTTTTTTTTGTTTGTTTTTTGTACCTTGATTACTTTTTCAAAGTTGTTCAAAATTATTCAAAGATTTGTGTCTTTAAATGTCAGTTAGCTTTGAAGGAGGAGTCTCCTCCGCCCCTGGCAGCGGCCCTGACCGCTCCAGGTGGTCGGCCAGGAGCCCCTCCTCCCTCGCAGTCAGTGGCCGTTCCTCTGCCCTCAGGCAGCCGGGCTCCTCAGTCCCCCGGCTCCGATTTTGGTGCACGGTAGTGGCGAGGACTCTTCTACGGCGCATCCCTCCTCCTTCCTGGGTTTTGGCACCAGTGTAACAAGGTAAAAGGGAAAGGAGGCGGCAAGAACCGGCTTAACAATATAAATAATATTTAATGGTTTAAACAAAAAGACAAAAATAAACACATACAGGTCAATCCTCTCTCTCGAACTGCCGTCTCCGGATGCCTTTATCCCTCGCTCGCCTCATCGGGCTGATTGGGGTCCAGGCGCGCATCGTTCCGGCCCCGCCCTCCTCCACGCCACAATCATGTAGTTGGCCATGTATGTGTGCGCCATTTACCTGGGGAAGTGATGGCACCAGGATGCACTGTGGGAACACGACAAGCCGGTGGAGGGAGTGAGATGCTCTGGGCAATGTTCTGCTTGGAAACCCTGGGTCTGGCCATTCATGTGGACATCAATTTGACATGTGCCACCTACCTAACATCATTGCACACCAGGTACACCCCTTCATAGCAATGGTATTCCCTGATGGCAGTGGCCTCTTTCAGCGGGATAATGCGCCCTGCCACACTGCACACATTGTTCTTGGTGCAAGATACCACAGGGGTCTTGTAGAGTCCATGCCTCAGCGGGTCAGCGCTGTTTTGGCAGCACGCGGAGGACCAACAGCATATTAATCAGGTGGTCATAATGTTTTGGCTCATCAGTGTATGTTGTAATGATATGCTAGTAAGCTTTTATCTAGCAGTAGCATATAGCATATATTAATATGGTCAATGCTAACTAGTAATTCCTCCTTGAGTAAAACAACATACAGCATGGTGTTTGTGTACTCGTCCTCAACCTAACTGAAAGCTCCACCCTTACAAAAAAATCTGAACTAGCCGTAAACTTGCCGAGCATTATTTTCACATGCTAATGAGCTTTTGATTCACTGCAAATGTTTGCCAGAAGTTTGTAGCAATTTACCAGTTGTGGTGACCCCACGGCATAACCATATGGCAACAATGGACAATTTGCAGCAAGTTCGCCGCACAGCTCATTTGCAAGTGAAAATTATCAATGGCGAATTTGCAGCAAATTTGACATGAACTCTTGATTTTCGTACTGGCACTGTTCACAGTGGTAACCCAGCATAACAGAATTTGTTCTGAATCCCAAAATAACAACATCAAACACTATCAAGTCACCTCTTTTCTCATCTTGCTCAAAAATGTATAAAATAACAATTTAAATAAATTCTCTCCACATAAATGCAATGCATGCTGGGAACTAAAAATCCCCATGCCCATGCTATTGAACATACTTGATTGGTTCACATTCACCCTACATAATGTTATCTATTAGAGTGCACTTTATAGAGTATTACATTAATCAAAAGCAAAGAAAAAAGTTTAGAAGAGAAACTCAATTTTGTTGTGTAGATCACAAATAATATTAAGTAAATCAGACAACCTGCATTTTACCTTAGTAGAAATGGCAAGCAGATAGTTAACTAAGGGTGGCTGGGTAGTAAGAGTTGATGTGGGGTAGAGTATTGGGTTGTCTTCTGTCATGATTTTCAACAATGTAATCTTTTAATAAAGTACATTTCAATGCTTTGCTGACTGACAACCTAAAGTCTGTCACTTTAGCAAACACGTGATTTAGTGTTTTAAATGTTACTCTATTTATCCAAGCTTCCCAGTCTGATGCTTAAAGGGGAGGAGAGTGATCTGCAGCGTCTCATACAAATGATGCATGCATTTGAATTTCATGTATTTTCTCAGCATTAACTGTGCTTACAGATCAGAATCAAACTGAGGCCAGTGACAGAAATGACTCAGTCCATCAGGCATTTACACAACTGATTTGAGTAAATTATTAAATCTGAATAAGGAACAAATGACAATAAAATGCTTCTATGGGAAATAGCAAATTTTTTTTACTGTCAGAATATTGTATGGTAGCAAAAAGATTGAAAAAAAAAAAAAAAACCCTTGGAAAAAAATCAAAAGACTCTCCAACCTCTTTCAGGAATGTATGATACAGATGTAGGTGAGGTTTAAAACATTTGGTTGCCAGTGTAAGAGTTATATCTGAAAAGGTTTCTAGGTAAGTGCGTCCACCATCACTCTCACATGACGCTTGAAGAACAGGTTCTAAAGCTTTATTAGCTTACAAAGATTAACGTGTTTAACCTTTGCACTTGCCTTGTTCAGCTTTTTTTCTGTATGTTCTTGGGCAACACGTTTGTCATCTGAAATGTGCTGTTACTAATAATGCCACATTCAAACAATTTGATTAATGAATATCAATGTTTGCACAACGTATCAGAGGTTGGCTCCCTGTTTTACATGTCTGTTTCTTCGCACCCACCTCTTCATGGTGTTTAGCTTTTGTGTCATAATATAGATTAGAATTAAAATACATAATTAACATGCAGAACCATATTAATTGTTTACATATAAGTGCATTTTAAAATAGTTTTAGATGGTGCCATCTCTTGACATGTCATGTGAATTACCAATTAGAACATTTTCCCTCCCACAAAAACAGCATGATAAAGGGCTTTGTTCCATAAGAAAAATGTTTTTAGGCTAATAAGCTCTGTGGATTCAAGGTGAGATATTTAGATTGTCTGCAGCACTATACAGCTTCAGGATATATACACTGTATATATACATAAACCTTTTCATTCTGATATTGGTTTTCTGCTTTGAAATCATATTGGTCGTTTTATGATAAATACTGGTTTATCATTGGAAAATATTGATATTTTAAATTGATAATTTCTCATTTTTTATTATTGTTAATTTCTTTTTGCCTTATATTAATTTATTAATGCTCAGTAGAGGCAAACTGCTTGTTTGCTTATTCTTCAGTGACATCTAGAATGTGTAAATGCTCTGACAGTAATTTGCATCTGATTCAAAGGTAAATTTGAATAAGAAAATGAAGTTGAGAATAAAGTAATTTATCTTAAATGTTTGACCTGCTCCAATCTTCAACACAACACTATTTGTTTGGACATGAAATCACTTTGTTTAGCCACAATGGCAGTCAGCACCGAAACGCTGTTCCTGTCATGCAACAGTTTCCATTATATTTTAAATGATTGCAGCAAAGCCCTTATTTTGAGTTTCAAAGTTAAAACCACCTGTTGGAACCTTTATATATATTTATATATATATATATATATATGTATATATATATATATATATATATACAGTGCTGGGGAGTAGCAGAATACATGTAACGGTATTACATATTTAAAATACAAAATATAAGTAACTGTATTCAACAACAGTTACAATTTAAATCATTGGTAATTAGAATACAGTTACATTCAAAAGTATTTAGATTACTGAAGAGATTACTTTGCATTTTATTGTCATTTGTTTCATTTAATATTTAGTCCTTTCAGATGGAAAACATTTATACATATAAATGATGCGATCCAAAGTGCATTTGAACAGCGGTGAAACACTTTCTTATGATGTGTTACATTCATACGAGCAGACAGAGAAGTAAGTTTGAAGTAAGTTTGGAGCACAAGAAATAGAAATAAACCTTGTGTAAATTGGCAGCTTTACGCTAAGTTAAAATGCTATTTCTAGCCATTTTACATGCACGTGTTACCAGACACGATCATATTTTTATCAAGAAAATTCACTTTGGATCATAATTTCTATTTTTCTAGTAAGATCTTTGATATTAGGGCAAAAATCTTATTCTTAATGATTATTTTTGTATTGTTTTCCTGTAAAAATATCTAAAAATCTTTAAAACAAGATCAATTTGATTGATCTTGTTTTAGAAGCAACGCTGCATAAGATACTTCGGCTTTTTTACATGTAGATTTTGTCTTACTGTACTGACAGATTCTTAAAGTCAAAATATATGAAAAAATCTACCAGTGCTGAAGAAGTAATTCAAAGTATTTTGACATTTTATAGCATGCATTCTGTAATCTGTAGTGGAATACATTTAAAAGTAACCCTCCCAACCCTGGAAATGACTAGAGTCTTCATCTCTTGCGAGTGAACATCATTGTTAATATATTTTCCAAAAATACTATTCCCCTTTTTCTGTTTAAAAGTTTATAAATTAGCAAAAAACCTTTTAACGTTTCTCATTGTGAATTAAATGTATATTATTTTATAATTCCTGTATACTGAAACCAAAATACAGGAATGTACTGAAATGATTAACATGCCAAACCCAAAGTGTTTCCTGTCATGTTTGGTTTTTGCAAAACATTGCCCATTATGGTGTCCATATCTTTGCTCTTAGAATTGCAAATATATCATGTCAAACTCGACATTTGAGATCGTCCTTCAGAGGTCATCACCAGGAATGGCTTTGCTCCACATCCAGATCTGGACAATTAACTGCAAGATGAAGAATCACTCTATGGTGCTGTTCATATTTGTTGCTGGTAAGGAAATTATTGTAAAATTATAGATCCATACAGAGGAAGTAAATTTTCAGTAAAATAGTTAAAGAGAAAAATGTATGTAGACTTTTTACATTTCGATTTTTCTTCAAGCTGGTTTCAGTAGTTCACAAGTTAATGTAATCCTGCTTAGAGGATAGTGTAAAAGTTTGTGGCTCACTGTCCTGGGCAAAGGGCTTGAAGCTTGACCTGAGCACAAATACCCCCCTGGATTTAGATTTGTTATTAATACATAGATAGGAGAAAGGGGAGGTGGAGGGATGCCGGTAGACTCGACGCCATGTAGAGGTAAGTGTTGATATTTTTGTAGGGTTGGGGGGGGAAATGGCTTGAAGAATGGAGTCCTGGGGTGCGCGGAGAAGGAGTCTGAGAGGGTGATTTCTAGGAATTTCGGTTCTGAACAGGGAGGAACTGGGGTTGGTGTCAGGTTTCGCTTCTTGGGCCAAGGCTCTGGATCTCTGAAAGAAAAAATGAGAAAGAGTCAGCAATATGGCTTTTTGAGCCTGGAATGTGTTCTGCTTTAATTATGGTTAGCTGAGGAGGGATTTGGGACGAAGTTCGCTTGCGGAGGCAACCTCGCGCAGGGAACAGTTCCGGAGTAGGTGAGATTAAAAAGTGGATAAAGTGAAGAGGGGAATGGGTCTGGAGCGGGGTTCTCCAGCGGAGGCAGCCTCATGTGGGAATCCGCTCTAGTGGCCCATGGATAGGAAGGGGTAGAGGGATGGATGTTGGCAGAGAGAATAGATTGCGTGGAAAAATTAAGGTGTCTGGAACATATGTGAGGCAATGTCAGGATACGTGCTTGCATGGGCATTTCTGATATGAACAGGCTGAATCCTCAGGCACGGGACCGCACAGTGTTCAAGGAGAGAGCACACGATTCGTGTGAGAATGTTAATGCTGAATTTTACTCAGAGCTGCAAGCAGCTGGATCCGCAGGCATGGGCCCGCATGGCATACGATGATAGGATGAACGGGATGAATCCTTGAGCTTGTAAAAAAGTTTGTAATCTAATGATTCGGGCAAAAGTAGAGAAGACTGTCTGTAAAATAAAAAGATACATTGATTTTACCTGCGTGAAGCATTTGTCCTGACGGGAGGAGGGAAAGTCATGTTATAGTGTAGAGAAGAGTGGAAGTTTGTAGCAGCGCTTGCTTCGTGTTATCGGTCGATTGGAAGGAGTTTGCTGTTGCACGATTGCCCCTGTGTTCCGAATGGGATCAATCGCGCTCCGAAGGGCACTTTGAAGGGAGAACAATCGTGATATTCATGTTAGAGATGACGAACAGAATCATGCCCTAAACGAGCTGCGTGGCGAGGTTATGAGGCTGACAGGAATCACCTGTGCGGGAGAACCAGATTGAACACTGGGGAGCATTGGAATAATGATTGAATTAAATAGTTAATCTTTGTTTCCCTTGCGTTCAAATGAAGCTGTAATAGATCTCGAGTGGCATGAAGCCAGAGCAGCGCATGTTCACGGAGGCAGGCTTACATGATGGACCGCTCCAGGTGGAAAGTTTAGATAAGAGAACATATTAGCAGTCATGTAGAGCTGTTTGACATGTATACAGAGCCGAAGCAGCCAGTTTGTGGAAGCAACATCACGCTATAAACTGCTTTGGCGAATGGAGCATAGAAAGAAAGACAGAGTAAAAATATAACACTTCATGTGGTAGCGGTCAATACTGCAAAAAACAAATGAGCTGCTGTGGCAGCTTCTGTTGAATTACGAGATTGTTTGGATGGAAGAGCTGATCTGGTAAAGGCGAATGCTTTGCAGCGAAGTTGCGTACGATGATCCGAGTCATCGTCACCATGTAGAGGTAAGCGGCTGTTTATATATGCTTACTCTAGCGGTGTGATTGGTCGGATTAAATGACCTTGCTCCTCCCGAACCTTGTTTATAAAACTCCATGTGTTGCAATCTCGGGCCGTTTATACAACAACGTTTTCAACTAAAAACGGAAAACTTTTTATGCGTTTCGGCTGTTCGATTACACGATAACGGTGTTTTGGAGCCTGAAAACGCAAACTTTTGAAAACGGGTTTCAAAGTGCAAGTTTTTGAAAACGATGCCGTTATCGTCTCCGTGAAAACGATGACATCATGCGAACGCTTATTACGTGTTCAGTCTATATGCATGCGCGCGAGTAATCAAAACAATGCGCGAGACATTCAAAACTACAATGGCGGACTACAGCACTGTTTGTGCTGCTCAAGATTTTGTCCAGATAAAATTGCTCGATGCTTTCGCCATCTTCATTGTTTGTATTCCCCGCTCTGTGGAAGAATGCTTATGTGCGCAGGCGTGTAGTGTTTCTTTACAAAGTGACAGACAACTACTGGCCTGGCATGCATAATACAGCGTTTCTAGTCGTTTTTGTGGATCCGTGTGAACGGGGATCGTTTTGACAACGTTGTCGTCTGTACGCGAAACTTTTCAAAAACGCAAAGGAAAAACGTTTCCGTTTTTAGTACATCGTTGTCGTGTAATCGACACTGGGGGCGGGGGAACTTTCTCATCTTTGTGTAATTTGTAAATAATTTTTAAGATACACTTCTTTCACATTTTTTTTTCTGTACGTTTATTTTGTTGTCTCTTATTGCTTGCAATATGCAATGGTTAAGACTTAGAAGTTTTAACCTTTACATTTTGTGTCACTGTAAACTGTGTTTTATTTATTTATTTACTTACTAAAGTGATTATTTTTTTATTTTACACCTTAAAGTTTGATGTGATTTACTCAGCCATGTCTTGAATGTACCAAGAGTAGCCTATATGTGCTGTATTTCACCGCTTAATTTTATTGGTAAGCAACTAAATTTGAATTTTACAGGTTTGCATGTGTCATGGTCATTTAAAGAATTCTGTGCATTTGAGTGATACTTTCACTTGCAAATGACCATAAAAATATACTTTATTATTTGCCATATACATTGACAATGTAAATGTAACAATGTATGGCAGAGCAGATGACTCTTTACTTCAAAGCTGTCAATGGGAAAGAGTTTTCATACACAGGCTATAAAGGGTTTTAGAAAATATATATTTGGGCAATTGACAAATTGTTAATGGGGCTGTTCACATTGAAAGCATTCATCCACACTGTTTTTGACTGTTTTTCTCTGTAAACATGCACTACTAAACAATGCCTTTGACTGTTATGCCACACATTGCCATTTCTTCAGCATCTCACGCAGGAGCGGCACATTTTAAAGACTCTGTATCATGTTAAAAGAACATAAACTTTTAAAAACACACATCTCAAACCCTTTTTTTTTTTAAATCAATATTTTATGTTAGTCTCTCATATTAATGTGAGGTCATGAAAGTTGAAAATGTCATTGAAATCACATTATTTTAAAACACCAACAAATTACAGCACTGATCTAAATATTTTTTTTTCCTTCCCTTTAAATAGCATTTATAAATCAGATGTCACTCCAAAATGGGAGAGTACAAGGTGCACCAAACACCCCAGCACCTGTTGCGAACATATGGGATACTCTGTCACCGAGTTACATAAATGATATTGCATCTATTACGACTGGCAACCCCTATCAAATCTCCACATCATCTGATACAGCCACCATTGCCATCACATTACTTACTACAACCTCCAATCTGCCAACAAAACCCACTTCGACCATCGTGTCACTGCAACCCATCATCCCCAATATTACGCTGCTTTTAACCACTCCTCAACCCCCGCTGCAGTGCCTTAGAGGGGTTTTCTTGGACACTGGTGTCTGCCTCTGCCCTGATGAATGGACTGGGGAGACCTGCAATATAAGTAAGACTATTTCAAGACAACAAACCAGCGATTATTTTCATAATTCGCTGAGTAGAAACATGTACTTTGGCACGTTTTTTGTACACAGGTCTTTGCTTATACATTAATATGTGCTTGAATTTTGTTTCCCAAATGGTATTGTTTCAGGTAAATTTTGTGCAGAGGAAACACTCAATGGCTTGACTTTTCCACTCACTGTCATTGGCCAGATTACATATTCAACACAGTTATGCCCTACAGGAACAACCAATGGTATAAATGTTCTCCAGTTTTTACATGTAACATAAATAGTATTAAACACACATACAGTGGCCCCAAAAATATTTGGACATTTAAAGTTCTCAAAATGTATCAATTTTATTACATTAGAAAAAAATATCAAAACAAGTTTCATTTGCAAACACATGATGCTAGATGTTTACTCAAAAAAAAAATTATTTATTACTTTTCTGAATCACTTTTGCAGTTATTAAAAAAAATAAAATCTGGCCACAATGTTCACAAGTTTACAAAGGTGCAGTTAATCACATTTTCTGATAGGTAATTTGGATTAAAGTTAGGTTTGACAAACAGAGGGTGTCCAAACATATCTGCTGTTTTATCATTTAAAACTAGGGCTGTCGATTTTATGCATTACATTTACATTTAACATATATTAATTTAGCATACAGTTTTATCCAAAGCGACATACTAATGAGGAATACAGCAAAAGCGATTCGTCATAAGGAGGTACTAACACAAGAAGTGCTGCAATACATAGTTTCAAATTGCTCAGAGAAGTACAAGTAGGGAGGAAAGTGAGAGACACTGGTGAAAGAATATAGTGAGAATTTTATTTTATTTTATTTTATAATTTTTTAAGAATTCAGTGCATTAATAGGATTGGAGCTCACGAAAGAGATACGTCTTTAGACGTTTCCTCAAAATAGTTAGAGAATAATCTGCTCAGGTGGAGTTCAGAAGCTAATTCCACCATCGAGGAACGTTGGAAGTGAAAGTCAGAGAGATTTTGTGTCTCTGTTAGATGGCACCACGCGGCACCATTCACCCACCGATCGCAAGCTTCTGGAGGGCACATGGACTTGAAGTACTGAGTAATGCATGGAACCTGTGGCTGTTCTGTAAGTGTGCATCAATGCCTTAAACTTGACGCAAGCAACCAGTGGCAGCCAGTTCAGTTTGATTAACAGATGCATTACATGCCTTCTTTTGGGCTCGTTGAAATCCAAATGCACCGCCACATTCTGGATTAATTGCGGAGGTTTGACTGTACATGCAGGAAGTCCTGCCAAAAGAGCATTGCAGTAGTCCAGTCTAGAAATGACAAGAAGTTGTTTAGCATGTTCAGATAGGAAAGTTCTGATCTTCCTAATGTTGTACAGGGCAAATTTGCATGATCGGGCTGTCTTTGTGATGTGGTCTGTACGGTTTAACTGATCATCAAACACAACCCCAAGATCTCTAGTTGTCCTGAATGGTTTGATCGTTGACGAGTTTAGCTGAATGGTGAAGTTATGTTCTATATCTGGGCTCGCTGGAACAACGAGAAGTTCCGTCTTTGCTTGGTTGAATTTGTGCAATTAATTATAAAAATAAATTTTTTTTTTTTTACAAATTATCACAATTAATCATGCCTCCTGACATGTAGTACATTCCATAATAAAAGTATGTATCAAGCTTGAAGTAAATTAATTTATGTGTTTTAACGAGCTACATCATCATGGGTACATTTTTGATGGCTGATAGAAGCACAACAGAATGAAGAATGTGTCTCGAGACGTGATTTTAAAGGGTTTAGCTACTTTTAACTTGACACAGCACCTTAAAATATGGCACAAATGACACTGAAAACCAATGGATGCTCCAAAAGCCTCCATCTAAAGCATATTTACATAGACCGACATTTAAAAATAGCGCAGATATAACATAAGAGTGCGGCCTTTGAGAACAGGCCAGATTTATGAACTCGATAGCAAAATGGATTGCTGTCGACTGTAGCCTTATATTTTCGATGATATGGGAATAAAACAAACAACACATTGACTTTTAAAGCCACTTTTTGATTTGACTAATCAGTGCTTTATCTATTTATACATGCACTGATGAATCAAAACATTATGACCACCTGCCTAATATGCTGTTGGTCCTCTGCTTGCCGCCAAAACAGCGCCGACCCGCTGAGGTAGGGACTCTACAAGACCCCTGAAGTTGTCCTGTGGTATCTGGCACCAAGACATTAGCAGCAGATCCTTCAAGTCCTGTAAGTTGCGAGGTGGAGCTGCCGTGGATCGGGCTCGTTGGTCCAGAACATCCCACAGATGCTCAATCAGATTGAGATCTGGGGAATTTGGAGGCCAGGGCAACACCTTGAACT
This sequence comes from Myxocyprinus asiaticus, assembly GCF_019703515.2. Lineage (NCBI taxonomy): Eukaryota > Metazoa > Chordata > Actinopteri > Cypriniformes > Catostomidae > Myxocyprinus > Myxocyprinus asiaticus. Next base: position 25,227,032 of record NC_059392.1, on the reverse strand, counting down.
CTTTATCATGTTCCTCAAACCATTCCCGAACAATGTGTGCAGTGTGGGAGGGCGCATTATCCTGCTGAAAGAGGTCAACTACCATTGCCAAGAAGGGGTGTACCTGGTTTGCAACGATGTTTAGGTAGGTGGCACATGTCAAATTGACATCCAGATGACTGGCTGGACTCAGGGTTTCCCAGCACAATATTGCCCAGAGCATCACACTCCCTCTACCGGCTTGTCATCTTCCCACAGTGCATCCTGGTGCCATCACTTCCCCAGGTAAAAGGCACAGTCATCTACGTTATGTAAAAGAAAACGGGACTCATCGGAACAGGCGACCTTCTTCCACTGCTCCAACTGCTTCCAATGCTTGCATGCCATTGTAGGCGCTTTCGACGGTGGACCAGTCTGTGGCTACGCAGCCCCATACACAGCAGGGTGTGATGCACTGTGTGTTGTGACACATTCCTCCCATGACCATCATTCAAATTTTCTGTGACTTGTGCCACAGTAGACCTTCTGTTGGCTCAGACCAGACGGGATAGCCTTCATTGTCTTGGGTGCCCAACACCCTGTCGCCGGTTTGTGGTTTGTCCCTCCTCAGACCACCATCATTAGGTACTCACCACTGCTGACCGGGAGTACCCCACAAGCCTTGGCGTTTCAGAGATGCTCTGACCCAGTCGTCTGGCCATAACAATTTGGCCCTTGTCAAAGTCACTCAGGTCTTTACTCCTGCACTCAACATGTTGACTACGAGAACTGATTGTTCACTTACCATCTAATCTACCCAGACCTTGACATGTGACCTTGTTAGGAGATGATCAATGTTATTTGCTTCACCTGTGAGTGGTCATAATGTTTTGGCTCATCAGTGTAAATATACATATACAGTATGTCTTTATTTAGGGTGCTTTCACAGCAAATAATGATATATGCGATTAATGACTAGTATTTCGAATAATTATTCGGCATGTCATGTAATTATTAGATTAAATTTTTTTATTGGTTGACAGCCCTATTTAAATCCAAACAAACATATTATTATTATTATTATTATTATTATTATTTATGTTTTGCTTGTACAGTGTACTAATAAATGCTATTTGTTATAATATTTTATATGGTCTTGTATGTGCTCTTTAGCTGGCGTTCCAAAGGCCACAGCTCAGTGTTTGAATTCCACACGTTCATTTGGTGAAATTAAACTTCTGGACTGTAGCTTGACCCTGGAGAGCATCCAAAGCAAAGTAAGTGAATGTCTGTGATAACCAGTGGTGTAGTTGTGTCTGAAGAGGTGGGCATACTGTGAATTTATAAAACACCCCACCCCCCAAATTAAAACATAAAACATGCACCTGGTCTCTAAAATTCATATATTTATATGCAGTACAGATGTAAAATGTGTAAGAAATATATTATTCGCATAAAAAAATAATTGGCTGTTGTAGTTATACTCCCACATGAACTTACAGAATGTATATTAGGGTAAGTTTCTTGCTGGCATTGTGTAGAGTACACTACTAAGAACCATAGTATAGTAACTTGATGTTAAATATGTATTTAAATTAATAGGTGTCATTAATGTTCTTTTCATTAGGCTACTATGAAAATAGTTAATACATTATAATTACTCTAATTAATTAATACATAATACGCAATAAATTGTTAAGCATTGTATAGCTAATATGAGTGTAGTAATGTTCACATTAACACGTTATCTTGTATCACCATATATAGTCTACATAAGAATTAATGGTTATTTGTTTTATTTGTGTAGCCTACCATAATGTGCTTTTCTGTGTATAGTGAAATTGTTTTCCTACTTAGAAATATCAGTTGAAATGATTTGATATCACGAGAAAAAGGCACCACAGACAGCAGTAAAAGGCAAAAAAACAAAAAAACATTTGATATAATTACGGGACACAGTTCTCCAGCATCTGTGAAGAGCATCAAAAACTAGCACGGGTGCAATAACATGCTGTATTGCATAAGTTAAATTTAAATATATATATTTACATTTAGCAGGGAAATAAATTTCAGTGCAAATTATGCTTACTCCAGGGATGCTTGTGCATTAGATGCTGGGAATGTCCCGCCCCTTACTGAAATGGAAAATATGACTGGTTAGCCAATATCGAATCACGTCTGAAATGAACGTTCTGATCGGTCGATCTGCTTTGTCAGACTGTCTGTCTTGCAGTGCCATCAGTTGCGCATTTAGAGAGAAGCTCTGTACACTCTTTAAAATAAAATAAAAAAACACAATTCACTCAACGGTGCTCCGGCATCGCGTTAGTAGATTGAAAAAGTTCCTGGTCAAAAGCATACTCGTTGTTCTGACGGCCATACATATCATAACTTATTTTAGGTGGGCATACGCAAAATCCTAAGAAAGATAGGTGGGCATATGCCGTATGCCTGTGTATGCTCCAGACTACACTACTAGTGATAACATATTGTTGTGTGTGTCCGCATGTGTTTCTACATACTGTATATGTGGCAGATCTTTTCAGAACCCTGTTGAAAAAACAACAACAACAAAACAGCTAAAACCAGCCTACAGTAAGCTTGTTGGCTGATTTTTAGTTGGCCTTCCAGCCTGGTCAGACTCAGGCTGATCAGTTGGCTGGTTTTTGAGGGGTTTTTGACATGTTTCAGCTGATCACCAGCTTGGCCAGACTGGATAACTGACTAAAACCAGACAAAATTTGGTTCTGATGATACAGGCCACAATAATTTGCTACATTTTACATGACCTAAGTTCATATTCATTGTAAACAATTAAAAATCATGTCCTAATGACAAATTAATGATTTATTTAGGTGACTAATGCCTCTCTGGAACAGAATGTGCTCATGGCCTGCAGTGTCCAGATGCTCACATCCAAACCAGAGCAGCTAACATCCCAGAACATCACCTCGGCTGCTGAGATTGCTAGTAACCTACTGTGCTCCACTCAGATAAATGAGGCAAGAATGTTTTAAGTCCTCTGAATGCAATAAATACAATAAACCTCATTGGTGCTTTATAGGGACCCCCATGTTGGTCCAAACCCATATTCTTTCCATTTTCTTTCATCAGTGGAAAACAAAAGGAGATAGAAAAAAATGTTAGGGACTGACAGGTTCAGTCATCATTCACTTTCATTGCATCTTTTCCCCCTCTCCATACAATGAAAGCCAATGGTGACTGAGGATGTCATTCTGCCTAATGTTTTATTTTGTCTTTCACTAAAAAAACGAAAGCCATAGGTGTTCAGAACAAAATAAGGGTGTTTGGGTGAACTGTCCCTTTAAATCCTATTTTGAACAATATACCACTTTTTTTTGTTTGTTTTTGTATTTATTCATTCATTGCTAAAAAATCTGTTAAATGTTAAATGAGTTTATGAACTCAAAGTTGCTTATTAGTTTATCTTTGCTTGTTCTTTATGTCAGTCTAACTGTTCATTTGCCAATATGACTAGTTAAAAATCACAAGATAATAATACAAATGTTCCTTTTTATTGTACAGACAGTTGCAATGGCAGTAGTGTCCATTATCAGTCAGCTCATGAATGCTGATCAAAGCCAATGCTCCGAAGACACTTATACTGCTTTTGAGAAGTATTTACACTCTTCTACCTACACACAATATATATATATTATGACATACATAGTAACAATAACACAAGGCACTATGGTAACCATGGTGAAATCTTGGAACTGTTTACTTTAATGTTCAGTTTCATCATGGGAGTATGTCTTCCTGGAAGTGAATCTTTGCATGTGTTGTACCTTTAAACAGTCTCACAATGACTTTGGAGGATTTTGCTTTGCACATGAGTAATTCAAAGTCTGGCGGACTGGTGCAGCCAAACTTGGCAGTGCAATACATCAATGTGGCGAGTGGAACCCCAGACGTGGAATTTTTCGCTTTAAAAGGTCTAAAAGCTCCCAGTGTCATTCTTATATCTTTGATGTTATTAGAAAGGCATAACTAAAGAGGATGTGCTAAACTCTCATAGATCTTTCAAATATTTTATTGTTATTATGTTTTATTATTTTGGTAACACTTTACAAAAAGGTTCCGTTTGTTAACATTAGTAAAAGTATTATCTATCATGAACTATTTATTGAACTATTATTTTTTTTATTTTTTTTTACAGCATTTATTAATTTTGGTTAATGTTAGCTTATTAAAATACAATTGTTTATTTCTAGTTCATGTTAGTTCATAATGAATTAACTAATGTTAACGCATACAACTTAATACATTACATTTTAAATATATGTTAGTATATGTTGAAATTAACATTAACCAAGATTAATAAATGCTGTAAAATGTTCATTGTTAGTTCCTGTTCAGTTCAGTTCTCTTTATTTCATTTCCCGAAGGCAATTTGGTTGCAACAACTTTAAAAACAATACAACATAAACACATAACAAATACATAAACACACAAAAATGCAATTAAGAAATTAAGTACCTAATTATAAATTCCTCCCAGAATTTGATTTAAAAAACTTTACAGCTGAGGGGATAAAAGAATGTCTGAACCAGTTCGTTCTAATGATGGGTATTCTAAAACGGATGCCAGATGGGAGGGTTTGAAACTCATGGTGCATTGGTTGGGTATCGTCCGACACTATGCACCGGGCTTTACACAACACCTGCCTTTGGTATAACTAAGCCAGGCTTGTCTGCTTCTTCCCGGTTATTTTACTGATTTACAATCCTTTCAAGGGAGTTCTTGTCTTTAACATGAATGGCAGGAAACCAACACAGCAGAGAGAAAAGGATAAACTTGATTCAATATAAGATTTATAAAACATGCACATCAGTGATTTGTCCACATTAAAAGACCCGAGTTTCCTCAAGCAATGCAATGTTTGCTGTCCCCTCTTGCACAGAGCTTCTGTGTTTGGAGAAAAAGACAACTTATTGTCTAAAATGGCACCCAGGTACTTATACTGTTCAACACTCTCAACCCCCTTTCCCCAAATAGTGGTTTGCTGTAGCTGAGTCAAATGCCTCCTGTGACTAAAATCAATATTCATGTCTTAGGTTTTCAGAATATTTATTTTTAATAATGCATCCTCACAAGTCATCAACCACAGGGCCATGAAGTGTGTCCTCCTCACTCAGTAAACTGATTATTACAGAGTGATCTGCGAATTATTGTATAGGCTGCGTCAATCATTTGTATACAAAATAAACAATAGAGGAGAGAGGACACAACCTTGTGGTGACCCTGTGGATGACACCAACCATTCAGAAAATAGTCTTTTACTTTGACTCTCTGTGTTCTTTGTACAAGGAAATCTCAAATCCAACCTACAATACTAAGATCATAAATACATTTCCTAACTGAAATGTGGGTCTGTATGGTATTGAAAGCAGAAGAAAAATGAATGAAATGCAATTTTGCAGGGCATTCCTTATGCTGAAGCACTGTGTGGAAGAGGTTTGCTGTTGCATCCTCAACACCTCGCTTTGTGCTATATGCAAATTAAAGCGGGTCTAAGAGAGCCTGGGTCCTTTTCATTATCTCTGCCTTTACCAACTTCTCAAAGTACTTCATAACTGAAGATGTAAGTGCAACAGGACTAAAATCATCTAAGGTCTTTGTATAGCATTTCTTAGGCACTGGGATCACTGTAGACTGCTTCCACAGTGCAGGAACCCTCTGCTGACGGAGTGACAAAACAAAGATCTCATAAAAGACTGGTCCTAGTTGCTCAGCACATTATTTGAGTAAGCGGCATCCTATATTGTCTGGATGTTCCTTATAAACCTCTTTAGCCCTCTTAATTTGGCATTTGATTTCTCTTCTTAACCTATGATTCTCAACCATATTTCCCTCTTTAAAGGCTCTATTTCTCTCTGATAGGAGGGTCTTAAGTGATTTCGTAATCCATTGTTTACTATTTGGAAATTTCCTAAAGTATTTATCTGGGATTATCATATCCTCACAAAAAGTGACATAGCTGCTTATAACATTTGTTACTTCATCGATGTCTGAACAGGAGTCCATAAAAAAACTCCAGTCAGTGCATTCTAGGCACACTTGGAGACGTAGCGTGGCCTCATCAGATCACACTTTCGTTGTGTTTTTTTCCGTTTCAGGACAGTTTTATATACAGGAACAAGCAGCACCATGTTGTGATCTGCACTCCCCAGAGGTGGCTTTTCTACTGATTTATAAGCGCCTTTGATAGACCTGTAGCATAAGTCCAAAATGTTATCCTTGCGCATAGCGCAAGTGACATACTGTTGGAAGTTACACAGTGATTTTTCCAGGGTACAATTATTAAAGTCTCCAAGAATGAAATTGTCACCAGACAAGATTTCCGCACCTAAAACTCACATCGAAAACAGAAAGCGAGACAAACAAACGTACAAATGCACTGACACTTTGGTAGCTGCGAGTCACCACATTCACAGTGCCATGGCACACTTTATGCAACTCTCTGTAAACTATGTAATTAACTAATGTTAACAAATGGAACCATATTTTAAAGTGTTACCATTGTTTTTAAGAAACCCAATATAAACATACTGACATAATCTTATCATTAAAAAAAATACACAACCATTGTTGGGTAGTAATGGACTACACATAATCTGGAATACTAAATAAAAAACAGTGGCAGTGACTGACTGACAAAGAGCAAATTGATTTCATGTTTACTATTATTTAATAAATGGAGTAAATGACTAAAAACAGTGTATTATGATTACATATTTAACATAAATAACATCCTTTAACTTTCCACCCAACATCAGAACATCCCCAAGTTAAATGGAGTGCTGATCTTCAAGGAATGTACCACCTACCTGTCCTAACTAATCTATTATCTAACCAACAATCCCCAAATATATATATAATTTTTTTAACTAATATAACTACTTTAATACTAATTAAAACTAACATAATACAAACTAATGTGTATTTATCTAGGTCTTTCAGATAACTTTGCTCCTGACAGAGTAAGTCTGGGCACAGAGGCTGCTAACATGACAATCCCTACAGGACAACCCATTGACATCCACTTAAAAATCAACCTACAAAAAGATTTGGGTATCATTTGTATTTCTATATTTCTTGTACTCGTTTAGATTACCCTGCTTAAAAGAGTCAGCGAGTATTTTGTATTCTGCAAGTGTCTAAATATCTATTCTTCCCCTTGCCTCTTTAGGGAACAAAAATGTAGGTATTGGAGTGGTTCTATATGAAAGTGATCAGTTTTTCAAGTCAAGCAATTTTAATAGCCAAATAGGTACAAAAAGAAGGGTGATCTCAACCAGCCTCACTAACCGACAGATGCTTGATAATGTGGAGTTCATCATGATGCCCCAGGTAAATGAGTCCACTTCATCACATGGCTACTTAAGTCAATAAATAATATAGCTGCAAGGAGCAATTACGAGGCCAAGCACACCAGTGTTGGAATTTAGATTGAATATAGAATTCCAGTGATGATTTTAAGCAGAATGGTTAAAACAAAAAAGAAAAACAATTTGTTTTATTGCTTATAGTGTTATACAAATGCTTATAACTTTTGACCAATAGGTGGCACTGTCACCAAATTGATATGGTATTGTGGTATTGTAAGGGCTTGGTTACAATACCATACATGGCGTTTTATGTCAATACACCAAAGCATTCATGTGATACAGCCTCAGATCTTAATTGGCATCTTGCCATTTAGTTCGTTTATGCATTACACAAGAATGGAATGGTATATCAAAAAGCTTTTCATAACTTTGTCATGAGTGTTTTTAGATGATACATGTAAAATTCTGTGCAAATCGGACTTCCGTTACAGGAGGAGTCCGAAAAAGTAGATTTTCAATTAAACTCAACATGGCGGACAGGAAGAATGGCCCATAGGAAGCTAACAACACAAGTTCCATGACAAAATGCCAAATTAATCAAAAGTTATAAGCATTTATTTGTATCTTTTGACCACTAGGTGGCGCTATCTCCAAACTTTCAAAATACCTACAAGACATGGTCCCAATGACACATACCAAATTTCGTAATGATACACCAATGAGTTAGTAATATACAGCAATTTAACACAAAATGGCCGAAGCCAATATGGCCGACATAGGAAAATTGGGTATCGTTTGTCTCGGTATGCCCCAAGGAATCTTAAGAGACCAGTCTCATAATTTAAGGCCAAACTATTCAGAAGTTATAAGCAAAAATAGCCATTTATCATATTTCTTGACCACTAGGTGGGGCTGTGCCAAAACAGGTACATATACCAAGTTTTGTGTCAGTATGCTAAAGTGTTGCAATACAGCCTTACATCCATTTTGGCATGCTCACGGTCGAATTCGTTGAAGTGTTATACAAGAATGGTTTGGTCTATCATAATAAATCTCATAACTTTTTGTCATGAGTGTTTCTAGATGATACATGCAATATTTCGAACGAATCAAATATACGGTCTAGAAGGAATTTGAAAAAGTAGGTTTTTCAGAAAATTCAAAATGGCGGAATATCTAGTGGGTGGACACAACCATGTGTAATGATGACCCAAGGAATCAGAGTAAAAAAAAAAAATTCTTGAACAAAAGGTTCAAAAGTTTTAGGCTGAAACATGAGTGAAACTTTGACTGTTGGTGGTAGCTATGAAGGAAATTGATTGTCTGGGACAACAGTCAGTTATACATTTTAGAGGTCATTATACAAAAATATTTGTCTGTAGAATGCCACGACTGATTAATCAAAACCAAGTATGCCAGTAAACTGTGTAATAAACAAGCCTAAAAAATATCCATGTCTTGATAAATAATGGAAATATTTCCATTCAACCCAATATGACCCAAGGTTTTCTTCAATACTGGACACAGCACTATGACAAATAATTACATGTAGACTAATATCAGCACTGGCTATTGAATATTGTGTTAATTTGTTTTCAGAACATATCTGGCTCAAGACCTCATGACTTTGCATGCGTGTTTTGGGACTACACTGAAAGTGACTGGAGCACAAAGGGGTGCTTCAAAATGCTTGATGCTTCTGGCAGCATGCAGTGTAAATGTAACCACACCACCAACTTTGCAGTTCTGATGGTTAGTCAAATGACTTTTAAATAACACCTTTGTGCAACTTTGTGGCTTTGATCCAAAACCTACTGAGCTTCCTTTCTGTTTACTGCCAACATTAGGTGCTGTTCACAAAGAACATGTTTTCGTGATAGTTTGCACCGATTTTTAATCTTTTTTTTTTCTATAAAAAACATGCACTACTTGATGGACATCTTTGCTGTTTCACGTAAGAGCACTAAACATTTCAAGATGCCATGTCAAGTTACATGAATTTGCAACTATAAAAACATGTTTAGAGAGACCAGCGTTGTAGGGATGGGCGAATCGATTCTAAAGTTTTGACACTTTTGATACTGATGTTTTATCAAAAGGATCAATACTCACATAAATATTTTGATTCTAAAGTTTTTGTTTTAAGGTTAGAGTTAGTGTTAGGTTAGGGTTAGGTTACTAGTGATATTATTTATTTATTTATAATTTAAATTAAAGCCATCTTATGTAAAGATCGCTGGGCCCCAAGCTGCTATTTTTGCCACTTATGCTCGAAACTGAATTTCTATTTAAATTTAAAGTTGTTAAAACATTAATAATGTTCTGGAATTGTTGTTAATGATTGATAAACATAAGTCAAATAATGTTTATAAATGTTACAAAATATAGCATTTAAATAGGCCCTATAATATTTAAAATAACCCATTTTATCATCAGAATTCATAAAATTGGTATCGAAATCTGCAATATTCGTTTTGACAATACTTGCTATTGGATCGGAAAGAAAATAAACATTGCACATTGTTCCATTTGTTGCACTGGGTATACCACTGAGAGCAGCCCATAAGGCAGCATTCTTACTGAAATAGAACCAATCTGAAATTCTCTACATAGGCAGTAACTCATATAGAGCTACTTAGACAAAGCACACTGAAATTCAAAGCATATCAGATAAGAGAAAAATTAAAATAATTAATGCAAAACTCTGAAAACAATATATTTAGCATTGAATGTTCCCTGCAGAGCTACAGAGCAGATTACGTTTATTCTGAGGCCTTAAACTGGATCAGCATTGTGGGATGCAGTCTGTCTATTGTGGGTTTGGTCCTCACCGCACTTTATCAAATTAAGACCAGGTACGTCTAAAAGCACTTACTCAAAAAACATTTTGGCCTGTTTTTAAGATTTACACATTTTAATTTCAAAACAAAATTCCATCAAATTGAATTTTGTCATTTTTTACATAAATTAATAAAATGTAAAAAAATACTTGATATATATATATATATATATATATATATATATATATATATATATATATATATATATATATTTGTTAAAGATCACTTAAAAAATGTGATTCCAATAAGGTTCCATTCATTAACATTAGTTAATGTATTAGGTATCATGAAAAAAACAATTTACAAAATATTGTTTACAGCGTGTATCAATCTTTGTTAATATTAGTTAATAAAAACACAATTGTATATTGTTAGTTCATGTTAGTTCATAGTGCATTATCTAATGTTAACATACAACTTTTGAATTAAAAGATGTATTAGTATATGTTGAAATTAACATTAACTAAGATTAATAAATCCTGTAAAAGTATTGTGAATTGTTAGTTCATGTTAACTAATGTTAACAAATTTAACCTTATTGTAAAGTGTTACCAAAAATTCATGTCACAAATCAGAATCATTTATAAACATTTTATTATTAAAATTTTTTTAAATATTAAAGATGTTATTTAATACATTTCATTATACATTCACATACATTTTAAGCTAAAATCTTGATACTGGATATAGATATCATATCTAAAAAAACAAACTTAGTAATACTATGATGCTTTATCATAGTATCAATCTTTTGTTTTTGTTTATATATATATATATATATATATATATATATATATATATATATATATATATATATATATATATATATATAATATAACCTTTACAGGAAATTGAGGGGAACCAACTCCACTATGCTCTTAGTGAATATCTGCATTTGCATGACAATCTTCTACCTGCTCTTCATTTTTGGAATCAACAACCCCATCCAGCACACAGGTGACACTGATTTAAAGAAGAATGTTATCCTTGCTTCAGACTGGCATCAGGCAGTTGATCAGGGCCCCTGTACACCAATCACAGTCCTGCTGCAGTATTTCCTTCTGGCCACATTTGTCTGGAACACCATGTATGCCGCTCAAGTGTTTTTTCTCATTAGTAATGGCCCCAAAGGTTTGCCCAAAGGTTTCTGCATTGTCGCCATGACAGCCGGCTGGGGTAGGTACATTTAAACTTACTGACATGTAATGTCACAACACTTTGGGAATACATAAAAAAGTATGTATGTATGGTATTGAAGTATAATATAATATGTGTATGTGGACTGTAGTAGGTTTACAGAGAAATACTGCTTACGCAGTGTACTGTGGAATCCCAACTGTGCATCCTTATGTCTGTTTTTGTAATTATGTATTAATTATTTTGGTAACACTTTACACTAATATTCCCTTTGCTAACTGATTATAAAAGGGTTCATTAATAAGTAATAATTCATTTACAAGTGCTTTATGAATCATTTATATGCAGTTATAACAACATCCGTTAAAAGGGCGACTTTCATGCAAGACCTGCCAAATATTTTGGAACACTTTACATAAATTTTCCCTTTGGTAATGGATTATTAAAGTGTTCATTAATGAGTTATAATTCATTTACAAATGCTTTATTAATCATTTATATGCAGTAATAACAACATCCGTTAAAAGGACGACCTTCATGCAAGACCTGCCAAATAAGGAGCCATTTTACCTCACATGCTATAACTGCTTAATACCACATATTCAACATTAGTACCCATGTATAAAAGTGGACACCTGTGAAGCATTTATTATGCAGTTGCTAACATTAGAAAACTGTACATAAAACTGGAATATGGTTTAATGGTCATAAGGCTTTATTATATGATACTGTATATAGTGTGAATGAGCAATAAATCCTGAGAACTTTAAGTAACTAGGATCATTCTTTTGCCAGCAACATGACAAACAACACAAGTGCACCAAGACAGTACAGAAATTAATAAAAACACAAAAAAGGACTGTAGCAAAATGATATAATCTCACAATAATAGTCTATTTTGCTACATTGTGACATACATTTTGAATTAGGACATTTTATGTTTTGATTAATACAAGTATAAATAACTGTAGTAATTAAGCATTTATAACATGTAAGTTAAAATGCTAACTATTGGGAAAGTACTGGATGATAGTTGCCCTTTTTATCCATGTTGCTATTACAAATGATTTATAACACATTTGTAAATGACTTATTAAACATGAATAACCCCTTTATAAACCTCTAACAAAGGGAGCATTAATAGAAAGTGTTACCATAATTTTGATAAATCATTTTAGATCTCTTTATTTAATGTTTTAGGCATGCCTGCTCTAATTGTTGGCATCTCACTGGCCACCACCTACAGCTTAAGGGACCCGCTAGGATATCGACAAGAAGAGTTGTAAGTTATAAAGCATTTGCTGGTCTTAGCTTGTCCCCATCCTGGTCTTGGGCATAAGTTGGCTGGTTTTAAATCTTTTGTTTGAATTTAAAGATTGTGAAAAATTCTTTGTCTTTTAATATATCCCAGTAACACCCTGGCAACCAGCTATACATTTTGGTAACACATTTTGCATGGGCACCACTCAAAAATGTAAAAATCTAGTCTTTATTGTATTGTTGCAGTTGCTGGCTGGCTTCTCTGGACAACGAAGGGAGATTTGAACCAAAGCGGCCAATGCTTTGGGGTTTTTTGCTCCCACTAGCGGCTATGCTCAGTTTTAACATAGCTCTTCTCGTCTACTTCTCCAAAACCATCTGCTGTGCAAATCCTAACCTGAAGAGGTACATGTTTGAATATAGAAGCCATTGTTCTTTTTTATCACCAATATTTGAAATGTAATTCTCAGAGTGCAAATGTTTTTTGCCAGGTTACAAAGATATTTAAACATTAATTCTTGTTGTTTAGCTCACGAAGAACACCTCTGAAGAAGAAGATTCTGAGTAGTTTCTCTCTGGCTGTAATGCTCGGTTTGTCCTGGGTCATTGGCTACTTTGTGCTCATTACCCATGATAAAACACTTTACACCATTCTCAGCGTGGTCTTCTGTCTCTTCAACACAACACAGGTGTGTTATTGCACTTTGCTTATATTCATCCATTTTTATTGAAATTATTGACAAATATACAACCCACAATGTTGAGGGTAATATTTTAAAGGATTAGATCACAGAAAAATTTATATTCTGTCATTATTTACTCACCCTCGTGACGTTCCAAATCTGTATGCTGTTACTTTGTCAGTGGAACACAAAAGTTGAAATTTCTGATAAAAAAAAAATCCTAAAAGCATCACAAACGTAGTCCATATGACTTGTCCGCTATATTTGAAGTCTTCTGAAGATACACAATAGTTTTGTTTGAGAAACAGACTGAAATTTAGTATAGCTATGTGTATTTTAGTATATTACATTTAATTTGCATATTGGTATTTCCATAAGAATGCAACATCTTTAGACACTACTTTAACTACCTACGTACACAATAGAACACAAAAAATAAACACAAATAAACTGTATGAAGATGACTGTAATAATGTACGTCCGTGTGTATATTAATTATGAAAAAAGCCAACCAGTAGGGGTATCCAAACTTTTGACTGGTAGTACAGTATATGTGCACACATTCACATGTTACTGTTTTGTAGTACTCAGTCTTAATCATTGAGGTTTTGAATCTTTGAAAATCATGAATAATTAAAATATTGTTTTCAAATCAAAGATACTATTAGGCATGTTTACAGGTTTGCAGTGGTTGTTAGCTAACTGTACTTTTTCTGTCCTCCAAAGGGTGTTCAGATTTTCATTTTATTCACACTGAGGCCTTTTCTAAAGAAGAGAGCTCGAGATAATCTTGATTCTCCGACTGAATCAAAGGTGGATTCTTAAAATGTACTATTTACAGACACAAAAAGCCAAGGACAACAGAGAAGATCAAAGACTCAGGCCTATAGCGTTCTATCAAGCCCAAATTAAAAAAAAAAAAAATGTTAAAACACTTTTGGCATGTCCCCTTTATTTTAGTGACAGTAACTGATTTGTATTTTTTGCCTTGTTAACACTAATTGATGTAATATCTTTTATTTAGACAGGTATTTAATATCAAATATGGGGACATTTAGTTTTTCATATTACATACAAAACAAACTTTTGTATATTCAGTCGTTTCAATAATCCACTTTAGTTTTTGTGACAAGTCTTTGATTTAAATTTGACTTAATTGATTTTTTTCTTTAAAAAATAAAAACACGTTTTTGTCCAATTGCATGCATGTTCTTAGTTTTTTTTACTCTTCATTGATGTCAAGGTTCAACCAATATGAAATAACACGTGGCAATACAGTAACATTTGTCAAATATGAACAAAGAGCAGAATAATCGACAGTACAGTACATTTCAGAACAGCATTCATCTAGTGAGAAGCACAAAGCACTTTGAAGTTTCTTGCTAGTTCACAAAATATGTCATGCGAGAATGACACCATTAGAAGTAATTGCCTTCTGAGACATAACTTAATTTGAAATGCATCTCTCGCAACATATGTTGGAATTTCCTATGATAATATTTCCTATGTACCTCTATAGAAGTTTACCCCGCTATTGTTTACTGCCACGAAAATGTGAAATTCGCAACATGAAAATGTGAAAAGGGTCCATACAGATTTACATTTCCACAGAGCATTTGATTATTTATGTTGTTAACTTGGAAATCTTTATTAAACTTCATTAAAATCTTAATGGAAAGCTAAGATAACAAAAAGCAAAGAAACCTCTATGTCCACAAATCTTGTTATTATCTTTAGAGGCCAAGCACCGAAATTCTATGGTAGCCCATAGAATCGTACATAGGAAAGTTATAAAATTTGATAGAAACACTGATAGAGGACACTCTCAAATGTAACTGACCCAAATTTGGGGTCTCTCACTCAAACCCTCTAGCACCACCAACAGTTCAAATTTTCACTTACATTTTGGCCTATAACTTTTAAACCATACTGTAAGTCCTAGAAACAGTTTTTTTTTCCTGATTCCTTGGGTCATTGTAATACCTCAGCCCATGAAGAGTTCATCCCTCCACCAGAGGGAGCCATCACCTGAGTTTTAGTGGCACTTCCTGTTTGTATTCTCACTTCCTGTTTGTAGCTTTATAAGCAATGTGCTTCACTGAACACATTGCAAAGTATTGCCAGTTTACCCTGTCTTACTGGGTTTCTTGATTCATGTTATGACCATTGCCTGTTTTCTGGATTTACTGCTTTTTGGATTACCCTTTGTTTTGTTTGCCTGGTTGGACTGTCTATTTGGTTTATTGGATTTATCTGCCTGCTTTACGACTACGTCTCTCTGCCTGCTGTTTTGGATTGTTTGCTTGTGTCTCTTTTAATAAACTTCCTGCCAGTGGATCCTAACACCGTCTCCATGGCCAGTTCGTTACAGATTACTTCGCCTGACCAGAATCCAGTGGAAGTTACACAGCTCAGAGCCATGATCGCTTATCTAAGTGATGTACTACAGGGATTTCAAGAACAACTTGTGAATCTTCGAGCTGCTAATGAACATTTGACACGCTATATCCAGTCGATGCCTTCCCCACACCCCGACATGGTAAGACTGGCATTGCCTGAAAAGTTTGATGGATCTGCAGACAAATGCAAGGGATTTCTGAGGCAATGTTCAATATATTTCACTCACCAACCCGACTTCTTTAATCAAGAGACAGCTAAATGTGCTTTAATGATGAGTTTGCTTACCGGAAAAGCATTAGAGTGGGCTTCGGCAGTTTGGGATAATGATGAACAAATTTGCGAGTCCTTCACGTATTTCTCACAACAGATTAAGGAAGTTTTTGAATACCCTGCAGGGGGAAGAGACATTTCTGTGCAGTTATTGCGTCTATGCCAGGGGAAATTATGTGCAGCCGATTATGCAGTACAATTTCGTACTTTAGCAGCGCAGAGCGGTTGGAACAATATTGTTCTCAAATCAGTATTCCGAGAAGGTTTAAATCCCACACTGCAAGCTGAGCTGGCATGCAAGGATGAATCATTAACTTTGTCTGAGTACATTACCTTGATCATTAAAATCGACAATCTCATGCGCAATCAGCCACAATCCAGTGCACTCAAGCATTTCTCTGCCACTGCCTCATCTTCTGTTACTTTGTCAGCTGAATCGAATGAACCTATACAAATTGGGCGTGCGAGGGTGCCTGAGGAGGTACGCCAGCACAGACGAGATGAGGGGTTATGTTTCTACTGTGGCCAACCAGGCCATCGTTGTAACACATGCCCACATAGAGCCAGAGCCTCAGCTGTATCTTCTCTAAGGGTGAGCATCACATTTGATTCAGTTTCCAGTCAGAATTTTACTCTTCCTGTGACCATTTTATTGAAGATAACCAATCATGTGTTACAGCGCTAGTGGATTCAGGAGCTGCATTGAACCTCATTCATCATAAGATAGTTACCAAATTCAATATCCCTACAATACCATGTAATCCTCCCATCTGAATCACTGCAGTAGATAATGCACCCATAGGAACGGGGCAGATAACCCATAAAACCATCCCTATCCAGATTAAATTAGGAATTTTCCATGTCGAAACCTTAACACTCTATGTCATCACATCTCCTCGCCACCCCATTATACTAGGGTACCCATGGCTATCACTCCATGACCCATTGATCTCCTGGAGAAAAGGGGAATTGCTGCATTGGTCTCCATTCTGTCAAGAGCATTGTCTAACCACCGAGTTAATAGTACCATGCCTGACCACGAGTGTGGAGAGCCCCCAGACTAACATCCATGCTCACATCCCCAAGGAATATTCTGAACTCATAGAGGTATTTAGCAAAGACAAAGCCACCCAATTACCAGCCCACAGACCTTGGGACTGTGCCATAGACTTGCTACCCAATTCATCTCCTCCTAGAAGCAAAGCTTACCCTCTATCCCTCCCCGAAATGCAGGCTATGGAGGATTACATCAAGGAGGCACTAGCATTGGGCTTCATCCGTCCCTCTACATCACCAGCCGCAGCTGGATTTTTCTTTGTGGAAAAGAAGGATGGTGGACTCCGGCCATGTATAGACTACAGAGGTCTGAATGCCATCACAGTTAAATGCCACTATCCCCTGCCATTAGTCCCATCTGCCTTAGAACAACTAAGAGAAGCCAAGATTTTTACTAAGCTGGATCTCAGAAGTGCCTACAACTTGGCCGTATCAAAGAAGGGGATGAGTGGAAGACTGCATTTATTACCACTAGGGGGCACTATGAGTACTTGGTCATGCCCTATGGCCTTGCCAATGCACCTTCAGTTTTCCAGTCATTTGTCAATGAAATTTTCAGAGACCTTCTCAACAGCTGTGTAATAGTTTACATTGATATCCTTGTTTACTCGAAGACCAGGGATGAACAAATTCAACAAGTCAAGACAGTGCTCAACCGTCTACTCTACCATCAGCTATATGTGAAAGCAGAAAAATGTGAGTTTCACACCACCACCACAACCTTCTTAGGATATAACATCAGCCCCAAAGGAGTAGAGATGGATGAGTCCAAAATCAAGGCAGTCACTGAGTGGCCAGCCCCCACAACCATCAAGGAACTACAATGATTTCTTGGGTTTGCAAACATTTACAGGTGATTCTTAAGGAACTACAGCATCGTTGCAGCCCCTCTCACTGCATTACTCAGAGGAAAACCTAGGAGGTTGACATGGCCCGAGAGTGCACAAGATGCTTTTAAAAGACTCAAGTCTAGTTTCATCACTGCTTCCATCTTGAAACACCCAGATCCAGACCTCCCCTTCATAGTGGAAGTGGATGCTTCAGACTTTGGCATCAGAGCTGTACTCTCCCAGCGTCATGGTTATCCGGGTAAACTCCACCCATGTGCCTTTTTCTCCAAATAACTCACCTCTGCAGAGACTAATTACGATGTAGACAACAAGGAACTGCTGTCATCAAATCTGCCCAAGAGGAGTGGAGGCACTGGTTGGAGGGATCCAAGCACCCATTTCAAGTCATCATTGACCACAAGAATTTGTAATATTAAGAACGCCAAGAGAATGAATCCACAGCAGGCCAGGTGGGCGCTCTTCTTCACCCGATTCAATTTCACTGTTACTTATCACCCAGGCAGCAAGAATGGCAAAGCAGATGCCCTGTCATGAAGACATGATCCAGTTCATTCATCACCTCTCCCAGAACCCATTCTGCTACAGTCTGTCATCATTGCACCCGTCCGTTGGGATATTATGGAGGAGATCCATCATGGACAACAAGATGAACCACCACCATTGGAATGTCCTTCCAATAGTCAGTACATACCCCAAAATCTCAGACAGAGGGTCTTACAGTGGGTGCACACTTCCCTAGGCTCTGGTCACCCAGGAATTCAAAGAACGGCAACGTTGGTATGTAACTCGTTTTGGTGGCCCACTCTTCTCCATGATGTGACTACTTATGTTAATGCCTGCCATGTCTGTGCACAAGTTAGAACCCCCCGTCAACTCCCTGCAGGGCTGCTGGAACCTCTGCCCATGCCTCAACAACCATGGTCAAACCTAGCAGTAGACTTTAAAACCGATCTCCGTAATTCCAATGGTTTCACTGCCATCTGTGTCATTGTTGATCATTTTTCTAAATCATGTCGTCTGATCCCCATGAAAGGTCTACCCACAGCTATGGAGACTGCAGAGGCCCTGTTCAACCAGGTTTTCAGGGTGTATGGACTCCCAGACGACATTGTCACAGACCGGGGACCACAGTTCACATCACGGGTATGGAAGGCCTTTTGTCATCATTTAAATATAAATGTTAGTTTAACCTCTGGCTATCACTCTCAGGCTAATGGTCAAGTGGAGAGAGAGTAAACCAAGAAATTGGATGCTACTTACACTCCTACTGTAGTCGTGAACAGCACCATTGGAGCACTTTCCTGCCATGGGCTGAGTATGCTCTGAACTCCCTCGCACATTCATCCACAGGACTAACCCCTTTAGAGTGTGTTCTGGGTTATCAACCACCACTGTTCCCTTGGTCTGGAGAACCATCAGAGGTGCCGGTGGTGGACGACTGGATTAGGAGGAGTGAGAGGGTGTGGGACAGCGCCCATGTCCGGCTTCAGCAAGCCATCAGGAGACAGAAGATTCAGGCTGACCGCCGGAGGCGTCCCCACCCTAATTACCAGCCTGGCCAGATGGTATGGCTTTCTATGAGGGATCTACGTCTGAGGCAGTAATCTCAGTCCAAGGTACCTAGGTCCCTTTAAGATACTAAGACAAATCAACCCGGTGACCTATAGACTAGAGCTTCCTGCTGATTATCGTATATCTCTCCTTCCATGTATCCCTCCTGAAACCTGCACACCCTGCACTGGAACCTGTAACCACTGAATCAATGCCACATCCACCATTGGAGATTGATGTATCCCCTGCCTATCTCGTTCAGGAAATCTCAGAGTCCCGAAGGAGGGCTAATCGGCTACATTACCTTGTGGACTGGGAGGGATACGTTCCTGAAGAGAGATCCTGGGTAGCAGCCTCAGACATTTTGGATCCCTCACTCATCAGGGACTTCCACCGTGATCATCCAGACCGACTGGCACCCAGACCAAGGGGATGGCCCAGGAGGAGAACACCTGGAGGTGTTCCTAGAGGGGGGAATCGGTAATACCTCAGCCCATGAACAGTTCATCCCTCCACCAGAGGGAGCCGTCACCTGAGTTTTAGTGGCACTTCCTTTTTGTAGCTTTATAAGCCATGTGCTTCACTGAACACGTTGCGAAGTATTGCCAGTTTACCCTGTCTTACCAAGTGTTTTTCCATTGCCATTGTTTCTTGATTCATGTTATGACCATTGCCTGTTTTTCTGGATTTACTGCTTTTTGGATTACCCTTTGTTTTGTTTGCCTGGTTGGACTGTCTATTTGGTTTATTGGATTTATCTCCCTGCTTTACGACTACTACTCTCTGCCTGCTGTTCTGGATTGTTTGCTTGTGTCTCTTTAAATAAACTTCCTGCACATGGATCCTAACACCATCTCCATGGCCAGTTCGTTACAGTCATGCCACACAAGAAAATATTGCATGGTTGTTCAGTTCTGCCCATTAGATTTTCCACCATTTCAAATTTTCTGAAAAAATAAACTAATACTTTTTCAAATTCCTCCTTGGCCGTATGTTCGATTTGCACAAAATGTTACATGTATCATCTACAGACACTCATGACAAACATTTGTGGAATTCATGGAATTCATGATGATAGACCAAACCATTTTCATATACCACATCAACGAATTTGACAACGAGCATGCCAAAATGGATTTTTGCAACGCTTTAGCGTGTTGACATGAATCTTGGTGTATATCATCACAAGCATGACCTGAGGCTACCTGTACAGTTTCGGTACAGCACCACCTAGTGGTCAAGAAATATGAAAAATGTCTACTTTAGCTTATAACCTTTGAATGTCCTAACACCATGAGACTGGTCTCTTTAGATTCCGTGGGGCATACCGAGTTGAATGATACCCAATTTTGCTATGTCGGCCATTTTTAATTTTGTCTTAAAATGCTTTATATTACAAACGCATTGGTGCATCATTACAAAATTTGGTATATGTCCTGAAGGTACTCAAAGTTTTTTCTCAAAGTATTTTTTCACCACTCTGTTTAAAATCATCACTGGAATTCTATATTCAAACTAAATGTTTCCCATTGGTGTGCTTGGCCATGTAATTGCTTCTTGCAGCTATATTTATTATTTGTATTATCCTGAGATCTATTTATCTAGGTGTTCATACAGTATCATCCTGACTAGGTATGTCCTTAGCAACAACATTTTGTTTGTGGTCTTATCTAAGTCACTATGGTAGGAATGTGTCTGTTAATATAACTTAATAATATAACTTGTCTGACTTACATTGACTGTCTACAAATAATTTAACTATGGTAAATTTGCTGAGTGAATAATATATCAAAATAACATTACAGATATGATCCTTATAGTGTGGCAATTAAATTCCTGTGATCTTTGTGTGTTTTGAAATGCAAGCCTATTTCCTTGACTGATGGACATCCCATTCCAGTAATGATCCAGCCCTGATTCTGATTTATAAACCAGACAGTGCCAAGAACCTTTCCTGTTAGTCATTAGTCTCATATTAGTCTCATTATAGTTGTATCCAGTATATAGTATGTGCAATGGATTGCCATCTGCTCTTATACTTTACCTCAGGTAAGAGATCCACCAGGAATTTTTCGGGGCCGTGGGTTATAGATGTGAGTGGGTAGGATATTGCCAACTTATTGTTTGACAATAAAGCCAGCCCAATAGATTTTATTTTTTATTACTCTTTTTTTTTTAAACTTTTAATAGATTGATTAACCCTCAATTTAGTTGACCTTTGAAATAGTTACAGTTATTATATTAGTTAATGATATCTAGTAATTAGTTGAATAGTTATATAGTTATAAAAGTTTAAGCAATATAAGCAACAGTTTAACAGTTAGTTTAACAATAGTATTGTTATTTTAGGGTTTAAAGGGTTAAGGTATTATTTGCCTTTCACATTTTATTATTTGTTTTGTTTGTTTATCTGTCCATATTTGTGTATTTTAGTATATTACAGTATGGTAAGACACTTATTTGTTACTTGTTCAAATATCTTGTTTTCATGGAGTTGATTTGCATATTGGTATTTCCATAAGAATGGCATGTAACCATTGCATGTGACTGCATAATCTTCCAAAGCTCACATGAATCAGATAATTATACTAATTTGACTACTCTGCGTACACTCCATAACCATGTAAATAAACAACATTTAAATGTTTAAAGGTGACTAATATGTTTGCATATATAAACTACAGGTGTACATGTAAAAAAAGCACTGTGAAAAGCAAACCAATGTATACAAACTTTTGACTGGTAGTGTATATAGCATATATGCACATGTATTTTGTTATTATGTTACAGTACATTACTGGTGCTTTTTTGTTTTTTACTTTATCATTAAAGGAATGTTCCGGGTTCAATACATGTTAAGCTCAATCGACAGCATTTGTGGCATAATGTTGATTACCACAAAAAAGAAAAGAAAAATTCTGGGTTACAGTGAGGCACTTACAATGGAAGTGAATGCGGTCAATCCATAAATGTTAAAATACTCACTGTTTCAAAAGCATAGCCACAAGATGTAAACATTCTGCATGTTAACATCTGCCTCTGTCTAGATGCTAAAATCACTCACTAACCTTTTCTGTGTAAAGTTATATCAAATTTAACAACTTTGTTGCCATGATGACGTAACGCTCGAATCCCCACAAAAACAACAATTTAAACAACTTTACAGCTCAAATAGTACACAAGTTAAAACAGAAATATTAATTTAAGTGCTATTATAAAACTATAAGCTTCACATTTCTGGCTTTAAACCCTCCAAAAATTTGCCCCATTCACTTCCCTGTAACCTTGATTTTTTCTTTTTTTAGGTTTTGAGTCTTTAAATGTCATTTAATAATATTCAAACCTACATGATGTGTAGCTTTTAAATACAAAATTCATCCAACATAAAAATTATTTTCATTGTTTGGTCATTATTTCATTTACTCTACTATGTACTCTAAAATGTGCTTTATTTTCCTCAGCAAACAGAAGTAAATTCCACTTATTGAGCTGACAAGGATCTCATTGTTTGTTTCAAGCACAACTTTACAACATTCCAGAGGAAAGTGTGCAAAAGACGCTCATTAGTTCTGAAGTTTCTATTTTTCGGATCGGCATATTCAATATTTACTGAATGTTGCCAAGGTCACTGTCAAATAACAAATACAAAAAGGTTAGACTACAGCGGCAAGTTCATGTCAGCCTCAGAGGACATGCACAGTCCGTTCATTAACAGTTGGCATATTGCAATAAATAAATTAAAAAATTAAAAGAGCTGTCTGAAATCACCAGTTCCAGTCTGATTGCCTCAATTTGGCTGGTGATCTGCAACTAAATATGGCAGCATTTTCCAGGTTACTGGAATCACATAATTGTAACATAGAGTTTTGTTTCAGGATATCAGTAGCAAGTAAACTGCATATTGGATTCATATTATACAACTGTTTTCCACACCGGTTTATTATTGTGTTATCAACTTTTCATGAAGAGACAGACAGACCTTACCTGTCTAATTAGGTTGATACTGACCAGAAATAAGCTGAAAATGGTACACTCGTCAAAGGGCAAGTGGTCATAACGACTAATTGTAAAATGTCTGATCTTTTGTCTCTGTAAACAGTTGTTTTGGTTTGTACTAGTCAGACCCTAATAAACAACATCACAGCCATAACTACAGACAGCCCTACAACAAAAAGCAACATCTTCAACAACCAAACTATAGCCCAGCGATCCATCACCTCAGCACACCTCAACACTACAGTTGCTAAACAGTGCCAAAACGGGGGTCGCTTAACTGCGGGTGTCTGCCTCTGTTCAGACGATTGGAGTGGAACTACCTGCACTAAATGTAAACACACACACACACGTATATATATATATATATTTAAAGCAATAGTTCACCCAAGAAGGAAAATGTTCTCATCATTTACTCACCCTCATGCTATCCCAGATGTGTATGACTTTCTTTCTTCTGCAGAACACAAATGAAGATTTTTAGAAGAAAATCTCAGCTCTGTAGGTCCATACAATGCAAGTCACCAGGGTCCAAAACTTTGTAGCTCCAAAAAGCACATAATGGCAGAATAAAAGTAACCAGTGGTTAAATCCATGTCTTCAGAAGTGATATGATATGCAGGTGTGCATCCAAAACAGATCAATATTGAAGTCATTTTTTACTATAGGTCTCCACTTTCAAACAGACCTCTCAAGCGCTCTTCTCTCCTAAGAGTAGTTCTTCTTTCATTTTTGGAATTCACATTCTTTGTGCATAATGCCACCTACTGGGCAGGGAGGAGAATTTATAGGAAAAATTGACTTAAATATTGATCTGTTTCTCATCCTCACCTATCATATCGCTTTTGAAGACATGGATTTAACCACTGGCATCATATGTATTAATTTTATGCTGCGTTTATACGCTTTTTAGGGCTCCAAAGTTTTGGACTGCATTGACTTGCATTGTATGGTCCTAAAGAGCTGAGATATTCTTCTAAAAATCTTTGTTTGTGTTCAGCAGAAGAATGGAAGTCATACACATCTGGGATGGCATGAGGGTGAATAAAAAATGAGAGAATTTTTGGGTGAACCATTCCTTCAAATAATTCAAACCACTGCCCCAAGTGGCTGAAGCTGCAAGTGTTTTTTAATGATAATGGGTGAGCTCCAGTTTCTGGGTGACATGTCCACAAAGAGGTGCCAAAAGCTAATTATGCAACAAGCTGTTTTTTGTTTGAAACCATATAATACAGTATTACCCTAAACCAAACCATTAGTGGAGAAAACATGCAATCTTAAAGGGAACTTGAACCCCCAAATTATGCTCATCATTAATTATACAAACACAATTACTTCCTGGTTTCAATGCCAGACAAGAACCCAGGTCTCGGTCCAGGAAAAGGTAAACATATTTGAACTAATGTAAAAATGTCTGATAGGAGATGCTTCTTTTCAGTATTCGGCAGAATGAGGTTGATGTCAGGATACCAGAACATTCAGTGGCAACATGATGACTTTCCATGCGATCATGTTGTTTTGAATTAGATACTCCCCAACATTGCAGCTTTGAATTTTTGTTGATATACCTAAACATTTTTATTATGCAAAGTTCTTAAGGTTACTGACAGTCATGTATGTGTTTACAGCAAATTTCTGCCCTGAGCAAAAAGACAAATACACCTTTCCAAAAACTCTCTTAGGCCAGTTTGCTTCCTCCAAAAACCTATGTCAATTAAACGAAATAAACGGTAATTTACCTTCTTTACTACCTTTCTGTAAAAACAATACATACTCATAGTTATGTATGAATGTACTTTAAATATCTCTTCATTTCACATTCATATTTTTCAGCTGGGATCCCCCAGGCATCAGCCCTCTGTAACATGACTAATAACTCATTTAATTTTCCAAACATTCTAAAGTGTGATTTGACCTTGGACACCATTATTACAGATGTAAGTACAGAGCAATGTCTTCTGATTTTAATATACAGTACAGTCATGTAAAACGTATATAGTTTTTCCTAAGATAAAGATAAGGACATTTCAATCGTTTGCTAAATTTTTTAATTGAAGGTTTCTGGAGCTTCTATGCAAGACATAAACATGTTAGCCTCCAGTACCCAGATGCTCACATCCATACCAGAACGACTGACACCCCACTACATCACACAAGCAGCTGAGATAGCCAACAACCTGCTCTCCACTAAAACCCCACAAACCAAGGTACTTATTAAGCCTTAAACATATTAAGATATCTGCTATTTTATAAAATAAAATAAAATATCACATATTTAAACACATTAAGATAATAACTAGAAAAGTAAAGTTTGTAGACAAACTTTGAGGTTGGCTTGAAAAAAGTTTAAAAGCTTGGGAATAGTAGGTAAAAGAGACAGACAGACAGACAGACAGATAGATAGATAGATAGATAGATATATAGATAGATAGATAGATAGATAGATAGATAGATAGATAGATAGATAGATAGATAGATAGACAGATGGTGTTATGGAAAGTCTGCTGGCTCAAGTGAAAAGAACCCACTTCCAAGTCTCTATGACTTTCTGCTACTGATATATGACTGTTGCTCTACAGTTGCTAGGGTCTTCCATCTGGTTGCTAGGGCATAGCTAGTAAGTTGGGAGGGTGTAACGGAAAGGCTGCAGGCCCAAGTCAAATGAACCCACCATGTCTCTACCATATTCTGCTACAGAGAAACAAGAGCTGTTATTTGGTTGCTAGGGTGTTACCCTTTTGTTGCTAGGGTGTGGCTAGACAGTTGCTAGGGAGTTACGGAATGGCTCGCTGTTGGCTCAAGTCAAAAGAATCCATCCCCTGGTCTCTAAGATATTCTGCTGCTGAGATATTATTGTCATTAATTGGTTGCTAGGGTGGGTCCAGTTGCTAGTGTGTAATGGAATGGCTGCCTGCCGCCCAGTGTGAAATAAACCCACCGCCATGTCTCTAAGATATTCTGCTACTGAGAAATGAAAGTTGGTATTTGGTTGCTAGGGTGTTCCCTCTGATTGCTAGGGTATAGCTAGGCAGTTGCTAGGGTGTTACGGAATGTCACGCTGTTGTCCTGAGTTAAAAAACCCACACCCATGTGTCTACAATATTCTGCAACTGAGATGTGAGTTTTTGCTATTTGGTTGCTAGGGTGTTACATTTGATTGCTAGGACGGGTCCAGTTGCTAGTGTGTAACAGAATGGCTTCCTGCCATCCCGAGTCAAATGAACCCACTGCAATGTCTCTACGATATTCTGCTACTGAGAAATGAGTGTTGGTTTTTGATTGCTAGGGTGTACCCTCTGGTTGCTAGGGTGTGGCTAGGCAGTTGCTAGGGTGTTACAGAATGTCATGCTGTTGTTGTGAGTTAAAAACCCACCCCATGTGTCTACAATATTCTGCAGCTGAGATATGTGTGTTGCTATTTGGTTGCTAGGGTGTTCTATTTGGTTGCTAGGGTGGGTCCAGTTGCTAGTGTGTAACAGAATGGCTGCCTGCCGGTCCATGTGAAATGAACCCACCACCATGTCTCAACGATATTCTGCTACTGAGAAATGAATGTTGGTTTTTGGTTGCTAGGGTGTTCCCACTGGTTGCTAGGGTGTGACTAGGCAGTTGCTAGGGTGTTACAGAATACCTCGCTGTTGGTCTGAGTCAAAATAACCCACTTCCATGTCTCTGTGATATTCTGCTGCCAAGATATAAGTGAAGCGATATGGTTGCTAGGGTATTCCATCTGGTTACTAGGGTATGGCTAGGCAGTTGGTAAGGTGTTATGGAAGGGCTTCCAGCTTGAGTCAAAAGAACCAACGTTCATGCCTCTATGACATTCTACTTCTGAGATATGAGTGTTGCTATTAGGCTACTATGGTAATCTATCTAGTTACTAGAGCGTGACTAGACACTTGGTAGCATGTTATGGAAAGGCTGCCAGCCCGAGTCAAAAGAACCTGCTTCCACATCTCTGCGGCATTCTGCTGCTGAGATATGAGTGTTGCTATATGGTTGCTAGTGTGTTTCATCTGGTTGCTAGGGTATGGCTAGACACTTGGTAGCATGTTACGGAAAGGCTGCCAGCCCGAGTCAAAGGAACCTGCTTTCATGTCTCTATGGCATTCTGCTGCTGAGATATGAATGATGCTATATGGTTGCTAGGGTGTTCCATCTGGTTGCTAGGACATGGCTAGGTAATTGGTAGTGTGTTCTGGAAAGGCTGCCACACCAAGTCAAAATAACCCACTTCCACATCTCTATGATATTCCGCTGCTGATATATGACTGTTGCTGCACGGTTGCTAAGGTATTCCATCTAGTTGCTAGGGCATGGCTAGGCACTTGGTAGCATGCTACAGAAAGGCTGCTGGCCTGAGTCAATAGAACCCACTTTCACATCTCTATGATATTCTGCTGCTGAGATTTGTGTGTAGCTATCTGGTTGCTAGGGTGTTCCATCTGGTTGCTAGGGCATGGCTAGGTAGTCCATATGGTTTTACGGAAAGGCTGCCAGCCCGAGTCAAAAGAACCCTCTTCCAAAACTCTATGATATTCTGCTGCTGAGATATGACTGTAGCTATCTTGTTGCTAGGGTGTTACATCTGGTTACTAGGGTGTGGCTAGGTAGATCGTAGGCTGACAGCCATCCTGAGTCAAAAAACCCACTTCCATGTCTTAATGATATTCTGCTGATGGGATATGAGTGTTGCTATGTGGTTTCTAGCGTGTTCCATCTGGTTGCTTGGGCGTGGCTAGGTAGTTCATAGGGTCTTACAGAAAGGATGACTGCTGTCCCGAGTCAAAAGAACCCACTTCCACATCTCTACGATATTCTGCTGACGAGATATGAGTGTTTCTAAATAAGTGCCTTTATTTTCAGAACCATCGGGTTGTGTAGCACAAAGGTATGGCATTTTTTACATTCCTAATTGTTTTAGCGCCACCAAGAGGCAGAGGTGCGCATTTTTTCGTGTGTCCTCAGACTGACCTCCTACATAAGTATCCAAAATTTGGTGATAATATCTCATTGCGTTTAAGAGTTATAACCATTTAAGTAAATGTGGCCACGACCACTTTGTACGTTGTTGTATACCATTGCGACGATGAATCGAAAGTTACAACTTTTTATGATAATTATTGATATTGGGACTACAGAGAATCTTTCTGCACATGTTTGATTCAAATCGGGCAGACAGCCTAGGACTAGTTCGAAAAAGTAGTTTTTTTAAATAATCTCAAATATTTAATGAACGATTTGATTCACACCAACGGTTCTAGAGGCAAAGTTGTTCAGAATGAGGAGACCTATCATATGGTATTAATAACGTGTGTCTGTTTGAAACACAGCGGTATATACCACCATTTACAGGCGTGAAAAACACGATAGCGCCGCCCTGTGGCCAATTTTTTTCAAATTTTGCACAGTCCTGTTGGTCCAAGAGACAAATAGGCCTATTATGTTTAGTTCTCGTCAGCCTTTTTTAACCCTATCAAATAGCTGCTGAAACTTGATTGGTCGATGGCGGCCATGCTTTTCAAGATATGCAACTGTCCTCATAGATCTCAATGGCACCTTAGACAAAAACATTACATGCAAAATTACAGGTCGATTGGACCAACGGTTCCATAGTTAGAGCCATTTTTAATTATTATTACGCCAGCAAGAGGTGGAGTCATGCAATTTTTTGTGTGTGTCCTCAGTATAACCCCATACATAAGTGTACCAAATTTGGTGATAATATCTCATTCCATCCATGAGTTATAACCGTTTTAATAAAAGTGTCCACTCCCAATACATATGTTTTGGCGTACCTTTGCCATGATGAATCGAAAGTTCAAACCTTTTTTGATAACTTTTCATATTGGGACTCTAATAAATCTTTCTGCACTGGTTTGGTTCTGATCAGGCGAACGGCCTAGGACTAGTTTCTAGGCCTTACAGTACAAGAGTTATGACCCAAAATGTTATCTTTTTTTGTTTTGTTCACTGTAGAACACCCCTTTGGCCGATCAGAGCGAGTCCATGCATATGGCTAGCCAGCCGAAGTACTAAAATTACCCAAGGTTTCAAGCCTCTAGGCCTTATGGTTTGGTCTGTACGATCAGTTTAAGGGGCAAATAATAATAAAAATAATAATAATCCTTACAATTTAATAGTGTTTCAGCCCCTTCGGGCTTGAACCCCTAATAATTATCTTAAATAGTAGAACAGTAGGTTGGCTTTTTCAAGCCAATCTAATAATAATAATACTTTATAAGGGTTATGATATTATTTCTTATAAATTATATTTTAATTATAAACTAAAACAATAGAACATTCTTACTATTATCATTGTTATTTTATAAGGGTTAAAGTAATATTTAGTCTGTCCAGTTCCTTAAGTCTGTTCAGTTCCCCGAGGCTATCGACGAGTCTTCCATGGCTCTGCCCCTCGAGTCTTCCATGGCTCTGCCCCACGAGTCTTCCACGGCTATGCCCCTCAAGTCTTCAATGGCTCTCCCCCTCGAGTCTTCCACAGCTCTTCTCCTTGAATCCTCAGCTTCCCTGGCCTCTGAGCTCTCCGAGTCCCCTAGAGTCTTACTCTCCGAATCCACAGCCACCCTGAACCCTTTGAGACCCATGATGCCATAACCTCTGAACCCTTGCCTCCAGTAGCTCCATCTCCTGAGCCTCCTGGGGCTCCACCTCCTACAGCTATACCCCTTGAGCCTCCGCCTCCTGCAGCTTCGCCCCCTGAGTCTCCACCTCCTGAACCACATACTGCTCCATCCCCTGTGGCTCCACCTCCTTAGACTCCACCAGACCCTGCCCCTCTCTGGAGCCACCACTCAAACCGCTAGATCCTGCTCCCTTCCTAGTGCCACCGCCCTGGCCTCCGAACCCCGCTCCCTTCCTGAAGCCACTCCTCTGGTTATCTGGTCTACACCTGTCTCTGGGCCCTCCACCGGCTCCACCATGGACTATTTTTTGTTTATTTATGTGTTTAGGAGCTCCAGGAGCCGCTCCCTAGATAAGGGGGGCGGGGTCTGTAACACTTGGGACATTTGCCCTAGCGGCCACTAGAGGTCGCTAGGTGAATTTAAGACTCATAGTTCGAAGTTCTGTGTTTTCCTTGTCTAGTCGTGATATCCAGTTTCCATCATGTTCATGTGTCTTGTTCTCATTGGTTTATTGTCTTGTTAACTTGTTATCAGTCATACTTTGGGCTTAAGTCAACCAAAGGAGAACTTGTAGCCCTGGTCCTTCGATGGAAATGAGTGAGACATCTCATTAATGGGCCCATTGTTTGTCAGTTTGGAAGAGATGGACTTGAAAGAGGAATTGGGAATGTGCAAAAGTACTGACCTGAAGGCTTGATTATATAGGGATATTCATGGATGGCCATGCAAATACATGTCCCATAGTGAAATGTCTCATGCTGGGTTCACATACACCATGGAAGCCCACCATGCCCAATGAAAATAATAATAAACATAACTGCAAACAGAAATGATCGAGGCCAAGCCCTAAAGCCATTCCCTAAGCACAATGCAAAGAGCTCTGGCACAACAGTCACAACGTTTATACCAGCTGAGGTGGGTATCGAACCGGGGTTCACCCAATCCTTTGAACTGAAGCCCAGAGCTTCACTGCGCTACACAATCGACAAGTCTGACTGATGTCAAAGAGACATTCTAGGTTGAGAGTATACAACTATTTCTGAGAAAATTGTTACAGCTTATTATTTTTAAACTGAAGCAGGAATTATGCAAAAAAAGTCTGCATTATAGTAAGCACAATATGAAGATTCAGAGATCAAAAGAAGTACAAATTTTAAAACGGCTCTTTTCTGGATTCAAACTCACAACCTTTTGACCTATATTCTAATGGGTTAACCACTGGGCCATTCAGTTGACACAGCTCAAAAGTTCCAAAGAGACATTCCAAGCTGAGACCAGCAGGTTTTAAAATAAAAAAATAATAATATAATAAATACATTTAGAAATGTATCTCTTTTAATTTCAGAAGACTTAGAATATGGAAGCAATAATACATTAAAAGTTTTGTTTAAATTGACTAAGCATTTTGACCACTGTATGGGGCTGTCTCCAAACTGCTTAGGTACCCTCAGGACATGATGTCAAAGACCCCTTCCAATTTTCATTCAAATCGGACAAAGCATTTAAAATATACATAAATTTTTCATAAAATTCAAAATGGTGGAGAGGTTATATGGCTGATGGTGGAAACATCACATGACCCAAGGAATCCAAAGAAACCAAACTCATAATTTTAGGACAAACGGTTCAAAATTTACAGGAAAAAATAGCCAATTTTGACACTTCTCGACCCATAGGCGGCACTGTCACCAAACTTTGTATGTTACCTAAGATTATGGTCCTGATGAAGCATACCAAATTTGGTTTCAATAGGACAAAGCATTGCCGAGATATAGTCTCACTTCCTGTTTCACGTCAACCTTGTTAACTTTGCGTTGGAATAATTTCTGAATGGTAGCACAAATATAAATTATTTCTGGTCAGTTCTGTGTTGCTAGGTCTGGAGATTATTTTGAGCCATTGTTTGGGCAAATCGGACAAAGTTTGAAGGATACGAAACTTTTAAACTGTAAACATCATAATCCAATATGGCAGTATAAGAGCTATTCATGCCCACACCTATCAGTGTGCCAAATTTCAAATTTTATTGGTATGGTTCTATGGGCTGCCATAGACTCCCATTGGGGAGGAATAATAATAATAATAATAATACTAACAAATACAATAGGGGCTAGCCCTTTCGGGGCTTGTCCCCTAATAATACTGCATGATACTAGTAACCTGACTATGTTCACCTTTATGTGCTCTACAGGACTTAAGATTTAAGATTTTTCAAATAGATAGAAAAAGTTTGGAAAACGTTGTAGAAGTTATTACAGTAAAAAGGTATTCAACCCCATCTGAGTCTGGTACACAACCTTCATGTTTTGGGCCAGGTTTTGGGTCAGTTTTTCCTAGTAGGAAAATTAGGGGTTGTACACATGTGCCTCTGTGCTGTTTTTCAATTGTTTTCCTATGTAAACATGCACTGGAAGGACATCTTTGATCGTTGCTCCACATCTCACTTTTTTCCTTCCCATGCAGGACCCCCACATTTTTTTAGACTCTGTGTTAAGTTTAAAAGAACTTCACTTCTTATGAATGTATCTCAAGACACCTGCGTTCTGTTTCACCATTCACACATTTACCCATGTTTCCATTGATCATGGTATAAATAATGGTGGTGGGGGGGGGGTGTACTTGTTTGAACTTTGTGATGAAGCGGAGCCTCCAACGTAGTTTTGGCAGTGTCAGAAATTTA
The DNA here is from genome assembly GCF_019703515.2 of Myxocyprinus asiaticus. Lineage (NCBI taxonomy): Eukaryota > Metazoa > Chordata > Actinopteri > Cypriniformes > Catostomidae > Myxocyprinus > Myxocyprinus asiaticus. The sequence goes on along the minus strand of NC_059392.1, from coordinate 25,194,354 downwards.
TGTCACAAGCTGGGTTTCCATACATCCATGTATTTTAATTCACATTTTTGGGTATAGCATAAAAAAATGTTGGACGGAAACCCCAAGATGCAAATAAAATCTCCAAACTGCACATAAAAAAGGTAAACACTCGCTTAAGGTCGATAAAAAGACATGCGAATAAACTATGATGAAAACACATTTACCAAATAAATGATTATAGAATTATCCAGAAATATAAATGCGCATCAAAAAGCCATGTGACTTTGCCTCAACAAGCCATTTGAATACATAATTTTCATAATTAATTCAGAGAATATCATCAATATCATTGCATAGCCCCTCTAGTTGGATGGCAAAACGATTGAGGGGGTCCCATATTTAAGCGCTAAAAATGCTCAAGCATCAAGTATTCATGTGATGAAAAGTTGTCATCCCTAAGCAAACATGAAATTCGTAAGAGAGTTTTATCTGCATGCTCTAAAGCGCTATCATTATTTTATGACATTGAACAAAAGAGCCACAGTGGCTTCAACTTCCATTTCCATTAATATTTTGTTTACATTTCCCAAAAAGTGATGATTTTGTTCTCTTGAACACATGGGATGGAAACACAGCTTTAATCGTGAATTGTTATTGCGATATTCAGATTTTTCACATACATTAAATTCATAACTTGGTTGGAAACATAGCTACAGTTCCCTATCTGTCACTCACTCGACGTTGGTGTCGATGTAGTGACACTAGGGGTCACTCTTGGGAGCCCGAGACACCTCTGGTCTTTGATAAAAGGCCAATGAAAATTGGCAAGTGGTATTTGCATGCCACTCCCCCAGACATACGGGTATAAAAGGAGCTGGTATGCAACCACTCATTCAGATTTTCTCTTCGGAGCCGAACGGTCATGCTCGCTGAGCTGAATACTACTGTTCATTCACCTGCTGGATCTGACGGCGCATTTCAGCGGCTTCTCCCTCCTCTGCACTGGTGCACTGCAGAGAACGCCCCTGGGCGCTTCGGCAGAAAAACTAGAGAGTATATTTTCTGAAAGAGCATTTTTCCCCTCTAAAAGAGTATATATTTCTCTAAAAGAGCGCACACACGGAACGTCTTTTTAAAGACGCGTCTTTTTAAAGATGCTTTTCCGATTGTGTGTTATTCCTGGTTGTGCTCGTTATCTCTCGCCTTCTAACGGTCACGATCACTGTCTTTCGTGTCTGGGCACTGCTCACGCGGAGACAGCGTTCGTGGATGGTCACGTTCTCATTGCGAGAATATGTCCATGGCAACGTTGCAGTCGCGGTTCGCCTTCGTAAGAAAGCGAGCCACCCCAGAGGCTCCCGCCTCAGTCCTTTTACCCACGGGTTTGAGGCCAGCGCGGCTAGCACTGGAGGCGATTTGGGGACCCCAATGGGACCGCCTCCGCCGGGTATCCCCCCCGCGGACCTCCCATTCCCCAGCACGCTCGTCTGCCCCGATCGGGCTTCTGGGTGAGTCTGCCGGCTCGTCTCACGGCGAGTTCGACCTCTTATTCGGAGCCCGCGAAAGTGATGAGCTCTCGAGCGCAGCATCGGAGAGCGGGCTCGTCCAGTCGGAAGCCTCAGCTGGGCTCCTCCCTTCGGGGTCGATCGCCCAGTCACAGGCTGACGCGGAGATGATGACATTCTTTCCCGGACAGCCGCGAGCTTCGGTTAGAGTGGATTTCACCGCTTTTCCCTGAACTCTTGCGGCTCTGTGATTGGTTCCTGGGCTCGTGGTGCCGCTCAAAGCCACGCCCCGCTCCTTGATGGTGCACCTTACGAATGAGCGCGCCCAGTCGGTGCTGGCCTGTTTGAAGGCGTTCAAACAGAAAACAGCGGTTCCACTGAAACTTTTTCAGAGGCTCCTGGGGCATATGGCATCCTTGGCGGTGGCCACCCCGCTCGGGTTGATGCATATGAGGCCGCTTCAGCACTGGCTCCAGACTCGAGTCCTGAGATGGGCATGGTGCCACGGGACACACCGCGGGCCATTACTTCGGTCTGTCACCGTCTTTTCAGCCCTTGGACCGACCTCTCGTTTCCACGAGCAGGTGTTCCGCTAGAACTGGTCTCCAGGCGCGTCGTGGTCACGACAGACGCCTCCAAAATGGGCTGGGGCACTGTTGGCAATGGGCACGCAGCCGCAGGCCTCTAGACGGGTCCGCGGCTGCGTTGGCACATCAACTGCCTCGAGTTACTGGCAATTCTGCTCGCCCTGTGGAGGTTCCAGCCGTTGATCCAAGGCAAGCACGTGCTAGTTCGGACAGACAGCACGGCAGCAGTAGCATATGTCAACCGCCAAGGCGGTCTGCGCTCCCGCTGTATGTCATAACTTGCCCGCCGTCTCCTCCAATGGAGTTAGCAGCACCAAGTCGCTGCAAGCCACTCATATCCCGGGCAACCTCAACACTTCGGCGGACATGCCGTAACAACAGGTTACCCTCAAGGGAGAGTGGACACTCCACCTTCAGGTGGTCCAGCTGATTTGGAGTCGATTCTGTCAGGCACAGGTGCACCTGTTCGCCTCTCAAGAATCCTCCCACTGCCCGCTCTGGTACGCCCTCACCGAGGCCTTCCTCAGCATAGACGCGCTGGCACACAGCTGGTCCCCTGGCATTCGCAAATATGCGTTTTCCCCCAGTGAGCCTGCTCGCACAGACCCTGTGCAAGGTCAGGGAGGACGAGGAGAAGGTCGTCCTGGTAAGCACCCTACTGGCCCGCCCAGACGTGGTGCTCGGACCTCACGCTCCTCGTGACAGCTCCCCCCGGGCAAATTCCCCTGAGGAAGGCCCTTCTTTCTCAGGGAAGGGGCACCATCCGGCACCCGCGCCCAGACCTCTGGAATCTCCATGTCTGGCCCCTGGACGGGACGCGGAAGACCTAAGCTGTCTCCCACCTGCGGTGGTAGACACGTTCACTCAGGCTAGGGCTCCCTCTACGAGGCGCCTGTATGCCTTTAAGTGGCGTCTGTTCGCTAAGTGGTGTTCTTCCTGTCAGGAAGACCCCCAGAGGTGCGCAGTCAGATCAGTGCTTTCCTTCCTGCATTAGAGGTTGGAAGGGAGGCTGTTCCTTCCACCTTGAAGGTGTACATTGCTGCCATAGCAGCACACCATGACGCTGTCGATGGTAAGTCCTTAGGGAAGCATGATCTGATCATCAGGTTCCTAAGAGGCGCCAGGAGGCTGAATCCCTCCAGGCCGCGCCTTGTTCCCTCATCGGACCTCTGTAGTTTTTCAGGGTCTACAGAGAGCCCCCTTTGAGTTTTGCAGTCAGCCGGGCTTAAGGCACTCTCCTTGAAGACTGCCCTCCTGTCTGCGCTCCAGATCCATCAAGAGGGTAGATGACCTGCAAGCATTCTCTGTCAGCGAAACGTGCCTGGAGTTCGGTCCGGGCTATTCTCACGTGATCCTGAGACCCCCAACCGGGCTATGTGCCCAAGGTTCCCACCACTCCTTTTAGGGACCAGGTGGTGAACCTGCAAGCGCTGCCCCAGGAGGAGGCAGACCCAGCCCTGTCGTTGCTGTGTCCGGTGCGCGCTTTACGCATCTATTTGGATCGCACGCAGAGCTTTAGAATCTCTGAGCAGCTCTTTGTCTGCTTTGATGCACAGCGGAAAGGAAGCGCTGTCTCCAAGCAGAGGATCGCCCACTGGCTCATTGACGCCATAACTATGGCATGTCTCGCCCAAAACATGCCGCCCCCGGTAGGGCTACGAGCCCATTCTACCCGTGGTGTAGCGGCTTCTTGGGCCCTGGCCAGAGGTGCCTCTCTAACAGACATTTGTAGAGCAGCGGGCTGGGCAACACCCAACACCTTTGCAAGGTTCTTCAACCTCCGGGTGGAACCGGTATCGACCCAGGTAGTGGCATGCAACACAAGCGGATAAGCCCGGGATAGCCGGCCGGGTGTATAGCTTGCACATAGCGCCTTCCACCTCCTTTTGAGCTGAAGACGTGCACTGTTAATTCCCAGTAGTGTTCACAAAAGTTGTTCCCTGGTTGACTTCCTCCGAGCCCTGTGGCAGTCGAGTTTTTGGAGAGACTCGCTGCCGGCCCAGTACACGCGCTAACTAAGAGCCCGGTTCTGGGGTAGGTGCTCCGCATGTGGCGGTTCCCTGTAAGGCTAACCCCATGCGATCTATATCTTCCACTAGTTTGTTTCCCTACTGGCAAACTGCGTCTTCCTTGGGCAGAGCCCCTCAGTCTCCATGTTGTAGTAACTCCTCCCCCATTGGGCAGGATCTACCTTGAAGGCTCTCCACATGGTTGGAAAGACCATGTGATGTATTCTTCCACTTAAATATCCCCCCATCTCTTGGGGCGAGGTGTGGTCTCTGCGGTGTCCTCCCCTTGGGAGGGACACCCCCCGACTAGACCTGGCGGCCCAGTCAGATAATCCCCCTTCTTTTTTAGGGAGTGGAAAAAGAGAAGGGGAAAGAGGCCACGACTGCGTTAAGCCTGTCTCTATCTCTGGGTAGTCGACTTGTCCCCAAAAAGGGCCGTTCGACACTCATAACTGTGTTGGGGGAGGTTACGTGTTGACCTGGTGCGCTGGCTATGAGGCACACAGCAAGTCTGCCCACCACACACCGCCAGTTCACGTAACACAGTTCAGCCTTGTGGCGTTTTGTATAGGGACCCCTAGTGTCACTACATCGACACCAACGTCGAGTGAGTGACAGATAGGGAACATCATGGTTACTGGTGTAACCTCCGTTCCCTGATGGAGGGAACAAGACGTTGGTCCCTCCTGCCACAACGCTGAACTACCCGCTGAAATGGCCGGACCTTATATCGGCTCCTCAGCATAAAACCTGAATGAGTGGTTGCATACCAGCTCCTTTTATACCCGTATGTTCGGGGGAGTGGCATGCAAATACCACTCGCCAATTTTCATTGGCCTTTTATCAAAGACCAGAGGTGTCTCGGGCTCCCAGGAGTGACCCCTAGTGTCACTACATCGACACCAACGTCTTGTTCCCTCCATCAGGGAACGGAGGTTACACCAGTAACCATGACGTTTTGCAATGTGACTGCTCCTACAATGGCCAGTGAGATTAAAAACCCTGTCAACGCTGTCAATTGCAGCAGTTGGGAACTGTGAATTCTTGGCTAACATGTGTATTGTACAGTCTGACATAATGTCGCACAATGTTTCATGGTGTAGGGAAATTTGGTTAATGTAAATGTACATGGTACGGATTAAAGACCGCATACCTCCATCATTAATGTAAGGAACAGTATGTGTGTTAAGAATTAAATTAAACTGTCCATATGTCTATTTATAATGGAATTAGCTGTGTTTGACAACAATTATAAGAAAGATTATAAGAAAGAAATGACAAATAATTTGATTATTTGTCTGAATACAATTCACCATTAAAATCACAATACAGCATTTCTATTGTAAAGAATTAGCTTTACTAAGGGAATTATGATGAATTCACTTATTGGAGTAATATTATTCTCATCGCTTATTGAAAATAATATCGCATATATTTTAGGTATAGCTTGAGGGCCGGATGTTTGAAAAATCAAGAGACAAGATTATTTATCAAAATATACCACAGTCAAATTATCTTTGAATACAAACAAGACTTTATTGCTAATCTAAACATGAAAAAAACGAATCTAACACATACAAACATGAAACAGGTTGTTGAGTAAAGTGAACAGAGTGACTTGATGGAAATGATCTATGCAGAGAAAAGGAACTTTATAGAGTCTGTAGACAATGCCTTAAGAACCACTGATGCTTCTTTGAGTCTAAATTGATTTGCAATTATTACCCAAAGTATTTAGATAATATACCAGCACTTTCAAAAAAGTCTGGAGATGTACTTGCGTGTCATTGCGTTTCCTTGTGTTGCTTAGTTCTTTGGATCTTTGTAGAAAGTTTGGGTGGTTACGTCGATGTTTGGACTCTGATAAGATCGTGGATAGTTTGTTGTCTGTTGCGTCGATAGATGATGAAGCGGCATCACGTGTGTGTCATAGCACAGTGAAGGGAAGGGTTTCCTCTGTGTTTTACTCTGAGCCTTCCTGGACTTCTACATTGCACGGAACTTGAGGGGCAAGAGGCTACAAGCCACGAGAGCTAGAGTGTGGAGGAGCTGAAGAGGAAGTGAAGCACGGAGAATCCGAAGAAGAGAACTCAGAACTCAAAACCTAATTGGGTTTGTCCAAGCTGGCCTTTTAACCTATTCGGTTTGTTCACACCCCAAAGTGGCTCTAAGCCAATCAGAGGCGGCTTTTCAGAGTCACATGGTCAACTTGTCTGTCCTTTTCAAAGTTGATTTACAATTCTTTGTGTAAAGGATTAAAAGGTTGGGTTTTCTGGATTCAAGACATATTGCATTGCAACTGTTCATTCTTCTGCACCTAATATACTACAATGGCTTATACCCAAGATCTCACTGGATTCATATCATACAGTCCGATAACCAACAATTGTAAAGCACCATCAAAATCATATAATGTGCACCTGCTTTTACTCATCTTCCTCATAAAGACAGGGTTACAACTGTACCCAAAAGCTTTGATGATACAAGTATACGTACATAATGCAAAGCTGTTTTTGTTTGTTTTGCAGGACATCACTATGTCAGCAGTTGCAACTGTCAGTCAACTCCTGAGTGCAAGTCCCACAAAGTACTCTGATGTCAACCCTAAGACCATGGAATAGTAACACTTATACATTTTGCAATTTTCTTAGATAAATAGATAGATAGATAGAAAAAAAAATGTAAGTCTGTTTAGTTAGAAAAAAACACATAGCACACTGTTACATGCTGAGATTGGTGGATGTAGCCTGTAATCTCAAGGAGTTTGTCTTTTGGTCTTGTTTTGTTTCTTATACATTTTGACATCATAACATTTCCTTTACATTTTTTAAAATGCTAAAACTTTCTTTTTTTTATCCAGCTTTTGATTCCCTGATTATTTTTGTTTACTTCATCTGCCTTTCTGTCTTTCAATTGTGTGCAGTCTAACAAAGTCTCTGCAGCAACTCTCTCTGCGAAAGGACCTAAATAATGTGTTGGTGCAGCCAAATTTGGCAGTGCAGTCCATCAATGGGAAAGCAAAGATCCGACAAGCACAGTTAACCTCTTTTAAAGGCAAGTGTGTAACAATTAGCTTTGAACATCTGCTTTAACAGGAGCTCTCATGCAAAAGAAGATAAATCAAACTGTAACACTTCCCTAGTAATGCCCGGAATGAGGCAGCGGGAGACAGCGTAGAACAGTTCATTGATGATCTTTATTGTCTTGCTTTTCAGCGATTATTTCCAACACAAAAAACACACACACACAGGTCTGGGTAACTCTCTCTCCCTTTTGAAGCGCTCATCTCCCCTTTATCTCTTTCGAGCCACTCACTGCAACACAGAACAGCTTGTTACCATTCCCCTCTCCTGGCCTCGCTCTCCATTCACAAAACGTTGCTTGACCACGCCCCCGCCTCCACATACCCATCTCAGGCCAGGGAGCCATCTGGCCTGCTACCAACTCCCCCCCCCACCCTATGCCAAGAGAGGAAGTCCGCCACAGCCATCTATACACTGGCTTGTGGACCACCTCGACAGTATCTGGCACTCGGCTGAAGTGCCAGATACCAATGGGTGATCCGCGCATTGGCATCCTTCATGCGGTGGAGCCATTGGAGTGGGGTGTGATCTGAACAGAAGGTGAAGGCCAGGCCCAGCAGGTAGTATCAGAGGGTGAGGACCACCCACTTGATGGCCAAGCACTCTTTTTCAATCGTGCTGTACCTAGTCTCCCTTACCGAGAGCTTCCAGCTAATTTACAGTATGGGGCGCTTTTCCCCCCTCCACCACCTGGGACAACACGGCCCCCAACCCCCTATCCGATGCGTCAATCTTTAAAACAAAAGGGAGAGGGAAGACAAAAGAATGTAAGAGTGGTCCACCACAAAGTACAACTTTTACTTGCATAAAAGCCTGTTGGCATGGTTCCATCCACTGGACTGGGTCTGGTGCCCCATTTTAGTGAGATCAGTCAGCGGGCTGGTGACAGTTGAACGCTTAGGCACAAACCTGTGATTATTAGACAGCCAGCCCCAGGAACTGTCTCACCTCCTTTTTGGTCTTGGGTCTCGGGCCGGTCGCAATCACTGCTGTCTTATCAATTTGGGGACGCACCTGCCCATGCCTCAAGTGGAAGTCCAGATACCATACTTCCACCCGTCCAATTTCACACTTCTAAGGGTTTGCTGTGAGTCCCGCCCATCTCAACGATCTCAGGACAGCCCTCAGATGTTGGATGTGCCGCGTAGACAGCGTGCAGACGGAGGATTCTGTCCATGAGATGCTGGAACGTGGCTGGGGCCCCACACAAACCGAAAGGAAGGGTCACAAATTGGTGTAACCCAAACAGAGTGGAAAATGCCATTTTTTCGCGGGACATGGGAGTCAAGGGAATCTGCTTATATCCCTTTGTTAAATCCAGTGTCGAATAAAAGTGAGCCTAACCGATTGAGCAGTTCATCAATACAAGGCATCGGATTTGTGACTTTTTTTAAATCCTCACAGAACTGGACCGAACTTTTGGCCTTAGGAACCAGGACCACAGGGCTGGACCAGTCACTGTGGGACTCCTCGATTACCCCCATATTGAGCATGGCCATGAGTTCTTCCCGCACCACTTGTTTCTTGTGTTCGGGTAATCTATAGGGGCGGCTACGTACCACTACCCCTGGGGTGGTGTTCTATGAGATTTGTGTGACCAGGGAGAGGTGAAAACACGTAGAAGAACTCTGCTTGCAACTTGGCAACCTCTGTGATTTGGGAAGGTGAGAGGTGGTTTCCACAAAGGACTGAGGTGATTTGATTTGCGGTTTTAAAATTCACCTCTGGCCCGAGCTCCTCCCTCTCTGGAATGACTGTTGCCAAAGCCACAGTGACCAGCTGTCTCCATGGTTTTAGGAGATTGAGGTGGTATAACTGCTGCACTCCACCTCTATCCGTTCGCTTTACCTCATAGTCAACGTCCCTGATTCGCTCTGTGACCTCAAAGGGTCCTTGCCACTTGGCAAGTAATTTGGAGCTCGAGGTGGGTAATAATACGAGGACTTTATCTCCCTGTGCAAACTCCCGAAGTTGAGTGCACCTATTATACAGCCGACACTGACATTCTTGTGCCTGTAGCAAATTCCCCTGTGTTAATTGCCCCAATGTGTGGAGTTTTGCTCTCAGGTCAAGAACGTACTGGATTTCATTTTTACTTTCTAAAGGTCCCTCCTCCCAATTTTCCCTCAGGATGTCTAGAACGCCCGAGGACTGTGCCCATATAATAATTCAAAATGGGAGAACCCTTAGGAGGCTTGTGGGACCTCTCGTATTGCAAATAATAGGGGTTTGAGCCATTAATCCCAATTCCGAGCATCCTTGTGTATGAACTTTCGAATCATATTTTTAATGGTTTGATTAAACCATTCAACCAAGCCATCCGTCTGAGGATGGTACATGCTGGTATGAATCGATTTAATCCCCAATAATTTGTAAAGGTTGCGAAGTGTACGTGACATAAACGTTGTATCTTGATCAGTTAGGATCTCTTTCAGAATCCCAACTCGGGAGATAATTTTGAAGAATCCCTACGCAACACTTTGTGCTGAAATATTGCGGAGTGACACAGCTTTGGGGTATTGCGTTGCATAATCCACTAAGACTAACACAAAGTGATACACACGTGCAGTCTATTCTAATGGCCCGAAGAGGTCAATACCAATTCTTTTGAAGGGAACCTCGATTAACGGAAGAGGGCGCAGTGGCTGGTGGCCGGTGGATTCACCAACTGACTTTGCGACATGCCACACACCACCTGCGAACATCCCCGCAAATGCCCGGCCAATAGAAACAGGCCAAGAGTCAGTTGAGTGTTTTGTCCTGCCCTAAATGTCCTGCCATCAGATTATGATGAGCTGCCTGGAACAACATTTTCAAAGGCTCTTTGGAATCAACAACTGGGTCGTATCTTTGTTTGTCTGAGTGTCCTGCATCACTCGATACAACCAATATTTTATAATCATAAAGTAGGGGTAAGAGAGTGCAACATTGGGCTGAAGCTGCTGACCATCAATTACTTTCACTTGGTCAAAGGCATGCCTTAGGATTTAGTCTCATGGCTGCTCCAGAGGGAAATCCCCAAGGGAAGTTCCCCAGGACCTCCTGACACGGCGCTGATGTCAATGGCTCAGGCAATGCCTCTCCAGCCAATGCAGCACACACCCCACACCAGACGATTCAGTGGCAGGACCCATCCACACACATTCCCCTCAACAATATTTGAAAGGCCAGCCAATTCATACCCAAAATTAGTGGATGGGTGAGGCAGGAACTAACCGCCGCCTCTATTTTATGCTTTTGTCCCCAAAATTGACTAGTGATGGTCACTAGGGGATATTCGTACACATCCCCATGCACACACCTCACCTTTACCCGGCATGCTGTATCCAAAGCCTTGCCTTGAACCAAGCATGGGTGAATTGAGGTTTGATTACAGCCTGAATACACCAAGACCTGGTATGTACCCCCTTGGATACTCACCGGTTTACGGTACATCCCAGTTCGATCAGGAGTGGCCTGGAGAGTGTCGGGGACCCAAAACAATGCCCTTACCTGCATCACTTGGCATTGGTCCTGGAAGTGCCCTGGTTCCCCGCAGCACCAGCTGACCAGCCCAGGCTGTACCCCCACACCTGTGGCTTCGGAGTCACCAACCTGCAGGGGAGAGGAGACAGATACGGCGGGGTAGGAGGGTTAGGTAAACCCTGTGACCAGGGAGCTGGTTTTGGGGGAAGGAACCCCCATTTCCCAGGGAGTAGGGACGGGAAAAGGGGGGATGGAAAAGGGGAAGGGCGAGATGAAGAGGGAGAGATAGAGAGAGATGAGGTCTCGCCGTCCCCCGGATATGCCGCAAAATGGTCCTCTGCCAGCTGGACTGCCTCGTCTAGCAATGCCGGGTGGTGGCACTGGACCCATTCGGATTTAAAAAATTATAAAATGAGACAGTCAAATTATGTAAACCACTTTGATTCTTCAGAATATCACCAGTATGTACGAGGAGTGTCTATGCATATTTTCCAATGCAGGGAACAGTAAATATTGACATGAAAGATTCAATGATTCAAACAACTGCTTTATTCAGAAATATATTTGGTACACTTACAAAAAATGTGTTAAAAAAGATGCAGTTGTGACTCAAATTAGTCCAAGTCTGCCCAGCTTCCAAAAAAAGGTGAAAATGCAGACTGATCTCACAAAAAAAAAAAAAACAAACAAAAAAAAAAACAATAGGCAACAGAAGGTCGAAAGTTTTGTTTGCTAAAGCTGGTATGCTTTCCAGATGGCATAACTGCCCCTCCCAGTGGCCGAAGATGGAACTGCAGTTGCAACACACTGCACATGCGCTTACTTCTTTGAATGGATATTAAATAAATCATTCAGACTGTCTATTTTTCTAAAACATCTGAGTAGAATTTACATTAATGTACTCCTAAATTTAACCTAACAGTACTGAGATTTCCTGGGCATGGTGATGCTTGTCTAAATTCTGCACTTTGGGTCCGAATATGGGTGGCAAAACATTCAAAACTAACATGCTGATTTTCATTATATAATTATGTCTGTATGCCATAAGCACAGGTACATCTTTATAAATATTTAAATGTTGTCTCTACAGTTAGTGTCCTCTTAACAGTTAAAATTATCTTTATATCTGCAGGGGAGAGAGATACCTTTATACCTGACAGAATAAAACTGGATGTGACAGAGACTGAGAATCTGCCTCAACACATAAAAGACTTTGACCTTCAGATGAAACTCAAATTTAATGAAGGTAGAGATGAATTTAGAATTGACGCTTTGCTTTTTGTCTTCTTATATTTCATAATTCAGTGAATTGATCCATTGAAAGTTGTTTTGATGTTAAACTTTCTCTTATTATGACTTAAAGAGATAGTTCACTCAAAAATGAAAATTCAGTCATTGTTTACTCACCCCTGTGTTGTTATAACTCTATATGACTTTCTTTCTTTTTCTTAACATAAAGGGAGAAATTGTGAAAATAAATTGTGCTCAGTGATGTCATACAATGGCAGTTTATGGTGACCACCTCTTCAAGCTTCATAAAGGATGCAAAAGTATAATTCAGAAATCTAATAAATTATTGTATGCGGCTCATGCCTTGTTCTGACCACATCCTCCACAGTTTTAGCACGTTTAAGCAAAATGTGCGGACTTTTCAGATGGTCCCTTACCCACCATAGGCAAAATTTCCAACATATATCAAGGTTAACTTAACGATCTTGAACGATTTCGCCATGATGTCATCGGACCAGCTTTAAATATGGGACAAATTGCATCCCGTATTGATTCGATACAGGACGTCTCATTTCATCTATAAATATAGGACGATCCCACATTTTACGGGATGGGTGGCAACCCTATTGTGAAGGCATATGATAAGGTTTGGTGAAAAACAAACCAAAATTGAATGTATTATTTAGTGAAAATGCTTACCGACAGTTGCTCTCCTGTGTGCATTTATTAATGCATGAAAGCAACAGAAAACACAACCCCCCATCACAAGATGGCTGTTCAAGCGAGAAACTGATTTGTTTAGCCTCAAATGGACAACCAGCGATATTAACAACAGAACACAATACAGCTGCACACAAACCAGAGAACAGAACTTACAAAACATGTCTGAAAATTCGATGAAGAGATGCATTTCTATGCCAAGTCTTATTTGTTTAAAAATGGAATACTCAGAAATCAAACAGAGAGTTGGAGGAGGCTGAGAATACAGTCAGATAGAGTACAAGAGATTGCAGTGTTTAGGAGGTTTTAGATGTGTCCCTTACCAAAAGTGAACTGAAAGAATTGAAGAGAAAGGCAAAGGCCGACAGTATATGTCCCTTCTTCTCCATTCTGAACTGGTGTGTGTGTGACAGATTTCCGCCAGAAAAGAGCGAGATCTTAGGAAACATTCAGTAGGTGTGACACCATAGGTCCAAATGAAGTTGGTTTTAGCCGAATAGTAAGATGCTGGCTTCAATATGCTGTTTTGAGAAAGATTTTGGATCAGTGCCAGTTCACAGTGGACTGGACTGCACGGTGCGACGCCGCAAATAGAAACCAAGCGATTGACAGAATGTCCCAACGCTAATCGCAGCTCTTTAGGACCAAAACTCTGATTAATATAGAAAAGCTACCTTTTCATTTTTGTGTGAACTAACCCTTCAAAATACAGAAAAATAAAAAAAAAAAATAAAAAAAACAACCATAGGTTTGTTTCAGCAACATTCTCTTGGACTATCGTTTTCTTTGGTCAATGTCAGATTGGAATAATATTCAGGAAAGCCATTTGAAAGTGTTATATTTGCAATGTCGTTTGCCGCCCCTAGTGGTGCAGAAATTATCCACCTCAGCTTTATACATTACAAAGTATAGAATTACAGTGAATCAACAAAGGTTCAAAAGAAATCAAAAGAAAATGACCAAGAAGGCACGATTTATTCACATTCTGTATTTTTTCCCCCTGTGTGTTAGAAGACAAGAGAAGTGTGTAATTTCTGCACCTCTAATGTTACCAAATGAAATTACGCAAATAATTACTGTTCTCTTGTAGCTTTCAAGCACTTCCCTTATCTGTCATTGGTCAAACAAACAGATAGTCCTGCCCAAAAATCACACCATTGTTTCGGCCAAATGTTGCTGTGTCATGCTGGTCAGGATAACAAACAACAAAAGCACTTGTTGGAGGAATCAATGGAATTTTTTTAAAGTTTTTATTTAAAAAAAAAAACAAAAAAATTTTTATCAGAAAAATTACACTTCACCTTTAAGGTAAGTTAAATATGCAAGGCAACAGGTAATTAGTAACTTGTCAGTAATCTTTCTCTCTTTTTCTGTTTTTCACTCTCTGTGTAGATTTAAATGAAGATGTTGGATTTGTCCTCTATGATAATGATCAGTTCTTCCAGTCACAAAGCTTTAAATCATCCCCAGATACCAAGAGAAGGGTGATCTCTGCTAACCTTCAAGAACAACATGAATTGGAGGTTGAGTTTACAATCTCACAATCGGTAAGCAATATTATACAGTATATACACTCAATTAACACTTTATTAGGAACACTATGGTTCTAATAAAGTGGTCTTCTGCTGTTGTAGCCCATCCACCTTAAGGTTTGACGTGTTGTGCTTTCTGAGATGCTATTCTGCTCATTACAACTGTACAGAGTGGTTATCTGAGTTACCGTAGCCTTTCTGTCAGTTTGAACCAGTCTGGCCATTTCTGTTGTCCTATCTCATTAATAAGGCATTTCCGTCGGCAGAACTGCCGTTCACTGGATATTTTTTGTTTTCGGGACCATTCGGAGTAAACTCTAGAGACTGATGTGCGTGAAAATCCCAGGAGATCATCAGTTACAGAAATACTAACGATTGTCATTTAGATGGCTTTTCCGGTCTAAATGGGCAATTGTTGGCCAATTGAAGCTGCTGTAGAGCCGAGACCTTTGCCGTAATAATTATAGGTCTGGCTATGCGCTACAACTGTCACTGTAGCCAGGAAGCAGGAGTGAGGCCAAATAAGGGCCAGGGTGCACTAGTCTGCCAAATCATAATTGCTGGAATAGAATTGTTTTGGAAATAATGATAAAACCAAAACTATGGTGCCTTGATCCCACCATGGAATAAAAAATAATATAAAGAGGCAATTGTGACTTTATATCTCACAATTGTAACTTTATTTCTCAAAATTGCGACTTTAAAGGTGCACTCAGTAATTTTTTTGAATATGTTGTTTTGGACTTACACTGACACTTATTGGTGTGGATGTAGCATCATTTAATCGGAATATTTTTAACTTTCGATGCCATTGTAGAAATTCACTATTTACAGCATTAGTCATGATTAATTTAATCCACGAGTGACAGTGTCCAATAACAGGGTGGTTAATGAGATTAATGAGTATTTGGCTGGTCATGTGATCCTACCATGCAGAATAAACAGCTTTTATAAAGTTACAGATACCACCAGCACATTAGTTTCAACACACGAGGGGACCGGGTTTTGGACCATTGCTACTCTCCCTTCCGGGATGGCTACAAATCCCTCCCCGCCCACCATTTGGCAAATCGGACCACTCTTCCATTCTGCTTCTGCCTGCTTACAGGCAGAAACTGAAATAGGAAGCACCCACCCTCAGAACGATCCAGTGCTGGTCGGACCAATCAGATTCTACGCTACAAGACTGTTTTGATCACACAGACTGGGAGATGTTCCGGTCCACCTCTGATGATGACATCGAGCTTTACGCTGATAGCGTAATGTGTTTCATCAGAATGTGCATAGAGGACGTGGTTCCAACCAGAACAATACGGATCTATCCGAATCAGAAACCATGGATAATAACGATGTTCGCGCGGCACTTAATGTGCGGACCTCCGCTTTTAATTCTGGGAATGCGGAGGAGCATAAACAAGCTAGTTATGCCCTCTGAAAAACTATCAGAACCGCAAAACGTCAGTACAGGAACAAAATTGAAGGACAGTTTAACACCACCAACTCTAGAAGCATGTGGCAGGGAATTAACATCATCACGGACTTTAAAGGGAATAAAAACTCCACCATGAACACCGCTGCCTCTCTCCCGGATGAGCTAAATACTTTTTATACTCGTTTTGAGGGAAATAACACCGCCCTCGCGGAGGGAGCTCTCGCGGCTGAAGCTACAGAGGTTAGTTCACTCTCCGTCTCTGTAGTGGATGTAACCCAATCCTTCCGACGGGTGAATATCCGCAAAGCCGTGGGCCCAGACGGCATTCCGGACCGCGTCATCAGAGCGTGCGCGAACCAGCTGGCTGGTGATTTTACGGACATTTTCAACCTTTCCCTCTCTTTGTCTGTAGTCCCCACATGCTTTAAAACATCCACCATTGTGCCTGTTCCAAAACAATCAAAAATAACTTGCTTAAATGACTGGCGTCCTGTTGCTCTGACCCCCATCATTAGCAAATACTTTGAGAGACTAATCAGAGATTACATCTGCTCTGTGCTGCCTCTCTCTCTTGACAACCGCAACAACCGCTCCACTGATGATGCCATTGCATCTACAATACACACTGCTCTCTCCCACCTGGAAGAAAAGAACACTTATGTGAGAATGCTGTTTGTAGACTACAGCTCAGCATTCAACACCATAGTGCCCTCCAAGCTAGATGAGAAACTCCGGGCTCTGGGCTTAAACAGCTCGCTGTGCAGCTGGATCCTGGACTTCCTGTCAAGCAGACGTCAGGTGGTTAGAATAGGCAGCAACACCTCCTCATCACTGACCCTCAACACTGGAGCCCCGCAGGGCTGTGTTCTCAGCCCACTACTGTATTCCTTGTACACACATGACTGTGTGGCAACACATAGCTCCAATGCCATCATTAAGTTTGCTGATGACACGACGGTGGTAGGTCTGATCACTGACAATAATGAAACAGCCTACAGAGAGGAGGTGCACACTCTGACACACTGTTGTCAGGAGCACAACCTCTCCCTCAACGTCAGTAAGACAAAGGAGCTTGTGGTGGACTTCAGAAGAAAAGACAGAGAACACAGTCCCATCACCATCAATGGAGCACCGGTGGAGAGAGTCTGCAGCATCAAGTTCCTGGGTGTCCACATCACTGAGGAACTCACATGGTCCATCCACACCGAAGTCATTGTGAAGAAGGCTCATCAGCGCCTCTTCTTCCTGAGACGGCTGAGGAAGTTTGGACTGAGCCGCCACATCCACACACGGTTCTACACCTGCACTGTAGAGAGCATCCTGACTGGCTGCATCTCCGCCTTGTACGGCAATAGCACTGCCCACAACCGCAAAGCACTGCAAAGGGTGGTGCGAACTGCCAGACACATCATCGGAGGTGAGCTTCCCTCCCTCCAGGAAATATATACAAGGCGGTGTGTGAAAAAAGCTCGGAGGATCATCAGAGACTCCAGCCACCCGAGCCATGGGCTGTTCTCACTGCTACCATCAGGTAGGCGGTATCGCAGCATCAGGACCCGCACCAGCCGACTCCATGATAGCTTCTTCCCCCAAACAGTCAGACTTCTGATCTCTTGATCTCCCACGATCAAAATACATCAGCACTGCACTTCATTACCCTTACTCTTATATCTCACACCGGACTGTCATAAATTATATTATTATTATATTATATTCTCTCTTAACAACTGACTATCAACCGACAGCCTGAATGTCAATGCAGTACAATACTGTACATTCTATATATACTATATATACTTTTTTATATATTTTTATTTTTATTGAATAATGTGTATCTATATTGTGAGTATTGTATACTGTACAGTGTATGTTATTATTTGTATATTGTTGAGTGTAATTATGTGTATATCAAATGTTTAAATTGTGCTGTGTTAATTTGATGTTATTGTAAATTGGTATATGTCTCATCACTGTCACGACTGCTATGTTGATCGGAACTGCACCCAAGAATTTCACACACCATTGCACTTGTGTATATGGCTGTGTGACAATAAAGTGATTTGATTTCGATTTTGATTTGAGATATGATTGGAGTCCTCATCTCATGTGAGTGTTCATGATTTTAGACATATGTTATTATTATTCATATCTTAAGAAGTAAAACTTTTTTAATGAGAGAAAAAAAATAGTCTATAAGTGCACTTTTAATCTCTCATAATTTCAAGTTTATATCTTGCAATTGCAACTTTATTTCTTGTAATTGAGAGTTTTATATTTGATGTGTCGGTTTACATCTGGAAGACGTTTTATTTATTTTTTTTTAGGTTTTTTGCTCATCTAAATTACGTCTATAAGACGTTTCCTCTCGCATGTCAATATGACATTAGGCAGATGTCTTATGATTTAGAATGTTTGTAAATCTGATCTTTTAAGATGTTTAGCAGATGTTAAAAGGATTGTTCACCCAAAAATGAAAATTATAATTTACTCACTCCTAATGCCATCCCAGTTGTGTATGACTTTCTTTATTCTGCTGAATACAAACAATGATTTTTAGAAGAGTATCTCAGCTCTGTAGGTCCTCAAAATGCAAGTGAATGGATACCAAATTTTTTAAGCTCCAAAAGGACATAAAGGGAGCATAAAAGTTATCCATAAGACTCCAGTTGTTAAATCCATATTTTGTGAAGCGATACGATAGGTGCGGGTGAAAAACTGCAGGGAGGAGAATTTATGGGAAAAAAATGTCTTGGTTACTGGTGTAACCTCCGTTCCCTGATGGAGGGAACGAGACGTTGTGTCGATGTAGTGACACTAGGGGTCACTCTTGGGAGCCCAAAACACCTCTGGTCTTTGATAAAAGGCCAATGAAAATCGGCGAGTGGTATTTGCATGCCACTCCCCTGGACATACGGGTATATTAGGAGCTGGTATGCAACCACTCATTCAGGTTTTATGCTGAGGAGCCGATATAAGTTCTGGCCATTTCAGCGGGTAGTTCAGTGTTGTGGCAGGAGGGACACAACGTCTCGTTCCCTCCATCAGGGAATGGAGGTTACACCAGTCACGACGTTCCCTATCTGTCACTCACTCGACGTTGTGTCGATGTAGTGACACTAGGCGTCCCTAGACGAAACGCCACAACTGGCTGAACTGTGTTACGTGAACTGGCGGTGTGTGGTGGGCAGACTGCTGTGTGCCTCATAGCCAGCGCACCAGGTCGACATGTAACCTCCCCCAACATAGTTATGAGTGTCGAACGGCCCTTTTTGGGGACAAGTCGACTACCCAAAGATAGAGACAGGCTTAACCTAGTTGTGGCCTCTTTTCCCCTTCTCTTTTTCCACTCCCTAAAAAAGAAGGGGGGTTATCCGACTGGGCCGCCAGGTCTAGTCGGGGGGTGTCCCTCCCAAGGGGAAGACACCGCGGAGAACACATCCCACCCATAGAGATGGGGGGATATTTAAGTGGAAGAATACATCACATGGTCTTTCCAACCATGTGGAGAGCCTTCAAGGTAGATCCTGCCCAATGGGGGAGGAGTTACTACAAACATGGAGACTGGGGCGGAGGGGCTCTGCCCAAGGAAGACGCAGTTTGCCAGCAGGGAAACGAACTAGCGGAAGACATATATCGCATGGGGTTAGCCTTACAGGGAACCGCCACATGCGGAGCACCTACCCCAGAACAGGGCTCTTAGTTAGCACGTGTACTGGGCCGGCAGCAAGTCTCTCTGAAAACTTGACTGTCACAGGGCTCGGAGGAAGTCAACCAGGGAACAAAGTTTGTGAACACTACTGGGAATTAATGGTGCACATCTTCAGCTCCAAGGGAGGTGGAAGGTGCTATGTGCAAGCGATACACCCGGCCGGCTATCCCGGGCTTATCCACTTGTGTTGCGTGCCACTACCTGGGATGAAACCGGTTCCACCCGGAGGTTGTAGAACCTTGCAAAGGTGTTGGGTGTTGCCCAGCCCGCTGCTCTGCAAATGTCTGTTAGAGAGGCACCTCTGGCCAGGGCCCAGGAAGCCACTACACCTTGGGTAGAATGGGCTCATAGCCCTACCGGGGGTGGCATGTTCTGGGCAAGATATGCCGTAGTTATGGCGTCAACGAGCCAGTGGGCGATCCTCTGCTTGGAGACAGCTCTTCCTTTCTGCTGTGCACCAAAGCAGACAAAGAGCTGCTCAGAGATTCTAAAGATCTGCGTGCGATCCAAATAGATGCCTAAAACGCGCACCGGACACAGCAACGACAGGGCTGGGTCTGCCTCCTCCTGGGGCAGCACTTGCAGGTTCACTACCTGGTCCCTAAAAGGAGTGGTGGGAACCTTGGGCACATAGCCCGGTCAGGGTCTCAGGATCACGTGAGAGTAACCCGGACCGAACTCCAGGCACGTTTCGCTGACAGAGAACGCTTGCAGGTCACCTACCCTCTTGATGGAAGTGAGCGCAGTCAGGAGGGAAGTCTTCAAGGAGAGTGCCTTAAGCTCGGCTGATTGCAAAGGCTCAAAGGGGGCTCTCTGTAGACCCTGAAGGACTACGGAGAGATCCCATGAGGGAATGAGGCGCGGTCTGGAGGGATTCAGCCTCCTGGCACCTCTTAGGAACATGATGATAAGGTCGTGCTTCCCTAAGGACTTACCGTCGACTGCGTCATGGTGTGTTGCTATGGCAGCAACGTACACCTTCAAGGTGGAAGGGGACAGCCTCCCTTCCAACCTCTCCTGCAGGAAGGAAAGCACTGATCCGACTGCGCATCTCTGGGGGTCTTCGCATTGGGAAGAACACCACTTAGCGAATAGACACCACTTAAAGGCATACAGGTGCCTCATTTAGCCGTCAGGGACGACGTGAGCCTACAGGGCTTGGACAGGAGCTTAGGGCGTCCACACCAGGTGGCGGTGCTCTGCAGGCATAGGTGCACCACGAGCGCCTTATCCACCGGGGGAATCGCCGTATAGCCCTTGGCCGCCCCGCCATCGAGGGTAGTGAGAGCGGGGGAACTGCGGAGTCAGGGCTGGGAGGTGAAAAGTGCCTCCCACGACTTCGTCAGCTCCTCATGCACTTTCGGGAAGAATGGCATTGGAGCGGGGCGCTGGCTGCTTTGAGCAGCGCCGCGAGCCCAGATACCAATCATCAAGCCACGAGGGTTTAGGGGAGAGCGGAGGGTTCCACTCTAACCCGACGCTCGCGGCCGCCCGGGAAAGCATGTCCGTCATTTTGGCATCGGCCTGTGACTGGGCGATCGTCTCCGAAGGGGGAAGCCCAGCTGAGGCTTCTGCGTCCGACTGGATAAGCCCGCTCTCCGATGCTACGCTCGAAAGCTCATCATCTTCGCCAGCTCCGAACAAGAAGCCAGACTCACCATGAGACGAGCTGGCGAACTCATCCAGAAGCCCGATTGGGGCAGACAAGCGTGCCGGGGAATGGGAGATCCGCGGGGGGATACCCGGCGGAGACGATCCCATTGGGGTCCCCAAATCGCCCCCAGTGCTAGCCGCGCTGGCCTCATACCCGTAGGAAGAAGGACCGAGGCGTGGAGCTGCTGGGGACCGCAACGTTGCCATGGTCATGTTCTCGCAGTGAGAACATGAACCATTCACAAACGCTGCTTCCGTGTGGGTCGTGCCCAGACACGAAAGACAGCGATCATGACCATCCGAAGTTGAGAGATAACGACCGCAACCAGGAATAACACACAATCGGAAAGGCATCTTTGAAAAGACACGTCTTTAAAAAGACGTTCCGTGTGTGCGCTCTTTTAGAGAAATATATACTCTTTTAGAGGGGAAAAATGCTCTTTCAGAAAATATACTCTCTAATTTTTCTGCCGAAGCGCCCAGGGGCGTTCTCTGCAGTGCACCAGTGCAGAGGAGGGAGAAGCCACTGAAATGCGCCGTCAGATCCAGCAGAGGTGAACGAACAGTGATATTCAGCTCAATGAGCATGACCGTTCGGCTCCGAAGAGAAAATCTGAATGAGTGGTTGCATACCAGCTCCTTTTATACCCGTATGTCTGGGGGAGTGGCATGCAAATACCACTTGCCAATTTTCATTGGCCTTTTATCAAAGACCAGAGGTGTCTCGGGCTCCCAAGAGTGACCCCTAGTGTCACTACATCGACACAACGTTGAGTGAGTGACAGATAGGGAAACAAAAATAAGATTTATATATTGATCTGTTTCTCACCCACACCTATCATATAGCTTCTGAAGACATAGATTTAACCACTGGAGTCTTATTGATTCATTGTATGCTGCCTTTATGTGCAACTTGGAGCTTAAAAATAATGGTACCCATTCACTTGCATTGTATGGACCTTCTAAGCTGAAATATTCTTCTAAACATCTTTGTTTGTGTTCAGCAGAAGAAAGAAAGTCATACACATCTGGGATGGCAGTTAGGGTGAGAAAATGAGAGAGTTTTCATTTTTGGGTGAACTATTCCTTTATTTATAATGTGATGCTTTCCAGATGAAAAAGATCTAAAACAGACATCTTAGATACGTACGTGAGGTATCTGGGTAATATGCTACAGTGAGACAGTAGTAGGCTCATTGTTGTGTATAGTATTTTTTTCATGAAAAAAATGGCTTGCTTTTAAAGGAAACATTTGAAAGGAAATTATATACTTGATTTTATCTTTGTAAAATTAACAATAAAAGCTAAGGAAAGCAAAGAAAACACTTCATAATATTCACAATGAAATGAAAAATTAAGCACAGAAAAACAGGCTGTCTCTGTTTCATCAAAGTCCTCTCACTTTTTATGAGATTTCTGTTATTCATGTACATTCATGCGCTCTGTGGTGTCAAACACATTGGCTTTTAGGTAGGCAAGTGAAGGGTGTTCATGAACTAATTCATCATTGAACTTACAGATCGATCCAACGAAGTCCCTCCACAACTTTGCATGCGTGTTTTGGAGTTACTCCAAAAAAGATTGGAGCGCAGAAGGCTGTGACAAAGCAGAGATCACCTCAGGTCACCCATCATGCAACTGTAAACCTAACGAAAAATATGTAAACTTTGCCATCCTAATGGTAAGACACATTTACATAACATGATATAAATACTGATGAAAAACAGTGTTATAAACAAAGATACTCAGTGTTGGGGAATAGTTAACTAAAAGTAGTGACACTGCTAACTTAAGCACAT
The DNA here is from genome assembly GCF_019703515.2 of Myxocyprinus asiaticus. Taxonomy (NCBI): domain Eukaryota; kingdom Metazoa; phylum Chordata; class Actinopteri; order Cypriniformes; family Catostomidae; genus Myxocyprinus; species Myxocyprinus asiaticus. Next base: position 25,171,669 of record NC_059392.1, on the reverse strand, counting down.
TTTTCAGTAGCGCGACTATTTTCACAATATTGTAGCTTTTCAAGAAACAAGCTACATTTTCCAAAGAGTAGACCTTTGTCACATTGTATTGTGAACGAGTGATAAAATCACTTACTATCCAATTTACAATTTCGTTGCCATGACGACATAACACCACAAACCCTGTAATCCCAGTAAACAACTTTACAGCTTAAATAATACACAAGTGTTAACAGAAAAAAATAATATAAGTGCCTTTATAACATTTAATTTTCTGCCTTTAAACCCTCCAAAAATTGTCCCCTAACAAAAATTGGCTACTAAAAAAGTAGCTAACTACATTGAAGCTATTTAAAGAAAAAAAGAAAAAAAAAAATTATATATATATACATATATATATCTTTTTCTTTAAATAGTTTCAATGTAGTTAGTTACTTTTTGTTAGTTGTATTGTAGCTAACTACTTTTTAAAAAGAGTAGCTTGACTGTAGATTAACTACTATAGGTTTTAAGTAGCTTTTAGCTTGGGAAGCTAAAGTTTCAAAGTAGCTTTCCCAACATTGTGTTCAGTTTAAAGGTACAGGCAAATAAATATTATTTAAAAATAATATTGCCACAAGAAATTTATACAGCTGTCATTTTCTGCAGACTTTCAGTGCAAACTATCAATATTCTGAAGCCCTACACTGGATCAGCATCACTGGCTGTTCTCTTTCTGTAGTGGGTCTGGCTGTCACTGCAGTGTACCAAGTCATGACCAGGTAAAAGCACAATAACGTTTTACTTGTAGAAACACAGAAAAATTAATAATATACTATCACAGTAAATGGGCATGAAGATCTATGCAATACTTCTCTTTTTTTATTTATTTTTTTATCCCCTTTTCTCCCAATTTGGAATGCCCAATTCCCACTACTTAGTAGGTCCTCGTGGTGGCGCGGTTACTCACCTCAATCCGGGTGGCGGAGGACAAGTCTCAGTTGCCTCCGCTTCTGAGACTGTCAATCCACGCATCTCATCACGTGGCTCGTTGTGCTTGACACCGCGGAGACTCACAGCATGTGGAGGCTCATGCTACTCTCCGCGATCCACGCACAACTTACCACATGCCCCATTGAGAGCGAGAACCACTAATCGCGACCACGAGGAGGTTATCCCATGTGACTCTACCCTCCCTAGCAACTGGGCCAATTTGGTTGCTTAGGAGACCTGGCTGTAGTCACTCAGCATGATGAAATACTTCTCAACCCTAATCACTGTGAGCCAATATACTGTATGCTTTGAACCTGATCAGCTTAATAAGGGTAGGGTTATGTAATGGGCTTACAGTTTTGGGACAGTATCCACATATTTGTACACACTCTTTGCTACAGGAAGTCAAGAGGAGGGAGCCCTACTCTGCTTGTGGTGAATGTCTGCTTGAGTATGACGATTTTCTACCTTCTCTTCATCTTCGGCATTAACAACCCTGAACAACATACAAAGGAGATACAGTTTTCTGAGCGGAATATTGTTCCTGAGTCAGATCACTATCAGGATCCAGATAAAGGTCCCTGCACAGCGGTTACAGCCCTTCTTCAGTACTTCATGTTGGCCACATTCACTTGGAATACTCTATATGGCACAAACGTGTTCCTCCTCTTCAAAAACAAAGTATCTGGAACGCCTACATGGTTTCCAAAGGTCGCCTTTGCAGTTGGCTGGGGTAGGAGACATTCAAAGTTTTTAAAACGTCAGTACATTGGAAAACTGCCGAGGCCTGGGTAGCTCAGCGAGTACTGATGCTGACTACCACCCCTGGAGTCACGAGTTCAAATCCAGGGCATGCTGAGTGACTCCAGCCAGGTCTCCTAAGCAACCAAATTGGCCCGGTTGCTAGGGAGAGTAGAGTCACATGGGGTAACCTCCTCGTAGTCATGATTAGTGGTTCTCGCTCTCAATGGGGCACGTGCTAAGTTGTGCGTGGATCGTGGAGAGTAGCATTAGCCTCCACATGCTTTGAGTCTCCGCGGTGTCATGCACAATGAGTCATGTGATAAGATGAGCGGATTGACGGTCTCAGAATTGGAGGCAACTGAGACTTGTCCTCCGCCACCCGGATTGAGGTGAGTAACCGCGCCACCACAATTTTCATGACTTTCGCTTGAAAGAATATTCCAGGTTCAGTACAAGTTAAGCTTAATCGACAGCATTCTTGGCATTATGTTGATTACCACAAAATTAATTTAGACTTGTCCCTCCTTTTCTTTAAAAAAAGCAAATATCTGGGTTACAGTGAGGCACTTACATTGTCCCCCCATTCACTTCCAATTCGTAAACGTTAAAATACTCACTGTTTCAAAAGTATAGCCACAAGACATAACCAATATGTGTGTTAACATGATTTTAGTGTGATAAAATCACTTACTAACCTTTTCTGTATAAAGTTATATAAAATTTTACAACTTTGTTGCCATTATGACGTAACATGGAACAGTAGACGACTGCAAAAACAATGATGTAAACAACTTTACAGATCAAATAATACACAAGTTTAAACAGAAAAATGTATGTAAGTGCTTTAATAAAATTATAAGCTTCACATTTCTGCTTTTTAAACCCTCCAAAAAATTGTCCCCATTCACTTCCATTGTAAGTGCCTCACTGTAACCTCGATTTGTGCTCTTTTTAAAGAAAAGAAGGGACAAGTCCAAATAATTTTTTTGTGGTAATCAACATTATGCCACAAATGCTGTCGACTGAGCTTACTTTGTATTTTACCCGTAATAATATTCCTTTTAAGTTAAAGATTCTTGAACATAGATTCTTCTGCTGATGTGGATGGAACAACGTCCTAAAATACTGTTGACTGTGTTTCCTGTGCTACCGTTTAGCAGCACTGCAACACGGCTGTAGCAGTGTGAAACATACATTTCAACCAGTGTAGTTCGATTCCCAAACAAATTACTCTTACGTGCCGGATTTTTTTAATCTACAATGCGAAACATACAGCGCAATAATCCGATTCCCATACCAAAATCTACATCACAAAGCACAGCACGACCAGTGTAGCCCGATTCCCCAACGATGACTGTTATGAGTCGGTTCTGTAGGGCTTTACTGGTTGTTTAGATCAGTGTTACTATCAGAAATAATTAATAATTATTTCTTTAGTTATTAATTAATATTTCAATTAATTAATTGAATCTAACTCATTAAAACCTCATATGGGGCTCCAGTAAATGTAGTGCGCTACATTTAGGAGCGGATTTGGTTATTAGCAATAATTAATAATTATCAAAGATAATTATTAATTATTAAAATCAATAGAACATTGATGAGAATCAATGTTAGCTTTTCTAATCCTTTAAATCAACAATTATCAAAGATAATCGTTAATTGTTAACATCGATGAAACATTAATTAAAATTAACACTAGCTTATTGATCATTCAAATTCAACAATCATCAAAGATAATTATCAATTATCAAAAATCAATAGAATATTAATAAGGATTAACATTGATGGGGCACCACCCTGGAATCAGGGACTAATAACCAGATAGTATAACAGTCTCAATATTAGATTGTTTTCTTAGGAATATCGACATCCGAAGAATATCGATTTTCGGGAAAACAAAACAATGAATGAAGGCTTGAATCCATGCACTGACATCCCGTCAGCATGACACAGGTGTATGCAAAACAAACCAAAACACTTCTCTTTGTAATATAACAACGTTTATTTATGCAGTAATATAAATTAATGATTAATACAATGCAGTCAATAAACGCGCACAAAATGGCGGACGTGACTCTCATGGAGAGTATGTCACGTGAGACTTCCGGCCAGAGAATATGACCGCGTATGTGGGCGGAGAGAAACCAGTCAATGGCGTCTACCAGTTACCGCGTGTATCCGCTTGTACGATAGCTTAGGGACAAAGCTGAGCTTTATCACGAAGCTATCTACTAGCCAAAAATGTGTCCGAGAATGTTTGTGAGGGATCGCGCGCGCACGCGTGTGTGTGTGGTTAGTACAAGAGAGAGAGAGAATAAAGTGACGGCCCCAAAGCCGGTTTCACGATCGTGGGAGAGGAAGCAGCTGTTAGTTTATCACTCAGAGACGCGGTGGACAGCTCGTAAACCGTCCCGCGGTCTTTGATTCTTTAATGGATAAACTCAGTTTGCCGGTCTCACCCGCGATGGCGGAAATGCACAACAGTCCAATGTGGTTGGACCACAATACAGTATATCAAATTTGTGATAATTAATACCCTGAGTATTAATAATGAGTGGACATGGCGGTCTGTAAACTGTACAAGCAATAACCTTGGTACACAAGAATAACACACTATAATATTCTATCTCTGCCCAGACGTAAACCTCTTACTTGAATCGCATGAGGATGCAGAATGTGTGTTCATCCGTCCTTTAACTCAGACTCGGTTTCTCAAGGCTCGGGTTATGATGGGAGGCTGTTTCCTCGCTCTGTCAGCAGGCGGTACGGCTGCTGATTCTCGGCGGGCTGGCAGAGAAATCAGCGACATTGACTTGATTGAAGAGAGAAGTGAAATCTTTTCTTTTCACTTCTGTAGGCAAACGGATGAAGATGCGGATTGCTCGGCGGTCTCCTTCGGATCCATTAGAGTGTTCGGTAGAACACAGAGTAATCTCAACTCGTCCAGCGAGATGGAGATTGTATGGCCACAGTTTCATGTCGGACATTACTTCCTTGTGCCACGAGGCTGCACCTGAGAGCAGTGATGAGCTGCGTCTACACACGGCGAGCAAAGTTGCTGGAAGCAAATCCCGGAAGCATTTCAGAGGTATTTCTACTCCTGATGATGTCATGGTTGAGGGACATTCTGTTGTGCGCCTCATCCAATAGGAGTTGAGAGTTCGAACCTTTAGTGAGCAAGGCTTCATGGGATTTGTAGTCTGTTTTGGACTCACTTTGTTTGATTTTGGCACGGTTTTTATCAGTAAGATTTATGACTTATGTGGGGGCCTGAGTTAGGTTTTATGACTGTGTTAGGCCTGCCTTTGTCTTCTATCTGAATACATGAGGCCACTTTCCCCCCTTTGGTCTGAAGAGTTGGTTGTTGTCCAGCATCTTTAGAGCAACTGAAGGGCCGAACAGTTCTTGTCGGTTCACAGTAACCTGTGGGTTACGCCATCCATGTATTCCTGATAGGAAAGAAAATGGTTGCACAGTCCATACAGTTCATTAGAATTCACAGAGGCTTTATCGTCTGGACAGAGATCGAGGCACATCTGGGCATAGAACTTCTAGCTAAAACTAAAACTACATTCATCACACATAAACATTTCAAGTTATTGGAAGGCACAGAATTAACCGTAACACAATCCTTTGTTGTTCTTTGTTCATAACACAAAATCAAATTAGAACCTGACATTGGTTACTAGGAACAAAAAGTTAGAGGAAAGGAGGGTTAAAGGTTAAAAGGTTAACCTGTGGGATAGGCTCAGACTGGTGTGTAAAATGCAGCTGTACGAGGAGTGAGTCCAGTCTGGCCTGTGGGTGTTGAATGTACCTGTACATGGCGTGTGCAATAATTGCGATGATCCAACTACTAAGGAGGAGCCAGAGGCAATCAAACTGATAGGGTGTTCTTGGTAAGATGATGATCTGCTTATGTGACTAGGAAATATAGTGGTCAAGCCAGTCGGTTTGAGACTGAACTTCACTAATTTCGTCCCTTCAGCCTGAAGCTGCTGTTGAAGGGTGTCATCAAATGGTGAGGCTGTGACCTCTAAATGCGTCCATGATCTCAATTTCTGCGTCATGTTTGTCGACGTTGAGATGATGGAGGACAATATCGTCAATGTGCACGGTGGCTCCTTGGGGAACCGTTAAGAACACCGTTTGGTTTGGTAATGTTAGTTTAATGGCTGTATCATGGCGGTTGTTTGTCATTGGGACTTCGGTGGCTGGTGTGTTAACAAGCCAGCGATTGCCTGCTCACTCTACCCTTGTCTCTGCTCCTTCATCTTTGATGGACATGCTACCTTGACACTTGTTCAGGTAATTCGGCTCTTAGGCCGCAGAGGTAGTTAGTCACCTCTCTAACAAAGGGGTTGCATTTGGACAAACCCAATGAATGTCTTTTGTCTTGATACACGTTAATGTTAGGGATAAGGTAGAGCGAGGGGTCCTCATCATGGTAGGTGAGTGTTGGTGGTGTTTTGAGATGAATGTGTGCATTACCTCTCTGAAAACCAACATTAAATATGGACTTTAGTCTATATATATTCTGCCTATGATGGTAGATTGAGGATAAATCCTATTTCGAGGTTCTGAGGATTTACATGGATTGAAATTGCAATGCCAAAACTATATGCCAGGTGTATCTGTGAAGGGTGCACAATGGAGATAGTAGCAAATCTAAGGATTTGTACGACAAGGTCTAGGGATACCAGGTAAGCTGGAATCCTTCCACCACTCAGACTGTTGTTTGAGGAGCTAATTTCCCTGAGGAGGTCCTGCATTAGATCTCTAACGATACATGCAAGTTGTCTTCTCTGACAAAGTCCCTAAAGTGTGCAAAGTGTTATTGATAAGAACAGAGTGCAAATTTACAGTGACTATAGTACCCTGAAGGGTTTTACCCAGGCCCTGTAATTGTTCTTATTGGAGTCGTCGTCTCTGCTGGATTTTTGGACGATGTCGACTTGTGCATCTGAAGCTAGCAAACTGTTTTCTGGACCAAGTGGTTTCGGTATGTCAACCTGAGCCCACATGTGTCCACGACGGCAGTCAATGAGCAGAGCCAATCGGTTCAGTAGGTCCTGGCCAACTAACAGTGGTTCCGTATTAATGAGACATATGTAAACAGGGTCTATTAGCATCATCCCTTGAAAGGTAATGTCAATCCACACCTGTTTTGTGATAGACGACCTCTCTTGCGTGTAGCTTGTGATGCTTATGTTGCAGGTCTCTGTCTATAATGGTTTGCCAAGGGAGAGCTTTGCTCTAGCCACCTCTGTGAAGGTTTGGAACCCATTAAACTTATTTCGGAACCAGTGTTGAGTAGTGCGTGGGAGCTGAATGACCCATGTGTCAGGTGTTGCCCTTATGGTACAGAATGCCAAAGAAGGTCAGAAAAGGAGGGTGTGGCATGTTAGGAGTGACTGTTTTGGGGAGCAACTTGGACCCTGTTCCCCTTTTTCCGACCTACAAAGTAAACTTTGGTGTTAACGGGAGGGGGTACATCGTCTAGTCATGCTGACGGGGTTTCAGTGCCGTGTTCCTTTGAGGAGGTCGGCGGACCTGGTGAAAAACAGAGCACGTCAAGCTTAGTTACTAACTCAGTCAAGCATCTCCTTATATCATCCATTTCTTTTCTCAAATCTTGTTCTCTGAGGGGATTTGAAACCTTTTCTACCCACCCACCTTCTTGTTTGGGTTTTCATTCGAACCGCGCCTTTCCTTTCTGCTGGCAAACATTTTGTTGTTTAGGCCTGCCGTGACCCTGGGGGGGTGTCTTGTTACCACCCCCCTGGTTCTGTTGCCTACCCTGCTGGCGGGGTGATCGGCGCCTCTGGTGTCCGGTTCTAGCATTCACCTTAACGCGAGGCATTTCATTGCCTTCAAATGCTAGGTCTGCATATTCTGAGGCTTGGATCCCCAGGGCTCTGGCGTCGCCTTCGTGCCCTCAGGCAGGGCGCATGCGTGTCTCCCATGCCAGTTGCGCGTATCTTCTGATTTCCTGAATGGGGGAGTTACCCGTTCTGCAGTGCATTGTGACGTCATATCGCACGCACTCGTGGAGGTTGTGAAGGAAGAGAGACTTGAAAGCTCATTCGTCCTCCAGACCTGGTGAGTTACTTCCTTGGAAGTACGTGGTTCTCAGGCATCTGTAATACTCACACGAAGGCTCGTGCGACTTCTGGGTGATGGCGAAAGCAGCTATGGTAGCAGAGGCTTTGTTGCTATACAGCGAATACTCCTTGCGTAGGGCTTTACACAGAGCTGAGTAGCGGTTTCGTGTACCAGTCGGTAGCGTTTCCATGAACGCATGGACACTCCTTACCGTGGTCTTCCATATGAGCTTGAGTTTTTCACACGACGAAGTGTAAGGCAAGTCAATCAGGCAGTGCTCAATTTCCCTAAGATAATTGTCCATGTTTGAATCTCGATTACTTGAGTCAAAGCATTCTATGTCCCCTGCGAGGGACCTGAGTTGTCGGATACGCAAGTGTTGGTGGCGGTATGACCACGGGTCGTCCAAGTCATCTGAAACATCATAGTCACTCGGATCGCTATAGCGATGAGGTTGACTTCTTCCCCACCACGACGGGGAGGGAGTCCAGTCGATGCGTGGGGGTGGACCCCGGGTTGTGTACAGCTCCCTGGCTAATGGGATCTTCGAGCCGCTTACACCACTCTGGGCTTGGAAATAATTGTCCCCCCTCCGTGGTGTGGAATCAGTCGGTTTGAAACGCAAGGTGGCGTGACTGAAAACTGACTGAGGAGGGCAACTGTAAGGAGGGGCACCTGCATCCAACCAGCGGGCCGCTGCAGGAGCTTGAAAGGTGTCTACAGTCGATGTAGTGACACTAGGGGTCCCTATACGAAACGCCACAATTGGCTGAACTGTGTTACGTGAACTGGTGGTGTGTGGTGGGCAGACTACTGTGTGCCTCATAGCCAGCACACCAGGTCGACACGTAACCTCCCCCAACATAGTTATGTGTCTAACGGCCCTTTGGGGACAAGTCGACTACTCAAGAGATAGAAACAGGCTTAACCCAGTCGTGGCCTCTTTTCCCCAGGTCTACTGCTCCACCGTCGAGAATTGCTGGGCAAAGTACTTGAGAGTGTTGCCGAATAGGCCAGCCTGGGAGATAGGGGCAGCAAGGATAGTGAGGTCCGCCCCACCATCTAGGGTAGTGAGGATGGGGAAGCTGAAAAGATCGGGACCGGGCAGTAAAAAGTGCCTCCCGTGAAGATAGGAACGGGGCGGGGCATGGATTTGAGCAGCTGCCCGGGAAAGCATGTCATCATCTCTGCGTCAGCCTGTGACTGGGCAATCATCCCCGAAGGGAGGAGCCCAGCTGAGGCTTCCAACTGGACGAGCCCGCTCTCCGATGCTGCGCTCGAGAGCTCATCACTTTCGCGGGCTCCGAATAAGAGGTCGAACTCACCGTGAGACGAGCCGGCGGACTCATCCGGAAGCCCGATTGGGGCAGACGAGCATGCTGGGGAATGGGAGGTCCGCAGGGGGATACCCGGCGGTCCCATTGGGGTCCCCAAATCTCCCACAGTGCTAGCCGCGCTGGCCTTATACCCGTGGGTAAGAGGACCGAGGCGGGGAGCCTCTGGGGTGGCTTGCTTTCTTACGAAGGGGAGCCGCGACCGCAACGTTGCCATGGACATGTCCTCGCAATGAGAACATGACCATCCACGAACGCTGTCTCCGTGTGAGCAGTGCCTAGACACGAAAGACAGTGATCGTGACCGTCAGAAGACGAGAGATAATGAGCGCAACCAGGAATAACACACAATTGGAAAAGCATCTTTAGAAAGACGCGTCTTTAAAAAGACGTTCCGTGTGTGCTGCTCTTTTAGAGAAATATACTCTTTTAGAGAAATATACTCTTTTATTTCTGCTGAAGTGCCCAGGGGCATTCTCTGCATTGCACCAGTGCAGAGGGGGGAGAAGCCACTGAAATGCGCCATCCAGCAGAGGTGAATGAACAGTCGTGGGAATTCAGCTCAGTGAGCATGACCGTTCGGCTCCGAAGAGAAAATTTGAATGAGTGGTTGCATACCAGCTCCTTTTATACCCGTATGTCCGGGGGAGAGGCATGCAAATACCACTCACCAATTTTCATTGGCCTTTTATCAAAGACCAGAGGTGTCTCGGGCTCCCAAGAGTGACCCCTAGTGTCACTACATCGACACAACGTCGAGTGACACACAGTGCAACCTGTGTAGCATAATTCAGTAACATGTTACCCTTATGAGTCTTTTTTAACCTTATTCTGGCGGAAGTCGCAAAACATACAGTGCTTCTTCCAGAATGAATAACTCTTTTCAACAAGTTCATTTTTGTGAATCAAAAACTTACTGAATTGCAAATCATATATTTAGTCATTTCCGACTCAAAACGAAACAAGAATTGTTACTGTGTCATGTGTGTTTAAAGGGATAGTTTGCCCAAAAATGAAAATTCCTCATCATTTACTCACTCATGGCTACCCAGATGTGTACTTTTTTCTTTTGCTGAACACAAACTAAGATTTTTAGAAGAATATCTCAGCTCTTTTGGTCCATTAAATGCAAGTGAATGGTGGCCAGAACTTTTAAGCTCCAAAAAGGACATAAAGGCAGCATAGTTATTTACTATAATTTCTCCTCCCTTCCCAGTAGGTGGTGATATGCGTGAATAATGTGAATCACCAAAAACAAAAGAAGAATGTGAAAGTAAAAGTGGAGATTTATAGTAAAAATAAGGACTTAAATCCAATCATATAGTTTCTGAAGACATGGATTTAACCACTGGAGTCGTATGGATTACTTTTATGCTGCCTTTATATACTTTTAGGAGCGTCAAAGTTTTGGAACCTGTTGACTTGCATTGTATGGACCTACAGAGCTGAGATATTCTTCTAAAAATCTTCATTTGTGTTCAGAAGAAGAAAGAAAGTCATAAACATCTGGGATGGCATGAGGGTGACAACAGGCTTTGCATTTTTTATTTCCACATCTTCCTCAAAAGTACTAAAAGGATAATTAAGAAACCATTATGGAACTGGAATCAGAATTGTTAAATCCCTTACAGTACCCATACCTATTTCTTCCTGGTGATCAAATGTCCAATGAGCAAATTCCAATATACCATATCATTACTGAGTGCCCATAAAGTGCCCTTCTCCTGTCTCAGGGTTTCCTGCTGTCATTGTTGGTATCTCACTGGGCTCCACCTACAGAGTGGAGAAACCTTTAGGTTATCGACAAGAAGAGTTGTAAGTACCAAAATATTTCAGTTTTCACATATTAATTTCCTTTTGGTTCTGCAATGACATTAATAAGTCAAATTAGCGACACCCCAGTATTCTTTTATGTTTAATTCTTACTAATGATTGCTACAGTACATCGTTGTCAGGGATTTTGGTAGTTTAGTTGTCACTCTTCTCTGCTGCAGTTGTTGGCTGGCTTCCCTGGACCAGAAACACGATTTTGATATGAGGAAACCCATGTTCTGGGGATTTTTGCTCCCTCTAATGATCATGCTGATCTCCAACACAGCAATGCTGCTGTTCTTCTCTCGCAACATCTGCAAGACCAACCCTAATTTAAACATGTACATTTACTTTTGGTGTAGTATACACTTACAATGAATACATTAACATGGCAGTTCTCAACTAAAAGAGTTTAATGTTCCACCATCAACACTGCTGTCATTTAGGACACGACAAACTCCTCTAAAGAAGAAGATTTTGAGTAGTTTCTCTCTGGCCGTGATGCTTGGTCTGTCATGGGTCATAGGCTACATTATGCTCATCACTCATGAAAAAACTCTCAACCTCATCCTTAGTGTGGTTTTCTGTCTCTGCAACACAACACAGGTGTGTTAATGCATATACACTCTTCATCATGGCTTCATTCATCAGCATTATTTAAATATTTGACTGTAAAATAAGTTTAAACATTTATGGATTTCAAATTAAATCTGCAATGCATCTATACTGATTACGGATTTTCTTTCCATTTCCAAAGGGCATTCAGATATTCATTTTATTCACTCTGAAATCTTTACAATACAAGAAACCAGCTATTCTGGACTCAATGCAGATAGCAGATATAGGCCTTCACAGGAGAAAGTTCTCTTTAAGGAAAGTTAACATACCAGAAATCAAAGAAACCTACACATCCACAGATCTGGACTCTTTCAGTCTACCACAGGTCCTCAATGGTAATAACCAAAAGAGTCATTTTAAAACTGTGGGTACATACGTTATGTATGTAAACCCTTACTTTTGTGTCTGTACCCCAAATTCAATAAAAGTTTAAAATTGTAAGACAACTATTACTTTCAAGCTAGTCATTTCAAATACTTTTCAAGCCTAGCTTAAAGGCCTATTATTATTATCATTGACTATTTATTATTATTTTAATTAGATATTACAGATACAGCATTGATACTATCATATAACACTGCTCCTTTGTGACAGCTGCAAACTAAACACTTTCCATGTCCATGCCATGTTTCTTTAGAGCTGGAGTAGATCATTGGATATTCAGACTGTGATCATCACCTCAGCATTCAGCATTAAGTAACAACATGCATTGATACTATGAGATGAGTCAGGCTCATTACATACTGTAGATGGTGAGAAGGATGGATATCAACTTGTGTCATTGGTTTATTTGTGCTGTAATGGTAATTCAGAGTATTTGCATGTAAAACAAATACAATGTCTTGAATTAAATAATTTTGTTGACTTATTTATGGTGCTGTTTGCATATTTATTTATCATTTTCCATATTTATACTTTTATACTCAGTGGAGAAGTTAAGTGTTCTACTATACTGTCATTACAAAATAGTTGACCTGTAAGCCAGTTTTCTTGATAAGGCAATTAAAGTAATAGTTTACCCAAATAAATCATTCTTTTATAATTTACTTGCCCCAATGTATTTTCAAAAATCTGTATGACTTTGTTTATTATGTGGAACACAAAAGATGTTACTGTCAGGTGCGGGGAGTAGAGAGGTGAGGACTCAGAGCAGAATTGCCGTGATGGGCTTTCATTAAACAACAAATAAACAAAAACAAACAAAACAACCCCGTAGGTGAAAACATCACAGTCCAGGGCAGAATAAACTAACCAACTGGCTGGGCTGGAGAAGGAGAGCCTTGAGGTCCACGCTCAACACAGGAATCTCCAGGGAAGTACAGGAATACAAACAGACAAGACCGAACACCACGACAGGGACACATCCACAACGAACTAGCATGGGACAGAAAACACAATGAGGTTAAATAGGGAAGGAAATGAGGAGGGTAACGAGGGAAGGCAGGTGAGGCAAATAAATTGATAACAAGGTAACGGGGGTGGGGGATATCACTCATGACTGAACTGAAACAAGTGCACATGACAATGAGAAAACATAAAGCCAAGTGCACTCTAACAACATATGACAAGACACAAGAACAAATGGCAATGAAAACCAAACAAAGCCATTTGTTCACACAATATAACACAAAACAGGATTGTCAGAATTCAGCCACAAAATTATATAAACAAAACCAACAGAAGTGGCTGAACCCTGACACTACCCAGCCTCAAAGCGACACCACCTGACATCCCAAAAGGGGAACATCTAACACAAGACAGGACCAAATAACACAGACACAAAGGTGGGGCCAGAGGCACAGACCAGGTCAGTAACCATTGAAACCAGGGGAAAAGGCTACAGAAAGGGGATGGGGTCGGGCGGCCAGGGAATAGGCTTGAGGACAGGGATGAGGTCAGGCAGTGAGGCGGCTTCCGGGCAGACAGGCAAGTATCCGTGGGACATAGGGTGAGGTAAGTGATGACCAATGGATACTGGACAAGATGGACAGCAGCCAAAAGGGACTGGACAGACAGGTCGCGGCCGCAGAGGGATGGACAGACTGTTAAGACTGGGCGGCGGCTGCTGGCAAGGGGTCAATAACCTCCTTAACCAGGAGTGTAGGTGAGTGTAGTGCAGACAGGGGAATGACCTCTGTGGCCGGGAGCATTGGCAGCGGCAGGGGAACAGCCTCCATGGCCGGGAGCACTGGCAGCAGCAGGGGAACAGCCTCTGTGGCCGGGAGCGCTGGCAGTGGCAGGGGAACAGCCTCCATGGCCAGGAGCACTGGCAGTGGCAGGGGAACAGCCTCCGTGGCCGGGAGCGCTGGCAGCGGCAGGGGATGGCCTCCATGGCAACATAACACAAAACATGAGTGTATCGACCTTCCAATCCGGCCGTGGAAACTTGGCTGTGGGTTGTTTTATGCACTTCAATTCCACTCTTGATGTTGTTTTACATGTGCTTCTTTTATTGAATCCAGCGAAATGTTATGACAGATACATTGAAGTAAATAAAGGTCCGATTAATTCAAAACTAAATCCACTTTAAAGAAAGGTTTTCCAAACGAAATAAAGTTAAATGAAGTGGTCAAAAATCGTATTTGCTCCACTCCAAGTCTTCCGACATTTTGCCATCCACACTGAATTACCCGCCTCTTATGACGTATATATTTTACGACAATGTAACACAACATAACACAATCAAATTAAACCAAAATAATAAATTATAATTGCTTTACATATTAGCTACAACAATGAGTGTCAGAATTCAGCTACAAAAATATATAAAAAAAAAAAAACAACAGAAGTGGCTGAACCTTGACAGTTACTGAATATCGTGGTCCGTCTTTAAATAAAAACGGCAGTGGATAGTGCTTCACTTTAAAGTGTAGAAAAGGACCCAAAAGCAACCATTATAAAAGTAGTCTATGCAACTTTTGTGTCATATTCCAAGTATTCTAAAGATATATTTTAAGTCAAATTTAAGTCATTGAAAATCTTGATATCCCCTGTCCATTCATGAATGCTAAGAGAGAAGCTAAATTGCAGCGATTACAAAAATTAACCATGGTTTTACTACAGTAACCATAGTTTAACCATGGTATGTAGTAAAACCATAGTAACCACAATAATGCTTACTGCAGTATTACTGTAGTAAAACCATGGTTTCTTCATGGATACTATAGTGTTACTATAGAAAAACATGGTTAATTGTATCAAAACCATGGTTTCAGCAAAAAAATTACAATACTACTATAGTAAAACTAAAATCCCTAAAAGGTAATATAGACTAAATTTTGTTTCAAGTTCAAAGCTAGCTAGGTTTGGGTACACTATTGGTAGTAACATGGCTAATTGTAATCATTGATTAAAAGAAAGTACTACACAAAGCCATAAATAATACAGAAATATTCTCAGCTATACAATTATTATAATGATATGAGTTGATAACATACCTGTAATAAAATGTTCGCTGCAAATGTTGGGTTGGAAATGATCTCCTCAGTCCAGTCAGCTCTGTTGAGGGAATCCAATAAAAGTGAAGCCCTCGGTTTCTGCCATTGCGATTTTGACAGCCAACAGCACAGCAGGGCCTTTCATTTAGCTCAACCAGACAATTTAAAGGTAACAGCTAACTTTTGGAGGACTGTTGGAAAAGTGTGAATTTCCAACTTCCTACCTGAAAAGTGCAATAGAACGCCACTTGAAGTGGGACTTCTAACTTAGAAACTCCTGCAGAAATCTGCAACTTTATTAAATAATATCGATCAATGAGTATTTCCTAAATGACATGATATTAAAGCTGATTTAACAAATGTTTGCAGAGACAGGTGTACAAAGCATGTTAAATTATACTCTCTTTTGATAATTGTACACCTTTAGCACAAGTGCTAGCGTTGCACCATTGTTTATAAATTGGGTTGCTATGAGACATCTCTGGTAACAGTCGAACACCTGCTAAGCTAACGGGAGCGTTGCAGTTTTGTTTCCTTACATGTCATCTTACGGGCATCTGGCAGTGGAATTCCTTTATGGTCAAAGATCTGAGATATCAAGAAGGAATACCCCACATCTGACTTTGAATGGAACGCAGCATAATATAGGTTTGGTTTACTGTTCGCCCTAGTCTTTTTGCCACCACTTCCGACTGTAGGTGTGTTCGACTGCATCTCAATTTGCCAATCGGCGAGATTTGCCGGTTGCAGTCAGGGGAGGAGTTGAAAAGAGAGCCGTCAATCCGGCCACTTTTGTGATTCCTGTCGTGTGCTGAACCTACATCAGTCACGGAAGATCACGCGATGTTTGCTTTCTTTATTGCAGACGAAGTGGAATTCAGATGCTTGAATTTTAGACATAACAACCAAAAACATTGTTCATTTGAAAAGGTTATGTTCTGCTTAATACAGTGCCTGCTGGTGTACAAGGATAAAGTCCAATAAAAGCCTATATTATTTTAATACTACTAAAGCAGTCAGTATTTTTAATAATTTGCCATATTTCTTAGGAATAAACATGATGTACTGTTTTCTCGAACTGGAGGTGTCAGAATTAACACTCTGGTAATGGAATACTACCATACTACTCTTATTTCTGCCATAGACTGAAATAGCAAAAGTAGTAAGAGTAGTATGTTAAGTATGCAATTGCGAATATTTTCTAGTGCTTTCATAACTCATCTGGATGATTGAGATTTTCGTCTACTGTTGAAAAGTAGTCGTTACTGCCTTACGCAATTTGGGAACAATTAAGGGCGAGGGAAGGCGTGAGAGAAACAGGAGGCTCTCAATTCGCAGATGCTCACTTTTTTGTTTAATATTAAATCTATTTGCTTTGTTAATTTTTCGTGAGGATGAAGTGATGTACTATTTTATGTTTTGGGAGACCGGGATACATACTTATTATTGGAATGACTGTGTAAATGATACGTTCATACAGCCAGTTTCCCAGAATAGTCTTATATATTTTTTTTTTTATATTGAAAACAATTATCTAAAAGTACGTGTAAATAATTTATTAAATAACCATTTATTCAACCACCATCTATTTTAATTGTAAAACTATGCTCAATGTCAGTCTGCTACTGCTTCTAGAATCTGAACTCTAAAACCAGATCAGCAGCTCTTTAGATCCACCAGAGAGAGCCATTTACATGAAGATAGACTTGTTTCTGCACAAGTAACATATAGTGGTTATTTATTTCCTGTGTTTGCTATGTGAAGCCCATTGTGCATTAAAAAACCTGGTAACATGAAATAGTGGAAATTCTCAAGTCATGAGTGTGGTCATCTAATTGATGAGGAAATAACATAGAAAACATTCAATATCTATATCTTACCTCTTGAGGGCTAGATTTTATTTTTAAACTAATAAACAATGTGCACAGTTTGATTAATCATTTGCAGGTTGGCTGGCCTACACAGTTGTTACTCTTCTAAACAGTTGTCATGAACTTCATTAGAATTGGCATTTTATACTTTTACCTGCATTTAATTATCTAACTATCAAACTAGTTAGATAATTTAACATGAAATTTCACCATAGTAATTCAAAACAAATGATGAAATGAAGTTATCCCTGGCCTACAGCATTTAATAATTACATTACCAAATGCAAAGCTGTCCTATACTGGGGGAAAAAACAAACATGATGAGGTTATTGAGTTATTAGCAAGAGCTGCTGAGGATTCAGAGCAGGTGCCAGACCACTCTGGTTGTTGCTTTTTGTCCTCACAGGAGACACATGTCCAATATTACTGTTTGCCCTCCAGTTTAGGCATTGAATAAAACTGTGTAACTCATAATTCACTATTTATAGTTTGTAATCCACACAGACTAAGGCGTTTTCTCTTCCTCTGGAGACGATGACCTCATGGCCGTCTTGTGAACAGTTCTGATCTGTATGTGCATGTGTGAATGCTAAAAGGTGAATAGTAAAAGCACCTTGAGTACAATTAGTGGTCAACCGATATGGGTTTTTCAATGGTCGATGCCAATACCAATATCTAGAGAGCAGGATGGCCGATATAAATGGCGATAAACGTAATACAATTCAACAACAGCAAATCAGATGTACACAAAATGTCTAAACTGAAACAAACACTTATTTTATGCAATATTTACTCACATTTGCATAAACTTGAAAAGAGAAAACCTTGAAAACAGAAATTGAAAAATCTATAGGTAGATTTTGGAACTGACAAGGGAATGTTAACTCTTCTGTTAATCGGCCAAGCAAACGCAGTTATCGGCCAATGCCGATGATTGCAAAATGGTCAAATATTGGCCGATGAATCATCCTGGCCAATATATTGGTCTACAACTAGTCAAAATGTCACCATTACATTGAGCTGTGACCAAGTTGCTTAGATGTAATTACCTCAGCTACAACAAGAAGGCACATAAAAATCTTGAGTTGCTGCACACTTACCGCAAATTTGCCACTCTTTAATTTTCATATGTAAATGAGCTTTGCGGCAAACTTTTCATTGTCACCAAAGGTTTTGCTGCAGGTTCCCCACTACTGGTGAAGAGCTGCAAACTTCTGGCAAACATTTGTGGCGAATAGCAAGCTCATTTGCATGTGAATATAATTTTTTTAACATTTGTGAAGTTTGCCAGAACTCTAGATTTTTTGTAAGGAACATTCTGTTAGAGGCAACAGCTCAAGACATAGCCTATTTATTGCAAATGAAAAAGAACTCATTTGTGTCCCGCTGATGTGCTGTTTGGACTAACAGGTAAACACAAAGACAAGTTGATTCATAAAGAATTGTACCCACCGAGAAGAGATCTCTTGAGTGTGTTTCAAATCGTGTGTTTTCTGCCTCCCTAGATTTGTACAGAGGACAACCTGAACGTTTTCAGGATTGTTTTGAAGAACGAACTTTCTAAGAACCCTAATGTTTTGAACTGGTTATTTAGTGTTAAAAGCTTCCCAGGATGTCTGGACGTGAGTTCAAAGCTTTAGGTTCTCCTTCCTGGCCTGCTGCTTTGCATGGAATTCTTGGGGTACTTACTGGCCAGAAGGTTTCAGAAAACAGCTGACAACACACTTCTGACTGTTAGTTCACACTTAGGATTTACTGCAGAGGTAATTAGGTTTCCTTCTTTAACCACCTCCTCTTCAGAACTTTCCTGAACTTGTGTGTCTCTTAAAAACAGTGGCGTTTTCTGGGAATTTGTAGCTATCATGTGTCACTGTGATCTCAATCCATGATGGTAAGTGACCCGTTAGCATCACACTTTACAGTCAAAGGGCACGCATACAAAAACACTGGCCCCTTGGGAGTGGTGAAGGATTTATTATGACACACATTGTGACTATTTATGAGAAGGCAGTGGATATCCTGTGTGTATGGCAGCTCTGTTCTTGCCCTTTTGAATTATTTTGCATCATAGGATTTTTTTAGGGGGTCAAAAGACTTTTTACTGGTCTTATAATTAGGGGCATAATGTTGTGGCACAAACATTTATTTTTACTCGTTCCTCCTTTTCTTTAAAAAAAGCAAAAATCAAGGTTTCCCGCGAGGCATTTACAATGGAAGTGAATGGGGACCAATTTTTTAACATTAAAATACTCACTTTTTCAAAAGTATAACCATAAGACTAGGGATGTCCAGATAACATTTTTTTCTTAGACCAAGTATGAGTACAGATTCTTTTTTTTTTTTGGGTACTTGCCGATACAGAGTCCAATACCTGTATTTTTTTTACTTCAATTTTATCATGAAAATGGTGTTTAAATAAATAAATTCATTAAAACTTTAATCAAATGAAACATAATATTATTCAGAACCTCACAGCACAATCTAAAATTCATTGGAGTTATATTTGATCAAATAAAGTGCTGCAGTATAGAGTATCACAGATGTAAGATATTGCTTAAATATAATACCATTACTACTGATTTAATATTATTATTATTATTATTAGTTGTAGTAGTAGTGTATCAGTGAATGTTACATTTCTGTCATACTTTTTTAATTTAAATTGAGCTTTTATTTTGGTGGAGCTTTTATTTTGAAGTGTTTCTGTGTTATGACCAAGTAGCTCTGATGTTATGATGAGCTTCCCACTCTGGAAAACACCAGTCGTACCACCAAAGAAGAAGAAGAAGCCACCGAAGTAGAAGCCGGTCGTTACGTGACTCATAGTGATTATTAAACCGCAAAGGCTGCTATTTAATTAAATATGTACTCTGTTTGTGCCTCACACTACAAAGTGAATTTGTGCTCTGTTTGCTGTCATCTGCTTTAAACAGAGCACTTGATGCTCATGACTGTTTTCCCTGTATGAGCCAAGGAGGATTAAAAGGTACGCGCAGCTGGCGTCGCACAACACTGTCTTCACACATTCACAAGTGCTCACATTTGCAGCGCGCCACTCATGCAAACTATGTATACGACACGTGGGCAGAGACGTGGAATCCTCCACTGAAGATTCGTGAGTGCAGATAACAAGCATACAGCAAACTGGAAGGCTACCACAATCTCGACAAGCGGGCAGTGACGGACGACCAAACAGATACACTCAGAGAGAGTGAGGCAAGTACTTCACATCAAACAACAATCGCTACAGACTACATTCATTCAACATTAAATTACATTCAACAATCCAGCAAAGAACATGACACATGAAGGGGATCAAAATAGGCAGGAACAAACAAGGGACAGGTGCCGCTCGCCAGCTTAAAGCTGGCATGATCAGCGTTCCCATGGAAACAATCAGGGTTCCCATGGAAAAACTGATTCCGCATGCAAGTGGCACCTGAAACACATGAGGGAGAAACATCAACAGAATTAGACCAAAACAAACACAACTGAACAGACACAGACTGAAACCGATCCATACAGGAAGTCAGGATCCAGACACCATGCTCCGAACACGAAACAAGATAGACCGAAGAGCGCATGGCGGTAACTTACAACCGGACCTGTGCACTCACACAAAGAACATACACGAAATACAAGACATGGGATGATGATGTCACGGTCCCGTCAGACAAAACCCCAACTTGATAGAGTGACAGGAACGTGACATCACAAAGAGCGCACGGCGGTAACTCACACCCGGACCCGTGCTCTCAACACAAAGACAGGACACGAAACAGAAGACGGAATATGGGGCGATGATGTCACGGTCCCGTCAGACAAAAACCCAACCTGACAAAGTGACAGGACCGTGACAAGGGCCTCACTATAACCTCGATTTTTGCTTTTTTTTAAAGAAAAGGAGGAACGAGTCGTAATTAATCTTTGTGGTAATCATTATTATGCCACAAATACTGTCGATTTAGCTTAACTTTTATTGAACCCGGAACATTCCTTTAATGTGTGTATTGTACTACACATATGAATTTAAGAGGTGAAACTCGTGATATGGCTGAAATGAGTTCAATTGAAGACTTTCTTTTTATTTTACCATCTACAGCCTCAGTGGACAATACCCGTGAATCGTAATACTACAATAGATCTTTTTCCACACACTATGATGACGCGTTTACGCCTTATTTAGCAGAGTAAATCTTGCAAACTTTTTTATATGATCAATTTTTTAAAGATTGAGTGTACATTTATAACATTATGCTTTGTGTTTTATTAACCTGGAATTAGTTTTAAAAAATTAATTACCACAGCTGCGAGGGAGATTCTATTTTAGCTGCTGAGAGAGTTACAGTAAATTTGGCATCTTCTCCCATCTGATTGTCTTAATCCACTGCTCTCTATTTTTTTCCTCTTCTGGAAAGTCATTCAAATGTAATAGTGGATTTTTTCCTTTGCTCTTGAAGCAAATGGATAAGTGAAAATAATATTTGCTGTGATCTCCCATTCACCGCTGTCGAAGTTTACCCTGCAAACGTTTACTTCTGCATTCCAAAACCCGGAGTGTGAAAAAGGTATATAGGTCTATGACTGTAATGTTTAATGTGTGTGTTCATGTATTTCATGTCTTTTATTTTGAAAAGTTTAGTTCCTGTTTCATGTCATGTGTTACCTTGTCATGTGATTTCATGTTTTCCCTCCATGTTCATGTGTCTTGTTTTCATTGGTTTATTGTCTCGTTATCTTATTTAGAGTTCTCAGGTTTTATTGGTTATCTTTGTCATGTGTTCTCCCATGTTCATGTATTTAAGCCTCAGGTTTTCCTTTGTCCATTGTCAGGTATTGTTGAATGTAACTTTGGTTATGTTTGGTGTAACGTTGTCATGCCAAGTCATGCCAAGTCATGCCAAGTCATGCCAAGTCAAGTCAAGTTTATGTCAAGTCATGTTATAGTCAATTTCATGTTTTGTATTTTGTTCATGTTTATAGTTAGGTTTTTTTGGATTTCACTTTTGTAAATAAAATTGCACTTGGGTTCTTCACTCCATTGTCTTCTTCATTGCCAGCGCATCGTTACAATGACCGCAATTTAAAAACAATGAACGAGGATTCAATAATAATGGTGATGAAATATACTTTATTAAACATGAAAATAATATGCAGAAATATGCAATACAACGAATGCAATAATAAAAACCTTCCTTAATTTATTTTAAAGTTATAATAGAGAGATGGTTAAATGCTGAAAAAAATTTATACATGCATTACTGGGCTATGAAATCGGTACATTATAAACATCTTGAGATGAGCATACATTCATAGGTAACTACTTTGTACTAATAGTGGCTTTTAGATTGTCAACTGGAAAGTGACAACAACTTGTGCATTTCTGCGACTGGGGTAAAAGAAATAAGACAGCGGCACACACACACACTTGGAGACACACACACACTTAGGGAATCTTGAAATTGCAGTGTTATAAAATACTCATAAATCATGAACATTTGTAAACATGTAAGAGTAACTTTACAGAGAAAACATATCCAACTAAACACATCGCGATCGGTGTAATATCCCCCTCGTAATGTTTGATTCCTTAAAGCATGACAACCAATATAAGCTTAAACAACATTACCAGAAAACAAATCCAAGCATTATAGCAAGTAAATAGCTTCGCCAAACAGGTAACAGAAAATATCAAGCCGGAGACTGATGTCCTGCCACTGCTGTCCTGAACTGCGACTGACAGAACAGCCATAGATTCCCCAGCTGTTACACACACGACATAGTAGCTGGTCCTTCTTTTCTGTTTTTACAAACTTGACGTAAACACACAAGGATGAATGAAGTAAGCCTGTGATTTTGCACCAATCCCAACAGCTCAAAATAAAAATCATTATTGTAGGCTTAACATAGTGAATTGGGGTAAGACAAGGACAAGGTTTTGAACACTGATTTTTTATGTACTTATACAATAATGGATTTTTTAAATTGTAACCAAAAAAATCTTACGTAGTGCAGCTTTAATATTTGTTTCGTTGAATTTCCAGCAACATTTTCATGCTAACCCTAGTCCAGCGATGCTGTGACATTCTTTAGCATCTCTCTCTTTCTATCTCCCTGTGTCAGTCTCGCTGCACAACCAAAACACTCTTCACCTCTTACCTCTTAAATGCAATTTAATTTAATAAAGTTATTAAATCTGATTAACTGTTATCAACTGTAATCAAATGATAGAGTGCAGTTTAGAGCCAGAGACACACAGAAAGTCTAGATACTGGTTGTGTGGTGTTTGTCTTGTTTTATCCACATTGTGTATGATCCAACTACCTTTTCCTGGGTATAGAGTAAAGCAAAGTTTGTCTGCGGTCATGCATGTGTGAATGTGAAAAGCATAAACAAGGTTGGAGAATGCAAAGCCACAGCAGATCTGAGTCATTCAGTCATCTTAGCCAAAGATCCCTGAGTTTGTTTTGGTTGCTTTGCTCAGCAGGGGGTCCAATGTCTTGGCTCAGAACAAGATCATATCCTAACACTTAGGGTTTATAGGAATTCCTGATCCATATGTTTGTGTGTATGTACCTGACTGTGAATATGCGTGTGTGTATTTGGCTGTAGATCAACATAGTGTTCCAGTTCTGTTAAAAACCTAAATGCTGAGATTTGTAGGTCACTGAGCTTGTGAATCTATGGAAAGGTATGGGAAGGCAGTCTCCTGCTGTGCTCCATGCTGGAATTTATACAGGTTCTCTGCTTTTTTGTTTCTCTCTTTCCTTGCTGAATCTCTCCATTCTTCCCATCTTACCTCTGTCATCCCATCTGTAAATTATAGAATATGCAATTCATGTAAACCTTTAGTTTGACAATCCGTAATGCAGTGTACTTTTTCCCAAGCCAAAATTCTTAACACAAAGGCCAAACACTGTTTGACATTAGTATTGACATTGTTAGTCCTTTAAGCAGATAATTAGATGAAGCAGAACACTCATACTGAATGTTCCTCATCTTCGAAACTCTGAGACTAAATTCTAGCGCATGTGCTATTATGGTTGAGTGCTCTAGCCTTTCAAAATATTTGCTGCATTTACAGTTGCATGCTTCTGCTCTATTCTACGGCATTTGGTAGTGTGAGTAGTGAGTTCACACTGAAAGATTAAACGAAGAGTACTATGAGTACCCGGATGATGTGTACTCGAGTATAAAATGTTTCTTCTTCGATTCAGCTTCTGTGGTTTTCCATACGTATCGGAAAGGGTGGGGTTACCTGGCCGCAATGCTAGCTTGTCAAAACAATTGTAGCCTAATTAATGGTGAATGTGGCAACTACCGAAATGCATGTTAAGATGGAACCTTGCAAATTTAAGTTGAATGCTTTACCATCACCCCACACTGTTTGAATATGTACATTATTTAAGATATACATTTTGGACTGAGGTTGGCTAATGTGCTAAAACTAGTTTAAAACGTCACTTCTGTCAGCTGAAAAATGGAGCATGCTTCCGTGTAGTAAAAAACTTTTAGTGTTCCATTTGAGACAATGTTACACTTTCAGGCTCATACACTAGATGGCCGAGTGCAAGTGCACAGTTTAAAGTGCGTCATTTGGGATTTAGCTATACACTTTTGAGTGTGAGCCCGTCCAGATGCGTCCGACGAAAAGACTAACACTGATGATCTCCAGCATATGTTGTGTTTTGGATATAATGTAGATCCTGGTATGCTGGTGTTCCCATCAGGCTTCTTAACTAGATTAACCAGTAAGACTCCCTTGGTCAACTAGTGTTACCAAAAAGACCAAGATGGTTGACCAGCATTTGGATTTTCTGGCCCACAAGCTAGACCAGCACTAGACCATCACTAACCAGCACAAACCAGCCATAACCAACATGAAAATCCATGTTGGTGTACAGTAAGCTGATCTTTTTAGCAGGCTTATTGACTATTGTTATTGAGTGCAATTTTAATGTTTTAGTAACATTGAAGCAAAGATCAGCACTGTGGGTAACAGGATGTATGAGAGTTATTTGTGCAGGCAAAGTGTGTTTACCCTGCTGTCAAAGTGGTCTACCTCAGGCTGCAATCCCAACCACTTTCTCCTTCCTGATCTGTCAGTACTTTTCTCTGCTCTCAATTATAGGCCCAGCATCTTGGCTAATATTAGAACAAGACTGGTAAAATAGGAAAGAAAAGAAAAAGAGAACACCAGCTGATATTTTTTGTCTTTTAATTTCCAATGAATCTGGTTTTAACCCAAAAGTTTAGTCTTCTGCAGACACAGGTTTGTTAGTGATTGACGGCACGTGGAGGGAAGATGACCTCACGTGTACTCGTGGAAACAAAACGTGTGTGCCTGAGACAGACCACCACGCCTCTATCAGGAGACAGGGAATAAAAGAGTGAGACAGAGAGATTTTGACTGATATTATATTCATGATATTAAGGTTTGGACTGTGGTGTTGGCCTGGAATGGGCGTAAGAACATATGTGCTTGTATGTTTGAACATTTTGGTTGATTGCAGACCCAAACAAAGTTTTTGGTAGCAAACAAAATCTGCTGGCAACTCTCTGTACTGTAAGTACTAACATTCTTATTACAGGAATAGATCATTGTATTTGAAGTCTAAGCAGCCCATTGCTGGTCTTTTTCTCCTTACTTATACCCCAGAGGCTAAGAGTCCCCTGGAAATGTAAGCGCAGCGTAGTTCTAGTGGGAAGACTAGCAGCTGTACATCATCGCACCATTAGCTAGGTAACTCCTAGCCAATCACATGTAAGCCATTGCTTTATAAGTCTGCTCACATTCTATCACATTGCTGTTTCAGTTGTGCTAACACGGCAACCTCGACCACCCCACCACCACCAGTTGAGTCCCGTCCTGCACAGGGGTAGGCTCCTCCCCCCTGCCTCCTATCTCCGGCAGGATATGACAGTTCCGAGTACAACTTCTTCGGACCGCCAGACGGGGCTTATGCCAAAGAGAGACATTACATTTTCTGTTTTATATTCATCAAACAAATGTCATCTTGAATTTCACTCAAGTCTGCAAGTCTTCCTGATAGAAATCAACACACATCTAGACACCTTTCCCTGCTGAAAATCAGCTTAGACCAGTGTCAGTGTTTATTGTTGTCCATGCTGGTTTATGCTGGGAGCTGCTGGTCTAGCTGGTTGATCAGCATTGTGTTTCTGATAAAGCTGGTTGACCATGGGAGTCTAGGGCTGGTGGGGACACCTACACATTAGAATCCCGTGCTGGTAACCAGCAATTAAAACAAGCAATTCTGGGATTTTAACAAGGGTGAGCGCTTCAGATGCATTTTCTGCTTGGTTTTAACATGACTTGAAATTAGACTGCCCCAGACTCACTGTGGTCCTACCAGCTGTTCTACTCATAAACATAAAATGTTAAAAATATTAGAGCTGATGAAGTGTTAGATGTGTTATTATTGGATGCTGTTTCCAAGCACATGCGGATTCACCATTGGCCACTGTGTGATTGACATGTCCTCCTGCTTCTTCCCAGTTAGTGATACATTTGGTTTGTTTGGAGCTTCTGTCCCCACAGACCTCCAGTCAGAGCATGGGCTGATGAATGTCATCTCACGGATGGACGCTGGGGAATGGAGAAGTGAAGGATAGAGAGAGAAACTCCTTGGATCTCTCCAAACATTCCTAGCTTAGTGATGAGTGATATTAACCATATGACTCTGTAATGTTTGGGCTTTGCAGCTGCATTTAGTGTCTGAATACTGTTAATATTAACCTAAAACAGTCATGATAATTGGGTCTTCTTGGTTGTTAAGCTAAACTAGATGTGACAGTGAGAGCTTAAGGTTACTGAAGAATGACAAACGCCCCAGGATGTGCGAGTCTGAATGGGAAGAACACAACCAGAGCGCATGTTTTGCAATGTATGTCCATGTCCTTGTATGTTTAATCACTTCACAAAGGGAGATGGATTACTGCTCAACTGATTTGCAATAGCAAGGTCATTCTTTAGCTGTGACATTCTTTCTTAGGATCCAGAACTGTTAACTCCCCACCTTTATCCTTTGAATCTGCACCGAACTACACCATAGAAATGCATAATAAAGCACCCAAAAGTGTTATGAAAGTAGTCCATGCAACTCACGCATCTTATAGTAAGTCTTCTGAAGGCGTACAATCAATTTATATAATACACTGACCGTAATTTAAGTTATTTTTCACTCTCAATACAAATAATTAATAAAGTATATAAGCAGCTCTGATATCCAATATAGTGGCATCATCGAAAACATAAAACATCATTGGTTTTTGCTTGTCTGGAAACCAAATGTCATGACGTCCTTATGTACTGCCATTGTATTGAATTCAGCCATCAGACATTTATTACATTATTTCCTTTTGTGTTTTGCAGTACAAAGTAAGTCATACAGGTTTGGAATGACCTGAGGGTCAGTAAATGATGCCAGAAGTTTAATTTTTTGGTGAACTATTCCTTGAAGCAGACGATAATCTCCCTCTCAAGCAGAACCATGGTTTATGGTGCCTCATGAGGCAAAAGAGGTGTGAATGTGTGACAGTTATATTTCTGATGAGGACTGCTGCCCATTTTCATATCCCTCTAAGCCTCGCTCTGTGATTTCACTGTCCACTGTTGAGATGATTGATCATCCCTCTGTTTTGCTCTCATCCCGTGATTTGATGTTAAGGCCTCTGAGACCAAGTACGTCATGTGCAGCATATTTAAAGAAAAGCTCTTACTCACTAAAAATACTGTCTCTTAAAATATATTCCATTATTCAATGCCTCATAGTTATTTGAGAAGCTAGTTTATGTAGAGATGTGTTGCCACTCATACTCTGTGCACCTGTTTGAGCTCATCTTTAGTGGTTAAAGCTTAGGTTTATTTTTATGTGTTTGGTTGATATATTTTAGACATGGGCATATTAAATGCTATGAGGGTAACAAATACTTGGCTGGTCATTCTATTGCGTCCTTGACAAAGGAAGGGCTGAGGCAGGAGCTTCATCACTGTAATGTGGATTAATGGTCTCTTCTTCATTGGGTTGTGTTGAATGGTAGAGCCGTGATGAATATTTGGGATGAATGATGAATGAATGATAGATAGAGCTGGATTCTTGTAGCATTTTACTATTTATGGAGGGTGGTGAAATGTAGGTCTAGGGAGTGTACGAGGTTGTGGTTAGAAAAAGTTTAAGAAAGATCTATTTGAACAGTCTTGGTTACCTTCCATTACTACATCACTACTGACCTGCTGTGCTAATAGATATTATAGGTCTTTCCTGCCTCTGTAAACTCAGCACTTGCCCCGGCAAGCAAGAAAATTAAAGGAATAGTTCACTCAAGATTCAAATGTTATCATAATGTAGGGCTGCTCAATTAATAAAATTACAATTATTATTTTGGCTTCTAACGATTATCAAAAGAAGATAATCAAGATAAAACGATTATAAAACATTTAGAAATGAAACAACCCACCATTATATCTTTAAAGCATCCTTTATTAAAGTTTGTAGCAGTGGGGGCGTGGTCGAGCACTCGTCCGGAGAGAGAGAAAGCGGTAAAGGTGCATATACCTGAGCCCGATAATGACTAACACCTGTTTCTAATTGCAGTAAGCATTGGGGAGAGCGATAAAGAGCAACCACACCAGAGTCCAGGAGAGTTACCCGTCTGAAAGAGACTATTGTGCTTAGAGAAACTGTGTACTGCTGAAAAGCCCCTTTAAGTTGTTCATTAAAGATAGTACCTTTGAGTTGAAAAGCCTGTTCCCTGTGTCCTCCTTTCCCTCCCCACGTCAAGTCTTTAAAAGTTCAAATAATAAGGAAGCGGGTTATGAAAATAAACTCAGAAACTGGCATTTCTCTGTGCGGTCAGCGCCGCGTCTATGAGTTGCGTGAAGTGACCGGGGAAGAGATCGAATCTTCTCCAGGCTGATGCACACTCTGATAACACTGGGACGCTCCTCACTCATGCATGTTTGCTGCAGCTAGATTATAATGTCATGACGTAGTGAATCATAATATATGTGTCACGTTCACTGTGTGTATCTTATCATGAAGAAAATCGGCGATATGCAGCTCTATTAAGAAGAGACAGTTTGTTTTTTTGTGAGTTAAAGATGGATCGAAGTGAACATAAAAGGTGAACATTAGCCCCATTATACACTGGAACAAAATACGTTTTTGATTAGACTTTTTTGCATGTTTTCCAAAATAAAATATAAAACTCCTTTAAAACAACACACATTTACTTTAGGAGCTATAATGCAGAAGAAAAAATAGTTATCAGAGAATGATGAATACAATATTTAATCAGGGCTCAACACTAATGCTTGTCTGGGACACGTGGATTTTTGAAGGGGCAAGTGAAAGAGAATTTAACTTGCCCGACCAGACAAGCAGACTAATTCAAACGTCAATAACGAAACAATTCCACTTATTAGTAAGTTAATATTCTTATTCTGCTGTTGAAAATAATCCAGAGCACATAACTGTATAATTCACTAGCGATTTAGTAACAGCTGCGCTCTGTTTGATTGACAGGCGCCATATGTATGTGTGCTGAACATGCGCGTGTGTTCCGAAAATGCTCACACTAATGCACACCTGAACGGTCAAATACATTTCAAAATTCCGCCAAAATGTTAAGAATGTTTACTTGAATACTTGATAGCCTACTGCTGTTAAAAACTTTTAAAGCTGTTAAAAAAGGACTGATTTTTCTAATTTGTATTTGTTGTTCTATTATTTTTAATGTATTTCTATTCATTGCTGTTTTTATTGTTATTTTATTACTGTCTGTTTACTAGTCTTGAATAATTAAGAACTTGAAACCATTCTTCCGTCATTAACATATTAGTTAGTGTTGTTATTTTTGTGTTTTTGAAGCTGGTATTGAGAATCATCAAATTTCACTACAGGCTACTGAAATTTTGGTATTGTGATAATGTATAGTCTTTATTGTACATGGTAGATGTTGCTGCAATAACATGATGAAAAAGTAGATCTCATTCCATAGAAGTGTGAGCACCCCTGCTGTAAATGATGGCAATGGAGGCTTTCCTCCATTATTTGACTACCATACATAACAAAATAATTTTCATATGACAATAGCCTCCTCCCCTACCCAGTGCAGTTTACATTTCAAGTTCAAGGAAATCCACTGTTAAAAAGTTCAATAAATGTATGATGTTTCCAAAGTCAATGAGTATTCGTGTTAAATAATCATGATCTCAGTATTGATCAAAATAATCGTGTTCTTGCCATAATCAAGCAGCCCTATCATAATGTATGTACTATTCCAGATACATTCAGTACTGTGCAAAAGTCTTAGACACATAAGATGTTAAAAAAAAAAAAAAACAACAACAACAAAAAAAACATTTGTCTTAAAATAGTTATTTATATCTTCAGCTTTAGTGTGTCAATAGGAAATATAAATTTTAGACTCCCAAACATTCTTTTTGCAAATAGAATAGAAGAACAGGGAGCCCTGCAATAGGTGGCATGACCCCCACAGGGCCCTCCACTGAACATCGAGTCAGTCTGAGATTACATAAAGAGACAGAAGCAATTGAGACAGCCTAAACAGACAGAAGAACTGTGACGAATCTTCAAGAAGCTTTGAACATCCTATCTGCCTACAACGAAGAAAAACTGTGTCCAGGTGTACCTAGGAGAATTGGTGCTGTTTTGAAGGCAAAGGTGGTCACACCGAATATTGATTTAGCTTTATATTTTTACGTATACTGGACTTTGTATGATGTTAATTGATAAATGACAACTATTTATGGCATAAGTTTTGAAGACATCCTTACTATGCTACATTTTTTACAAGTACCTAAACATTTTGCACAGTACTGTATGTTAGGATTTGTTGAGACACAATATGAAATTCCAAAAGTAAGTTCGGGCGGAGCTTGTCCATCTAGGCCTGGCAATAATATCCCAAGGATGTATAAGTAGCTGCTTCACCTGGCACCAGTGACAATTATTCTGGCATCCCTCCACCTCCCCCATCTCCATCTGTATATTTCATAATGCCTTTAGCAATTATTTCGAAATTGTCTTTCTTTTTCTTGCTTTAGTCAGAAAGTCCATGGGGATCTTAGAACACAAGTCCAGTTTTACGTTTACCTTAATACGTTCCAAGACTAAATGAACCAGTGTACTAGGAATTTTCAGTGAAAATCTTGATGTCCGTTGCGTGTTCATGAGTCCATGAGAGAACCTCATTCGTAGAGGCACCCTTTTTACACGTGAACTTGAGTTGTTTCTGATGCAAGTTCTTGGTTGTTTCTCACCATAGAATGCCTTAGGCAGACTGGGAACATGACGCATTTGACTACTTTTATGATACTTTGAATCCTTTTTTTAAACTTTAAAGTGAGTCACTGTCCACTGCTGTTGTATTGAAAAGACGTACTGTCATGTTCATTAAAAATCTGTTCTGCAAAAGAATCATATGGGTTTATAAAGACATGGGTAAATAATCAAATAATTTTCTTTTTTGGGTGAACTATTCCTTAAAAAGCTGAAAGGAAGCAGCTCTGCAGTTCAGATGGATCTGGTGGGACAAAAATTCTCCATAAACCTTGCCTTCATCAACCTTATGGAGACCTCCTGAGGGGTGGCACTAGGAATAGGGTACATATTCAAAGTCTGAGTTCTGTCAGTGTGGCAGAGGTTACAGAACATCTGTTTCGTCTCAAATCATTGCCACCCTGGCATTCCAAGACATACACTACCAGTCTAAAATTTGGATACACTTGAATGAATTTGTTTCTGATTATCTTAAAAAGCTTTTGATCTAAAGGTGCATGCTTGAAATTACTTTTGTAGACAAATTGTGTCTATGCATTTCTTTATAAAATATTTATATACAGTATATTTAAAAAAAGTTGGACCCAATATTGAAGTTAAGCATTGAAGCAATTGAAGCATTAATTGTCCTGCATACATGGGAACTCCTTCATGTACATTATTAAGTTGGTTGAGAGAATATCCAGAGTGTGCAGAGCTGGAATCTTGGCAAAGGGTGGCTTTGAAGAAGCTCAAATTTAAGATTAGTTTGATCTGTTTCACATTTTTGGTCATCACATAATTTGCATACTTGCATTTGTGTTATTTCATCATTTTGATTATTTTTCTAAAATGTGAAAAATAATAATAATGAATAGTTGTGTCCAAACTTTTGACTGGTAATGCATATGGCCTAGACTGCAGTCTGTCTTTTCAAAACAGGGTAATAGAATGTGCTGAGCTCTGCTCAGCTGACAAGAACAGGTTTAGTCCTGATATTAATGAAAATACTGTGCAAATAATTGACTTCTTAAAACCAGATTCTGTCTAGAATGTAGACTGTTGTGCTTTGCCTTCAGTGGAGTGCCTCATGATGCATCTGTGATACACAGCAGAAGTACAGGTAGGTCAACATTTAGAGATAATCCAGGTGTGTTGTGTCAACTATTTTGGGGGAAACATATATTCTGAATTCTGTGTGATGTCTACTAAACAACTAAGGGATAAATTATGATGTGCTGTGCTTTCAGCAATGAGGGGACCAAAAAGTGTGCTTGGCAATTTAGGCCATAAATATGGGACATTAATCTGTTCTCTCCACTCTCTGTGGTTAGAGAAAAAGATTCCTAAGAGTTAAAGTATTCTTGGCAGGTATTGTTTATCCATCTCTTTTTCTTCCTTTTCTCATATACACATTCCCTCCATTCTCCTCACTCTCATTTTCTGTTTTGGTTATAACGAAATCTTCAATATCTTGTCAAACAAACAAATTGCTTTAAATCACCAAGATAGATGAGGTATTTTCACTTTCCCTTTGGCACCTTCTGAGAGCTGGGACTGAATGCTTTCCTCTAATTGGTAGAGCTCTCATGAGGAGAGTGCCTGAAAGATGATGGGTAGCTGGTTGTCTCAACCAAGCTTTACAGGACAGGGAGCCTATACATTATCTCAAGAAGCCCAAAGCAAAACCTAACCAAGGAGATTTTGCCCAACTTTTGGACCTTGAGTTCGAGGCCAGGCGGGCTTTCATTGATGCTGATGTTAAAAAGGAAGAAGACCGACCCACGAAAATCTTTGAGGCTTGTCCATGCTTCAAAAACACTCAGAATGTAAGCTTCTTAGCTTCCCTTCTTGGTACTCTGTGCTTCTGTCTGTTCAGCCTGCCCTATATTAAGCCTGCTCAGTAGTTGTAATAACTGAGCACAATTTTGTCCTAGGCAATGGATGAGCTGCATTGCATACTTGGTGGCACCAACCGCAAATACATAGAGGAAATGAAGGGAAGATGGGCAGACTTTTGTGCTAAGGTGCAGATCTATGGTGTGTGGAAGAAGGCCCTGAAACCCCCTTTCCCCTTGGATCTGCGTGGAGGTAAGTTGCTGTTCCATACCAAATCCATTGTTATGTCAGCCGTGTTCAAACCATTCCATAAAAGGCCATTTTTCTGTTCCATAGTGGATTTCACTATCGCCCTGCTCAATGCACTCTCATCACTTTTCCCCGCACCAACTCCACCACCAAAGCATCTTGGAGATGCCAGTGAGGCACTGCTTCATATCCTTAAGGAGAGAATTGTTATGTTAGGCCTTTACCACTCACTGTAATGTGTCCTTCATTTACTGACATTGTTGTGCATGTTCACACTTAGAACTACTTCAAGTTCAGTTCATTACAGATTAATTTATATCATTCATGTTCACAGTTCATAAATGTAGAATTTTGAACTAAGTTCACAGTCCCAAACGTCCCAAAATTCATGTTCATTTCTTCTGTTCTGACAGTAAAATACAGTATGAGCATTGTTAACTGTTGATAGCACTCTTGGTTCAATTCATAAGTTGCAACCTGATAAGTTAATCAAAAAATGATTGTGTTCAATGAACACACAACCTTTGAAGTGGTTTTGATGCACAGCACTGCTTCTCATTAAACTCTTCACTACACTGTCCTTTTTGTTTTATTCCAGCCGGGCGAGGACCCTGGGCTATACCTGGAGAAGCGGCTTCTCTCCTCTCCGGTGCTGCTTTTTGATGGAACAACCAGCATTGTCGCCGTGGGAAACATGCCTGTGAGCACCCTCCCCCAGGAGGAATTCTGGGAAGGAATGTTGGTATTGATGGCATACTACTACACTCTGCACTTAACATACTCAAAATGTGTTGCCACGGTCCTCTCTGTCATTCAAACCGAGGTAATTGGTGATGCCATCCATGATCAAGATGCTACTAGCACATATAAGAAAGCAATTGGTGAATGGAAATCATTCACTGAAAAATAGGTGAACGTCAGTCAGCATTTTGTCAGGACTGTTTGTTTTTGTTCACAATGTCTTTCAATAACTTGTTTTGTGCCTAACTTGGCTAGCTACTCCACAAGCTTTCCCTCATTGTCCTTAGGTTATTTGCCAAAATAACTCGCCAGGGTTCCTTCAGATCCTTAAAAGGTCTTACTTTTTACTTTCGAGAGGTCTCAAATTTTAGATGGCACTTTAACTGAGACATATTTGAATACTTTATTACACTGTCTAGTGTTATACTAATTTATTTTAATTTACGTTTTTGTGGATTGTCTTGTTCACGTGACAAAACACTTATGGCAGCGTATTACGTATTTTGATTGGTTTGTTTGCTGTGCAAAAGTGATATTCATTTTTTTTACATCGTCTTAAATTTGATGTTAAAAAGTGTGCAGCAACCCTGACTCACTGTTACTGGTGTACATGTTATATGCTGTTATTCTTGACAGTTTAATAAATGTTGACAGTACTCAACTTGCCATGGTTGTGATTCAGTAGAATCAGTTAAGATGTATATTCTAAGATTAAGCACTGGTTTTAAGTTTTTGGTTTTAGTTTTAATATGGATTTAGGTTTATTTCAAGATGAGCCAACTTGTATCAAGAAACAGCTTAATCATACTTCACTAATACTGAGTAATATTTTGCTTAAATTAGTGATTTTT
Source organism: Myxocyprinus asiaticus (assembly GCF_019703515.2). Classification (NCBI taxonomy): domain Eukaryota; kingdom Metazoa; phylum Chordata; class Actinopteri; order Cypriniformes; family Catostomidae; genus Myxocyprinus; species Myxocyprinus asiaticus. The sequence goes on along the minus strand of NC_059392.1, from coordinate 25,136,811 downwards.
TTCTTGTTCCGAAGCCTTAATTTGCTAAAATTAAGAATACATTTTTTTTAAATAAGAATTATTTGCTTATAATCAGTATATTTCACTTATTATTGTGTTGTAGGAAGTTTGATTTCAAGTAATTTGATCTAATAATCAGCCTTTTCTGCTTATTTGAACCCTTTTGAATACTTATCAGGGCCTTCTTGTTTTAAGATTTAACAATCTTATTTCAAGATTTCTTGTTAAGTGAAATTAACTTGCTGAATGGACAGATAATTTCTCTCGTTTTAAGTAATTTCCTCCTCAAATTTGCAGTGCACTCAATCACCACTCTCAAAACTGGGGTGTCAAACACATGCTACACACACACACACACACAAACCCCACACACAAACCCTGACAGTATATATTCTTAATCAAAAGTCCGTATGCAACCCTTTAATAGTACTATAGTAAGGAGTTTTTAGAAATGATTAAACATATACTGAAAAAATTTAAAAGGTTCTTGAGGCATCTTTTGGGGTTCCTCACATGCCACACCAGTGGAAGATCCCATTAAGAGATCCTTCAGACACCCTTTAAAGGAGCCACAAATATACTTTTTATGTCCTCAAGGAACTACAATAAATATATATTTCAAGATCATCTAAGCCTTTCTCTTTTGATGGAGTTACTGAAGGAACCTTTTACAGTCCTTAGGCCAGAAACATTCTTTATGCAAATAAGTGAACACAGACCCAAGCTCGTGGCCAACGCAACTAAACATACTAGTGCATGATCTTGCATTACTATGGTGGTAACAAACCTCAGTAGTCAAGGGGCGATAGATCTTCAAAAGTTTGTGCCATAAAACTGGATGTATTATTGTCTAACTTACTTGCTTAGCAATATACTGTTCTAATTGTAGCTCATGACAGTAGTTGACTTAAAAGAGAAACCTCAATGTCGAAGTGCTATACCGCCCCTTGTGGCAACGTTGAGTTATGAATTGTGGTCCGAGACATTTCTGAAAACAACAATGCACGGAATCGAGCTTGCATAGCTAGAAGCGTTTGTGTTCACATAGTTGCATAGAATACATTTTGGGCTTTAGAGTACTTTAGAGTTTTTGCTGGAGCTAAGAGTAAGTTTCTCAGAAAACTGAAAGTGTGTCTAGAGGATCTCCTGAGAATTTGTGTCAGCTGAGGAGCCCCAAATGGTGCCTTGAGTTTCTTTTCATTTTTACAGTGTAGCATACAAATGAGATGCTTGAAATGACTAAATCTTGTAACTACAACAATGTACAGTATATTCTCATTTCTCTTAACACATCCCCAACCGATATGAAGGAGTGTATGGTCACACAGAATTGTTTGTTGAGATTCCCCCTGTCAGCAAAGAGACTGCTTATTCTTATCAAGATTGGCTACTTCACAGATGTTGTCCAAAATAGATAAACACATATATAATATATCCTTATACCTGATATCTTTTTCTTTGAATTTCCAGAGCAGTCATTGTTTGCCATCCTTTGCTGACCAGAAATAAGTCTTCCAAGGTTCCTCTCCATTTTGCCCTAGTTAAATAATGAATCAGGAGAATTAAACTGCTGACCTTGATAAAACATAGACATAGGGCTACGCAGATTTTCCGAGCATTAACCAATTATTTTGTACTTGGAGACAAAGATGCAAAAAACAGATGTTTATATGATATGTTTGCTTGCATATCATTCATCAGGGGAGAGCTGCAGATTACACTGCAATCATAGATGGGTGGGAAACCAGAGAAAGACACAAGGGAACCTTATGCATTTGTTTGTTGTATAGCTACTTCCATCTGGATTTTGTCCTTGTCATTCAACAGTAATGCTGAGATGAGCAGGGTATCTCCAAAGTTTGAGCCCTTCAAGGTTATAGCAGTATATAGTATGTTGATAATGTCATAAAGCCTTCAAGCAGTAAGTGAAAAGTTCTCGTCTCCTTTCAAGTAAGTTGTTGTGTGAGGTAATCACTCAATTTATCAATCTGTTAAACTTTCTACCAAACTGTCTTTGACTTTAAAAATAATTCTACATCCCCCTTGTGATTATATCATCTGATCACTGAAGGGAGGAAACATGCATTCATGCTTCCATCAGAACTACTTAATCAGAATTTACTTAATCATCGGAATGACTTAAAATGTAAGTAAAATAATCTTTGGATAGAATCTTTACCAGTCGCATCAAAATGTGTTCCTTCATGCAATATTGCCATGGACTTATGGCTGGAACAATCTTTCTTGAGCAACCTACTGCAGTTTTAAGTGCCTTACTGAAGGGGACCTTGTTGATGGTTCATGGCCTGCTCCCTGCAGGGATCAACCAGGGACCTTCTGGTTACCAGCTCTGAATTTTAATCACTACACGTCACCCTAATACTATGATAATCTATGAACAAACCCTTTGAAATGAATAAGGATAGTGTGGCAGCGGGGGCGTGGTCAAGCATCTCTCCGGAGAGAGAAAGCGGAAAGGGTGCTTACTCCTGAGCTAAATTATGTCTAACACCTGTCTCTAATTTCAGTGAGCATGGGGAGAGCGGCATAAAGAGAGTGACACAACGCTCAGAGGGGAGACTGGAGATGACAGAGCTGAGCCAGGGTGACCATTCCTGAATAGAAGTTGTTTGTAGAAGCAGTGTGTGTGTTAGTGTGGTTAGAGTGGACGGAAGTAACTATAAAGTGTTGTCGAGGAAAAGGGGAAATAAAAGCGTCACCTGGAAAAGGAAAAACTGCTTCTCGCGTCCTCTTTTACACTGGTGCCGAAACCCAGGAACTGAAGTTTTGGGTCGAAGATGGATGGAGGTCGTCCCGTAGAGTCCTCCCAGTTGGCGGAGATCCTCCAAGCCCTCGCCAGCCTACATCGGAACCACCAACAAACGCTGCTTGAGCTCCGGCAAGATCAAGACCGCAGGTTTGTCGAGCTCATGCATGCTCAAGCCGAGGACCGGCAGGCGATCCGGAGCCTCCTCAGCCAGGGGGCATCCTCAGCCGCGACCCCGGACACACCCACGCCGTTACCCCCGCCAGCATTACAGAAAATGGGGGCGGCGGACGACCCCGAGGCTTTCCTGGATTTGTTTGAGCGGACCGCCGAGATCTGGGGCTGGCCGCTCGGCCAATGGGCAGCCCGACTGATCCCACTACTGTCCGGGGAAGCCCAGCTCGCGGCTCAACAACTGCCAGCGTCGAGCCTCCTGGCCTACGGAGATCTAAAAAAAGCCATCCTGCAACGGGTTGGTCGCACTCCGGAGGAAAGTCGTCAACTCTTCCGGAGCTTGAAGTTGGAAAGCTCTGACCGCCCGTTTGCCTTTGCCCAGCGGCTCCGTGACGCCTGCCGAAGATGGCTGTTAGCGGGGGATCGCGACATCCAGGGAATTATCGACCAGGTGGTACTGGAACAGTTCATAGTTCGACTGCCAAAAGGAACGGCGGAGTGGGTCCAGTGCCACCGCCCGGCGTCATTGGAGGAAGCTATCCGACTTGCGGAGGACCACATGGCGGCGATCCCGAGGACAGAAGATCCCTCCTACCTTCTCTCTCCTCCCTCTGTTTCTTCCCCCTCCCCTTTCTCTCTCTTGTCTGCTCTCTCTCCAGGTCCCGTTCCTGCCCCACGCAGACGAGGAGGAACCCAGCCCCTGAGACCAGTTCCCCGGGTGTGGGAGGCGACACCTTCCCCTACTCCAGTGCCCCGCCGCTCTCCCCCTCAGGGGGGGGCGCCCGCCGATGCAGGTGCAGGCGTGGCGCCTGGGCCGGCCTGCTGGAGGTGCGGAGACCCGAGCCACTTCCGAGATCAGTGCCCTCTGATGGAGCTGGGGACGGTGGTGCGGGTCTCTGACCTCCCACAGGCTGCCCCCGACCGGGCCGGAGCGTACCGGATACTGGTAAGTGTCAAGGGGGGTACTCACCAAGCGTTGGTGGATACCGGGTGTAATCAAACCACTATCCACCAACGCCTGGTTCAACCCGAGGCATTGGTCACATCCAAAACGGTGAAGGTGAAGTGTGTACACGGGGATATTCACAAGTATCCAGTGGTGACCCTGACAATTAAATTTCGGGGGAAAAAGCATAGAGTGGAGGCCGCGGTTAGTTCCCGCCTCACCCATCCGCTGATTTTGGGGACTGATTGGCCTGATTTTAAAGCTTTATTAAAGGGAATTTGTGCGGATGGGTCCTGTGTGAGAATAGGGAGATGTGTGATGTGCGATGCTCTGGCAGGGGAGGCGGAGCCGGGGCCGTCCTCGACAGCTCCACGTCATGATGACGAGAGAGGGGGAGAGGCTGCGGCCCCTCCCCTTCTCAGGGAATTCCCTGAGGGGGATTTCCCTTTGGAGCAGTCGCGAGACGAAACCCTCAAACACGCCTTTGACCAAGTCAGAGTTATCGATGGTCAACGACTCCAGCCTGACATCGCACTTTCATATCCCTATTTTGCAATTATAAATGAGCGGTTGTATCGAGTGACACAGGACACTCGAACCAAAGAGGATACAACCCAACTTTTGATTCCAAGGAGCCGTCAGGAAATGGTATTCCAGATGGCTCATTATAATCCTATGGCAGGTCACCTAGGAGAAAGGAAAACACTGAACCGTCTAATAGCCCGTTTCTATTGGCCGGGCATTGGCGGCGATGTCCGCAGGTGGTGTGCGGCATGCCGCGAATGCCAGCTGGTTAACCCACCGGCCACCCCAAAAGCGCCATTGCGCCCTCTCCCTCTGATCGAGGTCCCTTTGAGAGAATTGGAATGGACCTCGTCGGGCCATTAGAACGGTCAGCACGCGGACATCGCTTTGTATTGGTCCTAGTGGACTATGCAACGCGATATCCGGAAGCAGTGCCTCTTCGCAACATCTCAGCACGCAGTGTTGCGGAGGCACTCTTCAAAATAATCTCCCGGGTGGGGATTCCGAAAGAAATCCTCACCGATCAAGGCACAATGTTTATGTCACGGACACTACGCGAACTGTATGAGTTATTAAATATTAAATCGATTCGCACCAGTGTATACCATCCTCAAACGGATGGCCTGGTGGAACGATTTAATAAAACCCTCAAAAACATGATTCGTAAGTTCGTGCACGACGATGCTAGAAATTGGGATAAATGGCTCGACCCCCTGTTATTTGCAGTACGAGAGGTCCCGCAAGCCTCCAGTGGCTTCACCCCATTCGAGCTGCTATATGGGCGACGCCCACGCGGCGTGCTTGATGTATTGCGAGAAGCCTGGGAGGAAGGACCTTCGAACAGTAAAAATGAAATTCAGTACGTTCTTGATCTTAGAGCAAAACTCCACACCTTGGGGCAACTAACACAGGAGAATTTGCTCCAAGCTCAAGAACGACAGCGCCGACTGTATGACAGGGGAGCTCAGCTAAGGGAATTTGCACCGGGAGATAAAGTGCTTGTATTGCTTCCCACATCGAGCTCTAAATTACTCGCCAAGTGGCAAGGACCCTTTGAGGTCACACGACGAGTGGGAGATCTCGATTATGAGGTTAAACGATCCGATAGAGGGGACGCACGTCAAATATACCACCTCAATCTCCTAAAATTGTGGAGGGAGGCAGTCCCCGTGACGTTGGCTACGGTGGTTCCCGAGAAGGCGGAGCTCGGACCGGAGGTGAGCTCAAAACATAAACAGTTCACCCCGGTCACTTGCGGAGACCACCTCTCACCGAGCCAACTCGCGGAGGTTGCTAGGTTGCAACAGGAGTTTGCAGATGTGTTTTCCCCTCTACCGGGACGTACAAACCTCATCCATCACCACATCGAGACCGAGCCGGGGGTGGTGGTACGTAGCCGCCCCTATCGACTACCCGAACACAAAAAGAAAATTGTTCGGGAGGAATTGGATGCGATGCTTGATATGGGGGTAATAGAAGAATCCCACAGTGATTGGTCCAGCCCAGTTGTTCTAGTGCCTAAGAGCGACGGGTCTGTGCGATTCTGTGTGGATTATAGGAAAGTCAATGCGGTGTCTAAATTTGATGCATATCCAATGCCTCGCGTTGATGAGTTGCTCGATCGGTTGGGCACTGCTAGATTTTATTCGACATTGGATTTGACGAAGGGTTATTGGCAGATCCCCTTGACACCAATTTCCCGTGAGAAAACCGCCTTCTCCACACCGTTTGGATTACACCAATTTGTGACACTTCCGTTCGGTTTGTTTGGGGCCCCGGCTACGTTTCAGCGTCTCATGGACCGAATCCTCAGGCCGCATTCAGCTTACGCCGCTGCCTATTTAGATGACATAATCATTTATAGCAATGATTGGCAGCGGCATATGCAACACCTGAGGGCGGTTCTGAGATCACTGCGCCGAGCGGGGCTCACAGCGAACCCGAAGAAGTGTGCGATTGGGCGGGTGGAGGTACGGTATCTGGGGTTCCACTTGGGCCACGGGCAGGTGCGTCCCCAAATTGACAAGACAGCGGCGATTGCGACCTGCCCGAGACCCAAGACCAAAAAGGGGGTGAGGCAGTTCCTGGGGCTGGCTGGCTACTATAGGAGGTTTGTGCCTAACTATTCGGACGTCACCAGCCCGCTGACTGATCTCACTAAAAAGGGAGCTCCAGATCCGGTCCAGTGGACGGAGCAGTGTCAACAGACGTTCACGCAAGTTAAAGCCGCACTTTGCGGGGGGCCGCTGTTACATTCACCTGACTTCTCTCTCCCTTTTGTTTTACAGACAGATGCTTCAGACAGGGGGCTGGGGGCCGTGCTCTCGCAGGTGGTGGGGGGGGGAGGAGCGCCCGGTGCTGTACATTAGCCATAAGCTCTCGTTAAGGGAAACTAAGTACAGCACCGTGGAGAAGGAGTGTCTCGCCATCAAGTGGGCGGTCCTCACTCTCCGATACTACCTGTTGGGGCGTGCCTTCACCCTCTGCTCGGATCACGCCCCACTCCAGTGGCTCCACCGCATGAAAGATACTAACGCCCGGATCACCCGTTGGTATCTGGCTCTTCAGCCGTTTAAGTTCAAGGTGGTCCACAGACCGGGGGCGCAGATGGCTGTCGCCGACTTCCTTTCCAGGAATGGGGGGGAGTGGTAGGCAGGCCGGATGTCGCCCCGGCCTGAGTCGGGCGGTGGGGATATGTGGCAGCGGGGGCGTGGTCAAGCATCTCTCCGGAGAGAGAAAGCGGAAAGGGCGCTTACTCCTGAGCTAAATTATGTCTAACACCTGTCTCTAATTTCAGTGAGCACGGGGAGAGCGGCATAAAGAGTGTGACACAACGCTCAGAGGGGAGACTGGAGATGACAGAGCTGAGCCAGGGTGACCATTCCTGAATAGAAGTTGTTTGTAGAAGCAGTGTGTGTGTTAGTGTGGTTAGAGTGGACGGAAGTAACTATAAAGTGTTGTCGAGGAAAAGGGGAAATAAAAGCGTCACCTGGAAAAGGAAAAACTGCTTCTCGCGTCCTCTTTTACAGATAGTTAATTTAAACTATGAATAAACTGAAATGTTTTATTATGTTAAATGTTAAAATTATTAATTTTCAGAACAAAGTGCTGAGTTGTCCTCCCCATGTTCTGTATATTAATAGTCGGTTTGTTTGTTGTTATTAATTGCTCTTCCTGGATCTTTTTCTGATGTTAATATTGACTATGACTCTTTGCGCAGAAACATGTTCCCTGTCTTTTCTGCAACCTCCATGTTTAAAACTTCTCAGCAGTGCATCTATTTACCTAGAAAGTCAGCACCAGCATCAAGCTACCTGATTTCTGTCTCATCTGTTTGTGTGGTCTTATTTTGTATTTCTTTAGCTTGTTAACAATGTTGTGGTACTGTTGTTCATCCAGATTAAAAATGTCATCTTCTTTTAAAATTCAGTAAACTATAACAAGCCAGAAATCATAATCTGGAAGCCACACAGTTCTAATTTAGACAGAAACATAGTTTCCGTGTTTAATTTATTTATCCCTTTTCTACCATATTGGAAAGAGGTGGGGTTGTTCTGTCTTAGGCCACGTCCACACAAATACGTTTTTGTTTGAAAACACATCTTTTTCTCTGCATTTTGGAGTTCTATCCACACGTCTTCACGTTGTATTGTGGACAGGGAAAATGGAGATGCAGTATCTGAAAATGATGACATATTTGTTGTCATGTGATCCATTCAACCCAAAACAATCAAAATGGCCACCCATGCTCTAACGATGTTTGTTGTGACTGCTATTCACTTTGATAACGTTGTTAAACATAAATGTTACTTCACACTGCATTCCTTAAAAGGCAACGGGAAGTTTACTCAGAATTGCTGGCCCGCGACGGAACACGAGGACAATTGCTTTTCAGACCATGCGTGGAACAGTAATTTTTCACATGCGCAGTTAGGGGATTTAAGAGTTTTCATACATTTTAGTGTAGACGAGCAACTTTTGGAAAATGCTTGAAAATGTCAGTGTGGATGGAGAGCCTTTCAAAAATGCCGTTTTCAAATGTATCTGGAATATTGTGGATGTAGCCTTACTATCTCACAAATCACAAATGTATGCTTGTACCTGCGCAAACCCAGACTTACTGCATATTTTATGAACCACCTGTTTGTCAACATGTTATAAATATATCATTGTTTACAGGTTGAATTATCTGTCAGGGCTATGGTTTGTCCACTCTTTCATCTGGTTTCTACCAAAAGTAATAACTGAGGTCACATATGCCTGAAGTAAAATGTTATGCATGGTACAAAGTAAAATTTAATTGGAGGTAATTAACTTTTTTCTCTGCATTCCACGTTGAAATGTGATCTCAAAACCAGTTTTGCAAAAAACGTTTTCTTACAGCATCTTCCTTTGACATTAAGTTTTCTTGAGAAAGTAAGTGTAACAGTTCAATGGAAAGGAGGAGGCGAGAACCGGCTTAACAATATAAATAATATTTTAATAATAAACTTAAGCAAAAAGACAAACACACACAGGTGTCAGGCAGCTGCCCGTAACTCTCTCTCGGTCACACTGCCGTCTATGGTCACCTTTATCCCTCTCTGGCTTAATCAGCCTAATTAGGGGCCGGGTGTGTGGAATCACGGCCCGGCCCCGCCCCGCCCTCCGCCCTGCTTCAGTAAGTTTATGGACCATTAGCTTAGAGCTGACTCTTTCATCATTAATTGTCCCTTGGGATCCAGTTGGGCACTACCGTGATGGGATTTTCCATACCATTACATAGGCGTCACTGGATATTATGGTGTCAATAAATGGCTCATCAACTTTATTTCTAAACATAGTCAGCACTTTTATTTATGATGTCATTTGAATGATCTCCCTATGGATGTGATGTAATGCAACGCCACCCTTGCTCCGAAAACCTTCCCAGCAAGTGAGACCACACAACACTGTCTTGCTGCCAGGTTTTCTGCTTCCGACATCAACAGAGCACAGCAATACTTTTTCTCTTTAAAGGTTTCCTTAGCTCAGCTTAATGCTAAACCTCCCTCTCAGTTTTTCCCTTTTGGAAATCAACACAATATTTCTCTGTTTTTGTAGGATTAGACATGAGTTTTCACTCTGATTTGTTTGATAAACATGGGGATGGAAAAGACAAAGATTTAAAAAAAGTTATGGCCATTTTTCTTGTATCACCTGAGATCTTGGTAGGTTCCGAGGGATGGTTGAGGTGATTCAAAAGTCCGAAACGTACTCTACACATGTACGTGAATGAACATGCTTCTAGCTATGCAAACTCGATTTTGTGCATTGCATTCCAAAATGTGTCAGACCTCAGTTCCTAACACTTCGCAAGTACACACTGCATTTTCATGGATGCCGCAAGGCTGCTATAGTGGGCATCAGTGCGAACTGTCCGCTTATATGTGAGTTTTTTCTTTCAAGTCAACTACTGTAAAGGCAGAGCAACAGTTTGAAAAGAATATTGCTGAGCCAAGTAAGTTGAAGTCAGTATATTTATTGCAACATACCTGAATAATAACACATCCAGTTTAATGGCATTTGAAGGAAACTCTATCACCCCCTTGAGTAATGAGGTTTGTTACCCCCACAATAACGCATGAATGCATGTTAAGTGTGTTCAATCAGACCACACTTTGGCAATGCTCTTGAATCTGCGTACGCATGCTTGCATGAAGTATGTTACTGGCAAAAGAATCCGTTTATAGTTCAGATACAGTGCAATTTGGGGGTAATTGCAAACAGCTTGTTCCTTAAACCACAGGGATATGCCATCAGTCATCACTGATGAAGTCCTTACACTTTAACAGTCCTCTTTCTTTTGAAGTGTTAGTAATCACATTAGCAAATATGATACGTTTCCACTTCTCTGTAAAGTCTTTAGCATGATTAGAAACATTAATTATGTCATGTGAAGAATACACGTATTAACATTTCACTCTTCAACAATTGGTGTAAGATTTACCATTTCTTGTTTCCAAAAATTAATGAATCGCAGTGTTCCTTACTCCATTTGTTAGTGTTTCCTGTCCATTCTTACATTTAGAGGTGGAGTTGTTGAATCAGACTTTTGTTTGGGTTCTGGTTTCGTTTTGAATCTTGTCAGCCAGCATTTTAATGAGTATTCATCAACAGAGTAAGATTAGAAGGTCTCTAAATCTTTAGGGGAGAGAATTTAAAAGAACTAAAGCCACCTGCCAATTGATGGTGTTTAATTTCCTGGTTTCCACTGCAATCTCCCCTCAGTCAAGATGAGACAAAAAAACATTGTCTTTACAGATTTTTTCTGTTGTGTACACATATTTACGTCACTTATTATGTGCCAAAAATATAAGGCAATGAATCAGATGTAGATTCCAAAAGCAGGCATAGTTTGTGGTATGTATTTTGAAGTGGTATCAGAGTCATATGGAGTTATAGCAGCAGTTTGTTAATTTTTTTTTAGGAGTTTTGAATGGAGTCTGAGGCAAAGGCAGTAATGTAGTCATAAAACCTACAGGTTCAGGATAGCCTTAGGCTGAAGTTGCTTTCCAGTTACCTTGGCCTGCTTGGGTCTCTGAGGCATACTCCTGTGGTAAAAGGACATGTTATTTCATCCAGGTTTTGTCTCCAATGTCCTAGAAATAAAAGACTTGATTCATCACGCCTCATAAGGCAAGGTTGAATACCGGCTGGTATGGCAAAGGCTCCATGTATTGTTTGGCCATAGGAGTACTGTTAGTGTATGAACTTGTTTATGGTGCTTGTCTGTGATTGGGTATACATGGACACCAGAAACTGGCTTATTGCGAGAAAGCAGCGTTCCCATTTACATGCACTATATAAGCAGCATGCTCTTTACTCCGTACATGTGGCCCAGTCAGTAAGCAGCTTTCTCCACAGCAACGTAATTTCCCTGTGATGCTTGTGTAAATAACAAACATGGCATCTAAGGAAGACTTTGCTATTTTATTCTCCGTTGCTTCACTTTCTTTCCAGATATTCCAGAGTTGTTGCTTTGTTTGTTTCTTTAACTTTCTATCGAGACCTGCAACGGAATTCCGCTGCAATAGTGTGGTTTTCCTCTTTCGCCAAACTCCGGGATTTCCCCAATGAACAAGCGCATATGCGCAAACGAGAGGGACAGTCAAAATTTTACATTGGTGTATATAAATGGGTATATAGTGAATCTGCTTTTCCCACTGTACTCCTAGAAATGTAATTCTTCCACTGTGTTGACTTGTTGTTGGGCTCCATCCTATGACGTTTGTTATCCGGTCTGTTTATGCACATGCAAAGTCTTCAAAAACCTGTAAAAACACTGCTTATGCGTATACATGGCAACATAAGCCGTGTTCTTGGCAAGAAACCTTGTTGTATTAACACTAAAAAGTAGTTTAAAGTATTTGTGTTACGAGTAGTAAAAGTAGTAATTTTATAAGTATGCATTATGAGATTAAAGTGGTATGTTTGGTGAATAAAGTTGTAATGTTATGAAAATAAAGTAAAATTAGGAGATTGAAAGGCATAATATTGAGTGAATAAAGTAGAAATATTTCGAAAACTATTACGCACTATTATGAAAAAAAAAGTGTGATTTAGGCCACTGAGGCAGGACTACAGCGGTTATTTAATGATTACATTTATTGAGGTTAAAGAACCAGGCAGACATTCAGGAAAGTTCCTCTTTTGTGCAATCTGAAATGGTAACCAGTGGTCGACACCAAGGGTATCAATGGTTACATCTGCCTCTACATCTGCTCCACTTTGCTGTTCTCCACTACTTCATTTTTATGTTACATTCCTTATGACTTTATTCTTATAATATTATGATATTAATCTAGTAACATTATGATTCTCAAAAAAGTACAAATTCAATTCCATAATGCGATTACTTTTTTCACATTATTTTGACTATTCTCAAAACATTACAACCTTCCTGTTACGACTTTCAAAATCATAGTTTTTTATTTATTTAATTGAGGCACTAGATGCACTTTTGCTTATATTGCCCAACCCTTATGTTGGTGAATCTGAGGGTACTGTTTATGAGGGCAGTGTGCAGGGATTGAAAGAGATTTGTTTTTGCTAATCGTCAGGCCATTTATCTTAATCCGGCGTCCCACTAGCCAATTTTTCCCCCCAGCGATTTTAAGGTTTAAGCGTAATTTACATAATTGTCACCCAACAGGTGAGAGATGGAGTGTGCATTAGTGTCTGCCAGTGGGAGGTTGTTAATCCCTTGATCGTTGGGACTCGCTGCTGAGTGAATGGTTCCAGCACCTGGCAAAGCACATCAAACTTGTTATATAAAAAAAAAATCTGTCTCCAAGTTGGGCTCTTGTGTACTCGTCAAGTGACCAATGAGCTTCTTCTTTTACTGCTGAACTTACAAGAAGTCATGATGATCTGAACTTTTTCTTCAGGGATCGCACATATCATCACAGATTGTAATACAGAGTGATTCTGTCACAAAGTGTTTTTCCTGGGGTTCTCCTACACTAAAATGACTAATGAAATCCGAAAGTAGAGGCACTATAGTTTGTTTTTATGGAAAGTACTTATAAACTGTCTCTTTATAAACTGAAAGCTGCATATGGACATACGCGTTCTACTGCAAGCCTTGAGGGAATAAATACACAATCACAGACTTTCACAAGGTAAAGTTACTTCATGAATCGCATCCTTAATCACTTTATTACATGCGGTACTCCTGTTGTTTGCTAAATCTCAGCAAAACACTTGGCAAGTGTGACACCCTCAGCCAAAATCGAGTTGTTTGAAGTACGCTAGTGTGACGCTGGCTATGGCAAATGGGAAAATGTGGTATTTCACTCCACTATTGCTCAAACTGTGTCCTCCCTGGCTCTCTTTATTCATCCCCAAGGGTGCATTTGTCATTCTTAAGGAAGCCAGAAGGCTCTGCTGAGATTTTAAATGTCTTAAAACTCTCTGAGGTAGACCACATCTTTGAGGAAAATGCCAGCACCACTCACCTCCCCCTTCAATCCCCCCCTTCAGTATTAGCTTATCCCATGTCCTCACCACCTAAATCCAACACAGGAATGTACCCCAAACCTTTCTTGACTTCATCCATGTCTCCCAGTGTATGTGGGGACTTAAAAAAATAAACAGTGAATATAAATTTTTCTAGTTTTGCTTTACTCTAAATTATTTCATTGGTCAGAATGCTGGTTTAGACTAAAACTTGCCCGCAAGGCAGTAAGAGAACATTAAAAAGATCGTCCTGTTTCTTCAGGATCTTATTAGAGACATTTGCCCATAGTATATTTGTTTAAATCTATTAAGTCAAAAGATTGGTACCTGATGTATTAATGGAAATCCACCCCATCAATGTATTAAATGATAATAAATAATAGTAATACAAAACTTATCCTTGAATCGAATTTGTGGGAACCTTGTTCATCCTCAAAAAACATGTTGGATGTTTCAGCAATGACACTGTGGTTCTGCTCTTCCAGATTTCTTGTCCATTTCAATGCTCCCTAAGCACTCTGATGTACTGGAGTCTTGGTGTGGAGAACCAAAAGTGGCAGGAGTTAAGCCAGTGTGGTGTCTGCGGTAGACCTACTCTGACAGGCAGAAACATATGAAGTTAATCAGGAAAAGGGGGGATAAGGCAATTGCTCTAGTGCTGATGGTTCATCAAAATAAAAATGATCAGAAAAAGCTCTAAAAGGGTTTTAATGTAACCCCTGCAATTCAACTTATCTGCAACTATCTGGACAGGGTAATTCAGGGTTGTCTTAACTCAGGGGTTTATGTACCATACTACAGCCCATGATGGTGAAATTGTGGCAGGGCCTTGGTCTTCCCTTTCCAGCGATAGCCTGTCCTGATTATGTGGTTCATTCCATCCTGATTATAATTGCTTTCGCCTTGCATCACTGCAGTTTTCAATTCTTCACAGCCCTCTTGTGTGACCTTGAGGGCTGAGGTTTGTAGTAGTGTTTACATGCTATTCTCAGAACTTTAAATGCTGTTCTGAAGGAAAGCGTGAGTCTCTGACAGTTGTCTGACTAGGAGCCGTGGGACTGTCATTAAATGCAATTGTTCACTCACCTTGTTTTTTTCTTATGGCTTTGTAAACCAAGTAAAATGGAAAATGTGGTTATAGGAAAGCATGCTAATTGCAGATTTGATACAGCACTGCAGTATTAATGAAATTGGTATATTCAGTCTGGGATTGGGATGTTAGCAGAGCTTTCTTATCCCAGTCATTTTGGATAAAAATTTGTCTACTGCATTACTAAAATAACTAATGACTTCTGCACATATATTCTGGTTTTAAAAATAGTGTTAAAAACAAATGATATTGTCCTCGAGAGGCATCATTGTTTTTGCCAGATGCAGGACTTTTCCATCCAGTTAATTTTCCCAGTGACATGTTATAGTAAGGACTAAATTCCAGGGCTCTTCCAGTATTTATCTGACCACATGTTCACCATTCTGTTCAGCAGAAAACCTTACACGTGAAGCACATAATGTTTTCACTTCCTCTTATCCCAGCCTAATGTGCAAAGCCATTCATTTGTTGATTTCACAGAAGAGTGTTAACATTGTGGATATGCAGCTCTTTTTTCCCCATTTTGCTCTGTTTGTTTGAGCATCATGACAAAACATTGGGTCAACCATTGATGTGAGTTTTGGGCGGGGCTATCTGTTTACCTGGACAATGTTAGATGGACGGAGTGTTCAAGTAAACCTATTTGAAAAGTCATTATATCTGCAATTCCATTGGTGCTATTAATGGTGCAGAAATTACACACTTTGCATTTAATTAAGGTGGCAGGGAGAGGAAGGAACATGCTCCAGTGCAATTCTTATGTACTTGTGTTCAGTCATATTTTACATTGCTTTTTTATCTGCTCAATGACCACTGTAACCCAAGCTGTTGCTTAAAATCGAAGGGCCTGGGTCAACATTATTATGAGTGGTCCCCTTTCTCCTCTTGGACCAATGAATAAGTTGTACCATAGAGGCCTTTAGCTGGCCCTCTCCTTGTCACAGGACCTAGGTCAACATTCTCCATTTTCTCCCTTGCTGTGACCAGTCAAAGTATTGAAGCGTTCAGTTTACATGGACTGTTATATTCACATTTTATTCTTGTAGACATTAAGAATTTCAAATTGCTTCAGCTACATCTAATTACTATGTATTGTACATTACATAATTACAGATAAACTGGCATACCATATGTTCAATCCATTTGTTATAAGCCACTCAATGAGGTTACTCCACCTTGCTTCTCTCTCTTTTCTTTGGTACCCATCAAGAGAACACAAGAGAAAATACATCTTTTGTCTTGCAGTATCTGAGATGGAATAAAATCTGAAGAAACATATGTTGTCTATGACTGAAGAGAGTTCAAACAAGAAAAATGGGAAAACATGAAGAATACATGTATAAAACTCACAGGTTTGGAAAGGTTAGTGATCTCTTGCAGGTTTGCTTTAGTGAAGATTTGCTTTAGGTCCATGCTGTAGGATCTATGCTGTCCACAGAGGTGATATTCTTTGGTTTCTTTCTATCCCACTGTTTCTCCACCGCAAAGCCTGGCATTCCTGAGATACATGTCCTTTTGAAGATTTGTTCATTGAGTTTGAAGTCTGTTGATGATATCTGGTCTGTTCATTATGACACTCCCTCTTGAGGTAAAAAGCAGCTGTTAAAGTGTGATGGATAGGATCAGATCTCTGAGCAGGATGAAAACAGCTCCCTTCCCAAACACACTCATGCACACAATGATAAATTGTGTAAAACTTGTAAACCAAATGGAAGCAGCATCATAGCAGTGTACATAGGGACATACATGAATCAACTTACCTTTCCAGGTATCAAGGCTGCTGTTGGGGCCACAAGGTGGAATGAAAGGAAGGAAATAGACTACATGAACAATGATCCACATGGATGCTTTGAAGTAAAAAAAGATACTCATCTGCTTCTGGAACCAAGCTATAGCTCTAAGCTTTGGTGTACTTAAGACTTATTGATCAAAAGATTTGAGGAAACTGACTAGTTTGGCTTCTGGAGTGGGTCATATGAGTTTAACACCCTCTCCTCTAATCCTTCTACTTATAAATGGAAATAGAAAGATAGAGTTAAAGAAGAAAGGAGACAGTCAACGGAAAGTGAAAATACATTGGGGGGTGGTCACTATAAATTAATTGTGTCTGGTTATTTCCATGTGCTGTCTGCACTGGATTCACTAAAGGAATTATGCAGATCAGGCAACAGCGCAAACATGGCCATAAAATCTGTACTGAATGCAATTTGTACAGTGCAATTTTGATCTTGTGAGCCGGTTCTGAGTGCTATATAGCGGAGGATGCAACAGACCACTGCGATCTGGCTCACTCTGCCAGGACTATGCTTGACTACACCATACATCTAAATATATGACAGGTTATAACCCTCTTCTCCATCATTTGATCATTAATTGATGAATTACTACTGCCATGGTCAATTGAAAATGTACACAGACATCTCTCTAAAATAAAATAAATTTTACTGCCTGCTTTCATCAGAAGGTAATAGCGCTATGTAAATTGTGCCGGGCAATTTTTGTGAATTAATCGCAATCTATAATTAGATAGATGACAATGACTTAATAAAAAAGGAGTTGAGATGGTGGAGGGATGCCAGAGAACTGTCCCCTAGTGACTAAAGTTTGAAGTGTTGTTGAAGGTATGGGCACATGTGGGCTTCAGTTTCCAGGTGGAATGTCCACAGAGTGGCACCAAATGTAAGTTGTAAGTTGTAAGTTGTAAGTTGTATTTTTTGTTGTACATGGTGTAATAATCAAGAGGAATGCATATTTCATTAAACATATGCCCTGACCCGAACCCTAAACCTAACCGTCATTGGAGTAAACATTTTTAAAGTAAATGTTAGAGCAAAAATGCAACCTCAGAATCGTGCTCACCACTGTTTATGTAAATGCAATTATTTCCTGGTTCACACGGGACCAGAACTCAGGTTGTTCATAGCAGCAGAGGGAAAGGTGATCACAGTAGAAATTATTTCGAAATGTCTGATGGCAAATGGTGTTTGTCAGTGCTTCTGCAATATTTGGTTGATTTTACATTAACTTTCTGAATCAACATGTTGATTTTCCATGTGGTAGTCTTGGCTCAGAAGACTGTCTATATATTTTAAACTTTTGCATTGTGATTAGTTTGAATTAAATTAACATGGTCCTCCCCAACCATCATCTGGAACAACATTTAATTCTTTGTGCTAAGGGACATGCCGTTTTGGAGTCAATGATCATTTGTTCATCAAGTGTCCTCCTGATAAATAGTGACATAAAGACCGCCAAATAACCCAAATGTGTCAACTCTCTTGCTGAAGGGGTCTTTCATGACTTTTGTGCAGAGGCAGACATCAATGGATTACCTGGATACTTTGACAAGCCAGTCAGAAATCCCCAGTGACCCCGCTGCACAAACCAAAAACAAAAATATTCATAGAGGACAATGAAACAAAGGCATTTTAATCTTGAAAGGGACCTTACCCATCAACTTCAATTCAATTACAATTGGGTACCTGCCAGAAATGGTTCATTTGGTTAAAGTACTAATGGAAGGTTAAAGTAATCAGACCATTTTCCCTTCACACATCAGTGCTACTGGCCTCATAAATTATGACTTTGAATTCTCGTACACATGGCTTTTTCTTGTCAGTAGTTGATATGACTACAAAATTTCTGAAATTACACATTTTATTTGTACTGTTTGGGAGTTTTTTGTGCATGCTACCAAACTTATTGCTTGATGTCAATCCCTCTTTCCCTCTGACTTACCCTGGTGGTCTTTGAAGCAGATTTCAAAAGTTTCTCTGCTGAAGTGTGGTGACAAGGTTTGCATGTACTCTCCAGTGCAATATGAGCATGAGCTCTCCTTTGCATATGTTTTCAAGTTCAAGATATCAAATGTTTCTGGCTAATATTGCGACATACCATTTATCTGTATTAATCAACCAACAACAGGACTATCAAAACTAAACCAGAAGACATATTTTTCACAAACACAAATTACTCAAATGAACATTCTTATCAACTATAAGAGATGACTGATTTCAGTATGGAGAGGCAGTGCAGGCAGTCCATTCATTCATAAATAATTACATTACATCATAAGCCTACAAACCGCAAGGCCGCAATTGGTTATGCAACCATCAGTGATCTTTTCCCCTCTGTCTGTGTACACAAATGAGAACCATGCATGCCATATGGTTTGTCCACACTCTCGAAGATGTCGTACAATCATAAATGTTAGGGATCAACATGGGAAGGTGGGCTGTAAAAACCGTACAGCGATGAAACCCGGGCCAAGACCAGCATGTACTTGTTGGGGGGCCAATTCAGACCCGCATGTTCCTCTGTCTAATTTTTCTAATAACTTTTCCAAAATTAAGGTTTTTTGCAGTATTATTGGAGAGCCATCTCATGTTTTTAGTCAAACCTCAAGCCACATCAGAAGCATATGTGCAGGGACCCTAACCCTAAAAGGCCCAAAGACTTTCTGCAACAACCATCCTCCTACACCAATGCCGAATGTTAATTTTAAGCATAAATCCATGGCTTGCGGCAAGAGTTAAGATTACAATCGCTCAGAGGACTCATTGCTTGATTGTAAGGCAGCCAGTTTGGCGGACACACAGATGAACTGCAACTGCAGAGCTCATCAGGTGGGGAGATATTTGGAAGAATTGTTCCCCTCTTTTTTTTTTTTTTTTTTGTCTGTTCGAACAATTAAAGCCTGGACATGACAGAGAGTTGGACGTGTGTCCCCTCTGAGTCCCTGGTGTAAGATCCTGGTCCAGCTGTGATTAAGTGATGTCTTTTGGAGCCTGTGCTGGTTTAGTTATTTATTTTGTTTTAAACTCCAAGGAAAATCTCCACCAGAGCAGATGTTGGGAAGGCAAGAGTGAAAGGGAGATGAAGGAAAGAGAACGGTGACACATTTTTCCCGTGAATCCTCTGAGGGTGCATCACGAACTGCTGATCTTCCAACTGCTTGAAAATGTTTTACTGGTTTTCCTACTTGGTGCAACCTAAGAAACACTTGCAGGATTGCAATCCAGCTCAACTGCGTGCATCGCAAGACCAATAATTTTGTCAGATATTATTCAAGTTTTCTACATCAGAGATGTTTAAACTTTATAGATCAGGATTAGTCTAAATTATTTAACTGTGCTGAGCCTCACAAGCCAAATTATGTAGAAAATGTATTCATTGGTCAATGTAAAATTACTCATAACTTATGATGAGTATTGGACTATCAAATTAAGGCTTGGTTGTCCTAATATTGTACAGACACTGCAATAAAACAGAATTTACTGAAAAGCACATCATAAAACATACACTTAGAGAGAAATGATGCATTGACATTTATCGGCAAAATTTATGCATTTGGATTATATAACTTTACTCTTTTGGAACCTACTCCCACTGCTTTTGTGAGGCTGTCTGTAACAGTTGTGTAATGTAACCCACCTTTGGCTCTCGCTTCCTTGCTCCTTCCTGGCTCCAGAGGTCCTTTACGGAGAATGCCTTCCACCTCTGGCCTTCAGAAGAGACCAGAAAACAGGTGGTGAAGCTATCTCCAACTGCTTTTCTTTTCATTTAGCTCTCTGCATATAAAAAAATGAGCCATATGGAATGCAGAGACACACTTGAAGGTGAAGGGAGGGCTGGGTCAACACTGGCACAGGATGGAGAGAGTCAACGGTCTTTCAGGAAATTCCTTTGCTAAACAAAACACTTAATAGGAAGCCTGGTCTTAAAACCGATTGCTACATTTCTCTCAAGTCAAATACATTTCTCTCCATTTCTAACCTTTTTGTGTGTGTGTGTGTGTGTGATTGTTTCTTTCAGAGGCTGAAACTCAATTCCCTTTTTTGTTATACTGAGCTTTACTTGCCAACAGGACTGACCTTTTCACAGGACCGAACTTTGCTGTTACCGAAGGCCCCTCCATTCTTTCTAAAATGTATGAACACACATGATGGTAAGTATGTTCTAGTTGAAGTGCAATATGGAAAATATTCTGATGCTCACATGCAATTTCAAATAACAGGTGTCCAAACAGGTGTTACTGTTGCATTCACTCTGAAATGACTGCCCCAGAGTACAGTGGGTTGAATGTATTGCTTTCGAGACATTAAGTCTTATCTGCCATACTGCTCCAGTACTGTGCTGATTAATGTAGCCCTTTCACTTTTGCTTAAAATATGTATTTCTTAGAGGGGATATTTCATGAGTAACATGATTGTCCTAGCTCTTTTTGAATTATGCTTGATGTACTATGTACACATATTCTAATGTTCATGCAAAGCTTAACAAGAGTTCTTTTAGGCCTGCAGATGTCTTTTTATGATGTCAAGTTGAGAAAAACTATAGATCACTGAAGTATTCATGTGCATAACAATGACATGTTAGGTGGTTTTGAGGAAAGATGGTTTCCAGACAGAAGACAAGAGATTTTGTTTAGTCATATTAGTCAGACTGAGTGCCTTTGTTCTTATTTGTTCTCATGTTAAACCATATGTGGCCTTTTTGAATACTTAAAACCAGAAACTGCCTTGAAGATTAGAGGGTTTTCCTTGACCCAGTCTGCTTTGTTTCTCTGAGTCCATCGCACACACTGGACCGCGTTTAGATGAATCAAGTTTATCGTTCTGCGGGGAAAATAAGATAGCATGCATCGGATTCATTCTCACAGCAGTGGATAGATATTTAGTTTTAATTGTAGAAGAATAATTAGTGAACAGTTTATATAGCTTTAAGCAATAGTTTTTATTGTGTTATTGGTTTATACATTAATTCCCACAGGTTAGGTGCAAGAGGTTTGAAGTGCAATTTTGGCATGTTGAGGAACCAGTCTAGCCAGAATCTTGTTGTTCAGGGTGCCCAGTGATTTACATTTTGTTGGTAATTTGCTCAGGTTCTGTTTTGTGTTAGAGAGCTGGTTTCTTCAGGCCTGTCATCACAACTCTCAACTTATGCCTCTCTGTCTACAGGGTGGTAACAGCATCTTACCATGTGTGCTTTCTCAGCCTCCACCTTGTCTCACAGACATCTCAATGCACATTTAATTCAGATATCTCCAGTGTCACATGATTTACTGAATTGATTCCCTCAATACTGTTGAATGTAACAGCTTAGCAGGTGTGTTGCCTTGCAAAAGAGTACTGTGGTGGTACCATGATACTTAGATACTGTTATATGCAGTACCATGATACTGAATGGTTACTATATTCATGTATCATGGTATTTACATGGAACTCCCAGGTATGTCAATGACTACTATGGTATTGGCATGGTACATGTAAAAAAAAAAAAAACAACAACAACATGATATTACCATAATACATGTCCAAAGAAACATGGTATTAATATGATACCATGTCCAAAAAACATGGTAAATCTAAAGTACTTTTCTGAGTCCTATGGATGCAAAGTGCAGAGCTAGAATATTGCAGAAGTCATCTGTGGTGACATAAGAAAGAGAAAGAGAATGTTTTACTTATATTTATTTTATTTATTTTTTTGTCTTTCTCTCTAAAATGATTAATGTGCTATTGTAGGATGAGCACTGGCTTACTGTAAACAAATCTCTTGCTCTGACAAATTTGATGGAAATGGGGTTTGTGTTGAAAATCGAATAACTGTGTGTACCATTTCACAGTTGGAGAAGAAAGCGCTATATTTGAACACTCACTCATGTTTTGGAAATACTGACTCTATTCGTTTTCCTTTCTGTTGACATGCCTCTCCCACTGGGTCCAGATTTGACAAATCACATTGAGTGTTGTGGAGGAAATACCCCGATCTTCTCCATGTCGGGATTCCCGAGTGAAGGAACTGGGTGGAGAGATAGCCAGCTTGGAGAAGGTAACTCCCAAGAAAGCATAAGAAAGTAAACTAAGTAAAGTAATCAAAGTCAGTTACATAAATAGGTAAGTAAACTAAACAAGCTAAGTATTTACTAAGCTAAGTATGAAAGTGAAGTAATTAGGCAAGCTAGTAAAGTGAATAAATTAAGTACATAAGTAATTTAAGTTAAATAAGTAGTTAGGTAAGTAAATTATGTAAAATAAGATAAGTATAGTAACTGAAGTAAAAAAAGAGGTAAGTATCATGTATGTTAAGTAAATCATGTAAACTAAGTTGGTAAGCAAAGTAATTAAAGTTAAATAAGTAATTAGTAAAGTAAATAAAGTAAGCTAAGTACATCAGCAATTAGTTAAATAGGTAATAAGGTAAGTAAATTATGTAAACTAAGTACGCAAGTTAAGTAATTTAAGTTATATAAGTAATTAGGTAAGTAAAGTATGTCATTAAATATGTTAAGTAGGCAAAGTTAGTTAAAGCTCCACTACCCTTACAAAAAAATCTAAACTAGCCACAAACTTGCTGCAAATTTGCAACTCTTGATTTTTGTAAGGGTACGTAATATTTCTTTGGTTGCAATTAACTGAAATACTGTCAGTTATGTCTCCAAGCAAATGTAAGCAGTGGGACAAAAAAAAGTGGATTTCTATCAAAATATCAGATCTGTGCATTAGGGCTTGCATTGTAAATGCAGCCTAATCAACCTGCTGCTGTCTAGTATGTCATTAATATAAGGCTAATCAAACAATATTATCCCTTTCGCACATGAGTTTGTCCTGTACTCACTAATCCCCTAGCATGAGTTCTTTAATGCACACTGTAATAAAAAAATAAAAATAAATGCCACCTTACACTTCACATGAGACACACTGTAGGACAGATTATATATTATGAAACATATTATGTGACTTTTAGATATTTATTGATTATTACAGATAAGATATGATCATGAGCGTGATTGCCAGGTATGCGCGCCGCCATGTTGTTTACATTGCAATGAAGCATGGGATTCTGAGTTCATCAAGCATAGATGGTTCTAAAATCCAAGCCCTTTCATTATGAAAACTGATTTAGTCCTTCTTTGCTGGTAAACAGCAGCACAAATGAAGATCGCACAGGTTTGATCGTATGCCTCTGAGCCCAACCTAGTGTTATCACAATGGTTTGATAGTATTTGTGAAAGGTAAACAAGAAAATGAGAAAATCACTCACAGCTCTTGGCTGGATAATTTCATTAGCTTTAAAAAAGTGTTTTTGTATCTAATAATCATACAGTGAAGACTGTACCTATTAGGGAAGCACCGATCTATCGGCAAACAACTGCTATCGTCTGACATTTGCATTCAATCTGTGCGCAGCCGATCATGCATAGATTGAGGGCCATGAGTCATTACGATAGAAATTCTGACTCGCTGTACAGTTAGAGACGGAGAGGACAAAGAACTGCAAATGGAAAAATGAATTAAACAACAAAGATGCAAATACAAATCTGAGTTTACTTGATGTAACGTGAGTTGTGACAATCAGACGGTGTGTGGATCGATAGAGACATTTTGAGCAATTATCACTCACTCCCAACATGCGCGATCTCCACTTTCAATTTCTTATCAGTCACTCATCCCAGCGCTATTTTGTGAGAACCCAGATTTAAATCATATATAAATATCTGTCACAATACCACTAATAACAGCAATAACAGTTTAACCTTGAATAACGGCACTGCATCTTCATGCAGTTGCTTAATAACTGGGGATTTGTTGCAACGAAAATCACTAAAGACGGTAAACAAATCATAGATACTAATGATTTCTCAGTGGAGCAGTTTTAGAGCTTGTAGTGGCATCTTATTTTTAAACATATATCTGATATGTGTGATGCTCTTATGGTGTTTACTGGTTGCCAGTGTGTCACTAGGATCTTTGATAGCGAAAACTATTCATAACGGTTTTCGATTCAAATAAATGTTGCACAATTAATTGAAATTGAATGTAATTTTACAGTTTGAGACATTAACATATAACTGCAGCATATAACTTGTAAAAAAGTGAAGTATAAAAAATTAAGTATAAAAATAAATACTGGTGTGTTTGCAGTGTTCAAATATCAATTATCATTTTGGCATCATATTTCCAAGGGAGTATGCTAGGAAGCAGTAGTAAGTGCTTGTCATGGCAGCCAGATACATTGCAAGCTGATTTGCTGAAAGATGTTCTAGTATGTAAACATCAGCGACTCAACTTGCAATGGCAAAGAACAAACTTTCCTTCCCTGCAACTTCATCCTATTGAGAACCACAAATGATACCATAGATGGTAACTATAAAGACTTTGAGCCTACATCTAAATCCAGGACATATTTACATTTTTAGTGACTTTTCGGTGACTTGGGACACCAGGACGCAACTTGTGAATCAGGGACATCTGGTCACCCTATTCTAGTGTAAAGACTAATCTCAAAATAGGACCAAAAAAATGACATATCTTTGAAGCATAGTTCTGTTTTTGTAAACTGAAGCATTTCAGTGCTCATCTGTCTTTGGTGAGAAACATTTTTCCTGCTTAGAAAATAAATTGCTACAGATCAGATGCAGATGGAAGATATTTCCCTATTGATTGTCAATGCCAATTTTCTTTGATGCAATTTGTGTAGTTTCTTTATTGTTAGCTTATTTTGGTGGATATGGTTTGGTATTCTTAATTCTACCTGGCTAATTTTCAAACGGATTGTGACCATGTTTTCAGTCTCAGCAGCCAGGGTGGATATGCTTCCCAGCACACGTTTGTTCAGAGCAACAACAATTCTCTGGCTCTCTGTGTGTCCCAGATTTCAGTAATATACTGAAAAATTTGCTGAGTTGGTCTTTGCATTAGAGCCCGACAGATATGGGATTTTTGAGACCAATAGCAATACCGATTTTAGAGAGGGAAAATTCACCTATTACCAATATGGTGACTGCTATAGCTAATTTTAGAGCTGGAATGAAAACAGACCTTTTATATTGGATTGTGCACTGATATGACTATGCAAAGGTACTCAGCAGGCTGCTTTCTTAAACAATTTTATCAAAGAAAATTTGACATTATTTTATACATTGTCAACAAATTATAGAAATGAACACTGAGAAAATAAATAAAAATACAATAAATAGCTAAATAAACATCAGTACTGAATGTTTAGAATGAGTGTAACGTTGGTGTCAGGAGTGGAAGAGGAAGAGAGAAGATGCAGGAGTAGACTCTTTCAATATTTAATTATAATCGTAGGAGTAGAACAAATGCTGGAGTGGAACAAACTATAAATCTAAACATCAAAAAACACTTCAAGGACTGACAAATGATGAAGGAAACTAGAGGGTATTTAAACACAGAACTAAATGATGGAATGAAATAAAGGTGAGGGTAATAAGGAACAGATGGAAGTGATTAATGCAGTGAACTATGGGAAATGCAGTCCAGTGGAAAACTTCAAAATAAGAGTCCTTGAAGAAAATAAGGGAGAGAGACTGACAATGAGTCAATTGCTGACCATTTAAATAAAAAATAAATAAAATAAAATAAAAATCAGTACTGTATGTTTAGTATCAGTCAATTGCTGACTATTTAAATAAAGCATAAATACAAATACAATAAATAGCTAAATAAAAATCAGTACTGTATTTTAGTATCAATCAAATGCTGACCATTAAAATAAAGCATAAATACAAATACAATAAATAGCTAAATAAAAATCAGTACTGTATTTTAGTATCAATCAAATGCTGACCATTAAAATAAAGCATAAATACAAATACAATAAATAGCTAAATAAAAATCAGTACTGTATTTTAGTATCAATCAAATGCTGACCATTAAAATAAAGCATAAATACAAATACAATAAATAGCTTAATAAACATCAGTACTGTATGTTTAGTATCAGTCAAATGCTGACTATTTAAATAAAAAATAAAAATACAATAAATAGCTTAATAAACATCAGTACTGTATGTTTAGTATCAGTCAAATGCTGACTATTTAAATAAAAAATAAAAATACAATAAATAGCTTAATAAACATCAGTACTGTATGTTTAGTATCAGTCAAATGCTGACTATTTAAATAAAAAATAAAAATACAGTAAATAGCTTAGTAAACATCAGTACTGTATGTTTAGTATCAGTCAAATGCTGACTATTTAAATAAAAAATAAAAATACAATAAATAGCTTAGTAAACATCAGTACTGTATGTTTAGTATCAGTCAAATGCTGACTATTTAAATAAAAAATAAAAATACAATAAATAGCTTAGTAAACATCAGTACTGTATGTTTAGTATCAGTCAAATGCTGACTATTTAAATAAAGAATAAATAAAAATAAAATAAATAGCTTTATAAACATCAGTACTGTATGTTAAGTATCAGTCAAATGCTGACTATTTAAATAAAGAATAAATAAAAACACAATAAATAGCTTAAAAAACATCAGTACTGTATGTTTAATATCAGTCAATGGCTGACCATTAAAATAAAGAATAAATTAAAATACAATAAATAGCTAAATAAACATCAGTACTGTATGTTAAGTATCAGTCAAATGCTGACTATTTAAATAAAGAATAAATAAAAATATAATAAATAGCTTAATTAACATCAGTACTGTATGTTTAGTATCAGTCAAATGCTGACTATTTAAATAAAAAATAAAAATACAATAAATAGCTTAGTAAACATCAGTACTGTATGTTTAGTATCAGTCAAATGCTGACTATTTAAATAAAGAATAAATAAAAATAAAATAAATAGCTTTATAAACATCAGTACTGTATGTTAAGTATCAGTCAAATGCTGACTATTTAAATAAAGAATAAATAAAATAAATATCTAAATAAAAATCAGTACCGTATGTTTAATATCAGTCAATGGCTGACCATTAAAATAAAGAATAAATTAAAATACAATAAATAGCTAAATAAACATCAGTACTGTATGTTAAGTATCAGTCAAATGCTGACTATTTAAATAAAGAATAAATAAAAACACAATAAATAGCTTAAAAAACATCAGTACTGTATGTTTAATATCAGTCAATGGCTGACCATTAAAATAAAGAATAAATTAAAATACAATAAATAGCTAAATAGACATCAGTACTGTATGTTAAGTATCAGTCAAATGCTGACTATTTAAATAAAGAATAAATAAAAATATAATAAATAGCTTAATTAACATCAGTACTGTATGTTTAGTATCAGTCAATTGCTGACCATTTAAATAAAAAATAAAGAAAAATAAAATAAATATCTAAATAAAAATCAGTACCGTATGTTTAATATCAGTCAATGGCTGACCATTAAAATAAAGAATAAATTCAAATAAAATAAATAGCTAAATAAACATCAGTACTGTATGTTTAGTATCAGTCAAATGCTGACTATTTAAATAAAGAATAAATAAAAATACAATAAATAGCTAAATAAACATCAGTACTGTATGTTTAGTATCAGTCATTTGCTGACTATTTAAATAAAAAATAAATACAAATACAATAAATAGCTTAATAAACATCAGTATTTTATGTTTAGTATCAGTCATTTGCTGAATATCAGGGGCCAGTTGCACCAGCTATACGTACATTACAACTTAGCCTAGTTGTGGCGTAAATGGGTACTAAATCAAAATTTATGCACTACTAAATATTAGTGCCCAGGGCAGCATCTTGTGGTGGTGGCACGAGGCACCAACAAACAGATGTGATAAACAGGAGTGACATGGTTGTCAGGGACAAGGTTAACGTTATATTAGTTATATAAAATAATGGGGTCATTGTTTATTAACTTTCCAGTATGTATTTCACAAACTAGTTAGCAATTTACTGAGAAGACACTGCTGAACTCCGCCCTGTCTGCAGAGCCACTGTCAGTTCAGCTCTGTTAACAATGTAGTCGGAGTGTGCTCTGCTGGACAAACTACGTTATGACACCAACTCTAAAGCATTGTTTTCTGCATTATATGTTCTGAAAAAAAGTTGTAATATCTGCGCATATCGGTAAACATATACGTTGATACCGATATATCGGTCTGGCACTACTTTGCATGGATGTTCACGTGTGTCTGTGTGGTTGTCTGTCTAATATGTCAGAAAGTCTCCAATGAAGTCTTATCCATGTAGTGTGTAATAATTGGATGTTTTGACTTTCTTCAACCCTCTTGTCCTTCCAAAAACTGCATATATCCATACTGTATATATATATATATATATATATATATATATATATATATATATATATATATATATACATACACCGTATATACTGTACAGGGTTGGGGAGATTACTTTTTAAATGTATTCCACAACAGATTACAGAATACATGCTGTAAAATGTAATTTGTAATGTATTCCGTTAGATTACTCAAGGTTAGTAATGTAATCTAAATACTTTGGATTAATTCAGCACTGGCAAATTTTTTCATTTAATTTCAGATTGGCCAGTGGCCTGCCACAGAGTGAACACAACAAAATGCTTTTCTGATCGTATGTGTATTCTCTTCGTAGAATGAGGCAGAAAATATATTATTTGTAGCTTTCTATATGATGTTAAAGACTACATTGGTTAGCATTTCTTGTAAAAATACCCTAACCACATACAAAACATTGAAATGGCATGTAATCGTAATGTAATCATGTATTTATTGGATTTATATTTCATCTGTCAAAGCATAACTGTTTTTTGTTAAGCTGTAGAAACATTATGTAGCTCCTCTATTAAGCACCCAAAGAAAGTTCCTCAATGACGTCATATCCTCCTTTTCACTCACAGCAGTGTGAACTTGTATGAATCATAACATCATAAGAAAGTGTTTCACCGCTGTTCAAAAGCGGATTTCATCATTTATATGGATAAATATTTTCCAACTGAATAGTCTAAACATTAAATGAAATAAATGACAATAAAATGCAAAGTAATCTCTTCAGTAATCAAAGTACTTTTTGAATGTAACTTTATTCTGATTACCAATGATTTACATTGTAACTGTAGTGGAATGCAGTTACTTATATTTTGTATTTTAAATACAGTATATAATCCCATTACATTTATTCCGTTACTCCCCAACCATGTGTATATATGTATATATAAATATATATATATATATATATATCTGTCTCCCCACAACTGATCAAAGCCATTTTTGTGACTAGGACACACAAACATACACACATGCCTAAAATGAGAGCAATTCCACAGTACTCCATTGAGCTATTACCACAGCACGTTTTCACGCTTCCTTTGGGGTTTGTATTGGTTCGGTTTGATAGTCATAAGATCCATTTGTCTTGCCCATCCATCTTTCATCTCCAAAAATCTCTTTGGTTTATGCGCACAGACTTGTATGCAGATAAACAAACTCTTATTGCAGCATAGCACACCCACGTACTTTTATTTGGACTTTATTTGTTAAAAGCTAAGCAACACATTTTAAATACTCTGAAACTGAGCAGTTTGTGTGTGTGTGTGTGTGTGTGTGTGTGTGTGTGTGTGTGTGTGTGTGTGTGTGTGTTTAGTCACCCCATTGCCTGGCTGTAGATATTTTAACCCTAAAACTCAATTGGCTTAACCATTGCATACACATCTACTGATGCTCAGACTTGCCACCAGGAGGCTTAATTCCCTCTGGCTGTATTCTTGCTGGCACTCCAGGCAACAACTACGCAGTGGCTACTTTGATTCATGGCCATGAGCGCAGCTGTGTGAATAGAGTGCAGTGGTAAAGCTAGCTGTGAAGACTCCAGGGAGAGAGCTGTTGATTTGTGTGTATGCCTTTCTGCTGAAAACAGCCAAGAAAAGATGTGCGGGTGGCCTGTACTTATAGATGCTTTTGAGTTTCGTCAATGGAGAATTTGAGTAAAAGTTTTCATACTCTTGTACGCTTATCAATTCCCTTTTATTCCTTTTGTTGGTCTGACAACACTCAAAGCTGTTCAGGACCCATTCACCCCATTTCATATAATTTCATGAGTTCACTGGTATATACCTTGAGTGCATTATGGTAAAAATATTTGGCATGCTGTCTATAACAGAGGGGTTTGAGAATGGGACTGGGCTTGAGCTCCGAGATCCCCCCCTAGACTATCTGACTGAAGCAAGAAAAATAATTGGTATAGGGGTTTTAAAATATAAAGGTAAAGATGGGGAGTTGGAGGGATGCCAGAAGAATTATCACTGGTGTGAAGGATGTAACCGCTTATATATCCTTGGGATACGATTGATAGGCTTAGATGAACATGCTCCACCCAGATTTACGTTTGGAACTTTCATCATTCTCGTTGTGTAAAACTCTTTGTCCCTGATATTCTTGCCTGGACTTTAGACCCATTTCCCCACAACCAGAGTATTGGTCACCCAAGAGCCTGCGTTCTATAACTTTTACTCTGTAAATACGTCAATAAATTGGCTAGACACTTTGGTTGTGTAATAGAGAGGTTTTTCACCATGTAAATTGTGGAGTTGTGGAAAACTGACTTTTTGTGACCAAACAGATTATTTTACCATTTCCGCTGATTAGGACATTGTCTATCTGCTTTCAGTTCTGTCATCTAACGTTCATATTATCTCCCTTTTAGTCACTAACCCTCTCTCTTTTTTGGGGTTGGAAACCTAATAAAGTCACATAGAGGCATTTTGAATTTTTATAGTCTTTTTTTTCCCCCATAGCTTTGTGGTTTTCTGAGAATGTCCCTGCATTGGGTTTGGCAGGGCAAACTGTCCTTCACTTTTTCTAGCTCTGGAAAAGTGTAGTAATGCAGTAAAGCAAGTATTGATATTTATTTTTATAATTGGAGTTGTACTTGGTGGTGAAATGGGGCAAAATAAGAGAGGTTTAGAAAGAGGCAGTCAAAGTCCCAGAGGTCAGATGTCTAGTAAACAAACTGCTGGCCATTTGTCTCCTTTCTCAAGGAGACCAAGTGTTATTCATTTTCTTAAACCTGTGCAATAACTTGCGCAATAGGCTATGAGACCCAGGGTACTGGGTTTCATTCAGGGCTTGACTTTAACTTTTTGGCTTACTGGCCATTGTAGCTAGTGCTGTTCCAAATTCACTAGCCACTTAGCGTTTTCACATGCCAAAATCCCTCATCCCAATAAAAGTAATAAAGGTTAACTGAAGACTGTTACTGCATCCATTTGTTTGAACTTGAATTTTATTTGAATGAGAATAAAATGAGAAGGAAACATATGGAGTTATATACGTTCCACAATGTTTTGTGCGTGCAAGATGATATTTTGAGCGCACAAAAAGTTATTTTGCATGCACAAGATGATATTTTGATTGAAAAAAATAAATAATTCTGCACACGCAAGATGAAATTTTGAGCGCACAAAAAGTTATTTTGCATGCACAAGATGATATTTTGAGTGCAAAAACATTTTCTGCACATGCAAGATGATATTTTGAGTGAACAAAAATGTTCTGCACGAGCAAGATGATATTTTGAGCACACAAAAAGTTCTTTTGCACACGCTTGAACTCAGTTTTGTAAAGCAATGTATCTTCATGCAAAGATAAACGAAAATCAATTTTGCACTTGAATACATTTTATTTGAATGTGAATTTTGCTTTCTCCTCCTACCCACTCTGCAAGCAAAATACCTTTTTGCATGCTCAAAATATCATTTTGTGTATTATTCTGCTTCTTCCCAATGGGAGTCTATGGCATCCCATAGAACCATTCGTAGGAACATTTTGAAATTTGGCACACTGATATGTGTGGTCATGAATAGTCCCCATAGCAAATTTGGGACCTCTAGGACAAACTCCATAGTGCCACCACTAGTCCAAAAATTTTAATTTTTTTTGTGTGTATCTTTTGAACCGTTTCTCCTAGAACAAAATAACATTATTTATAACATACATTATAACTCCGCAAATTACAGTAGCTGCCATTTTAGATAATGATGTTTACAATTTTCAAGTTTTCATGTCATTTAAACTTTGTCTGATTTGTCCAAAATCAAAATGGCTCAAAATAATCTCCAGACCGAGCCGCACGGAAATTATAGTAAAACATTTTGATTTTTGTCTTTGTTTAAAAGTTACAGTAGCACAAAGTTAACAAGGTCGATGTAAAACTGGATGTGAGGCTGTATTTTGGCAATGATTTGTCCTGTGAAAACAAAACTTGGTATGCTTCATCAGGACCATGATATGAGGGTACATGCAAAGTTTGGAGACTTTTTTTTTTTTTGGACAAAATATGTAAAACAAAAATGGCTATTTTTGGCTGTAACTTTCGATCCGTATGTCCTAAAATCATGGGGTTGGTACCAATTATTCTCATGTCAGCTATACTGTCCATCTGCCACATTGAATTTGATTAAAAAGTGATATATCTTTAAAAGCATTGTCAGATTTAAAAGAATGTTTTATGCATCATAAACATCATGTCCTGAGGATACCTGAGCAGTTTTGAGACAGCGCCACCAATAGTTAAAAAAAATTATCCACACTTGTGTGCTGACTCTAACCATGCAATGTCTCTTTGCCATCAGTCTAACATGTCTACTGAGTGGTTCAGTGTGTTAAAGTGCTGATTTATAGTTACAAATGTCATGGGGTCAAATCCCCACCTCAACAAATTATGCAATTAAACTTCTGTTGTTATGGAGATCTTTGCATTTGGCTTACCAAATGGTTGATGGGCTTTTCTCCAATAAAATTTTCATTTTCATTTTGTTGTAGTTACATGAATACAAAGTTGATTATGGTGACAACGATGATTGGCTGTGATTGCTCTATGCTTGGTATGTCCCTTTACTGACTGTCAGTGGTGCATTGGGCTGAGCAGTGATCTATTAAAAATAAATTTTTAGGTTCAAATCCATCCTGAGGCGATGTGTAATGTTTTGTGTGTTTGCACTTTATGTCATATCATTTATGTGATCTTTGGGTTGTGGTTAATGCTGTGCAATGCTGACATTTTGGTGCTTGGCCCTGTAATTGCTGCTTGCAGCTATATTTAGGGACCAAGCACCAAAGGTGCTGTGGCACCTATTATTTTCGTTAGTATTATTATTATTATAATTATTATTATTCCTCCCCAATGGGAGTCTATGGCAGCCCATAGAACTGAACATAGGAAAACGATGAAATTCGGAACACTGATAGGGGTGGTCATGAATAGCCCCCATACCAAATTTGGTGTTTCTAGGACATACTCAATAGCACCACCACCATGTCAAAAATGCACTTTTCTTTTGTGCGTATCTTTTGATACTTCATGTTTTGTCTGATTACTCTCCTCCTGATGGTTCCAATGGACCCCTTACATTAAAACTCTGCCCAATACAGTGGCCGCCATATTAGATTATGTCATTAATAGTTTTTTCAATTCTGCTCCTTCAAACTTTGCCTGATTTGCACACAAAATGGCTCAAAATAATCTCCAGACCGAGCCACACAGAATGAATAATACAAAATTGTGATATTTGACTGATGAAATGTTATGCAAACACATAGTTAACGAGGTGGCTGTGAAAACATAGGGACCCACTTTATATTAGGTGGCCTTAACTACTATGTACTTACCTATTTGATACAATGTACTTATTATGTACATACATGTTGTTGCATTGTAATTACATTTAAAGTACTTGCATTTAATTACACTTGTAGTTGCACTGATAACTTTACCCCTAACCCTAACCCAACACTTACTCCAAAACCTACCCATACCTCAACCTCAGTAGCAGCAAATGTGGGCATTTTTCAGAGCAACATGTAGTTACACAGTAAATACAGAGTCTTGTATGTATTTAATATTAGTTCATAACAGTTAAGGCCACCTAATATAAAGTGTGACCAAACATAGTTATGCAAACACAGTTAACGAGGTGGAAAAGGATTTGAGGCTGTATCTCGGCAACGCTGTGTCCTATCGAAACTAAACTTGGTATGCCTCATGAGGACCATGGTCTGAGGGCACATGCAGAGTTTCATGACACCTATGGGTCAAGAATTGTTAAAAATAGCTTTTTTTTTTTGCCTGTAACTTTTGAATCGTATGTCCTAAAATCATGGGTTTGATGTCTGTGGATTCCTTAGGTCATGTGGATTTCAATGATACCATATTGACATTTATTAAAAAATCTTTTAAATACATTGTCAGATTTCAAAGAAAATGTTTATGCATCATCGACATCATGTCCTGATGATACTTGAGCAGTTTGGAGACAGTACCACCTATATTTCAAAAGATAACCCACACTTGTGTGCTGACTCTAACCTCAGGAAGTCTCTTTGCCACTCAGTGGGTATGTCAACTGAGTGGCTCAGTGTGTTAAAGCACTGATTTAAAGTTCAAAAGGTCCTAGATTCCGTTCCCAGGTGGGCCAGTGTTAGAGTTAGTGTAATATTGTACTGGAGATATTTGTACTGTTTACTGAATAGTTGCAGGGCTTATCACAGATAATTTCTGTTTGGAGGTATACTTCTTGTTCTTCTTTGTCTTGGTGTTGTTCTTCTGATATATAGGGGAGTGATATCATTTGAAAGGGTTGAGAAGTTTGGAGACAGCATCACATGTAGTTCAAAAGAACATGGTCTGTTTAGCATGATTATCATGATACATGCTATGATAGCTTAGAATGCTAATTGGTTAGCATGTTAACTGTTGGGTTTTCTGTCTTATAAAGTTATTTGATCACAATGCTATCTGTAGGGCAACATTAGCTTGCCATGCTAATCAGTTAACATGATAATCAACTAGCATGCTAATCAGTTAAATACATAATGACCAGTCTGTTCTTTCTTTCTGCTGTGTTTGTCTCTCCACCATTTTGAATATTTTTTTTTTTTTTTTTTATTCAAAGCTTGGCGACTCTCAGCTTGGTATATCTCTTCAGCAACTGGAAAACCTGTGGCAATGTGCTCCAGCAGTATGATGCAACATACCTGTGTGTTGTGGTGGAAAGTTTGCTGGTTCAAGACCAGCTTGGGATGACTGGAAAAACTTTGAGTAATTGCAAAATGCCTCATGACTGGTTTGTTCTTTCTTTCTTCTGTGTTTGATATCAGCCATATCGGCACTCCACCCTTTTGAATAGTTTTTAAATTTAAAACATGCTGACTCTCATCTTGGTATATCTCTCCAACACCTGTAAAACATGTGGCACAGTGGTCAGTGTGCCATGCCTTTGTGCTCTGGAGATCAAAAGATTGCCAGCTTGGGGCAACTTGCAAAGTTTTGAGGATTTGCAAAATACATTATGACCTGTCTGTTCTTTCTTTTTGCTGTGATTGATATCAGCCATGTCGTCTCTCCAGCATTTTGAATAATTTTTTTTTATTATTCAAAACCTGATGACTCTAAGCTTGGTATATTTCTTCAACACCTGTGGCAGTGTGATCCAGTGCACTATACCTGTGTGCTTTGAAGATCAAAAGATTGCTGGATTGAGACCAACTTGGGGCAACTGGAAAAACTTTGAGTAATTGCAAAATACATCATGACTGGTTTGTTCTTTCTTTCTGTTGTGTTTGATAGCCATATCTTCACACCACCATTTAAAAAATATTTTGTATTAAAAACCTGCTGACTCTCAGCTTGGTATGTCTCTTTAGCACCTGTAAAACTTTTCTGTTTCTATAACTTTTTTGGTGACTTGTGTAGGGTGGGGTTGCTTTGTATGTCATAGGGCAATGTGTTGTACTTACTATGAAGTAATGCTTGCCATATCAGAGATTTTTTTAAATTCTGTTTACTGAATTGTTGCTGAGCTTTTCCCCAAGCAAATTTCAATTTTCCCCTTTGTTGAAAAGTTACATGAATATAAAGTTGATCACGGTAACAGCTGTGCTTGGCTGCAATTCCACTAAGTTCAGTATGTCCCTTTGTTGACTGGTAATTCTGTGTGGTGTAGTGGGTAGTACACTGAACTCTTGAACAGAAAGTCATGGTTTCAAATATGTCCTGGGGCAGTAAGATCTTTGGGTTGTGTTTAGTGTTGTGCAGTGGTTGCTTTGCTGGTGCTTAGCCCAGTAATGCTATATTTTGGGCCCAAGAACTGAAAATGCGGAGGCCCTATTGTTCTTCTAAGGATTATTATTATTATTATTATTATTATTATTATTATTATTATTAGGGTCCAAGAACTGAAAGTGCGGAGGAGTGTGGACGTGTAAACTGGGTGTGTAAGGGGGGCTCTGTAGCACCCCCATTTTCACCTAGAGTCACCAAACTTGGTACATATATTATTCTCATCAAGTCGAACAACTTTCACACTTATAGTCATTAGCTCGCCCAATAGGAAGTCGGCCATTTTGGATTATCTGAAAATCGCAAGCTCTGAACATTTAAATCCTCCTCCTAGTTTGTGATCTTTGGGTTGTGGTTAATGCTGTGCAGTGCTTGCCATTTCGGTGCTTGCAGCTATATTTTAAAATTGTACTTGTCCTTATGAAAGTTACTCATTGTTCTTTCATTGTTTAACAGTGACATTTGTAATATTAAGGCCATGACCACAGGTAAGACCAAGGTTGGCTCCCAATTACCATGGTTATGTCAATGTAGACAGTATATATATATATATATATATATATAAAAAAAAGAAAAAAAAAATATATAGTACTTGTTATGAAAAAAGAGTCTACATACTTTTAGAAACTTTAAATACAACTTTCACAGTTAAAAATGAAGTCTTATAGAATTGTGTGTGTGCTGCAGTGGTTCATTTTAAACCACACTTCATTCGCCTCACACAGGTGCGCATGTAAGTTATGAGAGGTATATTTAGTCCTTATAAAGTGCTGATGAATACATTTAAATTTACTTTGGCTGCAGAGAATATTACATTCAGAAAAAACCCTGAAAACATCACCAGCCACCAGTGGCTAGTAAGAGTGACGGAGTTACCCACCACTGCCGTGATCTACCCGCATTTGGCAGGTACTCTTTCACATGTACGATCAGTTTGAATACACTAGGCTGGGCTCAGACGTGTACAATCAAACCGGTGTGATCTGCATTCATGCTGCTGTTTACCAGCAAAATCGGTTGTCATAATGACTGAAGCAGTTGTCATAATGAACCAGCTGCTCAAATAGTCTTTTCAGCATCACAATACCTTTATTTTTATATAATACAAACTTTCAAACAATCCTTAAATAAAAGTATAAAGCCATTACCATCTGAGCGCACTATTTTGATGCAGTGCTGTGGCCATGTTTTCTGCTGTCAAAGAATATACAAACAAGTCAGTCCACTCCAGCCTACTCCCATTCCATTCATCACAACCACTTCCAGGGCTGGGAGAGTGGATGTGCTAGGTTTTAAGAACCTTCTATGCTCCTCCTTTTGTATGCTTCTATGATGATACAAACTCAGAATCCCATCTTGCATTGCAACGAAAATATGGCAGTGCACATAGTCGGCAAGCGTATTCACGATCGCATCTTATCTATCTTAATCAATCATTATAAACATCTAAAGACTGCATTATATGTTTGATAATATATCATCTGACCTTCAGTGCACCCGCTGTGATATAATCTGTCCTCCAGTGCATCTGCTGTGAAGTGTAAGGTAAGATTTATTTTAATTACAGCATGCATTAAAGAACTCCCGCTGGGAAATCTGTCAGTACAGGAGAACTCACGTGCGAAAAGGTTAATGTCAAGCCCTGGTTTCATTGTAATCTTAAAAATATCTATGGTGCTATAACAAAAGAGAAAAATAGGACACAGATGGTTTTCTTACAAAAAGAAACAGAACTTTTGATATTTATTATTGAAAAATACATACAGAAATTGAGGAAACATGTCCTAAAAACATCAATATCATCTTACAAACTCCATAAAAATATGAATAAGTCAGATAAAATCTGCCAAGAGGACCGGCAGGGGAAAAAAAACTGTACAAAATATGTAACCCATACAAGCTGTACTTTGTTTAGATCTTCAAGATTCCTTGAATATCTCTCGATTAACACTCAAAGAAAGAGGTTTTTTTAAGAAGGCCAGAGCGGTGTGACTTGAATTGTGTTTCACAAGCTTGAGGGGGAAGATTTTTAATCCTTACATAGGTTTCCTGAAAAAATACTCTCTCCATATACATATAAATACATTTGTGCTGTGCAAATTGCAAGTGTAAGGTCCTCCTTACAATCTAGAACCAAAAAAATTCACCAGGGCTTACAACTGAAGACCATAGCCATGGTACAAACATCTGACTGAATGTTAATTTGCATGTTTTGTGCCTGTAATCCCAACCTGTTGTAAACATAGATGTGTCATCGCATTTTTTCTATGTTAGTGGGGTTAACCTGACTTTTTGAGCCTTTTGCTAATACAATGTGTTTGTAAAAGCAACATAGCAAAGAGTCCCAGCTATACATATGAGTTTCAGTTTACATCTGACATAGAGACTTACAATATCAGTACTAAACTAATACAGCTGCCTCTGGTGATAGACAAAAGCCCAGGCTGTCTTTACTGCTTAAGCGCATAATCAAAGCCTGGCCCTTCCTCACTAAAAAAAAAAAAAAAAAAACATTACAAGAAACATGGCACCACAAACTTTGATAAATAATATTACACAAAATATCAAAATAGTTTCAGGGAGCCAGCTTCCCAATATTTAAACAAGTCTTTTTTTTCCTTTCTTTTTTATATTCATCACTTCAATGTATTTGAAGTAGTTTATCTCATAGTGAATTATTTCATTTTCTCTAGTTATCGAACGATAAATAAAGAGATGAGGCATTGTTTTGCTATTACATATCACAAATGCGCTCAAAAGAATTCCCTGACTCTTTGATCCTGTACACTATTATACATGGTACGACCTTTAGTGACTTAGGCTGAGGAGTGACCGCACTCCCAACCAATGAGAGTTGCTCTTGTGGGTTCTGTGTGGACACTTGCTTGAGTCCTACCATTTCCCTGGGATTGGCGTTCCACATTCATACCATGCAACATAGGTGATGTGGGAGTTTCCACCTATCTGACCAAAGTTGACTGGCTCTTGTCTCATTGCTCTGAAGTAGCCTAAAAGACATTAAGAAAAGTATTAGACTCAGGTACATCAATTTAAAGCCATCAAATTCTCAAAGCTGAAGTGTGTAATTTCTGCACCACCAAACGTAACTGCAAAAAATTTTTCAAACAGCTTTCCTGCAACTTTGCTATGTTGGGCTGGTTAGGACGCTGAAAAAATAGGCAATATTTTTATAGTGCCAAAAAGTCACAGTGTTACACTTTTGGGGGAATCCACCCTAGAAAGATGTATTTACACTGTCTCTGCACAATTAAGCTGGGATAGTATCAAGTATTTTTACATCGAAAAAATTACACACTTCGGCTTTAATGTCCTGTCTAGGTTAGAAGAGAAGACTACTTTTTGTAACAATCTAAAATGTCAAATGGTTAAAATGTTTGTGGTGGAAAGTATATTTGACATTATATTTGTTCTCCTTTGTTGTTTTTCCTGGAACTGTGCTACCTGGCCTGTCTGGCAGCTGGTCTGCTGGTAGTTGAGTGCCTGTTCTTCCATCTAGGAATGAGTCCACAAACTGGCAGTGGTCCTCACCATGTCCTGTCTGGTCTCCAATGTTGTAGAATTTACCTGAAGGGTCAAGGAAAGGAGAGAGTTGCCCATTTAAAGTCAACCGTACCATATAAAATGAACACAAAATTTAAAATGGATCAGCTTTGGTAATTGTTTTTGTGAGACTTACCATTGAGGGAGTCGCTCAGGTAGATCTTGTACCGTAGGGAGTTACAGAGCTGGATGCCAACGAATTTGCGGTACCACGTCCTCTTCACATACTGCTTCCCATTGCACTCAGAGTAGGAGTCAGTTTTGAAGGGGAACTGCGTCCAAATGGCATCTTTACCTGAATGCAATGCAGAACAACCACAGAATGTTATTTTATGAACTGATCAGCCCAGATATTATGTTCTGGAATATATTGTGCAGAGCATTGAGACATCAATGTTTCATTCAGTTGACTTTTCAAAAGAACATTGGAGTGCAGACACAATTTTTGTAGATACACATGTTAGCAAAGGCTTGCTTGACAAAGAGTAAAGGGGCTGTTCCATTAGTCTCTGTTTCCATTGGCTCCTGACACAATATTTTCTTACTATTGGCATACTTGATATCCATTGTTTCATTACTCTGTTGATTTAGGCTTGAATAGTATATATTCCAATACACCAAGAAGAAATCAAGGGAGTTGAATACCAGACTGACCCTTTGGCCAACAACTGAAAGAAGGTAAATGGAGCCCTTGTTGTTGAGTGGGGTCTGTCAGTTACATGAAGGAGGATGCTATTATCCATTTGCCACTCTTGGGTAAATGTTATGTCTGGCTGAGAATTGTATGTGGAAGAAGTGGACTCATAGGATGTCCACACAGCTTTCCTTTGCCTTCTGAATTTTTTTTTTTTTTTTTACTTTAATATTTCTATTTATTTGCCTCTGCAGTCTATAGGACTATTCATTACATTATCCATTTATTCAACAGATTGTAATTTTTCACCTGAGAGAATAAGGGTTGTAAAGAAGAAACACATACCTGAGACATTCTCACTCACTCGTGGATCCGCTGCAAGAGAAAACAGGAATAAAACGAGGAGGAATCAGAAATGATGGCTTTTTTTTATAGCCACCTGGCCATAGAGACAATTAAAATAATTTGTAGACTATAGGAAAGTTACTGACACATATCAGCCAATTCTGCATTGGCTATCCATGGGTGGGCAGAGTGCCTTGAGCAATGAAGTACAATAAATTCCAACAAGCAGAAAATAGTGTTTTTCCAACAGATCTGAATCTCTCGTGTGAAGAAAGATCAGCTGGCATGAACTAACCTGCCAAAGCTATAGGGGAGAAACATTGAGCCTCAGGGACTTCTCATCTCATCACTTAGTTTTCCTCTATTGCTCTCCCATCATTGCACATATGGACTCTCTTTCCTTCCTAGTTGCCTTTGCCCTACTCTCTTTCTTTCTCTCATTCCCTTTCTTCTGCGGGCCAGATGAGCTTTAAAGCTAAAGCCCCTCCCATAAAACATGTAGATGATGTGGGTCTTTATTTGTTCATTATATATGATATGTTGTTTGTGAGCGTGTAAGACAGGCAAACATTGGCAGGGTGACAGCACTCTAGGGCTGCATCTGTGATGGGGCCAAAAGTTACGACAGTACAGGGATATGGTGGAGTCATTAAGTTAACAACAAGAAACTCATTACATACATCTCTAAGATATAAAGACAAAAATCACAAATATGGCTGACTTATGCAGACAGCAGGGCCATATGTAAAGTCATGGCAAATCAATTTGCCCCTCCTCCCTGGGGATGTTTGCATTTTATGCCACTTTTAAAACATAGCTCATGTTAAAACTGGGATTTGGGTGGTTCAACTGACCTCTTGTGTCCAATGACTCATGAGTAAACTATGACTAAGACAAACAAACATGCTGATAGCTCCAGGACCTCTGTTATTAAAATGGCATATGTTTAAAGCATGTCAATTACAAGATAAAAATCTAAATTCTATTGCAAATAACTGTTATATATATATATATATATATATATATATATATATATATATATATATATATATATATATATATATATAACCAAATGCAAATAAATGCATAATAAACCTGTCATATGTATATAACCATTTGCATATCTGCTTATTTGCAATGCATGTGCTCAAGTTTGAAAGCATTACCAGACTCTGTGTTGAAAGACACCGGTTCGCTGGGCGGCCCCTCCCCAAGCTCATTCTTGGGCTTCACCTTGAATTCATAACTGCAAAGCAAGACAAAAAGAGGCCATGTGGCATTACACTGCCTCTTTGGTCCAATCACATAAAACCATTAAGTATATTCATTTCAGATCAAAAAAGTTATACTGCTGACAGTGCAGAAAGTCTGTTTAATACCAAATTATTAAAATGTATTGGAACACTGGTGGGTTGTTTTCATATTCTACGCAAAATGAGGTTCTTATTTTCCCATATTCTGAGCCCTGAAACTTGATATATTTATTCTGCAGAGTCTGAGGACTGAAAGCCTGTGGCCACCCCTTTAATGGATCCTCCATGTGTGATGTAGAGCCATTACCAAGGCCCACGTGCCTCGAGACGCAGTCCATAGTAAGCCTTGGTTTATGTTGTGTCAACAGATCACAAGTCTATATTTAGCCTCATTAAAAAGCCAGTGAGCGTGGCGGCTCCCCTCCGGCCAGACCACAACACACAGGTCCAACACCTTGTCCAGATCTCAGGTTGCATGAAAGTACTAACACCCATGGTATATGACACCCACATAAAACAAAACTCATCTATCAAATCCACCAGGTTGCTTTGTATGGAGAGGTTAGAGAAAAATATTGCATTGAAGTTCTACCTGCTCTCTGGTTTGAGGTTCTCCACGGCTGTGTGAGTCTGGTTTGTGATCAGGATGGAAACCTGTTCACCATCAGGTCCTTTAGTAGTGGAGATAACCTCATATTCTGAAGAAAGAAACAATTGAAAATAAAATGTGAATAGGGTAGAGTAAGGGTTAAGGTTTGAATCATCAAAGTCAAAGGATAGGGTTTAACTCCTCAAAGTCAAGGGTTAGGGTTTGACTTATTGAAGTCAAGGATTAGGGTTAGTGTTTAAGGTCATATTTCATTCCAACAACAAAATATAGTCCACATTTCAAGTGTTAAGGTCCTCAGATACAGTTGAGCCCAAAACTACAAACATTTTGCCATGGTCTTCAATCTTACCTTTGGTCTCATTATCTGTTTTTTCCCAGTCTAGAATGATGAAAGAGGGGCATCCTT
The DNA here is from genome assembly GCF_019703515.2 of Myxocyprinus asiaticus. Taxonomy (NCBI): domain Eukaryota; kingdom Metazoa; phylum Chordata; class Actinopteri; order Cypriniformes; family Catostomidae; genus Myxocyprinus; species Myxocyprinus asiaticus. The sequence goes on along the minus strand of NC_059392.1, from coordinate 25,093,677 downwards.
CCACGGTCACTACAGTGAGGTTGGATGGTGCTGTTCTTGGCGGACTGGTGGCATTTTGTTCTGCTCCCTCCTCTTCAGGAAAGTAACTCAGAGAGGTGGTAATAGAGCATGGTTCATCTGGCTTTTTATCCGTCTTATAGACCACATGCGGAGCTGCAGAACACCACAATTGTGTTTCAATTAAGACACCTGTACTCTTTGCTTTGGCCTCAAAACACTCACATTAGATTTTAGACTGATTGCATTTATGATGTGAAGATGCATAATCAGCATCATTGAGACTGCTTGACACGACTAGTTCAGAGTGAAAAGTCTCATTACCAATGTAGCGTTCTTTGCCCATGGCATCAACTTTAGAGGCAGGAATGGAGCTGAACACTGAAGAGTTCTCCCATGTCTCAAAGTGGGGTGCTAGAACACAAAATAAGTGTCAACCAATTTCAACAAAATCATTGTTGAAAGATTGTTTCTACCTGGGTATTTGTACACACCAAGTGAAACTTTGGGCACACATTCAGCAGACATTTGTACCTTCAGTAGAATATCTGAACACTTCCAGATTTGTTTTCAGGGTAGGAGACAATTACAAAGAGGTAAGGCCAAATTATCACATTTTAAAGCATCCTATGCACACATACCTATAACTGCAGGAGCTGACGTTGTTTTTGGTTTGAATGGTTTCGCTGTAACAGGAGTCAGCGCCAGTTTTAAGATGGAGGTTTTGTCCTGATTCAGGTCTGTCATCTTGTCTGCTGTGTACACAAAGAAGTTAATTTATGCAATTGTTTAATGACATCTTCCTTAATTGTTTAGTCATTCTTTACAAAATAGACAAAGTTTTTTTTCCCCTTAGGGACAATTATGATTAAGAGCACCCAAAGGCATGTGCTATCTTTGTTACTATGACAACACTTCATAAATAAAGATGATTCTTCAATGTTTTTTTTGCAGCACCTTAGGTTTAGCAAATTCAGCATTTTTTCTGTTTAGGGTTCTTGATTCAGCTATGTGGTTCTTTTCAGTTTTTTTTTTCAGATCAGTATATTCATTTCTTGGTTCTTTAAAGTAGGGTTTTTCAACTTTTACGACCCAGGGATACCCCATCCAGACCCTCAACCACCCCAATGACCACCAAAATAAGAAAGTTAGATTTTCTCAATAATTTCTTAACTTTTTAATTATAACTTTTACAAACATTATTACCTTCTTCAAACCTTCTTGACAATACATTTAAAACATATATAGAATATTTTTAGATTATTAAAGAAAATCTTGCAAATGCAAATGAGCTTTGCGGCAAACTTGCTGCAAATTGTCCATTGTTGCCAAAGGTTTGCCAGAGGTTCACCACTACCAGCGAAGAGCTGCAAACTTTTGGCAAATATTTGTGGAGAATAAAAAGCTTATTTGCATGTGAAAATAATGAGTACAAAATGTGGTCAATCTATTTTGTTACCTACCCAATCCTCCTGGTTTGCCCACAAGATTAGTCTTTTTTGCTGGAATAGGTAGACGTGCAGCTGGAGAACCTATGATGACATGAGAGTTGAAATCACTGTTACTTCAGGCCAGAATTAAGTATCCTCCTCTCTTTTTTCTCTCATCTGTATCCAGTAATAATGAACTTAAGATGAGTATGCAGTCATTTGACAATTGCCCCCCAAAAAATATCCAGCACTGCAGCAAAAGGTCAGAAGTAGCCCTTCCTTCTAATCACCGCAAATCTTCTTAGCATTCTCTTAAATTCTTGTGAAAAACAGTGGAACACATCACTACCACCCTTAGCTCAACTACTTTTCTGCAAACCGATGTGGGTTAAATGAGTTTGACTCCTCTTTGAGTTTTAATTTATACATTTTTTGCACGTTTTTAGCTTTTTAGTTATCTGTGGAAATAAAATCATACCCCTGATTCAATAAGAAGAAATATTATAGCACAACAGAAATTATTATCATCTTTAACCTTTCATTGTCTATATCAAGACAAACCACGATAATCAAGCCAAAACTCACTACATCAATCCATGTGACACCGTTAAAATGTTCCTGCTTGGAAAATTGCTCAAACTTAATGCATATTCTAAAATATGTCTCACTAAAATGAAAACACCTGTTGTCAGTTACCCTTGTCTGTGATGGGAGCCAAATATATAACAATCAAGGTATTTGTCCAACTCTAACAGCAAAGAGTTCCTACGCCAAAATACATTAAATAGAAATACACTAAATGCCCTCATTTTGAGCCATAATATGGACAAACACAAGAAAACTGAAAGTTGAAAAATGGATTTGAAATGTTTTTTCAATCTTTGGTATCTGAAGTATGTCACACTCTAAATAGAAAATTGAATATGGTTAAGTGCTCAAATTATCCTTTTACACAACTATAATTCTTTGTTTACTTTCTTTGTGAATCTGCACTTTGGATGCTTTGCATAGGAGAAGCAAATTGAGAGGTCAAACTCACTTGTGAAGTTTATTGCAAATGAAAGAAAATTCCCTTGACTGTTTTCTTTCTGATTGCATGGATGAAGTCTAAACATTGGCACTTCAACTGCCTTTCAGGCCTTCAGTTCTCCATGCCATCTTGCAGTACAGCCAAAAGCAAACAGGCAAGAGCATGTGGACCCTTCCCAGGAAAACTAATTTAATTCATATCCGAGGCACCATGTTGAAATCCTCAGTTCATCACGGGATAATCAAACAGAGCTCAGCTCCCTAAACCCTGTGGTACGAGTAAGTACAGAAAATCTGGGTGGCAAAAAGCCGAAAATAAAACTAAAGACCAACAGATGTTATACTTTTGAAGGAGGAAAAGTAATTTTCTGAAGAGCTAGCCGAGGTTTTTGGTGGTGGTGACCAATGTTTTGGTCTCATGCAGTCTGTGGTTAAATGCTTTCAAGGTGCTAGTCAAGAGGGCAGTCGCTGTCAAATGAATCTGCCCATGTTGTTGCCATAGAACATCCATCAGTGTTAGGCACCAATTGGCCATGATTACAGCAGATGGGATGTGAACTTATGTAAACAAATCATGCTAATTAAAGCTTATTGCTCAGGTGCCAATGGTCTCTTCACAAATTATATGTTGATTTGTTGTATTCCACTGTTTTTGCACAAGTCAAAGGATGTGACACTCCTAAATGCACTCCTCAGCATTTAGGCTATATAGTGTACATGCATACATAAAGTAGTTAGGGGGTTATGTTGGTGGTTGTAACAACCTTATCTTCAATTTCTGAGCAAAAACTTATCCCAAAAGCTCTTGTGATTGTGAACTATGATTTTTACAGTTGCATTTTTGCCTGTAGTTTAAAAGGGATGCAAACTAAGAGTGCACAGATTATCTAATACCATGAATTTCCAGCTTTTTACAGAGACATGGACATACAATATGGCAGAATGAAAAAGACTTCACACCACATGGAAGCTTGTGACTACAATAAAGCATGCAAGTAGTCATGCACACCATAATATCAACCAGAAGCAGCTACAGTCCTCTGTAGAAGGGAGTAACAAACATTATTGCTAAAACACACAATTAAAAGAGCCACAGAATGTTACCAGACAGTTTAAGACAATGTGGTGGGTTTTTGTGTCTTCCAAAAAACAGAATTCATGTTTTCTCTAAAAAATAAATAAAAATGCTCTACAGCATAATTTTAAAAGTACCACATTGATGGTGTTGGTTTACAAATGAAAGAAACATCTCAGCCATTGAAAATCTGGGAAAAAGCTTTTGACAATTACACCACAAAGCTCGCGACAGCACAGGATCTGCAGAAGCTTGCAAAACAACAACAAACGTTGAAGACAACATGACAGATTTGCCAGCAAATGGGTTGACTGGTGAATGACCAAATGGTTGGAAAAAGGCAGGTTTACAGGAGATGGAAATGGATGGTAAGGACACCAACATGGGCTGCATCACAAAACAATGTTTCTGCGGGTTAATGATGGCTAACACACACAGAGTACGAATCAACTCTTTTTACCCATTCTTGCTCTGGACCACATGACTTGTTTGGGAAGAGAGAGTCCCTTATGGTGTTCACCGTTAGCTGTGGGGGGGGGGGGAGGAGGAAAGTGGATGTTATGGAATAAAGGAAAACTATGGCAGCATCATATTGTATTTTTATTTTTATTTTTTTATTATTTTTTTCGGTTGAGGTTCACAGCAGCTGAGCAAAATCATGGTTTACAAAGACCCACAGATGGAAGTTAAGTGGAATTATAGGTGGCCACTCAACTGCCTGGGGAGAAGAGAGGCTCTTTAAGATGAGATTAGTGCACCAGCAGTCTATATGCCCGTCAGGCAAAAAAACACATATTTAACACAGTAAATCTGTCAAAGAGTGACAGGTTGATGGCCGGTTTGTACACACACTACATGTTGCAAAGGAGAAAATGTGGTTCTGAAGAGAGACTGAGAAGCCTGCCAATCTGTGGTGCTGCAAGACAAATGCAACCAAAATAACTTGGTGCTGGTAGTGGAGAATAAAGGGCAACTTAATGTAAAAGTTCTTCACAGAGCAAAGATCATAACATGACTGAACAAGGGGCTGAAATAAAAAAGAAAGAGTGAAAGAAAGAAAGAAAAAGAGCAGAGTAGGACCCTACTAGAATAATCCATTTTAAACTGTTAGTTGTGTTTTGGAACATGGTAGCTGGTTTCTAGCTGGTCCAAGTTGGTCATCAGCCTCCAAGGTCCAAGCTTTTCATTAGCTAATCGACCATGCCCCAAAAACCAGCTACACCACCTTAAGGTGGTTTGACAAGCTGGTAGATTTTTTTTCCCCTCGCTTGTCCTAGATGGTCTACCAGCTCAGACCAGCTTTGACCAACTAGAAACCAGCTACCAGGTTCCACAATGCTGCTAACAGTTCAAGCTGAGTTTTTTAGTAGGGGATGGGGTAGAAATAGTTTATTTTACCCCCATATCTTCGGGAGGAGTCACCGAGCCTGGGGGAGGAAGGTCTCAAGCCATTAGATAGAGGAGAGAAAGGGTCTTTGCCCAGTGATGTATGGTTCCTGCTGGACACTGTTAGGATTGAATCATTGGGTTTGGGTGGAAGAGAAGAGATCGGGCCATTCCGGATGCTCTTACCTAGATGGAACAAAAACAGCAACCGCAGATTTGGTTACGCAGTGTCAGCTTTGGGAAGTGAATTGAATGCTGGGGCAGAGATGTCTACATTTAACATAGTTAGCTAGCTCTGTTTCAGTTAACCTACTATTGAGTCATTTGATTTTTCTACTAATAGTGCTCAATTAAAAAGTTGTGACATAACTACTTCATTTTTACTACATGTTTTCTGTGGTGAATGTTACGTCCAATTTTGCTAAATGGATGTATGTTAAAATGTTTTAAACAAAGCTAAAATTACTGCATTCTTATTGGTAGCTGAAATCTTTATCAAATTAGCCAATATTTTTAATAAATGAACACATAAGTAGCAGGGGTATGTGTAGAACTTTGGCATTCAAAGTCTGTGGAAATTCCAAGCAGGCCTAATCAAACTGGAGATTTAACCAAAGTCTTTCTAGCAAGTCAGTCGACTGGCAGCCATCTTTGGAATGCTCTCAAGCAGCTATTTTTCTATGTGAACAAGCTGCATTCAAGTCAGCTCCTATCTACTTGAATGGAGAAAGACCGAAATCTCGAAAATAGTTGGTCAAGATTACAATCAAAGAACATATTTCAAATCAGTGGTAAAATCTGACAACACTGGTATCATAAATTGTGCTTCTTTACCTTAGATTACACAAAGAAAACAAAAACAAAAATTCCTGGCTTGTATAGCTAATCGCATTCTCGAGTTGATTGACAGGCATTGTCTATTCCTTTGTTACCTTAGCAACATGCTAATGCCAAACTTGAGTTGAGTCAGAGACTATTTAGCAGAGACAGGCCACTTCTAACGAATGTAGAAAGGAAGTCCCGCCTTACAGGTAAAAGAGGCAATCACCATTTAGATACAGACATTGCCTGTAAATCAACTTGAGAATGTGCATTAGCATTCCTGGCTATACAAGCCAGGAATTGTTTTTTTTTCTTCTGCGTAATCTGAGGTAAAGAAGCACAATTTATGATTCCAGTGTTGTCAGATTTTACTGCTGATCTGAAATATGTTCTTTGATCGTAATCTTGACCAACTGTTTTCGGGGTTTTGTTCTTTCCCCATTCAAGTTATGAGCTGCTCTTGTATGCTGCTTGTTTACCATAAAATAGCTTCCCAAAAGCATTCCAAAGATGGCCGCTGAGTGGACTGACTTGCTAGAAAGACTTTAATACAACTAATTTCAGAGAATTTAACCATTTTCGTGCTTGATGTTTGATCTCCACGTGCATGCGCGAATGGAATCATTACAGCCCATTTTCTTAAAAAAAAAAAAAAAAAGGTTTTAAGACAGCTAACATTCAAATGATTATATCTTGCCAATGGTTTGGTACAGAAAAATTCAAAATTATATCAATAGAAAGCTGAGATCTTTTTACTTCAGTGCATGAAACTCAAAATGTGGTTCTGGGTCAATGCGACTCAGAATGATTAAGCATGTCACATACAGTATAATCTGCATTTTTCTTGCAATCGTCTGCCAAATTTTGATGGGTTTTTTACTAAGCTAAGCTTACATTGCAGTGCATTCTGAATTTTCCTTCTCTGCAAACATGTCTTAGAAGGCATCATAATCATGTTACCTAACATTTGGAACATCATTCGCATTAGGAGCAGCTCACTACTGTAGCTTTTGAAACGGAGTTACCTTATCGCTAATACAATAAATTAAGTAAAACTTAGAAACTACTATTAATAGGACAACTACATGAAAGAAGCGTAAATTTAACATTAACAACATGTATGTTCTGACTATAGTGAGGCTAAACCTGAGTGTTGATAGTTGCAGTAAAGTGCATCAGTGCATTCTTGTGAAGACAAGACATGGTGTATGGGAGGAAACAGGAAAGCTGTGATTTCAGACAATAACAGACATGATATACACCGATTGGACATTTGTAATAGCCTGCCTGACAGCGCAAAACAAATAAGGGGATTCTGGAAGTTGATGTCACCATGGTTCATGCTGTTTTTTGTTTTTTTTTTGGCCCTCTAACTCACATCAGCTAGAGACAGCACTTCCTGTGATCCATAGAGCTGGAGTGTGAAATAATGTCTATCTGTTAGAGGTTACAGAATTGCTGTGTTTGATTGAAATGCGGTTTTGCACATCCATTAATTTTCCATGTCTGCATATCGTTTTCCTCTAAAACTGCACAAACAAGAGGAGAATGAATGGAATATTATCTTTGAAGTCTGATATTCTGTTTTTTAGTGTAAACTTTGCTGTGGTAGAATGTGTATGCTCGTTGAACGCTAGACAAGCTTGCGCCAAAATAAATCAACCAAGTATGTGTGTGGTAAATAATGAATCATTAGGGGAATATGTTATTTACTCATTACCTGTCAACCATCAGACCCTGAAAGTAATATTTTGTAAAAGAGGTTAAAAAAATAAATAACAAGAACAAAACTTGGGAATTACCAGTGGAACTATGTGGCATCTGAGTGGCACTAGGTGCTCTGGTTTGGGGGTGTCCGTGCTGTGTCCAGGCACCGTTGGGTGGGGAATAAGGGGTGGGGGTGACTGAAGGGCGGGAGGGTTTAGTAGGTAGGAGTTTGGGAAGTATGGGAGGAATATCCATCAGCTGAGATGAGGCATTTCTAACATGGTTGTCTGAATCTGTTTAGGAGAAAGGAGCAGATGAGCCCTCCCTACTGGAAAATCCAATCGTACCAGATTAAGGTGGTTAACTAGCTCAACCTGGTCCCCACCAGTTTAGCAAGGTTGACCAAGAAGGCCTACCAGGCCGACCTTGGCCCCATCAGCTGGTAGTCCAGCTGATCAACCATATTCTAGACCAGTGATTCCTAACTAGGTGTACCTAGGGGGTTCTTAAGTAGGTTCCAGGAGGTACTTTGAAAGTCTTGAAGGGGTGTCAATGAAGGGGTACATGACCCTGACTGATGGGATTGAGAAACACTGATGTAGACCAGCTTGGACCAGGTAATGGCCAATTAAACCATATAAAAGCATCAGCCACCTTAAATTAATCTGAGATGGATTATCCCATAGGACTGACTATTGAGACCAAAATAATGTCAAATTTCCAACAGGGTGGATTGTATGTTAGGATGTGGTTTCATTTTTTTACAGCCATGAAATTGTGAAGGCTTTACTGCAAGATTTTTACATGTGATTAACAGTTAACTCAGTTCCATCCCATAGAATCAAGATGGCATGGATTCTTGAGTGCCTGTTACAGATACAACCTGTTTCCTTCTTTATCTCCTCCCTGTTAAGGTGAGCGCTTGTTTCTGTGGTTTTGTCAAAGGGATTGAGAACGAAATTGTTGACTTTGGTCTCATAATCAGTTTGGCTCTGAGTGGAAAAACACAGAGAGAGAGTTGTACTGCTATCTTATCCAGAATTTAGAGACAGAGGAAGACAGGAAAGGAGTTGGGACTCCCAAAGTTCTGCCTTGCCCTGCTAGAACCGAAAACATGTGACTGATTCTTTCTCTGCATGCAGTGACTTCATGCAGACTGAACGAATGCCAGCGGCTCAAGATGCAAAAACTCTATAAACAAAGAATCCTTGAATTGAGGAATAAAGGAATTGATGAGGTCAGAGAAAGAGATGGTTCAGTTGCTCAGAAAATGGAAAACAAGATGAGGTTCAGACAAGGAGGCTAAAGCTGTTCCAGTCTAAGTTCACTATGACCCTTACAAAAAGTACTTAGACATTACCATGGTACAGTGATGTATCAGATGTTAATATGGTACTTTGATATACGGTGGCTTCAAAAAGTATTTGGGCACTTTTGGACCCTGATGCTAAAAATGTAAGAACTTAATTGCATAGAGAAGATACCAAAGTGGGATCTGCAAAGAAATGGTGTAAGAGAACGAACCTCACTTTCTTTTTTCTTTTTCTTTAAACCTACTGGTCTTAAAGAGCTTTTTACTGGATGTATGAATCCAGGTACCCTAAATTAATGTCCTAGGAGAGTAACCACAGGTGTAGTTCATCACATTAAATATGGACACATCATTCCACAAAGTTTGACAACCAGAAAGTGTCCAAATACTTTTTGTCTTTATTTTGAACAATATATCTATTGTTTCATCTTGTGAAATCTAACAAACTTCATTGTTTGATATTTAAATATGCATTGACATTCCGTCAGTTTTAAGTGTAGCTTAAGTGTCCAAATACATGTTAGGGCCACTATATACCAAGGTACTGAATGAATTCAATATTCATATACAGCGGTATGTACATGGGACTTCAAAGAACACAGTGGTATTATCATTTCCAAAAATCCATGGTAATACCACAGGGGACATTTTATTTATTTATTTTATTTTTTTTATTTTTTTATTGGACTATTGGCTATTACCACATAAGAAGGGATGAACATGTATAAATTAACAATTCTAAGCTATTTTGAAGTATGACTACTTAGTGGATATTACATTTGGAGAGTATTTAATATTAATAGTATGGGCAAAATCCTGTCAGTTCACAGAGGGAAAGAAAGAAAGAGAAAAGAATGAAGAGAATTTATTGTCAAAGTTATGAAACAGTTGGAGGACTGAAGAGACCAGACATTTATAAGTCATGATGTGATTGGCAGGTGATGAAATGATAGAGGACTGAATAGGCAGAGAGGAGTGTGAAAGGGAAAGAGCTGATTGGTTGACTCAGAGTTGGACTGTGCTGATGTGTGCATTGTGAGCAGGCCTAAATTACACTGCGTGAATGCGTGACCATGCGTGACTACAGAGGGGCTTTTGCTGCACAGCACCCTGAGAAAACTTACACTCATACTTCCTCTGCACTGTGGAAGTGACCAGGAATCCTCATCATGGTGGGATTGAGACTTTCTAACTCAATGTTCTTACATATCATGCCAGCATGCAGCAAATAATAACAGCAGATATCTTTAAAGGAATAGTTCACCCAAAAATGCTTATTCTGTCATCATTTACTCACCGTCATGTTTTTCCAAACCCATGTGACTCTTACACAAGGAAATATTGTTAAGGAATGGTGCAATTCCTGATTTCCATGAAATAGCAATTGGCAATGACTCACTTTAAAGCTTAAAAAGCTCAGAAAAGTGCTATTAAATATATATATATATATATATATATATATATATATATATATATATATATATGCGATTGTATATCCCTAATCATATCCCAAGTCTTCTGAAGGCATTCAATAGGTTTTGGTGAGAAACCAATTTGTATTTATGTATTTAAATAATTTATTTAATTGGGTTATTTTACAGTGAAAATCATAATTTCTGCCATAGAGTGCATGAGAGAAGCTTGTTTACAGTGGCTCATGCTGAAACCTTGCAAAAGTAAAAACTGTGCAGGTTTTTGCATAAACAACATAAGTTGTCAAGTGAACAATGCAAGTTGTTGCCTAAACATCACAAGTTTTTTGCATACACAACGCAAGTTGTCACATAACACAAGTTGTCAACCAAACAATGCAAGTTGTTGTGTAAACGATGCAAGTTGTCACAAAAACAACGCAAGTTGTTGCAAAAACGACACAAGTTCTCATGTGAACAATGCAAGTTGTTGCATAAGTAACACAAGTTGTCACGTGAACAATGCAACTTGTCGCATAACAACACTAGTTGTCACGTGAACAATACAAAATGTTGCGTGAACAACGCAAGTCCTCGCGTGAATAACGCAAATCCATGTGTGAACAACACACATCCTCTCGTGAACACAGAGCCATAATGAACGAGCTTCTTTCATGCACAGGAGAGCTTTTGCGGAAGTCAAGATTTTCTCTGTAATATAACTTTTAAATCATATGCCTTCAAAAACCTTGAAATATGATGCACGAGTCACATGGACTACTTTTATGACACTTTTGGGTGCTTTTTTATGCTTTAAAGTGAGTTACTATGAGCTACCATTGTATGGAAGTCAGGGATTCTTTAAAATATCTCCTTTTGTGTTCTTTGGAACAACTAGAGAGTGAGTAAATTATGAAATGTTATTTTGGGGTGAACTATTCCTATAATCCCTACCCACATCCAGCAATAAGTCTGACAGAAAAGCGATGACCGAATGACTGCTCATAAGCTGAGTGATTCAAAACAGAACTTCTCTTGATTACCCAATGGGAGCTGAGGCCATTTTGGCTCATTGGCTCTAGGAGCAGCAACGGTTCCTTGTTGGCCCATTGGTGGCGCTGTGGGAAATAACGCAATGTTTCATAAAAGGAAAAAGAAAAAACAAAGAGAGTGAGCAGGCTTCCCCAACAAGGCTCTTGAGAGGGAGAGAGTATTAAATGTTAAAGTCTATACTTTGTTTTGTGACGTAAAGTGTCAGTTTAAAACTGAAATAAAACCAAGGGTAAAAGAAAGAGTGCAAAAAGAAAGAATGAGAGAAAATGATAGGGAAAATTACCAAAAGATGTCTTGGGAGCTCCATTAAAGCCTGGAGTTTTGAACAGTCCTGGCTGGGTTTTGTTGTGGAGTGCTAGGAAGGAGATTGCGAAGGAAGAAAGCAACACAAAACACACTTTCAGATCTAAAAGGTATTAAACGCTCAGTTTGTCCCATTTTACCCTTGGACTAAAACACATATTAAAGGTTCAGCCAAAATGAACATTCCGTCATCATTTATTCAAATACTCACTCATTAACTCACTGGATATTACAGTGACCATACAGCATACTGTAAATCCAAAAAGGCACCATAAAAGTCTCATCACAATAGTTCATAAGATTCACGCACTTTATTTTAAGTCATCAGAAGCCATACGATTGCTTTGTGTTTGGAACAGAATACAATTTAAGATTAATACCCCTTCATCACAGCTCTTATATCTCAATTGGTACTTCCACATACACTCACTGAGCACTTTAGTAGGAACACTATGGTCATAACAAAGTGCCTGATATGGTCTTTTGCTGTTGTAGCCCATCCACCTCAAGGTTCGATGTGTTGTGCAAACCTTTCTGTCAGCTCGAACCAATCTGGGCAGCGTTTCCTCAAAGCATCTTAAGCAGATCATAGAGACCATTGGAGCCAATGGTTTCTACGATCTGCTTAGGCTTAAGATGCTTTTGGGAAATGCTGCTTTCAATGCTTTTGGGAAACGGAGCCCTGGCCATTCTCCATTGACCTCTCTCATTAACAAGGTGTTTCTGTCCACAGAACTGCCACTCACTTGACGTTTTTTTTTTTTTTTTTTTTTTTGGCACTATTCTGAGTAAACTCTAGAGACTGTTGTGCGTGAAAATCCCAGGAGATCAGCAGTTACAGAAATACTCAAACCAGCCCGTCTGGCACCAACTATCTTGCCATGGTCTAAATAAAGGCTTATATTTTTCTTCACATGAAGCTATCGCATGGCTTCAGAAAACTAATAATGTAGCACATCATTCATATGAACTACATTTTTTGTACATTTATGGTGCTTTTTCATAATTTTTGGAGCTTGATAGCCCATGGATGCCCCTTCTTCAAAATCTCTACACAATTTTCCCACATATGAGGAAATTTCCCACATATGGGTCTGGAACAACATGAGTGAGTAAGTAATAACAGAATTTTCATTTCTGGGTGAACTATCCCTTTATAAAGTGCAAGTCTTGCTTTAATTATTACATCTGGACCAATTCTTAAAAGTAGTAGTTAATGGTCTTACCATGTCGAGGTGGGAACAGACTGCCGTGGGGTCCAGCCTGTAAAAAGAGGGTTACAAACATTTTGTCCTTCCCTCATTAAAAAAAGAAGTATATAGTTAAAGAACACAGAACAGCCCTCTTTCTTTGTATTGCATGTAAAAGAACTCTGTAATCAGGGTATCTTCACTGTAACTAAAGTGTTCATAAAATCCCCTGAAAGGCATGCATTTATTCCAGCTTCCACTAAGAAGATTGTGTCCCTTACACATACAAACATGCCAACAACGGATTCTTGGCTCAAGGGATTGAAAGTATGATGAACAGCAGGATGGACAATAGACTATCATGAGCTAAGGCAAGGAAAAAGAAAATTGTGAAGAAAAAAGTGAGAAAATATAGTGCTTGTAATACAGTACGGAAGAACTAGGTTTTTATATCTTCTGAAGAATATGTGAGTGGTGCTTGCCTATACAAAACTTGCCGCCACAATGCTAGGCTGTTCTGGGTGGTTGTCAGGGCATTGCTCTGCGGTTGCTAGGGTGTTCTGGGTGGTTTCTAGGGCATTGCATGATGATCTCTACAGCCCCTTTCCCACAAACAGTTCTGGTTCTTACTCCTTGAACTTTCTAGCTGCCGACTCTTTGCATTTCATTACTTTGTGCATCATATATGTTTGACCAATCACAGGCTGCAGCAACTCCTACAGTCTCTCTTCACCCAAAAGTACCAACCCCAGAATCAGAGCAAAAAAAGTATTTCTAAGCAGCTAAGAAGAACTACAGTTCCTCGTGTGTGAAAATGCTGAAAAGGAGTAGCTCTGAATAAAAGTATCTAAAACTTGCTTTAGTTTCTGCAGTTGGAAAGGGCCTTAAAATATTCTGGTCCCTACATATGGCTCAGGTCCATTCTTCAATATAAGTATATGGGAGTTATGCTTTGAAGTTTAATGCTTAGGGTAAGGGGTTTTTAAGTTTAAGCAATAGTAATAAAATGCCTTAGCAAGCACCACTAAAAAGAGGATCATGGACAGACGAAAGATACAAACTACTTCAGAGTGTAAAATCGACTCTATTAGCATATTTTTGTGGTGCCAAACCAAAAAGTAAATTCAGAAACAACCATATCAGTGAGAGAAAGTGAATGATTCTCTCTCATTATGTCTCTTTCTTTCTGTCCCAGAATGTGAACATGTTTTGAATCAAATCACAACAACATTACAAGCAATAAAAGTTGTGCATGGCCTGTTTTAAGTGGTTTTGCCTGTTCAAGTCATTATGGTGACAGTCAAACAATTCATAATTCTCTGTAGACCAATTTGACAAGCAGCAATATTACATACCAAAGTCTTGGCAAAAGGGGGTCGGTTGGGCTTGTAGGTTATCTGCATGCTTTTGTCTGAAAAATAATAACAAACAGTATAGGTGTGACTTGCACTTGATCATCGTCCAGATTTCCATCCAAAAACAACTTTGAATAGATTGTTGGGTTGTCTCCTACCTCCCATGTTGGTGTTGTGGATAACTGGCTTGCTCCACACTCCGCTGCGTTCATCTTTGTTGGGTCTGATGCCAAACTCATAGGGTGTGTTGGGCTTGAGGTTGTCAATCACAGTATCGGAGGTAGGGCAGGTCTGGTAGATCCACTTCCGGTTTCTCTCTCTGTAGCGAATGGTGTAATGCCTGCATGGGTTTCAAAGACAGATCGTACAAAGGTTATTTAAATATCCACAAACAGTAGGACACAAATGGATCCAGAGTCATTTTAACACTTAACAATTTTACATGCTAATTCTGTCAATATAGTCAAATACATGTAGCCTGTTCAAGAGATGACCCTGCTGAAAATGCTTTAAAACAATAGTTCAACAGACAAGTAAATAATATTGAATAACCCTTACAAAAATCGAGAGAGTTTGCAGCAAACTTGCCGCAAATTCACCACTTATTATTTTCACATGCAAATTAGCTTTTCGGCAAACTTGTGAAAATAATGAGTATTGAGAGACATGAACTCTCAATTTTTGTAAGGGAAGTTACAATGCAGTGAATCACAAGCTCATTTGCATGTGAAAATAATGAGTGACAAATTTGCAGCAAGTTAGATGTTTTTTTATAAGGGCTGCTCTCATACTCTGATTCGTACACGAACGAAACACTAGATTGAAACAAGTATTTTTAAGTTAATCCTTTTAGTAAACAAATCTTTCTTGTTCAGTTGAGTCAATGATTTAATGACTTACTTTTAACTTAAATGATGCTCATTTGTCGCCACCTACTGGTGTAAAGATGAAAACTGCAGAAACTGTCACTAAAAGAATCAAAAGATCTGAAAAGCCTCAAACACTGACAAGCGGAGTGATGCAAATAGTGACTCAAACTGCACCAAACCAGCACTAACCAACATAAAACAGCCTAGACCCACATGGAATCTGATGGTGGTCTAAGCTGGTCTTTTCAGCAGGGGAGGTCTCGGTCTCTTAGTAACCTGGTTTTCTCTCACCATAACAGTGGTGGGGCATTAAAAAGAGGGGCTGACGATAGGTTTATTAAGAGCAGTGCTGGTACAAGACTTTAGCTCCCAACTCTTTTGGCCCAGGTCAACATTTCCAATGGCGTTTCCAAAAGTCTCCCCTTAAAGGAAGAAAAAAGCTTTCACATACTTCTGTATATGAAAACCAGAGCTAGTGAGGGAGGTAGAGAGCATATCAGTGTGTCCCAACAGTGCATGTATCCTCAAAAAGCATTTTAACATGTAGGCACACACCTGCAATGGCAGGGATCCATATCCCACGCATTTTTTTCCCTCACTGTAGAAAAACATCACACTCGTTGAATCGCTCACTATTGAATGGTTACGCAACATAAATCCAGTCTCCTGTCAGTGCAGTGAGATCATTGAATAAAACTCTTTTTTTTTTTTTTGCATGCACTGTAATGCTTCTAGGATGGGCTCCATAAACATTGGAGACAGTCCAGCTAACATATTTATGTTCTTTAAAAGTTTCACAAATGTTACATTGTGGTTTGTAGGTTTTGTGTGGTTTTAAAACGTGCAGTTTTCTTAACATTAGTAGAACGTTACAGTACAGTTTTTAAAGTTTAGCATAGCATTCCTGAAACTTAATTTGTCAACTTCTTTATTAGTTTTCACTGCTAAAGATTTAAATAAATCTAGATTAAATACTCACAACATCACAAGGAGGATCCATCTATGTTATTTTAGTATTTTCCCCCCCTAACCTTTACACACAATCTTAGTGTTTTTCCATGTTGTTTAGGTTAAATGGTCCCTTAATATGAAGTGAAGTGAATGAAGTCTTCCTCTGGGATTTGGGGCATTCATATAGTTAGTAAAAATCCAGATGTGAAGTGAATAACTCACCCATCCTCCAAGCAGTCATTCATGATGTTTCCTTCATAGGGTGTCTTTAAGTAGGTTCCCCAAGATAGGAGCACCGATGTTGGTGTAACAGAATCGATCACCAGGTGGAGAGGTTTGTCCAGGTTCACTTTACCTGTTTCATGCCCACATATAATAAGAGTTAGCAGTGGAATATTTGTTCTATCTAATGCTTATTAGAGGTCTTCAAACCTCAAGTTTCACCTGTTGACTCAATAGCACATCTGTTGCATATTTTCCACTAAATATGCTTGCATGCTAAAACCGCCAACGTCTGCACCATGTACCTGTACAATGCTTCTTCTCATTGTTGGTTGGGATAGGTTGAACAGCCACTAAGTGTCATGGACTATTTGGATTCTTAATCCATTGCAAATGCTTAATGTATGTTTTTGCTAAAAACACAGCTAGATGTGCTAGCATGCTAAAACCGCTAACGTATGCACCATGTACCTGTACAATGCTTCTTCACATCATTGGTTGGGATAGGTTGAACAGCCACTAGGTACTTGGGCTCAGCATCTATGAAGGCAAATATCTCAAGTTATTCAAGATAGATGTCATGATGCTACAAAAGAGTCTTTTATAAACTTTTGGCTAACTTGACTAAAAGAACAATGCAAAGAGATACACAGGCAGCAACATGCATCAACAAAAATCCTGAGGAAATTAAATATTTGTGTGGCAATAAAAGATTTCCGAAAGGTTCTTGTGGACTTTTGTTTAGTAAAATGTCTTGAGTTGTATAATGTGAAGCTTTGCACACAGTTTATAACTTTGTGATGAAAAGAGTTTGTTAAACATCCATGTTTCCACTCTAACCCAGAATAAAACCAAAATTTGATTTGTTAGGGTGATAAAATTATTATTTATGCCTTTGTAATAGTTCTGAATATAAAAACAGGAAAACTCATTTAGACAGAAAGCCCATTAGTGTGATACAAAACATGCCAGTACCAAAGTCCGCAACAATATGGACGTTTGTGAGTGTGCTTGTGTGTTTTTTAAAGCTGGGAAGATGCCATTAACTGTGTTTTCACCATCTTCTGTGCACGTGTTTCAAATTTAAATCTCGGCGCACACTGTAAATTTTGGAATGATGATCCTTTAGCCTGCAGCCAGTATTGAATAATGATGTGACTGTGTGTTCCTGTGCTGAATTCGCATAGGTAAAGAAGCAGAACCTAGGCCAAAATCTCAGAGGCCCTTCTTTTCAGAACAAACAATGCTTTGTTTGCGAGCTCCTGGATAAGCATTGGTGTGTAATTATTTTTGCCTGTATCGGTCCTTTCCATTGCACAGAAATTCAAAAGACTAGACTTGGAGGTTAAGGGGCTATACAGACTGAATGCATTCTTGTGCTAAAAAAGCTAGTGCTGCACAATTATGACTAATATAATAATTTTTGATTATTTTCCTTGATATTGAAATTGCGCTGCATGCCATGCATGTTGACTGTACATCCAAAATAAGTATTCCTGAACTAATTCATTGCTATTTTGAACATCAGTAAATAAAGACAGTGCTTTAACGGTCAACTTCATATTGGCCCTCTAGCTGTAGAAGCATAAAAAACAAAACTGTTTTTAAAATTATGAATTAATTAAAGATGAAGCAACAGACTAGTCTGGGATTGGTTACAATGCTCAACCCCTTCAAAAACACACATTAAATAGTAAATGAAATAGAACATTGTGATGCAACATGAGCAGACAAACATGGACTGCTATAATTGACAATTTTTACAATTAGTTGATTGTGCCAACTGTAACTCTAATCTTAAATATTTTTTTGATTAATTGTGCAGCCCTAAGATGTAGTGCAAAACATGGAATTTGAAAAAGTTGAAGTTCTTTTAAGATTGATGCGGCATCTAAAAAACATGGCACTCCTGTGTGAAATGCTGAAAAAATAGTGAGACACGGCGCAACGTTCAAAGATGCAAAGCGCATGTTTACATTAACAAACGCAAAAACGCATTTGGTGTACATGGCCACTAACCCCTGAGACCTTGTCCACTAGAGACCCAAACATACCCTTCAACATTCTATTCAGATAATCTGACATTGTAAAGTGCATAATCTGGCGAAACCCACAAGATTCCAAAAGCAATAGCAAGTTATACCTTTAGAAACAAAATAAACCACCTGGTGTTGGCCTGTTATGTAAAAACTAACATTATCTTTAGGGTAAAGTGTGGTTGACCTAACCCTAACCTTCTCAGACTGAACTCTGGGATTGGAGCTCCTTTGAGAATGGGGGTTAATTAAGATGAATGGTGAACAGAAAGTCATTTTGCAAGGAAAAATAAACATGGGTAGTGTTACTGGGAGTACTGTGTGACCTTCTCACCTTGTCAAAAGTGATCTGTTGTGGCTTGAAGGAAGTGTCATAGTGAACTTTCTTGTGCATTTTTGGTGATGACATAAATACTGTGGTTGCAAAAGCCTCAACAAATACCACTCAATTTGGGTTCAAGTATAGTTTACGTTTTAAAATAATGGAAGAGTTGGCCAATTGTAGGTGCACAAATCAAGATGGTGGTTTTGATGGGTCAAGAAATTAACCTTTTGTGGTTATTCCCCTAAGCCTGTGCTAACCCACAAAACAATCACTCATATTGTTTTGTGGGTTTCATTCGCACTATAGAGGGAAGACTTCAGTCTTTAAATTAAAGTATCAGCTGTCTGTGGTTACACTGGAATTTACCAATCTCAGTCTCATAGGGTTCTCCGTTTTCTGGAAGCTGGATGAACTGTTTGGAGAACATGCTGGAACCATAGCCTAGGATGTATCCCTCAAGCTTGATGTCAGGGTTGGGTCTAACAAACTTCAGAACTATGGTATCACCAGTAGCGTTGATTCGAACCTTCATATTCTGTCTTCTTACTGTGAAGAGAAAATAAATGGTATTGGAATTACTTTTAATTGGCTCTTCAAAAAATATATACATATATAATAAACAATTAGTGCTGGATCTCCTCAGATGTTCTCAGCATTTGTACATTCAATGGCAGTAAAGAGGAATTTCCTAAAAAAAAAAAAAAAAAAGTGACATTCTGAGCACCGCAGTGAATAAATGATCAATTACTTTAAGAGTAAATTAGGAGAAAATCGCAGGACTTTATGTTTCCCATGTGTTGGATGAGGTTTGTGAATTTGTGGGATTTATTGATTTATGAGGCCAAGGGGGGATGAAGGAGAGCTCTTTTGAGGAGCACAAAAAGTGTGTGCCATGAAAATTATCGTCGAGGTAAATCAAGGACAGTCGTTTCCACAGTTTGCAGCTCCTCGCAAAGCACAGTAGCATATGGACCTCCAATATTTTGCCTCTGTTACACCACGCTATATTTTCTTAGAAATTATGAGCCATTGAGGGTTTGTACGATTTCGAGAATTTGACACGGTGTCAAACGTCACATTTAATGTGATCAGATCATTATTGCTCTAAACTCCGTGAGAGTTGTTTGGGGGGGGTGGGGGGGTGGACGCTGTGCTGCTGCTTTCCCCCGATTGGTCTAAATAACTCGCTGCTGCACGGTGCTGCCTGATCTGTCTTGTCTGTCCGTGCACTGTCAGTGCCCTCTTTGCTCCACGACGTTATCACTGAGTGAGAAAAGGGATGTGTGGTGTGAGAGCGTGAGAGTTGGCAGCCCTGTCCAAGCCGGTGCCAAGCAATTCATTATAAATTACCTCCTTTTATACCAGCGTCGTCTTTCACTGTCATTTCAAAGGATAATTTGCAGCATGGAAAATGCCATGAGTCAGCTTCAGGTGTACTCTAAATCCAATAAGCCACCCGATTTTCTGCTTACATCTTCTTGCCATTGATCAAAAGTGTTTAATGATTACACTGGGTTAAAGAGGACATAGGACATATACCTTAAACTGATTTAAACTGGCTCCGTGTGGGCTTTTGGAAATCAATGTGTGTATCTAACTTTTACAAATAATTACAAGCTTGGTAGGTCTTTCTCATTAGCCCCATCTGTCAAAGTCAAGATGGAGCATCATTAAACCGCAACTCATATTAATGAGGCTCATTAAGAAGACACCATTCAGATGGTCCAGTGATGAAGTAGAGATGGAAAATCTACAGGATAATTCAGTAACTCTTCTCATCCACAGCTTCTTAATCTTTTGAATCAGTTAAACAAACAAGAGGAATTGTGTGTGGTCAGGGAAGCTGCTGGATTTGTACTTACATTGGAAGAAAGGCATACTTCGGAATTACGGGGATCATTGTAAAAATAAACTCCTTAGTGAAGGGTATACAAAGCTCTTGGAAGGTGAGCTCTGTTAGAGGACTTCCCCAACATTTGACAGCTATGTACTGTATCACTTTGATTGACTATAAAGTGCAAGTGCAGTCTTGTTTCTTTATTCTTTCAAATGTCTTTTTGGATTTCTAAAGTGTGTCAGTATTGCTTTAGATTGGGGCCAAGGCTCTGAGTCATGAGTGGGCATGATTCTTGCGGTTGAGTGGTATTACTGGTTTACCTGTGCTCACCAGCTTGTTACCACAAAGCTTTTAATGGTTGTAGCTGAGGGATGTATTCATTCCAAAAATGTTATTGTTTAAAATCTGACAAGTAGAAAAAAAAAAGTCACTTTGGAGTTACAAGAGTTTTGCCATGCCAGTGGATGAGGACTGGACAATGGTTTGACCTCTGTGGTCAGGGGTGAGAAAAAGCAATTTTGAAGGCAATGAAAAATCCATTAATTTGGTGGTTGTGTAAGTATTTAATTCGTTTTTTTTTTTTTTTGGCTTATATGGCTTGATGGCTCGACAAAGCCAACATCCTGTTCTTCTACAGAAATGGACCAAAAACTCTGACTGTAACTCATCCTAGAGCTTTCAAGCTATGTCCACCAAACTTGGCACATTCCTTCAGTCTGTCCTGACTCGGAATGCGTTGTCTTTTTTAACTGATCATACTAATGGTTTTCCTATAGCGGATGATGCAAAATCTGAAAAATCCCACAGAGTTACATTGACTGAGGCTGTTTCTCAATGTGCGTTCTTTTGTGTTCTCATGGACTCATACGGCATCATCCACTGCCAAAGTTCATTTCCAATACTCAAGAACGCAAGTACCGAGAATGCATAAAATTACCCAGTTGTGTTCTCGATAAGGCTGAATATCAATGATGTATCGGATGGTGACTTGTGAGCATGCACCTGGTACTATGGTGGCAGACAAAGGACATTTATCGTTTTGTTTTCCCTCAAGAGTAAGCTTGCGCTTTCCCGCTGTAAGCTTGCGAAAGTCTGATGGCTCGTGAGATTATTTATACTCTGACAACATTTGTTGTTTTGTTGTGCATAATTTTAATATAGAAATAAACACATGGAGGAAACAATTGTTTGCAGACTTTATTCTTTTAACGTGTCACATGTCCTGCAAAATCTCACTGGTGTAATGATAATAATGCTGTCACTGGTGTGTGATAATACCAGTAGTTCTCTCACTTGCTACAAATGTGCTGGTATGGTTAATTGTGCAGCATTAATATTGCAGCACATTTCAAAGCTCGCAACAGATGCGTTCTACGTCCTCCTGTCCTTCCGAGTTCGGTCTACCAAGATAGCTTGGAAAGACTAGTCTTCATAAGAATGCAGGTCCATTTGCATTGAGAAACAGCCTGAAACGAGCCAACGGAATGTTCAAACGAGCCAACGGAATGTTCGTGAACTCCATCTGTCAAAATATTTGAATGTAAACAAACACGAGGCCTTTTTTCTGCTCTCTCTCTCTCTCTCTCTCTCTCTCTCTCTCTCTCTCTCTATCTATCTAACTATCTATCTGTATTTCAGACAAGGCTTTGTCAAGCCAACATCAGAGTTTGGCTTGACAAACTTTACCTGTATAGTTCTCTTTTAATATCTTAAAAGTTCTCCAGTCATGGCCACTGAGCAGTACAATGGAATCCACAGGTGGAACATAAGACAGTGTGATGTAAAAGAAGAGAATATTTCCAACGTTCATTATTATCAATAAACAAATTTTGCTCTTGAAGTTATCCCTGGTGACATTATCATGCTTATTACAAAATCAACAATCCAAAACTAGATATCACGTCTCTGCTTCGAGAGAAAAACATTTCTGATCCCTAAGAGTATTCAACAGATCAACTGACGTATATGTGCTCACTTCACTTGGCAAAGTAAATACATTTACAGGTAGCAACATGATATAATTTGAGCATTTAATGGTATTTTGCACCTCTAATTGTCATTCAAAAGATTTGTTTCCAGTCACATGTTTTTTGTCAGACCTGAATGCAAAAGAAAATTGATCCATTCAATGTTAATTATTCTTTCCTGTGTTTTCAAACAGAGATTTGATGCAGTGCCCTAAAAAACTAGAAATGCAGAGGGTGGGCCAAATACACTGATGTGGGGGGAAGCACAAGGGGTGAGGGGTCGGGGAGTATACCTCATTTGACACCACTGACAAGCGTAATCATGCATGCTCTTTCCAGATGCAGAAGTTGAATGATTTCCAGACCAGGGCTGATCAACCCACGTCCAAAGCCCTGCCCCAAACTGTGTTCTGTCAGATACTGTATTTTTTTAGCATTCGAATGAATACGGTCCAGTTTATATTGGACTGTGTCACGTCTGGCACTTGTTCCACTTGAAACATAATTTATAAACACAGTGATTTTTTGAAGGGTCTGTTTGATTCACAGCAATCCCTTGGGACTGAGGCCATGCTATACAAGGTACTTGCCAAGCCTGCATTTGTTAACTTTATCAAATCAAGTGATTTATTTTGAAAAAGTACTTTTTTTTTTCGTCTTTTTTTTATTGTCTTTTTTTTATTTATTTTTTTTTATCTTCATGTTCATCTTTCAAAAAACATCTTTACATACATTTTAATTATGTTTAGTTCACAAAGAACGGTCACCTGTGCACTTTTCATGGAAAATCTAGATGTCCAGTCTTAATGTAGAACTCCAGACTCTTTTTAACAACATTATAGGATAAACATGAGCTAAATATCCATGCAGATGATTTAAAAATGGCACTGAACTTCAGAAGAAGTGAATCACCTGAGGGCTCAGAGGGCGTGTAAATCTACCGTTTTCCCAGACTTCAGCAAATCATTGATCTTCCAGGCACATTTACAACAGTACTGATCTCTGCACTCAACAGCTGCTTTCCTCTCCCCTTCACCCCCCAAATCCTTTCATCCTTTCTGTCTTGTTCTAACTCTTCTGAGTTGCTCATCCAGACATGATTTTATATTAACTTGTATTAGTAGCACAAAGGCAACCCTTTATCACTAATACGGTATCCAGAGTGTCCCAAATTCTCACTCAAGGGCACTCATCTACAGTGGAGAAACCCCAGCCTAAACTAGTCTCAGATGCTTAAAGATGGTCTTGGCTGATTTAAGCTGATCTCCCAGTCTGGCCTTTTAAAACCAGCTTGACCAGACAGGGAGACCGCATAAGACCAGCTAACCAGCTTATGTTGGTTATGCCAGACGAGAAAGCAGACAGCTCAGACTAATGGTCCCCCTCTATGGGGTCAATTATCAAAAAGAATTCATGAGATGATTATATTTTAAACATGTCTTATGGGCAAAAACAAGACTTTTTGAACATAGCTACATTCATTAATTTGAACATTCTGTTTGCCTTTTATCCAGTAAAGAAATGGAGTTGGCCAATGAAATGAAAACACAGAATGCTGCTGGGCTGATTGACTAGCTGTGCTGAGTGACGCACAGCACAGGAGACGGGGCACTGAGCCAGAGCAGACATTCTCTCCCTCTGGAGATGGAGGTGGTTTTTAATAGCTGATGAACAGAGTGCTGATAGTGAACTGAGAGGTTGTATTACTAATGTTGTAGCTAATCTGAGCACACAGGGACGCTGGATGAGATCTTGCAAAGATACGCTCTACACATGCACAAACACCTCCGGCACTGATGTAGATGGTGCTGCCTACCTAACAGGGAATGTTCCAACAACATTGGAAACTTTGGTTATGTAAGAGTTAGGAACAAACATTGTTAAAATAACATAAATAGAACATCCTTATGACCTTCTTCATACTTTATTAGTAATGAATAAAAGTTCTCACAATGTTAGGACAAAGCGTTCTTAGTACAAGTTTGTTCAAACGTCCCTTCTGAGAGTAAAATCTGATAAAGAAGTCTGCACAATAACATTCTACTCAAGGTAAGAAAACTGGACATTTTCCTAGAACCCAAATGTAAAGTTGGAAAACATTTTAATAACACAAATTTGTTAGCTAGGTCGAGCATACACACACACATTCGCATAAACCTATTTTGAACTGCCGTTTCAGATTCCTAATGTGCAATGTATTCATAAGCGCGTGCACACACACACACACACATATTAAAACACACACAATCAAGTTTCCTTTTGGAATATACATACACACATGCTGTGGTGCACTTTCTAGCACGTAACACACACAGCTGCACAAAAGAAACATTGATTTTGGCCAGCTGCATGTGCCATAAGGTAACCATTACTGCTCTATTGTTCTAAGCCTGTGTTTGAAATCTTAGTCCATCAAAATTACATTTGTCACTTTGCATAACTAGCGCAAAGGCAGAAATTACAGTCTCTGACTGGTTTCTGAAGTCAATGCTGGACTTCTACACCAGCACTGTAAAGATTCAGCAAATTGCAAATGCCTGATTTTCCAGCACTTTTCATGTTCCATTCATCCAAATCTTTTCCTTTGCATAGTTTGGCTTCGCCCCAGCTATAATCACAAGAAACAGGTACTGTCCGCTGTATACCCAGTACATACAGTAATTCCCCTAATACACGCTATGTTCTATAACAAGCGACACATGCACTCCCAAATGCACCTATAAGTGTGAAATGCATTGTATATTCTCTTTTGAAAATTTATGAAAACAAAATTGATGCATGTGAAGCAAGAATAAATTTCAAGGCAAATGCAACAGGTCAACAGAACTAGTAGGTACTTAAAGTGAACCTTGTCCTAGTTAAAGCTCAACACCTGCCACTCCATTGGCACTAAACTATTTCTTTGCATCACAACACAATCTTAAATATACCAGAACTGTTTCACTGTGCATCATGTTCTAGTTAATGCTTAACACCTGAAACTAGGGAATCACACTGCAAGCATGCAGCAATGTGGTGCTGAACTTGCCTCTGACCCTCTGCGCAGAGCTGCATGCGAGAAGGAGAATTCCTGTCAGTGTCAATAGGAGGCTCAGGCGGAGGACAGTGCTGTCTGCCATGGTGCTCTGCTCCAGTCAATGGAGGATGCTGCCTGACTTCAACAAGACTGCTGGTGATGCTGGTTCTTCTGCTGGTGCTGGTGTGAGTTCAGGACTTTGTCAGCTCTCTGTTTGCAGCTGCTGAGTGATAGACAGTGTGAGGAGTCCTCCAGAATGTATAGTGACCAGGGAGGGAGGAGATTGCTGATGCAAGTCTCAATCACACCCACCCACAGTGATCTACATATACACACACTTGTTGGGGGTGAGCATGGCTTTCATTTACTAGTCTCTCTCTCTCTCTCTCTCTCTCTCTCTCTCTCTCTATCTCTCCACTTCACTCTCTCTCTCTCTCTCTCTTTTTTTTCCCCTGCAACTTGTGTGTGTGTGTGTGCTTGTGTTTTTGTACTCTCCAACAATATGTTAGGATCGAGTACATGGACTTGGGGCACACCTCCTATTAAAAAGAGCACAATGAGAATCTGGTTTCCAAGAGGACAGTAAAAAAAGAGAACACAACAGTAGAGCACAAGTCCAAAAACATACTTTACTCAAGTACGCAAAAGTGTGAGTGCTTGGCCAATGCATTGCCAACATGGGGTCCTATTGTACATACAGTACAGTAATGTGTGCTCTTTCATGGGTTTCGCAATAAACAACCACAGCACTCAAGGGGGCTATAGAGTTGCCTTCAAATATTCGTGCTGTTAAATGGAATGTGTTATTATTCTGGTAAAGCTGGATTACACTACATGACTTTAACAACTTTGATTTTAGCTCCAATTTTCAGTTGAGCTGAGTTTGCTCCAGATTGCAGATTTTGGGCCAGGCAAGGTTTAAAGTTAATACAGAAAATCACATAGTTTATGATGGGCATCGACTCCGATTCTATCTGTTCGAAGTATATCAAACATGTTTGATATTTTAGAGCTGATTATCCATGACTACAGAAGAAATCTCATAGTGTATGATGCTCCACAACTCAAATTTGAAGTCATATGGTGAGCAGCCAATGGAAATCGAGCATGCGGGGCCACAAAGCTCTTGACATGTAGATGACAAGCATTCATCATGAAGCTTTAAGGTGCACTCAGTAATTTTTTCCCCATTAAAGTTTTACTCCTAAAAAATTAGTTGTAATTTTAAAACATTTATATGGCACCATAAGCATTCACATAATATGAAGACTGCATTCATATCAGTAAACTTATACTGTAAAAGCTGATTTATTCTACATGGAGAGTGTCTCCTCATGGGGGCAGCCATATGAGGATCACATGACCAGCTGAATACTACTCGCTTAATCTCAGTAAACACCCTGTTATTGGACACTTTCACTCATGGATTAAATGAATTATGGCTGACTGTGATTAGTGAATTTCTACAATGTCATCAGTAACTGAAAACTATTGTGTTTGAATGATGCGCATCCACGTCACTAGGTGTCAGTGTAAGACCAGATGACAGTAAAAATTACTTGGTGCACCTTTAACTTTTAATGGCACTCACCTTAAACTGCCGTTACCGTATCTAGAGGCAGTACTGGCTGCATCTTCACATCAAAGACCGTACCCAAATGCATTTGGTCAGTGCCTTCACATCTTGAAAGGAACACAGCAGCAACAAAAACAGCAGCGCTCTTGTAGATGTTTACTATTGTTACGCAATAGTGAACAAAAATTGAGAGTTCATTCACTGATAATTTTCACATGCAAATGAGCTTTGCAGCAAACTTGTAGCAAATTGTCCATTGTTGCCAAAGGTTTGCCGGAGTTTCACCACTACCGGCAAAGAGCTACAAACATTTGCGTTGAATCACACGCTCATTTGCATGTGAAAATAACAAGCGGCAAATTTGCTACAAATATGCGGCAAGTTTGCAGCTAGTTTAGATATTTTGTAAGGGCTAGAACAGGGGGCACGTGTTTCTGTTTGTTGTGATCTGATTAACTTGACAGTCAGCTAGTGTGTAGTGCAAATGCGTTGTGTTATGAATTGTGGTTTCGTAATGCAATCATGCACAAAATCAAGCATATCTAGAAGCATCTGACTTCACGTACTCGATGGAGAGGCAGATGGCATATGCCACCCTTGCGCCATGATATGAACTGGTGGAGAGTACAGTTCACACTCTCATCTGTCTTCCATCACATACAGACAGAAGTTCTTGTCTCTCTGCGCCCTGTGACATTCTCATTGCAGATCGTTGCATATTATGCTTCGTCCAGAAGGGCGTCCAGCCTCACACCCTGCCAAGCAGCCTCACCTCCGGGGAAGAAATTGGAAACTGATTATAATGACAAACTTCCAACACGTGCCACTGCATGCGATGTGAAAAGGGGAGCACTCGTTCCAGTGAGCGTCGTCTGACCCACAGGATGTGAACAAAGACATATTCATGAATCAGTCCGCCCTCCGCTTCTTTCCTTTTTTTTGGCAGAAATTATGCTACTACAACCTAGCATGTGTCTCCCACTACATCAGAGGACATAAAATAAGCAATCAAACTCCAGAACATCCCGTGCTATGAGAAAAGTTGTATTTAAGAAATTTAAAAGCACAACAATCAGAAATAAGGAAAAGATTTAGAAAATCACTTTTCATGATGACTCATCTCAAATGTCCCTTATTAGGTGTTTAAAGTCATGTCTAGATCGGCTTGCTTTACCAACATAATAATTTACAACAAAGTGAGTTGCTAGAATCAACTAAACAAGCCATGCAGTGTTTTTGGCAAGCTCTTCAACCCTACATACATTTTCTCTGCTGCATATATAAATATGGTCTCTACAGCTGGTACCACTCTGTACATCTCTGTGATTGCCTTGTAAATTCTTAATAAGTCACTTCAAAAGACAGAACTGGACTGTACTGGAGCTTGGACAAATTAGGGAAGACTTAGTACACCAGAATAAGGTCATTACAGCTTTGTTTTCTTACCTGAAAACATGTTGACCCTTAACCCTCCAAATGGGCATGCCTCAAATAGTTATGTTCTCCTTTAACTGTCTAACCCTAACCCCCAGTTCAAGTGACTCAATTTTCCAGTGTTTCATATTAAACTGCATTGACAACACCTTTCTGGTTAAAGATTTGTATGTTGTTTGTATGTTGTCATCCTCCACCAATTCCAGTTAAATCCCAGCTCAAGAGGTGTCAGAACTTGGATGACTGGGTATTTGCTCCATTCTGGCCAAGGTTTCCATGACTAACCCTTACCGAAAATTGTGGGGTTTCCCAATTACGTTATAGCTTCTCAAACATCATCTTAACTAATGTCATTTGTTATTTAGAAATGGAGTAGCACCTGTTTACCAAACTAGCATGTAGATCACTCATTATTAAGTGCTATTATCCAAAAGTGCTGAACTAAGGCCAAAATATTTGCCAATATACCTACTGTAGGATTTAATCTTGAAAATAATCTGGAAATGAAAATATTGTGGAAATATTGCCAAACATGGAAACTGTCCCTTTGTTTCTTATTTTAAAAGAGATACAGTATATTAAATGGACTCGAACGAATGGTTCGAAGATCTTGTTAATTTACAAATGTGATTACGTATTACTTTGATAATGATGCTTTTGGAAAACACGCCATGTTTATTGAGTACTACTTACCTGTGACTAACATTCTACTTAGTACTTCGGGAAACACAGGCAAGACCAGCTTAGAACAGCATGAGGTACAGGCTGATTTAAAGCCATGCTCTTTACCAGCAAAACTTGGCTGGTGAAGTCGACCAGCATGGTCTTTCTAGTGATGCTGGTTTACCAAGGAAGTCTTGCTGGTTAAGCTAGTAAAGAAGCCTTGTTGGGACACCAGCACACCAGTATCTCATGCTGGAGACTAGCGCCCAAAACCCAAAATATGTTGGTGACTAATTATGCTTGTCTTTTCAGCAGAGATAATCTACATTTTTTAATTTGGAGGCCACAACGGGATTGCATATACATGTTCATTAACCTCGCGTGACCCCGCAGACACATGCGTGGACGTTGCATTTTGGCTTCGCTATACGCAGCGCATAATTTAAATTAATTTAAACTGACTGATTTCAGTTCAGGTGACTCTGTGCTGTCAGTAAAGGGATTAAATTAGATGGACAGAGTCAGGTGACAAAACAACATGGCGCCAACCACAGCAGAGTTTGCCTTTGGGAGAAACGTCAACAAAACTACATCTGGCAAGAATCCTAATTACGTTTTTACACTGAAACCTGTGAGTCAAAAGATTAGAGTCTATAGTTTCATCCAATATGCCATTTTTATAAATTGAGCGAAAACGCCACGCTGCTAAACATAATGTACACTAATTTGTACTTCTTTCTTCCTTTGCAATCCTATATTAACGTGCGTTATCACATTTAGAAATGATGGGATCATCCAAAAGCTGAACTTTTACTTCAGAGGCTTTATATGGAGTTAGGATGAAAATAAGGTGCATTTCGAGACACTTGCAGACGGACAGCATACTATAGGGTTCAGTCAATCACTAAATAGAGAGCAAAGGAGCATCCTATAGCTCTCTATGCAGCTAAGTGCATTCAATCCAAACTTCTTATCAAAAGTTCAGTTTCAGGCTGCAGATATTGGATGATGCTGGCCATTACTTTGAATCAGAAATTATGCTAATTTCTGATGTAATATCTGTAACATCTCAAAAACTTGAATAACCAACACACCTGGAAACATAGTAAAAAATTTGATTAAAAAAAAACACTTGACATTCTATAGCTTGGTGTTATTTAACATTTCACAGCTTAGTCCCGCTGTCCACATATGTTGCTATACATTTTTAGGAAAACTATTTGCTCTAGATATTATTTATTTTGCATGTGTATTAGGTGCTACTAGTTACAAATCAAAAAGGGAAATGGAAAATGCACACAGCAGTCACCCTCGGGTCTCAGGATGTTAAAAAATACATGGCAGCATTAATGCATAGGGTAGACAGGATGTTGTAAAAGCAAAGGGGTTTGGGGAGTATGAATGTTACGATTCTAAGAATCAGGAGAATAGAACAAGAACCTGGATGAACAAGTTGTTTTGGATGGATGAAAGTCTCCACACCGCCAGAGGAACACACACACATACGATACACAGACTGCTCATGGCCTCTAAGTCAAATAAGCACCTGCTACATATCAAGATGATGAGTGTTGAAACTACAGGAAAGACATGGCGGACTCCATGCACTGTGTGTGAGTGTGTGTCAGAGAAATCAAGGCTTATATAACTGCTTCTCCATGGCCTGCAAATTGAGCCTCTTAGAAGGGAAAATAATTCTCTGCTTTACAATGCAGCCATTGTTTTCTAGCCTTGAGCAAATGGCTTCAGTTGGAGGATTATGACACGGATCTATACACTTTTTCTAAAAAGGAAACAAACATTTAAAGCCTTCCCTCCAGCATCCGCCCAGCTATCTCTCTCTCTCTCTCTCTCTCTCTCTCTCTCTCTCTATATATATATATATATATATATATATATATATATATATATATACACACACATACTATATACATATCGGATTATATAAATTAGATGTTCAATGATCTAACTCTCAGGATGAATTGCCTTCTTCACAGGTATCGCTGACATGGGCATTATTACAGTAATGCTGCAGGTTTGGGCTTGTTCCATTTTATTCTGAATGGATGCTGAGTTAAAGCTGGTTTTGCTTTGATAGAAGCATGACTTATATTATTGAAAGAACTACATATGATAATGTTACATCAGGTTCAACGAGCTTAAGATGGTTTGCTGGTCTAAACTGGTCTCCCAACCTGGTCAAGCTTGTCTGCTTGCTGGATTTAGAGGGAGTTTTGGCACTTGTCAGCTGGTCAGGCAAGGAAACCAACTAGACCAACTGAAGACCAGCTTGGCCAGGCTGAGAGACCAGCTTAAACCAGCTAAGACCAGCAAACTTCGACTTGTTTAAGCATTTTTTTCCCCCAGCAGGATAATTCCTGATTCAGACTTTCTATTCTAATTCTCCGAATGTCTTTAGGTTTACACACATCAAGCGGTTCCTCGGATTTCAAGGCTTGCATGATGTATTGATGTGTACATACATTGTTAGCCGCATCTGTGAGACATTTCATGGTGAAATTTACCACAGCTCAAAGCAGCACTGAATTACTCTAACCTTCTACAACACTCTCTGCTGACTTTCATCAAACTCCAGACGCTTGATTTACCAGGAGATACGTTCAACTTGAGAATAAATAGAGTGCAGAACTGCCTTTTAAATGCTAAATATTCTACAAAAACAAGCAATTTAGGGCTGACTCTAAGGTTGGCAGAAGTTGCCCACTTTTTGTAGTTCACAGAACATTTTTACAGTGATTGCAAGGCAGCAGAGTATTGATATTACTTAAACATTTGGTTAGGGTTTGCTCTAAACTCCTAAGCCTTAGTATTAAACGACTGCAGTTGTACTTTAATTGGTTCTGCATTCAGCTCAAACCACTTAACGCACTGACTTCAAACATTTTGTTTTGTAAATGATTTCATGCCAAAGCCCGTTTTGTCCATGGTTTATCCTTTTTTTCTGTCTTGTTTACTTGTGAACACGACTTCATTTTCTCATGATAAACATAACAAAAGTTGTTTTTTGTGATGATGGGCTCTTTTTCATAAGCGCTTAAAGGGCAGCACTACCCCTTATTTGGCGCTCATTAGTTTCACATGCAAGTTTGCAAGACGTTTGCAGCTATTCATCGGTAGTGGTGAACCTTCGGCAAACCTTTGGCAACAATGGACAATTTGCCGCCAGTTTGCAACAAAGCTCATTTGCATGTGAAAATGATCAGTGGTGAATTTGCGTCAAGTCTGTGGCAAATTTGCCACGAACTCTCGATTTTTGTAAGGGACACACTACGACTGTGCGCTACGTCTTAATAAATCTGCCAGTGCGATGCATACATGGGCTTGGGTGGGAGTGTTTGTGCTATCTCTGGATGTATGTGCGCAAACTGTGGGTATATTGTATGGTAATGAAGTGGCGCAAAGTGCAATTTGCTGTTTCCCTGAGAAATTGGTTATTGTGCCGAGACATTTCAATACCATGTCTGTTGTCAACGCAAAGCCCAAATTCAGTTCCTGCATTTGCAGTTTGAAGATTCCACCTGCAGGCGGTAATAAAGTTCATGTCCAAATTCAGAAAATACAAAATATGGTGGAACATCAAATTATGTCCCTGACAATAAGCTTTTAATGAAAATTTGTTATAAACAATCTATAGGTCATAGTTTATTGTTTAATTATTATTATGTTTATATTTACAATTTTATTTATGATCTAATTTGTATTGGTATTTTTTCACGTGTTGTCGCAGAGTGATTTTTAAGTCACTGCAAAAGGGGCTTTAACCTCTGCTCAAAGCGGCACTGAATTACTCAATTACTTTGAAAGAATTTGGACAGAGTAAAATGTTTGAATTTGCTATGATTTTTTGACCACTTTGTTATTTTGATTATGTTTTTGTTTCATTTGAAGTGTAATTTGAATTTAGAAATATTTTGTAGTTTAATTTGAATTTTAAACCAAACTCACTTGCGCCTAGACTTGCACGAAAATACCAGAATTTCATGGTCATGCTCATTGAGTTTGTACTTAGCGCTAGCACTCTTAAAATAGGGCCCCACAACTTAATTTAACTTTTTCAAGATCAACATAGCAAAATCTTGTTTTCTCATGATCATTACGTAATTATCTCAAGATCATGACATAACAAAAGTTGTTTTCTTGAGATCAGTGTTAATAATCATTTATTTACTCTTAGACATTGTTTTTATTTCTTAACAGAACAGTGACTTCTTAACTCATGTGAATCATTTGAGCCTTCACATTGTTATTACTTATTTATAAACACTTTGTTTAACAAGAAATGGAAACAACATAATAGCATTAATAATAAATTTTGTTGCTCCAAAAAGTTGTCTGCCACAGAAGCTTACTAGTTGCACTTAATTTTTTTGAACACCAGATAACAGTAAATTGAACCATGTACAGAAGCTTTAAATAACGAACCCAATTTCAATGTGTTTGTTATGAAAGCACCATTGCTTCACAAACTTGCTGCAAATTCATCACTGATAATTTTCACATGCAAATGAGTTTTGCGGCAAACTTACAGTAAATTGTCCATTTTTGCCAAAGGTTTTCCAGAGGTTCACCACTACCGGCAAAGAGCTGTAAACTTCTGGCAAACATTTGTGGCAAATCAAAAGTTAATTTGGGTGTGAAAATAACGAGCAGTAAATTTGCTGCAAATTTGCGGCAAGTTTGCGGCTAGTTTAGATTTTTTGTAAGGGAAGCTTCATTTTCCCATAATTACTCCATGGATTCCAGATTAAGTCTGAGGCTTGCAATTCACTAGATAAAACTGAGATAAAATCCATCTCCTTGACCTAAAGAAGCCTACTGCTGTGCCTGTAACATTATGAGGTGCTGCAGGCATGAAAAGGTTTTTTCTCCCCACATAAGTTTAGAATTGTGAGGGAAACATTTTTATGTATATTAGCGCAGAAGTCCAATGAGTTGATGACAATAAATGGAAACATTTTTGCTGTCACAATTTTGAAAGTTTTTTTTATGTGTGTGCATTTGGCTGTGTGTACAACACAGTCCTCAAAACAGAAAAAAACCCTCTGAAATTCCCTGCTGAGTCATGAGCCATAATTCCCCCATCCTCTGACTGTAACACCCACCTGTTTTCTGACATCCATTCATCATCCATTCATTCTTACCCTCCAGTGTTGTGTTTCCCTCTCTGACCCATAAGATGCACACTGACCTCAAAGAACTCCAGCATATACTCATGATCATTAACCTCTATAATTTCACCATCAATCATTATTCTCTATCCCCAACAATCTCCTATCTAGCCATCTTCTGGAGTGAACCACTAAGCAAGATCTTCGGCATAAAACCCAGCTGTTACCTTCAAGATTACCCCAAGCTATTGCGATTTGAATGAGGACTTTTAGGAACAGATCGTACAGCATGTCACATAGTTCTGATGGAAGCTTTTGTAAATAAATAAGTGGGTGAGAGTGGATAGTGGTCATGACTGAATGATGAAGAGTGTTTATGATTTGGTGAAAGATAAGAAGGGCTCAGATCTTGTATTTGCAGGGACCAACTGCACATCTGGAACGAGTTAAAGCCCCTGTTTAGGAACAGCATGCTAGGCCTGTATTTTCGAAAACTTTATTTGCACAATGTGGTGATGAGGGCATGGCAGAGCGACGTCTGTAGAGAGCAAGGCCGGGAGAGGAAGAACGGTAAGGATTGACACCTGTGGGAAATTATCTCTAACAGCTGTTCTGTGTTGCAGTGAGAGCTGTAAAGGGATAAAAGAGACAATCCAGACCGCCGGAGGAGAGAGAGAGAAAGAGACGCACACAGCCGAGTTCTTATGAGTGTGCATTTGTTAAGCTGAAAAGCAAACCTGTTTGTGTTACACAGAAAAGTGTGTGAATAAATGAGTGTGCACAGAAACAGCGGGATGGGCAGAGCCCCAGTGGGTGGTCCGCCTGCTACTGCTGCTGTTGTAAGAAGTGCAACTGGCAGCCCAACAACTACCCGTCGCCAACCTCCTGGTGTATCAGGACTTGAAACGTCATCTTGCAATGGGTCAGCCGCAGCGCAGAGCAGCACCGCCTGCTCTTCCACTCGCTGACACTTGGTGAGCTCAGCCTCCCGTTTGCCTTTGCCCAACAGCTCCGTGACTCCTGCCAGCGGTGGCTGCTGGCAGCAGAATGCGACGCTGTGGCCATAGTTGACCTGGTGGTGCTGGAGCAGCTGATCAACCGACTACTGAAAGGGACGGCAGAATAGGTCTAGTGCCACCACCCGACGTCACTAGATGAGGTGATCCAACTGGCAGAGGACTATATGGCAGCATATTTGGGGGCCGTTGAGCCCTCTTCTTCTCTCTTTCTTTCTCTCCTCCCTCTCCTTCCACATCCAGTTCTTATTCCCTGGAAACGGGGAATTCCTAACCCAAAACTGGTTCCCCAGTCCCGTGGGCCGTTCAACCCGCCGGTTTCCCCTAACTCTCTCTGCTCTCCCCCACAGCTGGTGAATCTGCTGCCGCGGGTGTTGGAGTGAAGTCTGGGCCGGTCTGCTGGAACTGCGGAGAACCTGGGCATTTTGATCAAGTAATTTTTATGTGATTTTGTACTACAGATGCATGTTTATTGCTATTAACTTGAAATATTGAGTAAGCTAACTAACATTCTGCTGGCACTTTAACTCTAGCTGATCTTAAAATTAGCATGTAAGCTCAATTTAAATACTTAAAGTAGAAGGAACCTAACTAGCTATTAGCTGGAACTAGCTAGTACAGTGAATGCTAATAAACCAAATGCATGCACACACACCCCCAAAACGTTAACATAACAGAAACTTGGGGGCCTGGGTAGCTCAGTGGTAAAGATGCTGGCTACCACCCCTGGAGTTTGCAAGTTCAAATCCCAGGGGTGCTGAGTGACTCCAGTCGGGTCTCCTAAGCAACCAAATTGGCCCGGTTGCTAGGGAGGGTAGAGTCACATGGGGTAAAATCCTCTTGGTCACTATAATGTGGTTCGTTCTCAATGGGACGCATGGTGAGTTGAGCATGGTTGCCGCGGTGGATGGTGCGAAACCTCCACACGCACTGTGTCTCCATGGCAACGCGCTCAACAAGCCACGTGATAAGATGCGCGGGTTGACGGTCTCAGACGCAGAGGCAACTGGGATTCGTCCACCGCTACCCGGACTGAGGCGAATCACTACACAACCACAAGGACTTAAAAAGCACATTGGGAATTGGGCATTCCAAATTGGGAGAAAAAGGGGAAAAATCCAAAAGAAAAAAAAAACATAACAGAAACTCTTCTAAATAACACAACAAAACATTAAACACTCATAAGTCTCACACTTTACATTAATTTTACACACATTATAAAACACTTAATTTTAACATTTTCTCTCCCTGTCGAGTGCCATGCAAAGCATGCTGGGAAATAGAAATCCCCTGCCCAGTTTCAGTTCAATTTAAGTTCCTGTAAATTTAAAGAGACAAGTTCATTGAAGTCAAAACAATATAACAGTTCAGGCTACTCAAAAGGCTTAAGTTTCATGAACTCAAAAGAAAGAGAAAGTTCTAAATACTCAATAAAGTTAATTTATTTGAACTTATTTGTATGATTTCATTTTTCCCTATTCAATACAATTAATTATTTTGAGCATTAGGGTTTA
Organism: Myxocyprinus asiaticus; assembly: GCF_019703515.2. Classification (NCBI taxonomy): domain Eukaryota; kingdom Metazoa; phylum Chordata; class Actinopteri; order Cypriniformes; family Catostomidae; genus Myxocyprinus; species Myxocyprinus asiaticus. Next base: position 25,057,051 of record NC_059392.1, on the reverse strand, counting down.
CAGTGTACAGTATGTAATCCTGATTTTAAACTTGATTGACAGCAAGCGGCATTGGATATAAGTATTCTGGTATTGCTTTTGCTGAAAACAACAATTTTGACTAGAAAATGGCACTAATGTCATCACAGTTTATTTTGCAAATCTTCATGGACACAATCCAAAGATATTTGAGTATGAATATGCCATGATCGGTGTGATTGTTCATGCTCAGACAGACTACAGTCATGGATTGCATTCTTGGATTGTACTCCCTGAAGTCACAGAGATAATGTTCTGGCAGGTCCAGCTCTAAACTGGCAGATAGAGGTGATCAGTCATGCTGATTTATGAACTTTTATCATTTACATTTATTTTAATAATGTATTTATTTAGATAATTTATTTATCTAAATAACCCCATTTTGAGTAGAAAAATGGCATACATGGCAAAACAAAACAAAAAAGAAAGAAAGAAAAAAAGGTCAAATACCTCCAAATAGTAGATTAGAAAATGTCATGCCTTTTCTTGGTCTGCAGGTTTTGTGATTCGGAAAATACTTGCTGATGTAACCCATATGGGCCAGTCTTGAATCATTTGGCCAAATCTGCTTCTCAGTTTCGACTAGCTGACATTTTAAAAAGTGAGGGGAAATATTTTAATTCTCCCAATGAAATATTATTAACTCATTTGTAAAAGCCTGGAGTAAAATCAGTTTCTTGGTTGGTTGACTGACTTTTTATGGAAGGCTGAAGTTGGTTATGCTAAAACTGGTGCATCCCATTGTTTATTTGGTTAAAATTTTGCTTCTTCTTCTTTTTTTTTTTTTTTTTTTAAGCAGTGGCCTAGAATCTGTAGCACAACACATACAGATACTCCTGAAGTAGGTCTTGTCCTGTCAACTCCAGACATTTGGTACACTGTACAGTTGCCTTTGAAAGTTTTTAGTCATCCAGACCATCAAATAATGCCTTAGAGAGTTTGTTTAAGAGCATCTGAATATGTTTTTCATCTGAACTGCTTTCTGTTATCCTTTATTATCAAATTCATACAAGATGTGCTTTCTTTTCATTCAACCAATAACCTTTAAGTTACCAATCCAGATCTTTCACCGCTAAACCACAGCCATCCCATGATACTTAAGAGCCACAAACATCTGCTTAGTGCTATCTATTTATCAAGTTCTGAATTCAATGTACTGAGAGCATTCATACCTCACATACAGAAGACTGGAGCTTCATGACAGCTCCACTGACACACAGAATCCAGCATTAAATATTTACTTTCCCCACTTTGTAGCAGTTACATGTCGGACAGGACCACTAAGTACCGGCATGGAAATTCCTTATCTGTGATCCACTGCTAAAACCTCTTTATCCACTGGAATCTGTAGCCGTCTCTGAAATCCATAAACTGATTTGTCTGACACCACCAGCAAAGCCACTGGAGCCATTTCCCTGTTTAATGGGAATTTCTCTCAACTCAAGTTTCTACTTTTCCTTGTTAAATATTCCAAAGTTTCATTCACACTGACCTTGTCAATCACCCATGGCCATCCGCAAGAACATTTTAGGCCTGAGGTTGTATTTTTATGTGATTGACCGGAAAAAAGGAAAAACAAATAGCCTAGTAAGAAAAAGAAGAGACATGGGTAACTAGTAAAAACTGTGTACATTTTTTAAAGCTAATTAAACTGAATAGAGATCAGTGAAGATGTTAACAATATACAATTTTGATCCAGAACTCTAACAAACACGTTCTTAGTTTGTCTGAATGCCAAAATTGTTTTTTTTTTTTTTTTTTTGTGGTTTTAAAAACTACAATAAATTTCAATATATTCTCCATTGTTCTAAATTATTCACTATGAACTATTTTAAGATGATTTTCCACAGACCTCTGTTTATTTAGATTAATTAGGCAGGGCTAGCGAATATAAACTAGCAAGATGAAAACAAACTATTGTTAAACTCATGAATTTTTTTTTCCTCATTAAAAAGTTTTACCCCCAAAGAAAAAGTGGTAATAAAAAAGGGGGTTTAAAATCATCCATACTGACATGAGATGAAGAACCCAGTCATATCAGCAGGGGTTCCTGTAGTTCAACTCGTAGAGCATGCTGCTAGCAACATAAAGATCATGGGTTTGATTCCCAGGGAACAAACAAACAAACAAACAATCTAATAAAATGCATACACTGAATGCACTGTAAGTCACTTTGGCTAAAGCATCTGCCAAATGTACTGATATTTTATGTATGTAAATATCAGTAGCTTAAAATAGCTGATTTAATTTACATAGCTCCTTTACATGAGATCACATAACCAGCTGAATACTCACACTGTCTCAGTAACCCCTCTATTATCACTTATTTCTACTCACAGAATGAATTGAATTATTGCTGATTGCAAATAGTGCATTCATTCAATGGTAGCATAACTGAAAATATTTGTTTTTGCATGATGTTGCATCCAGTATTGAGTTGTTAAATAAAAGTAGCAATGCTACTAACTTAACTCCGTTTTTCAGTAGTGTGACAGTAGTTCAGCTATTTTCACAATAGTTGTATTGTGAATGCAGCAAAGGAGCCAAGGGAGTAATCGAACTCGCTCACCTTAATTGTTCTTTTTTCCTTGTCATGTAGCACTTTGAAAACCAAATCATTTGAGTGAATCGGTTCTTTCGGGACAGTTGTGGAGTAGTTGGGTGGAGGTGGGTTTCACTCTATCAGCGTGCTGCAGTGAAACTGGATTATCTGCAAAACTGAGCTGATTGGCTAACAGATAACAAGTTTCAAATCAGCTTGTGCCAAATAGAGTTACATGGCTGAACTTAAGTCATTTTACTTACTTCAAGTTACAGTATGAGTAGCTTGTATCTTGGAAAGCTGCAGTTTAAAAGTAGCATCCCCAACACTGGTTGCATCCATGCTATGTGTCGGTGTAAGTAAAGATGACTGCCATATCGGTCAGTATATATCTAAAAATTACTCTCTACCATTTAAAAAAAAAAAAATGGTTCAAATAATTAAAGAGGTTTAAATATTAGAGATGCTAATTCAATATAATACTAACTCCTAGATCCACACATTTTAAAAAAATTTTGGTTTCAGGTGAAGCTTGCAGTTACAGTATAATATTCGAGTGACTGTAAGCTAACCAGCCATTAAAAGCCCATTCATTCCCAATGGTCTATTGACAAGTTTCTTCCATGTTCTCATTTAGCCATCAAAAAACACCAGAAGTTTGGGTTTCCTCACTGGCAAGGTCTTCAAGTACTAAGCAGGCATCACCTGTCTGGAGTGACTAATAGGAATCCTTTGGATACCTCATATTTTACCAGCCCCATTCATCAATAAGAATTACCAAGAACAGAAGTTTGTGGTAAAACATATTTGTGGGGTATCATTGGTTGTAACACAGGAATTCTCACTGATGTTCAGATGGAGAATCGTAGAACTTTCAAACAAACATTAAATGTTGTACTGTGCAGCTTTCATAGTAAATATTTTTTTCATGTTCCCTGAAAAGAGAGACGACCAAGCACAAAATGCTCTCAGAGATCAAATTTCCACTTGTCCTGTTACAAAGACATCTCTTTTAAGTATCTGATCATGTTAGGAAACTGGCAGTACATCTTGCTTTAGGTTTGGATGAACTGTGATCAGTTGTGATATGAAAGATCTGTTAATTACAAAGTAAAGATGTAAGTTGCACTGAGAAAGTTAACAGGGTCAATTTTGATTTCATGTTGAAAACATTTTGCATTCCTTGAATATAGAAGCAGTGTTTTAATCTCTCTGTCATTGTAAATCATGTCATTACATTAAAAACTGTTGTGTTATCTTCGAGGGCTTGTGAGGAAAAAATTGAGAAGGACGTTTCACCTCTGTCGTGTGTTTTTCTAATCTGCCTGGCATGACTAGCTGCACAGCTCCCAAAGGATGACTTGCAGCTGTATCAGTACTTGGAATACGATTAACTATCATAGATTTCCTTGCAATGTGTCCAGGAAGTGATGCAGTTTCACGTCAGTGATCGAGCACTGTTCGTCAGAAGCTTGTAAAATGCCTCGTGTGATGAAGCTGAGCTTCTGTGTGCAGCACTAGTAAAACAGTGGCTATGTATTTATTAGTTGCATTACTGCCCTATAATTGTATTAGTGAGGCTATTTCTGCTCAGATTTGACTGTGTGTACGGTAAGTGTGTGTTTGTGCTCTTAAAGGGTTAGTTCACCAAAAAAGAAAAAGAAAATTCTGTTTCATTTTACAGAATTGAACTCTCTCTCATGTTGTTCCTGTAATAGTTTTTTCTTGTGTGAATTGAGACGATCGCCAAACAGGCCAAAAAAGCACCATTAAAATAACATAAAAGTAGTCCATGTCACTCATGTGCCATGTTAGTCTTCAATATAAGCTCTCAAATCTCAAAAGGTTCGTGGAGAGTGAGAGGCATGGCGGCCAGACATCCTGGCTCTACATTGTGTAAACTGATACTGTAGGTTCTTTGAACATGTAAACTTTTAGTCAACAAACTTGCATACTCAACTATTTGTCAAACATTTAAATTGTCTCAGTTGTTCGCAGATAAGCTGATTTCACTGCAGAGTGCTATGAAAGTTTTCTCTCTGAAACCCTCCTCCTCCCCAGCAACACATGTCTAGATGTGCTTCAGGGGGATTGAATGTATTTATAATTGTGCAGACAGTCCAGCAGCAGCAAGTCTCCTGACAGTGTGTGTTTTAGCAGTAGCAAATCTTTGTTCTTGTTCTGCAGCAGGAGCATAAGCAAATGCTGTCCGCCAAGACCAAACCTACCAATTTGTCATATTTCTTATAACATATTAAATGTATTCAGAGAGTTGTCAGGAATACCCAATTGTGCAAGTTTAGTCCTCACTGAAAATGAATTGTTTTTCTCAACAGTTCCCTTTCCACTGACCACTCCATGTCTGCTGATATCTGTTAGCGCATAAGTCTCCACACTTGCTAGAAGTCAAACATAGTGAGGGGATGGATATTATATTAATAGTCCAGTATAGTACAGTCAAATGGATTATTTGGTATATTGATAATCATATTTGATATGAAAATATCTGTTATCTACAGTATATGCATACAGTATATACATATATGCTTATGTAGTAAACAAAGTGGGGAAAGCACCATTAGTTATGCAAGAATGTTTTTTCCAACAAAAGAAAACTGGTAGTGTAAAATGTGAAAGGAATGGCCTCCTACAGGCCTTGATTTTGGAAGGAAGAGAAGATTCAGTTATGGGACCAAGGAAAGTTGCCTTAAAATCTGCTGACAGACTTCTGATACAAACCCAAGTTTCTTAATCATTGATCCAGGGTAAGGATGTGGAGGGGCACTTGTTTAGTTGTCTCATTACTGCTGTTCCAAACAGCAAACCCTGCCAGCTAGATAGTTTCCATCCATACTAACAGCCAAATGCAGCACCTGCTCTGGCTAGTGGATTTTGTCTTTTTACAAATCTTTAGTTCTGTTTCAATCTGCTGTCACATCAGAACGGTTGCCATGGTGAGACTGTCTGTTTCACATGAATGGATGTGGCTGATTTGCAAACCTCTTGCAGGCCCCAAGTTTGGGTTCAAGCTAGAAAAGGTGTTAATCTCATATGTGTTCTTTGGAATCAATGCAAGCCTCTTCCCCCTCTTGAAACATACAGCATTATGTAAGATAAATGAAGTAGTTCTGCCGGCCATATGCTTACAGGGATCTCAGACATGGAAAAGTGGAAAACAACCAATCCAAGACTTATCACACTATACAGGGACCAAACGTTTGTACATGGATGTATTTATTAGAAAAGCATTCCATGGCTAAAATGAGGGTTTGCAGACATTGGTATATACATGATAAGGTAAACAATACTAAACAGACTTTATACTAGAATTATACTATTGGATATTAATAAAAAAGCTGTTTTAAGAAACAGAAAGGTCTACAAAGATTTTGGAAACATTGGAAACACCTGGATAAATGGGTGCAATGTTCTTTTTGCTTTAATCAACAATATCCATAAATGTTTTCATAACTTCTTTATCATAAAAATAGTCCATGCAACTTGTGCATCATATTTCAAGTCTTCTAAAGGCAGACAAAATGTTTTGGTGAGAAACCAACTGAAATTTAAGTTGTGATGTCCATTGTGCATTCACAAGTTTGTTCACAGTGGCTCGTATGAACTTGCATTGTTTTTAGCATTAGAAAGAAAGTCATACAGGTTTGGAAAGAAATGATCATAGAATTTTAATTTATGGGTGAACTATTTTTATAATTGTCTGTAAAACTGTTAAGAAATCTCCAGGAATACTTTAACTCATGAACTCATGTCATCAAACCTGAATATCTTCTGCAACAGGATTGCAGGGATTATATTTGACATCTGCTTTTTGACACAATCGTGTCACAAAGAATGTGCTCTACAACACTTTTTGCAAATGCAGGAATACCTTCAAATTCCTTTCCGATAGGAAAAAGATCTGTTTTATTGCTATTACTTTACCGTCTTGTCTTAGCTTGAAGAAATGTCCATAAAAACATGAAAATAAGGTTCTGTGAGTTATCATTAAAACAAGTTAATCGTGGCCTGGGTATCTCAGCAAGTATTGATGCTGACAACCGCACCTGGAGTCGTGAGTTCGAATCCAGGGTGTGCTGAATGACTCCAGCCAGGTCTCCTAAGTAACCAATTTGGCCCGGTTGCTAGGGAGGGTAGAGTCACGTGGGGTAACCTCCTTGTGGTCGCGATTAGTGATTCTCGCTCTCAGTGGGCTGCGGTTCTCAGATTGGTGGATCTTTCTCTGCTGTACCATGGGTATTGTAGTTATTTACCATGAATTCCACTATCACACACAATTTTTAAACAATGGAGTTGAAATAACATGGATGGATGGCTTCAACAAAAGCATGTACAATCATTGAACAACCTTGTAGCTCACGGTAGGTCTGTCTTTAAAGGTTTATAAGTTATAGTTAAAAATCAATTTGTCTGTGGGATAAATGAATGGGATTTTTACTTCTGGAACTAGACTGCTGCACTCTACTGTCTAACAACTCTCTAAAACTCACTCTAAACACTTTAGCAACTACATAGCAACATCCTGGCAACCACCCATAACATCCTAGCATCATGGGGGTATGTTATAAAAAAAAAAATCTTTTTTACATGTTATGATAAACAAATTTGTATTGGATATGCCTGTTATTTAGTCATTCCTCCATCAGTTTCATATGTAATAGTATAAATACAAACTCTAAGATTATGATAATGCTGGTAGTAGAATCTTTAAAGAGAGGCCCATAAGTTTCTTGCAAAGTAATCTGATGAAACCATACTACAACCCGCAGACAATATAGTAAAACCACAAATCATAATATTATAAATTGCAAATGCCAATAAAAACATCTTGATCCAGGGGAAATATAGTGGTATCCAAAGGAAGAACATTTCCTTTAGAGCCAAGTTTCAGCAAAGCCTCCATTCCACAAAGATGTCCTGTATGTATTTACACAGCTGATGTTTTCTCAGCTCATGAGATTTTGATTTTCTTGGTGGTGTGCAATAGGGTTTCATTTTTATTGCCAGGTTTCCTGTTCAAGATAGTCAAACTAGTTTGAAAAATTGCATTTCTTAGGATGAGGTATATGTTATACTTAATCAAAGTTAGTCAAGGACAGCTATTAGCGGTGGGGAAGCTAATTTGAAATTGTAGCTTACTAAGCCTCTCATAAATTAAAATAGTTTAATAGTAATAAGATGTAATATTTCATGCAGGGACATCTGGGAACACTTTTGATTGATGACTAATGAATCAGTAAATTGGTTAATTGAAATTACCAGCCATTTCCTTTAATTATATTGGACTTCCAAATACTAATAAAGGGAGAGAAGGGCACCTTTGACTTTTACATCAGCTAGCTTGGTGATATGGCTGCATGCACAATACAGGGTGACATACATTCACTGAGAACTTTATTAGGAACAACTACTTACTCATGCGATTATCTAATTAGCTAATCATGTGAAAGCAGTGCAATGCATAAAATCATGAAGCTATGGGTCAGGAGCTTCAGTTATTGTTCACATCAACCATCAGAATGGGGTAAAAAAAATATGATCTCTGTGATTTAAACAGTGGCATGATTGTTGCTGCCAGATGGGCTGGTTTCAGTATTTATGTAACTGCTGATCTCCTGGGATATACACGCACAGCATTCTCTAGAGTTTACTCAGAATGGTGCAAATAAATAAGAAATAACAAAATAAAAATCCAGTGAGCGGCAATTCTGCGGATGGAATCGCCTTGTTGATGAGAGAGGTCAACAGGGAATGGCCAGAATTGTTTGAGCTGACAGAAAGGCTATGGTAATTCAGATATCCCCTCTGTACAATTGTAGTAAGCAGAATTGCATCTCAGAATGCACAACACATCAAACTTGAGGCGGATGGGCTATACCAGCAGAAGACCATGTCTGGCAATTTATTAGGACATAGTGTTCCTAATAAATGCTCAGTGAGTGTAACAACGATGTAACATCCCTTACAAAAAATCTGACAAACTTGCTACAAACTTGCCACAAATTTCTCACTCATTATTTTCACATGCACATGACCTTGCTTTTAGCCGCAATTGTTTGCCAGAAGTTTGCAGCTCTTCACCAGTAATGGTGAACCTGCAACAAACCTTTGGTGACAATGAAGAATTTGCTGCAATGCTCATTTTTATGTGAAAATAATGAGTGGCGAATTTGCGGAAAGTTTGTAGGAACTCTCGGTTTTTGGAAGGGATGTTTTCAGGGTTCACCACTAGTTGAAAAGATAGGTTGTCACTGGAAAAGCTACATTTGGAAATAATCTGTTTTCATGCTACTTAAAAATATAAATAAGCTAGTAGCGCCACTACTTTTAGTTTGTTTGCACTGTTGCTAATACCTAAACTCTGTTAGGTTATTGTTGAAAAGATTTGCATTGCAAGTCACCAGCATACATGTTGTGTTTTGGATGTCCCTGAATCCCAAACCAGGTGTGAGGCTTTTTAACTACATGGAGCCACATTTAGAGCCCCAATCTCTGGTATTTAACCACATAGAGCCTTAAAAATGTAGAGACCAAAAGAAAGGTTTGTTCTGAATCAGAATCTAAAAGGATATTAAGATATCTTTCATATTTTAAGAGTTATAGGCACTCCAAAACGAAAACACAAAACCAACACACACAAAAAAAGAGTATTACTTAAAATAAAAAAAAAATCAGCTGGGGAAGTTTTTTTACTTTGATTGATTTGACATGGAATGACCCTAAAGGAAGCTTGTAGATCAGTGCCAAATAGAAATGTCTTTCTAGGGATAAGTTCAGACTTGATTTATGGGTGTATCAGGCAGTATAGACTGGGCATCTATTCTCTCTGAACTAATGAGTCCTACATGTACATACAACAGTCTTATGAGAAAATGTATGGCTTAGGACTGGCGCCTCTTTGTTTTTGACCTGCACAGTCTTTGATTGATTTATTTTGAGTGGGCTCTTATGATGAAATAAGTTGAAACCTTACCATCACCTCCATCATCCTCTCTCTTTCTTCCTCGTCATTTCTGCTTCCTTGACAGGCCAATGTGCTGCCAGTTCGGCGGGTTTTACGGTCAGCTAGAGCTCCAAAAGATTGGCGCGCATTGACTTACAGTTTATAGTTGAGTCTGGAGGAGCCATTAAGGCTGACTGGACTGGCCAGGGCCCAACAGCAATGCACAGCGGATCAAAGACCATTACGCAATGATGTATTTTAGTTCCTCACAATATTTGGATCTCTCTTTACCACTTACCGTGATGTTTTGTCTCTTGGACAAATGTGTATGAAACATTATCTGCTGTCTCTTAAGATGTGGGCTCTAGATTTAGACCAGGCCGGTCAGTTTTGTGACAAGAGGCTTCTTAAATGCTGTTACAGAGTGTTTGAGAACATTGAACCCCAGCAACGAACTGTATGGAGTGAGTTCATGGCTATAGTATGCTGGAATACCACAAATATGACCATCCATTCCCCCTGACAGAATTTCACGTGTTATCACCCGCAGAGGGACCTGCGAAATGAACTAAAGGGATGGCTGGGTGAAAAGTATCTCGTTCCTTATCCCACCATGAGGTTGACTTTGATTCACAGTCTTGGTATAATCCAACATTACATAAGACGCTGCTAAATACCTCCCTGGTCTCCATGGCGAGGCCTCTCCAAATAAGATCTTCTTGTTGTAAGCCACAGAATGCCAGGGAGCACCTGACTATCTTGTTACGCAAGGAGTTCTGGTTTTAATCTGATAATCAATCATTTGAAATTGCCATGACCTCACAACGACAACAAATTCATAATTTAATAAAACATTTAGCATTCTGTATAAACCTCTTTAACATCTGTCCTTTACATTATCATCATCCGGTTTAATGATTCCTCTGAACGAAGCTGTTATTTTAGTTATGGTGTTTACAACAGAAAAGATGTCTTCGTACACACAGCAGATATAGATAAATAGTACTCATAAAGCTGCCAGGGTGATGGCATGCTTTAGATCTTGTTAAGATGTTTGAATGAATGCTGGACTTTCGGCTGCCCTCCAATTCACAGGAGATTGGAAGCCAAGGAACACAGAACAAACATGCAGCCGGCACTGCATGTAGCATGAACATTGCTTTTGCAGGCCTCATTCGCCACGCCATACCATCTTTTCCACGGGTGCCCGTCCAGTGGAAATGTTATCTGCACAATGTCACAGTGCATATCAGTCACATACAGTAGGTCTCCTAGGGTGATTGTAGGGTCCTGTAAGGAACCTTCTTTTTTTTTTTATCCCCTTTTCTCCCAATTTGGAATGGCCAATTCCCACTACTTAGTAGGTCCTCGTGGTGGCGCGGTTAATCACCTCAATCCAGGTGGTGGAGGACAAGTCTCAGTTGCCTCCACTTCTGAGACCATCAATCTGTGCATCTTAACATGTGGCTCACTGTGCATGACATCATGGAGACTCCCAGCATGTGGTGGCGCACGCTACTCTCCACGATCCATGCACAACTTACCACACACCCCATTGAGAGCGAGAACCACTAATCACGACCAAGAGGAGGTTACCCCATGTGACTCTACCCTCCCTAGCAACTGGGCCAATTTGGTTGCTTAGGTTGACCTGGCTGGAGTCACTCAGCACGCCCTGGATTTGAACTCGCGACTCCAGGTGTAGTAGTCAGCGTCTAAACTTGCTGAGCTACCCAGCTAAACCCCCCCCCCCTTCTTAAAATATGAACCATTATAAAGCAGTTCAGTGCAGCTAACAGTTGGAGAATACTTGGCTTGGCTTCGGTTAGATCTCAAGTTTGAGACTAATAACTCAACAAGCAGAACTATTCTTTGAGGGAAACAAGACAACAGGCCAGGTATGGTGTGCTTCTTGAACGTGGATGCCTGAAGCTTGATGGAGCATATTCCTTACTATATTATACCTTCTGTGTTGTGCTTTTTCACATAGGGTTTCGTGCTGTCCTTAAAGAAAGCTGTGAATGTCACAACAGTTCATAAACAGTCTCCTCACGTGGAAAGAGGTGGAATCCATCAGCACTGAAGCGAAAGGCTAGGAAAACGAGAGTGTGAGAGAAGAAAAGGACCTCTCAAATGCTTTTTTCCACAGGAAGCGAAGTTCATTTAGGTGTGGCTCACATGCATCCTTCAAAAGAAGAGTCCTGAAAAATCCAAATAGGATGTTTTGGAAGCTGGATTGGAGACCCAATAGAGCCAAAGTTTGTCACAGGCCAAATAGAGAACCAGTGGAGTGAAAAGACAGAACAGAAAAAGACCCAAACAAGTTGTAGATGATTTTTGACGCTAAAAGTGGCTCTAGTGCATCCTCCTAATTGTTTCTAATGTATGAAGCAAACCAAACTCTTGAGTACCAAATAAGGATGGGAATCTTAAGAAATGAATGATTATTTTTCTGTTTCTGGTTCCCTAACTATTCCAATAACATTTCTTTTAGTGCTTTTGAGAAATTGCTTAATAAAAAACAATATGCATATTTTTCTGTTGTTAATTAAAATACCATTTATTACAACAAAACTGTTCTGAATTTTTATCTTAATTTACATGTTGTCATATAAACCATTCAGTAACTGATTTAGTACATGTAACACAGTTAACATGATAGTTATCGATTCTTTATTCCAAACTTTATTACCAAAGTGTACTTAGCCCAAGCTGTTTAAAGTGTGTGGCTTAGCACTGACATCATTGGAAATGCAGAATAGTTTTGGTGCGGTTTTCAAACACCTACAGTAATACACACTGGAGCATTTACTTTCACTTGCCCAAACTTGGCAGGCACAACTGCTACATTTCACCCTATCTTATTGTTTATGTCAAACACCCCAGATTGTTTGGTGAGACCTGAAGTATTATTAATAATTGTTCATTAATATAAAGAGCTTACATGAATTAATGTTAATGAATAATGCATTGACTAAAAGCGGATGGCCAAAAAAGGAAGTCCAGATGTTACTAAATTTTCTGGAATTTTCCATCCTTATTCCGCATCAATAGAGCATTAATGCTGTCCACTGCTCGGCCCGTCCCTTAGCTGGAAATTGGACCAAAACAAAATTGAGAAACAAAAACAGAGGAAAAAATAGATTTTTCCTTCTCCCTTCCAAAATCAATCAGGGAATCATGCTGGAAAACCGAAATAGCAACTTAGCTTTCTATGTTTTTAACACATTTGATACAGCCCAGCTGAGGACTGGTTAAATACGTTGAAACAAACTTTTTCAAATGTCTGTGTATGGAAATGTAAGCACTATGGAAATAAACATTTGATCTGGGAGGCAGTGTTTGAGACTTTTCTGTTACCTTGTTAGGGTAGACAGTGATATTACATAGGCGACATTGCCAGCTGCTTCAAATGTCACTGGTATTTGCGTTGGAGCTGCCTTACCCTGTAATCTCCCTGGTTCAGTGTGGTTTCTATTACTTGTCTTCTTATCAGAATATCGTAGGGCTTGGGTTGATGTTGTGTTGTGATTTGAACCATGGAACAGCAGGGCAATGGGGCCCAGAGTGGAGGGGCCTGAAATATGAAACTGTCATACAAAGGCTCACTGAATGTTCTTGCAGGGTAAAACTTACACTAAGATAAATCAGCAAAGGTTTAAAAAAGAACAAGTCAAAGTGCTTGTCTTTAAAGACATGTAAAGGGAAAACAGGAGAGAAAAGCAACACTTCAGTGCACCTTTGTGGGTCTGACTGATTATGATTTATTATACTTCCTTGTGTTGAAATTGTGTCGCTGTTTGAAAGTTTGATCTTTGTAGTAAAGTATCCAGGCACTGTCTTGACAAACACTGCAAAAAGTGGTAACCTGTAAATGTTATCTTAACCTTTAAATGCATGGCAATTTTCCCAAACATTCTTACGCCGGGTTCACACATCCTCCGTGAGCGGGACATGAGAGAGGCATGAGCGGCATGTTTTCGTTTCGGCGCCCATATTAACAGATGACACCGTTTACACTGCAAGCGTGAGTCGCGAGGTGACGCGTCCCAGACACGTCAGTGAGCGGATAGTTCCGGTGTTGAGCATATTTTTGCCGTGCAGCTCATGCTGAGCTAAGCGGCTTTGGGTGCAGTACAACACTAAAATAATCACAAAATGATTCAATCCGAACCTATAGTACAATTTATATGTCTTCATGCAAGTAAACTCAATGAAACAACTTAATAAATGAAAAAATTATAAATTACAAGACCTTTTGCCATTCTGAGTATACAGGTGTACAGTATAGACACAACATTAACCAATCACAACCAAGTGTTCTGATAAAGATGAAGTGCACGTGACTGCCCACTGTTGTCCTTGAAGCAGCAATAACCTCAGCTTATTATGAACTTATTAAAGAAAAAATTTGGCATAGGACCCCATAGATAACTTTATTTTCTGCTCAGAGGTGCTGCTGTTTCTCGCGGAAGAAACGCGGCCAATGTGAACCTCCGACACGACCGCCCAGCTCACACGCCGCTCACGGAGGATGTGTGAACCCGGCGTTACATATGCAGGTCTTTAGAGACCCAGCACTTATATCTATCAAAAATGGATGAACAAAGTGCCCAGTGTCAAATGTTCAAAATATTTTCAAGACAATTAGAAAATAATTTAAATATATTTTGATGTTTTATTTTTCATAAATCAAAGAGATAATGCAACTAATCAGGACAAATCTAGAACAGGATTTATTATCTTCACTCTGAAATTTCATGAGATGCAACTGGCTGTTAAACACATATTGAGATACACATAACACATAATCTACACATCAACTACACCTAAATTGTGCATACGTTATACATATGTATTTTCTGAGGCACTTATTGAGTCTAAATAGATGAATAAATTAAACATAATTTCAGTAGTACACCCAAATGACAATAGTCATATCATACTGGTCCTGTGTTACATTTGCTATAGTTTACTTCAATGTTGTTTCTACATCAGCTAGCCATGTCAAATTTAAATCAGATCAATCACTGAAACATCAGCGCCACCTTGATTAAGAAATAACAAGTATAATATGTATGTGTACACGCATATGGGATACTGATAATTCATGGATGAGATACAGGGGGTGGATTGAGGTCCCGGGTCTCTAAAGACCTGAGGTATACGTTTAAGGTTTAACGATTTATTTCTACTTTATTCAACTTTAAAAATTACTTGTATTGGTGTAACCTAATGTAGTCAGGTTGATTTAGTCATGTTAATTAATTAAACAGTTAATTTTTTAGGATACCTGACAAAACATTTCTTTACAGTGCAGCATATAACTAAAGCTGTGTCTCAAATGATGCACTATACACTAACAAATGTCCATCTAGTGTATTACTTTTTTATTACCCTTCCACTATGTACGGCAAGCCGTGAGCTCTGAAGGCACGGTCACATATACCTTTGCACAGCACAATTCCATGGTTGAACGAGGCGTCGGCGGATGAATTGCCAAGCGGCCTCTTTTTAATGCAAAACTTTATACTGTGGGAGAGTTAAGTAAAAAGAAACTCGCCACTAAAATTGTATCCTTTTCTATTGTGAATATTCAGTGTAGCTATTTACGAAACATCTCCCACACAGAGGTCACTGCCAAACTAAGCAACTTCCTATTGGTCAATGTGGCGAATACACCTGTCATAGTTCAGCAAACTTGAACGGCACACAAAATCTATGATGGGAAATTATTTGCCCCTGGAAGTCCATCGATCGTTGGAAGTCCATCGATTTCGAGTGAATTACCCTTGAGATTTCACTCGCGGATTTTCACAGTGTGAAGGTAAATGTGACCGTGCCTTAAGAGTGTTGAAGAAGTACATCATCTGTGGACTCATATTACACTTCTTTTTGTTGAATTTTCTGACATACTACTCACACTACTTACACTATAAAATATCGTAGAATAGTGCAGAAGTGTATGCACCTCAAGACTCGTCTTAAGCCCTGTTCAGATAGGACTGAATAGGATTTGAGTTTCTGAGAAACTGATATGTTGTTATCAAATGTTCTGGTACCCTGAAATCAACCCCATTCTGCTGAAGTACTGACAAGTGGCTTCTCCAAGCACTTACCTTGCTCTGCGGACCCGGCATAGGGTGGGTTAGCGACTGAGGAGGAGGGCCTCTTGGGCCGTCCTTGAGACTCGTGTTGGGCCTCATGTATTCAGATAGAAGACAAAGGCAGGCCTAACACAGTCGTAAAACCTAACTCAGGCCCCCACATAACAAATCATAAATCTTACTGATAAAAACCACGCCAAAATCAAAGAAAGGGAGTCCAAAACAGACTACAAATCCCATGAAGCCTTGCTCACTAAAGGATTGAACTCTCAACTCCTATTGGATGAGGCACACGACAGAACGCACCTCAACCATGACATCATCAGGAGTAGAAATACCTCTGAAATGCTTCCGGGATTTGCGTCCAGCAACTTTGCTCGCCGTGCGTAGATGCAGCTCATCATCTTCGGACAAGCAAATTGGTCATTCACTTGTCTGAGTAAAAAGTTATATGTCCGGAGACAAAAAATAAAAATAAAAAAAGGAAAGGACATAAGAAAGAAAAAAAAGAAAAGCCTCCATCGTCATCATTAACACCTAATAGGGATTAAGAATACAGCAAGATGGTAAATCATTGCTCACCCCAAATCCTGTATGTATTTCTCTCTTCTGAGGAACATAAAATTAGATTTTTGCCAGAATGTTAGTCACAGTCACTATTCACTTTCACTGCATCTTATTTGTTTCCATACAATAAAAGTGAAGTGAGATTGAAACTAACATTCTCCATTTTCATTTTTGGGTAAATTATCTCTATGAGAGTTCAAGTAAATTCTCATCAGTTGCATTAAAAATGGCTGTTTAATATTGACAAAAATGCATTGAAAATGTTAACAGATAAAATCCTGAGAGAACCTTGCTGCTAAATCAGTTATGATGTATATTCAAAACAGATATGTATATTAAAGATAGATAATGTTTTCATTTTGTGTAATTTATTAATGTTATATTATTATTATTATGTATATTGTTAATATACAGTGGTGGCCAAAAATATTGGCACCCTTGGTAAATATGAGCAAAGAAGGCTGTGAAAGAAAAATGTATTGTTTATCCTTTTGATATTTCATTCAAACAAATTCACAAAAATGTAACCTTTAATTGAAAACATTTGAAAGAGGGGAAATATCTAATTATTAAATAAATATTTTTCTCCAAAACACATTGGCCACACTTATTGGCACCCCTAGAAATTCTTATGAGTATATTCCCATTTGTATTTTACATTTTTTTAGTGCACCTGGGTGGCTAGGAACATGAAATTGTTCAGCCATGACTTTCTGTTTCACAGGGATATAAATATGAGGTAACACACAGGCCAAATTCCCTTAATCATCAATCACAGTTTTAGACTAAAGAATATAGTTCTGATGTGCGGCAAAAGGTTGTTGAGCTTCACAAAATGGGAAGTGGCTATAGCCAAAGCATTGAAAATGCCCATTTCCACCATCAGGGCAATAATTAACAAGTGCCAATCAGCTGGAGATCTTAAGAATCGGCCTGGAAAAGGACGCATGTCTATATTGTCTCCACACACAGTGAGGAAGATGGTTCAAGTGGCCAAAGAATCTCCAAGGATCACAGCTGGAGAATGGCAGAAATTAGTTGGGTCTTGGGGTCAGAAAGTCTAAAAAAAAATATCAAACACCTCCTACATCACCACAAGTTGTTTGGGAGGGTTTCAAGAAAAAAGCCTCTGCTCTCATCCAACAACAAACTCAAGCGTCTTCAGTTTGCCAGACACTACTGGAACTTCAAATGCGACCAGGTTCTATGGTCAGATGAATCAAAACAAAAAAAGAGCTTTTTGGCAGCAAACACCAGAGATGGGTTTGGTGCACACAGAGATGAAATACCCAATGCCCACAGTTAAATGTGGTGCTGGATCTTTAATGTTGTGGGGCTGTTTTTCTGCCAGAGGTCCTTGACATCTTGTTCGGATACATGGCATCATGGACTCTATCATATACCAACAGATAAAAAAATCTAAACCTGACTCCCTCTGCCAGAAAGCTTACAATGGACCCTGGTTGGATCTTCCAGCAGGACAATGATCCAAAACACACATCAAAATCAACACAAAAATGGTTCACTGACCACAAAATCAAGGTTCTGCCATGGCCATCCCAGTCCCCTGACCTGAACCCCATAGAAAATTTGTGGGGTGAACTGAAGAGGAGAGTCCACCAAGATGGACCTCTGAATTTGAAGGATCTGGAGAGATGCTGTATAGAGGAATGGTCTCAGATCCCTTGCCAGGTGTTCTCCAACCACATTAGGCATTATAAGAGAAGACTCAGAGCTGTTATCTTGGCAAAGGGAGGTTGCAGAACGTATTGAGTAAAAGGGTGCCAATAATTATGGCCAATGCATTTTAGAGAAAAATATTTATTTAATAATGAGGTATTTCCCCTGTTTCAGTTATTTTACTTCAATTAAAGGTTAGATTTTTGTGATTTTATTTTATTTTTTAATTTTTTTAATTTTATGAAAGATCAAAAGGATAAACAATGCAAATTTTTTTCACAGCCTTCTTTGCTCATATTTACCAAGGGTGCCAATATTTTTGGCCACAACTGTACTTATTCAAATTGACTGATTCACATGGCAGAGAAAATATCTCAGATACATACATCAGATGGAGCTCTAGAAAGAGGAGAGACGTGTCTTCAGGATGATGCATAAGTCTGTTTTAAGCATTTCTCTTTACAGACTTCACAAAGCATTTTTGCAATTTCTGCCTTTCTTGCTGAATTAGCTATGAGGTAGCGCCATGATGTGATGAGTCAAAATTAGATCTCTCCAATGTTGCGCACTTGCGAATAAGATTGATTGAAGATGATTATAAACAGGAGCAATAGTTGTATCGCATCGTTCGCTTTCAGAGATGTGGTACAACACCATTCACATGTCCAATTAATAGGTTTATACCCGTTATTTATTTGTAAAATTTGAAGTTCAGCATATACTGTATGCGCTTACCCACTGCACACGCTCACAAGCTGCTGAAAGCTGCACGAGTGAAGGCGAGAGGGAGAGAGGGTGACGCAATAGAGGGAATTCCCTGCATTTTGAAAGTGAAACAAGTGGGAATTATTAAAATTCTGCTCAATCCCCACAATCCCATGCTATTGAGCTAATATTCGTTATTGAAGTTTTAATCAGGCTACTTGTCTGGTCGGGCAAGTAAAATTCTCTTTAACTTGCCCACTCAAAATTCCACTTGTCCCGGACAAGCGGACAAGCGTTAATGTCGAGCCCTGGGATGACTGTAGCGTAACCTCATCAAATAAATGAATTACTTACATAGTTGTGTCCGGATAACAAAAACGCATTTGCATTGACACCTTCTTTGAATGCAGTCAGAATCCGTCCGTGACCACCTTCAAATGTGGTTTCAGTGATCCAATCACAATGTGGCATTTATACCTGTTATTTAATGTGGTCAAGTACTATCCGATAGCGATCCGATCACCCAAAACACATTAATGCAAGGTGTAAATGCGGCCTTGGAGACACGGGTTATGTTCCCACGAAAACCAAGAAGTAATCGCATTCACATATACAATCGTGAGTGTGATTTAGACTAGGTTGCATTTTTCCTCTAAGATTACATTTTTACTCCACTGACGGTTAGTTTTAGCATTTGGATTTGGGTTAGGGCATATGGCATACATCATATATTAATAATTGCAACTCAAACTTTGCTTAGAAAACTGATCCCATCCAAATACTGACTTAGCCATGTTTATTTTCTAGCTTTGCTATAAATGTTCAACCATTTCACTGGTAGCTTACTGTGTTGGAGATTTCAGGTGTCTGGAATTGTACATACACTCGTTCCTTCAACAATTAGTCAATCTCTCCTTCCCCCGCTGCTTCTCTCAATTTTCCTTGTGTTGTTTTTGTTAAGGTCCATCCACTTGGCTTCCCCATCCCATAATTTACCTCTGCTCCCATGGAGGGAAATTCCAGAGATCACGTTTAATCGGTTTCAAACACGTTCACCTGCTTTGGCGTTGTGATGATTATGGTCCATCCAAAGGTGTGTGTTTGTGTGTGTTTTCCAAAACCAAAGCTCTAACACACTTGCGACCTGATGGTTGCAATTGCAGCCAATCGGTTGCATCCAGAGGTATCATTATGTTACTGAATTTGGCAGCTTTACACCTCGGCTCCAGTCCTTCTGAGGGAGACACTTAAATGCGAAATGTTTCTCACAGTGAGGAAAGAGACAGACGAATTAGATCAGAAGATGTGTTTCAGGCACTCCACAGTTGGACATCCTGGCATTTTTACCCTTAAAGTTTCCAGAAAATATATGGGAAAGTAATCATAGTTAACACCTTACAGCTTTTATTAAGAACTTTAATATATATAAAGAGAGATCTGAACAAACCTCTAATCCTAAGAATTTAACTTCAGTGTGTAACTTGTCCGACTTGTTGAGTAGAGGTTATTGCTTTTCTGAGCGATCAGACTAACGATTTTTGCATGGTAGACAATAAAACAGTCTAAAAATCTGATACACAAATTGAAAGAGGCACCCAAGCCATATCTAGGGACCAGAATATCATAGAGACTAAGAGTGAGCTATTTTGATTTCGGCCAGTAAGCAATCAGCTAGCAACCACCAATAACCCCCAATAAATGACATACTGTGGTAGCAATGTGCAAAACCACAGACCTTAGCATCGTGGTGGCGGGTTTTGCATGGGCAGGCACAGTGCACATTTTTTTAGCATTATGTTGATCAGTTATGCATTATATAATGCATGACTTCTTAATGAACATTATTATAAAATGTTACCTGCTTTATTTCAGGTAGTATAACAAGTTGGACATTTGGTGCCTATCATTATGTTTGAGTCTGTCACAATGGCACACATTTACCCCCTACCTTGAAAACTGTCTTGACACAAATACTGTATCGTTCTCAAATCTAATGAGTACCAGGGTGGGAAAAAGAGCACACATTCCTGCTTGTATCCCAGCCACCACCATTACCGCAGACTGATCACTGGTGTGACTTTGTGTGATTCGTCAGTTTAATGACTTCAAGGCCTCTTGGAAGATCTGCTCTAGCATACTGTAGTGCACATATATTACTTTCTTATTAGCGTGTTTTATTTATAGCAATATTCTACTGTGACAAAACCTATTTTCACGCAATAAAAACAAGTAAATCTCGAAGTTTTCAGCAGTGTTACAATTACTTAATGGAGTCATTTGATCCTAAAGCCTTTTTAATATGTTTTTATGCTTATATACAGTGTATAAATATATATATACCATGGTCTGATTGGCTGAAATGCATGCGGTTCAAACCGTTAAATGCACAGGTAGTTCCAGTCAGTTTTAATCACCATTTGATATTAATGTGCTGTTTGTAACCATAGCAACATAACATTACAGAGCAAGCAGATTGAGCTATAGCAATTGAAAACATTTCCTAACCATTTTCATCAGCATAGCTAATATAATGGAATTCAGCATATTTTGCACGGAGGGTGAGAGAAGGAAATCAGGACCTATTAAATGCATCTTTCGCTGTCTGGCAAGGCGATGCATAACTATTTAAATTGTAATGTGTTGTGTATGTTATGTGCTGAAGTTCCGCCTATAGCCACTAGAGGCCCCCTCATGATCACATCTCTGACTCAAACGGTGATGGAGAAGCACTACCACTCCAGGACAAATTGCGATTTCATTCTTAATTCAGTCAAACACCTTGATGGATTCCAATCCCTATGTCTCAGAGGTCAAAATCTGCAGGTTCCAGAGTGTTTTGAATGGTTTTCCCCTTATACAGTAAGTGCTACTTTTACTGTCAATGTCACGTTTATAATGTCGGTTTTTCCACATTTATGTGAAAATGACAATGAATAAAAATTAAATAATATATTTTCTCTGGAGTGCCAACCCCTCTACATTCTGTGGATAGTATTATTTCTGGATTGTACATTTAAATTCACAGTTTTGACCAAGTGTGTGGTCGCACTACTTTTTCTCTGTGTCTGAATAGGCAGAGCTGTACATCTAATGAACCATAGATAAAATTAACTGTTATTTTTTGTTCTTCCAGTCAAAATTTGCTCTGCAAAAAATGTATGACAGCTGTAACTAATCAATTCTGGCAAGTGACCATGGTATAAGTGGGATAATCCATGGCTAGGTGTGCATTAAATGATTTTAAATGCACTTTGCTTCGGGTGGTTCTTCACCTCCACGTCGTGTATTTAAAGTCATTTAACACACACCTAGCTGTGGATTATCCCTTACATATACAGTATGTAATATATTTAAATTCTAATGGCTATTATAATGAATTATAATATTTATATTATATTATATTAAATATATTATGTTATATTGATAATTATTTTAATTATTATATAATAAAATACTGTATTTTTATTTGGGGGCCTTTATAAATATTTATGTATGCAAATAATTACGATTAATTCTTTTGCACATCATGTTATTAATTTGAGAACTGCTACCGCTTGAAGAAGATTCTTGATCTCCTACACCACTTCAGCCCATTCTATGTGTGTGTGTGTGTGTGTGTGTGTGTGTGTGTGTGTGTTTCAGTAAATGGGATATTACCCTCTTGTGGTGTTAAACATTGGCAAACTAATTGGAAACCACGCAAATTGGGCTTCTAATTTAAATGTCGGCTAATTTCAATATATCGATGCCTCAAAAATATATTGTATAATCGATATATCGATATTTTATGACATCACTAATATATATATATATATATATATATATATATATATATTGCCGGCCAAAAGTTTTGAATAATGTACAGATTTACAGAAAAAAAAATGTATTCATCAAAGTGGCATTCAACTGATCACAATATATAGTCAGGACATTAATAACATAAAAAATTACTATTACACTTTGAAAAAAATGTTCAGAACTTCCTAAACTACTTCAAAGAGTTCTCATCAAAAAATCCTCCACGTGCAGCAATGACAGCTTTGCAGATCCTTGTTATTCTAGCTGTCAGTTTGTCCAGATACTCAGGTGACATTTCACCCCACACTTCCTGTAGCACTTGCCATAGATATGACTGTCTTGTCGGGCACTTCTCACGCACCTTACAGTCTAGCTGATCCCACAAAAGCTCAATGGGGTTAAGATCCATAACACTCTTTTCCAATTATCTGTTGTCCAATGTCTGTGTTTCTTTGCCCTCTCTAACCTTTTCTTTTTGTTTTTCTGTTTCAAAAGTGGCTTTTTCTTTGCAATTCTTCCCATAAGTCCTGCACCCCTGAGTCTTCTCTTTACTGTTGTACATGAAACTGGTGTTGAGCGGGTAGAATTCAATGAAGCTGTCAGCTGAGGACATGTGAGGCGTCTATTTCTCAAACTAGAGACTCTGATGTACTTATCCTCTTGTTTAGTTGTACATCTGGTCTTCCACATCTCTTTCTGTCCTTGTTAGAACCAGTTGTCCTTTGTCTTTGAAGACTTTAGTGTAGGGGGCCTGGGTAGCTCAGTGGTAAAAGACGCTGGCTACCACCCCTGGAGTTCAGTAGTTCGCTAGTTCGCTAGTTAGAATCCCAGGGCATGCTGAGTGACTCCAGCCAGGTCTCCTAAGCAACCAAACTGGCCTGGTTGCTAGAGGGTAGAGTCACATGGAGTAACCTCCTCGTGGTCACTATAATGTGGTTCGTTCTCGGTGGGCGTGTGGTGAATTGAGTGTGGATGCCACAGTGGATGGCGTGAAGCCTCCACACGCGCTATGTCTCCGTGGCAACATGCTAAACAAGCCACGTGATAAGATGCATTGGTTGATGGTCTCAGACATGGAGGCAGCTGGGATTCGTCCTCTGCCACCCGGATTGAGGTGAATCACTACGTGACCACGAGGACTTAAAAAAGCACATTGGGAATTGGGCATTCCAAATTGGAAGGAAAGGGGGAAAAAATCCACATGCACACAAAATAAAAAGAAGACTGTAGTGTACACCTTTGTATGAAATCTTCAGTTTTTGGGCAATTTCAAGCATTGTATAGCCTTCATTCCTCAAAACAATGATTGACTGATGAGTTTCTAGAGAAAGCTGTTTCTTTTTTGCCATTTTTGACCTAATATTGACCTTAAGACATGCCAGTCTATTGCATGCTGTGGCAACTCAAAACAAACACAAAGATGATGTGAAGCTTTATTTAACAAACCAAATATCTTTCAACTGTGTTTGATATAATGGCAAGTGATTTTCTAGTACCAAATTAGCAATTTAGCATGATTACTCAAGGATAAGGTGTTGGAGTGATGGCTGCTGTCTAGATTTGATCAAAAATGACTTTTTCCAAATAGTGATGGTGCTGTTTTTTACATCAGTAATGTCCTGACTATACTTTGGTGAATTAAAGTACCAATTTCCTTCCGAAACTGCAAAATCTGTACATTATTCCAAACTTTTGGCCACCAGTGTGTGTGTGTATATATATATATATATAGTATATAAGTACAGTATGTATACTGTGTGTATATATTTACTTGCAGTGGGTATGCACATAGTTTATCCACACTGCCTGATTCAGTTGGAGCATTTGGTTTCTAACACAGGTCATAACTAATTAAAACAGGCTGCATGACAATGAGAAAGGATTACTGCAAGATTTGGTTTGGCATGATGCGTCATTTCTAAAATAAGAATGTTTTTTAAATAAACAACTAAATAAAATAAATACTCACGTGTCAATGATTAGCCCTTCTACCCAATATTGGCAAGCACCCCTGGTCAACACTGACAGGAAACATCCCGAAGGCTCCTCAAAGCATCTTTTTTTTTTTTTTTTTTTTTTTTTTTTTGGAGTGATGCATTCAAACCCCACTTCTATTCACCCCTGTACTATATTGCATTGTGTTAACAAAATAAATCCCACCAGGTGATTCGAAGCTCAGGCGAGTTTGTATAACTTTTTCCTTGTTGATGAATGTATTGCTCTTCCATGATTTGCTGGTTTTCTCAGTAAATCCGTTGATGGTGCTGGTCAGGGGGTGATGCAAGGGTGAATGGTGACAGAATAGCATCTTTCAACAGAGAGATTATTTTGCAGTCTCTCATCATCACTTTGTCATTCACAGCACTCTACAGCTCCCTGACAGATAGTGCACAACATGCCTGTGTTGCAAGTACACACATACATGGATAAGTTTGCATGATCTCACCAAAAAACATTTCTGTATTAAATGATGGATATAGACACATTACAGCAGGCGTGCAGAAATGTTCAACCCCTCCCTGAATAAAATAACTTTATATCTTGCACACTCAATTCCTGGGCCAGTCCAAGCCCTCAGGAGAGAAGTCTGTATGTCATTTGCTTGCTGGATCCGTTCAGCCAGTAAACTGGCTCATAGCTTTGATTCTTCATGGGCACGTGAGAGGGGAAAAAGAGAAATAACCCAGCCACGTGCTGCTGTCTGCCTCTCTGTCTTACTCTCCCTGCCCTCCGCTCATGCACTGTAACTCTGCTTAATATCAAACTCAGAATAAAAAAATAAAACATTTAAAAAAATTCCTTGTTTCTTTTTTTGGCTAAACTTCAAAATGGCTAGACAGCAATTTAGATTTCATAAAGTCAGTCTGTCTATTTACAGAATCAATCAATCAATCAATCAGTCAGACTGTCTGTCTGTCTGTCTGTCAGTTGTTCGGTCTGTCTGTCTTCGATAATCAAAATTCAAGTAGCTTTATGGAAATGGTCAAAAGCTCTACATTGCCAAAGCATTAGTAACATTATATAAAAATGCACATTTATTTCTGTTTGTCTGTGTACAGTATCTATCTCTTTGTTTCTTGCCTGCCAAATTGTTAAGCAACTGTATGTGAAGGTAATTGGTTCCATACAATGAAAACACCTACAGGAAGTGAGTGCCTCCCTAAAGCAGGCCGCGTGGAGATGCGTCTCTCAGTAACTACTCATACATATGCATAAACAAACAATCCAGCACTCCAGTCATCACTGTTGCAGTCCAGTGATTGTGTGCTGTTGTTGTACTCATGTATGTCCTGCACTGAGCGTGTGAAAATTAACACACAGCAAATGATTATTCAGTCTGGCTGTAATGTAAGTGCAATAAATGCCACTGCAGAGCCCCCATTGGCAGGAATGATTTAATCAGTGGCGGGCCGTGCATTTAAAGTCCAGGCCTTCAGTGTGAATCATGCCATTAAGAAAACACAGTTTCACATTGAATAAGACACCTTGTGCCTTTGGGCATCATACATTATGTCGCAGCTAACTAGTAATACCAATTAGCATTTTAAAAACACGTCCACACACGAAAGTTAGAACTTGAAATGACACTTAATGCTCAAGCAAGCCTAATTTTAACTGCAGCATGACTGTTTTGTGAAATGAACGTCTCCCGAACAGACATTCAAAAATCATAATTTTTCATATGAATCTACCAAGGAGGTCTATAATACCTGGTTCCCTATATGTCACTCACTCGACGTTGTGTCAATGTAGTGACACTAGGGGTCACTCTTGGGAGCCCGAGACACCTCTGGTCTTTGAAAAAAGGCCAATGGAAATTGGCGAGTGCTATTTGCATGCCACTCCCCCGGACATACAGGTATAAAAGGAGCTGGTATGCAACCACTCATTCAGATTTTCTCTTCGGAGCCGAACGGTCATGCTCACTGAGCTGAATTCCCATGGCTGTTCATTCACCTCTGCTGGATCTGACGGCGCATTTCAGCGGCTTCTCCCCCCTCTGCACTGGTAACAGAGAATGCCCCTGGGCGCTTAGGCAGAAATAAGAGTATATTTCTCTAAAAGAGTATATTTCTCTAAAAGAGCGGCACACATGGAACGTCTTTTTAAAGATGCCTTTCCGATTGTGTGTTATTCCTGGTTGCGCTCGTTATCTCTCGCCTTCTGATGGTCACGATCACTGTCTTTCGTGTCTGGGCACTGCTCACGCAGAGACAGCATTCGTGGATGGTCATGTACTCATTGCGAGGACATGTCCATGGCAACGATGCGGTCGCGGCTCGCCTTCGTAAGAAAGCAAGCCACCCCAGAGGCTCCCAGAAGTGCATGAAGAGCTGACAAGGTCGTGGGAGGCACTTTTTTACTGCCCGGTCCCGATCTTTTCAGCTTCCCTGCCCTCACTACCCTCGATGGTGGGGTGGCCAAGGGCTATTCGGCAATCCCCCGGTGGATAAAGGTGCTCGTGGTGCACCTATGCCCGCAGAGCGCCGCCACCTGGCGCGGGTGCCCAAAGCCCCCATCCAAGGCCTGTAGGTTTACGTCGTCTCTGATGGCCAAGGCCTACGGTGCCGCTGGACAAGCCGCCTCCGCCCTGCACGCCATGGCTCTCCTGCAAGTCCACCAAGGTGCTAAAGGAACTGGACGAGGGTAGTTCCACCCTGGGATTGATGCAGGAACTGCGCTTGGCGACCGACCTTGCTTTCCGAGCGACGGAGGTCACTGCGCGGTCTCTCGGGCGGACGATGTCCACATTAGTGGTCCAGGAGCACCACCTTTGGCTCAACCTGGTCGAGATGGGTGAGGCTGACAGGACACGGTTCCTTGCTGCCCCCATCTCCCAGGCTGGCCTATTCGGCGACACCGTCAAGGACTTTTCCCAGCAGTTCTCGATGGTGGAGCAGTAGATGGAGGCTATCCAGCATATCCTGCCTCAGCGTGGCTCAAGATCCCGCACCCGGTCTGCTCGTCGCCAAGGGCGTCCCCTGCGGTGACTGCACCAGCTCTGCCGCAGCCCGCCCCTTCGGCCCGGCCCCGGCGTGGAGCCCACCACAGGAAGCAGATGCCACCCGTCTCGCGGCCGCCAAGAACCCATGAAAGGCTTCAAAGTGCCCTTGAGACGGGTGACCCAGGGATGATGAAACCCGCTGCTCTGGAGCTGGTAAGCAGACCTCTCCATCTTTTTGTTACCTTTGCATTTAACTGCGCTGCAATTGAATGCAAAGGGACCAGGTGGTGAACCTGCAAGCGCTGCCCCAGGAGGAGGCAGACCCAGCCCTGTCATTGCTGTGTCCGGTGCGCACTTTACGCATCTATTTGGATCGCACGCAGAGCTTTAGGATCTCTGAGCAGCTCTTTGTCTGCTTTGGTGCACAGCGGAAAGGAAATGCTGTCTCCAAGCAGAGGATCGCCCACTGGCTCACTGATGCCATAACTATGGCATATCACGCCCAGGACATGCCGCCCCCGGTAGGGCTATGAGCCCATTCTACCAGGGGTGTAGCGGCCTCCTGGGCCCTGGCCAGGGGTGCCTCTCTAACAGACATTTGCAGAGCAGCAGGCTGGGCAACACCCAACACCTTTGCAAGGTTCTACAACCTCCGGGTGGAACCGGTTTCGTCCCAGGTAGTGGCACGCAATACAAGCGGATAAGCCCAGGATAGCCGGCCGGGTGTATCGCTTGCACATAGCGCCTTCCACCTCCTTTTGAGCTGAAGACGTGCGCCATTAATTCACAGTAGTGTTCACAAACTTTGTTCCCTGGTTGACTTCCTCCGAGCCCTGTGGCAGTTGAGTGTTCGGAGAGATTCGCTGCTGGCCCAGTCCTCGTGCTAACTAAGAGTCCTGTTCTGGGGTAGGTGCTCCGCATGTGGCGGTTCCCTGTAAGGCTAACCCCATGTGATATATATCTTCCGCTAATTCGTTTCCCTGTTGGCAAACTGCGTCTTCCTTGGGCAAAGCCCCTCTGCCCCAGTCTCCATGTTTGTAGTAACTCCTCCCCCGTTGGGTAGGATCTACCTTGAAGAATCTCCACATGGTTGGAAAGTGACCATGTGACTTATTTTTCCACTTAAATATCCCCCCCTCTCTTTGGGCGAGGTGTGGTCTCCACGTGTTAGGGACACCCCCTAACTAGATCTGGCGGCCCAGTCGGATAATCCCTCTTCTTTTATAGGGAGTGGAAAAAAAGAAGGGGAAAAGAGGCCACGACTGGGTTAGCCTGTCTCTATCTTTTGGGTAGTCAACTTGTCCCCAAAGGGCCGTTCGACACTCATAACTATGTTGGGGGAGGTTACGTGTCGACCTGGTGTGCTGGCTATGAGGCACACAGTAGTCTGCCCACCACACACCGCCAGTTTACGTAACACATTTCAGCCGGTTGTGGCATTTCATATAGGGACCCCTAGTGTCACTACATCAACACAACGTCGAGTGAGTGACAGATAGGGAATGTCATGGTTACTTGTGTAACCTCCGTTCCCTGATGGAGGGAATGAGACGTTGTGTCCCTCCTGCCACAACGCTGAACTACCCACTGAAATGGCCGGACCTTATATCGGTTCCTCAGCATAAAACCTGAATGAGTGGTTGCATACCAGCTCCTTTTATACCCGTATGTCCGGGGGAGTGGCATGCAAATACCACTCGCCAATTTTCATTGGCCTTTTATCAAAGACCAGAGGTGTCTCGGGCTCCCAAGAGTGACCCCTAGTGTCACTACATCGACACAACGTCTCGTTCCCTCCATCAGGGAACGGAGGTTACACAAGTAACCATGATGATAAATGTATCTAATAATATTTGTGATTTAATTGTTACTTGCAATAAATTTATTTTCATCAGTGTACACGGTTATGCTGCGTTCCATGCAAGTTGTATGTGGGATATTCCTACTTGATATCTCTGACCATAAATGCATTCCATTCCCCGATATTCATAAGATGACGTTTCAGGAAACAAAACTGCAACACTCCTGTTAGCTTAGCAGGAGTTTGACTCTCATTAGAAATGTCTCATAGCAACCCAACTGATAAACAATGCTGTAGCGCTAGTGCTTCAGGTGTACGATTATCAAAAGAGATTATAATGTTTTATACACTTGTTTCTGCAGGCGTTTGTTAAACAAGCTTTAATATCATGTAATGTGGAAAGGAACTCATTTATCAATATTACTTAATAAAGTGAATGTTTATTACTTACTATGTATCTCTCCCTGAGTGTCGACATGTTTGTGTGACATCATGCCCCTGCATCTCGGCGAAATCGGAGTTGAGAATTTCTGCACGAGCCTACAAGTTGTAATTCTGACTTCAAGATGCATAACATCGCACTTTTCCTAGTAGGAAGTTGTAAAATCCGACTTTCCGAATTGAATGGATCGCAGCACTTCAAAACTTGATCCGACACTGAATGCTCAAGCAGCCTAATTTACACTTAGAAAACTCCTGATGTTGCTATAACAATGCAAAAAGCACTTACCAATTTGCTTGAAGTGAAAATCAGTCCTCCTTTCCTGTTCAAGAAATTAAGCAATCACACGATCATGCAGAACCTCTCAGGTTTTGAAATCCACAAGGATCTCTTTCTCAATGGTGATGTGGCAGTGACAGCTGACTCGACAGCTAGATCTCATGCTCTTCGCTTTCAAATTACTTACGTCACTTAAAGCGTGATTGCATCACTCAAGGCCAGCTAGAAGGCCTCGACTGGGACATATCCTAAAGACCACACCCACAAATAAATCAATCTGATTGGCTGATGAAATTGACAATCTGGCTTTAGTTGCTCATTCATTTGCACTGTTGAGGGATTCTGTGGAAATTCTGAAGGCCTGATGGGGTGGAGCTCAGACTCACGCACTGCTTCGGGCATGCGATTTATGAAACATTTGTCACACTTTGCTTGTAAGCATCAAGGAATACATTCTGACTGGATAAACTTTTTGTTTTTCTCTATTTGTATGTGGCTTAATTAAGAGTGGAAAGCGATTAAAAATACATAGGCAAAAAGGTGATTGAGAATGAAACCATGAAAAATATTTATTTATTTGACATGTTACACCAGCAGAGGAGGCTTTGCTGGCCCTGAGAAATCGCCACTGGATTTAATGCATGTCACAACTCTGAAACAGTCACACTCCCTCCAATTAATATTCAAAGGTTACAGTCATTTACAGAATGGTCTAATTAACATTGCATGTAGTACATGTTTGGTATATAAAGTATAATTTACATATCAGTGATTTAAAAAAAGTAAAATCCCTTGTCCAACCAATGTTTTTATACTCTTTTAGCATTCACTAAAACCATTTTGTACAAAGCCACTGCTGAAAAAGAAAAACAGCTTAAACCAGCATAAGATAGTTAGCTGGTCTCTAGGAATATCAATATATCGATAACTGACGATAAAGTGACGTTGATGAGTTTGCAGGTATCAAACTGGTGTAACCGTGCAAACTGAACGACTAGAAATGGTGATGTTTATTATGCAATTTCCCTGTATGTAGCACTGTATAGGTCTTTCATTCCAGCTGTCAAACCACAAAAAGGCTCCCCACTACCGGTGAAGAGCTGCAAAATTCTGGTAAACATATGCAGCGAATCACAAGATCATTTGTTTGTGAAAATAATGAGTGGCAAATATGCTGCAAATGTGTGTCATGTTTACGGCTAATTTGCTAGAACTCTAGATTTGCAGAATTTTAAACAGACTCCAGAGATGGCGATCCCGCAGTGTGTGCATATGTACCTTCACAGAAAATAATTGTCTCAAATTTTAGAACGTGCCATGTCATCCGCCAGACACGTCCAGTGCGCAATCCCTTATAATATACCCTGCCGCTCACATTTTACCAAAGTTGTGTTGAGAAATACATTTGAAAGACAAAGATTATGTGTAACGAGCAGCCCTATTTATATCTGAAAATCAATCCTGATATACTGTATTTTCGATAATCATTTTGAAAATCTTCCAATTGTTGATACGTGAAAATACGTTTGGCATCGATCCCAAGCCTGGCTAAACTGAGCTAAACTAAGCTGCTGTGGTTTGGTGCTATTGAATGTTTTGGGGCACTTGTCATCTAGTTGGCAGGGAGACCAGTTAGCCAACCAGCTAAAAACAAGCTTTGCCAGGCTGGGAGAACAGTTAAACCAGCTTAAACCAGCTAATATCAGCAATTCACCCAAGTCTGATTTAAGCTGTTTTCTTTTCCAGCTAAACACCAGCTTAGCCATGTTGGGAGACCAACTATACCAGCTTAAACCAGCTAAGATCACCAATCCACCTTAAGGCCTTTGCACACCAGAGGCGATGCAAAAATGCTAAACAAATCGCAGATGCCCTTTCACATTAAAAGCGAGGCAAATGATCACCGTTAGCACATTTATGCCTTTGCAATATAGGTGCCGCTAATTGTCAAGCAATTTTACCCGGGTACTGTAGGTGGCACAAAGCACCTTTCAGGTGGTCTGCCCTTCACCCATCACAGATGAGAAGATCTACTTGACAAGTTCAATAGTAAACAACATGGAATCACAAAACGAACTGAAAAAATAAAAACGCATCTCTCTACAAGCTGCAGCAGTGATGATGAAAACATTCGAGACAAACTATTGCAATTCCCCTACTGGACAAGTTGACAGAGTATTATCCTGTATACACAGTCTGAGGGGTGATTAGACATAATTGAGTGTAAAAAAATTATATTTATTAACTGTTAAAACATGTTATTAATTGGAACAATACTGATTGTATCTTATTGTCATTTACTTTTTGTATTATACATTTGCTTAAAACCCTGCATGTTATGAATTAAATGTGATGAAATTAGAGATATAAGAGAACTCGCTTAAGATTGAATGCAAAGGCAAAAAATGCAGCAATATGGAAGACATTATGTAGTCAAACCACGTAAAATTAGACTTTTTTTTTTTTTTTTTTTAAGTGGATGCAAGTTAGTGATGCAGCAAAATCATTTACATGTTAATAAAACCCATATGATAATTTTTATTTATTTTTTTAAGGCATTTGATGCAAATAAAATACACAACCTCACTGCTGTTTCAGGATGTCTTCCTAGAGTTTTTTCTGCATTTAATGCTGGTGGTCTTTCTGTGCTTTAACGCCAACAGTTGCGCTCATTTTGGTAACTGCAATGGCTCTTAACATGTGATCCAAAGCTAATATTTTATTGATCAGGGCATTTTATTGCCGGACGAAGAAAAAAATTGATACACCATAAATCTTTTTTTTTTAAAAACCTAGCTTTGTCAGCGTGCAAATGTTCGCTCCAGGTGTGAGCTGCTTCATAGGATCCCATTGTTTCTATACAAAATGTTAATTACAGAGAGAAATCACAGCGAAAATTGGTGTTTGGTGTGCAAAGACCATTAGGCTGGTTTAAGCGGTTTTCTTTTACAGCTAAACCAGCTTGGCCAGGCTGGGAGACCTGCTAGATCAGCTTAAATCAGCTAAGATCAGGAAACAGCCTTTGGCTGGTTTAAGCTATTTTCTTTCCAGCTAAAAAAATTAAAATAAAAAAATAGCCAGGCTGACCGGCCAGCTAAACCAGCTTAGACCAGCAAACCACTATAGGCAGGTTTAAGATGATTTTATTTCCATCTTAACACCAGCTTGACCAGAATGGGAGACTAGGCATACCAGCTTGAACCAGCTAAGATCAGCAAACCACCTTAGGCTGGTCTGAGCTGTTTTTCTTTTTTTTTTCACGAGTGACATCTGAAAATCAGGCCCTCACAGAAAGTCCCAGAAAATTGTGGAAAAAGCTCTGCTTCATGTATGAGTTGCTTTGATGGCTAAATCAACTTAACGGATGGGTTATAGTCTCAGCAGCATAAGAGAGCAGTGGAAAGCAGAATGGAGAGGATGCAAGAAAGATACATCATTCACCTGTGCATTAAAAATTATCTTTCAGCACCATGTTATTCCCACATGCTGCCACCATTCAAAACAAGTTTTTTCAAACTTTCCAGAGACTCCCCCCTGTGATCCATCCATCACACATATGTCTCCACATACATGAGGAATGCTGAAGCATGTATGTCAGGGTTCATCAATGCATTTGGGACACACTCTGCAAACACACATCTGTCCACACTTGTGCAAAGTGTATTTTGTGGATGTGAGTCCTGACAATGGATCAATCATATATATGCAGCCAGGTTTTGATTGCTGGCTCAAAAATCAAACCTTACATCAAGGACTTCATTGTATCCTCAGCTGTGCAAACTCAGTATTCATGACCCTAACTTCTGCAAATCGAAATTTAGACATCTGCACAATGGACATCAGTCAGGAGACAACAAGCCAAAACATCTCCCAGGTTTACAAATAAACAGCCAAGGGAATGTTGACGCTGCGGTTTCTAATCCCAGTGCTAAGGGTCTGATGAGTCAACTTCTTTCACTCCATTTTTACGCTACACAAAATAATAATTCACCCGTCCAGCTGCTGTGGCAAATATTATTCTTTCCCACACGCTGATTTGATGTCACTATCCACTTTTAGAGGTGCGTGATTTGAAACGCCGCCACTTCTCAGCCACTCCCGGCCCATGTTGTGCATCCGTTGCCATGGCTCTGCTGTAATTGTTCATAAGGGGAGACACTTCTTGGACCAGGGTTGACTGTAAATGTGTTGTGGTTTTGGAGGTCCAGGCAGCATTTCTTGCATTTCATCCACTGGAGGCAATTGGCCAGCACTGAGTGACAGCTCTGATCAGCTTCATATTGCCTGCCATTTTTCCAGAATCAGGCAACAGCTGAGTTACTTAAGGTTTTTAATGAAAGATGAAGACAGATAATTGGCTCTGAGATTTGAAGCTCAGAAAATAAGATATCCCAAGGAAGCTGCCTCACCATTTCCACATAATAGTGCCTGTCCTCTCAAAGAGTGGGAGATTCCCTCTTTGTCTTTTTCTCCATCTGTAGGGCCTGTGTGCAAGGAGACACACATCACAGTCATTGTACATCCAAAGCTTAAGTCACTTGTTCCATGGGAGAGTTATCTAATACTTACCAAGCAGGCACAAATGGATGTTACACAAGTTTGCCTGCCCATGTAATCTCTGAGTAATAAAAGGGTAAACATATGGCTTGCTGTCCACAAAGAAGAGGCTCAAGGATGAGGCTCGACTTGTGTTCTAATTTATCCCCCTTAATGGGACTACTTAAATGATGAAGACAGCTACAGTATAGGGATAGGATCTCTTAAAATAGTATGGATGGAGATGGGGAGTTGGAGGGATGCCGGAAGGACTGTCGGTAGAGTGTGGTAAGCAGAAGTTTATATATTCTATAGGTTGAACATGGAGAGAACATGCAAACTTCACACAGAAAGGCCCTGGGTGTGTCGGGACTCAAACCGGGGACCTTCTTACAACTACCAATAGATGAGCAAAACGACTCCGGTGGGAGCCGCAAGTTAGGCACTGCAGTGTCAGTGATTGGGAGAAGTAGCTCCAGCGGGAGCTGCATTTGGAATAGAGGTTTTTGGCCTCCTCGTAACTGGAGCACCCTCACCACTTCACCTGCAACATGGAGCCAAGCTCGCAAATATTGTAAACAGGATGGGTGCTCTCCAACCTCAGATAGTGCAAAATGATTTCATCTAAAAGGCAGAGCCAACTCAATGCCCAAATAAAGGAGCCCATGGTAAATATTAAGCATGTGTGACTAAGTGACAAGTGCCCAAAACCCCTCTAAAACCAGCAAACCAGAGAAGCTTGGAGACCAGTTAACACCAGCACACAAGCTTAGGCTAGATTTAGCAGAAACTGTGTACAACAATAGAGTGAAAAATTACAAAGACAAAGAAAGTTTTTCAGGAAAACCCCATCCTCTCACTGACATTGACTTTCCAGTCCATCTCAGGATAAACAGTAGTGATTAAGTTTTCCCTTTTTCCTCATGCATGTTCAACCAGCATTACATAACCTCTGAGTAATGGCTTTTTGAGATGGTATTGTGTACCAAGTTAGCATGAAACATCAAAACCTAGGAAAAAGTAGGTTGATTTTGTAAAATGCCCAAAATTTGATGTGTTGAGTAATCAATGGGACCTTACCGACAGGGGAAATCCATGCAATAAACAAGACATCCACAAAGTGAGGGCCAGAGCTACGAATGGATGAGCAGGCCCGCTGCAATCGGAGGATAAACTCTTTATACTTTTAGTCGTAAGCTGTTCGGACGGGAGAGCTCAAGCTACGATTCGAATGGGAAAGCCCACGCTGCATCCAAATGGAGGCTTACAATGCACAAATGGGAGAGTCCATAAAGTAAATAACATAAAGGC
This sequence comes from Myxocyprinus asiaticus, assembly GCF_019703515.2. NCBI lineage: Eukaryota > Metazoa > Chordata > Actinopteri > Cypriniformes > Catostomidae > Myxocyprinus > Myxocyprinus asiaticus. Next base: position 25,021,359 of record NC_059392.1, on the reverse strand, counting down.
TCACACTCCATTTGAACAGGAGAGCTCACATTGCGATTCGAATGGGAAAGCCCTTGACCAAGCCGCGTAAGCTCACACTGTCTCCAAACGGGAGGGTCCATAATGCACTCAAATGATGGGTGGTGCTGAGGGAAGATTCTGACCGAACTGAGGTTTGCAACTGGTACAGACTCCAGTCTAGACTTTAGCTATAGGTTAGAGCCAAGTGTGCTTGTTTGATGTGCGTTAAGTTTGATACCTGGGAACGCTAAAACTAGAATAAAAGAAGATGGACTTTGCCTCGGCTCTGAAGGTGGCAATGGAGTTTCCGAGAGTTTGGAAAATTAGTCGTCAGAAGGGAAGAGTTCGATCTTAAGGGAATCTGGCATAAATTTTCGGCTTAGGATGGGGCCATATGCTGAAAGGACGCTAGAGCCAGGTAAGCAATGGCTTATGGGTTGATTGGTAGATTAGATTAGCAAGCTCCTCCCAAAGCTTCATTTAGGACTCCATTTTATTGATGGCACTTGCCGAGAGAGCATTCCCTCCTAAAAAAAAAAAACACATCTTAAGCCGGCCTAAACTGTTTTGCTGGTCTTAGCTGGTTTAAGATAATCTAGATAGTCTGAAAGCCTAGCCAAGCTGATCTTTATCTTTAACTAGTTGGGCATCTGGTTTCCCTGCCTGACTAACTGACAAGTCCCCAAAACCCCTCTTAAACCAGCAAACCAGAAAAACTGGGAGACCAGCTAAGACCAGCACACAAGTTTAGACTGGATTTAGCAGGAACTGTGTACAATAATAGAGTGGAAAATGTAAAGGGAAAGAAAGTTTTTTAAGAAACACTGTTCTCTCACTTTGACTTTCCAGTCCATCTCAGGATAAACAGGAGTTGTGATTAAGTTGTGGTAGATCTGAGATCACTTCTCTTTTTCCTCATGCACGTTCAACCAGTATTGCATAACCTCTGAGTAATGGCTTTTTGAGATGGCATTGTGGACCAAGTTTGCATGCATCATCAAAACATAGGAAAAAATAGGTTGATTTTGTAAAATGCCCAAAATTTGGTGTGTTGAGTAATCAAAGGGACCTTCCCGACAGGGGAAATTCATGTAATAAACAAGACACTCAAAAGTTGCTCCAAGCCAACTGACAAATTAGAAATAATTAAATCCTAATAGATCATTAACAACTTGGCTTCACGACTTGATTTAACACAACTTTACAAACTTTGACAAATTAGGATTTATCACATTTAGCATCAGCTAAATTTAGTTATTCATTAGTTAATAGCCACATTCTTCAGTGCTACCATTTTAAGGCAACTTGTCCTTGAGTAAGCTTTTGGCAGACATCTAGCACTAGCCAGTGTCTAGCCAAAGATGCAAATGTTATCTGAAGTAATTACACATACAGCATAGGTTTATTTGACAAAACATAGATTTACAGCATGTGAAAGAGCTTTTCATCGCAAATGAAAATAAACGAACAACAGAGTACTTGGCAAAAGCGAATTTAAAGTGCAGTGAAACCTGTTTTAATCCAAACTCTAAAACCTTTTTGCACACAGATGAAGTGACTTCAGTTTTTCTACACTGAATTTGTGGCATGTAAAAAAGTACAGTTTATTTACAGATTTGAAAAGCGTACATTGAATTATTGACTATTAGAACAATTTCCACACTGTTAAGCAATGTTGAATCAACATTAAACCTTGTGCGCTATACTTTATTTTGAAAATAAAACTCTGACCACCATGAAAATCATTGTGGAAATCAGTTATAATAAAAATATACGTATAAATAGAACAATCTGCTGTGATGGATGTTAACATTAACATTTAAATACATGTAATACACTTGTGTGTGTTGCAAGTGTTTTACAAAAGTAGAAAAAATAACCTCTGCAAAAGTTCCCTAAACACAAAACACGTTTCTAAAAGAAATATTTGCTAAATTTTATTTACTGGAAATTCATGGTCAATAAGCTGTTAGAGAAAAATTTGCAGTGAGGGCTAAAAATGTTAAACATGGTAAAACTGTATTATGGAACTAATCTACTCTGTATTTTTAAAAGTGCTATAACTATCGGCAAATGTTCTCTCTACAGTCAGTCAATGTTACAAGATACAACACATTATGTCCCACATAGAAATTATAAATGAAGAGTAACAATCAAGTAAAGGCACTGACAAATAAAAAGACCGTAAGAATGAAAAACAGGATTTCCATTAAAAAAGATAGAAACTTAAAGATCTATAGCGTCGCCGGTACGTATAGTGTCACTAGCATGTGTTTATGAATATGGCCATGATAATGCAATAAATCAGCCCATCAGTAAAAACAGTGAAGATAAAAAACAAAAACAAAAAAACATGCAAAACATAAATTCATAATCCACATTAAAACAAAAAACACAAATACACGTGTTTACTACATTAGATTACAATTTGCATAATTCTTCAAGTGTCAGTCATTGAAATGTCTGCACAATTGTCCATAACAGAATAATGTTATGAAAATTAAATCTTTAGTCCATTCACCTCATCACAAAACATCTCCCTGAAAAGTCCACCATGGCAAAGGAGGACCTCTTCTTGCATTCAAGAAAAAAAGGCAAATGTCTGCAAAAGACAACCAGAAATACATTCAGCATGTCCTAGTTATGTATTAATGCGATGCCAAGCAAAAGTGTTATTTCTTGACCTAAAAACTAAATACATAACGATAAAACTTTGTTATTATCGAGTTCAGTTTTATATACATCATGTGCCTCGACTTGTAACACATTTTGCTTCAAAATTTGTCATTTAAATAGTAACGTTCAAACTTAAAGGTACACTACAGAATTCCGGGCTCTCTATCGACATCTGTGGTTGCAACATAAAATTTCAAGTTGTGCAGGTGAAAAGAGCAAATAGCGTCACGGAGGACGATTTTGCTATTACAAAACAGATAGTTCTGATTCTAAATTATGATTGAATAAGTAGTGTTCGAAGCCATGGTAAAATTCCTATAAGCGCACACCTATGATATGGGATCAAAATCCTGTCAAAAGTATTGTGGTCACGGATCCAAAAATAATAAGCGTAACATTGGTACAGCTAGTAAAAACATGCATCAAACATCCACACCAACCCAGCCTTGTTTTTGTTTTGTTTTTTGTTTTTTTCAGAAATGCAGCCAATAACCTACAAACAAGGAAGTCTTAAATAATGCCTAAACTAAAGACTCTGCTAACAAAAATAAGACACGATTCATGTGTTAACGGACTATGATAATGGCCTACTCGGACAACACATTGTTTTCTAGAGCTGGCAGAAAATAATCAAAACAGACACAAGCAGCGTATCTATCAGCTACAAATAATATAATATTGAGCAGCAGCCGTCGGAGTCGCATTGGAGTGACATCACTTCCCCTCTTCAAATGACTGGCTAGAGGAGGAGCTGTCAATCAAGAACTAGTGGACCAATAGGGACGCAAAACGCCCCCTGATTTACATGAAACTCTAATCACACATTTTGGAAAACCAAGCGCAGGACTTGGAAACAAAAGCAAAGAAAAATACAGCGTAAGCATACAAAAAATTGTCAGAGAGCACAAAAAACTGAAATATAACCAAGGAAAACATGATTTTGTTTACATTTTTCTGTAGTTGTTTTTTTTTCTTTTTTTTTTTTTTTTTTTTGCAGCATATTTTAAATGTTTCTATATTCTTGATTCATGCTTGTTATTTTTTGATCTGCGCTTTTTATTTATTTATGCACTTATTTATTTTTTTATCTGCGCTTATTATTTTTGGATCCGTGACCGCAATACTTTTGATGGGATTTTGATCCCATACTATGACCACACATTCTATATTAATGAAGCAATTTACCACATGACTTGGCAACCAAAAACAGACTATAGCTAGGTGTTTTATAAAAGCAATAAGCTATTTAAGTACGTACAGTACATTATAGTGATTTCACCATGGGTAAGGGTTGTTCTTAGGCACGAAGCAAAGTGGCGTTTATGGCTTTATTTTTATAATTAATTAATATGTGTAAGATATCTAATGTGTATAATATGAATTTTATATGGATGTCATTACATGCCTTCAATGTTGTGCCATACAACTCAATGTATCTAGATACACACAGCATCTCTTGTTTTGATTTTTGTGCCAACACTGCCCATAAAAAACGTGCTTCTGGTTATCACTGGCTGCACTTCAAAAGGTCAGCTGCAAATTGGGTCAAATATACTGTATGAATAAATATATGAAATTGTTATATTGCAAAGCAACATGACGCAAGTCATGTAAAAGGGTCTATATAAGCATAAGAACTTTTAATACCTTGGGTTTAGCGGTGAGCAACCTGGTTTGCAGCTCTAATTGGAAGAGCTCTCCCTTCTAGCATCAAGCGCCCTATGATAAAGACACACAAAACAATTTTTAAAAAGGTGAATAATACAAAGCATCTCAAGTTGTTCATTTTAGTAACAGAAACAACCCTGTTTCAGAAAAGCTGCCTGTTTTAATGTGACACTGAATCAATGCCAGCAATGACTGTCTTGACTGATGGCTTGAAATTAACTCTAAATTTAAGCTTTTATGCCAGGGTTTACTCTAAAGCTAAAGAATGTTTGTGGTTTGCAGTCAGACATAGATTATGTGATCTGTTACACATGTGTATATACTGATTACCACGCTCTGTTCCAGAACCTAGTGAGCTGCCTGGCTGTCTACTGCCTACATAGACAGCTGCTTTAAGGCATATGGAACCTCATAAGTTACCAATTTAGAGCTCTCTACATAGGCAGCAACTCAAGCAACTCAACAGCACTCTTTACGTGAAGCACATGAGCGACTAAATTCAGAATTGATTTCAATAGTTTGATGTTAGCATGCTGCTAAGCTAACAACTCAAGCACAGGCAAATATTGAGTAAATAGTCCCTTTTTAAATCAGACTGAACTTTTGGTGCAGCCTTCGCGTTAGGACTTAGGGGTGTGACTATGTTGCCTTGAAATGCTGTGTATGTAGACAGCTCACTAGTTTTTAGGACCTGAGTGTGTGTATGTGGCCGAGCCCCAGACTACAGCGAGTGATCTGTCCTGTTCTTACAGCTGGTATGACAGTTAACCATTACTCAACACCAGCCTTCATTTTTCAGTCTGGTTCTCTCCACCTGTCTGGAGCTCTATATGCCACCTGGCACAGGTAAAATACGCCTGCTGTCTGGATTTTTCTTGCCATGCTATTGTATCTCAGAACACTGAGCTCTTTTGTAGACGTATTAACTACCAGTGCACAAAGAGTTCAATTCATATACAGAAATGGACTTGAAAAGACATCCTTCTTCATGAAACTTATCTCTGCTCTTCACAGTAATGAAAATGTTACTTCAGTTTACATCTTAGTATGAAATATTTAGGATTTGCCTGGCTGAAAAAAAGCAGCTCAGCCTCCCAGCCTAGTCTGGCTGGTCTGATGGATGGTTTTCGAGGGGTTTTGGTCACTTTTAACTGGACAGGGAGGCAGACCTTTAAACCCATGTGCTGTTGAGGTCATACTTTACTGGACAACAAGAGAAGTTTGTCTTTCAGGAAGTGATTTAGTGGTCTGTTATTTGGCTCAGGCTCATTACTGGCAACCAAAGTGCACGTTAAAAGAAAAGTTCCAGGTTCAATTCAAGTTAAGCTCTGTCGACAGCATCTGTGACATGCTGTTGGTTACCACAGACTAACAGAATAATTCCCAACCCGTCCCTCAGTTTGCAAAAACAAACAGAAATTGTGATTACAGTAACGCACGTACAATGAAAGTCTATGGGGCAAGGCATTCCAGAGGGTTTAAAAGCAGAAATGTGAAGCTCATATTTTTGTTGAAGGCTTAAATTAATTAAGCCATATAAAATGTGTCTTATTTGAGCTGTAAAGTGTGTATTTTAACTTTAATCCCAGGGCAATGCCTTGTCCCATAAACTTCCATTGTAAAGGCATTACATCTAAACACAGTTTTTGATTGTTTTTAGAAATGAGGCACAAGTCGAAATAATTTTTGAGGTAATCAACAGCATGTTGTCAATAAAGCTTAACTTGTGTACAACCCCCCATTTACGATCATTTCGGGTGCAATGCTTTGCCCAGTATACTTCCATTGTAAGTGCAATACTGTAAACACAATTTTTGCTTATTTTCGTTTGAGTCCGAATCATTGCCTGCATAGGGCAACAGTGTTTACACTTTTTGGGCAAATCTACCTACAAAAGGCTTATTTATAGCTGTCTCTGTATGCTAAGTTTGGATAGAAGAAAGTACTTTAACAATGAAATGACAAATTACAGCTTTTTGTATTTGTGTTGAATCCGAAACATTCTGATTCTCTATGTCAGGTATACAATTGTCAACCTTGTCCTCTGTAGTGAACACACACTTTAGTACACACTTACACTTGGTGCTGCCGGACAAAATCTGCAAACTGGCAGTCCTTGGCATAAAGCTCGATAATTCGGACACGGTCCTGGATTTCCTGTCATGAGAGAAAGAGACAGTTATATAGTAAGAGGAGCTGACCTCTCACCGTGCACTTTTAGACATCTAAACCAACCCTGTCCCTTTAAAACAACAGCAAAAGTAAGGTACATAATCTAAAACACAGGAAAGTATAATTGATTATCCACGATTTTACGTGTTATATACCATCTTTCCTTCTTGTATAAAATGAGACTAAACTGACAAAAAACAAAACAATTATATAATAAATATCATCCCCTACATAAGAATTATCATTACCTTAGAAGTATTGTTTTGAAAAGCCGACTGGGGAATATATTGGACAATTCTCCAACTTTCACATTGCCAGGATATATGAATCACTCTCCAGTGTGGGTATATATCATTCACCCCGATTATGACAGTTTCACTGCTACAGGGACTGGTGCCTTAGTTGAGCACAGAGTGTTTTTAGGAAACATTTTTAGGAAAATTCTATGCAAACATGTAGCCAGCTGACAGTATTAAACCTATTAAGTAATGTTGCAGATCTTTTGGATAAACATTCAAACACACAGAGTCAATCTGTGGTCAGTGGTGCTTGCAGCTGTATGGCAGCATACCAACAGTGTTTGTTTATTAGTATTATTATTATTATTAATATAAATTATTACATATTTGTCATTGTATTTATTTTATATTATTATTATGCATGATTAAGTATTGTATTTGTAATTCAAACATTCATTTAGTTTTATTATTATGATAATAATAATTATTTGGACCCAATTTATTTATTTTAGCTGTTCTTAACTACTATGTACTTAATCATTTGGTACAATGTACTTGCATTGTTGCACTGTATTTACATTTAAAATAACTGCATTTCATTTCATCTGTAGTTATACTGTTAGCCTTACCCCTAACCCTAAACCCTAACCCTTACCCCACTGCTTAACCTACCTGTACCTCAATCTCAGTAGCAGCAAAGTTGACTCTTGTTAGAATTGTGCAGAACAACATGTAGTTACACAATTAGTACATTGTATTGTATGTATTTTAACATTAGCACAGTAGTTAAAGACATCTAATATAAAGTGGGACCAACAATTCTTTGAAACTTATTTGACTCTTTCCACACTCTCTAAACAGATTTTACACATTACTAACCATAAAACACTCAGCCGGAGCTTTCTTTAGTGTGTAAACACCCAATCTTTTCAAGTGTGGTGTTTTTACCCCAAAGAATAAAAAATGACCACCCTACACATTGACAGCAGCTAAACTAAATCTATCTAAAGTAGTAAAAAAATAAATAAAAAATAAAGCCTTAAAGTAATGTGACAGAAGAATGTGACATTTGTCAGGTTCAAAGTCAATATGAAATGTATTTACAAAAGAAACAGAATATTTAATGAAAAGGAAAGTCATTTCAGTGTTGGAGCAAGTTTTCATGTGGATAAAAGATTACAAAGTCAAGCACTGTTTTCTTTGGAATAACATGCGATGTTGAATCGTGCACAATAAGACCAGAAATGTGCATTAGGAAAGTACGTAGCGTCAATTTTGATTTCATGTTGATTTCTACGGTGGCAAGGCCTCTATAAATGATTTATTTATGCAACACAGCGACAGACTTTATGAAGCTTCTGATCATTCATTGTAAAACTGAAATTGACGTTAAGAAGGTACTTAAACTATTCAATGCAACCAGGAGAAGGATGGAGAGTAAACTTCATATAGGCAATAAAGATTTATTTCAGTTTAGTTAGATTCATTAGATTTAGTTAGATTAAATTTAGTGTGCTTTACTGCCATGCCAAGAAAATAAATTTGTATTGCCAAAGCATTTGAAAAGTTTTGCAAAGTAATCAGTCAGTGGCATTCTTTTTTGGGCCTCATTCATTAAACACGAGCAGAACGAATTTCTGTGTAAATGGTTCATAAAACAATTCTTACATAAATTGTCGCATTGTATTTCATGGTGGTCAGGTTTCTGTTCAAACCCCTATGAAATCCTGCTGGCTTAAGTACAACTTAGCAACAGCCTCTATAGACCTTAATCTGAGTAAACGCCATGATGAATTTAATTGGATGCAAAGTCGCAACGGTTGTCTTAAGGCCCTAGATCATGTCTAATTTTCACAACCCCTGTTTTCCAGATTTGAGTTAACTTCAAATTTGTGAAAAGGCGTATTTTTCATGTTTCGTCAGCTGAATGATCGACAACCAGTTACAAAACAATACCACATATCAGATGGACTGTATGTATACTATAAAAGATTTCAACCAACTAAAACTGAAAACTTTTGTTTAATTACTGCTTTGATGTCAAATCAAAGTGTGCAAATGTCACAATCTCGAGTGATAAATTAACTGACTTTGACTTTAATTACTGATACAGAAAATAAAGTTGAAACTGAAAACTCATGTCAAACAGCGTCAAATTAACTATGACGTATACTCTGACTAAGGTCAATTAACTCATACACACCATTACCTCTTTGGTCAGTTTGCTGTTCTCATAAATGTGTTGGACCTCTTCGCTGCTGAAGTCTGTGGAGGTCTTTACGCCGCCGATGCTGTAAGAAGGGGCTTCTGGGTAACGGCGATAATACTGATTATAGCCCATAGTCGCTTCACTTTCAAACATGGGGTTGTACTTATTGTCTCGCTCTAGAGATGGCACACTGTCTGCATGTCTGTAGAAAATGACCGAAAAAAACCAACAAGTTAATTTACAGACAATAACATTAAATCACGTGCTCTAGACATATTAAGACTTAATTTACTATATCGCTAAATTAAATTTTATTCAACCTGGTCTCATAGAATCCCATTACTATACCTACATTTATGCTAAATAAATGTTACGTGGCTCATTGTACGTATCACAGCAGGTATAAAGGATGGTTTACGCTGCCCCAACAAATGCCAAAAAATACCAACTTCTAATGGTTGTTTGGCTTTGTTGGATCAGTGTGTTAACCCTGTTTAACCTGCATTAAAATTAAATTGAGCTGGCATAATATAATATAATATAATACAATATAACATAATATAATATAAATAGGGATGTCCCCATAAAATTGTTTTGAGAACGAGAATGAGTGCCGATTCTTTCTTTCTGATACTCGTAGATACCGAGTCCGATACCTGTTTTACTCCATATCAACAGATTATTTCAATTTTAACATCGTGTTTAACTAAATGAATTAAAACTTTAATCAAAGGGAACTATGACAATTAATTTTCAATATAATGTTGTATTATTTTTATCAAATGAAGTGCTTATTTACAGAACCTCACAGCACAATCCGAAGTTATATTTAGTCAAATAAAGTGCTGCATAACAGGGCATCACCGATGTGAGACATTGGTTAAATACAATACAATAACCATCACTGTGTAACGAATTATTATTATTATTATTATTGGTTCCTGGATAGTAAGTGTTATTTCGTAATTGCTTATGCCTCAAAAATAAAGAAAATGGCTATTATTCTCCACAAACTTTGCTTTTGTGACCAGGACAGTGATAATTTGAAATGTACCTATTTTCCAGAACATTCCAGATAGATTCAGTGCTGAGTAAACTTGGAGTAACTTCTAGAACTTTCTAGAACTTTCCAGTAATATAAATAGTAGTATAAATACAGGGGCCCTAAGCCCACCAGTTCAGTTTATTTCCAGCTGCCTAAGTGGATACATATCTGCATTTTTCTGAGATGGCATCAAGAGGCTGCAAGCATCCGGCAGATGCATTTTGCTATGTCTGTGGCCAATTTATTAAGACAGGAGCGAAAAAGTACTCCGTGGAAGCATCTGCTAAGATGTGTGAGGCCTACAAGGCATATTTCGGCATGCCTTGTCAGGACAAACCCTGGGCACTTCATTTCACCTGCGAGCACTGCAATAAACTCTGGAAGGTAAGATGGACAATTGTTGCTCGGAAGTTTATGTTATAAAATGTGTTAATTTTTAAAATTGTAAAAGTTTTTCATTTTAAAATGTTTTACAATTTTCAATGTTATTGAAAAAATATATCATATATGAAAATGTTGCGAGAATCTCTTACACATTAGTCATGGGTGAAATAAATGTATTTTTGTAGGATGGTACAAAGGGGAAAAGAGAGCCATGAAGTTCGCTATCCCAAGAATTTTGCGGGAACGCACTGACCACTCAAGCAACTGCTACTTCTGCATGGTGGACCCTTCCAAACGTCGGACTGGCAAGAATGCACCTGCTATCACGTATCCGGACCTTCCTTCATCCATCGCCCACGATGCCACACTGCCATGAGCTCCCCATACCCACTCCTCCGGAGAGAGAGCAGTCGTCTTTAGAAGAGAGCAGCAAGTCAGAGAGCGAGGAAGACGGTGTAGATCCAGATGACAATTTCAGAGGTGGAGCTGAGGAGAGAAACCCATACTACCCCAACCAAAAAGACCTCAACGACTTGATTAGAGATCTTGGTCTCACCAAGTCCAATGCCGAGCTTTTGACGTCTAGGCTCAAGGAGTGGAACAGGTTGGATGAAAGTGTGCAAGTTGCAGATCAGAGGAAGTGTCACCAACCTTTTTCCAGCTTCTTCACCCGTCAAGATGGGCTCTGCTTCTGCCACAATGTGACGAGTCCGTTCGAGGCAATCGGAATCGCCTGTAACCAGAATGGGTGGCGCCTCTTCATTGAAGGAGCCTCAAAGCCGTGCTGGTCCATAATGGTAACAAGTACCCTTCTCTTCCCCTGGCGCACTCGGTGCACCTCAAAGAGGATTACAACAGCATCAAGACCCTGCTGGACGCCTTGAAGTATGACGAGTACACTTGGGGGCTGATTTGTGAAAGTGATTTACAGTATAACCGTAAATCTCGAAAAACTACTCACTTCTAAATCTTTTGTAGTCATTTTTGTATTACTTTAGTAAAAATACATGTTCGTTTGGATTCATATGTTGTTTTTTCTGACTTTATGTGAACGAAAAGACACAAATTCGCCCGTTTTCTCATTGGAAATAGGTCGGTTTCAAAATATCACTGTCCTGGTCACAAAAGCAAAGTTTGTGGGGAATAATAACCATTTTCTATACTTCTGAGGCATAAGCAATTAGAAAATAACACTTACTACCCAGGAACAAAAATTGTGTTACATTATTATTAGTAGTAGTAGTAGTAGCATTACAGTGAATATTACATAACTTTACAAAAATTATATATTTCTGTCATACTTTTTTTTTTTCCATTTAAATTGAGCTTTTATTTTGAAGTGTTTCTGTGTGACGACAGTAGCTTTCAGTCTGAAAAAGCCAGCACTACGTGACTCAAAGTGATTTTTAAACTGCAAAAGCCTGCTATTTAATTAAATAAGTATGTACTCTGTATGTGCCTCGCTAAACTATATATTTATCTCATTAAATTGCAGCTTTTGTGGTTTAATAATCTCACTAGGTCATAATGTGATTAGAATTTGTGCACCGATTGTTAACGTAATGACATTCGTTTGTCAGATGGTATCGTTTTTTGGTATCTGAGCATTTTTACGAGCATGAGTACATGAGTGTGGTATTGGACCCGATTCCCATCCCTAAATTTAAAGATAATATGCTAATAATATGATTGTTAAGCTGTTAAGTATTGACACCTGTTATGCCACTCTTGGAAAGATTCGAACCAATCTTTAGAAATCACACAGAAAAGAATGAAAAAGCTGTAGGCTAATGTCAAAGTGAACAAAAGCATTAGTGTGCTAAACATTGCATTTATGCATCAAACGTCCAAACATTTAATTAATTACATTAAAACTGCAGCAGTTGTAGGATGCCTCCAACAGGAAAGCCCACAAAGTGCTGGTTTTCTTTGGAACCAAACACTGCTGTGGGATCGTAAATGGAGATCGTCCCATCTATTTATATATCTGTCCCAGGGTCAGATAGACAGCCACAGAAAAAGTGAGTGGATTATCCCAGGCTCTCTGAGAGTGAGAGCAGCTCAGTGTTCAACTCAATGTACGGTCATTCCTTCCTCTATAACCTGTTGGACAGGATCACTGATAGATCCCCTGCTGAGACATTACGTCATCTGCTGTCTGCCAGAATTACGTTGTGATGTTTAAGTTTACACAAAGATGTAAAACTGAGATACATTTATAAGTTTTAATAAACAAAGAATAATTAGTGTTTTTTAAGAGTTTTATTTTTTATCACAAAATCACTATATTAGCATAATTTCATCTTGTTTGAAAAAATCATTAATACAACATGCACATCACATGCATAAGAGCATTCTGTCTCTCATAGCAACCAAAAAGAACATGTTGTCTATTCTGGCTCTTTTATAAACTTATACAAACTAAATATGATATACTTGCCATAAAATATTGCCCGCCCATACAGTGTTCCAGTACTTTCACACATAATCAGAACTGAGATTGTGAAATTTTCAATAAACATGTCCCAATGTTTTAAATAATTGTAGAACATCAGCCGAGAAAAACAAATGTTTTTAAATCTTGTGAAGATGTTGGATTGATGGATGGAATATATAAGATTTTATACAATTCGGTCTTAATATAACATTTAGCAGCTCTGTAGGCAACTGTTTGTACTAAGTTTAACATATGTACATCTCTAAATTTCATCCAAAGAATATGATCTTTTGATGAACTGGGAGCAACTGGAGAGCATTAGCGTATTTAGGCATGGGCGACGTGCAGTTGCCGATGGCGGCATCTTGCGGGGGGGGCGGCGGCATCTTGCAGGGAGCCACATAGACCAACCACCCCCCGGTCAACAACCTAGGGTGCCATACAAGCTAGAACTGCCACTGCTGGCGAGTATTTGTCATATTTTATATTTCATTTGTACCGTAAAGGGTCTTCTGAATCATCCGTGTCATATTGGTCTCGTAGAGTTCTGGCGAGAAAGATGATCACGCAAGATGCCACAAGGAGGAACCCAGCCACTGAAGCAATGGCAATGCCAACCACCAGAGGTTCTGACACATACTCCTCACAGTGTTCACCACGATACCACCAGTTCTCACCAACACGGCACCTAAAACAACACACACCTCAATTACCAATCATAATCAATATCATAGACAGATAGACAACATGAACACAGCATAACCTACAGTCCTTACTGTAAACATTCTTTACAGATTCCGTGCCCTGTGAAGCAATTCCTGTGATTTGTTTTTAAAGATATTTCATGCACACACACCTGCAAATGGCTCCTTTGCCAGGTATGATGTCACATTTCCCATCGTTTTGGCAGAAATCTTCTTGTATGTCACAGATGCTCTGGCATGGCAAACCATCAACGCTAAAATAGCCAGCGTTACAAACACACTCTGCCTCGCCTGACCAGCGATTCACCAAACACTTTGAGAACTCATTACATGCTTGGAACTTGCAAGGATCAGCCTTTTCACCTACAGAAACATCAGGGAGTAAGACAATTCGATCATTAATGCACATTTACACTTCATATATCTCAATAAGAATGGTGATAAATTATAAATCATGCAAGTAGGATTAGCACAAAGGACAATGCGACAGTTTCAGCACTACTTATCTAATCTAGGATTAAGATGGAATAAAATGAGGATAAAAGTTCAAACAGTTGTTTGAGCAATTTGATACTATGTTTACATTTGATGCAAATTTCTGTATGAGCAATTGTGATAAGTTACATTACATTACAAAAGTGACATAAAAACAAAGCTAATTTTCTGATTTGAAGGCTGACGTGAATCAGCATTTGGACGTTAGAGATGTAGTGACAAAGTAGCTCAGACAGAATTTACAGCTTAGCAAGAACACACACACGCACACACACATGCATGGACACAAACAAACAATATGACTCACTAGAACTACTCTCTTATAATCTGTCTGCAGTGTGGAATCGTTCACCTATCAATCATTCAATTTACTGTGTGCTTCATGTTTTCCAAAACTAGACTAGAACAAACCTAAAATTATGTTAATTTCAAACAAGATACTTTAGCACAAAATGTGGGTTCCTTTGGCAACAATGGACAATTTTCTGCAAGGTTGCCACAAAGCTCATTTGCATGTGAAAATTATCTGTGGTGAATTTGAGGCAAATTTCCCATGCATTCTCGATTATCGTAGGGGTTGTAGAAAACTTGCTAGGCTGTATAGCACAATGTTAAGATGTTGTGGGTGCTTGCCAGGGCGTTGCTATATGGTTGCTAAAGTGTTCAGAATGCTTTTTAGTGCATTCATGTGTGGTTGCTAGAGTTTTTGGATGGTTGCTAGGGTGTTGAATACCAGTCAAAGTTAAAAGACCCCACCCCCAGTCACTATGATAATTTAGTCCCTAGATAAGGCTCGGGTCCCTCCCCAATATGGGATTTATTTTTTGCCCATTTTATCATATGCTAGCTTATAACGACATGGCTCAAGAACTTTGGACAAGTTCAATTAAGATTTGTCCAATAGCCTTTTAGTACTGCTATCAGTTGTAGAAATGTGTCTTATCGGTCCAGTCTGGCTCTTGTAACATGTTTTAGTCATGGACTCCCTGCGTAGCACACTAAGCATTTAGACAAAAGAGCAAAACAAGCTAAACTAACTGTGATCATTTTTAGAAGTATTAAATTCCACTTAAGGCTGGAGTTTATTATTTTAGAACTTAAATATTTACTGGATCGGCAGAAATATGCATAGTATGGCAGGCAATCTTGTCCTTTCGAGAATCAAATAATGTTTTGTGAATAATGTTGGAAACAGTTAATCCCAAAACTTTGCTTATCATGCTCATGCCAGTAACCTGTATATGCTTTGCTATATTTTGTGCATATGTGCATCTGCTATGTATTACCTGATTCAACATCCAATGAATACTTGTCTATTGCAAGATTCATAGTCTGGTATGCGGTATTACAGAAGTCCTCAAGGATAAGGTACACTGCAGTTGTCACACCATGGGGAACTGGTTTCCCAAACTTCATCCTGCTGTTTACGACAATGCTTCCATTCCTGAAGTTCAAGATCTCTAAATTTTGGAAATTGCTGAGGTTGGACTGTAGATATGGCACAAGCTAGATTTTGTTTTGTTAAAGACATAGATTGAAAAGAAACATTAAACCACTTTCCAGTGATCAAAGAAACAGAGTTCATTCCTCTCACATATCTAGTTATGTTAATGCAAGTCAAGAAGGTGACAGAAGATTCTAAGTCCATCAATTATCTCATTAGTGAGTGTTCATAGAAACAGCTATGCTAATGGAATTAATGGATAATATGCAAGTCTTTAACAAATTCTCCCAACGTTGTACAACAACAAACATCAACAAATCTCAGCATGTGTTATACTGTTTGTAAGTATAAAATATGCATAACTCAGTCACACTCGTAATTCTAACTGAACAGCAATTGTTTGTGCATTATTTTTTTTTTCTGTAGTGTTTGATCTGGTTTTCTAGGCTCATTAAGGTCATTACTGCCTAAGAACATGTGTTAAGACAGTGGCCATTTATGACTCATGACCTTCTCCCAGATGCTTTACTTTCCATAAAGTAGTGCAAGGCAATTGCCTAATAACTTTTAATTCCTGGCTAATTGGCTGTGGGTACTTCTAAGAACCCAAATATAGGATCACCAGATGAGTGTGACAAATATATCTTACCAGCTCCAGAAATCGCTGCTCAAGAGCCTTGTATTCTGTAGAGTTCTTGTTGAACAGATCCTCTGAAAACATCACGTTGGTAACCCTGAGACTGAAAAACACTATTAATGCCCTGCCAGGACTGGCTGGCAAGGCAATGCTGGCCATGTCAGTCCCATGAGCGAACCCACTACCAAAGTCTTCATCATGGCTTGGCCCATCAAATGGGAAGATGTCAAATGACACATCAATTTCTGTTACACTAGGGTTTACTGGAATAGGAACTTTCACAGTAGTACTTTCAGAGTTCACTGGTTCAGTAGGTAGAATGAGACCTGTGATGTCAGAGCTTGACTCTATTGTGCCTTCCTTTATGGAATCCTTTGAAGTATCTACTTCATCATGAATCTGATCATTGGGTCTAAAAGTTGGTTGATAAAATGGTGGTAAGGTGGTGGAACTAAGGTTTGTTTTTAAAGTTTCTGAAATATTTGGAATGACAGATGTTTTTGGAGCATGAAATATTGTAGTTGAGTCCCCATCATCAACCTTCTCTGACAAAATAGGCTTCTCCACAAAGGTGAGGTGAGTTACAACATCAGTGTGCACAGCATCAGTTGGAGTCTCTGAAGTTGTCTTTTTAGGAGTCGAATGAGTAGATGAGAGGGTAGGCAGAGGTTCTGAATGAAATGTTATAGTCAAGTCCCCATCTTCAAACATCTCTGACAAAATAGGCTCCCCCACAAAGCTGAAGTGCGTTGCAACAACAGTATGCACAGCATCAGTTGGAGTCTCTGGAGTGGTCTCCTCTAGAGTCGAATGAGTAGAAGATTTGCCGGTTAGAGTTTCTGTATAAAATATTGTAGTTGGGTCCCCATCATCAACCTTCTCTGACAAAATAGGATCCTCCACAAAGTAAAGGTGAGTTACAACATCAGTGTGCACAGCATTAGTTAGAGTCTCTGGAGTCATCTTTTCAGGAGTCGAATGAGTAGATGAGTGGGTTGGCAGATGTTTTGAGAGAAATAAATTAGTTGAGTCTCCATCTTCAACCTTCTCTGACAAAAAAGGCTCCCCCACAAAGCTGAAGCGAGTTGCAACGTCATTGTGCATAGCATTAGTTGGAGTCTCTGGAGTAGTTCCCTCAAGAGCCGATTGAGTAGAAGACTGGGTAGGTAGAGATTCTGAATGAAATATTGTAGTTAAGTCCCCATCTTCAAACATCTCTGACAAAATAGGCTCCTCCACAAAGGTGAGGTGAGTGAAAACATCAGTATGCACAGCTTCAGTTGGAGTCACTGGAAGGGTCCTCTCTTCAATAATGGATTGAGTAGATGATTGGGTTGGCAGAGGTTCTGTAGTTGGATCTTCTACAGGTTCATGTTCATCTAGAGATGAATGTGATATACGAGTGAATGGGGACTCTTTCTCAGGAGAGAAGGAAGTTGAATGATCTAAACTTGGTCTCTCAGTAACTATTGTTGGCTTGGCTGTTGTTGCAACCATGATCTCATCCTCAACTAAATCTTCTTCTGAGAGTTCAGTCACTGGGTTTTCTGTAGGCACAAGCTTGATACCCCCTAATTCCTCATCTAGAATGTGTACTTCTTTATCTGAACCTTCCACTTCTGGCCATAAGACTGCTGTTAACTCTGTGATATCTTCAATTATAGGTTGCTCATAAGCTTCTAAAGTAGTAGGACTTTCCATAGATATGGTATCAGTTTCTTGGATTAAAGACAGTTGAGTAGTTAAAGGGGTATCATTCGACTTTATTGTTGTTGAGGACACTGTCACAACTGATGTACCTAAATCATCTTGATGCTGTTTGTTGTCTGTTGAAGCAGTATACTCCTCTGTTACCTCCATGGCTACTGCTGTGCTTGTTGGGATCACAGTGGGAGTAACAAGTCGTTCTGTGAAATCCTCATCAGCAGGTGAACTCTTAGTGGTATCAGGACCTGGTGATCCATTCACATTTAGAGTTTCTGCCGCAGTGTAGACATGTAGCAAGGGTCGGTCAGTCATATGTGTACCCAAAGTAGAAGATTCATCTGGAAAATATTCATCATATTGTTCAGGGGCTACTTGTGTCTGCATAGAGAGCTCGACAGTTAATGTCTCCATTGTCCAGAACACTGGGACCTGGTCAGTCGTTGTGTAGTGAGGACTGGTACGAATGTCTTGTGTCAAAAGAAATCCGCTCAAAAATAGCTCCTCAGGGGTCAGATATTGGTGAGGAGGTTCGAGCTGTTTCTCTTTATGTTCCTGATCCTCCTTAGGTTGGTGCAGATCTTTAGCATCTTCATCCAAGGCTTCATGTGGCGCCCCAGACACCCAAGGCCAAATGTCTGGGCTTTGGCCATCCCCAGAGAAACCTGAGCCTGAACCAAGGTCCATCAAATCATGCTCAGGAGTTACCTCCACACCAGGAGTTTCCACAGGAGAAACTGGTGTATCATCTGTCTTGAGTATTGATTTTGTAGGTAAGGCATTTTTGGTTACTGTGACAGGACTGGTGGAAGTTGCATTCTGTAGGAATTGCTCTTCTTCAAAAAAAACATAATCTGAAATGGAAACAAGAGATTTAAAACCATGTTACTGTCTTTACAGGAAAATATTTCACAGAAGATAAGACTTACTCTCTGAACCAGGAGTATGAGCACTTGTTGATGTCTCAGATTTAGAGGTAAAATCAATTTCCAGGTTCTTCATAGATGTTTCTGCTGGAGACATAGTGGAACTTTCATCATTTGTACTTGTGCCCTCACTCTGTCCATCGATCTAGGGGCCAAAAGAGTGAACAGGGTCAAAGAAGTCATCCTTTGTGATGAAGATGTAATTACTGGGAAATTCCTGCCCAGGAACGTCTGGTGATTTCTCTGAGGTAAGAACATTATCCTACGATTTAATGATTAAAGGTCAAGGTTAGTTACATTTACTGTTTAATTATTTTTAAGGAGGAAAGCATATATTTACAATATTTTATTCTATTGGTCATTAGCATCACATCTCTCAGATGTTGCAGTCTAGGGCCTACATTAACATAGCTGACATTAAGAGCTTGAAGCCATTTTTCACAAGGTTTCAATACTGAGGAAAGATGTAAAGATTGTACTGCACTGCTGTATTGTCCAACATGTTAAATATGTAGCTACCTTTATCTAGCTCACCATTTAAGAATGTCCTATATGTTATTGACTGCATATATCTTTACTAGGGCTGGGACATTTAATGCTTTAATTTCTGTGATTAATAGTTGACTGTTTAACACATAAAAAAAGAAAAGAAAAGGAAATTAATGCAGTATCCATTTTTTCACTCCCTGAAACCTCACTAATGTTTTTGCCTACTTTCTGTGGCTAAAATTGACTGTGCATGATTATTTATTACACAAGTATGTCCCAGGCATAATTAACACGAGAGCGGATTTACTGTATGGAGAATGGAGACTTCTCCCGGAAGTGATGAGCCAGGTGTGGGAAAGATACAGACAAGCTGGCGTATCTCTTCGCATCGCCCGATAACGCTGGCTCACTGTCATCTGAACCAGTGTTAAAACTTGCAAGTTCTTCGAGACAAAGTGTGAAGTATATATACTTATGATTAAATAAAAATAAAAATAAATTATGTAGCATGTAACGTCGTGATTAATCACAGAAAACTGTGTGATTAGTTTTAAAAAATTAGCAATTTACAGCCCTAATCTTTACATTACAAGTGACGTTGACAGGCAGTCAAATTATAGAAATGAGAGTCAAGTTAATACTACCTCTTTGATCTCTGCTATGGAATTCCTGTAGGGACAATGCTGGCATAGAACTCACACCATACTATATAAGCCTGAACACACTAAATGCATGTAGTTAATGTAAGTGCACGTGTCCAAAAGTAGGTCTCACACTATTTTGGACAATGTTGTTCAATATATACAGTATATATATAAATTGCATAGGCATACTGACAAAAGCACACCTCTGTACTTCACACCATCCCGGGGGCCTGGTCATACAGTAGATGGGTCACTGGATGATACATATTGAGGTGCAACTGAAACAAGATCACCGTCGGCTACACACATTGGGCTTCATTCATGAAACACAATCATAACGTATTTCTGTGTAAATCATTCATAAAACAATTCTTACGTAAATTGTTACATTTAATTAAATTTGACAATTTGCATAATGGTTTTACAAATAACTTACACAAACATTTGTTCTGCCTATGTTTAACTCCCATTGACCATTTAATACAGGACAAAAGGCTTCACTACCAAATAGCTAATTACCCCTTAAAACTAGTTTACCCTACTACACACTCATCTCCAAGCCATGATTCCTTCAGACAGGTGTTTATATTGCAACATCCACATTAACAGCTGATAAGCAAAACTCTGTTTATACCAAAAGGACAACAATACAAATTGGTCTTAAACAGGATGAAGCAGACAGAACTGACTTCAGATGAGTAACTATTAGTAACTAACATGTGTCTTTGCAGGCAGGCATTCTATTACCTGAGAGAGAGAACACATGTTCTCAGATCCAAACTTGGACAAAATGCCCCAGTCAAAACAAGACAGTAAATCTATTTAATAAGGGTTATGAAAAAAGTGGCAGTTTTGTCAAATGTAAGTGGAAAAACCAAAGGAGTAAATTATTATTGGCATGTCTGGTGTTCAAATATGTCCTTCTAATTAAACTACGACTGTGAAGAAATTAATCTATAATTTGTGCCTTTGCAATAAGTATATGTCATTCTGAGATTGAAAACAGATACTTTTCAATATTTCATAGTGACTGAGCTAAACATTTTTCATAAAATACCATGCTTACTTGTGTCAAGAGAACACTTAAGCAGGAAAATAGACTTGAATAGTTTTACAGACTCACCGTATTATCCCGTAGCTGTGCTATAATCGGTTTTAATGACATGCCCTGAAAACCCATTTTATGTGAAGGATAATCTTCCTTATCGTGTAGCAACAAAAACCTACATATGATTGCCATTACTGTGACTCATTTTTCATTAAACAGCATTTACAGCTTTCCAAGCTTTTTCTTTAGAGGGATTCACATTCACACTTGAAAGTGATTGCACTACATTGAGGTGAAAAAGAACCCTTGAAATCCTAAACTGCAGCTCTTGATTGGGATGCTGGACTGGATTGTCGTGGTTACCCATTCACTAGGTGGTCCTGCCAATGACCATTGACTCACCATCGTGTCATTGGAGTCATGCGGTCTGCTGGTTGGTTTGGAAGGCGGCAATGTCTCCACTATAAAGGCAAAACAGAGACAAATCATATCAAATTATATTTAAAAGGACTCATACCCATAGTGACGTCTCTTCAAGAGAGATTGGCTCTGAGGGCTGTAAGATTAGGCTGCCAAAACCAAAGATAATACGCAATAAGGGCCCTTCTTCACCTAAAACCCATATGCGGCCAAGTAATGTAAGATAATATCGCACCATTGTCAAATACTGCATTTCAGGTTCATTTAGCTGCAGTATGCGATTTACCACTATGACAGATTACAAACATTAAGCCACTGTTTAGACTGTTAAGACCATTCAGTCTTACAGACTTGGGGTTCTCGATTAAAGGAATAGTTCACCCCAAAGTTTTGTCATTATTTTCACATCCTCATGTTATTCAAACCAATATGACATTCTTTCTTATGCAGAACACAAAAGGAAACATTTTAATGAATATTCTGATCTTTTCAATAAAATGGCAGTTGATAGGGACTCAAAGGGGTCATGACATGAGGAATCACATTTTCCTTGATCCTTTGACATATAAGTGTCATTGAACTATAAAAACTTTCTGTAAGTTTCAGAACTCAAAACTTTCTCCTCACTGCAAAAAGAGCATTTGTTGAAACTAAGCTGCCAAAACGAATCATTCTCTACTTCCTCCTCACTGTGATGTCACACTGTGGTATACATTTGCATCTGACCACCTCCACAATAACACATCAACACCCACTTTACCTTCAATCAATTCCGTAGCCCACCCAGTAGCAGTGAGATGGAGGAGAGACAGCAGGACAATCAAGAGCAAAGAGCCAATCATAACAGTGGGCATTTACTGTCAAGCCTTAAAGGAGAAGCAGGACCAAAACCGAGTGTTTCTGACAGAGGGTCAGAATATGGGTGGACACTGATCATATTTTACAAATATATGACTTTATTAATATTATAAGGGAATCTTAAGGAACATATTAAACTAATTAAAAAAAAGGAATGTCATGACCCCTTTAAAGTTTAAAAAAAGAAAATAGAGGATTATAAAAGTAGTTCAAGCAACTTGTGCATCATACTCCAACTATTATGACAACATACGATATATAAGTTATTTCACAGTTTACCTTGATGTCTTTTGAGCATTTACTAGTGCATAAAAGCAGCTTGTTCACACAACAGCCTGAGTTTTTTTTTTTATCATATTGTTTATATATAAACAATGCAAATTCTCGGGAGAAGACTCGAGCAGCTGTTATTGAGCTCTCGTGAACATGCAATTGATGTCAAGATTTTCACATAAAAATGACTTACATTACGGGTTGTCATCAAAACCTATATGTATGACTTCAGAACACTTGGAATATAGCACAAGAGTCACATGGACTTCTTTTAAGATACTTTTGCATCCTTTTTTAAGCTTTAAATTGAGTCCCAATCAACTGCAGTTGTATTGAAAAGACAGACCAAAAAATGCATTAAAATGCTTCCTTTCATATTTCGCATAAAAAAGCAAGTCATACAGGTTTGGAGCGACAATGAGTTTGAGTAAATCATAAAATCATTTTCATTTTTGGGTGAACAATTCCTTTAAAATAAATTCCATTTGATGGATCGACAACATGCCTCTATCTAATGGAGGACATCTTACCATTTTCCAGTTGCAAAGAATCAGGGTCAACATCCAGAGTGGTGTTTCCGATGAAATTTTCCTTGTGGAGGGCTTCAGTGATGTAGTTTCTGAAGTCAGTGATGGTGTAGACCACAGTGGGTAGCTCATCAGGATCTGTGAAGGAGTTCTCAACCATATTGGAATGCAGGTTTATGTAATCCATGGTCTCATTACTTATTCCTGCACCATCAACCTCAAAAACAACAGCATAGTGCACCACCACTGCCAGTCCTCTGAAGAATGAAAAGAAAACATATCAAAACCGTGACTCCTTGCAGTCATTAAACTGTCATAGCATGTTCCATCACTGGGTTCACTGGCCGTAAATGGCATGGCTGTTATGCATTAAATTATTGCAGCATTTACAAATAAATAAACAGTTTCTTACTATGAATTGCAGAGTGGAATTTGGTGGAGTTATAGTTTGTGATACAGTATGTTTACTGATAATGATGTTTTGTCAGTTTTTCATTTTAATTTTTGTTCTACTCTGTTCACTTTAAACTCAGAGCCAGCATTGGGTTAATGTTAAGAACAGAGACAATACGTAAAGGCATTGCACAACAATGTCAGCTTTTAAAAGGCCATTCTTGTATACTAAACTGTATATGCCCAGTTGTAAACATAAAAGTCACCATAAAATCAAAATTGGACTGTTATTTGTTTTTGTTTTTTTTGCGGTTTTTAGTCCATGTCTAATAGCTATAAAGTCATATATATGCTAGTGTACTGCTAAATGAACCTTTAGCATAATTATGCATTTAAAATAGACAGTTCTTCTCTTCTAGGAAATGTGCCTTAATTATTGATGCCTCATCTAGCATTACATAGATTTTTGTTCAATCAAATGCTCTTTCAAATGAGAATATCCCTCCCTCTAGTACCACTTGCAACCAGCTAGCACGTAGCAAATCATGGCTTATGGCTGTGACAGCTAAAGCCTATTAGTCGATATCTATCTGATATGCTCCTCTCAAACTTCCAGTTTCAATAGGAAATATGTTAACACAGGAGAGAAAATTGCGCTCATCAAGTGATTGTCTAGGTTCAAGCTAGCAACCAAATGCCACAAAACATTTAGCAGCCAAGTTCTTGAAGACTGGGGCAAATAAAAATGAATTGGGAGAGAGAAGAGCTGACCTAGATTTTTTCACCCCATATTTTTCTACAAGGGTTAGAAAACCTGGTGAGTTTATGACCAGATCAATTTTCTCTCCCGTGACAGGTAAAATCTCAGATTTCAATTCCCTGGCATACCACAAACTGCTTGCATGCTAATAAGCTTTATACGGCTCTATAGTATGGTTTAGCCGAGGCATTGCTAATAGTGATAAACCACAGTGAAACTTCACCTTGATGGTACTTGAGAGCAGAGAAAATGTAGCATCTAATCCCATTGTGTTCACCAACTGGGTATGAATTTAGCGTAGCTACTTATTCCACTTAAGTTAGCAATTGGCCATTAAAGACAAATTAATCATTTGAAACACATATGCAAAATGTCACACCTAAATAAGCATGAGCATGAACATCCCATCAAACTTTTTTTTTTTGCATAACCCCACCAAAAAAAAAAAAAAGTACAGTATGAAAACGATTTCAGAGCAACGCTCTATAAAACTGTTCATATGGTGGGTGGAAAATTTAGGCACATGAATTTCTCATTAGATGTTTTGGAGGAGATATAGGTCATGCAGCTGTGTGATATGGCACGATGGGGAGATGGATTTATCAGGCCCGGGTGTAACACTTTACATTATTTAATTTTCTAATAATGTCTGTTTTCTTCATTTCGAGATGTGAATTATGAACTGATATATAAATTCAATTTATTAATAAGTAGATCCACAGAATGAATTTGAATGAAAGTTAGGACAGGCTACTCACCCTTCAATGTCCTTTTGTGGCCTGGAATAGTTTGATAAAATAAAATAAAATAAAAATAAAAAAAATCAACAAATACATATACATATACCCATATTAAAAAAAAACAAAAAAAAAATACATTTAGTATGTATTCAGAATTTCATCATGCTAATTACTGTTATAAATTCCTACCTGAATTCAAGGACAAATATTTTCTTTAAACCTTGAAGCCTTTCATAAACCTCTTCAATCTTTAAGAAAAGAAAGGGGATGCTATGAAAACACAATATATATATATTATACTGATATTATGGTATAAATGTTTATTCCCTGCACACTTTTGTGACTTGTATGCCAAAATATATGTATTTTATAAATATGTACAGTATATCTCTTCTTACCTTCTCAGTGAACTGCTCAGATAGACGCTGATAATATGAACTCTCTGGATCTCTTAAAGCATCATCATAACTCTCTCCTTTCAGCTTAATGCTCAGCTCTACAATATGGTCTCCCACAGGACGACTTGGTCTGGCAAGGATATCATCAATTTCATTGCCAATCTAAACACAAGAAAGTTTATATATAATATATATATATATATATATATATATATATATATATATATATATATATATATGTTCCATGTTCACATCTAAGTTCAGAAGGAGCTCACAATTATTGATTTAATGTAAAAATGCCTGAAATATATATATATATATATATATATATATATATATATATATATATATATATATATATATATATATATATACAGAGTGATGATAAGAAAAACTAATGTATAAGCTTCACTTTAGAAAAACAATGCCAAATTGGAAGTACTCACCATACTGTTTTCACCTAAAATGCCATTGGAAATGTCCTGTAGTGAGGTTTGTAATGTGGTTGAGAAAGTCTTTTGAAGGCTAGTTATCAAGTCATTCCGTCCAACCGTGATGTCCTCCACTTTTAAGGTTTGAGTTGGGGTGTCATCCTCTGCCAATTCAGATAGGATCACAGGTAAGTCAGAAATTACGTTAGGCGCTTCAGAAATTCTTTTTGGCGTTGCTGAAATTTTCTCAGGTAAAATCTCTGTTACGATAACAGGCATCTCAGATGTGACCTCAGGTGTCTGAGACATGACTTCACTTGTCTGAAGTATAACTTCAGGTTCTTCAGATATGACATCAGCTTTTTCTGTAACAACCTCAGGTGTCTCCGATATGACTCTAGGTGTCTCAGGTAAGGTGTCTCCTATGGTCTCAGGTACTTTATGTGTGTCCTCAGGAATCTCAGATGACTCTGTAATTTCATGTGTGTCCTCATCTATGGCGGTTGTCTGTATATCTTTTATCACCTCAGTAAGGTCTGACAATTGGTCTTCAATAACTTCAGTTGTCTCCTCAGGACCTTCATCAGTTTTAGGTGTTTCTTCTTCAAGTACATCTTCCACATCTCCTGTAACAAACTCCAAAATATCTGTTTCAGGGGTACCATCCTCAAAATTTTTGTCAAGTGTGACTTCAGGTGTGATTGCAGTGGTGGCCTCAGGTGTGATCGTAGTAGATATATCTGGTGACTTCTCTTTATCAGAAACACCTGCTGTACCTTGTTCAGGTACTTCCTCCAAGATGGAAGCTTCAGTTACACCCACTGATTTAGCAGTATCATCACTTGTGTCTCCTCTGACATCTTGAGGTTTGCTTTCATGGACAGTTACGTTGTCTGTGCCAGTGTCTTTAAGTGTGACCCTAGTGACTTCTGTGGCACCTGTCGTCATCTCAACAGGTTTGTCTTTTACAGTGTCAGTCACGTCCTTAACTACAGTTGTGCCTCTCTGTGTAAACAGATCTTCAGTAGGAGTCCCTTCATCCTGGGAAATGCCAGCAGGGCCTTCCTCCTCAGTAGCTTCAGTAGTTTCCTCTGAAATTTTAGGGTTTTCTCCAGCTGTCACCTCAGCCACTTCAGGGGATTCAGTCATGATGTCCTCTCCCTCATCTAAATGCTCCTCCTCAGTATTAGGCTCAAGTGTTTCCATCCACACTTCATATGTACTCTCTGTAACAGTACTTGGTGATTCTACACCTGTTGTTTCGTCTTCTATTGTGTGAGGTACCTCTTCCTCATCTTCTTTGTTAAGTGATGTTACAATTTCAGTATCTTCAGGTGTACTCTGCATTGATACAACAGTGTTCTCCTCAAGCAGGTTTCCCCCAGTTTTATCATCTCTTGCAACCTCAGATAATGTATCTGCACGGGTAGCTGGTGACAGCATTTCTGGAACAGCGGTCACAAAAGCAATTTTGGCAACATCCTCATCTGTCAGAGCTTTTGGCAATCCTTCTGTGGTGGCATCAGGCAAAACCTCTGCTAGTTCTGTGGGGGTTGTCGGTACAGGCACCTTTGGTAAGATATTCTGGACATCTACTGGAGATATTTCTGAAGGAGAACCTACTGGAGTCCTATAAGTGAACATCAATGTAGCCTCTGAAACAAAATTAACTTCTGCGTCTGCCATTGTAATAGGACCTTTGGTAGTGTCCTTTGCCACCTCAAGTTCAATTTCTGAAATAGTGTCTTTTGTTGATTCACTGGTTACTATTGTAGGAATACTTGTACTTATGCCTGGTGGGTCCTCAAAGGTTGTGGGACGATCAGGCTTATAGTTTTCAGAGGTGGAATCTACTGGAGTGTTACCAGTGGCCAAAAATGTAGGCTCGGAGACAACACTAACTTTTACACGTTGAATGGTAACATCTTTTGTCTTAACAGTACTCTCAGTAGTGTTCAGTCCCACCCTCAGTTCAGTTTCAGAATTAAGCTCTTCAGTGGATTCACTGGTGACCACTGTAGGAGTATTAGTACTTATACCTGGTAAGTCATCAAAGGTTGTGGGAAGATTAGGTTCATTTTTTTCCGAAGTAGAGTCATGGGGATCAGTGGTCATTAAAGTAGGCTCAGAGACAATGCCAGCCTCTACATGTTGAATGGTAACATCTGCTGTCGTAATCGGGCCTTCAGTAAAATCCTGTCCCTCCTCCAGTTCAGTTTCTGAAATAAGGTCTTCAATTGATTCACTGGTGACGACAGTAGGATAAGTAGTACTAATCTCCGATGAGTCCTCAAAGGTTGTGGGAATATCATGCTCAAATTGTCCTGAAGTAAAATCTTCTGGAGTACTATCAGCGGTCATTAATGTAGGTTTTGAGACAACATCAACCACTACATGTTGAACGGTAGCATCTTCTGTCTTAACAGGACCTTCAGGAGCATCCGGTCCCACCTGCGGTTCAGTTTCTGAATGATATTTCTCAGTGGCCTCTCTTATGAGTTCTGTAGGAGTATTAATGCTTATCCCTGATGAATCTGTGGTAAGATCAGGCTTTTGGGTGACTCCAAGTGTGACGTCAGGCTCTTCAGCCAGAGTGGTAATTGTGATTAGGTCTGCAATGGTCTGCAGTGTGATACCCTGTGATTCCATCACTGCCTCAGGAAGCAGAATACTGACTGGTTGGGGAAAGTTAAAGGAAGATAGACAAATAGTGTTGGAAAGAGAAAGAAAGACAGAGAGGATGTGGAAAAAAGAGAACATTTGCATCATAAGAGGAAGTTTGCATAATATTAGAATCTTGCATGTTACCCTACTGTTGATTTCGTCCACCATGCCCTTAATTCATCACCAGTGCAGAAATACATGTAAATTCATTTAAGTAAAGTTATCTTGAGGTTATCAGGGCCCTCCATATAGCCTATTGTTGAGGCTAAGCTGACACTCAAACATTTAGTTACACTTGACTAAATGGCAGAGCATTGTCTGAAGATCCTGACACCTTTGCTTTATTAGCAGCCAATAAGTAACTAAAATGGATTAATGTCTATTCTGAGACGACTGTATTGCCTGCACCAGGAAGCAGTAGGCCATTGTTGATGTGGCTGTATGTCTCATGCAGAGTGTAAATATACAGATGAATCAGAGCATAGCTTAATTAAACAGCCCTCAAAATCCAATCAAAATCCAGTATTTTTGAAGCATTTGTAAACACAGGGAATGGGGACAGAGCTCCATGTTGAAAATGATTTTTTGGTTGTTAACAACAGTGTCAAGAACTATACTGACCTTTTTGTGTTGTGGCCACATTTGCTTGTGTTGGCGAGGTAGTCGTCATCTGATGGCTGTGAGAGAGAAGACAATCATGAATGTGTTTGATGGTTAGGGTCAAGAACCTGCCCAAAATTTACAAAATGTAAACTTCTTTTTGGCAAAAGCGTTGAGTTATCAACCCTTCAGGAAAAGAACTGAAATAGGAGTGCTACAGTACGTCTCTAAAGCTAGCTGAAAGTGAACTAGCTGTAGCAGGAACTAAAAGCAAAATATAGTCAACATTTTCACATTCTGAAGTCAGGGAGCCATATACAGCTTTAACTATTAATGGGCAGTTTTGTCTACAAAGCACCAGTGTGTGTTCAAACGTAGCTACTTTAGCTTCTTGGCAAAACATTGGAAATAACTTGTGTTTCATATCTTTCATCTATGTGTTAATTCACAACTCAAAAC
Organism: Myxocyprinus asiaticus; assembly: GCF_019703515.2. Taxonomy (NCBI): domain Eukaryota; kingdom Metazoa; phylum Chordata; class Actinopteri; order Cypriniformes; family Catostomidae; genus Myxocyprinus; species Myxocyprinus asiaticus. The sequence goes on along the minus strand of NC_059392.1, from coordinate 24,991,915 downwards.
TAGAGCCACACTGGATATTTGCAGATGATTTTATCAAATTACTGCCAAATTATGTTATTTATTCTATGGTTCAGGATATTTAGGCTGTAGAGCCGTACTACAGGTATGTAGCATTGTGTTTTTTATGACCATTAACAGCCCACTGGGGTGAAGATTCCTACCTGCACTCAGGTTGTCTTGGGCTGGTGGGCGCACTAAGACAAATATAGGAGTCATATGATCCTACTTTAGATAAAAAGTTGAATGTGGTAAAATGTGTTCCTGTTTGTGTCTGTGTATTTACAGATTATTATGGGCAAGATAATAAAACATAACAGTGTCAAAATTTAAATGACAATATTACCCTTACATAAATTACTGTGGCAATAACATGGTACACTATTGTTATCAGATGGTGATACCATCTTACTATATGATTATGTTATTAATGTACCATTGATTGGTATTTATTTGCAATTTACATGATACAACCAAGGTAAATGTGTAAGCAGCATGTTACAATGTAAAAACAACAGAGAAGCAGTTCTCACCTTATTGTTACTGAATCCACACCTACCCTCTGAAAAAAAAAAAAGTTAGTTCACTTACATTTTAAAACTTCTCAGTACCTTAGTACCAAGATATTGGATCAATATGAGAATTATTTGCCCATTATCATTACATAAAGGAGGATATTTCCTTACACTTGTAACCAGAGCGAGGTGCTCAGCTGATTGGCTAAAGCTCCTGCCGATGTCGAACACACTGATACTACCATTTTGGCATTTTCTCATCCAGTTTTGGTACTCAGCTTTTTCCGGCAAACGATCCCAAAAGATCTTAAAGGCCTCCCACACTGTTTCCTGGCACACTGGGATACACACAAATGCAAACATACACTCACTGAGCACTTTATTAGAAACATATGTACACCTACTTATTCATGCGATTATCTAATCAGCAAATTGCGTGGCAGCTGTGAAATTCATAAAATCATGCAGATACGGGTCAGGAGCTAAAGTTAAAGTTAATGTTCACATCAACCATCAGAATGGGAAAAAATGTGATTTCGATCGTGGCATGATTGTTGGTGTCAGACGGGCTGGTTTAAGTATTTCTGTAACTGCTGATCTCCTGGGATTTTCACACACAACAGTCTCTAGAGTTTACTCAGAATGGTGCCAAAAACAAAAAACATCCAGTGGATGGCAGTTCTGCAGACAAAAATGCCTTGTTGATGAGAGAGGTCAACGGAGAATGGCCAGACTGGTTCGGGCTGAAAGAAAGGCTACAGTAAGGTAACAGGTAACGGCTCTGTACAATTGTAGTGAGCAGAATAGCATCTCAGAATGCACAACATGTTGAACCTTGAGGCGGCAGAAGACCACGTCTGGCACTTTATTAGGACCATAGAAAGACATCAGAAGTCTGAACCTGTAGACTGTATAGAACAATTAAAATGTTATAATTTTGCCATAATCTGATTGATATTAAATTAACTGTAGTTAAAACTACTTTTATAATTTGACCTCCTGATGCTGATGATCAACATTTTCTAAAGGTTACACACCTCCTTTAGCTGACCATTTGACCTTTTTTGTACTCTATTTGTGGAAAGCGTTATGAACAGCAGAAACAGTCTTTGTTGTGCGCTGTCTGGTGTGAAATCAGGTCAGCAGCCAGCAGTTCTCACAACATTGAAAAATACTGTTAAACATGCTTTGCGATGACATTGTATACCTGCCCTGTTCCACACAGAGGTGAGGATAATCTACTGAAACACCAGCTTTGAACCGTGCTGTAGTGGAAATTGACATTTCTCTTATAATGGACACCCCTTTCATTTCAAAGAAGACAGAAATAACGAAAGTAATAGTAACATAATGGAAACATTTCTTCTCCTTATGCACACACGTCACTTGTTCCAGACAAAACTTTTTTCTTTTTTTTAATTTCTCAGTTTGAGAACCAAAATTTATTTTTCGGTATGTGCCGCATAGCCTACTTTCTCAATGTACCCTGCAAGTGGAAAATTACATGTGCAGACGGGGATGTTAACACTTGCTTTTTGCGGCTGCAGTTGAAACTACATCTGCCTGCCATACCGACATGGCAAGAAGAGACTATCAGAAGTATAGTACGTAGGAGGGTAAAGATTATCTATTTTCCTGGAAGAGCAAAGGATCTGATCACTGCAGAAGTGATGCAGGAGCAACAAGGACTTCAAGAGGGGACTACAATTTTTATATTAAATTAGAAAAATACAAAATAGATGAATTTCACTAGTGGTTTGACTTTTGGACCCCACTGGCCATGCAGTAACTCACTAGGTCATATTGTTCTGTAATAGGGTATCGTGGCCAAACTGAATCAATATTCTTTTGAATATTGTTGGAATAACCATGTATGTAAATAGCAACATTAAGCTCTTGAGGTGTGGTGATTACATTCGTTAGGGTCATCTGGGTCTTATTAACAGAGAAAGACATTATTCTCAGTGGTGGTCACCAGTATTATTTAATCCTTTGATTGCATCTAACTTCACAGGCTAATATGTGATCTTTAGAAAAAGCATGATGTGTTCTTGTTTGAATGTGTCTGAGCATTTGAGCATGATTATTAGTGCTGTCGGTTGATTAAAATATTTAATCGTGATTAATCGCATGCTTTTTCATAGTTAATCGTGATTAATTACTGATTTTGAATGTGCTTAAAATATTTTTTATAGCAATTAATCGCATGCATTTTAATAATTAATCACGAATAATCGCAGATTTTGAAAGTGCTTAAAACTGACTATATATTGCTACTTCTTTTCCTGTTAAAATGCATTTATTTCCTTAGTGTAACAGTAGCCAGCTGGAACATGATGTACAGTGTGTAAACCTCACTCCCCTGGCCTCAAGAGGCACACTAGCGACTGACGCTAGAGGCTGTATTCTTCAGCCTCCTCGTTACCGCACCCACCTCCCATGCCAGCTGACGCCGGTTCGAAACCCGCTCGGAGTAGGTAGAGCAGGACCAGTAACAGTGCTGCCATGACCCGGATGGGATTGAGGTTTAGGGGGTTGAGTGTAATGGCAGCCAGCTGGTAGGTAGCTGTGCAGTGTGTACACTTCACTCCCCTGGCCTCAAGAGGCGCACTAGCGACTGACGCTAGAAGCTGTACCCTTTAGCCTCCTCGTTAGCATGCCTGCCTCCCATGCCGGCTGACACCGGTTCGAATCCCGCTTGGAGTGGGTCGAGCAGGACCGGTTACATTAGGAAAGAAATGAAAACAATATGTAACACTAATTTGTAAAAATTTCCATACATAGCCTAAGTGAGAGTTTAGCTAAATTAAAGAACCTTTGCCCATAGGTTAAATATTCGTTGCAATGGGCATTAAATCATACTACCCATACTACTCTTACTGCTTCTGACATTTCTATGAGTAGTATGGAAGTATGTCATTCCAAATATGTCCAATGTTCTGCTTTTAGCGCTGGCACTGACCATGTAATTATACTTCTGAATTGTCCGGTAATCATTAGCTGAGGCTTTGAATGATCAGCGGCAATGTGTTTAAATTAAAAATTGTTTAAACTGACCAGCGTGTTGACAGACCGTACACGGGAGAACAAGCTAGCCTACCACCGTGATCCCTCACCAGTGCCATTTATCATATGTTTGGCTTTTAGGTGATAGTTAAGACTAAGACCCATCTGTATTTGTGTTGTCAGAGGTCCTTTCTCTATCAATTAATTGTTGACACGGAATTGCTGTTTTGTGTGTGTTTGTGGTGTGTGGGTCAGTGAAATGACCCTAGACAGAACACATCGCAAAGGCTCCGACATATCCCACCCAATGTTCAGAATGGAGCTGAATGAAATGACAGTATCTAATGTCAAAATTGCAAAATGCATTAATCGCGTTTAAGATAATGTGTTAAAGATATAACATTTATCACATTCGTTAACGCGTTAATTTTGACAGCTCTAATGATATGAGATAGACATAGAGACAGTAAGCCTCATTCACTAATAATTGCGTGGATTTTGCACAGGATTTATATGCACAGGAAAAGTTTTCACAAAAAAACTTGTATACTTGTTCTAATGTTAATGAATCAGGAGTTTTCTAAATGAAGGAGGGCATGCACAAAGTTAGTAAGCTGCATAAAACATACCCAAATCATCTCTGTCTTTCAGCACCAGCGCATCTGTACAGTTTTAAAAGTGCAGAGAAAGATGCTGCCAAAGCAAAAGGCCAAAAAACATCACTATAAACACGAATTGCACACTTTGTACTTGCGTACGCAAATTTCACACACAATTATGTGTGTACAAACAGTTAGTGAATAAGGCCCACTCTTTCTGGAGTTTTGAAATCCTGTTTAAACTATACAGTATGTTGTTCTTGGCTTGGTTTATTATTATTGATGAAAGGTAGAGCTGTGAGAGCCAATTTTTCAAGCAACTCCTAGTGAGCTCTAAGAGCATCGTTCTACACTGCCTGGCCAAAACAAGTCGCCATTTGGATATAAATAAGTAGATACTTAAGAGCCTATGATTGGATCATTATTGCAGTAATTAATATGTTTTGGCTGGCAACAATTCTTTTAACCTTAACTAATGCAGTGTGCAGCTTCTCATTTCTTAAACAACCATGTCAGAAGACGAATCCCGTGGTCATTGAAAAGTTGTTAATGTATTTCAGAATAGTGATGGGTCATTCATGAACGATTCGTTCATTTTGAACAAATCTTTTATGTGACTCCGAAGAACGAGTAGTCTCAGAGAGTGATTTGTTCATTTTGTGTTGGCCGCACATGCGCATTGCGTAACTTCCGTTCATTTGTTACGTGAAAACCACATAGGCGCTGTTCAGGAAACAAAAATTATTAGTTCACCTTTCAACTCTTTTGGTCCGAGTCATTTGTTCTTTTGTTAAGTGACAGCTGTATATACGCTATGCATTGCTCACACAGGAAACAGAAATGATTAGTTCACCTCTCGAGTCATCTGGTCAACATTTTAATTTAATTCTGCTCAAATGAATGAAATGAACGAAATGACGAATAAAGATTCATTCATTTTGCTGAATGAGACTCAAAGATCCAAGTCAGTAAAATTATCTGATCTTCCCATCACTATTTCAGAAGGGGCAAATTATAGGCCTGCAACAAGAAGAAAAAAAAAATAAAGAAAAAAAAAAGGAGATTGCTGGAATCACTGGAATTGGGTTAAGAACTGTCCAACGCATTATTAAAACCTGAAAGGATAGTGGTGAACTGTCAGCTTCGCTAAAGTAATGTGGTCGGAAAAAAATCTTGAATGATCATGATCGGAGATCTCTAAAACGCTTTAAGTCACATCGTAAAAAATCGACAGTAGAACTCACGGCTATGTTTAATAATGAAAGTAAGAGCATTTCCACATGCACAATGTGACGAGATCTTATAGGATTGGGACTAAACAGCTGTGTGGCCACAAGTGAACCACTTGTTAGTGAGGCTAATAGGAAAGAATTACTTCAATTTGCTAGGGAGCATAAAGATTGGACTGTGGAGCAATGGAAAAAGGTCATGTGGTCTGATGAGTCCAGATTTACCCTGTTCCAAAGTGATGGGTAAGAAGGTTAAGAAGGGAAGCGTGCACCCGACATGCATTTCCACACATGAATTGGCCACCACAGAGTCCTGACCTTAACTACATTGATAGTGATGATAGATGATAGTGGACTTTAGGAGGAACACCCCAACACTGACCCCCCTCACCATTCTAAACAGCACTGTGGCAGCAGTGGATTCATTCAGGTTCCTGGGCACTACCATCTCACAGGACATGAAGTGGGAGAGGTTGTACTTCCTTCTCCAGTTGAGGAAGTTCAACCTGCCACAGCTGCTGCTGATACAGTTCTACTCAGCTGTCATTGAGTCTGTCCTCTGCACTTCAATAACTGTCTGGTTTGGTTCAGCTACGAAGTCAGACATCAGAAGACTACAAAGGAAAGTTCGGACTGCTGAGAGGATCATTGGTTGCCCGCTGCCCCCCCTTCAAGAACTGTACACTTCCAGAGTGAGGAAAAGGGCTGGGAAAAATCACTCTGGACCCCACTCACCCTGCCCACTACCTTTTTGAACAGTTGTCTTCAGGATGGCGCTACACAGCACTGAGCACCAGAACCATCAGGCACACCAACAGTATTTTCCCTCAGGCTATCCATCTTATGAACAGTTAAATTGCCCCATTGAGCAATAATTATGTGCAATACACAGCTTAGTCTATATATATATATATATATATATATATATATATATATATATATATATATATATATATATATATACAGGTGCATCTCAATAAATTAGAATGTCGTGGAAAAGTTCATTTATTTCAGTAATTCAACTCAAATTGTGAAACTCGTGTATTAAATAAATTCAGTGCACACAGACTGAAGTAGTTTAAGTCTTTGGTTCTTTTAATTGTGATGATTTTGGCTCACATTTAACAAAAACCCACCAATTCACCATCTCAACAAATTAGAATACATCATAAGACCAATAAAAAAAACATTTTTAGTGAATTGTTGGCCTTCTGGAAAGTATGTTCATTTACTGTATATGTACTCAATACTTGGTAGGGGCTCCTTTTGCTTTAATTACTGCCTCAATTCGGCGTGGCATGGAGATGATCAGTTTGTGGCACTGCCGAGGTGGTATGGAAGCCCAGGTTTCTTTGTCAGTGGCCTTCAGCTCATCTGCATTTTTTGGTCTCTTGTTTCTTATTTTCCTCTTGACAATACCCCATAGATTCTCTATGGGGTTCAGGTCTGGTGAGTTTGCTGGCCAGTCAAGCACACCAACACCATGGTCATTTAACCAACTTTTGGTGCTTTTGGCAGTGTGGGCAGGTGCCAAATCCTGCTGGAAAATGAAATCAGCATCTTTAAAAAGCTGGTCAGCAGAAGGAAGCATGAAGTGCTCCAAAATTTCTTGGTAAACGGGTGCAGTGACTTTGGTTTTCAAAAAACACAATGGACCAACACCAGCAGATGACATTGCACCCCAAATCATCACAGACTGTGGAAACTTAACACTGGACTTCAAGCAACTTGGGCTATGAGCTTCTCCACCCTTCCTCCAGACTCTAGGACCTTGGTTTCCAAATGAAATACAAAACTTGCTCTCATCTGAAAAGAGGACTTTGGACCACTGGGCAACAGTCCAATTCTTCTTCTCCTTAGCCCAGGTAAGACACCTCTGACGTTGTCTGTGGTTCAGGAGTGGCTAAACAAGAGGAATACGACAACTGTAGCCAAATTCCTTGACACGTCTGTGTGTGGTGGCTCTTGTTGCCTTGACCCCAGCCTCAGTCCATTCCTTGTGAAGTTCACCCAAATTCTTGAATCGATTTTGCTTGACAATCATAAGGCTGCGGTTCTCTCGGTTGGTTGTGCGTCTTTTTCTTCCACACTTTTTCCTTCCACTCAACTTTCTGTTAACATGCTTGGATACAGCACTCTGTGAACAGCCAGCTTCTTTGGCAATGAATGTTTGTGGCTTACCCTCCTTGTGAAGGGTGTCAATGATTGTCTTCTGGACAACTGTCAAATCAGTAGTCTTCCCCATGATTGTGTAGCCTAGTGAACCAAACTGAGAGACCATTTTGAAGGCTCAGGAAACCTTTGCAGGTGTTTTGAGTTGATTAGCTGATTGGCATGTCACCATATTCTAATTTTTTGAGATAGTGAATTGGTGGGTTTTTGTTAAATGTGAGCCAAAATCATCACAATTAAAAGAACCAAAGACTTAAACTACTTCAGTCTGTGTGCATTGAATTTATTTAATACACGAGTTTCACAAGTTGAGTTGAATTACTGAAATAAATGAACTTTTCCACGACATTCTAATTTATTGAGATGCACCTGTATATAGTCTTATTGTTTATTTCTAGATATACTTATATTTTCTATTAACTTTTTTTATTCATTTTTTTTTATTATTATCTCTGTCTTGTTGTATTGTTTGTGCACTGGAAGCTTCTGTCACCAAGACAAATTCCTTGTATCTGTAAGTATACTTGGCAATAAAGCTCATTCTGATTCTGATTGAAAGTCTTTGGGATATGCTGGAGAAGACTTTACGGAGTGGTTCGTCATGCATCATCAAGATGCATAAGGTTGTCGAAACAATGCCACGACGAATGCGTGCCGTAATCAAAGCTAAAGGCGGTCCAACGAGTGTATGCAACTTTTTTTTTTTTGGCCAGGCAGTGTATACTATAGATCAGTGTTTTAGTATTTTGACCCCCACAGCCTCAAGGGTTAGGGTTTATCAACACCAAAACCTAAAATGTGTTTCTTTAAACTTAACCTGGTGATATCATTTTGAAATTAATTAACATATTAAAGTTGCCATTATTACATTGATTAAAAACAGTTGATACGTTGGGTGAAAAACGTTCACAAAGTAGCACAAATATTCTGCTACAATTGTCATGCACACAGTATTTTGTTTTCTTTAATTAATTTGGAACTGAAATTAAAATCGTTTTAAGCTAATAGTAATTTTAATCTGTTGACAGCCCAATTTGTAATTTGTGTTTTTATAAGTTTAACAAAGCAAAATCAAAATTCTCTCAAGTACACCCTGTGACCTGTTCAAGTACCCCTGTTTGGGATTCACTGATCTATACTATAAATGACATTTAAGTCTTTCTACAACCTACATTCACAATGACCATTTTTGTTGACCATTTTTGTTGACCAAGACAACCGTTTGGTTCTTACCTCGCAGGTGAAAGTAGTTGAGATGATTCTGTATTGCCTGTTGTACAGTCTCATGAGAGCAAAGTTTAACTCCATTGGGGAACAGGAGGTCCCTTTTTCTTCGGGATAGAGCACTTTTCCCTTCGTTTCCAGACCCATATCCCAAAGTCTTACTTCTAATTGTGACCAATGAGTGATTCAAAATGTCATTTCCATTCAAATATCGAGTATATCCATTTGCTAAATAATCCTCATGGCTTCCACCAGTTGCATCTGATGAAGAACAAAGAGATAATCATGATCACAATATTGGAAGAATCACAAAACTGTTCAAGGCCATGATGTTACAGTAGATACATACCTGTGTGTAGGTGAAAGTGTCCTATCAAAAGCAGTACTACCAAAGCTCTCCATATGCATTTCAAAGGAAGATCAGGCATTATAATTCCTTATTCATGCAAATCTTTCTGAAATATGGGCAATTATTCAGGCATCCCTCCTTGCACAGCCCCAAAACTTGGTCTATAGTTTCGTTAATTAGTCTGCATTGTCAGGACTTCCTTTCCTGTCTGTGGAGGGATGCGATCACGTAGCTTTGAGCTGACGTCTCACCATGCGGCTTAGCAGATGGCTCTTTGGAAGATTTTTCTTGCTCACTAATCCTATTTGTTAAGTCTTCTGAGGAAGCTTGTCAAGAAGGCAGTCATACGCCTTTATTGCCCACCTGTAGGATCTGGCTGGATGCTGAGACGTCCAGAAAACAAGGTAGACAAAGGATGCTGATGCGGAATTTGCGGTCTGATCCTTTGACAAGCTTAGTTACAAGAATGGCCTCCTTGAATTCTATGGTCATTGTTGAGTATAATGGGATTTCAATCCAAACAGGGTTGCAATGATTGCGCTTGCGTAATTTTTAATTTACTGAACAATTTGCTCAGTTTATGCAAAGAGAGATCTCTTTGAATTCTCGTCAAATTCTCGTACTTTAAGAATTCATTCTGAATTCGATAAAGGACTTATTTCTCGACCATTGATGAAGGACGTTCTTTAGGTATGAAGGTGTGTAGTATAAATAAATTCCTGGGCATACTACATCTGCCATGTTGGCATTGTCCTTTGGCCTATGACATGCTAACAACAACTACCAAAGTAATATACTTTGGCATTGTTAAACAAGTACAATTTAACCACAAGAAACAGCTTTCTTCGTATCTATAGCACTTACGCTTGAAAAGAGCCACCCGATTCATGATTCTCCATCATTTTTTTAATTTTGAGCTTTTTTGATATGGCAGCTGCTCAGCTCTTGTAGTCTTATAGGAAAATAAAAAAGTGTCATTGGCTGCACACTTCATAATCTCAGCAGATGCATTAGGTCACCCTGGCATTTTTCGCCTACTGTTCCATAAATACTGAGGATTGAAACACCCTACTCTTTTTACATACTGTTTTTGCATAATATATAGTAAGGAAGTATGCATATGGGGCATACGTGTTTGACTTCTGAGGTTATCTATCTTTCAACTGAATGGGTTCATACAAGTTTGCCATATCCCATGGCAGTACAGTTTAAGGGAATTGCTTGAGTTCTGGATGTATTCCACCATGGCTAACATAGAGATGAACAGATGGCACAAGCATGGCCCAAGCATGGCCCAAACAAAACAAGGTGTTTGGTAAGGTGTCAACGGCTGGTTAGTGGTTGTTTGAGGATATTAAAACCACAGCTTTTAATAGTGTATATAGAGAAACATACTCTAATTTGTAGTTTTTAACTGTGTAGTTAACTGGAAAAGGAAAGTTTGTCTAGACAAATTGTAAATGCTGGCTTGACAAAGCCATGTCTGAAATGAGCGGATAGAAGGTTATTTTAAAGCCTATATTTTACAGTTATATGGGTCATATGCAGAGCTGTCATCGGGCATTGGAGGGTGGGGGAGGGACAACCCGGAATGTTGTCCCGGGCTGTGTGATGAGGGGGACCCACTAAGGTCCTCTATGGTATAGCATACTCATTGGGCCCACCAATAAAAATTTTGTCCCAGGCCCTGTGAATTTTAGAGGTGGCCCTGGTCTTATGTAGTTTGAAGAGTTAGTACAGAGTTAACAGTTAGAAAAGAAGAGAGAGTGGTTTCATAGCATACTTTCTATCATTGTGGAAAGGATTAGCTAAGAATGTCTCTTTAGGTACACCATTGTGAAGACTGCCAGGTGGTCTGGACAGTGACCTGACGGACTTGGAGCAAATCCGCTCTGTTTGATTGGAAAGGGTATTTGACGGGGGCCAGTCAGGGAGATTTCTGGGTGGGTTGAGGATAACAGAGACGTGACAGATAACAGAGAGTTGAGGATAACAGAGATCATATCCTGCATGACATCTGCCATATCTGCACCTTTGCTTTCTCCTTCCTGCTCTTTTTCTTTCACTTACTTCTTCTTTCATGCTTTCATATATCTTTCTGCAAACATCAAAATTGTCCCAATTTTACTAAAAATTAATTATTTAATAAAATAACATGGTAAAAAATTACGCATTTAACCATGCCCCAATCCGTATGTAAATGTTTAAATAAGGAATTGTACCTACCATTGTAGCAACTGAAGCTTGAAGTAACACCTACACTTTAAACAAACAATACCCACAATAATTGTTCAACTTACAGCTGATGTTATTTCTGTGACACTAGCACCACCAAATGGAAGTGCAAAAATAAGCTTTCTGAATACGCCCTCCACCTGCCATTGGTCAAAAAAAGAGACAGTCCAGCCCCCAACTCACGATATTGGTTATGTTGTTGGGGCGGGTCTAAATGAGTCACTCATATCAAACAGATGAATTTTTATAGCGCCACAAAGACAGTATTTACAGTTTTCAAGAAAATTAACTAATGAATGGCTTACTTCTAATTTAGTTGTATCTGCATATTAAGCCGGGATAGAAGAAAGTATTTTAACACTGAAAAAGTTACATCAGCTTGAAGGCAGACTGTTCATATAGCCTGATCAGGGTGAGATTTTGCATTCAAAGTAACTAGACAGAGCGCAACTTAATGGAACAAACAGGGGTCTTGAGTTGCGTTTTTCAAAGTTACTTGACATACTGTCTTAAATATGGCAAGAGATGCAACATAATGCCAACAGATGTACATATGTATGTACATTTTTAAAAATCATCTAAAAATTATTATATGACTAGGAGGACAACTTATCCTGACAAGCTCAGGAGTAATTCTTGGAACAGACTTCTTGTAGACACCTTATTGCAACTACTGTACTTACTTCAACAAGAAGTTGTGTAAGCATTTACGTAGCTTTGGCTCTGTGCATCAGTTGGTGTCCTGAATTAAAGAACTAATGGAAAGTGATGGGAAAGGTTGAAACAGGTCATCATGGGCAGCATTCTGACATCTCAACCCATCTATTGAATTTAGGCAGGAGGAAGAACTGCTTGACCACTTTAAGTTAGTAGCAGACAGTGACTGTGACATTACAAGAGGTTTAATTTTCAATGCTAGACATTATTTGTTGAATATAATTGTAAGCAGTTGAATGGTCGCCCTGCAGTAATCTGGGCAACTATCCAGAGCATCAGATAAGGCTTTAATCAACCAAACAGTTGTCTTTACAGCCAATTCCAATCACATGTACTTGGTAAACATGATTTAGCAGAAATCCACTTACAGATCTTCTTAAAGGGATAGTTCACCCAATATATTTGGATGAAGAATGTTTTGCAGAATGTCCTGGCTGCTCTTTTCCATATAATAAAAGTTAACGGGGACAGGGGTTATTGAGGCTCAATCATGAATTTAACACTGACAATATTTTAATGTACATACATTCTACAGCAGAGTGGTATCAAGTAACTTAATCTTACTGAAATATATTAAACTATACTGCAGTGACTGTGTGTATCAATCTCAGTCAATTGCATATATTATTACATAATTTTGATTTAAACATAGCTGAGCCAATCAAACTTCCTTCTTTTCAATCATACACTAGAGGCCTGATTTACAAGCATCTCTGGCTGTGTCACGTTTCGAAGGCTGCGTGCTAGGTAGGACGTGTCCTTTGAAGGCTGCAGTATACCGAGTGTCCTCTAGACAAGCCTCGTTGAAACGAGATGGTCTTTGTAAGACAAACGGAAACGGAATGTAACATGGTTGCTATGACAGCACGCCACTCTTTAACAAGCGCTTTGAGTGAGAAGGGAACAAAGTCCTTCTGGAAGGGAATGCATGAGGTACATTTTAGGAGAGTTATAAAGATGTAAACAGAAAAGAAAACAGATTTTACAGGTGTACTTTTAGTCTGATACTTTATTTTAATTATATATTAATATAATTATACATATTATATACTCTGCACCCATCTACTGAGGTACTTCAACTTGGGAATTAACATTACTTGTGTTTGAACATCATATTTACGGGCAAATTGGCGTAATTTTGTTTAGACATTTCCGTTGAAGCAAAGTACTGTGGGTTGTGAGTGCCCACGAAGGATAAACCTCATGCATCCCCCGAATTCCCATGAAAAAAAGTTAGCATTTGAAGGCTGCATTCGAAGTGTCCTACTCGCTTTTCTGAAACGAGACAGCCTCGATGACGTATGCGGCCGACAAATGCGACCTCCAGAGGACGCATCCTTCCAAACGAGACACAGCCTCTGTGTCAGGACTGAGTTTAAATTATTCAACTCTTCAGTGGCCTAGTTATCAAGGTAGATTATGGGGTAAAACTCTTGGTTGAAGGGGAGTGCATGATCCCATCCTTTCAGTGGCTGTAATTGGGCTCTAATCTCAAGAGTCTGTTCTAGTTTAACCAATCCAGGGTCGAATACCATAAAGTTACATCAGTGGAGCATGAGGTTGCCTCAAAGCCAGGCTACTTCCAGTGTCAGGCCTGATTAGAGGAAAGCCAGAGAGCTCAAATCCCAATACAAACCTAACACTCCCAACTCAAGTCAGATGTTACGTTTAAAACCTCCTGTAGAGCCGAGGAGGGCGGGGCTGGGCTGGAATGACGCACGCCCAGTCCCCAATCAGCCTGATGGGGCGCACGAGGGATAAAGGCGGCCGGGGACGACAGTTCGAGAGAGAAAGAATTACAGGCAGCTGCGCTGTGTGTGTTTATGGTTGTGTGTTTTTGTTTAACTTTATTCATTAATCTATTATTTAAGTTGTCAAACCGGTTCTCGCCTCCTCCTTTTCCTGCAAGTAGTGTTACACCTCCAAACACAATCACACGTGTTGCTCTATTTTCACATTACATAATGTTGTTGAATTAACACATTAACTTAAAGTAATTGTTTATATTAATCATGTCCCCTAACCCATATGTATATTTCATAATAAAGTATATATTTTCCTAACATCAGAGCAATTTCAGCTTGAAGTACATTTAAATTCACAATTTTACGAGCTGTGTCAACAGGGGGCAGTCAGCCTGCCTCAACAAACCTCACAAGCAGTGCAGCCACAGAATGAGAGCAAGGTACTCCAAGTGTATGGGTGCAGCAGCATTACTTTGGAGATCTGCCCTTATGTTGTCGAAATTCGATTATCGATGTTTTAACTTAAGTACTTTTAAACTTTACAACACAGCGTTTATAATACTGAAAAACAGTTAGGTGCTTAAATGTCCATCTGAAGCATATGTACATAGACGACAATGACAAATAGCCCAGATATAACACATTAACATATATTGTGAGAGCAGGACAGATTGACAAACTCAACTGCCACATGAATTGCTGTCGAATGCAGTCTTGTCCAATAATATGGGAATAAATCAAACAATATATTGACTTCGAAATCCACTTTTTGTATTGTCTAATCAATGCTTTACTTCTCTGCCACAATAATGCAATCTATTTTTTAATCTGAATATCTGAAATATTTATGTTATAGGCCCTATATATTATACTTATAATTATTTGAATTTCTATGTATTATTTATCTTGAATTATTTTAATTTGGGGCCTTCATCGGCGTGTCACGTAATTAATTTGGTTAATTTTAATCGATAAACACACACACACACACACACACACACGAAAGAGAGAGAAAGGTAAGAGTGAAACATATAAAAAATAAATAAATTATGGAGCAGTTTTGAGAATGTTTTGAGCTAAAAGAAAACTTTGGGGAAGTGGCCGTTCTTATACATCTATAGGCAATGATCTCTTAATTTCTCTCCAGGAATCCTTTATTATCCTGGGAGAAATAATCTCCCAGTCAACACATTCACATTAATAAGTGTCAATGGCCTCACTGGATGTTTTGCGTAACCCCAGCTATCCAGCTGCTAATAAACTCCACGGAGACAAAGATGCGGTTTATGAAGTTTTATCATGCAAAGTGTGAAACTACAAAGAAAATATACAAATATGAATTTCAGATATAAATTACACAGCAGGAACTATGATGTATCAGTATTCTTAATACACAAGATAAAGGAATGATAAACAATCAAATTAATTTCTATTTTAACAACATAGATAAATATTTTGCAGGTATGATGAGTAGATTATTGATGAAATGACAAATATGCTGGGACATGGGTTAACTGACTGCTACATTAGCACAGAATTGCTAACCCAATCAATCATCACACATAAAACACCAAAAACATAAAGTGCTCATAATAATGACAAAACATTATTAAACAAATTAACTTACAGACACTGCATTTCAAAGGGCTTTTAAAGGTAAGATGGAGATGGCTGACCGTAACCGCATAGAGCACATTATACTGCTGCAGCACAGAACAGGCCTTGACAACTTCCTCTTAGAACATGAAACTCAGTTCCCAATATGGGAGTGTCAAAAGTCTTAACTCAAACTGAAGTCCAGCACACTCCCCGCCTGGGGTTTGTAAAGACCCCACATAGCTTTCAGACTACTTCAGTGGCCTTGGGGGAGTAGAGTAAAACCACTTCTGAGACTGGACGAAGGAAGGTTTATTGCACACCTTCTCTAATAAGTTTCAGCTCCACTTTCCTTACAAGACTATCTTTGCTTGGTAGTGTTTTGGCAATGACAGCCATGGGCCACTGATTTCGCTGGACTTGGGTGTGCTTCATCAATACAATGTCTCCATCCTTGAGACAAGGCTTCTTGTTATTCCACTTCTGCCTGCTCTGGACAGAGGAAAGGTATTCACGATGCCATCCAGTCCAAAACATCTCTGCGAGATTCTGAACTCTTTTCCACTCTGCCTTGAAAAGATCCCCATCTGTGAACTCACCAGGATGAGGGAAAACTGAACCAGTTTTCTGGGTCAAGAGGACAGCAGGGGTAAGTATTAAAGAAGCTTCAGGGTCTGAAGGGACTGGCACAAGAGGATGTGCATTCATGATGGTAGAGTCTTCGGCCATCAGGGTTACAATAACTTCATGTGTGAGATGCAGTGATATTCTTTCGAGCAGCATATAGTCAAGAATTCATCGGGCTATACCAACCATCCTCTCCCACGTGCCTCCCATGTGCGATGCGTGAGGAGGATCGAATATCCATGTACAACCGTGCTGCTGTAGGTACTTCTCTACAACTTATGAGCTCGAAGTTTCTTTGTTCTTCTTGCATTCCTGCACCACTCCAAGGAAATTTGTGCCGCAGTCAGACTGTATCTGCTTAGCGGGCCCCCTTATAGCGAAAAAACTCCTCAGAGCATTAATGAATAAGCTGGCACTCATTGTCTCAACAACTTCAATATGTTCTGATCTTGTACGCATATATGAGATGATGACAGCCACCTTTTGGAGTTGGAGCAACCTCTTCTGGTGCAGCAGGAAACCACCTGCCATGGACCGAAGACCTCAACTCCTTCATATGTGAAAGGTGGAGCCACTTGCAGCCTTTCTGCAGGCAAGTCTGCCATCTGTTGGAGCTCTGCAGGATTTCGGAGCTTTCTGCAGGTCACACATTTGTGAAGAAGGTTTCCAATGCATCTTTTAGCTCCCACTAGTCCAATACCCTGCTGCTTGTATTACACCCTCAGTAAAAGTCCTTGGTGCTTGACTGCTTCATGTTAGTGTCAAACAAGCAATGTTGCTACATGATGTCTTCCAAGAATGATCAATGGATTGCTTTCCTCCTCCTGAAGACCTGCCTGAGCAATTCGGCCTCCAGCTCGCAAAAGACCTTTACCATCGAAAACTGGGTAAAGCTTTCGTAGACTGCTTTTAGGTGAAAGGTTGTGTCCTGCTTTTATGTTCCACAGCTCCTGAGGATTAGCTGCATGTTGAACACTTTTTAAGATGACGATCCCGGCCTTTTCCAACTCCTCCTTTGTAGGGCTCTTACTGCAGAGGTGCCACCTGCTACATCTGGACTCTTGTGTAGAATGAGAGAAGGACTGGGAGATGTGGCTCAAACAAGCAATCGCTCTGATTAGTTTTCTCAAGCTGGAAAAGCGCTCAAATCATTTGAGAGTCAGGAACTGATGAGATACTTAAGTCAGACATGAAGTTACTTGTGGTTGAACTCCTCAATCCGATGCCAGGTCAACAAGATCATAGTTCTCTTGAGGCAAGGAGTTGAGGGGTGGAGGGTTGAGAAGGAAGTCTGGCCCTGTAAGCCAAGTTGTGCTAATGAAGTGATCTGCTGCTACAGATCTGGACCCATGGTCTGCAGGGTTGACACCTGATGGGACATACCTCCACTGGCTAGGAGTAGACGACTGAAGATCGATTCTGTTGTTCACATTCATGTAAAAGCGTCTTGTTCGGTTGTGAATATATCCAAGAACAACTTTACTGTCAGTGAAGAACTGGATCCTGTTGAACTGCAAGCCCATTTCTTTTACGACCATGTCTGCAATCTCAACTGCGAGGACTGCTGCACACATTTGCAACCTCGGAACAGTAAGATCTGGCTATGGTGCTAACTTGGTCTTTCCAAACACAAAGCCAATTTCCATCTGTTCATTGCAGGATGTGAATCGAAGGTAAGCCACAGCTGCGACAGCTTTCACAGATGCATCTGCGAATATACAACAGCTCTCTGTTCTGAACCTCTGAGGTAGGGATAGATGTGTAAGTATGAGGTACTTTTAGCTCTTGCAGGTATTGTAAGGAGTCCCTCCATCATATCCATTCTGGCTTCATGTCATCTGGCAATGGGAAATCCCAGTCTTCAGCCTGCATGGAAAGTTCCCTCAGAAGCAGCCTGCCCTGAATGGTGATGGGAGCAATGAAACCAAATGGGTCGTATAGGCTGTTTACCATTGACAATACTCCTCTGCAAGTGAAAGGCTTCTTATCATCAATGGCTTGGAATGTAAAGGTGTCTGACACTATGTTCCATGACACTCCTAAGCTACAGAGTATCTATAAAGAGGAGGTCAACATCCTTGACATCCACAGCCCGATCTTCAGGGAGAAATGCCTCGATCACTGCAGGTCGGTTGGAGGTTATTTTGCGTAGCCTAAGGTTTGCCACCGCAAGCATGTCTAGAGTTTGCTTGAGGACAATGATTGCTGTTGCTTCAGTGGGGAAGGATTTCAGAGCATCGTCGACATAGAAGTATCAATTGACAAATTCGCACATCACTGCCAAAGTTCTTTTCTTCTTCTTAGGCTGCTCTTCACAAACCACAGATGGCGACAGCTGGAGAGGGACTATTGCCAAACACATGGACACGCATTCTGTATTCCGCTATTTATTTACCTGGGTCATTGTCTTGATACCACAGAAAGCGTGAGAAATCTCAGTGGTCCTCTCTGACAATAAAGCAGTGGAACATGTGCTGAATGTCAT
This sequence comes from Myxocyprinus asiaticus, assembly GCF_019703515.2. NCBI lineage: Eukaryota > Metazoa > Chordata > Actinopteri > Cypriniformes > Catostomidae > Myxocyprinus > Myxocyprinus asiaticus. The sequence goes on along the minus strand of NC_059392.1, from coordinate 24,973,419 downwards.
CAGTGATGGCCACTGGCTTTCTCTGAAATCTCTGCAACACTCCCAGGAGGCTGTTGTTAAGGTCTTGCCCCTTAAGTAGAACATTATTCAGAGAGACTCTCTCATAAGATGCAATGGAGTCAAAGACCACACGGATCTTGTTTGGCTTCTTCGGATGATAAACGCCGAACAGAGGTAGATGCCAACACTCTTGGTCTTTCTTGAGTGGCGGAGCAATTTCTGCATGTTCCTTAGTGAGCATGTTTTCCATAAACTCAAGGAAATGTGCTTTCATCTCAGGATGCTTGTCCAAGGTGCGACGAAGTGAGATAAGATGACTGTAGGCATATTTTCTGTTGTTTGGGAGCCTTCTTCTAAGCACTTGGAATGGTAAAGGAGTCACCCAGCAATTGGATTCCTCTTGATGGAACTCTTTGTCCATTATGCACAGAAACCTGTCATCTTCAATTGACAGTGCTAGCTTATGATCTCTGGGAGTACAAATGAAGATTGATTGGCCTAGCTTTTCTTTTCCACAAGTAATTAAAGCATCATCAATTCCATCAGATGTGTGGTGGTTTTGAAACTGAAGACTGCTGCTGTATCGCTCTTTTACATGGACTTGACTTTCACAGGACAGAAGAAGCTGTGGTGACCACTCTCAAGTATGGAAGTCTTGAAAACATTCACATGAGAAGGTCAATGAGAACCTCCAAGACACACTTCTCCAATAACAAACCATCAAAGGTTTAACTTCTGGGCAAATGGAGTGCTGTGTGGACCACTGAAATTATGAACCCTAATGAGGTCCTTGCCAAGGAGGAGGAGGATGCTAGCATCTGGCTCAAGGGCTGGAATTTTGTCAGCAATATATCTGAGGTGACTGAAGTGATGTGATGCATTTGGGGTGGGAATTTTAGTGCGGTTATTGGAAATCTGTTTGCATTCTAGCAATGTTGGAAGATGAAGGCTTACATTCTTATCCACTGACTCCACAATATAGCTGCTAGCTCTCCTTCCTGTAGTCTCTTTAAATCCAGTACAAGTCTTAATTGAATATGGAAAGGAAGGTCCTTTGATATTAAAAGCTTCAAAGAATTCTGACCTCGCTAATGAGCAGTCGCTCTGTTAGTCCAAAATAGCATACATTCTTTTAGATTCCTCTTTGTGACCCTCAGGATAGACGTTAATCAAACAAACCTTGGAACAAGCTCTCGTGCTCATTCCAGCTCCACACACTTCAGTGCACTTTGATGTTACTTCTTGATCAGTGGGTTCATTGTCCTCCCCGCCATCCTCTGAGGTGGGAGTGGTGGCTTTGTTACAGGGTGCTGGATCAGGATGTAAGGCTGACACATGACAGTCGCTGTTACATTCACTGCAGTAGATTTCAGCTTTGTAGTTTTTTGCCATATTATCTGTTAAAGAGCAGCACCTTGAAGATGCTTACGATCTTCAAGGCTCTTCTCTCTGAAGCCTCTACATCTTTTCAGAGAGTGAGTCTTGCCGTGGATGAGGCAGTGCTGACTAGGATCTACCGATTTTATCCTGTCAGCTGTATATTTTTTCTCAGACACGTTTACCTGGGTTTTGTGAACTGTTATAGAAGCTTGCCTGTATCTGCCTGGTCCGTCTCTCTTGTCTTGTGATGCTGGAGAAAAGACAGTAAATCTGGGGTCTGTTCTTGCCTTAGCTTCTATACAAATGAAGTCAGCAAACACAGAATAGTGGCAAGGCTACTGAATGCTTATGCTTGTACTTGGACCCGTAAGATATCCATTTTTCCTGGATATTGAGAGGACGTTTTTCAACAATAGGGCTTACTCCGTGAGCGGTGTCAAGATAGGACAACCCAGTTAGATAGCCATCCAGCTTGGCTGCCTCTTGCTCTGAAAGCATGTCTCCAAAGTCACACAGCCTTAATGGATCTTTATTTGTTACTCTCCAATTTGGAGAAAAGAGCTCGTTCAATGGCCTCTGGTGAGCCATATGTCTCCTCTAGCCTCTCCCAAGCCATGTATATACCTGCCAATGGGTGCCTGATTTTAACTGCTTTTATTCTTCTAACCTGTTCAGAGGATTAATTTCCAAGATATTCATAAGCAAATCCATTTCTTCATTTGGCTTGAGGTCAAGGCCTGCAATGGTACCTTTGATAGATGATTTCCAATCCCAATAATTCATAGGCCTATCATCAAAGGAACTCAACCCAGAAGTCACTAGCTGACTGCGTGCAAGATATTTGGCGAGGTTATAAGTATTCATTTTACACTCAGGACTGCTTTGAGAGCTTCCGCCAGGCACTTTAGCAGTTCGGGGAATGAGAGAATCTGTTGTGGAGAGGGAGGAGCAGTAGCTGCAGCTTTAGCTTGGTTTCTTACATAGTCTGCAGTGTGCTGGAGGCTGATCTCTTTAGAAGAGCTTTTTGACACTGATGCATGGTCTATGAAGCCTGTTTCTAGAATTTCTGCTTCTGCGATAGCTGCATCTTTCTCTTTCACTTCCTGCAGTGCCTCCAATGTTGCTTGGAGTCAAGGTTGTTCGACTTTAATCTCAATCTCTCTTTTAGCATACGCAGCTCTTGCCTGAGCAGCCTCTGCCCTTGCACGTGCTTTTATGATGACTAAACTGTCTCTGGAGCTTCTAGATACCATGGAACTGAGAGCTGACGGAGCAAGCATCTTCACTTCTTCATGACGATGTTGCTGAATTGATGCTTTAGAGCCTTTTGATGACATAATGATTTTTTTGTGAAGTGTGGTATGAGACTGCTGGCTTAGAGGCAGAGGTATTCACATTTCTCTTTGTAAGATGCAGTTGTTAGTCGAGGGTCTCCAACGTTTCTCACTTTGCTGTGCTGTCTTTTCACAGTCACTTGCCTCAATGGATGTTTTGCATTAACCCAGCTATCCAACCGCTAAACACTTCCACAATAAACTCCATGGAGACTAAGATGCGGTTTATGAAGTTTTATCATGCAAAGTATGAATCTACAAAGAAAAGAAAATATACAAATGTGAATTTCAGATATAAATTACATATTAGGAACTATGATGTATCAGTATTCTTAATACACAAGATAAAGGAATGATTAACAATGAAATTAATTTCTATTTTAAGAGCATAGATACATATTTTGCAGATATGATGAGTAGATAAATGATGAAATGACAAATATGCTGGGACATGGATTCATTGACTGCTACATTAGCACAGAATTGCTAACCCAATCAATCATCACACATAAAACACCAAAAACATAAAGTGCTCATAATAATGACAAAACATTCTTAAACAAATTCACTTACAGACATTGCATTTCAAATGGCTTTTAAAGGTAAGATGGAGATGGATGACCGTAACTGCATGCCGCACATTACACTGCTGCAGCACAGAACAGTCCTTGACAACTTTGTCTTAGAACAGGAAACTCAATTCATATTATAGGAGTGTCAAAATAAATGTGTCATAATAAAAGTCTTAACTCAAACTAAATTCAAATGTCCAGCACAATGAGAGAAAGAGACGGCACCCAGTAGTGGCCCGCTTTAAATCCCATTCCCATCCAATCACCACCCATCTGCTACAATCAGCACCATGCGTACACTCACCTGACACATCCTAGTCAGTTCACATGCAACCTTACTCCTCCATGATGCATTAGCTTTATAAAGGACTCTTTACTGTTACTGTATACAAAAAACTCCAGAATAATTGTACTAATTATATGTTAACCAGAGTAGTTATATTTTTAAGTTTTGTTCTACAACCTAAATTACACACTTTCATACCTCAAACGTGAATTTTGAAGCCACAGTGTTGGTATAAAAGTTTGTTGCTAACGAGTTGCTAGATAAGGACTACAAATATCACAAGCATGTGATTGAACATGTGAGTTTTTTTTCTAGCAGCTTGTAAGCAATATACCTTTTAAGAAACACAGTGGCTTCAAAATTCATGTTTGATGTATGAAAGTGTGTAATTTAGGTTGGAGAACAAAATGCCCAATGTTTACCACAGACCTTATTTTACACATGAATCAAAAACTGCCATTATATAAACAATGGCTCGAAAATGCTAATTGTCTTCCTGGTTTTTGGACAACAACCTGAACAGCTCTATTACCTCCCAATTTTATAATCTTAATGTAAACATATCTTTACTGTCATATATATCATCATATAGCTTGAGAAACTTTATTAGATTTCAGTCAAGAGATTTTTTTTTCGTCAGAAATTTCATTTTAGAAATTCAAATATATGATATAGGCCTATAAATATAACAGACAGACAGGCTAGCTAAGGCCACGTCCACACAAATTTGTTTTAGTTTGAAAACGCATCTTTTTTCTCTAGGTTTTGGCCTTCCGTCCACAATGAGACATTGTTTTTGACAGCAAAAACTTAGCTTTGCGAAAACGCTCTCCCAGGTGGATAAATTTGAAAACGGCATCTTCGCGTTGTAGAGCGGACAGGGAAAATGGAGATATCTGAAAGTGATGATGTATTTGTTGTCATGTGGCACAGTCATGTGATCCCTTCAGCCCAAAACAATCAAGATGGTGACCCATGTTGTAGCAGCATTGTTGAGCAAAGGCGACGGGAAGTTTATTCGGAATTGCTGTCTGGCAAAGAAACACGAGAACAATTGTGTTTTAGACCGTACATGGAATGCCAATTTTTCGTAAGGGGATTTAAGAGTTTTTATACGTTTCAGTGTGGACAAGAAACTTTTGGAAAATGCTTGAAAGTGGCAGTGTGGACAGAGAGCGTTTCACAAAGAAAATGCATTTTCAAATGTATCTGGATTAATGTGGACGTAGCCTAAAATGTAATGCCTGTATTGTATCAACTTGAAATTGTGTTTGTTTATTTGTTGTAGTCTATGAGAATACAAATTGTATTTTCTTGTAATTAAAATTTTTTATTGATTCAAAGAAAAAACACAACAGAGAAAAACACAACATATACACACCGAATCAACATTTAACTTTTAACCCTCATTAACATCCCTCCCCAAACACCAACCCCACCCTACCCCAAAGAACACCCTTGCGGTCACATAAAATAATACACATACACACACACACACAAACAATAAAAATAAATAAAATAAAAATAAAAAAAATACAATATATAATAAACATGCATAATTAAACTAAACGTCTCCCTCCTCATCCCTTCCCCTAGAGTCCTCCAAAACTGCCAAATACCTACCCCACTTCCAGAAAAATATGTCTTCCAGCCCCAGCCTTTCATCTATCATCTTCTCATAAGCCGCCACCCTCCCCATCTCCGCACACCACTCTGGAAATGGTGGTGCTCCGTCTGACTTCCATCCCCTTAAAATAATTTGTCTGCCAATCATCACGCCAGTCAGAACCCAATTTTTTATATATTTGTCCCCTGAATTTATAACTTCCCCATTGCCCAAAATGCAAAGTCTGGGGCAAAGTAAAATTTTAGTGCCCAGAATGTCACGCAAATAATTCAGAATCTTTAACCAAAAATCTTGGATCTTAACGCAACCCCAAAAAACATGGGTTGTGTCTCCAACATCTGATTGGCACTGCCAGCAGGTGGGTGTGTCTTTAAGACCAAGCCTATATAATCTAGAGGGGGTCCAAAAAAATCTTTGTAAAATCTTAAATTGCGTAAGGCGAACCCTTGCATCTCTAGATGCAGACTTGACATTTTTCAGAATCTTAGTCCACACTCCATCCTCCAATACCAAATTCAAATCTTTCTCCCATAATCTCTTAATAGAAGTTAAAGCTCCATCCCCCATACTCTGAATTAACAGGGAGTAATACACTGATGCCTCACGACCTTTTCCAAAAGCCACAATCACCTCTCCCAAAGCATCTGCCTCCTTAGGGGGGTGTTCTACTCCCAAAAATAGTACAACGCAGGTGGCGCAATTGTAAATACCTATAAAACTGAGGTCTGGGGATCCCAAAATGTTGGACCAAGTTTTCAAACGATCTCAACACTCCACTTTCATATAGGTCACCGAGTGTAGCAAGCCCCTTCACAATCCATTCTGGCCAGCAGAAAGGGGACTTGCCAATACATAATCTTGGGTTCTGCCATATGCTCGAGGCAATATTTAAATAAGTGTCCAATTTGAAAAATCTGGACACTTTAGTCCATACCGAGTGTAAATGCAAAATAACGGGGTGTAACTTAACTTTTCCAATTAGTTTGATAGAGATGCTTTGTAATGGCGAAACAGGGGCAAGAACTGCCTGTTCAATAACAAACCAGGGAGGGGCTCTCTCAGGTGGAAGTGACCAATGAGCCAAATGTCTGAGACTGAATGCATACTAATAAAACAAAATCTTGGGTAGGCCTAGCCCACATTTGTCAATCGGCCTATGCAACTTATTAAAATGCAATCTGGGACATTTATCATTCCAAATGAAGGACTTCGCTATGCTATCAAATTGCTTGAAATAAGAGAGGGGGACATCTACAGGGAGAGATTGCAGCAGGTAGTTAAATTTTGGAATACAATTCATTTTAATAACATTAACCTTCCCAATCATAGATAAATGTAATGAAGCCCACCTGCCCACATCGCTCGAAAATGTTTTTATTAAAGGGTCAAAATTAACACTAACTAAATCAGACAAATTTGCTGGGAATAAAATCCCCAAATACTTAATGCCCTGTGTGGGCCATTGAAAGGTGCCCGGCTGGAAAGCCGTTACTGGGCAGTACGCTGTCAGAGCCAAAGCTTCGGATTTAGACCAATTAACTCTGTATCCTGAGAACTTGGAAAAGGAATTAATAATTCTGTGGAGGCAAGGCACAGATCTAGTAGGTTCAGATACAAATAATAAAATATCATCTGCGTAAAGCAGAAGCTTATGCGCAACACCTCTCGCCACCACCCCTGAAAAATCATCCACCCCCCTTATCGCGGCTGCTAATGGTTCCAGGGCAAGACAGAACAATAAAGGGGAAAGAGGGCAGCCCTGCAGGGTGCCCCTATCCAGAGTAAAATAATCTGAAATTAATCCATTTGTTTGTACCGCTGCTACAGGGTGTCTATAAAGTAACTTAATCCAACCAATAAATGTACTCCCGAACCCATATATTTCCAAAATCTTAAAAAGATAATCCCATTCTACCATATCAAATGTCTTTTCGGCATCAAGCGAGATGACAGCGACCAGAGATTGATCATTCGCTACTGACCACATGATATTGATGAGACGCCTGATGTTATCAGAAGAGCTACGGCCCCGAATAAATCCCACCTGATCTATATGTATAAGAGATGTCATAACCTTACTTAATCGGTTAGCCAAAATTTTTGACAATATTTTTACATCTAGTTGGATCAGGGAGATTGGATGATAACTTTTACACTCGCTTGGATCTTTGTCCTTTTTAAGAATCAGACTGATCCGGGCTTGTGTCATGGTTGGAGGAAGCTTTTCATGATTCAGTATAAACTTCTAACAAAAGTGGAGCCAGTTCTGTAGCATAGGATCTAAAAAATTCTGCAGCAAAACCATCTGTCCCCAGAGCCTTGCCAGTAGGTAGGGACTTAATTACCTCGTCAAGCTCCTCCAAGGTTATCTCAGAATCAAGAGAGTTTTTTTGCTCAATCGTCAGTTTAGGAAGATCTAATGGTTCCACATAAGTTTCTAATATCTTCATCAGTAGACGAAGACGTGGAACTATAAAGATCAAGATAGAACTCTTTAAAGGCATTATTAATATCAATGGCTGAGGTAAAAATTTCACCACCAGCAAATTTCACTGAGTGAATGATAGAAAGAGACTCTCTCTGCTTTATATATCTAGCCAAAAGCTTCCCTGCTTTGTCACCCAACTCAAAGTATGACTGTCTTGCCCTGAATAACCAAAACTCCACTTTCCGCGACAAAATAGTATTATATCTATATTTCAATCGGGTCAATTCTCTGAGGCCATCAGATGACATACGCCGCTTCAGCTCTGCCTCTGCACTTTTAATATTCTCTTCCAACTCCACAAGTTCTCGTGCTTTGGATTTTTTGATGGATGAGGCGTACTGTATGATCCGACCTCTAAGTACCGCCTTAAGTGTCTCCCAAGCCACGCCCACAGAGAATACTGAGGACCAGTTGATCTCCATATAAACGTTGATTTCAGTCTTTAACATTTGTTGGAAATCAGGATTTTGCAAAAGGGACACATTAAAGCACCAACTATATGATTTATTTTTCTCTGTTTATGGCAACATCTCCAAACTCACCAGGGCGTGATCTGAGACTAAGATATTTCCCATTGAGCAATCAACAACAGATGAAATGAGGGATTTGGATATATATATATATATGGACTGATGAAAACAAATTTGATGTGGTTCAAAAGTCTCCATAAGACCAAGATTTTTACACATCCTGTGAAGCGTCAATGTTGCTCTAGGGGGTTTACACACTTTTGCTTCACTGTGATCAAGGACTGAGTCCATCAATAGATTAAAGTCTCCTCCCAATATTATATCATGAGGGGTGCCAGTGGCTTGCAACATCTCTTCAAGATCTATAAAAAAAAAGCCCTGATCATCAGTGTTAGGCATGTAAATATTAGCCAAAATCAACCTTTGCCCTTGAATTTCTGCTAAAACAATAATGACTCAATGACCTAATTTATCTTTAGTCTGTTTGAGACATTTGAATTGTAAATGTTTATTATTCAATGTAATGACTCCCTTGATCTTACTTGAGAAAACATGTCCACCCCATATCTTCCCAAATTTTTCAGCTTCCTGCGGGGAGAGATGTGTTTCTTGAAGAAACACTATATCATGTTCCTTACATTTAAGAAAAGTAATAACCTTCCTTCTTTTTATGGGGTGCACCAACCCATTTACATTCCATGTGGAGAGAGACAATCCACTCATATTAACATTTGACATTTTGATATAGTAGAAAAAATCAATTGTGTGTCAAAAACTAAATTATACAGACCACATTCCCCATTAGTGAAACAATCAAACCCCGAACTTCTCCCCGAACAAAACAAACAGAAAAAAGAAAAACGTGCGCATTAACCCCGCGCACGACAGCGCCAACCGGCGACAATCCTTCTAAACTCAAAAGCTCCATGAACGTCCATGAGCATCCAAGACAACTTTGCCATCAGATTGCTCAATTTTGCCTCACAAATTTGTGTGGCAAAATTACATAACAGAAAATACTTTGTAAAATAAACCCCAGCCAATAGGAAGAATGAACACAAAGAATGTGTAGATTCATTCACAGAACTGTCTCAAAGATGTGATCTTCCACAAAACAAATTCCAGCTGATATAAAACCGTTCAGATTCCTCGGACAGACAAACAAATGTTCAGTGAGCCAGCTGTTATGAGTTCAGCGGATGACGTAATCATTCCAATGTCCCGTAAAAATATTCAAAAAAACAAACTCCAGCCAGCAGGAGGAATAAGCACGAAGAACGAACAGATTAATCCACAGCTCTTCCAAAGGAGTGTTATTCAACAGAACAAGCTCCAGCCGCTAGGCGGAACCAATACAAAAAGAAACAAAACCGGCATCCCGGTTCCCCGGATGGTCGAGTCAATTCACTCGGAGGCCGCATAAAAGTGTATACCATGACTTACACAATCCGTCAACTTTATAAAAGACATCCTTTGTGTGAGCATGTAGATATTTTGCGGTCATCCGTAGTGTCCACTCTCAAACTGGCCGGGAACTTCAATGCAAAAGTCATCTTTCGTCAACGCAAAAGTTTCTTTAAGGAAAAGTGTTATTCACAAAACAAACTCCAGCCGCACGGCGGAGCCAATGCAAAAAGAAAAAAGAAACCAAAATGACACCCAGCTTCCTCAAAAGCCAGAGTAAGTACAGTGCATCCGGAAAGTATTCACAGCGCTTCACTTTTTCCACATTTTGTTATGTTACAGCCTTATTCCACAATTGATTAAATTCATTATTTTCCTCAATTCTACAAACAATACACCATAATGACAACGTGAAAGAAGTTTGTTTGAAATCTTTGCAAATTTATTAAAAATAAAAAACGAAAAAAATCACATGTACATAAGTATTCACAGCCTTTGCCATGACACTCAAAATTGAGCTCAGGTGCATCCTGTTTCCACTGATCATCCTTGAGATGTTTCTACAACTTGATTGGAGTCCACCTGTGGTAAATCACATGAGAAACAATCAATGTATTACTCACCCATTGATTCAATAAAAGACAGCCTGATTGGGACATGTAAATACTTTGCGACCGTCCTTCGTTTCTATTCTCAGTTTGGCCGGAAACATCAAAGCAAAAGTGATCTTTCACTGATGTAAGAGTTTCTTACATTCCTTGAACCGATCGCGTTTCTCTCGTCGAACTCGCAAAGTCCGGGAAAAAGAAAATATTATGGTTTGTCCAAGAAAGCTTCCCTTTGATCCTTGCCTGGCGCAACACAAGATCTTTATCGAATGATCTCAGAAATCTGGCCAAAAATTGATCGGGGCATGTATCCCTCAGCAAATCTGTGAGCTCGCTCGATTTCCAGCTTGTGGCCTGTTATGTCGAGCAGACTCGGGAAAATCTCGTCTAGGAATTTCAACATATCTCTTCCCTCCTCATGCTCAGGAATTGCAACAATTTGAACGTTATTCCTGCGGCTTCTATTCTCAAGATCTTCAAGCTTTTCAAGGAGATGTACCAAATCAACTTTGGTCATGGGCGGATTAGCGGTTAATTCCCTCTCCGAAGATTCCATAAAATCGATTCTGTCTCTCAACATCAGTCACTCTTGTAACTAACTCAGAGAATTTTATTTCCATCGCCGTAATTGATCGACGAACTTTCTTATGATTTCACCATCTCATACGAATTATTACAAGTTGTCATGAGACTGCAACCTGGTCTCACAGGTTGTAATAATAGTAACACCATGAGATGGCAAAATCGTACAAGAATTATTATGAGTAGTCATGAGACCAGATTGCCAATTAAAATTGTCATGGTGTGCGAATAAAAAAATAAAAAATAATATATATATATATTTTTTTTTTTTTTTGTAAAATTATGATTTTTGGGGTGAAATATGACCTGGACATGTTCTTGACAGATTTCGTGAAACAGTTGAAGTGGGTTTCTAGCTTGCTTTTGTGGTGAAGAGGGGCACTGATTTTCTAACAGACACACTACTGTGGGTCAAACCCCCACATTGCACAAGGTTTCCATTTAATGCCAAAAATGTTAATTCTTCCCTGTTGTGCATCCTATTAATCACATATGTCTAAACCTATAATTATTTTCTTTGGAAACAAAACCCTAATCAGCACTGTCTGGCCATCAAACTTTCTTCCAACTAAATACTAAAAGCAGCACAGCAGGGGTTGATGATGCCAATACAGTGTATTCACTTACTTAAATTTTTCCATGTTTTTTATTTTTCGCACAAATATTTAATTTCTTTTCATCGCTTTCTGCTTTTACAGTTTTCCATTATTGAAAAGCATCTTAAAGTACACCAGGTGCAAAAATACTGGACAAATAAGGTTTATGTTTATTATTATTTTAGAAGGCCAACTTGGCTCTAGTCAACTCGTACAAACAAAACAGTCTGCAGAGCAATGCTCTGTTTCAATTTCATCACAATCATTCGTGTTCTCCTCTGCCTGCTCTGGAAAAAGTACTGTTTTTATGCTCTCTCTTTCTTTAATGGACCAAATAACTGCATTATGGGAGTTCCAGTACTTAACCCAGTGGAACACAATGCTTGTTTGTAGTGATGGCACTATTGGTTGCAGCTGTGGCTGTCAGGGATACTTTTGCATGAGTGATATTCAGTCAAGTTTGAGCATCATCATGATTGCATTAGGAAAACTGTTGGAATTTAAAGGGACCATTTACCCAAAAATATAAAAATAAAAAAATACAATAATAATAATTCTGGCATTGTTTACTCGTGTTGTTGCAAACCTGCATGCTTTCTTCCATGGAACACAAAGTGAGACGCTAGGCAGAATGTTAGCCACAGTAACCATTCATTTTCTTTGTATGGAAAAAATATGCTTTTTGATCCTAACTTATTGGTCCTAAATATAATCAGAACTTAAGCTAATTTTGAATATTTTTTTTTATATTGATTTACAATATGATAAACAATGCTTAAGGGAAAAACCTTATTGTATTTTAGGTTTAATAAGAAGCAACTGAAATCCAATTCAAAATATTCAGCTCCAAGTAAGCTACATTTTGTGCAAAAATCAATAAAATTTCAATAGTCACATTTAAAAGGCATTTTAATACAAATAAATACAAATGTAAAATTATAAATATATCCATTGTTAATGAATAATTTTTTTTTTTTTTTTTAAACAAAGCCCTAACTTTTTGTTTTACTTGACACTCTGGTCTGCCCCACCCCCTGTCTCCGGTACAGCTGCAGCACCAGCTCCCGTAGCTCCTCCCTCTTCCTGCGCACCTGGTTCCATGGAAACCAATGCTCCAATCGCAGAAGAAGTTCAAAGAGCATTACTGGATTCTGAATGGAAAAAAGGCACAAAGAAGCCTCGAGAATCAAGGACCATTTGGCTGCTGGAAGTCAAATGGTTAAGACTGTGGGCTGCTGACACCAATTTGCAGAGTACACAATATGCAAGATTAAAATGAGTGCGTCCCAAATCATAGTACATTGAAGACAGTTTTCTAATACTCCAAAATTACAGTGCATTGTGACATTTTGCAGTGAGGTGAAATGCACTGCCCATTTGAAAGTGTCTCGAGTGTTTGTATGTAGGGTACCTGCAAAAAGCTCTCCACATACTGCAGCAGGTACAGGCCACAATCACTGCCGTTGTCATGCATTGGGACCCTGCAGAGACTCCTGCTTATTTTTTCATTTGTAAACGCACGAGGGGTCTATTTCCTAACCTCCCATTCTACCTGCAGGTACCTGAGAGAGTCCCGACAACATTAAGAGGTAAGTTACAGGGGATCTACTCTCACTGTAAATCTCATAGTCTTTTAAGGCGACAAATTTAGCTCTGTCACGTATATCACTCAAACACAGTTAAACATAGCAGTCCAAACAAAGCACGTACTCGCGTAACAGTGTATCTGCTGGTGGTAAGACAGCTTGAGAGTCCATTACTAGAATACAGGGCCTGCGTTTGAACCAGAGAGAGAGATTTAGAGATATAGACAACTAGTGGACGAGATAACCAGATAAGCGGATTCCTGGAAGGAAAACCATCTCACCTGAGATGCACTCTTTTAACCCTTGTGGCTCACAACTGTTTTGTTCATGGTCAAATTTGACCAAAAACCATAAACTTGTGTCCTCTTTACAAGAAGATTAAAAGAGGTGTGAGTGTAAGGGTTGGGGTTTTGGTTATAAGCCAAAATGTATGCAATAGTCTTGGAATTTTTTATCAATAACGATATATATCACAATATATAAATTAAGGAAGTCATTCAAAAAAGTATGAAAAAAAATTAAAGTTTCTTTTCATGAATTTAAAATATGGACAGTACAAAGTAATGAAATGTAGACAATTAAAATAGTATGAAAATACTATTGAATCTATTTTTTCATCTTAAGGGTTCTTTTTTTTTTGGTTAAACATTATAGGCCCTATTGTAATAGCACTATGCGTAAAGCGCAGCGCTATGTGGTACGTCATACGCGCAAAGTCAGTGGCCATTAAGTTTTGATATTTTCGTGGAAGCATGCACCAAGTCTAGGCACAAATCGGTTAGCGAAACCGTGCTCACAAAGTGCTAATGGGCTGGGTCAAGTGCAATTTAATTTTCAGGTTTTTCTCCCGTTATCGCACCCTATTATATATTCGTCTGCATCCTATTATATATTCAATTTCAAGTCAAGCAACTTTCGATATAAATGAAGACAGCCCATTCATAAGAATTTGGTAGTGTAAATTGGCTGTCTATGCAGTGCATTCCCGACTCTGTTTGTCGCTGCCGCTGCTCCAGACTGCGATGTATGTGTTGCATGTTCTCTTTTGGCCTCTATGGTAGTGTTGGCTCTCGTTCTGATTTTAGACTTTGCACAGAGGTTAGAAGAGCTTCTCAAACATCTAAGCACAATGACCTATTTCTCAGGAAAATAGCAAATTACGCTTTGCGGCAATTCATTAACATACAATGCACACCCACAGTTTGAGCGTGTACACCCACAGATAACGCAAACACTCCCACCTATGCCCACTTGCACTGGCAAGAAAACTGTGCTTAGAATTTGTGTCCTCACAAAAATTGGATAAGACATAGAGAACGGTTGTTGCGCTTAGCGATGTGCCTAGTGTGGGAACAAAATAGAGCCCTATATGCGTTTGCTTTGATTTTAATTAATCTTTTTTTATTAGCAAGCTCTTCCTGTCTAAATGTAAAGTGATTGGAACCAGAGGTTGACAATTTTTCATCATTTACAGAACTGCCAAGTGACAGTGAGAACTTTTTAATGCAAAATAATGCAAATGTAATTAGTGACAAAACAAATTAAATAAATAATAATAAAAACATTTATAATAAGACTATGACTGAAATTTTAGATAAAAAACTCAAACTCATCCATGTGACAGATAATGTTTATTTGTAGAGCAACATCTGATTGGAATGCGCATTCTTTACCATGCAGCGGCGTTTTGCTTAACGACGATATAGGCGATAATCAACGTATTTTACCATTTAACACATTTATAACAGTATATCTGTTTAACCAGTATATCGCCCACCCCTATGTGTGTGTGTGTAGTGAGAGAGTGGGCATTACCGGTAGGTTGTGAGTTTTAAGCCCACTGGGTTTCAATCTGTTGCCCTTTGGTTGCTGCGAGCTATCTGGAAATACAGAACACAAACACTTTGAAACAAATGTTACTGGACCTCTTTTTTTTGTATTTTTTTATGAGAATCCACAAAAACCACATGTATGCATCGACAATGCAGAAAATGATCACCAAACAACTGTATCAGAGAATATGTGTTTGTGTATGTATGCATGTGCGTTTTCCTGTTTGACCTGTTTGACATTCCCCTGCAGAGCTCGCTTTGGCTGCCAGGCACCCTGCCCAGGACGCGTCTTTGCCTCTCCACTCTACATATTGGGGTAGTTCCAGATCGGCAAAACAGATTACTACGAGGTACAAGTGGGCCCTGGACAGAGAGTAAACAGAGATCAGGAAAACACAGAAAACAACAGAGGAAGTCAGAGATCGGTTAAAAAGTTTTGTGTTTGGATTGACGAAAACATCCTGTATATATACTGGGTAAGGTACTGCTAATGGTTAGGGATGCATAAAACAGACATATTTCGACAAGCATATAAAATCAACTACATCGAAATCAACTTGTCAGTGTGTTGCCTGAATAAGTAGTCAACTAATTGGAAGTTCTGAATATATAAGGCTGTATTTTAATTAAACTAAACTCGATCGGGTTTACATAAGACGCTGTAAGGGGGTTCGAGGGAAAGGAGGAGGCGAGAACCGGCTTGAGAATATAAATAATAGTTTAATAATAAACTTAAACAAAAACACACAACCATAAACACACACACAGTACAGCTGCCTGTAATTCTCTCTCTCTCGAACCGTCGTCCCCGGCCACCTTTATCCCTCGCGCGCCCCATCAGGCTGATTGGGGACCGGACGTGCGTCATTCCAGCCCGGCCCCGCCCTCCTCGGCTCTATCAAATCAAATCAAATCACTTTATTGTCACACAGCCATATACATAAGTGCAATGGTGTGTGAAATTCTTGGGTGCAGTTCCGATCAACATAGCAGTCGTGACAGTGATGAGACATACACCAATTTACAATAAACATCAAATTAACACAACACAATTTAAACATCTGTTATACATAATTACACTCAACTTAAAACATCAAATTAACACAGCACAATTTAAACATCTGATATACACATAATTACACTCAACAATATACAAATAATAACATACACTGTACAGTATACAATGCGCACTATATAGATACACATTATTCAATAAAAATAAAAAATAAAAATATATAAAAAAGTATATATAGTAGTAAATATAGAATGTACAGTATTGTGCGATACCGCCTGATGGTAGCAGTGAGAACAGAGAACAGTCTCTGATGATCCTCCGAGCTTTTTTCACACACCGCCTTGTATATATTTCCTGGAAGGAGGGAAGCTCACCTCCGATGATGTGTCTGGCAGTTCGCACCACCCTTTGCAGTGCTTTGCGGTTGTTGGCGGTGCTATTGCTGTACCAGGCGGAGATGCAGCCAGTCAGGATGCTCTCTACAGTGCAGGTGTAGAACCGTGTGATGATGTGGCGGTTCATTCCAAACTTCCTCAGCCGTCTCAGGAAGAAGAGGCGCTGATGAGCCTTCTTCACAACGACTTCAGTGTGGATGGACCATGTGAGTTCCTCAGTGATGTGGACACCCAGGAACTTGAAGCTGCTGACTCTCTCCACTGGTGCTCCATTGATGGTGATGGGACTGTGTTCTCTGTCTTTTCTTCTGAAGTCCACCACAAGCTCCTTTGTCTTACTGACGCTGAGGGAGAGGTTGTGCTCCTGACACCAGTGTGTCAGAGTGTGCACCTCCTCTCTGTAGGCTGTTTCATCATTGTCAGTGATCAGACCTACCACCGTCGTGTCATCAGCAAACTTAATGATGGCATTGGAGCTATGTGTTGCCACACAGTCATGTGTGTACAAGGAATACAGTAGTGGGCTGAGAACACAGCCCTGTGGGGCTCCAGTGTTGAGGGTCAGTGATGAGGAGGTGTTGCTGCCTATTCTAACCACCTGGTGTCTGCTTGACAGGAAGTCCAGGATCCAGCTGCACAGCGAGCTGTTTAAGCCCAGAGCCCGGAGTTTCTCATCTAGCTTGGAGGGCACTATGGTGTTGAATGCTGAGCTGTAGTCTACAAACAGCATTCTCACATAAGTGTTCCTTTTCTTCCAGGTGGGAGAGAGCAGTGTGTATTGTTGATGCAATGGCATCATCAGTGGAGCGGTTGTTGCGGTAAGCAAACTGCAGCGGGTCAAGAGAGAGAGGCAGCACAGAGCAGATGTAATCTCTGATTAGTCTCTCAAAACATTTGCTGATGATGGGGGTCAGAGCAACAGGACGCCAGTCATTTAAACAAGTTATTTTTGATTGCTTTGGAACAGGCACAATGGTGGATGTTTTAAAGCATGTGGGGACCACAGACAAAGAGAGGGAAAGGTTGAAAATGTCCGTAAAAACACCAGCCAGCTGGTTCACGCACGCTCTGATGACACGGCCCGGAATGCCGTCTGGGCCCGCGGCTTTGCGGATATTCACCCGTCGGAAGGATCGGGTTACATCCGCTACAGAGACGGAGAGTGAACTAACCTCTGTAGCTTCGGCTGCGAGAGCTCTCTCCGCGAGGGCGGTGTAATTTTCCTCAAAACGAGCATAAAAAGTATTTAGCTCATCCGGGAGAGAGGCAGCGGTGTTCATGGTGGAGTTTTTATTCCCTTTAAAGTCCGTGATGATGTTAATTCCCTGCCACATGCAGACGCGTTCTACCGTTGAAAAGAGCTAGATGGACGAAACGAAACGAAACTTAACACAATGCAGGGGTCCCGAGACGTGTTTCTAAAGGTTGAAATATTTTTATCCCGATACGCTGTTAAAGGAATATTCCAGGTTCAATATAAATTAAGCTGAATTGACAGCATTTGTGGCTTAATGTAAATGACATCAAAAATTATTTTGACTCGTCCCTCCTTTTCTTTAAAAAAGCAAAAATCGAGGTTACAGTGAGGCACTTATAATGGAAGTGAATAGTGCCAATTTTTTTAGGGTTTAAAGGCAGAAATGTGAAGCTTATAATTTGATAAAAGCTCATACATTTATTATTCTGTTAAAACTCATGTATTATTTGAGCTGTAAAGTTGTTTATATTGTCGTTTTTACAGTCATTTTAGAGTTTTAGTGTTTGTTGACTACATCATCATGGCAACAAGTTGTAAAATTGGCTATAACTTTACACAAAAAAGGTTAATAAGCAAGTTTATGTTAACAAATATTGTTTACGTCTAGTGGCTATACTTTTGAAATAGTATTTTAACGTTTACGGATTGGCTCCATTCACTTTCACTGTAAGTGCCTCACTGGAAATGAGGGGCAAGTCAAAATAATTTTTTGTGGTAATCAATATTAATGTGGTAGATTAAGCTTAACTTGTATTGAACCCGGAAAATTCCTTAAATGCATGTGATTAAACAGTAAAATCTATACATACAATAAGGCCTGGTAAAAAGTTTCTAAGTCAGTTTTAATGTGACTTTTATATAACAAAAAGAAAAAAGTGGAAATGTCTTGATACAAATTAACCCTGTATAATCTAGTCAACCTCATCATTGTTGGATGACTGTTCAACCATTGTGACTCATCGGTATCTCGACTCAAAGTTCTGTTGTACTGTGCATATGTCAGAGTGTCCAGATGCATGTACGAGTGTGCGTCCTAATGTGGCCATTTGTTTTTATGAGAATACAGAGTACCAGGCCCGGAATTCCCTGTTCTTTCCCAGTCTGGCATTGTATACTCGTTGCACTGATTTATCCTCTCGTTCATAAAGCTTGCTCTAACTTCCCCTGTTTTCCTCAAAAAACAAGCAGAGCAGAAAATCTAAACTGAGCTACCTCTTCCTTCTTGGCCATAAGAGCAAAAGAACAGTCTGTAAAGTGTGTTTAGGATGTCATAACTATTTGTGAGGATTTGCAAAACGTTCTGATGTTAAGTGCACAGCAGGTTGGTGGTCTCTTAACTCATTTTGCATCCTTGTTTTCCTATCAAGGAAAAAACCCAATCTCTCCTTGTGCTCACAGAAGTGTTCATGGGTAATTTTATCAGGAGAGTTGTCCCTCTAATAGGGTGAAAGGAAAATGAACCGCTGTTTGGAGTGGCTTTTCTGGCTTTTACTTTTGCGTGTGTGTTTTATTATTCCATTATAAATGTAAATGCATGAGAGCTAAGGCTATCAACCGCCAAAAATGAAAATAAGCACCATAAATATATCATACAATTAGTCCAATTGACTTGTGCACTATGTTCAAAATTTTCTGAAGCCATAAGAAGCATTTATTTGAGGAACAGCCTGGAACTGAAGTCATTATTCATTCAAAATCTTCCCCTCCATCGTAACTGCTGCAGCACAATTGGTTATAAGATACCAGTTGCGGCACATTTTCAGTGTTTGTGATAGGGATGTCCTGATACCGATCTCATGTACTGGTACTCGTACTTGTAAATATGCTCCGATACCATCTGATGTATGAATGTCATTACGTAAAAATCACATTACGTCCTTGTGAGATTATTTTACCACAAAAGCTGCGATGATATATATATATATATATATATATATATATATACATACACTGGCAGCCAAAAGTTTGGAATAATGTACAGATTTTGCTGTTTTGGAAGGAAATTGGTACTTTAATTCACCAAAGTGTCATTCAACTGATCACAATGTATAGTCAGGACATTACTGATGTAAAAAACAGCACCATCACTATTTGAAAAAAGTCATTTTTGATCAGATCTAGACAGCAGCCATCACTCCAACACCTTATCCTTGAGTAATCATGATAAATTGATCATTTGGTACTAGAAAATCACTTGCCATTATATCAAACACAGTTGAAAGCTGTTTGGTTCATTAAATGAATCTTAACATTGTCTTTGTGTTTGTTTTTGAGTTGCCACAGTATGCAATAGACTGGCATGTCTTAAGATCAATATTAGGTCAAAAATGGCAAAAAAGAAACAGATTTCTCTAGAAACTCATCAGTCAATCATTGTTTTGAGGAAAGAAGGCTATACAATGCTTGAAATTGCCAAAAAAACTGAAGATTTCAAAGGTGTACACTACAGTCTTCAAAGACAAAGGACAACTGGCTCTAACAAGGACAGAAAGAGATGTGGAAGACCAGATGTACAACTAAACAAGAGGATAAGTACATCAGAGTCTCTAGTTTGAGAAATAGACGCCTCACATGTCCTCAGCTGACAGCTTCATTGAATTCTACCCGCTCAACACCAGTTTCATGTACAACAGTAAAGAGAAGACTCAGGGGTGCAGGCCTTATGGGAAGAATTGCAAAGAAAAAGCCACTTTTGAAACAGAAAGACAAAAAGAAAAGGTTAGAGTGGACAAAGAAACACAGACATTGGACAACAGATAATTGGAAAAGAGTGTTATGGATCTTAACTCCATTGAGCTTTTGTGGGATCAGCTAGACTGTAAGGTGCGTGAGAAGTGCCCGACAAGACAGACACATCTATGACAAGTGCTACAGGAAGAGTATCCAGATCTTTTTTTTCAAATTGTAATAGTAAATAGTAATTTTTCACGTTATTAATGTCCTGACTATACATTGAGATCAGTTGAATCTGTACATTTTTATACATATATATAATATAATACATATATTAGTGATATAAATATATAGTTTGCATGAGCCGCGCGCTGTGCGGGAGACAGTGTTGTGCGACGCCAGCTGCGCGTACCTTTTAATCCTCCTTGGCTCATACAGGGAAAACAGTCATGAGCATCAAGTGCTCTGTTTAAAGCAGATGACAGCGAACAGAGCACAAATTCACTTTGTAGTGTGAGGCACAAACAGAGTACATATTTAATTAAATAGCATCCTTTGCGGTTTAATAATCACTTTGAGTCACGTAGCGACCAGCTTTTACTTCGGTGGCTTCTTCTTCTTCTTCGGTGGTACGACTGGTGTTTTCCAGAGTGGGAAGCTCGTCATAACATCAGAGCTACTTGGTCATAACACAGAAACACTTCAAAATAAAAGCTCCACCAAAATAAAAGCTCAATTTAAATTAAAAAAGTATGACAGAAATGTAACATTCACTGATACACTACTACTACAACTAATAATAATAATAATAATATTAAATCAGTAGTAATGGTATTATATTTAAGCAATATCTTACATCTGTGATACTCTATACTGCAGCACTTTATTTGATATATATAACTCCAATGTATTTTAGATTGTGCTGTGAGGTTCTGAATAATATTATGTTTCATTTGATTAAAGTTTTAATGAATTTATTTATTTAAACACCATTTTCATGATAAAATTGAAATAAACTGTTGAAATGCAGTTCAGGTATCAGACTCGGTATCAGCAAGTACCCCCAAAAAAGTATCGGAACTCATACTCGGTCTCAAAAAAAATATCAGGACATCCCTAGTTTACGATGTGATATATACAAATGCAAATGAGATTTGAGAGCTACACTGAAGGGAAAGATTTTCAGTAAATAACAACTTACATTTCGTTCTACGGAGCCCCTGATAATAATTATAATTGTATTTATTTATCACACATTATACATTTGCACATATACAGTGAAATTCTTTTTTTTCACATATCCCAGCTAAATGCAGGGCCGATACGGCGCCCCTGGAGCAGATAAGGTCAAGGGCCTTGCTCAAGGGCCCAACAGTGTCATCTTGGCAGTGCTGGGGCTTGAAACCCCAACCTTTTGATCACTAACCCAGAACTTTAACCGCTGAGCCACCACTGCCCCTTAGAGGACAGGGTGGGAATTTTTCTGAAATAGTTGTGCGTGACATATTTCTTTCTGAAGTAGAATTTACTTTTCATACTTACTACAGTACTACTATAATAAGCTTTGCGTGCCCTCTCAACAGTTTGCGTTCCCTCACAAAAAAAGTTTTGCATGCCCTCTCAACAGTTCGTGTTCCCTCACAATAAGTATAATTCTAAGTGTTGTTTTCCTGTATTATAACTATGTTTCACTACGAATATCATGGTTAAAATATGGTTATTGTAGTAAAACCATGGTAAATAAATTATAGCGAGGGAACGCAAAACTATTTCTATCTCTGTGGTTCCTCACACAAACCTATTACATGTTTTCAGAAGACTTGTTTATAGCGCACGAGTACTTTTATTATACTTTTATGGTGCTGTTTTGTTATTTTTAGAGCTCAAAAGTATCAGTCCCCATTTACTTTTATTGTAATTACAAGAGCAGCATGCCTAACATCTCCCTTTGTGTTCCACGGAAGAAGTATGTATTCATATGGGTTTGTAAAAACATGAGGGTGAGTAAAATATTTTTGGGTGAACTATTCCTTTAAACTGATAGTATAACCAAACTGTAAAATGTAAAAAAAATAAAATCTTCTAGTGTATCCTTACTTGCTGCCAGTCTCCTCCGCGCAGCTGTTGACTTTACGAGTAAGTTGCTCGTAGAAGAAACTACTAAAGATGTGAGATCTTTATGCCACATCTTCATCAGCTCTCTCCAACTGTAGATACCTAATAGGCACAAATACATTAAAGGTAAGGAATAAAATCTTACTATTACTAACTAACCAGGGGTAAGAAATCATGTTCTAATCTCATGTTTGACTGGGCAATCTAGTTTTTCAAAGCACTGCAGAGAACTGTTGGACTCACTTGAGGTAGAAGTCGATGATGACATCGTTGAAAAACTCACCGTCCTTAAGGCACTCCAGCTTCTCGGTTGTCACAGTAATGCCGCCCTTGGACGGGGGAGGTGGGTACTGGATCAGTCTAGTGGAAAATTTTTCAACACTTTATTCATAGAAAATGTAAACTTTAGCCATGAAAGCAGTTCCAACAATACAGCCCTCTTAGGTAATCAAGACATGTCAATATAGGCTTACTAATTAAATCTAAATTTCAAAACCCTGTATGGAAACTTCAACTTGATGGAAAGTTCCAAGACAGTGGTATGGAAACCTTTCCTCTCACAAAGGCCAGAGAACTTCAAAGTTTGGGTTCCAACTGCTGAACTTGTTCTTAATTATTGCCATCAAAGAAGAATTTAAAGGTGAAGTGTGTAATGTTTTGCACCACCAGTGGCACCAAACAGAATTGCAAAAATAATCACTGTTTCAAAAAGTTTCAAACACTCCCCCCTCTTCCATTTGGGTGAGAAGCAGTATGAGTGCCCATGAAGCAAAGAAGGTCGCATCCAGGACGTGTAATTTCATAAAAGATTGCAATTCCACTTGGTGCCACTAGTCACACAAAAATCACACATGGTTTCTTTTCTACCAAATGTTTTATATGAAACACTAAAACATATATTAAAAAAACATCTTTCTTTCTTTGGAATACATAATTTTAACTGTTGTGTCTATTATTCGTCCATTTGACTCTGATTTGAGTGAAATCCTTTGCCTAACATATACCATATCATCTACCACAACTAATTTAGAGAACGAAACTTAACACAAACACAAAACCTAGGCTTTGAGCCCGGCACACATTTGCGCACAGGTGCACATTTGCATCCGTACCTGCGTGGCAAACTCTGCTGCCGGCTGTGGCTACGGAGTGGTCTCCGAGCTTTCGGCTGTCTTAGCAACTGCTACTTTCACTTGCACTCTCCTGCTGAGGAAAAATAACCAGGTCAAATCAGAGCTGTAAAAACTGGAGATACTTCACCCGTTGTTGGAGTATCTGAAGCTATTAGTCTTCTGGCTAAAATTTACATTCAAGCATTTAAATTATGTGGAATTTTGCTGAAAATAGGATACGGGCCCTTTCACAGATATGGATTTTGAAAATGTAAAGGAATGATAGACATTAAAGAGTACCAAATAAATATTATGAACTCAATGTGCCAGTGGACTTAAGGATGACAGGGGTTAAGAAAACAAAAATGTATTGAGAGAGAAAAAGAAGAGCGACACCATGTGCAGCCTGTTAGGGGAGGAACGCCGGGCTCCATCTCTGTTAAGCGCTGAGCCAGCTCGTAAAACACTGAAGAAAAGAAACGAAGGAGAGTACGTCTGAGGAGGCCTACTTTCTTCACTGCCAGTTGGCGCCATCAGAACCGAAAGAAAAGAAGAAACGTGTCGTACCCCAAGAGCCCTGACGCCCACACACAGATGTTGCCCCAACATAGTACATATGTACAAGTTCTAGTACCCCTAAAAACAGCTGCCATGAGATGCCACCCACGTCATAAAGACTCTGGAGAGAATGACACAATGGCCACCTCTACAGAAACTGAAAGAGAGAGAACTGCTGAGCTACTAACCCTAAAGCAAGCCAATTTTCCTCCTGCGTTTCATACCTACTCACCAATACAGCCTCTATGTACCATGGCTAACCTCACTCCTGCTCTTATATTGGGCTATATAATTTCTCTGGTGCCTGCACTGAAGTTTCTGCCAGTATCTGTCAAACCCATTGAATACTAGGGATGTGCATAGATACATATTGTCAATATCAACCAGTCAGTGGGTTGCCTGAATGACTAGCCAGCTAATCGGTTCGAAGGGTAGCACTGTATAATTAGGCTTGTTTCAGACCCTGATTTGACGTGTTTCTTAAGGAGCGTTTACACAAGTCACATTCTTGCCTTCAAAAACAGCTAGATGAAGCGCAACAGAATGGAGCAGAATGCAGGAGCCTAAAGACATGTTTATCAAAGTTGGACTATTTTCACTTGACGAGCTGTTTTAAAAATACAGTGCGCAAAATAAGCGCAAAACGCAATGCAAGAGCCAATGTGTATGGTGTTTTAAAGGGGGTGAATTTAAAGATGCAACTTTTCCAAGAGGGTTTTACTGTGCAAACAAATTAAACAGTTTAACACAGCACGCTGTCAGCACGCTAATTACAGCAATGCTGCTAAAAATATCACAACTATATATTTATATATAAAAAGGAAAATATATATGTAAACTATTTGACCTCACAAATTGACGTCGGTTGTTGGACGACTAGGCGAACATCATGATCAATCCCTGTTAAAGACTGTAGAGCAATCAATGGAGATGGACAAAGGAATAAAAAGATAGATGAATGGATGGTTACATGGATGGATTGACAGACGAATGGTTTGATGGATGGAGGAACAGATGGATGCTTGGATGGATGGATGGATAGATGGATGAAAGAATAGACAAACGGTTAGATGGATGGACGAATGGGTGGACAGTTGGATGGATGGATGGACAGACAGACAGATGGACAAATGGATGGATGGATGGACGGTTAGATGGACAGATGGATGGATGGTCGAACAGATGGACAGACAAATGGATGGATGGATAGATGGATTGAAGGAAGGATGGATGAACAGATGGTAGAAAAGAAGGAACGATGGATGGATGGACAGACAGATGGATGGACAGAAGGAAGGACGGACGGACAGACGGTAGGAAGGAAGGAAGGAAGGATGGAAACATTTATAGACAGAAAGATGGACAATTGGATGGACGGATGGATGGATGGACAGATGATGGAAGGATGGACAAATGGTAGGAAGGAAGGAAGGAATGAAGGAAGGAAGGAAGGATGGAAAAATGGATGGAAGGAAGGATGGACAAATAGTTAGATGGAAGAATGAAAGGAATAAAGGAAGGAAGGATGGATAATTGGTTGGATGGATGGATGGATGGACAAAAGGAAGGATGGATAAAGGGATGGGGTTAGATGAAAGAATGGAAGGAAGGAAAGATAGATAGATGGACATAGAGTAAACCCTTGGGTCAGATCTTCAGCTCAGAGACCTTGGAAGTTCAGAAAGTTCTTAAGCAAAGATGGAGCTTACGGTACAGGTAGAGCTCATCACCTACCTCTGCCGTCTCCTGTCCAGCGTCCTTCACATTTTGGCCCAGCAGTGAGAGGAGGTGTAACCCCTGCAGGTGGCAATGAAGCTGATTCAGCCCATCAGCCCAGGACAGGGTGTTGCTCAAAGCTTCCTGACTGTATCTCAGACCAATCAAATCCATCAGGGATGCCAACAGAGCTGCCTGAAGATCCTCCAATTGAGCAGCCAACACCAGCAAGATGAAAGGACAAGGCTGGCCTGGAAAGAAAGAGAGAATATTAAAATATTTCACCACATTCTTATTTTTATCTCATTAATTTAGTTGATCCATTAGTTTTATTTGTTTATTTGCAGCATTTAAATCAGATGGTTGGTGATCCATCCATTTTTTCGCACCAGGTGGCCAAAAGTACTTGTGTAGATATATATACTTGCCTGCCATGTTTTCACGGTCCTCAGTTTAAACTCTTGTGTATACTACAGCAATAAGCCTAAGAAACCATGAACTTCGTCAAACTACTGTATATTACTTGGAGGATTATTTTAATGCAATACATTATCATAAAGAAATGTTAATATTTATTAAACAATAAATACATGATTGTGAATAAACTAAATTCAAGTAATGTTCAGTGAAAATCTTTCCAGTAGCTCTTAGATCTCATTTGATTTGAAGTAAATTCAAATATGGAACACAAATGATGTCAACAGGTATTTTTTCTTTGTGAGAAAAAAAAAACAGTGTGAACGATACAAGCCTCACCTGAACTTTTAGAGTGTGTATTACAGACAGCTCCTTATGTTGCAGCTTGGCTTGAGCATCCGAGACAATGAGGAAGAAGAGAGAGGGGGAGGGTTTTTCTGAGCTCGGCAACAGAGTGCCGTCATGGGCCAGGCCACCATCCCATAGGCCGTAAGAGCGCAGCTGAGAGCATGCCACGCTAATGGCTACCTTTCCATCCCCATTGGCACCTAAAAATGCATTAGACAGCTAGGTTATATTCTTTATCTAACAAACACTTTAGATATGGTATGACAGCGGTCTGGCAATGAATCAATTTATTGTATCAATGGAAGGTAAGCTTTTAAGGCAGTCATTTAAGGGTGTGTTCACACTTGGCAGGTTTGGTTTGATTAAAACGAACTCTGGTGTGATTGCTCTGTTAGTGCAGTTCATTTGAACAAGTATGAATGCTGCCATCCGAACCTTGGTGCGCACCAAACAAGCGGACCAAGACTGCCTGAATAGTGGGTCTCGGTCTGCATCCAAATTAACTCTGATGCTGTTCGATTGATATATAAACACAACATGGACCAAAGACATCTAAACGGACCAAAAACAGGAAGTAATTTGCCTAATACTGACCTCAAGCATACCTGGTTCTTCTCATCATAGGAGCTATGTTGCCCATTATTGTTCGGTACAGGCATCGGAACCGCCGTCAGCCGTCCTTGCAGCATGTCTTTGTTTGTGTGTACAACGGAGGAATTCTTGGCACTGTTTTGACTCCTTTACACATTTTATTAGCTCTTCATTTGTTCTCCGATGGTAAAAATGCCACCATATATACATATATAAATCCAACGAGCTCATTTAGGCCAGCAGCCAGCATTGTTTTGGATGTTGGGCAAGTTCCATCGCAAAATATAAATCATAAAAGCTGTCCAATCAGGTTGTGACTTTTTCCTGATTCCTTTTGTTTCGTATCTTTAGGTTCGGTTAAAAATGCCAGTGTGAACGCTAAGCGAACCAGGACTAAATGTATCATTTTCTTTTTTGGTCCGGACCAAGAGGACCGAATTACAAGTGTGAACACACCCTAAGAGAAAGACAGTACATTTTAAAATGTGTATATACTGTTTATTTGTTCAACCTATAGGAGTTAACTAGCTCACAGATGGCCTCAAAGCTAACAGAACACAAAACTCTAATTTTGATTTCATGGGGTCTTTGGGAAAGTTCAGTTGAAACAACTTGACAAATTGCTCCCTTTAGCACTTGAAACAAGATAGCTTTTTTCAGATGATTTGTATTATGGTCTCTGGAGTGGGTAGCTTGTGTACACAGACCATCAAAAGCTTAGAATAGAGAGCTGCCTGTCTGAAATCAACATAAGCATCTTACGCACACACACACACGTGCACTATTGAACACATTCAGTAATGTGGGCATTACTGAAGTCTTGCATATAAGTTCTCTGCTGCTCCTCCGTCTCACACACATAAATAGAGCTTTAATCTGAGCCGTCTTAACAGTGAAACTGGGAGAGAGGAGGGAGAGAGAAAGGGTCACAGACAGTTGACAAGAGCTGTCATCCAGGACTAACCGGGTGTGGGGTCAAAGAACTCTGTGGTCTGCCGGACGCCGATCCAATGAGCGAGGCATGTGGAATTACACTGCTTCACCACATGGGGCAGCACCCCAGCAAAACAGTATGGTTTCTTTCATCAGCATATTTGAAGACAAACATTTGAACAACTCATACAAAATATTTTGATAAAGAGACCAATATTCAAAGGGAGTCTTTGCCTTTTGAAAATTGAAAATTGTTCAGTTAATCAAGCACATTTTCCCTGCCAAATTCCCATAACTGTAATACAAAAAGAAAATAAATTTTGCATTACTGTAATGCAGTTAAATGTCCTGTTCTAAGTATTTTTTGTCTTAAAAATGTTCCTAAAAAAGGCTTCATTTTCTTTATGCGAAGTATAATTTTTATTTTATTTTTGATTTTGGGGTCAACAAACAAATAAATACTCTTTGCACTCCTTTTATGCCTGTGATAAGGTTTCTTACCAGATCTTAGATTTAATAACAATTTGCATATATTTGCATATATGACACTGTGCAGAACTTTGGCTATTCTTCTATTACATACTGATGTGTTTTATTACATTGTGTTGTTTCTCCATTACATACTGCTATTTTTTTTAAATAACATATTGATATTTTTCCATTACATATTGCAATTTGTTTATTACTTATTGCTATTTTCCATTGCATTTTGCTATTTTTTATTACATATAGCTATTTTTCCATTATATATCGTTAGTTTTTATTACAGTGCTATTATTCAATTACATATTGCTATTTCATTATTACATTTTGCTATTTTAAATTACATTTAGCTATTTTTTTATCACATATTGCTATTTTTCCATTACATTTTGCTATTTTTTTTATTACATATCGCTATTTTTTTATGACAGTGCTATAATTCAATTACATATTGCTAGTGCTATTATTCTATTACATATTGCTATTTAGGGCCCAAGCACTGAAAGTGCAGAGGCCTTATTGTTCTTCTAAGGATTATTTAGGGGTTCAAGCCCGAAGGGCTGAAACCCTATTGTGATTGTAAGTATTTTTAGGGGTCCAAGCATCGAAGGTGCAGGAACCCTATTGTATTTGTTCCGATTTTCGTATTATTTTTCTTATTATTATTATTTGTATTTTTTTTCTGCCCTAAAAGTGTCTGGGCATCAGAGACCTTAAGTCGTAGAGATTCCAAACTTGGCAGGATGGTTCCAAATCCCCCCCACTACTCAGGCGTACAGACTTGCATTTTATCAAATGTTTCCGCTATTCCAATTTTCTAAAAAAGCAACTTTTTCGAACTCCTCCTAGGCCATATATCCGATTCTCACAAAAATTTGTGTGTGTCTACTATGAACCCTCCTGACACAAACTTAAAGGAATTTTGCATGCAACTGTCGGTGATCACCGGTGATTGGTTCTGCACGGAACTTGCTCATCTCAAACGAGCCTATTGCCACTGTGTGTCTGGTCTGTGTTGAATGAGAGCTCTGGCTGTGGGTGGGCTCAAAATATGCGGACAATCCACAGAATAGGGGAGACATCCATTTTGATGCATAATTAATTAGCATCTATATTTTACTGAAATTAGACATTTTTGATTACTTGATCACATAAAAATAGAGGATCAATTGGGTGTTTTCCCCATTTACCCCCTATTTTCGATGTTTTGGATAAAATGGTTGATCCATTTTCATCAGTGGACCCTCATGTTAGGCTCGTCTGAGATGTCAAACGCCTCGCCTTGAAAGTAGTACTGATGGAAAGATCGAAACATTTTACTGACTTGGATCTCTGAATCTAGTTCAGCAAAATGAACAAATCTTTATTCAAGTAATTTCGTTCATTAGTTACGTGACAGATGCACAGACCCTACAGGAAACAGAATTGATTAGTTCACCTCCCGACTCGGTCTTCAGATCTGATGATTCTTTCATTCATTTGTCACATGACTGCTACTAGGCTCCGCATAGAAGACAAACGATGTTACATTTTCAATAAAATATATTTTAAAATCATACGAATCGTCATGATTAATTATTTTCATGTATTTAATACAGGAAGTGTTTACAAGATATTTTAACACAGATTTTAAAAACATCCTCTTATATTTATCTGAATTGCTTCAAAATTGTTTTGAATAATTTCCAGACACTGCTGGTCCACAATAATCAAAGTATATTTGATATTTTATTAGTGTTGCCCTTTTAGTGTCACATGGCATCCACTCAATCTGGATTGGTGGCATATGATTTGTGGCTAATGTGTATTTTAATAATAATAATAATAATAATAATAATATGTATAATTTGTATACACTAGGGGTATAACAGTATGAGATTTTCACGGTATGATAACCGTCACAAAAAATACCACAGTATTACAGTGTATTATTAATTAACAGTTTAATATTTAGTATACAGTTAGTTACATTTTGACTTTTAACTACTAACTGCTCTACTGCCATTTAATTATATGCCATGCTGCCAAATATTATTTTTGATTTATTATTTTAAGACATATGAAATTGAATTTAGTAAATAAACACATAACAATCTGTAATAATTACTACCCTGGTTAACAGTTCAGATATGCATTTGATTTAGTTATTGGTTGCTTTAGTTAAAAAAAAAAACATTTTACCCAGAAATTTGGACAAATTAGCTTCAAAGCAGTTGACTGTAACCAGAAAGTTAGTAGTTTGCATCCCTGAATTTAGTTTGATTTTAAACAATACCTACTAAAAAAACAAATGATTATTCATCTGTAGTTTATTTTGTATATTTTTATGTACACTCGCGGCCAAAAATTTGGAATAATGTACAGATTTTGCTCTTATAGAAAGAAATTGGTACTTTTATTCACCAAAGTGGCATTCAACTGATCACAATGTATAGTCAGGACATTAATAACGTGAAAAATTACTATTAAACTACTTTAAAGAGTTCTCATCAAAAAATCCTCCATGTGCAGCAATGACAGCTTTGCAGATCCTTGTTATTCTAGCTGTCGGTTTGTCCAGATACTCAGGTGACATTTCACCCCACACTTCCTGTAGCACTTGTCATAGATGTGTCTGTCTTGTCGGGCACTTCTCACGCACCTTACAGTCTAGCTGATCCCACAAAAGCTCAATGGGGTTAAGATCCATAACACTCTTTTCCAATTATCTGTTGTCCAATGTCTGTGTTTCTTTGCCCACTCGAACCTTTTCTTTTTGTTTTTCTGTTTCAAAAGTGGCTTTTTCTTTACTGTTGTACATGAAACTGGTGTTGAGCGGGTAGAATTCAATGAAGCTGTCAGCTGAGGACATGTGAGGCGTCTATTTCTCAAACTAGAGACTCTGATGTACTTATCCTCTTGTTTAGTTGTACATCTGGTCTTCCACATCTCTTTCTGTCCTTGTTAGAGTCAGTTGTCCTTTGTCTTTGAAGACTGTAGTGTACACCTTTGTATGAAATCTTCAGTGTTTTGGCAGTTTCAAGCATTGTATATCCTTCATTCCTCAAAACAATGATTGACTGATGAGTTTCTAGAGAAAGCCGTTTCTTTTTTGCCATTTTTTATCTAATATTGACCTTAAGACATGCCAGTCTATTCCATATTGTGGCAACTCAAAAACAAAGTTTTTTTAACATTTAACAAATGTTAAGATTCATTTAACAAACCAAACAGCTTTCAACTGTGTTTGATATAATAGCAAGTGATTTTCTAGTACCAAATGATCAATTTAGCATGATTACTCAAGGATAAGGTGTTGGAGTGATGGCTGCTGTCTAGATTTGATCAAAATGACTTTTTTCAAATAGTGATGGTGCTGTTTTTTTACATCAGTAATGTCCTGACAATACTTTGTAATCAGTTGAATGCCAGTATGGTGAAATAAAGTACCAATTTCCTTCCAAAACAGCAAAATCTGTACATTATTTCAAACTTTTGGCCAGCAGTGTACATTCATGTTTTTGAGATACTTGGCTTGCTTGAATTTTCATGATATTTTGCACACACATAAGAGTTGTTAGGCCTGGGCAAAAGTTAACACATGGGCATGGCTGGGGAGCTCTGTAGCACCACCTTTTGACAAAAGTGGTGTGGTCAGTTTCTTCTACGGTCACCAAACTTGCTACATATATTGTTCTATATATTGAATGTGCATTTTTTTTATTTTTATTGCAGGCCCTGAACTTCTGAATAATACTCCTAGAGGATTCAAACAATTCTCACCAAATTTGGTCAACATGATGCCAAGACATTGTAGATGCTAAATTGCGAACGGATTTTCAATGTCTCGAATGGTGTAGCCATGGCGAGGCAATACATTTATGGCAAAAAAGGGAAATAGGAAGTGTCTCATATCTTCTGTGTGCGTTGACAGATTTGGATCAAACTTGAGCAGTATGTTTGGTCATGTCGGCTAATCGAATTGATGTGGCTATTGTGGGTCATGTTCATAGCGCCATCAACTGACAACAGAAGTGTTACACTTTGTGTGACTTTGAAATAGTCCTCTTATATTTACCCTCACAAATGCATGCACCCACCATGCTTTGTTTTCCTAGAGCCACTAGGTGGTGATGGCACCATAGTGCTTGGGCCCATCACTGCTGCTTGCAGCTATATTTCTTCTTCTTCTTTGCACACACAGAGTCATTGGCCCTAGGGCTGAGCAAAGTTGTGGGGGGGTTTTGTAGCGCCACCTAGAAGATGGGCATGTTCGGGGGCTCTGTAGCACATCCCTTTTGAGCTACCGTCACCAAACTTTGTACATATATAGATCTCATCAAGCCGGACAACTTTCATGCTGACAGGCATAAGCTCTGCCCAACAGGAAGTCAGCCATTTTGGATTGTTTGAAAAATGCAGGCTCTGAACTTTTAAATACTCCTCCTAGGGGATTCTCAGATGCTAAACTGAGAACCGATTTTTGATATTTTGAACTGTGTTACCATGGTGAAGCAATAAATGTATGGCTAAAAAGGTGAAACAGGAAGTTCTTTATATCTTCTGTGTGCATTGTATGATTCTGATGAAAATTTAGCTGTATGTTTGGTAATGTGGGCTGATCACATTTATGCGGCTATTATGGGTCACGGTCATTGCGGCACCAGCTGGCAGCAGGAAGTATGGCACTTTTAACAGAGTTTGAAATAGCCCTCTTATGTTTACATGAAATGCTTCAAAATTCTTTAGAATAATGTCAAGACACTGCTGTTGTAAATTTATAAAGGTATATTTGATATCTTAAATACTATTGCCATGGCAACACATTAATTGTTATTATTCCTTTCTACCTATATTTGTGTGTTTTTGAGGCACTAGGCATACTTAAAATTGTATGAAATTTTGCACACACATCAGAGTCGTTCGCCATTAGGTCTGGGCAAAAGTTCACGCTTGGGTGTGTAGGGGGGCTCTGTAGTGCCCCCTTTAAAATAGGTGTGTAAGACGGCCTCTGTAGAACCCCCATTTTCACCTACAGTCACGAAAATTGGTACATATATATAGTTCTCATCAAGCCGAACAACTTTCATAATTATAGTAATTAGGTCTGCCCAACAGGAAGTGGTCTATTTTGGATTTTTTAAATATTGCAGTCTTTTAACTTTTTAAAACTCCTCCTAGGTGATTTATGAGACTGTCACCACATTTAGACAACATTATGCCAAGACATTTAAGATGCTAAATTGCAAACAGATTTTGATATGTCGAATGGTGTTGCCATGGCAAGGCATTAAAATAATGGCAAAAAATTGGAAACAGGAAGTGTCACATATCTTCTGTGTGCAATGTGTGATTTAGATAAAAATTTAGATGCATGTTTAGTCTTGGGGACTAATCACATGGATTTGACTATTTTGGGTCACGGTCAAAGCGCCACCACACTGCAGCAGGAAGTGTGGCTCTTACAACCGACTTTAAAATAGCCCTCTTATATTTACTCAATTTGCTTAACAAATTGTTTAGAATAATGTCAAATGCATGTGTCCAACTTGCATTGTTTTCCGAAAGCCAACGAGTGGACGAGCTGTGCTTGGGCCCATCATCGCTTACTTGCAGCTATATTTTATTATTACATTTAGCTATTTTTTATTGTATATTGCCATTTTTCCATTACATTTTGCTAATTTTAATTACATATTGCTATTTTTCCATTACATATTGCACTTTCTTTTTATTACATAGTGCTATTTATCCATTATATTTTACATTTTTTTAATTACATAGTGCTTTGTATCCATTGCATTTTACTATTTTCCTATTAAATATTGCAATTTTTTGTAATTAAATATTGCTATTTTTCCATTACATTTGGCTATTTTTATTACATATTGCTATTTTCCATTACATTTTGCTATTTTTATTACATATAGTTATTTTTTCCATTCATATTGTTATTTTTTTTTTACTTATTGATATTTTTCCATTACTTATCGCTAGTTTTTTTATGACAGTGCTATTATTCAATGACA
The DNA here is from genome assembly GCF_019703515.2 of Myxocyprinus asiaticus. Taxonomy (NCBI): domain Eukaryota; kingdom Metazoa; phylum Chordata; class Actinopteri; order Cypriniformes; family Catostomidae; genus Myxocyprinus; species Myxocyprinus asiaticus. The sequence goes on along the minus strand of NC_059392.1, from coordinate 24,939,032 downwards.
TATTGCTATTTTATTATTACATTTTGCTATGTTAATTTGCAATTTTGCAATTTTTTTTATTACATATTGCCATTTTCCCATTACATTTGGCTATTTTTTATTACATAGTGCTATTTTTTATTACAAAGTGCTATTTATCCATTACATTTAACTATTTCCCCATTAAATATAGCAATTTGTTTTATTAAATATTGCTATTTTTTTATTACATTTAGCTATTTTCTATTCCATTTTGCTATTGTTTTATTACATAATGCTATTTTTCTTCCATAACATTTTGCTATTTTATTATTACATTTTGCCATTACATTTGGCTATTTTTCCAAGTGTGTCCTACGTATTTGTGTGTTAAGGGTATTTTGTTACTTTTTATTCATTTATGTTTTTTCTTCTCTCAGTTGATTTTGGGGTGAAATTAGACTTGGACATGTTCTTTATAAGGTTTTTTTTTTTTGGAGTCTCATCCATCAAAAATAAAAATAAAAATAAAAACAGAAAAGTACTATATCTAGATGATTACATTTTGGCCATCAGAATAAATTGCATATTAAAAACAAAATAATCATCATGTTCCATTTTAATATTCAGTTTGCCACTTGTCTTTCTTGTTTCTTCCATGTCCAAAATTGTGGAGGTACTTTAATATATTGATCTCTTCCTGTTGTTCTATCCACACTTGTTGTCTATATATATATAAAAAACAAGATTATATCATAAATACCTTTTAGTGGTATCGAGATGCCTTCATCTGTGATCTATAAAAGAGAGAAAAATCATCACATCAAGAAAAAAGCCAAGCATGGCCGGCAGAACAAAGGGCTGGCGGTATTTTAAGCTCCCGGCAACAATGTCCGCCCATTGAACAGATTCACTCTGCCACAGATGGAAAGCAGGAAAAATAACAAATAAATCAACCAGTGAGCAATAAACTGACACTTGCACAGAGGACATCCCTGCTGGGAATTGCCCTGAAAAAAGAAACAACAAATACTTGACACACTGACCTATTGAGAACATCACACATTAAAGCACGGGTCCCTCCTCATTACGAACACTCTAAACACATCCTAAATGCACAATGTAATGTGCTTTTGAACCATTTTTGGGCAAGCAGTGATAAGCCGTACTGTATTCCGTTATCGGGCCCAGTTTAGGTTACATACGATTGTTGTTGTTCTATGAAACACACAGTTTTCTGACACTTTGTGTTATGGGATTAACAGTTGGAATTTTCTGGCACGCAATGTTTCATTATATTTTCTTTTTTTATTATTTATTTGTTCTGTACAAATGGTTACTAAATCACAGCTGTGGACTGATGTCGGCTAGCTGTTGTTTTGTGGTTTGTAGCAGGAACGTCCAATTAAATTGCTTGAATACCAGATGTCCCTCATTAAAAAAAACAACAACAGAAATCGAAATGCGTGATTGGCCGGAGTGAAAGAGCTGGAAGCATGTGTTGGGAAATAATCCAGGCAGATATGGGAGAACATGACCAGAGGAAAAAGGAGAATGGAGAGAACCAATGTGTCCTTTATTCATAAAGGACACAGATAAGCAAATTAACATCTTCATGCTGAAGCAATATATATATATATATATGTAAATTGGGTCACCCAGGTAGTCCAGCAAAGTAATCAAATAGTAGACTAGTTGGTGAGTCAATGGCTCTGTTCCAAAACCTAGCTGCCTCGCTGTCTGTGGTCCCTAAAGGCTGCATCCTAACCAAAAATGAACTTCAAAATTGATTTGGAATGCTCTACATATTTAGGGTTTGCCACATTATAGAGAGTTGCCGCATAGAGTAAAAGAGTGATCTTGGGACTTTGAGAATCGATTATGAATTGTTCAAATGTACATTAATCTGAATATCAATATTTTAACCAAGCCCTAGTCAAAGATGCTTAAAATGGCCGTCTAGATAGCCAGCTCACTAGGGTTGGGAACAGAGCCAATGTTTACCTTGCAAAAAGGTGGTAAATGAAGAAGTTCTATAGGCTATCAAATGACTTCAAGACATGATTTACATTAATCAGATAATATATTTGAAGGGGTTGGACTTGCAGGTGTGTTCACACATAATAACTCCCTTTTGAGGTGGTAAAGCTCAGCATCTGTGTACAGCTATGAGGTTTTTGAATGAGATTTTGCAGCGTTTATTTTGCAAGTGAGGTCATTACAGTTTCACACTACTGATTTTTGTGTAGTTGACTAGTTGGTTCAAACCCTTTCATACGTAATTGCTCAAGTATGCACATACAAACTCTCTTATGTCTAACCAACACATGAACACACGCCAAGCACACTCTCTCACCACAATGGTCCTGTTAGCCTGTGCCTGTACTCTGTCATAATGGAGGCTGGAGAAGGGTAGTTCCATTATGGACGACACTTCCACTTTGCCCATTGACTTTTCACCTCCTGAGTTCGACTTTGCCTTTTGTTGGTTCCCTGTCTGAAGTGTGGAGAAAGAATTCAGAGAAGAAAAACAACATCAAGATTTGACTGATTAGCTACAACATTCCTGAAAAGAAAAAAAAATAAATAAATTTGGCCACAAACATCCCTCAGCATTTTGTGTGCAGAGCTTTGACATGTTATTAAAACATTGTAAAATGTTGTAAAATGTTGCCAAAACTACTATGAGAAAAAAACAAAAGCAAAATAAATAAATAAAAAAACACAGTAAACCAATTCATTCCAATCAAGCTTTTGGGAGTTCCAGCTCGATTCGTCTAATGTGTAGTTATGTTCACCATCTATATGCAGATAAACCTAGAGTGACCTGCAGTCATACAAGTTTGTGGTTTTAATTTTCATCGCACAGAATGAAAATAAACAAAATCCGCCTCTCTTTAAATTACAAGAGAGTGAAAGAAGGATGTTAAGAAAGCCTGTCTATTGTTGTTCGCACCCGTCTCCCTCTCGCATTCCCTAAATCTGTCTCTCATTTCGTCCACATTCGTCCAACTTTGGGTGGGCCCACCATCTGATATTGAGAAACACCTGAATCATATTGCCTTAATCAACCTCAAACATCCCCACCCTACAAGCTGAAAATTTCTCTCATGGGTGTTCTCAGTTCAGAATTTAGCGCAAATGTTGCTTTAAAAATGACGTTCCAAACCTAGAAGCCTCTTGTCGTAGATGAAGATAATTTGTTTTACTTGATTGTTTGGCATGGTTTCAAGAGTTATTTTCTCATACCATGGTACCACAACTACTTTGATCACCTGAGATCAAAAAAACACATGAAACACTGAAGGTTGTGTCCAGCTTTGATAAACAATGCAAACAATTTTGACAATGGTAAAGACGTCAAAAGTATTTAAATTAAGATTGCTAAATGAATGTGAATTAAAACAGATTGAACAAATCTAAACTTCAAAGACTGGTGCATGTGAAGGTAAATTTATGAGTCTAAATTTATGTTTGGCTTCAAAGCTTCTTCGAATGAAGAATTTCCTAATTTTTAACACACAGAGGCGCATCAAGAGGCAAAAGTTACTCTCGCTTCAAGTCTATAATTGGTTTAAAACCAAACATTTTGCAAAGGTCCTTATAAACCTCGATTCTTTTCACAACCATGATGCCTCATCCTATTTATTTACCCATCGCACAAAGGAACGTGAAAAAAATGAAGGTGCGCCAAACAACGCTGCCGAAGTTATTCTGACAATTTTAAAAACGATGAAAGAATTTGAATGAATATTTGTTTAATGGGCGAGTTCGAAACTCCACAGCCAGACTGAACAAAACCTAGGCTTCAAAAGATTGGCATACATGAAGTTAAGCTGATGAGTCAAAATTTGTTTTGCTTGGCTGTTCAGCAAGGTCTCAAGGTTTCTTCAAAGAATTCCGAGACAGATTCTTGAACACACAAAGGTTTTATCCGTTACCTGAGCATCCCTGATCCCCTCAGAGATCTGCTGCTCTCGCAAGCTTCCAGACATGTCATTGACCTCATTAGCTCCCTCGTCATCACTGGACAACAGGACTGAAGGGGAGAAAGACATATACTTAGATGTTTAATCATTTCGGTCTCCATTATCTCATCATCAAAAGTGTTGTTTAATGGCTGATAAGGATATCTAGATAGTAATGCAGATATATTATACAATTTAACGATCGCAATTAAGATATCCATACATATATGTACTATTTGAAAAACAGAAATTGATTATTGTCCATTAACAAGACTATCAGTAGATTTTGGACACTAGGCCGAATGACCATTTCTTTTACTTGGCCAATCGGGTATAGTAAATGGCTGATGCTGATAAATATGGACCATTTAATAGGCCTGGTCGATACATACAGCCTTATTAGCATTAATATATATTAATATTTTTTTTTTTTAAACTTTGAATATAGTATGTTATCCATGTAACACTGCTGGACTGGTACAGAAGACTCTTTTATGTTAAACCAACAGGCAAGACCAGATTCTCTACTTTGAAAATCTGGTCTATTAGTGCCCCCAGGAGGGAATTAAAACACTCTCTTCAATTTCCATTTGACAACAGAATTATTTAGATGGGGGTTTCTATACATATTTGTGACAAACAACACAAGTCATTGTGTCACTCGCCGCCATCATATTCAGTACTAGCTAGTCTCCATCGATCGGTGAAACTACACTTGTCACAAAAACAGAAACACCCTTCATTTTATTTCTCTTATTTTAACAAAAGGAATATTTCGCATTTATGTTGCCACAAGGAGTTCTGGAGAAACAAACAAACAAACGAGGCAACCTAGATAAACTTCTGATGGTAGATTTTCCACTGAGGTAAAATTTGTAAGACGCAGAAGTCGTGACAGATGTTTTCTTTAGAAGGCGGTTTGTATGACTGTGATTTGAATAGCACATTTGACACATCACTGAGGGTCAAATTATCTTTTTTTTTTTTTTTTAGGATTTTCTCCCCTTTTTCCTCCCAATTTGGAATGCCCAATTCCCAATGCACTCTAAGTCCTTGTGGTGGCATAGTGACTTGCCTCAATCCGGGTGGCGGAGGACGAATCTCAGTTGCCTCCGCGTCTGAGACCGTCAACCCGCGCATCTTATCACGTGGTTTGTTGAGTGCGTTACCATGGAGACATAGCGAGTGTGGAGGCTTCACGCTATTCTCCACTGCATCCACGCACAACTCACCACGCACCCCACCGAGAGCGAACCACATTATAGCGATCACGAGGTTACCCCGTGTGACTCTACCCTCCCTAGCAACCGGGCCAATTTGGTTGCTTCGGAGACCTGGCTGGAGTCACTCAGCATGCCCTGGGATTCGAACTTGCGAACTCCAGGGGTGGTAGCCAGCATCTTTACCACTGAGCTACCCAGGCCCCCGGAAATTATCTGTTTTTTAATCAGCCGTGATGGAAAATTTCCAGCAAGCGGGATTTCGGATCTTAGACAATAAAAAACCAGAGAAACCAAACGATCGACACAATGTTCTCAAAAATGGAAAATGTTATTTGGTGAATGTTATTTTTGGACCCAGTCTTTATCTCTTTCTCTCTGTGTACTAGAAGCCTCTCTTGGCTGGGTACCATAATGGACTTTGAAGGAGACACAGGGACATGGTAATCCTCTCTCTTTTTTACTCTATTTTGTCATTCCTTCACCTCCTTACTTCCTTTTCAGATGGAGTCCCCTCCTCCGTCAGAAGACAACACCACCTTTAATGATGCCTGCTCTATTCTTGCTATAACAAAAAATATTCGAAGGAAGGGGTGTCCCGAGGAGTTCATGTTAACTATAGGGGTGGGGTTAAAGTTTAGGGCAATCAAACTGCTCAGACATGTACCGGGCTGATAATGATGAGGAGGTGGGATTTCTTCGTCTCTGTCTAGCAGACAGAGTTGTAATGGGCTTTACTCAGAGCTTGAGGTCAGGATTGCAATAATCTAGATTGTGAGGGTAAACACTGCAATCCTGCACTCCACACACCTAAATACATTAATCTTTATAAGGTCATTCCTCATCCAATGACAGCTCAGAATAGATCCCGCCTCAATGTGACCGGACTGGGAGTCTCAGAACCAGTTTATCTTTCGTCTGCAGGTTCATTCAGTTTCACTTTCCACATATACTCCATCTGCATTAATTAATCTAAAGTAGATTTAACTTAAAATGGGAAAAAAAAACATCCCATAGACTTACATTGAATGAGGGACATAAGCCATATCTAGGGACCAGAATATCATACAGTGCGATTACGTGTACTTTAACAGTTCGATTTAAGTTGGACTAAAACAATAATTAATCTTTTTAAAATGTCATGTAAATTCTTTAGTCCGATTGAAATAATACCATTCCACTAATAGACCAACATAATGCGATTGAAGCTCGGCTTCATCCAGTATGTATATACATTAATCGGACTACAACGGGCCTCTGTGTTGTGTGCATACATGCTCTGAAAGACAGGTGATGTGCAACATACATTAAACCCGCCATATTGGACGTCCTTCCTTCAAATATTGTGTCATGTATACTTAAACACATGGATGAAGATTGTAGACTGACTTCGCAAAAACCAGTTGTAGCATAATTTTTATCTATAATTGCACATGTAAACGTATTTATAGACGATTGAGGGTGAGCTCTTTTGACTTGGTTTATTATGCAACCATCTAGCTACTACCAAGATGGCAACGACTTCCTGAGCATTTCCAAGAACAAAGTCTATAGTCTCTGCCTATTAGTGTGTTTAACAAATCCGTACACCACTAAAGTCAAAGAAAGAAAGTTCACTTTTTGTAAGCATTTATGGGGATAGTTGGCACACAGGGCAGGTAAAGATTGTTTAACGCACTGTCCAAACACACTGGAGTGTAAGAAAGTTTAAATTAGGAAAGAGAATTCTCAAAGCATTGTTTTCCAGAGAGGTTTTAGGAGTGGTGGAAAAGTGGAATTAAAGAGGGAGAAAGAGTGAACGAAAGACACAGCGAACGAATGAACGAAAAAATGAACAAAAAGAGCAAAAGAAAGAGCGAAGGACTAAACGAACAAAAGAGTGAGCAGCGGAGCAAATGAAACACAGAGCAAGCAAGCAAAAGAAAGAAAGAAAGACACAGTGAATGAACAAAAGAAAGGAGCGAAACAAAGAAAGAAAGAAAAAACGAACGAACGTAACAACATGCAAAAGAAAAAAGAATGAACATGCAATCAAACGCAAGAGAGCAAGCAAACGAAAGACACAGTGAGCAAAGACTGAAAGAATGAACAAAAGAGCGAGCAAGCAAAAGACAAACAAACAAAATAAAGAATGAGCGAAACAAAGAAAGAGAGCAAACGAATGAAAGGAGCAAAACAAAGAAAGTAAATGCGACCGAACGAAAGAGAGAGAAAGAGTGAACAAAATACACAGCGAACGACTGAATGAAAAAATTAACAAGAGAGCGAAAGAAAGAGCGAATGACCAAATGGACAAAAGAGTGAGCGGCGAAGCAAATGAAAGAGATCAAGCAAGCGAACGAACAAACAAATGAAGCAAAGCAAGCAAGAAGAAAGAAAAACGAATGAACGAAAGGCGAGCCAGCAAAAAAGAGCAAGCAATGAAAGAACAAACTAATAAAAAGCGAGTGAGCGAATGACAGAGCGAGCAAGCGAGCTAGAGCACAAACGAATGAAAAAATAAAAAAATAAAGACTGAACAAAAGAAAGAAAGAGAGAGCCAGCCAGCCAGCGAAAGAATGTCCAGCTGGAAAACCATCTTAAACCAGTCTAAGCTGGTTTGTTGGTCTTAACTGGTTTAAGCTGCTCTAGCTGGTCTCTAAGCCTGGACAAGATGGTCTTCAGCTGGTCTAACTGATCTGACCAGGCTCGGCCAGCGATTAAGATCAGCAAACCATCTTAGGCTTTTTTTTTTTTCAGCAGGGAGAGGAAAGTCACACATATTGGGCTCTGTGGAGGTGGGCTTAGTTCTCTTGCAGGTCCTATAGTAAAGCTTGGGTTTCTTCTTGAATATGCTGTTGTAGGATTTAAAGTGGTCTTTGCTCTTGGCCTCTGGAGGTGAAGTCAGAGGGTCACTTCTGATAGGCACAGAGGGGGCAGCTCTCTCTCCAGAGTGCCTCAGCCGCTTAGCAGGTGCTTCCTCTTCCTGAACGTAATAGCCTGAGCGAGACTTGATCTCATCATTGGACGTTGTGCAAACGGACTCTTCATTCAACACAGCTCCATTCTTGTCTTTTTTTAAATATCTTTCACTGTCTTCAAAAAGCATTTCGGAAACTTGAATGAACTGAGTGACTGAATGTAACATGACTGTAAGCTCCAGAAAGGTTAAGAATGACCTAATCAATATTCTATGAGCTAAGACTTCAAATATTTGATTACGCATTTTGTCACGTATATTTAAACAAATGGATGAAGATTGTAGCTCGACTTCGCAAAAACCCACTGTAGCATAATTTATATCTACTAACTGCCTATGTAAACGTACTGATAGACAATTGGGGGTACTCCAGATAAGTGAGTCAGAATGACCTAATTAATATTACATGAGCTAAGACTTGACCATAGCAGGATTCATAATTGTGCCACCTGTGTACCAACTGTGGTATGATTAAAATAATATTTATGCGTCCTACTATGATGAAGACTCAGTTCATGCATATTAAATAAGTAACATTACCTGACACTCATGGAAGGTTAAAAAGCAACCTTAGTATGACCTAACCAATATTTATGAGCTAAGACTTTGGCAAAGTCATTTTGACCTCATAAATATTTACAAGTTCTCCTATGAAGGCTCAGATAATGGAAATGAATCAGGTACCATGATCTAGCCAGGTTATGTAGCAACACCAGTATGACCTAATTAATATTAATAAGCCAACATTTCAGTATTGTAGGATTTTTAATTTTGCCATCTATGTACTACAGTCCAAACTTAGTGAAGACTCGGTTCAAGAATATTAATTAGGTAACATGACCAGTCACTTTAGGAAGGTTACAAAACAATACAAGTATTATCCAATTAATATTTATGAGTAAAGACTTCGCTATACTAGGATTCATAATTTCTCCTCCAGTGTACTGGCACTGGTATCGTCTAATTAACAAATTTGATTACAAATCCTACTATGGTGAGGGATCAGTTCATGAATATTAAATGGGTAACATCAAGGAAGCTAGGGGGGGCCTGGGTAGCTCAGTGGTAAAAGACACTGGCTACCACCCCAGGAGTTCGCATCCCAGGGCGTGCTGAGTGACTCCAGCCAGGTCTCCTAAGCAACCAAATTGGCCCGGTTGCTAGGGAGGGTAGAGTCACATGGGGTAACCTCCTTGTGGTCGCTATAATGTGGTTCGTTCTTGGTGGGGTGCGTGGTGAGTTGAGCGTGAGATGCCGCGGTGGATGGCGTGAAGCCTCCACACGCACTATGTCTCCGTGGCAACGCGCTCAACAAGCCACGTGATAAGATGCGTGGGTTGACGGTCTCAGACGCGGAGGCAACTGAGATTCGTCCTCCGCCACCCGGATTGAGGCGAATCACTACGCGACCACGAGGATTTAGAGTGCATTGGGAATTGGACATTCCAAATTGGGTGAAAAAGGGGAAAAAAATCCCCCAAAAAATCCCCCCCAAAACCTCAGTATGACATTATTAATATTCATGATCTAGGGCTTAGCTAGGCCTATTTGGTCATTGGTAATTTCCCCACAAATGAAGAATTGTTTAATCTAATTATTTAATCATAATTATTAATAATAATAACACTGAAAGCAATAATCCACTTGAGGCTGTGCAGTACAGTGAATCTACAATGGGCTTTATGTTGTGCCTAAGCACACTGCTTAGTGAAAATAAAATTACAGTAACGTCCGACCTTGAGTGGCTTATTTCTTGGATGCTTTATTAAGGCCTGAACTTGTATGACTGGTTGAGCTGTCATTCTGAACACCTCCTCACCTGAGACAAAAACAGTACTTGTGGACTTCAGTCTGTTGTCACTCTTTGGCCTGTCCTCTGCGGTGGACAAAGACTGTGTGTCTTTAACTCGAGAAGGGCCTTGTGTTTCCTCTTCCTGTTCCTCACATATCTCCATTTGCCTTGAATCCATGCCTAAGAAGACAGAATGTTCCATTAAAATGTAGGGTATTGCAAGCAGCAAAAAAACTTCTTTTAAGAACCATTTTCAGTTTTTATGCAGTCCCCAGCACATACTGTATAAAACCACCTTATTGACCGAATACCATTCCTCCACCACAGTGTAAGTCACATTAGCTATGAAACATGGCTAATTAATATTCATAAGCTTTCTAAATTAATATTCCTAAAGACTTCATCATAGTGAGATTGGTAATTTCACGACCTGTGTGAATGACTCAATTAATATTTACAAGTCTGCTATGGTGAAGGCTCAGTTCATGAATATTATTTGGAAACATCACTGGATCCAGGAAGATTACAAAGAAAGGTCAGTATGTCAGTACCTTGAAAAACTGGTATCACAGGTTTATTTTATTTTTTTGCCTTCGACTTGGTACCCAAGTAATAATACATCCCAACTTGGTTAAAATAAAACCAAAAATGCAGGATTTTACTAGCAGCACATAACTGCAACATAATCTCCAAACAACAGTTTTCTCTCTTTATACAGTCCGCAGTACATTTAAAACTGCCTTACTGACCGAATATCATTCCTCTACCAGGATAAAGGTCACAATGGACCCTTTTCAGAGACCTGTTATGACGCGTTTACGCCTTCTTTAACAACGTAAATGTAGCAAACTTTTTTATACATTCAATTTTTTTAATATTTTGTGTACATTTATAACATTGTTACCATGGGATATGTTTTAAAAAAAATCAGTAACTATGCCTGCAATGAGGATTCTAACACAGCTGCTGAGGGAGTGACAGAAAATTTGGCCTGTTTCTATCTTCTTACTGATGTTATCCAGTGCTACATACTTTTACCTTCTTTTGCAAAGCTGTGAAAGCATAATCGTTGATTTTTTTTCTTTTGCTGTTGGAGCAGATGGATAAGCAAAAATTAATTTGCTGTGGTCCCCCATTCACTGGCATTCAAGTTAAGCTAATTAGGACGACTTCCGCTTCACGGAACGCGGACGTGTGAAAAGGATCCATAGTTATAAAATGGGAGCTAATTAATATTCATAAGACTTCACCATAGTGAGATAGGTAATTCCGCCGCCTGCATCACAACCCAATGAATATTTACAAGTCTTAAAATGATAAAGGCTCAGTTCATCAATATTAATTAGCTAACATGACTTGATCCAGGAAGGTTATGAAGTAAGATTGATATGACTGTGAAAAACCGGCATCATAAAATGTAACACTTTTATTATCAACTTGCATTCGAAGCAACAAAAACTCCCAAGTCTATTCTTTACCATAAAACAAGATGGAATGGTGAAGAACTTAGTTTAAAAATAAAAATGTGGGATTTTACAAGCAGCACATAACCTTCTGCTAACGACTGCTTATTTATTTTTATGCAGTCCCCAGTACATATAAAACAGCCTTATTGACTGAATATCATTCCTCTACCAGGGTGGAGGTCACATAAGCTATGAAACAGGGCTAAATAGTTGCATTCCCTGTAGACGTGGAAGTTGACTGAGTACAAGAGAGAAAGCCAGAGAGAGTTTTTGAGAAAAAGACCAGCAGGACCATTTGAACAGATTCATAAATTTAAGCATTTGTTTATTTATCAGCAAACCGAAGCCAGGAAAACTTTGATGCCGTCCAATACAATGTAGAGCAGGGAGTAAAGGAGGGTCACAGTGAAGGAGACAGCTGTGAGATGTTAAACATACTGCTTTAGGTGTGATGGAGAGGGGTAGAAATAAGAAAGAGACAAAGAGAATGATGCAGGGAACAACTCTTGTCTATTAACAGGAAAACTGATCATTAAAGAGCCCATATTATGCTCATTTACAGGTTCATAATTTTACTTTGGGGGTCTACTAGAATAGGTTTACATGTTTTAATGTTTAAAAACACATTAATTTTATCATACTATACATTGCTGCAGCACCTCTTTTCACCCTCTGTCTGAAACGCTCTGTTGTAGCTCCTGTCTCTTTAAAGCCCCCCTTTCCGAAAAGCCCAGGCTACTCTGATTGGTAGGCTGGTCCAGTCTCACTTTGGCGTGGACTTTGTGCTTTTTAACTTTGTAGCACATACAGCTATATTACACACTAAAGGAAAGGTAAAATCACAAAAAGCATAATAGGGCCTCTTTAAACATACTTAGTTATAGACTGAGGCCTAAAAACTGGGATGGCATTTTCCCTCATTAGCTTCTTGATAATCTACATCAGATATCCCACCCAAGACTCTTTCTGCATTAGGCACAAATAGTCATGCCATACTGTGTTTGTGTTTTTGCCAAAACTCAGCATATCATCAAGAGCAAAGTGATAACTAGACTCTTTCAATTTCTGAAGAAAATGTGAGTGGTGCTTGCATGTGCAAAACTCACCACCATGATGCTTGCATGTTCTGGGTGGTTGCTAGGGTTTTGCTTAATGGCCCAAGTGAAAAGACCCCACCAAAATCTCTATAGCTAGGTTTCCATCCAAGTTGCTACTGTAATTTATGTGCAAATCGGAATACTGCAATTCGCAAATTAAGCAGCGTTTCCATCCTATGTGTTTAACGAAATAGTATGTTCTAGGGAAATTGGCGCAAAATAGATATAAAAATGGAAGTTGAAGCCATTGTGGCTCTTTTATTAAATGTAATAAATTAATAAATTCCGCTTTAGAGCATGCAGTAAAAGCGCTCTGATGAACTTTGTGTTTAGTAGCGTTCAGCGGCAGATGCCTTATGTCTGGGAACAAAAGACATTTCTTGGAGGTAATAGCAGCCAATCATTCTGATGACAGGCTTTGGCATCAGAATAACTAGAGCAACAAATCAGATGCTAAGCGATAATATAGCTGCAAGCAGCGATGACGGGCCCAAGCACCATGGGTCCATTTCCAACCAGTGGCTTCCGGAAAACATTGCAAGGTGGACACATGCATTTGACATTTGACATTATTCTAAACAATTTTGAAGCAATTTGGGGGAATACAAGAGGACTATTTGAAGTCTGTTGTAAGAGCCAGGCTTCCTGCTGCCAGGTGGTGGCGCTATGACCGTGTCCCAAAATAGTCACATCTATGTGATTCGCCCCCAAGGCGATAAAACATTGCACACAGAAGATAAGAAACACTTCCTGTTTCCCATTTTTTGCCATTAATTTAATGCCTTGCCATGGCAACACCATTTGACATATAAAAAAATCTGTTCATAATTTAGCATCTTCAGTGTCTTGCCATAATGTTGTCTAAATGTGGTGACAGTCTCATTAATCCCCTAGGATGAGTATTTAAAAGTTCAGAGACTGAAATATTCAAAAAATCCAAAATGCCCAACTTCCTGTTGGGCAGAGCTAGTTGTCCGGCTTGATGAAAACTATATATGTAGCTTTTTTATATATATATGTAGAAATATATGTAGCTTTTCTTTTTGGTGGTAGCAAGGAGGATGTCTGACTACCTCCTGAAGAATGGATACATAGACACAAGCTGCCAGAAGGCAGGCCTACCAGGTTTTCCTGGGTGCTTGGAAGATGTGTGTTATATGGGAGCCAAGAGAGATAAGAAAGACATCCACATAGTTTGGCTGGACTTGGCAAATGCCTATGGATAAGCTCCACACCAGCTTGTTAGCTATGCACTGGAATTTTTCCATGTACCAGAGTGCATTAGGAGCTTATTAGACAGCTACTATGGGGACTTGAAGACATGTCATGCAACACAGTACTACACAACGTGATGGCAGCAACTGGAAAAAGGAACAGCGATGGGATGTTCAATCTCTCCCATCCTGTTCACGGCTGCGTTCGAGATCATCCTAAATGGTGCAAGACAAATGGTCAAAGAAATCCATGCACAATCTGGGGTGAGATTGCCAGCTCTGTGCAGTTATATGAATAATGTCACAAGCATCCTCCAGACTGCTACATTTACAAACCGGCTCTTGAAAAGGCTGGAAGAGCTATTGGCATGGGCCAGAATGAAGATTAAGCCAACAAAATTAAGCAGTCTTTCTATTAGAAAGGGGGTGATGGACGATCGGATTTTATTTGAAGTGCAGGGGGAAAGAATCCCGGTTGTGACAGAGCAGCCTATTCAAAGTTTAGGGAGAGAATACACAGCAGATCTTTCAGACAAACACATGGCAGAGTTGGTCCTGAAGCAACTGAAAGAGGGCCTGGATAATACAGACAGTTGTCATCTACACTCTACCTTCGCCTGATGTGGCCACAAAAAATGTGTGAGATTTCTGCAGTGGCAAGGATGATTGCCAAGGCCAACAGTTATATCAGGAAGTGAATGGCCCTGCCATATTGTCTCTCAGATGTAGCATTGTTTGGAATAAATGCTTTAAAACTGCCTCTAATATCACTCATTCTGGGCTACAAGCAGGAAAAGACCAGGCTTGTTTTGGAGCTACGGGAATCAACAGACCAGGCAGTGAGGGCAGGTCAAGTCCAAGTCTGAACAGGCAGAACCTGTAAGGCAGAGGATGTCATAAACCAGGCGGTTTCAAGACTAAAGCATGAAGAAATTGTTGGAAGAACACAGTAAGGAAGAACATACCTTGGATGGGGGTGGCTCCCAAACTGTGGTCAACAGCCTCCCGAAAACAGAGGAGAGCAATGGTACTTATGGAATTAACTAGGATTGAAGAGGAAGGGTATAAGGTTAGGGCAGTCAGCCAGCAGCAGCAAGGGCACAGGACCATATGGGAGGGGACATCTGATAGAGTGTTAGGATGGGCTGACCTGTGGAAGGTGCCCCAGGCCAGGCTACGTTTTCTAATAAGATCCACCTACGATACCCTACCAAGCCCAGGAATTTGTCTCTGTGGTATGGAAAAGAGGAGAGTTGCCATCTCTGTGAGGCCCCAAGAGCAAATTTGCAGCACATATTGGTTGGGTGCAAGACAGCACTGGCACAAGGACGGTACAGGTGGTGGCATGATCAGGTCCTGCGGAAGCTGGTAGAGATCCTAGAGGTGCATAGAGTGAAGGCAAACAAAGATTTTGCTAAAAAGGGAGGAGCAGCACAAGGCACAGCACGGAGGGAAGCCAGATCAATCTTGGCACATGGAAGTGATTGGCCAATGATGGTTGACCTTGGCCAGCAGCTACATTTTCCTACCGAGGTTGCTATTACCTCCTTAAGGCCAGATGTAGTGTTGTGGTCAACTACAGCTAGGAAAATAGCAATGATTCAGCTTACTGTTCCATGGGAAGGGGGTCTGGAGACAGCCTATGGAGAGGAAGAAGCTAAAATATGCTGATCTGACCGCAGAGTGCATGTAGGGCTGTAGGACTGTACCTATCCTGTGGCGGTTGGGTGCAGAGGATTTATGGGAACATCAATGCAGCACCTTTTTAGAGACATTGGCATCATAGGAGCAGCTTAAAAAAATATTTGAAGGAACTGGCAGAGGAAGCTGAGAAAGGGAGTTACTGGCTATGGTTAAGAAGGAAGGACAAAAAGTAGGGGGTTCAGAAGTAGGAAACTGAGGAATAGGGAACCTGGGTGATATGTGGTGAGGGCTTGTGCTGAGGTAGTATGCCATATGGAACCGGTGGCACCGAGTTACCGAGAGATATGGTTCCACAAATCTCGGTGCCAGTTGGCCAATGGGCTGGCACATATGGTCGTGTCGAGGTATAATGACATATAGAACCCTGGTTACAAGTAATGTGTGAAGGAATGATGTCTGGATGGGAAGGCAAGGATGAGAGTTATTGGAGGGGATCTGGTGTCCAGCTGTGGGGGGTGGCAGGGAGATGTCCCTGACCGCTGCACCACCACCAGGAGATGTTCTGGGATGAATTGCGCAAAACATTGAAGATAAGTGGCTCCTAGCTGATGACCCCGCAGCTGGGCTGAAGGCACTGGTGGAGGTGCGCCAGACAATAATGCCCGGCAGGTTACTACAGCTACCTGTGCATCTGTTTACCAATTTTTGTGACTGTAGGTGAAAATGGGGGTTCTACAGAAGCTGTCTTACACACCCATTTTAAAAGGGGCACTACAGAGCCCCCCCCCCCCCCCCCAATGCCCCTGCGTGAAATTTTGCCCAGTCCAAAAGTTTTTTTTGCCCTGCGATTTACAGAAAATCCAAAATGTCTGACTTCATGTTGAGCGGAGCTAATGACTGAGTATGAAATTTGTTCGGCTTTCTGAGAATAATATATGTACCAATATTGGTGACTGTAGGTGAAAATGGGGGTGCTACAGAACCCCCCTTTCATGCCCATTTTCAATGAGGTGCTACAGAGCCCCGCCGCCTCGCAACTTTACCCAGCCAAAATGGCCAACGACTCTGATGTGTGCGCAAAATTTCAAGAGTTTTCACGCATGTTAAGTACCCCATAAGTAACGAAAACCTTGAAAAGAAGAAGAAATATAGCTGCAAGCAGTGATGACAGGCCCAAGCACCATGGGTCCATTTCCACCCGTTGGCTTTCGGAAAACAATGCATGATGGACACCGCAACAACTCAACATTCATGTAAACTTTTACCCTAATCATACAATGCATAATAGATATATGCCACCATTCCAGTTTGACTACAACACCATGTAATTTAATCCGCTGCCATGACAACACTATTAAAGATATCAAGGATCCCTTCACAATTTTCTATCAGCAGTGTCTTGACATTATTCGAAACAATTTTGAAGCGATTTGGGTAAATGTAAGAGGACTATTTCAAAGTCTGTTTCAAGTGCCACAATTTCTGCTGCCAGTTGGTGGCATATATGACCATGACCCACAATAGCTACACCCTTGTGATCATCTCCCATTACCAAACATGCAGCTCAATAGACCTTTTTCCCAGACTGTGATGGCGCGTTTCTGCCTTATTTATCAGCGTAAATCTCAAAAAAAAATTATATTATAAAACAATTTTTAAATATTGAGTGTAAATTTATAACATTATGTTATGTGTTATATTACCCTGGAATTAGTTTTAAAAAACAAATTGCCACAGCTGCGAGGGGGTTTCTATAGCAGCTGCTGAGAGAGTGACAGTAAATTTGGCATCTTCTCCCACTTTACTGTCTTAATCCACCGCTTTCTATTTTTTATCTCTTCTGGAAAGTCATTCAAACGTAATAGTGGACTTTTTTCTTTTGGTCTTGGAGCAAATGGGTAAGTGAAAATAATATTTGCTGTGATCTCCCATTCACCGCTGTCAAAGTTTACCCTGCAAACATTTACTTCCGCTTTCCAAAACCCTGAGTGTGAAAAAGGTATATTTTGATCAAAATCACACAATGCATGCAGAAGATATGCTAATGCTAAATGCCAAATGCATGTGTTCACCTTGCATTGTTTTCCGAAAGCCATTGGGTGGTAATGGACCCTTGCATTTGGTATTTAACATTATTCAAAACAATTTTGAAGCAATCTGGGTAAATACAAGAGTTCTATTTTAAAGTCTCTGTGGCCATGTTCCAAATAGTCACATCCATGTGTTTAGCCCTTAAGACTAAACATACATCTCAATTTTGATGTAAATCACACATTACACACAGAAGATAAGAGACACTTCCTGCTTCCCAATGCCTCGCCATGACAACACTGTTCGATATATCAAAAATCTGTTCACAATTTATCATCTTCAATATACTGGCATGTTGTCTAAATGTGGTGACAGTCTCATGAATCCCCTAGGAGTATTTAAAAGTTCAGAGACTGAAATATTAAAAAAATCAAAAAATTTAATCAATGTTCACATACTTGGTATCAAATTAAATTTAAAAACACAACTTTCATCTTCTGCAGTCTATTTTGCAATTAGAACATTACAGTGAAAACATTTTAAATTGTTAAAAGAGTGCATTTTTAAAACATGCAACATGTGAGCGACAGTAGGCTACTTATGTTTCACATTCCCTGCTTATGATTCAATCCAATGATTGAAGAAAAACAGCATGCATTTCATTAGGCTTGTTTGAGATGGGCAAGTTCTGTGCAGAACAGATCACCAGTGATCACCGACATGTGCATGCCAGTTAGAGAAATCTGTCGCTGTAATATCATGACCACGTATGTCAAAAATACTCCTGTGAGAGCGAGCCGTCTGCAGTTGTTGTAGGCAGGTGGCACAGAAATATCATACCTATCACATATCCCATTCAGAGATTGCACTGTCATAGTATTGGGAATATTAACATATAATTTGTACACATGATATTATAGATAAATAATCTAACATATTAGAAGATATTCATGATCATCCACGCCTCCTCACATATGGCCTTTCTAACACTAAAAGTGTCTTACAAAAGTTAAATGACTATATTGTTTTGTATGAATGAGTGATCAGGTTGGTTTTCACATAATTTTGTAGCAAAAACTCTAGGCTACAAGATCCAGTTCTCAAAAGTCTTGTGAACAAATGTTTAGTATGTGTTATATGGCCTTATTTCAGAGACTTAACATTTTTGTTTTTTCAAAAACCACGCATAAATGTTATTTTCTCAAAAATACAAATATGTACAACATGTTGTTCACATATTATTATAGCCCAGTTTGTGCTGAATACAGTATTATCAGACTTTAGCCATTAATATGTTTTTAAGCAACTGAAAAAAGCACAAATGTCAAGGCATGTCAAAACTTCTCCAGGGCCCAAAACACCTTCAGACCCCAGAGGGTTAATCTGTTTCCATACAGAAATGTGTGTTTATCGCTAATTCGCCTCCAAGATGTCCCAAATGTTTTTCCTCCGAAGCCTTTGTAAAATGGGGAGAGTATTGAGACAATTCATTGAAATTAGCCAGCTTACTGTCATTTAAATTTCATAAATGCAATCAGAAGACGAGGAACTGCAATCAAAAGGGAACAGTTGCCCTTCTGATAAGACTGTAATATTGGTCCTTTTGTTGCGCCTATTGCAGGTTGCCACCGGTTCCGACCCGAAAGGGAATAAAAGCAACTTTAATAAATAAACGGATGTCTACCATGATTAATTTAATCGAAAAGAGTGGCCATTCATTTGTTCTCTGTGCACTTGTTGATGTGCATGATACAAGATATTTGTGTTGGCACTCCTGGAAGTGTCATGTTTGCAGCATCGGATCTATATACCGTTAAGATCAATCCATAATCACAATAAATTGGCTTTCAAGGATGTATACTGTCATCATGATTAACACAGGCTAATGATTAATGATGACTCCATTAATGCCAATTTTCTCGTCAAAAAGTGTTTCCAAACCAGTTTTTTGTGACATTTGAAGTATCGACATAGAGTTTATGCGCTAGAGTTAAATGGAAAAATATTATGTCGACATTTCCATCAGCTTTATTTTGATTCGCAAAAACTTTTTCTGCAAAAAATACTTGGATGGAAACGTAGTTAATGTTAAGCTTCATTTAACAAACCAAATAGCTTTCAACTGTGTTTGATATAATGACAAGTGATTTTCTAGTACCAAATTAGCAATTTATCATGATTACTCAAGGATAAGGTGTTGAAGTGATGGCTGCTGGAAAAGCGGCCTGTCTAGATTTGATCAAAAATGACTTTTTTCAAATAGTGATGGTGCTGTTTTTTACATCAGTAATGTCCTGACTATACTTTGTGATCAGTTGAATGACACTTTGGTGAATTAAAGTATTAATTTCCTTCCGAAACAGCAAAATCTGTAGATTATTCCAAACTTTTGGCTGCCAGTGTATATGTGTACAAAGTTTGGTGATGGTAGCTCAAAAGGGATGTGCTACAGAGCCCCCTGAACATGACCATCTTCTAGGTGGCGCTACAGAGTCCACCCCACAACTTTTCCCAGCCCTAATGGCTGATGACTCTGATGTGTGTGCAAACTTTCAAGAGTTTTCACGCATGTTAAGTGGCCCAAAAGTACAGAAAACCTTGTAAATTACAAAGAAAAATCCTTAGAAGAACAATAGGGTCTCCGCACTTTCAATGCTACGGCCCTAATAATCCTGAGAAGAACAACAGGGACTCTGCACTTTCAGTGTTTGGTCACTAATAAATATTGCTGCAAGCACCAATGACAGGCCCAAGCACCATGGGTCCATTTCCACCAGGCAGCTTTCGGAAAACAGTGCAAGCTTATAAAGGTTATTGCTTGTACAGTTTACGGACTGCCGAGTCCGCTCATTGCTGCTAACAATATTCAGGTATTACTGTAACTTACTGTTACCACGAATGAGATTTGCTGTGTTGTTGTTCAACCACGTTGGGCTGTTTGTGCATTTCCGCCATCACGGGTGAGACCACGAGAGAGATCACACTGAGTTTATCCATTAAAGAACCAACGACCGCAGCGGATGGATTATGAGCCATTCACCGCGTATCTGAGTGATAAAACTAACGGTTGCCGTCTCTCCCACGATCGCTAAACCGGCTTATCTTTGATAATTACTCATTATTGCTAATAACCAAACCCGCTCCTGAACGAAGCCCCAACACCCAAAATAGTCATATCCATGTGATTATCGATTATCGAAGATGCGAGACACTTCCTGTTTCCCATTTTTCACCATTAATTTAATGCCTCACCATGGTAACACCGTTTGATATATCAAAAATGTGTTCACAACTAAGCATCTTCATGTCTTGGCATAATATTGTCTAAATGTGGTAAGAGTCTCATGAATCCCCTAGGAGTATTTAAAAGTTCAGTGACTGCAATATTTTAAAAATCCAAAATGGCAGACTTCCTGTTGGGCGGAGCTAATAACTTTATGAAAGTTGTCCGGCTTGATGAGAACTATATATGAACCAATTTTTGTGACCGTTTTGGTGACCTCCGCTCTTTCAGTGCTTGGGCCCTAATTATAATCCTTAGAAGAACAATAGGGCCTCCGCACTTTCAGCGCTTGGGCCCTAATAATAATCCTTAGAAGAACAATATGGCCTCCACACTTTCAGCGCTTGGGCCCTAATAATAATAATCTTTAGAAGAACAATAGGGCCTCTGCACTTTCAGTGCTTGGGCCCTAAATATTGATGATATTCTCTGAGCGAATTATGGATTCACATGGCTTGTTGAGGCAGAGTGACATAACTTTTTTGAAGCACACCTACACTCACTGAGCACTTCATTAGTTACACTATGGTCCTAATAAAGTGCCTGACATGGTTTTTTGCTGTTGTAGCCCACCAGCCTTAACGTTCGACATGTTGTGCATTCTGAGATGCTATTCTGCTCACTACAATTATACAGAGTGGTTATCTGAGTTACCGTAGACTTTGTCAGTTTGAACCAGTCTGGCAATTCTCTGTTGACCTCTCTCATCAACAAGGCGTTTCCTTCTGCAGAACTGCCGCTCACTGGATGTTTTTTGTTTTTTGCACAATTCTGTGTAAACTCTAGAGACTGTTGTGCACGAAAATCCCAGGAGATCAACAAAATACTCAAACCAGCCTGTCTGGCACCAACAATCATGCCACGGTCGAAATCAATGAGATCACATATTTCCCCATTCTGATGGTTGATGTGATCATTAACTGAAGCTCCTGACCTGTATCTGCCTGATTTTATGCATTGCACATTGCACACGATTGGCTGATTAGATAATCACATGAATAGGTAGGTGTACAGGTGTTCCTAATAAAGTGCTCATTGAGTGTACATGCGTATATAAAATTCTATAGGAATATATTAGGTAAATGTGTTTCCATCATAGTTTTTGTGGGCATGTCGTCTTATCGAATAAAACATTTATTCATTCAGCATTTTTTATAACATATCCCAAAATTTACCTAAAAAGATGGAAGAATGGTTTACGATATTCTGATCCCTAGATATGGCTCGGGTTTCTCCTTCAAAATAAGTCTATTGAATTTTTGTTCACCTTTTTTATTGTCCAAGCAAACATGAAAATCGTAAGTCTGATCACTAAGGCCACATTCACACTAATCCGTTTTCAGTTTATTAACGTCATTGTTTTCCAACATATGTGGTTATGAAGAACCATTTTGAAACATTCCTTTTTTGGTGATGGAAAACACTGTTGTAGTGTCGGTGGGTATAAAAGTTGTGAAATTAATGCGTTATTTAAACTAAAGTGTATTAGTGTGGACGCGGCACTGCAAATTTCCAGAATACAATTGGAAATCCGCAGAATTTCTCCTGGTGGATTTCAAGTGGGAAAGATATTACCCTACACTAATTTTGCATGGGGTTCAAGTTTGGCGAACTTGGACATGCAAATTTGCAGTGTTAACCAATAGGAAGCTGCTTGGTTTGGCAGTAGAAAAGAGAGAAGGATATACAGTAGCTGCAGGTTGAGCTCCAAAAAGGGGCGAGAGCTCCGATCCACCAGCAAAGACATAGGGAGCCCCTAACCCAACACTTTCCCTAACCCTAACAGTCTGTGGAAGTAACACGCCCTTTTGGAGTAGGCGCAACCCCCTTTTGGATATTCCGCCCCCATTTGGAGACTGTGAATGACACAATCAAGTCAGTCTTCCAACACTCAAACTGCATATATATTTGTATACATATCTGAATATTTTGCAGTAAACATAAAATATATTGTTTCTTTACTTATAAATCAACAACTTAATATCAATAGTTTTATTTATTCCCATAGTTTTTTATTCAGTTATGACATTCGCAATGCTTCATGGGATAGTAGTTTGTGCCCTCGTGAAAGACAAGGTAAGTACACTTTCTTGTACCTTTGTTTTTTTTTTTTTATCCAATTTTCAAAAAAGTGTTTTTTTTTTTCAAATCAAAGCTGTTTTGAAATGTTGTGATTCATCTTGGAGCGAGTTGGTTTTGTTCATGGCTTACAACTCTTTTGTGAAAAGCCTATAGAAAAAATTAAAGGTGCAGGTTGTAAGATTCAAAAACCCTTGTTATTAATAACACCTGTGGCCATTAAGTGAACTGCAGCCAGCAACCTGTTGCTTGTGCTCGTGCTCGTGCACACACTCCGTAGGGACGCGAGCGAGCGAGCACTGACCAAAACAATGACGTAACGTACAAAGAGACTGAACGTGATTCACCGGTATCATGCTGACAGATGAGGTAGCATAATTAAAATTACACAGTTATGATTGTTTTACTACAAACTTTGAGACTGCATATTATATTTGAGTCTCCAGTAATGGAACAGGGCTAAAACAAAGTGTGGATATAGGTCTGACTATTCGAGACTGTAGTTTGAAGTAATCACTTTTCTTTGCATGATACATTGACTGCATTTATACGATAGCCTATGTCAGCGTTAGCTAGCTAGCTAGCTTTATTACTAGCTGTTAGCTTAATCTGGTGGATGATGACTATAGCTGTTTATAAAATAGACTGTACATTATAAATATGTTGACACAATTCAGAATTGATGTGATTCCATCACAACTGTCATTTTGATATATCGATGCGCTATTGTTTTATAATAACAGAATGTATGTATTTTTAAATATTTATATATTATATATATTTTCTGTTTAAACAAGTTACATTACACTAATGAATGGAGCTTTTTGCGTTATCTTGAACATTGGCAAGCATTCATTTCATGTGTTATTGTAGTTTACCTTGCTGAATAATTACAGATTAACATTGTTTATGATAGTTACTGTGCAGGCAAGATCAAGTTAGCTAAAATGACACAGATCAATCCTTATGGCACTATATTTCACATGCTTTGCAGTTATGTAAGTTTACCTGTCCAATAAGAAGAACGGCAATTCAGGGTGGGTTTTGATCCCCAAAACCGAATGAAGGTCCCTTCAGGAATCAAATGCCCTGCCAATGTTCACTCTAGTTTTCGCTCTACCACAATCACGTTCCCGCTTAGCCAGATGGGATTCAGTAGATAAATGTTTTTTTTTTTTGGCTTACTCTGAGTTTGTATAGGAGTTGGTGTTGTGCTGGGAGCCGCACGTTTGCTGGATTCCATCTCTAAGATAACATTACCTAGTGTTGCAGTTTGCTGTCGCTGTTGAATGGCGGAAGAGAAGCTACTGTCTGAGGCAAGGCTCTCAGGAGCGTGCATAAAGATCACATCATTTGGATTTTCCCGGCTAAAGGGACCCACTCCCTTCACATGAAAATCAGTCTACAGGCTTTAATAGGCAAACTAGGAAGTCCGGGAAGGGCTCATTTTTTTAAGTTGCGTTACAAGTCGTTTACACTTTGGCAAAAAAAAAAAAAAAAAAGGCGAATATTACATGAAAATTGTTACATACTGCACCTTTAATGTAAAAAGTTCTTCCGGAACCCAGACAGCTAAAAAAGTGGACAGGCGCTGTTGCGCTTTATGCACAGCAATACAGATCTTGCATGAATTTACCCCTTTAGATCTTGAAATAGGGGCTTTCATAAGTTTCCTTTTTGTTCTCATCATGGAAAAGAGTGTCTGAAACACACACACACGCGTGCGCATACATGTTATAAAACTAGATCTTACTATATTACAATTGTTTTGTATAACTTATTTTCTCTTCAGTACCTTACCTGTTATTTCCAGTGAATTCTCTCCCTATGGTTGGAGTTTGACATTGGACCCTTGAGCCAGGCATCTCAGATGCTTTGTTGGGCGTCCCATTCATCCTAACAGGGCTGATTTTTATCGGCTGTTTTTTCAGTTTAAAGCTTATTTTTTCATGTATGGCTCCTCTCAGAGTGTTGTCTGAGCAGGTACGTGTGACGCGGATTGGCGTGCATGAGTCAGGTGAACGATCCCGTCTGTCACCACTGCGATATCGGGATGACTCTGGAGGTTTGATGGGTCTGCAATGGAAATATGACACTAATTAAAATATAATGTGTGATAATGTAATCATTAATGATTTATAGCACTGTGGCTGAATTGGAAATGTTTGTCATAACTGGCTGATGTCAACAAATGTGTTTGAATTGCAGAACACATCCATTCGTTTTCACACATTAGTGTCTACATAGGTAAACCCATAAGGCCATACTAAAGCTATCCTAAGAGAACTAAGTCTCTATCATATTCTGGTCCTTGGATATTGCTGTAGTCACTCCTTCAATGCAAGTCTATGGGATGTTTTCATCAATTTTATCATCTGACAAGAAACAATGGCAAGTCTGATTGCTTAGAAAAGTATTAGCACCTCTTCTCTTCTCAAATCCCAAACATTAAGTATGAGCAATAGTAATAGTGATGCTTGCCTTAGCGAGAGCCACTCATTACAACCTGATTAAATAGCTCCATCTAGAGGTGGTTTTAAAACCAGCCTTCAAAGCAGGTAATGCTATTGTCAAAGCTTAGAAATACAACTATCTGACACAGAATAGTGTAGGTCCACTTACAATAACAACTGAAGTCATACCTTATGGTTTCACCCCTTTGGCTGTGTTTTGACACCATATTTCCATTGCTCGAACTGGATTTATGAGCCGTTCTTCCATTAAGAGTTAAAGAACCCCATTGTGTCTGTGAATGGATGGATAAAAAAAGTCTAATGGACTATAGAGGTGTATTAAACAGGTTTTATGGACATAACGGATAATCTGCAGCCTTTTACCTTCTGTGAGCAGTTGTCGAGACAGAGGAGACTGCATATCAAGACTGCATGAATCTGACGGCTGCTTCTTCTTTGGGATTCTGAATGGGACTGCCATCTAAAACAAATAAATTAACATAAATATTTATTACCGGTCCAGTTTTTCACAAGGAAGATCACATGTCGAGGATAAATCGACCTCATACTATAGCACACGTGTGTATTTTTGAAAAAAAATAATAAAAATAAATGAAACAGTGGCGTTCAAAAGTTTGAGACCAAATAAAAAAATCTGGGACTCAAAATTTTGGCTGTAAATAAACAGAGTTTTAGGATTTTGAAAAAAAATTAAAACAAAGAAACATTATGACGTAAAATTTATAAGCAACATTAAGGATCCTTCACTTTTACGTTATCGTGTGTTTTAGAGACACATAGACAGCTGAATATATATGAAATAATGCAGCTGGGTCATTCTGTGTCAACTCAACCAGAGGTCACCAGCTCAAAATTTTGATTCAGATAATTGTTTTTCTGGTGAAAGAAATACATAAATGAAGATGAAAGTCAAAATTTTAAATGCCATGGATGAATACTATTTTGTAGAGGGGGTCAAAATGCCAATTTTCACCTATGATTTTGGAGCAAAACCACAGATCAAAAAAATAAACTTAGAAAGGTGGCAGCATCATGATTTTATTTTTACACAGAGATTGGTAGGTCTGTTACTGAAATCAGTTGACTTTAGCAATCGTTGTTGTATTATATGCCAATGGTGACAGTTCAAAAATGGGAAAAAGCACTTTTTGTGTTCTTTTTCCAAAGTCGGCATGCCTGTAACTCAAGAAGTATTAAAGATATCTTAATATCCTTTTAGATTCTGGTTCAGAACAATCTTTTCTATACATGTGCTCATTTTTAAGGCCCTATATGGTTAATTCCCAGAGATATAGGGAGCTGAATGTGGCTCCATGTATAAACTGTAAAATTTTACCCATTTTCAATGGTAGAAAACCAAATGTGGGTCACTTTGCATACAGCTGATAGTGTCTGTCTTTTAAAGAGGAATGTCTGAAGTACAAATAATGTTGAAACTAGAACTGTATCTTGTTTCCCTCTATCAAAACAACTGAATAGTACATGCCAATTTTTAACAATGTCTGAATGCCAAAAATACACTGAAATGGTCAAGTTGAATAAATAAAGGTACATTTCTAGTTTTAGCATTATTTGTTCTTCAGACATTCCTCTTTAAATACAAGAAGTATTAGTTTTATATAAAATGACCCACATTTAGTTTTTGACCATTGAAAATGGGTAAAATTCAACAATTTGCACATGGAGCCACATTGAGATCCCCATATCTCTGGGAGTGAACCATATAGGGCTTTATAAATGAAGATACCAGGAAAAAACGTTTGTTCTGAACCAGAATCTAAAAGGATATTAAGATATCTTTAATACTTCTTGAGTTACAGGCATGCCAACTTTGGAAAAAGAACACAAAAAGTGCTTTTTTCCCATTTTTGAACTGTCACCATTGGCATATAATACAACAACGATTGCTAAAGTCAACTGATTTCAGTAACAGACCTACCAATCTCTGTGTAAAAATAAAATCATGATGCTGCCACCTTTCTAAGTTTATTTTTTTGATCTGTGGTTTTGCTCCAAAACCATAGGTGAAAATTGACATTTTGACCCCCTCTACAAAATAGTGGATTACTCAGTAAATATTCATCAATGGCATTTAATATTTTGGGTTTCATCTTAATTTATGTATTTCTTTCACCAGGAAAAAAAAAATAAAATAATAATAATAATAATAAAAAAATATCAAAATCAAAATTTTGAGCTGGGGACCTCTGGTTGAGTTGACACAGAATGACCCAATTAGTGATTCTCAACAAGGCACATTCACACCCCAACAAGGATTTTGAGTTTGCACATTTGCACCACTGAAAATGAACTAATATCTCTAAACATACTTATTTAGAACAGACTTATAGATTAGATTGGCCAAACTGTGTGTAACACATCAGAATATCTCAGTACAGTTAAATTGGGCATCCATATTTAATCTAGCTATATGGGTCTGTGATTTCGAAGACTGTTTAAATGTTTATGACAATCATAATTACTACAATCACTGATGTCTAACATACAGTACTAGCCTATACGCAATAAGTCAGATAAATGCATAAACAACATGCATGAGCTATAACCTATTATCAAAATAACTCTTATAATTCCTCCAGATTTCTTCATTTGCACAGCTATCAGTCAGATCTCTTAATGTCGGAATGTTTAATCATTATTGTCTGTTGCACTCTAGGAACATGAACATCACAAATCTCACCTGCTGTTTGTCTTATAAGCCTCATAAACGACATACAGCGCACACCAGTCTGAGACTCGCTTAATAAGTATCAGGCATTGGCTCTGAACGGGTAAAGGCACAGATAAATCAATCTGTTCAGCAGACTATCAATAAGTGCAATTTGAAGTGAGCATCTCTGTTTATGTGACAAACGTCTTCCCTCATTCTCTTCTTCTGCTGCAGACTGTTGCAGCATGTAAATAATCAAGTCCGTTGTAGCGCCTCTAGCGGTTTTACATTTAAGTGCGTGAATGCATGAGAATGAACACATCCATTTTAAAAGGTGCATTCAGTATTTTTTTTTTCCCTCATGGCAAACGGTTTGCTCCTAAATAAATGAATAGTCATTTTGAAACATGGGTATAGAATCATGAGCACTCACATGAGATGAAGACCTCAGTCATATCAGTAACCTAATAAAAGCTGTTTTATTCTAGATGGAGAGGGTCCCCTTATGGGGGCGGCCATATTTGGATCACATGGCCAGCCGAATACTACTCGCTTTATCTTAGTAACTGCCCTGTTATTGGACACTTTCACTCATGAAATAAATTAGTCATGGCTTACTGTGAATAGTACATGTCTGCAATGGCATCTGTAACTGAAAAATATTGTTTGTGTTATGCTGCATCCACACCACTAGGTGTCAGTCTAAGTCCAAGACAACATGCGTAAAAAAATACTGAGTGCACCTTTAATTTAAGGTCTCATGAATTATATTTTGATTCTTTCTGAAGAAATAAAATCAGAAATTTGCTAAATAATCCAGTTATTTGATGAAAAAGACTATTTAGTTGCTGGCCCATTTTAGGGAACCACCATCAGCTAAAATGACTCTAAAGACATATTGCATTAAAAAAATTCAAATAATACTGAAATAATCTACATTCAACCTTGGATGTGTCATTTTTGTGTTGCATGCAAAGTGTGGCAAGATGATCCTGTGGGTAAGTTGACCCACCCCGTCTCTGAGTAACATATTTTTGTCGTGTGGCCTTTTAAACAGGAAGTATCCTTCATTTCTCTCTGGCTGTGAAAAGAAGAAGCACATGGGAAAAGAGGTAAGAATGTTTTATACAAAAAAAAAAAAAAAAAAAAAAAAAAAAGTGTTTTAATTGCTGTCCAAAGTAAATTTCTTACATTTGTGGTTTACTGTCTAAGCAGATTTATTAAGGTACAAAATTACAAATCAAGCATGTTGGTGCATATCCAGTGATTTGATAAGCAAAATATTAGCCCTGAAGTACTAAGCCAGGTGCTTTGTTTTTTATGGTCACTATGGAGCAATTTGAATCAAACAGTCTTAGGAACATTAAGCCATTGTTATTTTACTGAAATGTTTCTTAAATTTGTTCTAATAACTAACTGTTCTGTTTATAATGTTTGCAATAAAGAGAGGACCTACATACATGTTTTTTTTTGTTGTTTTTTTTTTTCTCACTATGATTGTTTTGCTGTACAGATCACTTACCCATTTGATATATAATATGTATTTATAACTCAAAATATTTTTTACACAATTTATAAATAATTTATATACAGCTATATATATATATATATATATATATATATATATATATATATATATACACACACACTGCGTGCCTAATTATTAGGCAAGTGAGTATTCTGATCTTATCATTATTTTCATGCACATTTTCCAACTCCAAACCATATAAACTTGAATGCTTATTGTATTCAATCATTTTCAGGTGGTATGTATTTGTGTAATGAGGGAGGGTGTGGCGAAAGTGACTAACACCTTATATCAAGGTGTGCATAATTATTAGGCAACTTCATTACCTCAGGTAAAATGAGCCAAAAAAGAGATTTAACTGACACTAAAAAGTCAAATATTGTAAAATGCCTTTCAGACGGATGCAACACTCTTGAAATAGATAAACTATTGAGGCGTGACCACCGGACAATCAAACGTTTTGTTGCGAATAATCAACTGGGGCGCAAAAAACACATGGAGAAGAAAAGGCGCAAATTAACTGCAAAAGACTTGAGAAGAATTAAACGTGAAGCTACCAGGAACCCATTATCCTTCAGTGCCACCATATTCCAGAACTGCAACCTACCTGGAGTGTCCAGAAGTACAAGGTGTCAAGTGCTCAGAGACATGGCCAAGGTCAAGAAGGCTGAAACACGACCACCACTGAATAAGATTCACAAGATGAAGCATCAAGATTGGGCAAAGAAATGCATGAAGACAGATTTTTCAAAGGTTTTATGGACAGATGAAATGAGAGTGACTCTTGATGGACCAGATGGATGGGCCCGTGGCTGGATCACTAATGGACACAGGGCACCACTTCGAGTCAGGTGCCAGCAAGGTGGAGGAGGGGTACTGGTATGGGCTGTTATCATTAAGGATGAGGTAGTTGGACCGTTTCGAGTTGAAGATGGACTGAAACTCAACTCTCAAACCTACTGCCAGTTTCTGGAAAGTACTTTCTTCAAGCAGTGGTACAGGAAGAAGTCCTCAGCATTCAAGAAGGCCACGATCTTTATGCAGGACAGTGCTTCATCACATGCATCCAAGTACTCCACTGCTTGGCTAGCCAGCAAGGGCCTCAAAGATGCCCAAATAATGACTTGGCCCCCTTCCTCACCTGACTTAAGTCCTACTGAGAACTTGTGGGCCCTTCTCAAACGTGAGGGAAGACAATACGCCTCTTTGCACAGCATTTGGGAGGTTGTGGTTGCTGCTTCAGTGAAAATTGATCTTGAACAGATCAAGAAACTGACAGACTCCATGGATGGAGGGCTCATGGCAGTTACTGAAAAGAAGGGTGGCTATATTGGTCACTGAATATTTTTGAAAGGCCAAAAATGTTATTTAATTGTCATTTTGTGTTACTTATTTGTTGCACCCACTCTAAAAATTGAGAATAAACAATTGAGTTGGGAGAAATTATTTTTGTAATTTAGTTGCCTAAAAATTGTGCACACTTATATATCCCCCTGAGAAAGACAAAACTCACTTTTCCTTTGTTAAACATTCAGGTTTGAGGTTCAATATAATTTTGGATTAACTGAGAGCATTGTGTTTGTTCAACAATAAAATTAATCCTGAGGAATACAATTTGCCTAATAACTGGGCACGCAGTGCATATACAGGTGCATCTCAATAAATTAGAATGTCGTGGAAAAGTTCATTTATTTCAGTAATTCAACTCAAATTGTGAAACTCGTGTATTAAATAAATTCAATGCACACAGACTGAAGTAGTTTAAGTCTTTGGTTCTTTTAATTGTGATGATTTTGGCTCACATTTAACAAAAACCCACCAATTCACTATCTCAAAAAATTAGAATACATCATAAGACCAATAAAAAAAAACATTTTTAGTGAATTGTTGGCCTTCTGGAAAGTATGTTCATTTACTGTATATGTACACAATACTTGGTAGGGGCTCCTTTTGCTTTAATTACTGCCTCAATTCGGCGTGGCATGGAGGTGATCAGTTTGTGGCACTGCTGAGGTGGTATGGAAGCCCAGGTTTCTTTGACAGTGGCCTTCAGCTCATCTGCATTTTTTGGTCTCTTGTTTCTCATTGTCCTCTTGACAATACCCCATAGATTCTCTATGGGGTTCAGGTCTGGTGAGTTTGCTGGCCAGTCAAGCACACCAACACCATGGTCATTTAACCAACTTTTGGTGCTTTTGGCAGTGTGGGCAGGTGCCAAATGCTGCTGGAAAATGAAATCAGCATCTTTAAAAAGCTGGTCAGCAAAAGGAAGCATGAAGTGCTCCAAAATTTCTTGGTAAACGG
This sequence comes from Myxocyprinus asiaticus, assembly GCF_019703515.2. Classification (NCBI taxonomy): domain Eukaryota; kingdom Metazoa; phylum Chordata; class Actinopteri; order Cypriniformes; family Catostomidae; genus Myxocyprinus; species Myxocyprinus asiaticus. The sequence continues at coordinate 24,907,344 of NC_059392.1, read as the reverse complement.
GTGCAGTGACTTTGGTTTTCAAAAAACACAATGGACCAACACCAGCAGATGACATTGCACCCCAAATCATCACAGACTGTGGAAACTTAACACTGGACTTCAAGCAACTTGGGCTATGAGCTTCTCCACCCTTCCTCCAGACTCTAGGACCTTGGTTTCCAAATGAAATACAAAACTTGCTCTCATCTGAAAAGAGGACTTTGGACCACTGGGCAACAGTCCAGTTCTTCTTCTCCTTAGCCCAGGTAAGACGCCTCTGACGTTGTCTGTGGTTCAGGAGTGGCTTAACAAGAGGAATACAACAACTGTAGCCAAATTCCTTGACATGTCTGTGTGTGGTGGCTCTTGATGCCTTGACCCCAGCCTCTTGAATCGATTTTGCTTGACAATCATAAGGCTGCGGTTCTCTCGGTTGGTTGTGCATCTTTTTCTTCCACACTTTTTCCTTCCACTCAACTTTCTGTTAACATGCTTGGATACAGCACTCTGTGAACAGCCAGCTTCTTTGGCAATGAATGTTTGTGGCTTACCCTCCTTGTGAAGGGTGTCAATGATTGTCTTCTGGACAACTGTCAGATCAGCAGTCTTCCCCATGATTGTGTAGCCTAGTGAACCAAACTGAGAGACCATTTTGAAGGCTCAGGAAACCTTTGCAGGTGTTTTGAGTTGATTAGCTGATTGGCATGTCACCATATTCTAATTTTTTGAGATGGTGAATTGGTGGGTTTTTGTTAAATGTGAGCCAAAATCATCACAATTAAAAGAACCAAAGACTTAAACTACTTCAGTCTGTGTGCATTGAATTTATTTAATACACGAGTTTCACAATTTGAGTTGAATTACTGAAATAAATGAACTTTTCCACGACATTCTAATTTATTGAGATGCACCTGTATATATATTATCTGTGTCTCGTTTGGAAGGACGTCTCCTCCTGAGGTCGCATTTCTCAGCCGCATACGTCATCGAGGCTGTCTCGACACTCCGTATCGAGTATCGAAAGGATGCAGCCATTGAATGCGACCTTCTTTCACGGGAATGCATGAGGTGCATCCTTCGTGGGCACTCACAACCCACAATTCTTTGCTTCAACGGAAATGTCTAAAAAAAATAAATAAATAAAAAAAAAAAAATGACGCCAATTTGCCCGTAAATATGATGTTCAAACGCAAGGAATGTTAATTCCCAAGTTGAAGTACCTCAGTAGATGAGTGCAGAGTATATGTATAATTATATTAATAAATAATTAAAATAAAGTATTAGACTAAAAGTACACCTGTAAAATCTATTTTCTTTTCTCTCTACATCTTTATAACTCTCCTAAAATTTACCTCATACATTCCCTTCAAAGGGGACTTTGTTACTGTCTCACTCGAAGCGCTTGTTAAAGAGTGGCGTGCTGTCAAAGCAACCATGTTACGTTCCGTTTCCCCTACAAGGAGGACACTCGGTACTCTGTATACTGCATCCTTAGCACGCAACCTTCGAAACGAGACCGCTGATACACGCACCTACAACAGCTCTAAGCGCATGCGCAGTGTGCACGCAGGCACGCAAATAATGTATTAAAGGAATTAGTGACACCCGTTTCACTAAAAGCTGATATTTCAGATTAATTTCTGCTACAGATTTAACCGTTTAGATGATTAAAAATACGTACATCATGGTCAGAAGGTATGTTTTGTTGAAATGTTCGTGAAATAACAGCAGACGCCTTTATTCTCTTGGCCAGAGGACAAAGACGCAGTTAGCTAGCTACAGAAGCCTTTCTGCTAGCTGCGCTTTTACTTTCAATACATTGATCGTTTTATCATACATATGGTGCCGTAAATATACCTTGATATGTATAAATCTAATGTCTTGAAAAATGAGGTTCTGTTCGCCCGTTAGTTTATTTATAGTAGCCTATTAATACAGTAGATGTTTGTCAGACCAGAGACACAAAAACAAACGTTCAGTTCATGGAAAATGAAATGAAACTAATCTAGTTTGTTATAGTGCGCAGTACATAATTTATATGTGTATTACATAGCCTATATTATATAGTCTCTACACATAAACACCTGTTGCACACTGTAAAAGTGGCAACCTGCAATTGTTAGCTACCTTAAGGAGCTATTTCTACCTGATCTAACTCTTAAAATGGCTTTTGTTGATGTAACCAACTGTATTCAAGTTGATTTAGACATGTTAAATAATGTTTTTGTCATTTTGTTTTTTCAGAGCAGCACAGAATTGCATTAATGTCAGATTCATTAGGTGTATATAGTATATAATGGAAATCCAGTTATTTTCTAACTTCTACAAATGTTTGTAAATATGCATTGCACTAATCAGAGGTTTCATCATCCACTTCTGTCACTGTAAATGATGTAGTGTTGACTTCTGTGCCTCAGTACAGTACCTGTTATTACAGTGTGTCAGTCCCCTCTGGAACAGATGCATCTGAGAAACAAAATTAACTAGTACCTTGAGGCATATCTTTAAGGGATTAGTGGTTTATCACAGGGTTACTAGTTTAATTGTTGCTGTATACCAATTTCTTGTGTTTTGTATTTGCAGCATCTGGGCTTCTCTCGTCTGTTTGCTTATGGTGTTTATAGATGAAGGTAAGCACATACAGTTATGTATAACGTATTTGAAAGTGAAGCTTGTGCAACACAAAATGGATTTACTTTTAAAGTCAGCATGAATTCAAACTTGACACTTTTTACTTTCTTCATGCACATTTCTGGCCTTATTGCGCATTGTTCATTTTATTCTAAAGATGTCATCACTATCTTATTTTTAACCCCTCCCCTCCAACCATCTGTCGTATGTATAGAGACCACTTTTCCAATAATTCAATTGTAACATGTAAAGGTTGGGCAGGGAGGAGGTGGGACTGGCTGAACAGTTAACAAAGTTTTAATATCAAACTCAACTTAAAACCAACATAAACAAACATGCAGCACGGCCGCATGCGCGTCTCTCTCTCTCCCTCTCCAGCGTCTCCAGCCATCTCTTATCTCGCTCTCCCGCTGATCAGCTGATTCAGCACCGGCTGTGGTTGGCCTGGCCACGCCCTCCTCCTCGTCACACTCCTCCCCCCTCCCCGCCATCTCTGGGGTGGGGGGGGGGGGGGGGCACTGCCCTTCCGGCCGTTCTTTCAGCTGTTGGTCCACCCACCTCCTGGGAACCTGGGGGAGAGATGAGGGGAGGCGTGGGAAGAAGGAAAGGGTGAGTGGACACACACAGAGAGAGAGATAAGAACTTGCTCGCTGGCTCCCAGATGTGCCCCTGGCAGACGGAACCACTCCTCCCTTTCTCAGCAGATGGCCGCGGTTCCTCCGGCTCTCGGCTCTCGGCAGCGACCCCTCAGTCCCCAGACAGACAGCCGCGGCTGCTCCCCTGGCGAATGGCAGCGACGAGGACTCCACGACAGCACATTCCTCCTCCCTCCCGGATTTCGGCACCACTGTAACACATAAAGGACGGGCAAGAAGGTGGCGGGAACCGGCTGAACAGTAAACATAAAATTTAATGGTAAACTTAAAAGCAACATCAACAAACGTGCAGCGCAGCCACGTGCGTCTCTCTCTTGAACCGGTGACTCCGGCCGCCCCTTTATCTCGCTCTCCCGCTGATCAGCTGATTCAGCGCTGGCCGTGCTCCATCACTGCCCGGCCACACCTTCCTCCTCATCACACCAATCAATTTTTGATGGATAAAATAAATTCCTGCCCTACATTGTTTTTCTCATTGAACATACTATTTTCCCTGGTTTCATGTTGACTTATTTCTCTTTGTCAGTTTCTCTGCAAGAAACAGTTGAGGGTTTCATCGGAAGTTCTGCAGTTTTGCCGTGCCATTCTGGTAACAAGCGACTTCAAGCCATTACAGCACACTGGAGATACAAAGACGTCAAGAACGTTTACGACATACTAGATGGCAAAGGATCAGTAAAGGAGCAGGATTCAGCATTCAAGAGCAGAGCTGCAACGTTCCCTGTGGAGTATATGAAAGGCAACTTCTCACTCTCACTCGGGAATCTTCGACAGACTGATGCTGGGACATACTGCTGCTTCATCCCTGATGTTGGTCACCACCAATGCACAGAGCTACAAATTAAAGGTGTGATGAAACTGCAATATATCTATGCTTTAATGTGATTTAGGAGTGAATTTGAAGTACAAGTGAAGTGTGTATTTAAACGTTAAAATACTGTCTCCTTTCCCAGTTTAATGCAGAGATAACAATAAGTGAGATACAGTATCCATAGGTTGACTTCCAGAAGACTGTAAACACTTTGGCTGTGTGCCGCTATTAAAAAATATTTTTTGACTGTTTGAGCAGCCTAACATATCAACTTTTGGGTGTGACCACCTGTAATAAGCTGATTAGCTTATTAAGAAATTGTATACCCTAAAAAGCCGAACATTCTATTAGGGAAAAGAAAAAAATAAATGTAAAAGCAAAAATGAAAATAAAATAACAAATCCTGAAAGAAAAATAAAGTCCAAAACAAAATAAATCTGTAAAAGACAGAAAACAAATCCCAAAACAAAATGAAAAATCAGAAAAACAAAACAATAAAACAAAACTGAACAATGAAACTGAAAACACAAAATAAAAAAAAAATTAAATCCCAAAATAAACTAAATCTTAAAAAAAAAAATAAAATCCCAAATCCAAAAAATAACACAATTCTCTAAACAAAACGATACAACTTTATTTATAAATAAATAATAATCTGTAAGAAAAATAACATCTTAAAAACAAAATAAAAAACTCCAAAACAATAACAAATCCAGAAAAAAAATAAACTGAACTAAAAACACAAAAGAACAAATATGGGGGAAAATAATCACAAATTAAAATTACAAATCCGAAAATCAAAACAACGTTACTGGAAAAAACAAAACAAAACACACACACAAATCAATAAATCCAAATAACAAATTAAAAAAGATATATATATATATATATATATATATATATATATATATATTCTCAAAATCTGAAAAGTTATATATATATTTTATTTATTTATAAGTACTGTGCAAAAGACTTAAGATGTTTCACAAAAACATTTGTCTTAAGATGGTTATTTATATCTTCAGCTTTAGTGTGTCAATAGGTAATATAAATGTTAGACTCCCAAATATTACTTTTGCAAATAGAAAAGATTAGAATAGAAGAACAGGGAGCCCTGCAACAGATGTCATGGCCCCCACAGAGCCCCCCACTGAACATCGAGTCAGTCTGAGATTACATAAAGAGACAGAAGCAAGTGAGACAGCTGAAATAGAAGAACTGTGACGAATTCTCCAAGAAGCTTTGAACATCCTGTCTGCCAACAACCAAGAAAAACTGTGTCCAGGTGTATCTAGGAGAACTGGTGCTGTTTTAAAGGCAAAGGTGGTCACACCGAATATTGATTTGGCTTTTTTATGTTTACTGGACTTTGTATGACATTAAGTGATAAATGAAAACTATTTATGCCATTAGTTTTGAAGACATCCTCACTATGCAACATTTTCCCCAAGTGCCTAAAACTTTTGCACAGTACTTATATATATATATATATGAATAAAAAATTCCAGTTTATAAAACAAAATAATAAAGTAAAAAACCCAACTGACTAGTTGTGTATCATTGTTGATGAGGGGCGGGGCAGTTGGAGTGCTGGGGAAACCTGTTTGGAAACAGTCATAGTTTCTTGTACTCTATTTAGTGGTGAACAAATGCCACACTTCCCCTTTAAAGTCTGAGTGCATTTGCTAATGATAGCACATACTGTGAAGTTCAGTGATTCTATACTAGCCTATATTCTAAGCTTTTATTAATTATTTGTCTTATTTTCTCTCTCTCTCTCTCGTGTGTGTGTGTGTGTGTGTGTGTGTTAGAGAGACCAAGGGGACTCCAGGAGCAAGACAAACCAAGCTCAAGAAGCAATGGAGTTGAAGCAAAAGCAGAGAAGATTGTGTCTCTGTTGATTCCTTTCTTCTCTATTACTATTCTGAGCTGTATTTGAGATGTGACTGCAGTGAGTTAAGCAGTGTGTGCTTCAGTAGCAGAGCTGCAATAAGCCTTTTCTCTGCTATGTTATGAATAAAGCTCAAACATCTTGTACCTGGAATCAAAACCTTTTGAATTGGGACTTCCCTGTTTTCTTCTGTGTATTCACTGGACCACAGTAGGAACCACAATATTACATTTTGTGTTGTTTATCTTGACCAAATTGTGACAAACATTTGGACACACACATGACAGTGTCCTTAACATTTCTGACCTGTTACGGATCTGTGGGTAGACGCCATATTTAATCAAACAGTGAATGAAATGTTGAGTACAGTCTGTTCAATGGACTGTACTGTTGTCTACTTTATTGTCAAACATTCAGTGGACAAAACCCAAAAATGACCAGGGTTGAAAAAGAAAGAAGAAAAAAATAGACATGACCTAAGAAATGAAGACAATGCAATTATCAGTTAATACATACGAAAAATATGCTCAATTGAATGTATTTGACATATATCAGCTTCATTTTCATTTGCATAAAATTAAATGCGCCGTCTACCCTGACGTCCATTAAATTTTCTGGAATCCTGATGTTCTGATGAGATGCTCTTGCTAATGCTTTTTTTATATGATAATTAATTGTTTGTAAGCTATTTACAGGTTATAAAGAGCTCTTCTGTTTTACATAGTTTAGTTGCACTAAAGTGAACTCACTAGCTTTATGTATTTATTTGATCTATTTATGTAAATTATCAATTTAATTTATTGTTGTAACAGTGCAATGTGGACTAGAGTTGTTAAAGTTAAGGTAATGTACATTTATTCTTGTAACTATGTGTGAAAATTATTTTGCTTGACTGACACTAAAATGAGCTCCCTATCTTATTTGTTTATTTATTTAATTTAACATGTAAAACATGTTAACTCTGGTGTGTAACTGTGCTATGCTGACTTGAGTAATGTAAGTGTGCAAGTATTACGATACTAGTGCAAGTAAAGTTTGCTTCTTGTAACTTCTGTCTGAAGATTCTTTTGTACTGTTGTTTTGACAAAACGAGATGCACAGAAGGAATGCATTCCATCAGAGTCCCTTTAAGGCAAGTCAGATCACTAAAACAACCATCTTTTTCTATGGATACAAGTACACCCATGGACCACTTTATTAGGTACACCTGTACAGCTAATTATTCATGCAATTATCTGATCAGCCAATCACGTGGCAGCAGTGAAATGCATAAAGTCATGCAGATATGGGTCAGGAGCTTCAGTTAATGTTCACATCAACCATCAGAATGGGGAAAAATGTGATCTCAGTGATTTGGACCATGGCGTGATTTTTGGTGGCAGTTTTTTTACAGGCAAAACAGCCTTTCTGCTTCAGCTGCTCAGCAGGTTTCCCTTTCCTCTGGCCATTTTCTCTTCTTAACCATTTTGCCATACATTTTGACACCATTCTTTACAACCTTGCAAGCTGGGATTTCCTGTAAGGAATGCGAATCTTTTATCACATTTGAAATGTCAACATCATCGTGGCGGTGAGTTTTGCGTCACTCACAACTTTTTTGACAAAACACTAATGAGGTGCATGTAGGTCATTTTTTGCGAATTCAGAGACACGAGGGGCAGCAGGGGCTTTTTCTCTGCCCCAGGCAAGGTACAGTATGATAAAAAAAAAAAAAAAAGCATTTAACTTAACTACCCAGAAACCTTGTGTAAGAAAACAGAAAAAAACTAGTAATTAAGAAAGACCTAGTGGTAAAGTTTTTGTTTAATGTGTGAGGAAACCTAGGTTCAAATCCTGAGCTGTTGCACTGAGGAAAATAAATTTGTCACTGTCTTTGTCCAAAATGTGAATATTTTAATTACCAAAACGGAATGTAGCAACACAAATATCAGCTACCATATCTAACTTCCTTTCATGCATCATATCATATACACCGATCAGCCACAACATTAAAAACACCTGTCTAATATTGTGTAGGTCCCCCTTGTGCCGCCAAATCAGCATCAACCCGCATCTCAGAATAGCATTCAGAGATTATATTCTTCTCAGCACAATTATACAGAGTGGTTATCTGAGTTACCGTAGACTTTCTGTCAGCTCAAACCAGTCTGGCCATTCTCTGTTGACCTCTCTCATCAACAAGACATTTCAGTCCACAGAACTGCCGCTCACTGGATGATTTTTAGCACCATTCCGGAGTAAAGTCTAGAGACTGTTGTGTGTGAAATCCCAGGAGATCAGAGTTACAGAAATACTCAAATCAGCCCGTCTGGTACCAACAATCATGCCATGATGGTTGATGTGAACATTAACTGAACTCCTGACCCGTATCTGCATGATTTTATGCACTGCACTGCTGCCACACGATTGGCTGATTAGATAATCACATGGATGATTGTTGGTGCCATATCTCTCCTCTTGACTTTTTTGTTTGTTAAGTTTTACTTTTACTCCACCATCCAAACATTTATAGTATCAAAATCACAGGTATTTTTTTTTATACATGCGATCTTATATGACAATAAAATTGGTGTGTTGTGTATTTAGCTAATGTGTTTGAGTCACACTACTGATTAGACCTTCTCAATACAGTGGTTGCTATGTGCAGTATTTGCTTAGACATTACACAGATTTGGTTTGCAAATGAAAAGATCACCAGAGGGAAGAGAACAAATGTACATCAACATTACCTCTCTTTGTTCTATCAGTTCTCTGACATCATCAACAGAAAGATAAAAATATCCTCATTTTCATTTTGTGGAATGGTGTTTGGTCAGTCTGGGTCTCTGTAACAACACATACTGTAGATGTAACCTACAGAACTGTTTTGCACATCTCACATCAGTATACAGATGTTTTACTGTATATCCTGTGTTCAGCATATCTGAACACAATGGGTCTCATTTATTAATTATTGGCTACAAATTCTCTTATGTGCACCGAAAAGGTTATCATGCAAAATTTCCAAATGTGCACTCGCATAAATGTGGTCTCACCCTTATTTTAATGTTGATGAATCTGGATTATTCTGTGCTCGAAGTTAGTAACTAGCTTAAATTATTAAATAATAAGATGAGACCCATGGGCGGCACTAGGGCTGGGCCTCTGGGGCTTGAGCCACAAATGTTTTCTATAAAGCCCTGAATGTTTTATCATATTGTAGTAATGTCAGTTCTGTCAGGAAGACTCGCAGATTTGAGTAAAGTTTTAGATGACATTTATTTGATGAATATAAAACAGGAATGTAATGTCTCTCTTTGGCATAAACCCCGTCTGGCGGTCCGAAGAAGTTGTACTCGGAACCATCAGATCCTGCCGGAGATAGGAGGCAGGGGCGAGGAGCCTACCCCTGTGCAGGACGGGACTCAACCAGTGGTGGTGGGGTGGAGGAGGTTGCCCTTGTTAGCACAACTGAAACAGCAATGTGATAGAATGTGAGCAGACTTATAAAGCATTGGCTTACATGTGATTGGCTAGGAGTTACCTAGCTAATGGTGCGATGATGTACAGCTGCTAGTCTTCCCGCTAGAACTAAGCTGTGCTTACATTTCCAGTGCTTATACTGTATAAAGTTGATACTAAAACATATTTAAATATTTTAACATATTCAATATTAAGTAATACATATATACATTAATGATACCTGTCTTTCCAATATTAGTAACACCCAATAAACACCACAATCGATTTAACACTGTTCTGCCCACAATGTAATGAGGATCTTCATGTAAATTAAGAATAATCTCACTATCTGATCGCTTGATGTTGTTCCAAGTAGGGCTGAAACGATTAGTCGACATTATCGACAACGTCAACAATATTTTACAAATTATTGTTGTCGAAAAGTCGTTTGATCTTATTTAACTCTAATGATGACGCGTGAGAGCAGCACTGCAGTTCGCACCTGACTGAGGAGAGGAAGAATTACACAGCTCACAGTCCAGATGCACACTAAACTTTCCAAACAGCTTCAGCTGATGTAAATCACAAAGTATGAGGGAATTATAATGCAAAAATACTAAATAAGTAAATACAGAAGCACTCTCATTGTGGAATAAGCGGAGCCGGAGCTGCCGCTCCGCTGAAGCAAACTTGCGTGTCGAGCATCTTTAAAGGAAACACCCCGCCGTTACATCTTTAATGCAGCTATAATATAATGCATTATAGCTTCAAAAAAGTTCAAATAATATGGAAGCAGATCATGTAAACACTGTAACTACAAACTCCGAAACTGGCATTTCTCTGTGCGGTCAGCACCTCTTCTATGAGTTCCGCAAAGTGTCCCGATCTAAGGGGGAGAGATTGAAACTGCACCCGGCTGGTGTACACCGTCGCGGGGACGCTCGTCCCTCGAGCGCGCCTGCTGCAGCCAGATTATAACATGATGACTCGCGACTTATTGAATCATAATATATGCGTCACTCTGCATTTCTTATGGTGAATAAAATTGGCAATATGCTGCTTTATTAATAAGAGAGAGTTTGTTTTTTTAAGAGTTAAAGATGGATTGAAGTGAACAGGAAGGTATGAGTGTAAGTCTTCGCCCCAATATACACTGCAACAAAATATGTTTTTGATTTGTTTTGGCTTGTTTTCCAATGTAAATATCAAAAACTCCTTTAAAACAACGTACATTTACTTTAGCAGCTGTACTACAGAAGAAAATAATTGTTATCTGAGAATGCTGAATAATATTAAAAATACAAATATTTTAAAATAACTAAAAATCCATAAAAAAATTATGCATTCACCTGAGAAGCAGCATATAAGATATTTAGACTCTCTTTTAGAGAATAGATCTTTTTTGTTTTTACTGCACTCGCAGAAGTATAACAAATTGAAAAAGAAAAAAATATACACTTATACACAAAAAAATACTGTTACGTCCTCAGTGTGCTTTATCTACGGGTTTTAAAGGAGGAACGGGGTTATGGTTTTAAGAGCGATGATCTTTACCCTGGCCCAGCACCACAGACACAAGGTCATTTTATTAACATTTATTTTGCTCAGAAAATAGAAGTATTAAATAACTTAATAGGAAGCATCAGCTTCAGGAGGGGGAAAAGCCAAAACAACAAACATAAGAGGTCTGCCTAGCGGGAGTAAAACCGTAACTAAACTATTCCAAGAAAAACAGAAATGAACGGGGGTACACCACTCTGAGAACTCTCTAAATGAAAGGTTCTCACTCTCTGTGAGTTTCCCCTCTGCTTTTAAGCTACCTTCCTCCTGATTATTGAGCAGGCTCAGCTGGGAGCAATCAGCTTACCTGCCCAAGACAGTGTGAGAGGAGCAAAAGAGGAAAAAGAGGGAGAATACACAGGGAAAATACACACAGTAACTCAAATCACTAGTGACAGTGACAACTATACACAATAACAACAATAAAAAATAATTATGTCCCTGGACATAACAATACATTTATATTTAAGATACATTCTCAAAGCACGTCTAAATATCTTCTATGTTACTTCCAAAGTAAATGTATCTTGTTTTAAGGATTTTAGACAATTTTAAATGGAAAACAAGACAAAAACACTTGATAACAATAGGATTTTTTGCAGTGAATTTCTTTACTGAATTAAACTTAATAAAAGTATTTTTTTTTTCCCTTTAATTCAGTGAATGTCATTTAGAGGTATTTTTAAAAGACAATTTTGTCCTCTTTATTGTTAGTAAACACATTTAATACAATATTTTAAGTCGGGGCACAAGCTGAATAATCGGTTAAGAGCTAATGATTAATCGTTGCAATAATCACCGAATAGTCGAATAATCATTCTAATAATCATTAGATTAATCGATTATCAAAATAATCGTTAGTTGCAGCCCTAGTCAAAAAAACATGTATATAGTGCTGATACTTCACAAAGCTGAGAAGACTGTTTTTTTTATTTTTACAGTGCCTCACCTGAGTGTGTAGATAAAGCAATGGTTCGAGGTTAGTTACGTTGATATCATTAACTACTTTAAGTTGTTATGACAGCCAACAACTGCACAAGTTGAGCCTGAAATTCACTTTCACTTAAAATAAATAAATAAATAAATAAATAAATAAACTTAAATGGTTGTTGTTCTCCATCTGGATCACACCTTTCGGTAGTTTTTTTCACTGTATCTGGAGAACAGAAACCGAAAACAGACAATAAGTATCATCATGGCGCCACCCAGTGGTTGCTCAGGAAAACTGTGGATAATAAGGATTCGGCCCGTATTTAAAGGGGAAAATTGCATTCAGTATGAAATCCATATAGGACGCTGTTTGTCCCATACTTTAGCATCACAGACCCAAACTGCTTTGAATATTTCACAAATCTAGTGAAATGGACCTGAAACATGTAAGTTATGTTTGTGCTTCATGTCATCTACATACTCAGGTGAAGCACTGTAAAAACAAACAGCATGATGAATTTATGGTACCATTGTTTTCAGATTTTACTGCCTATTTTAAATATGCTCTTTGTTCGTAATCTTGTCCAACTGCTTTGGATATATCGGTCTTTCCCCTTTCAAGTCAACTGGAGCTGTACTTTTATTCCACTTGTTTACATTGATAATAGCTGCCCAGCCTGCCCGCCCTGCCAGCATTGCCGTTCACCAGCTTATGTTGTGTTTTGGGTGCTGGTCCCCCAGCATGGTATGCAAGCTTAAACTGAGAGTGACTCTTGATGGACCAGATGGATGGGCCTGTGGCTGGATCACTAATGTCACAGGGCACCACTTCAAGTCAGGTGCCAGCAAGGTGGAGGAGGAGTACTGGTAAACTAGCTTAACCAGCTTCATCAGCTGGTCAACCAGCTTCACCAGCTAGATGTTGCAGGTGAAAAGCTTTCTATGCTGGTTCACCAGCCAGACCAGCAGCAAACCAGCACTAACCAGCATAAACCAGCCTAGACCAGCATGGGAACTGCATGCTGGATAAGCTGGTCTTTTCAGCAGGGAGCATTCCAAAGATGGCCGCCAAATGAACTGACTTGCCTTGAAAGGTACTTTGGCAGCACCTATAGCTGACAGTAATTCTTGTTCCATAGTAACATTCTGTTTACTGTTTACTGTCAGGTACTATATGTGCATCCCAGAGCGCACACTTCTGCACTATTCTACGCCATTTTGCAGTGTATGATTTTAATTTATTCATTAATTATTTATTTATTTTATAATTTTAACAGTGGTATTTGTAACAAGACCATAGTAAGCACATGGAAGCATGGATCTTCTTCACTACCATGGTTTACCATCATGTAACATGATTTCTATAAAACAAACTATGGCATTTTTGTAATTATAAACAGTAGACCTACTCTAAACACATTTAAAAACAATAAATACATAAAGATATAAGAAATTATAAGTTGTAACAAAAATGAATAAAATTTCCTCACTCCCCTAATGTAGCCTATGACAAATTTAATAGAGCTGAAGTAGTGATATGATAATATTTATTATCAATCAATTTCTCCCTAAAGTACAGTTAGTGTTACTATAGTAAATTCAAGGGTGGTGATGTAGAATTCTGTGCCGAATACAAATGGTTTCCACTTCTCTCACCTTGCTTCTCACTGATTCTCCCAAAGCTGCGAGTTTAAGAGCTCGAGCTCTATGAGTTTTACGCTCGCGCTGCTCTGTCCATTGAGCCGTATCCGTCTACAGAGTCATACAGGTGCATTAGCTGAGGTTGTGCCTCCACCTGTGTATTTGACGCTGCTAAACCAGATACTTCAGATGCATTGCTAGACTTCAAAATCAGATGAACCGTGGTGCAAATGTGTACCAACCCGTATAATTGAGAACCAACTGATATACTCCAAGTCTAGATAAACGTTCTAATGCAAAGAGGAACTTGATGATAGATGTGATTATTATGACTGATAAATGCCCCCCATTTGTAAACTAATGCCCCCTCTTCACTAATTTGCTCTCAGCACCCCCTGGTATCCTTTGAACGCCCCCGCTGAGAACCCCTGTAAACTGTTGGACACTTCATGCACTCAGTGCTCGCGGCTTGCCGTACGTATTGAAAGGAGTGGAATTACCTGGCTGCGATGCTGGTCTGACAAAACAACTGTAAATAAAGGAGAATGTGGAGAACTAGCGAAACTTCAGTGAAGACACTGTGTGAATATGTATGTTGTTTGAGATATAAGTGTTGAACTGAGGTTGGCTAATGCACTAAATATTGAAGCAACACATCATATGCGTTTGAAATGTCACTTCCATCAGCTGTCAAATAGCGAGTACTTCCGTGTAGTAAAAAAAACAAAAAACGTTACGTTACGTTTTCCATTTGGGATGATACTTCACTTGGAAATTTCACACACTGGGCAGTGCCATGATGATTCTGATTGTCTGTTTTCTGTTTCTGGTCTCAAAAAACAATGTATAAACTAACAAAACGAGCAATCTAGACAGAGAACAACAAACATTTAAGTGTTATTTGGAGTAAAAATGAATTTCAGGCTCAACTTGTGTAGTTGTTGGCTGTCATAACTCAAAGTAGTTAAAGATATCAACCTAACTAACCTCGGGCCATCGCTTCATGACATCTACAAACTCAGGTGAGGCACTGTCAAAAACATGACTGTAAAGTATCGGCCCTGTGGAGCCAAATGCTTTTTTTTAAAAAAAATTTTTTTATTTTTTTCGTTTTTACAAATGTAATACTCTAAACATCACATTATCCCCTAAAAACATACCAATGCAAGTAAAAACACCAGCCTGGAAATTTGAAACAGGCGTTATAAATCATGGAACATTTCCACCTTCTGGAAAAAAGTCATCATTTAGCGGAAGTATGGAATTTAATGATTTTACTTATCACTAATGGACACAGGGCACCACTTCGAGTCAGGTGCCAGCAAGGTGGAGGAGGGGTACTGGTATGGGCTGTTATCATTAAGGATGAGGTAGTTGGACCGTTTCGAGTTGAAGATGGACTGAAACTCAACTCTCAAACCTACTGCCAGTTTCTGGAAAGTACTTTCTTCAAGCAGTGGTACAGGAAGAAGTCCTCAGCATTCAAGAAGGCCATGATCTTTATGCAGGACAGTGCTTCATCACATGCATCCCAGTACTCCGCTGCTTGGCTAGCCAGCAAGGGCCTCAAAGATGCCCAAATAATGACTTGGCCCCCTTCCTCATCTGACTTAAGTCCTACTGAGAACTTGTGGGCCCTTCTCAAACGTGAGGGAAGACAATACGCCTCTTTGCACAGCATTTGGGAGGTTGTGGTTGCTGCTTCAGTGAAAACTGATCTTGAACAGATCAAGAAACTGACAGACTCCATGGATGGAGGGCTCATGGCAGTTACTGAAAAGAAGGGTGGCTATATTGGTCACTGAATATTTTTGAAAGGCCAAAAATGTTATTTAATTGTCATTTTGTGTTCCTTATTTGTTGCACCTACTCTAAAAATTGAGAATAAACAATTGAGTTGGGAGAAATTATTTTTGTAATGTAGTTGCCTAATAATTGTGCACACTTATATATCCCCCTGAGAAAGACAAAACTCACTTTTTCTTTGTTAAACATTCAGGTTTGAGGTTCAGTATAATTTTGGATTAACTGAGAGCTTTGTGTTTGTTCAACAATAAAATTAATCCTGAGGAATACAATTTGCCTAATAACTGGGTATGCAGTGTAAAGCTTAACACTATAAAGCCTATATGAAATAATAGTCAGAAAAAAAAATCAATCAGAAACATGAAGGCAAAAGGGTCCTATAAGCAGGCTGGGGGTCCTCATAGTCACAGGGCAACTATTGAGGGGGCCTTGTGTAAGCTGACAGCTGTGGGGGCCACATATTCAAGCATATAGAAATATTTGTTTTCAAAGCTGATGGGCTGCCAGTCCAACAATTATACACAATAAATATACAATCCACTCTGGTTTCCCATGGTCCCCGGTTCCTCTTGGGCTATCTGAAAGACAAGAAAACAACAATGGACAAACAAAAAGTTTAAAACATTAGTGGTTCGTCAGTCAATAACAATTTTATTCAGAATTATAAAATGACATTTCTTTTTTTCTTCAGATTTTACACACCTTTGATAAGAAGCTTTATGCATTTGAAATGTTGTAGGCTTGTAGGCTCTGTGATATGGTAGATGTAATTCCCTGCATCAGTGAACTGAAGACTGTTGATTTTGATGGAGCAATTCCCATTCACATATTCCTCAGGGAAAGTTTCAACTCTGTTCCTGTACTACAAATCTTGTTCTGCAACTGATTCTTTGCTCTCATTTATGGCATATACAACCATTTCTACCTTGGAATACCTTGAAATATTATTGTATCTCCAGTTTTCAGTAATAATTAGATTTTCATCTTGAAGATTAATATCACTGAGCACTAAACATGGCAAGACCACAGAGCAACCAATAAAACCCTCAACTGTGGACTGCTGAGAAACTGGAAAAGAGAGAGACAGAGAACCCATAAAGAGCACATTTGTTATTAATGTGCCATTAGTTTAATTTAAAAATGGATTATAAATGGCTCACCTTTGATCATAGACAGAAATACAAAGATGAAGTACCAACTGTGGAAAAAGAAGATAAGTACATGAGCAGGTTTGTAAACAACTTTTTACTTTTTTACTTGACAAAGTTTGAGAAATATATTTTCACACATATTCTCCATCATCCACAATTATTGGCAGTGTCTCGGATGCCCATCGGATGTCAGTGGTGGAACAAAAATACAAGCATTTTGATTAAAATGATCAATTGATTGATAGCTCAACACCACTGACATTTGAAAATCATGAGGTTTAATGAAATTAGCATATACAAAGTACAAAAGATTGCACTAAAAGATTGCACTAAAATAAAGCATGAGCACCAACATGAAACCCAATACATATACATATATAAGCCTTGTACGTGGAAAGTAAATTCACAGAATTAATCTTAACGATTTTGCTGTAAAATACTTTGTAGTAAATATCAGTCTATACTAGGACACTAGTACACTTAACTCTCTCTCTGTGGCTTGCGTTAGCACCTAATGCTAAATATATACTCAAACCTCGTGTCCAACAAAATGGTGTACCAAACTAAGCTTACTTTATCTATAATTCAAAATTCATTAAAGCATAACTAGGCCTACCTGTTGCCCATAGTGCTTAAATTTGAATCTATATCATCCAAATTATGAGATTTAACAAACGGTTGTAACCTCAAATGCACAGGAACAGGAAAATCAGAACGGCCTCCATGATCTACATAATGATGACGCTGCTTGCATACGCAGCCGATATTTAATATACATTATACGTTTCAACAATAAAAGTCTAAGCTTAATGAAACTGTCATTTTTATTAAAAGGGTCAAGGAAGGGACAAAAGTATTTTGTGAAAATGTTTAATGATTACTTAATAATTAATAGGATAGAACAAAAAACAGACCATTAGCCTTACAAGGTTAGTTTTAATAAATGTCTATAGGATTTATTTAGTTTTTGTTTTACGTGTACCATATTACTAAATTAGATCAAACAAATCAAAGTGAAGTTACAACTAGCGGTTTGTTCTAACATTAAAAAGTGAATATGTTGTTACACACCTTTGTGCTCTTGTGTTAGACTGGTGAAGTTGAAATATTTCCCTCTTGATCCTATAGTTGATTCTTAGTGGGAAATGTTCTTTGTGTCACATTACTCCTTAAACATGACACTTGTAATCTGTTATCCAGTATGAAGTCCTTCTGCTGCTTGTCCACTTTCTTGTCATTTTTGACATTCTTGTCCGTCAATTGTTGTTTTGAGGAAACCCTCAACAACCTCAATAGTGAGATGTAAAGATTAAACATTCTGAAGAGAAAATTAAAAGAAAGGATAAGGAGAAAGAACTAAAACAAACTTTTTCTTTATGAATTTGCCTGTCAAAAAGTGAGATTAAGATGTTCCAAAATAATTGTTATCTGCACACAAAAAAATAGATACAAATTAAATGGAGACACATTGAGATAACTCACTTTTTGAGTTTGCCACAATCCAGAAAGATCCAGAAAAATCCTGCCTCATAGCGACAATGATCTTGCTCTCTCACCTTCTTCCTGGAGCTGTAGCAGATGTCTAGGAGAAACAGAGCATTACATGTGTGCAGTTTAAAAGGAGGAACAATCATCTGATGAAACTTTAAGTAATTATTTACACACATCTGAATAGGGAAACAGAATAATGCCAAGCAATTGTGTTGGTCTCTGAATGTAGTATTTGTATGTTATTAGTTTGGTCTGTTCAGTCTTAGCTTTAAATTCATTTGTGGAATATTGGAAAAGGCCTTAATGCCTTAAAGCCCACAGCTTTTGTTGTAGGACAATATGTGCTGGAGTATACAGAGCACCTTTGTTTGCATTATTCTCGCATAGTTTTTTATATCTTGCTTATATTGTGTTGCCTTATGCTGTTTTTCCATGGCTTGATTTGCTTTGCCTTTTTTGGATTTAAAATGGTCTTTTTTTGTTATTTGGATTTCATGTCATGCTTTTCACCACTGTTTAAGGAACTTTAGTGACTTTGATATTTTTCTTCCTAATAAATAAACTGCTATTGTGTTCAACTCATCTTCCCTTTTCACAGGAAAAAGCTGTACAATTTAAAGTGGTGTTCTCAGTGGTGGTCCAGATTCAAGTTGAATTCTTTTACAGTGCTTGTGCTAAAATTTTAAGTAAAATATCTCTGCCATTTATTGACCGAATGAAAAAGATTAGATTACAAATAATAACAAATAAACAAACCGTAAGAAGGCATTGCTAGGTGTCGCCTAACTATAGTCTGTACCAGCCAGAAAGCCAAAGACATTTTACTGAGCAGTGAGCACTGCCTTTAATGGCGTCAAAGACTATAATCATTATTATCCTTCCTTACAGTAGGCTATATATCTTTGGGAAATAATGAACAAGCTCCTCCCGAACCTACGTTTGGAACTTCAGGTACTGTAAAGCAAGATGAGGATGGGCTCCCCCAGCTGAGTCTATTTTTCAAGGGTTTCTCCCTCCACTTTTTCAATATTGTGTTGAGTTTTAAACATCTCAAGGATTTATTTATTTATTTATTTATTTTTTGCCACAGTCGCTACAGACTTCCTCCATGGGGGATAGGTAGGGGAAAGGTAGGAGTGCCACGGAATTTTCATTCAAAAATAAAAATGCAAATAAATTCATCACTTTCACTTGACAAATATATAGACATGAAATAAAAAAGAAAACGTATTATTTTATGAAATACATATTTTTTTAACATTTAAATTGCATTTGAAAAAGCATTTAAGCATTACTTTTCTTAACTCATTTGCCTGTTGCATATCCTTTTGATCTATTAGCCAAATGCTTTTATCCATTTAGAAATCAAGTTCAATAATGTAACTGGACAGTTCAAATGTAGAAGCGACCAATGAGTTTAGTTCACTTGATGTCCACAGAGCGCCCACCATCCTTGCACACATCTACAGACATGCATCAAAACTCTACCTGTACTGGTCACTGTGGAAAATTCCAACACTGTTACACTGTACTGTAGGCAGGTCTCTGATATGGTCCAGAAAACCAGATTTTAATGAATCGAGAAAGAGAGGTGAGACAGGTTCTGTTTCTGAGAATGGCTACAATGAAATGATAATAAGACCCAAGATGGTCTAGGTGTGTAAAGAGTGTAATATTAAAACTTAATGAAAATGTTTGTGTGCTGGACAAAAGACAAACAAATTTGAATATACTCTTCAATAATAAAGTGGCTTATTGTATACAATGTGCAAAGTCAATATCTTCAGCATCCAGGGCACCCTCACTAATCTACTCTCTCACAAACCAAAACATCAACGCCTCATCAACGCTGCTATAAAAAGGCAGAGTGCGCCTCTCTTTGGGAAGCTGGCTTCTATCTGCATGTGTACAAAGGTTCATTTAGGCAATCTTGTTGAAGAAAAGGGGCCAAATGAATTATGAAGAAAAGTTACTGTTGACCACACAATATAATGACATAAGGATGATATAGAATTTTTTTAAGCTAGTGTTTATGCAATTTTTGTATAGCTTAATAAAAAGGCATGCTCAAAATAGTACTTCTTGTCATTTATGGAGAAAAGCTCATGATGCTTAAAAACTCTGCTGAAGTTTCTTAGTAAATTTAGACACACAAATTTTAATACATGATAATTAGACTTGTTTCGGTCATGAATTATTCGTTGTGTGCTTTAGTTCAATGCAATGACTCAAAACAAAAAAAGATGCTCATTTGTCACAATCTGCTGGTGCAAAAGCATAACTTGTAGAAATGGTCACTGAATAAATCAGTGAACCAATCTTTAGTGAATTAATTCAAAAGACTCAAAATCCCCACCACTATTAGGCTATGTATCATTTGTTTTAAATCAATGATTTGGAGCACTGTCCAAGTCACGTGATTTCAACAAATGAAGCTTCGTGGGGGGCCTGGGTAGCTCAGTGGTAAAATACGCTGGCTACCACCCCTGGAGTTCGCTAGTTTGCTAGTTTGAATCCCAGGGCGTGCTGAGTGACTCCAGCCAGGTCTCCTAAGCAACCAAATTGGCCTGGTTGCTAGGGAGGGTAGAGTCACATGGGGTAACCTTCTCATGGTCGCTATAATGTGGTTCGTTCTCGGTGGGGCGCGTGGTGAGTTGAGCGTGGTTGTCACAGTGGATGGCGTGAAGCCTCCACATGCGCTATGTCTCCGTGGCAACACACTCAACAAGCCACGTGATAAGATGCGTGGAGGCAACTGGGATTTGTCCTCCGTCACCCGGACTGAGGCGAATCACTACACGACCACGAGGACTTAAAAAGCACATTGGGAATTGGGCATTCCAAATTGGGAGAAAAAGGGGGGAAAAAAAAACAACAAAAAACTAAACAAACGAGGCTTTGTTACACCATAATATTTCAAAACATTTCAAAATGTTTTGCGCTGGATGCTAGGGTGTTTGATCCCACAGTGAAACCCTGAATCTTTGTCACATACAGGCCGTAACTGATCTCAAGTCAGTTTATCAATAGCTTAGGGTTCATAAAATAAAACTGAGGGCCCTATTTTAAGAGCACTAGCCAAACATGTGCGAAGTCTAGGCATAAAAGTGCTTGGCAAAATTTCGCACGCAAAGCACTAATGGACTGGGTCACGTACAATTTAATTCGGAGGTTCTTCTCCAGCACTATCTGCGTCCTATTATAGAGTCCATTTACTGTCAAGCACCTGCGATATAAAAACAAAGTCAGCACATTCATAAGAAATTGATAGTGTAAATGGACTGTATGCAATGAATTAGAAGAACAGAAATATGGACGTATGTTCTTTTGTGCATTAACTGCGTCATTGTTGAATGTCAGGCATATTTCCAGTGACACGCTCCTTTTATATGCATGGAAAATGTGGTTCTCGTCCAACTTCTTCCACCGGCCCCCGACACTAACATACAATACATCCACAGTTTGTGTGGATACACCCACAGATAGTGCAACACTCCCACCCAAAACCACTTGCGCGTTGCACTGCACAAAAATTGCACTTGGAATTAGCGTTCTCACAAATATATTGCTGATTTAACTCAGTCAATTGAACCTCGAGTAATGTTCCCACTGAAAGAAAATCAAAATGTTGTGTTTATGAGGAAGAGACATTTGAGGGCGACATACAGTAGATATTTAATGATATTTAAAGATATTTATTTGTTCTACAAAAAGTAAATCTGGAATTTGAACTATCGTCTAACATCTACGCACTCTCTTCTATAATGTAAACTAGGGCTGGGTATGGCCGCCACCTCACGATACAGTACGTATTACGATCTGATATATCATGATATCATGATAAAAATTTGATTTATAAGTTTTCAGTTCCAATTCATTTGGGTATATGTTGCTTACATACAGTATGAAATAAATTCTCTTTCAGCTAATGCTGTTATTAATTATACAGACGACATTCTAACATGATAAATTATGGAAATATTAAAAAATATGTCTTGAAATTGCATTCAGCACAGTTTGTGGCAGACATCTGCCTTTCTTCGGAACGTAAGACTTTTCAGTGTCACATAACGGGGTGCATTTCAGCAGTCAAATCAAACACATAGACACACACAGACAGCTTTGTGCATCTCTCTCTCTCTCTCTCTCTCTCTCTCTCTCGAACAGCAGCTCTGGCTCCTCCTTATCTCTCTCCTGGCTGATTGTGATAATTCTCCCCAGCTGTCCATCCTTATCGCTCTGCCCCGCCCTGCTCGCCACACAGTATTATATTGCATAAACTGTTACATGTTTGTTGTTTAAATGCATTATTTAGAAGTATTTACATTGATATGTAGAACAAGTGCTAAAACGGTACTCTCTCAATAATCCAACGGGCCTGAGTCAATTATTCCTTACATAATGATGGCATTACCACCTCAGGTGTGCATTCTTTTTCAATAATTGAACAGGCCTGAGTCAATGAAGATTGCGGTTAAGTGAAAAATCTATATTTTTGCCCTGGCCTTGTGACAAACGCAGGAGAGAGTCTCATCGTGTTGAGACTTATGTCTCTGCAGAACAAAAATGGGCTTTTCTCAATCAGTGGGCATTTTCAAACCATTGAGATTCCCTACTTTAATTGGATAGTTTAGAAACACCCATCCTGGTTTGGAAACGGCCACTGATAACTACACTGGGATTCCCTACTTTCATTAGATAGTTTAGAAATGCCTATCCTGGTTTGGAAACGTATTTGGAAAAATACCTTTTTAAAATTTGGCAGGTGATGATGTATGCAGGTAATTAAGATTGAAAATGTCGTCAGTCCAGTGCCGACATGTCTGGGAAAGTAACGAAGAGAGGGAGTAGAGCCAACATAAACTCACGAGTGGATGCTCTAGTGGTCCAAGGCACTCAGAGTAGGGTTTACATTTTTTAAAAGCCTTTATTAAGTCATGGCTATTGGATAAATCATACCACAAACCGACACATTGCGTCTTACAAAGCCTTTATTCATGGAAGTGTTGTGAATACCAAGGAGGTCTATAATACCTGGATAAAGCTATCTGTTAGCATCCCCATTCATCTCAATGGCAGTTCACCGTTCATCTCAAAACATAAAGGTTGTCTCAGGATAAGTTTAGCATTTTTCCTAATATTAGTGACTGAGATCAGAAACATGATCATTCTTATAAAACAAATCTAATAAAAAAATATCTCAGTATGGTCCCTTGCTTTAAATAGTGCAGATTAATTGATAAATAAAAAATATAAACAAAAAGGAGACAAAATAGCAGAAAATTCTGCTTCTTCATCTCTGACATTATCTCAAAAACATTTACAATTGTGATTAATTAATTGCATATATGAATTAAAGTTTGAGAGCACTTGCTAATTATGGACCAAAATGTAAGGTTATTTATTTAACAAGGTCATAACATTTAGGATATGTTGTGTATTACGTGTGATGCTGACTGTATTGCAGGTAAAGTACATTTGTGCTTGAATCTTGTGAATTCTATGTTTACTATTGGAATCACTTCATACTACTTTTGTTTTACATTATTAATAAAACTGTCCAACAATGAAAAGGCCAGTGAAAGTGACTGATGTTAGTGTTATAGAGCTCTTCTGTGTTGGGAATTTCCATAGAGGTGCTACACCACTGCCAGTTTTAAGACCAACTCACCTGTAGGTTCAACTTTTTATTGAATGCCGTCTTATACAACAGTATACAGTAAGAGGTGTGTTGTGTATTTAGGCAATTGTCCTAAATGGTGTGTCGTCAGTACCGGAACAAGAACAAGGTACAAGACAGACTGCAAATATAATATCAAGATTGAACCTTCTCAGAGGATGGAGTGATGCCAGTGTTCATCATATGTTTACTGATCTGTTTCCTATCTAATTAGGTTAACACATTACACTTACATTTACACTTTTCCACTTAAGTGTGTCTCCACAATATACCCTAATATATAAATCTGCTATGTGAATTCAATGGAGCTTACTTCCATTATGATGTTTATGTCGGAGAGCAAAATCTTTTGATACATTATTCACTGTTTGATTTAGACTGCCTTTGCACCTTGTGAGTTTCTGTTTGTGTGCGTGCGTGTGTGTGTGTGTGTGTGTGTGTTTGTGTAGTTTAAGGACAAATTCATCCCCAGAGGTTAAAGTAGCTAAATATGACCAAACCTCCATTTGGGGACATTTTGGGACTTCCTCATTTGGAAAAAATGATAAATAATTAATATGCTTTTTTATTATAATTCTAAAAAAACAAAAAGTTTTATTTTAAGGTTAGGGTTAAGGTTAGTGTGTGGGTTACGGTTAATCTATAATTATCTGTCTGGCCTATCTTGTAAGACAAAACAAGTTTAAAAAAAAACCCCCACAAAAACAAAAAACAAAGGCCTCTAAGGATAAATTACCTGCTTTTCCACTATCGGGACAAATGAGGGCGTGCTAGTGCATGCCAGGGCCAGTTGCATTCTCTCTGTGACTTCCAGGGCTGCCTTACACTTCAAATTTTTATGCCCTTCCCTTGCTAACTTCCTTAATGGACTCAGATGTTTCGTCATTGCTTACGCTGCGCAAGTGCCCACTACTGGCAAAAGCCGAGCAGTGGATTTAACTGAAACTGTAAGCCCTTAATCACTGATGCTGATGTCAGATTCTGGAATTATTTAGTGATTTTTGCACCTGAGAAGACTATGTTTTCCGTGATTGATGCAATCATAGATTCAGGTGAAGTTTAGCTGTAATTTAAAAGGCTTATGAATAAATCTTTTTTTTTATTTTTTTTATTGGAATTTATTGTTAGAAAGCGTCTGTCAACACTAACTTTCCTCGCCCACTTCCTCTTAAGGAAGTGGAACGGACTTAGGGAAAGTGCTTAGGCAGGTTAGTGAGTGGATGCTTAAAGTAAAGTGGAACGCAGCCCAGGGCTTCATCGTGCCTCCTCGGGGCTTCCTAAGGTGTGTAATGTGATGCTGGTACCAGGGTGCTGTATTAAGGGCAAGCTTTAGGGCAACTCTTATTGTCCTGATGGTGGGAATGCAGATCGATTTTGGGTTCGAGGAGCGAGGCTTTTGGCCCTGACTGAGCAGTTGATAGCCCTGGCTCGCACTGGCCCGACTGTGGAAAAGCAGCAATTGTTAAGCATTTATTTAATTCTACACTACGTAAGATTTTTTGGTTAAAAATTAACAAATTGCCATTATTAATTGAGTACACAAACATGTCCTTACCTTACCCCGATTCACTATGGTAAGCCTATAAAATTATTTGTATTTTGAGCTGTCGCGTCGGATTTGGCGTGAAATGTCGTTCATCCTTGCATCATTACATCATGTCCATAAACACAGGAAAGAAGTGACGTCTGTCTCATGTTCTGGCTAGAGAAACTACGTTCACAGCATCGCAGCAGTTTGGATGGATGTTTATCTGTTATCCGTTTTGGCAAAGTTGTTTACCTGCTACAATGCTAGGATATGTATTCTGGTAGGGTTGTTGAAGCTAATATTGCTTGTCATGCTTGTATGAATCGAACATTACTCATGTGTTAACCGATCTCGGTGTAGCTACGTTGTTGGAGGAAGTTACTGTGACATGTTTACTAATATTGATTTGATTTGATTTGATATTGTGTGCATTGCATAGACATACTTTTATAGTATTATGGTTCACTTGCATTACCAACTGAGGCTGTACGATATAATCTAAACATAAAAAGTCTTCAATTGAACTCGCATCAGCCATCTCATGAGTTTCACCTCTTAAATTGATGTGTAGTACAATACAAACATTAATATGAGATAAAACACTTGAATAATCATATTAATATATAGTACTGGTAACTGATAGTGACTGAGGTAATTGAATCCCCTGTTCTCTATGAAAAAGCGTATTGAGTGTAGAGTCAGAAAAGCGCTATAAGTGTAAAATTAATTCATTCAAAATTGGTAAATAGGATTCTTTATCTTCATCAAAACAAGTTATATTTTAGTTTTAAATGATTAATTGTATAACATAATATCAACATGAAAATAGCACGTTATGTATCCGGCTCTGAACATCTCCCAGTCTTGATGGGTAAGCTGAAATCATGAGATTCACTCGTGCAGCTTTAATTAAAGCATGGGAACCAACATTGAACCCAAACATACTGTAGATATGAACCTTTTGCCTTTTATTGTCAGTGTATAATTCACCAAATTTGAAATACTTTGTGATGTGTTGTTTTGCAGTAACTATCAGTACAAAAAAAATTTTTTTTTTCTTTCTCATATTGACTTAGATAGACTGTTTTCTCTCTGGCCTGCAAAACCAGCTATGCTAACTAGAAATAACCGAGCAAACAAATGCTGTACCAAACTACATGTAAAGAGTGTTCATCTAATATTTATCTATGGTGAAACAATGTCATGGTGCTTTTCTGGGAACTAAAGGTGTAAGTTTTCTTTAAAAGAACCAAACTTAGACCAATAAATAAATAAAAATATAAAAAGACCAAGTCCTCTTTAGACTCACACTGTCCATGGTCTCAGATTTCTTTTCTTTTTTTTTTACGTCAACTTACATGTTATAGGGTCTCATTTCATTTTCCATTCACACTGTGTTGTTTATGTACAATTCAGCCATTTTTATTAAAATACAATATTGATGGTGATTATTATTTTGCCTATGTTTAATGTTAGGGAAGCTAACATTAACTCTACATATTAAATTATGAGATTAATTAAACATATTTAATACCCTGTTCAGTGATATTGAATTCTGTTACTGTATGTTTGGTCAATCTCTGCTTGTCTTGGCATTACATGGCATTAAATCTGCTGTATACTGTATATTTACCTGGGACAATTAAGGCATTAATTGCTAAAACTTTGGAAATGTGCTGATCGCAAGTAATTCAATGTGTGTTTTTCCTCAAACATTTATTTACATGCATATAAAAAACTAGTAAAATGATGCCTTGGCTTATACTAGAATATTTACAGATTTGCTGTAAGATATTACACTGTTTTAATTTCACAAAGGGATGATGACAAAGTAACATTTATACTGAAGTTTTTTTTTTTTTTAAGTTTTAAATTGTAAGGTTAGAAATTATGAATGACAAATTGTGCCACGATTTAGAATCAAATAATTAACATCAATAAAATGTCTAGAATAAAAAGTTTCTGCTGCTAATGCTGCAAAAAAAAAAATAAATAAAAAAAAAAAAAAAACCTTTTTATTTTCCTGGTAACACTTTATTTTACAGTGACCTTGTTGTATATATTACATGTAATGACTATAGTAATAACAGTAAATTATGCATAATTACAAGCAACTAACCCTAAACCAAACCCTATTCCTATAGTAAGTAAATGTTGTTAATTAACATAATTCATTACTTATGTGGGTAATTACACTGCAACAAGGAAGTGTAACCTTTTTTATTTTATTTTATTTTATTTTTTTTAAATATGCACTGGAAATTAAAATGCATGAAAATTGAATTGATGGAATTAATCGTTTTATTTTTCTGTATTTATAATCAATGACATTGCTCAAAAATAGTAACAAATTTAACTATGCAAATATAATATAAATAATTTGTTAATATCTTTACATTTCTAAAGCTGTACATATGTAAACATTTTCACGTTTCGCTTTCAGTGTCTGTCCAAACGTACAAAAATTTACATGTAAATGGATTATTATGCTTTGTAATGTAATGAAATGAAATGTAATAAAAATACTCTAATAAAATACAGATACCTGTAAAAATGTACTGAAAAATAGTAGCAAAATAAAAACACGTTGTTGGTGAATACCATAGGCTGATTGTCAATAACATAAAGGAACTGCACTTTACACTGGAAACTAAACATGCCTTCAGTCGACGGACACACCTTTTCTATTCTGACGTGGTGCAAAGCTACTCCAGCCACTTTATTTTCCCCTTCTGCCTGAAATAAGATAATCAATTTAGATTCAAATACATATGATGCTCAAGTAAATGGATATGTTCATCAAAGGCACACATAAACAATACATTCCAAATAAGCAATTTGATCGATTCAGATTGACAATATATGTGTTTGTAAAACAGCTAACAGTGCATGTTTTCTAAGACAAAACAGACAGTCTGAGCTCAACCAGTCAAACCTTGACATAACTGCTTAGTTTGTTACACAGAAAAAAGGCAAAATGCTAGATAGGAAAAAACAACAAACAGTAAACACAATCCACAGTCCACAGTCTCATGGTTCCCTTTTCCTCTTGGTCCATCTGTAGGATCTGCTGGGGGAGGGGGGGGGGGGGGTCACAATGTTAGTTTGGGTTTTGTCAGTAACTACCAACTTCATTCAGAACTTAATATAATATAGTAATTCAAATATAATCTTCTACAGATTTAACACACCTTTGATGACAAGCTCTATTGTTTGAATACTCTGAAACCTCAGCGGCTCCGTGATATAACAGGTGTACTTTCCTTCATCAGTTTGATCAAGATTGTTAAGTATGAGGAAGAAGTTGCCTCTCCGATGCTCCTCCGGGAAAGTTTCAATTCTTTTCTTGTATGATGGGTCTTGTTTTGTAACATTTTCTTTGCCTTTGATTATGTCATACACAACCTTGCCATACCCGTCTCTCCAGTGTAGATCCATTTCTTGAAATCTGTTTTGAAGCTCAGTGTCATTGATAGAACATGGCAAGATAACAGAGCCTCCAATAAGACCCACAACTACTGTGACCTCAGAAGAAACTGGAAAAGAGAAAAAAAAACTTTTTAAAAAGTTTGGCATTTTACTGCCATTTTGCACGTGGCATAGTACTGCCTATATTTACATATTCATTGTTGTCTTTGTTATTTGCTCACCTTTGATAATCAGCAGAAACAGACAAATGATGCACCAACTGTACAAACATAAGACAAAATACTTTTTACACTCCTATATTTCGCAGAGTTTGAGAAAGTTCTCTCCCACCATTCACATTCAAAAAAGATACCCAACAAAGATAGCCTAAAATAAATATAGTCTTAAATAAAGCATGGGCACTAAC
Source organism: Myxocyprinus asiaticus (assembly GCF_019703515.2). NCBI lineage: Eukaryota > Metazoa > Chordata > Actinopteri > Cypriniformes > Catostomidae > Myxocyprinus > Myxocyprinus asiaticus. The sequence continues at coordinate 24,878,313 of NC_059392.1, read as the reverse complement.
AAGAAACCCACCATACTGAATATACGAGCCTTTACTTAGAATGTACAATTCACAGATTTAAACAGAAATGAGAAATATATAGACTATACTGTATATATATATATATATATATGTGTGTGTGTGTGTGTGTGTGTGTGAAATGGTGTTTTGTTGTAAATATCAGTAGGAAACTAAGGGCAAAAAGCAACAATTTATCAATACTTTTGACTCCCTCTGGCCTGCTGAAGCTAAAGCTAACTAGAAATAATCGAGTGAACATCCAAGCCTCGTTACAAACCGATTTAAACAAAAACTAAAAATGGTATTCCAAACTAAACCATCTTTTATTGAAAATAAGTCAATTTCATGGTCTTTGTATTGACACTATTATATTGTTATATATTATATATTCTATTCTAGCAAACATAACGCAGCTCTGTGGTTGCATAACGATCTACGAATTGCCATGTGCTACCATGTGTGTAATGTCATGAAAACATTTTCATCTGAAATGATTACTTTAAAATATATTAAATCATAACATACCTTATGTTGCCCATGATGCTTAAATTTTTCATAGATATCACCCAAATTATGAGATTTAACAATTAAAACAATTTCTCAATGGCAAGTTAATGTTAGCATAACCTGTTCACGCAAACCATAAACGGCCCATGTGACTGCAGCGTGACAACTATGTAATGATGACGATGCCCGCATGCGCAGACAATATTTTCAGCTGGCAGGAAAACATAAAATTATAATAAATAATTAATAAAATTTACTCTGCAATATATTTAGATCTACACCCCCTCCCACCCCTCTTAATAGTATGTTGTTGCTTTATTAAAAGTGCCTTAAGTGGGGGCGGTTGAAATTAAATTAAGAATTAAAATGACTAACAGTTCGTTCTAACATTACCATGTTTTTACACACCTTTGTGCCTCTGTGTAGGTCCTGTGTTAGACTGGTGAAGATGTCCCAGAAAATCTCCCCCTTCTTGAGTTGATTCTTAAGAAGAAATGTATTCTGTTTCACTTTATTCCTTATGCATTACACTCGTTTTGTAATCAGTACAGTATGTAGTCCTGCTCCTTGTCATTTTGATTTATTGTCAGTCAGGTTTGTTGTTTCAAGAATGCAGAGATTCCAGTATGCCTCTCAGTAGTAACCTGCAAGCATTAAAAAATTATGACAAGAATATTAAACGAAAATATAAAGAGAAAGAACTGAATTCACAATCTTTTCTTTATGAATTAGCCTTCAAATTGTGTTTGTTAACAGTATAAAATTAATAATGTAGCAAATTGAGATTAAGATTTTTAATTATTAACAAATACATTTTTGTTATCAGCAAAAAATTAAATAAATAAATAAATAAATGATGATGAAAATAGATTTGAAAAAATATACAGTTTGACTTAAATTGAGACACATTGAGATAACTCACTTTTTGTGACCCAGAAAGATCTGCCTCACAGTGACAATCATCTTTCTCTCTCAATCTCTGTGGAAGCTGCACCTGCTGGAGCTCTGACAGACTGTACAGGTGAGGAAACAGAGTACTGTATGCAAAGGAATAGGAGGAGCACAAAAGTCACCTGATGAAACAAACCTAAATGGCACAAAGTCAAGCAGTCATGGTCTCTTATGTATTTACTGTATATGCTTTAAATCAATTTGTAGATAATAATAATAATAATAATAATAATAATAATAAACATCTCAAAGTCATACAGAAAACTCATATGTCCACTTTGTCTACCAGCCACAATATTGTGACAACTCTCTTGCACTCTTGTGAAGGAGGAAGCGGGACTCGGCATATTCTCTTCTCAATGAATCTGTTTATTACAACAATCAACGTTGCTTTTCAGCACACACACTTAACGCACACACACACACACAAGCACGCGTTTCAAGCGTAGCACTCTCTCCCCCCTCCGGTGGTCTAGACTGCCCTTTTATCCCTCTCCAGCTCTCAATGCAAACACAAACAGCTGTTAGAGATAATTTCCCATAGGTGTCAATCCTTACCGCTCTTCCTCTTCCAGCCTTGCTCTCTTCAGATGTCGCTCGGCCACGCCCCCATCACTACATACTGTATATATACAGTGTATATATATATATATATATATATATATATATATATATATATATATATATATATATATAATTAAATGTTTTTTAATTTCTGGTTGGTAGAGGCTGTATTTTGGCAGTAGGTATCACCCAGCAATGCTTCTTAAGTTAATTTTATGTTTGTAATCCTTAAATCTTTTTCATTTTATAAATAGTCAGCAGAGATTTTTTTACTTGTGTCACATTAAGCACAAGCACTATAAGAATTAAACTTGAATCTAGTCCACCAAGAACACCACTGAAGATTAGCTGAACCGAATTGCAGATTAAGAAGAAGAACAAAGTCACCATAGAGCAAATTAAATTATATGCATTATATGTAAAAAAAAATGTATTAAATTAAATTAAAAAACTGTCAGATCCACGTGGTGTTACTTTGATTAAAACTCGTGACAATTATAAACTCTACTGCTGTTTTTGTAAGTGTACAGTAGGAAAAAATTTCCTGCAACAACCAGAGGAAGTCAAGTTAGCTCTGATCACATCATAAATGCTATTTAAACTTACTGTAACACCCCATCACCATCATCTCTTGAAATGAAATCTATGTTTGTGAATTTAGTTTTATGTTGTACATTGAAATCTGGTTAGCAGGCACACCCCTGTTATGGATCCACTGGGCAGTGTTTCATTTGAGTGCAGTAAAAATGACTTTCCTGCAGGTGGCAACTGATTTGTCTAACATAAATTACTGAGGAGCATAAAAAAAAAAAAAAACATCCATCCATTCATCCATTTTCTTTAGCTGATTATCCTGAATAGGGCCACTGGAAGTGCTGGAGCTTTTCCCATCTGGCTTGGGCTGAAGGCAGGGAAACAACCTGGAGAGGTGGCCAGTATAGAAAAGCATTGGGTACACAAACACGCCCATATGCCCATGGAAACTTTCCATGGAAACTGATGATGGCACTCACAGCCTTTTCTATTTGTCCATTAAGTGTATGATGACAGTTGAAGTATTCTCAGCCTATAGAAATGAAAAGATTTGTTACACATATTACAATGTACTGACTATAGTAATAACAGTCAATTATGCATAATTACAAGCTACTAACCCTAAACCAAACCCTTACCCTAACCCTACACCTATAATAAGTACATGTTGTTAATTAGAAAAAATCAGTAATTACACTGTAACAAGGACACTGTAAATTAAATCATAAATATTGTACAGAATAGGTCAACTCAGTGGCTCATCTTACATTAATTGTAGGGATGCACCAATACTGCTTGGTTGTACTTATATCGGGCAGAAGCTGTAAGGTAAATACTGCTACTAGTTATTAGTTTCATATTCTGTGCAGTTACTTGTGTACACCGTTCTTGATGCTCGAGACCAGGTTGCAAACCTGTCAGCAATTTTGATGTTAAAGAGAACAAGAATGTAAGACTGCAAACTGTAATATTTGTATTTTGTAACATAACAATTAAAGTAGGATTTTTCATAATAGCCAGAATTATTCCATAATAGCTACCAAATTTAAAAAACATTAACGGATAATTTCAAATGTAAAACCCTTTATAGCTATCACTTCAGTTGTCATTTTATCCATCTTTAAGTGAGACTTTGTTGCGTCAATGTGTGTTTTTGTACGTTTTGTCTTTTATTTTGAGATCTGTCATGTAAATTCCTGGTTCCAGTTATGTCATGTTATTTCCCTGTTTTGTCATGTGATCTTCATTTTCTGTTATGTGATCTGTTTAGGATTGGTCTTTGTTACATTAGTTGTGTCTTGTCATTGGTTCTTGTTTGTCTTCATTAGTCTTGTTATCTTGTTTATTAGCTCTTGTCTGTCATTGAAAGTATCAATAACATATCATACATGCTGCACAACATGCACAACCTTGACGCGGATGGGCTACAACAGCAGAAGACCACGTCGGGCACTTTATTAGGACTGTAGTGTTCCTAATAAAGTGCAAATTGAGTGTATGTCATCACCACTGATCTATAAAATATGACTTGATTGCTGATGACGTTATAACATTAAAGCCACTGTGCTCCCATATAGTTATATCATTCCAGTGTGCCTAATAACTTAAAAAGAAACCATAAAATTTCAGTGAATAAACAGGTGTTGGTGTTTGTGTGAAGTGAGAGACTGGGCCTTTCAAATCTACAGTAGAACACATTCAGGTCGTCAGCCAGTTGTTGGTTAACTACAGGGTTGGGGGTAGGAGTCCTGTAATTCGTAATTAAGTTGTTTCATTCCACTCCACACTGATGCAGGGTCGTTAGCTGAAAACTTGTTTTTCAGCTTCTCAGAGTATCTTCTTTTAGCCACTCTGACTTCCTTGATCAGTGTGTTCCTGGCCTGATTGTACAAGACTTTATCCCTACCCCTGTAAGCATCCTCTTTGGCCTGACGAAGCTGCCTGAGTTCTGCTGTAAACCACAGTTTGTCGTTGTTGAACTTTAAATAAGTCCTAGTAGGAATGCACATATCCTCACAGAAACTGATATATGATGTCACAGTATCTGTGAGCTCATCCAGGTCGGTGGCTGCAGCCTCAAAAACACTCCAATCAGTGCAATCGAAGCAGGCTTGTAGTTCCCGCTCTGCTTCATTGGTCCATCACTTTACAGTCCTTACTACAGGCTTAGCAGATTTTAATTTCTGTCTGTAAGTTGGAAGAAGATGAACCAGACAGTGATCAGAAAGTCCCAAAGCTGCTCTAGGGGACAGAGCGATATGCACCCTTTTTGTTGTGTAGCAATGATCCAGTATATTTCTGTCTCTGGTGGGGCATGTGATGTGCTGTTTGTATTTAGGCAGTTCATGTGTGAGGTTTGCTTTGTTAAAATCCCCAAGAATAATAATAATTTTTTTGTTAATATTGTTGTTCCGTGTCTGTGATCTGATCAGCCAGCTGTTGCAGCGTGGCATTCACGCACGCGTTTGGCGTGATATAAACACACCAGAATAAATGAGAAAAATTCCCGCGCCGCCTAGAAAGGCTTAGAGTTAATAAAAAGCGCTTCCAAATTAGGACAGCACATCCTCTTTAACGTTGTTACATCTGTACACCACCTTTCACTGATGTAAAAGCATGTGCCACCGCCTCTCGTTTCCCCTGTTAAATCCACGATGCGATCTGCTCTGAACAGCTGAAAGCCTGGCAGATGTAAAGTGCTGTCCGGAATGGCTTCACTCAGCCAGGTCCGTTTTGTTAGGAGGAGAGCGGAGATTTGCTAGATGAATGCTCGGCAGCGCTGTTCGAAAGCCGCACTGACAGAGCTTGGCCAGCGCACCTGCTCTTCTCCCTCGCCTGCGTCTCTTGAACAGCAAAGCTCTGCCATCGACTAAAATGTCCAGCAAAGCGTCAGTATATTCAAAACCCGGGAAAAGATTGTCTGGTATATGCTGCCGAACGTTCAGCAGATCGTCCCTGGTAAAACTGATTGGAAAAAGATTACTAAACAAAAAAAACACAAAAGAATAGGAGCGCTCCACACCATGGCTGCCATCCGTGGCGCCATCATGATGTTTCTGAGAAGTGAAAGTGAAAGTAAGGTAGTAGAGTGCACAATGCACACACATACATTCACAGGGACTGAAAGACACTCTTTTGATTTTCTACATCAGTCTAACTCATAGATATAAATGTCTGTGATTATTTTTCATTTTTAAAGAGACATGTGAATGAAAATCTCTCAGCCAAGCTTTTAAAGCTTGTTAGCAAGTGTAATGGGCATTTCCTTTGTCTTGATTCATGAGAAAATCTGTATGAAAAAACAATGTTTCTCTTAATAAATCTCCAGGTCCTTGGTTGCTGGTTTTGGGATCAAACCTGCAGTTGTGTTCACAGTTTAAACATAACCCCTTCAATTATGTTTTTATTTTTGGGGGAAAACAAAAACCCATGTATTGACACTGTGGTCACTTATAGACAGATGATAATGCTGATGTCACATGAGGTGTTAAGTGCATTCTGTGTGTTTGATTGTGGCAGTGAGTTGGACTTCCTCCTGCAGTGATTTGTGATTAGTTTCCCTTTCTTTGTTTCCAACCTCTAAATACATTTGCATTTTAGTGCCTTTGCGACGGGAGCTTGATTTCATCATGCTAAATCATTTTAATCAAGGGAACAAACAAGGAGCATCCAGCTTCTAATCTGTAAGTGTATGTAGAATATCTTATCAATAAATCATGTTTTAACAAACAGAATTGTTTACCCTGTAGCCTGTTTGTTACTATGTGTTTGATTTGTATCTCATAGATCTATTTATATGTGTCACAGATCCACCAGATTCCATCTCTCACGCCACACTCTGCTCCCTCTCCCTCACTCCACACAGCGCACACTCACCCCTGAGTTGATCACATGCACCTGCACATCATCAGTGATTAATCAAGGACTGCATAAGAACCCCACTCTCACTCACAATCATTGTCTGTTCCCATTGTCAGTGTTTCCCTGGAGACTACGGACTCCCTAGTTTGTTTAGACTTACCTGTAATTATATACTTACCTGTTATTGTTTCCCTCATCAGAGTTTAGTGTTAGTTCATCCTCCGTTTGTTTCCCAGTGTTTGGATTCTCCTGTTTCGTTTACATTTCCTGTAAAGACCAAATTAGTTTTCCCTTCATCTGCATATTGTTATATTTACTAACCTGCTGTTTGTGTCATACCTGTGTCTGGACTGCAACACCTGTTTGTTAGTTCTCTTGTCCATTCCCTCTGACAATAAACCCCGCAATTGAGTCCATCCCTCAGCCACTGTGAGTTTCTCCATGACAGAAGAACACACCAACCAAAGAGGTCTTGGCGGGTATTCCACTCACTCCTGATGAGCACAATCACCAAAAGCATGGAACTGACTGGTGCATTGATGGAGCTATTTAAACAAGATCTTCCTCTCCTAGAATACACAACTAAGTTCTGTCAACTCATCACCCCAACCACAATATCGGACTCCTACCTATCCATTTACAGAATGGGACTGAACTTTCATTGACACACAGACCTTCCGGAAGTGAAGAGTCTTTCCTTTGCGGATTATGTCCGAGCCAAGCTGGCCATCCATTACCCCTCGCCATTATCGACATGCGGGACAGAGGAGGTCAATCCCATCAGCCCACGGTAACTCCTATCTCAGCATTCTCCCCTTACACTGTGGGTTATGGCGGGAACCCCGTGCCAACACCGCCACCTGCTCCGAAGACCACGGAGCTTACCTCATCCTTTTCTGCACTATCTTTTAAAGTGAATGATCCAAGATAACAATGCTCCAAGCTGTCCAGAAGAAGAGGAGGAGAAGAAGGGTTCCTACTCCCCAGTCGCTGCCGGTGCTCGCAACCACGGAGGTCATTCCCCAGTCACTGCCAGTGCTCACGACCACGGAGGTCGTTCCCCAGTCGCTGCCAGTTCTCACTACCATGGAGGTCGTTTCCCAGTCGCTGCCAGTGCTCGCGACCACGGAGGTCGTTCCCCAGACACTGCCAGTGCTCACGACCACGGAGGTCATTCCCCAGTCTCTGCCTGTGCTCTCGACCATGGAGGTCAGTTCCAGTCACTAACGGCTCCTTGCTCCAGGCCTCCCACGGCTCCGCCTTCCCTTGCTCTGCCCCTCGAGCCTCCCATGGCTCCACCTTCCCTGGTTCTGCCCCTCGAGCCTCCCACGGCTCTGCCTTCCCTGGCTCTGCCCTTTGAGCCTCCCGTGGCTCCGCCTTCCACGGCTCCGCCTCTCGAGCCATACGCGCTCTGCCTTCCCTGGCTCCCCCCCTCGAACCTCCCATGGCTCCGCCTTCCATGCCTCCGCCTCTCAAGCCACCCATGGCTCCGCCTTCCTTGGCTCCGCCCCTGAGGCATCTCCTGGCTCCGCCTTCCTTGGCTCTGCCCGTCGAGCCTCCCTCAGCTCTGCCTGCCTTTGTTGAGCCTCCCTCGGCTCCACCCTCAGAGTCTTCCACGGCTCCACCTTTAGAATCTTTGGGAGCCAGGAGTCGCCCATTGGGGCGGGTTCTATCACGGATCCACCAGATTCCAGCTCTCACGCCACACTCTGCTCCCTCTCCCTCACTCCACACAGTGCTCACTCTCCCATGAGTTGATCACACGCACCTGCACATCATCAGTGATTAATCAAGGACTGCATAAGAACCCCGCTCTCACTCACAATCATTGTCTGTTCTCATTGTCAGTGTTTCCACGGAGACTACGGACTCCCTAGTTTGTCTAGACTTACCTGTAATTATATAGTTACCTTTTATTGTTCCCCTCGTCAGAGTTTATTGTTAGTTCATCCTCTGTTTGTTCCCCAGTGTTTGGATTCTCCTGTTTCGTTTACGTTTCCTGTAAAGACCAAAAGACTTTGTGAGTTTTCCCTTCATCTGCATATTGTTATATTTCCCTGTTTGGAGTTTACTAACCTGCTGTTCGTGTCATACCTGTGTCTGGATTGCCTCACCTGTTTGTTAGTTCTCTTGTCCATTTCCTCTTTCAATAAACCCCGCGACTGAGTCCATCCTTCTGCCTCAGTGAGTTTCTCTGTGACAATATGGTGTCCAGCTGCAAAGACTTTAACACATCAACTAACAGATTTGGGACAAAATGTGATCATAAACTGTGATCTCAGTGAAAATGAGGTTTATTGGTTATCAAATTTACAAGGTCCTCCAGTGATGATACTACGTTCTTTCTCAACTTCGACAACTCCTTATTACTACAATAAAAGATTCAGACAAAAATATTCAATGCAATATAAACATCTATTTATAAATAATGTAACAACTGATGAATTATGAAGTTTATTACTGTACGAACACAAACATCCCTCTAAAATTCCGCGATGGCACAAAACTACACATCATTGGAAAGTGTTCCTTCAGTTATACAGTACTGATTTTGAGTGCTGTGACTATTTACATTTTTCAAAACTCAACTTAGTTTTTAAGATGCTTTTCCAAAGTAATCAAGCTTCTCATTGGCTGCTTTAAGCAGAGGACTGAATATATTTTATATTGGCTGTCAGTTAATATGCTTTTATGAGTAAACTAACATTTAACGGTCAATACTATAACACTCTGTGCTCTCATTCTTTCTTTACAGAACCAACTCAACTAACAGAGTGCCAAAATTATACAGTAGTTCATTATAAAAGAAAAAGTTTTCCACAGATCAACAGTGAATCGCACTGCCAGGTCGTTTGGCCTTTAAGTCACCAACCTCCCCTGCCCCTTAAACCACATGCCTAGACAAAGGTGCTACCTTGTGAGTTTGGCTTAACACTTGTATTGAGCAAAACCACACTGCCATGCTTTTAGCCACAGTTTGTTGCAGTGAACTGAAGAATTGTACTAGCTGCAGTTTAGTACAATACAGTTTTGGGAAAAGAAATCCTATGTACACAAACACAATCTCTTAAAATGTACAATACATTTATGCAGCATAGACTACAGAAAAACACTGTGAAATGTGAAATGAAGTTTATAAAGCAAATGCAATACTTTGTAAAACATAATAAACTCAAAGAGCAAAAGATTCATGATTCTTGTGTTACCTCCTAGATAAAGTTCATAATAATTTATATATAATATAATTTAGATTAAATTATTCACTACTAACAGGAAGTCATCTTGACACTCGACCGCATTGTAAACACTTTTTTTGAACACTGAGAGTCAAGTGCAAAGGCCACAACAGTACAAACCATCAAAATACATTTAAACATTTGGTCAGTCTGTTAAACTGCTCCTCTCAAAGGTCAACCTCTCTTCCACTACTATAGTGTAATACCATTACTGACCACTAGAAGGAAGCATGGACAGTGAAAGACTGATTTAACTGCAGTGCCTTGAAAAAATATTCAGCCCCCAACAATTATTTCACACAAATGAGTGGCACAACATGAGTAATTCAACTTTTTGTTGTTGTTTGTTGTTTTTGTTTTTTTCGTGTGTGTGTGTTATTTATTTATTTTTGTTTTTGCATTATTTGTGAACCACTGAACTCAGCTACAGTGCAGCCTCAAAAATGTAAACTACAATTAAGCATTAAATAATAATAATAATTAAAAAAAAAACAGTAACCAAAATGTCAAGAATTAATAAGTATTCATCCCGCTACTTTAATACTTGGTTGAACTACCTTTTGCAGCTAGAACAGCCATCAGTCTTTTTGTATAAGTCTCAACAAACTTTACACAATGTGATGGAGCAACATTAGCCCATTCCTCCATACAAAATTGCTCAAGCTGTACCAAGTTTGTTGGGGATCGGCGAATGACTGCAATTTTGAGGTCTCTCCACAGATGTTCAATAGGGTTTAAGTCAGGACTCTGACTCGGCCAATCAAGGACATACATTTTCTTCATTCAAAGGCACTCCAGTGTTGCTCTGGCTTTGTGCTTTGGGTCATTTGGGTCACCTGCCGTAAAACAAACATCCTCCCAATTTTACACTTTCTGGCAGAGGGGAGTAGGTTCTTATCCAAAATCTCAGTGTATTTTGCAGCATTCATTATCCCATCAATCTTCACAAGATTGCCAGTCCCTGCTGCTGAAAAGCACCCCCATATAATGATACTACCACCAATGTGTTTCACTATGGGGATGGTGTCATATGACCCTAGGCAGAGTGGCTGTAGTTCCATATTTCTTCCACTTCTGTATAGCACTTTTCCACCTAAATAGCGATGGTTTTTGGCCATGCTCTTCCACTGACTTGAGAACCAAACGGTGACGTAATGGTTACGTGGCTATGTAGTAGTTTTATGTGACTACCTCACCTGCCCATAAACAAACTTGGTGCTCCACAGTGTTTGTGTACAGCTTTTACTTCTGTTTTTGAAGACATATTTAAATACACAGAGAAATGCAATACAACATTATTACATTGCTTAACTATATTGCTAGAGGTGACATCTACTCTCAAGATGACAAGTATGTAATTAACATAAAATTTTTTATGAACTTTTTTAATGTGGCTTAACTTGCTAAATACTATAAAATTTAACAGTGGAATCATTATTAACATTGGTGTAGCAAAAGGTTTTATTTGGATTTTCCCCATAGCATATAAAAGTACATTTATGTCTTGATTGAGAATTTCACCGGTTTACTTAACAGATAGCAGCGATCTTTCTAACAATGTGAGTAGTCCCGTTACTTAACAAGACAATTAATAAAATAAGATGAGAAGAGGATAAGGAAAGCTAATAAATTTGGCAAATGTAATAATTTACCGAGATCAGCCACGGAGGACACCGGCAAATCTGTGTTAATCTCTAGCCTGACTGACTGAATTCAATGTCCCGGTTAATTCGCTGACTGGTCGGTATCCAAGACATCGTTGCTCCCTCCAATGTTGCTTTTGTTTAGGTCCTTCTTTTAGTCATACATTTTTTTATTTTTTTTATTTATGATTTCGTCAATCGTCCAATTGAAGCTGGCATGCATCATTTCTTGCCTTATCTCCTCGTAGACTCTTTTTTTCCCTTTGCGATCTCTCCAGTTTATCTTGGATCGCAAATAAGAGTGCTTGTTTCCTCCACGTTTCTTCAAAACTTTTGATTTCTGACATTTTTGCGGGTTTTTTATTATTGTTATAGAGTGAAGAAATACTTCTTGCTGCAGACTGTAGCTAGCCAAACTGTTGTTGTTTAGAAAACTTTACCTGGTGACGAAACATTCTCCCACCCTCCATTCCCTGACATCCCTAACGAAAATCTAGAGTTCACTGCTAATTTTTGCATGCAAATGAGCTTTGCGGCAAACGTGCGGCAAATTGTCTATTGTTGCCAAAGGTTTGCCGGAGATTCACCACTACCGGCGAAGACCTGCAAACTCCTGGCAAACATTTGCGGTGAATCACAATGCTTATTTGCATGTGAAAATAATGAGCAGCAAGTTTGTGGCTAGTTTAGATTTGTTCTTGCGTAGAGACCAGCAAACTTTTGGGGCCGGTAAAGAACCAGTTTTTCTGCCCTGGAACAGCCTTTTCTGCGGTGGAAACGCAAGGAACAGTTATAGAATTCGCACTGACCCAGGAACCAGCCCCCGAACCATGTCGGTGGAAAAGGGCTATATAATGGACTGCACTGAGCTTTGATGTATGTTCATTGCCTTTGAAATGGCCTTTTATCCACCCCCTGATTTGTGCTTCTCCACAATTATATCCCTCACTTGTTTTGAATGCTCTTTTGTCCTCATTTTTGTTTGTTCAAAGGAAAATCCAAACACACAGATTGATCTTATGTAGAGGGAAGGTATTTATGCTCATGAAGTAATTGAAAGCAGCTGATCCACTAATTTCCAACACTAGTGGAGACTAGAGCAACTGGATGTGTTTATAAGACAATAACATGCACCTGAGCAAAGCTAACCTAGTAATTATGAAGGGTATGAATCCTCTGGGTCTGTATCACTGGAGTGGTGGTGGTGTATTGGACTAATGCACTGAACTGGTAAGCAGAAGGTTGTTGGTTTGATCCCCACAGCCACCACCATTGTGTCCTTGAGCAAGGCACTTAACTCCAGGTTGCTCCAGGGGGATTGTCCCTGTAACAAGGACACTGTAAGTTGCTTTGGATAAAAAGCGTCTGCCAAATGCATAAATGTAAATGTATGCTAATGGTCCTGATGTGATGTTATTAAAATGCTTGTCATCAGACAGTCACAGTTGGTGGAGACCACATAAAAGAGTGTAGTGCTGTAAATTAATCCTGCTGCAACCTATCACAATATTGTTGTTGGATTTTACCGCTGATTTAAAATACGTTCTTTGATCGTAATCTTAACCAACCATTTTGGATATTTCAGTCTTTCCCTGTTAAATTAGATAAGAGCTGTATTGTATGCTGCTTTTATACATAGAAAACAGCTGCCCAGGAGCGTTCCCAAGATGGCCACGGACCTGACTTGCTTTGAAAGGGACTATATGTTACAGTCCAGCGCTCTAGTCTTTAAAATATATTCCATTTAACTGTATGTGCATACTCAGGCGGTCAACGCATGCACGATATACGACTGCTACAATACAGGACTATTTCTCTTCAGGAGTTTAGACCCATAAAGATGTCTTTATAGACTTTTAGACTCGAGTTATAAAAATGCAGGTGTCTCCTGACTTCCTCATAGACACACTCTTGATGTGCATATCCACTGTTGTTGTTTCTTCCTTCATGGTTGTTGTTCAGCTGTGTTTACATCATCTTCTTGCTCTACTTCATAAAAGCAACTGCCCAACTGTGAGTGTTGCCAACTTTTGGACCTACTAATTAATGCAAACAACTGACCCTTCACTAAGCTCTGGCCCCTTTGGCTACCGTTGCTTGCTCAGACAAGCTTTGCAGAACATCCCATAGGAATGAATGGTAGAGTGCCATGAACGAAAAAATATTCTCTTAAATGGAATTGATAATAGTCTTACGTGGAATGGAATGAAGAGTGACATTTTAAAGCACATTTATCTGATGTTTTTTGTAAAATAAATTGTTGTATTATACAGTAATATGTTTGAAAACTGGAGACTATGAATCAAAATGTAGGCAAACGATTATCAAAGTCACTCGAAAAGAGAAAAGCTTCATTTAATACCGATTACTCACCTGATAACATTAGTGTAAGTGAACTGAATGGCTCATAATGTCTCATAACACACTCATTATGATACCGTAAACTCTTTATTTACTATCGCCTTTACTAAGACCTGTATCAATACATAAATTAATTTAACATTAATTTATTTGCTTTCATTTACCTTGGAGCAAATGTAGGTGTCCTTGCTAATATTATACACATTCATTTGGGAATGAGGACTGACATAGTTGAATCTTTAGCATGCTGTTCTCAAGATTTATTATTATGTTTTTTTTATTTTTTTAAAGAAAGAAAAGTAAAAACACTGTGTGTATCCTCTCTAGGTACCTCTTGTTACTATTACAAGTGACCCAGGAACAACGTTTCTTCACATTTCTCGATCATTTCTATAAAGTTTCTCTTAAAACTATTCAAACACACATTACTCCTGTAGACTTTCGTTGGAAAAAAGCAAGCACTTGTCAGAGTAAAGGCTGACAGCAATAGTTGCTAAGGTATGATTGGTCAGAAACACTTTTAGGGCAGGGCTTAGCAAAGGGCATGTGTAGACTATGCGTAAAGAGGACATGCGCAGAGCTTACATGCCCTGCTGATGACAAATTTACGACACTCTCCCTGTACACACGTGCTAGTGTATGCGTAAAAACCTAAGTATACTTTGGGATTAATTCTTTAGTAATTCTTAAACTAGAATCCCCTGAAATTACTCCCTCTGCCTTTCATCTCATGGGATTTTCTGTTTCTCTTTTTAACTCCTTTTGTTAATGCAACTGGAACCCATCTTGTACCATGTTTGTGGCTCCTAGACAGATGGTTTGGCGTGAATTTGTTTGCCATGACGGGGATGTCTGGTCAAGCGGGAAGCAGGTTGAGATAACGGTAACATTATGCAAACTCCAATGTGCACTATGCTAAACTATTGTTTTGACAATTCATCTGGAAGTCTATCAACTTATCTCTGCACTAATGGTTTCTATAAAGTACAATAATCATGTCCACTGAGATTATTGCTGCTGGTGCCAACTTCATGGCCTATGCTGTTATCTAAGAAGGTCATGTTTGTGAAATATACTCCATCCTATTCTTGCCAATACCCCACACTACTCACAACACTACTACTCCAGTTAATCTCTTACCATGTCAATCCATCCTTTTTTCAACACCCCCTTTGGAAAGAGCAATGCTACAGACACAATTACGAACAACAGTGTTGGAGCGATTGCAGGTGCTCTGATCCTCTGCCTTGTCTTCCTCCTCAGCTTCCCTGGCAATGTCTTCATCATCTGGAGCATTGAGGCTCAAACCCACCACCGCACCATCACCACCCTCTTGATTCTAAATCTAGTCTGTGCTGATGTATTTCTGATGCTTCTGATGCCTTTTTTCACTGTATATTTGGCAAACCACAGCTGGATTTTCACCCAAGCATTATGCAAAATTCTGATGTACCTCTGCAGTGCCAACATGTATGCTTCGATATTTTTGATAATGCTGATGAGTCTGCACAGGCTGGTCACTATAATGTGGCGAACGCATGCTGGTGTCCTAACGGATTGGAAGATGGTAGTTCGGGTGTTGGTGGGACTGTGGATTTTTGCTCTGGGACTGTCTGTGCATGATTTGTTTTACCGGACCACTTTTTGCAAGAGTGACCAAAAGCCACAGAGTTTAATATTCATGTGTAAACACCCACTACCACGAGATATGAGTTAAAAATGTTTGTCAGATAATTATTTATATATATTAGCAAGCTAAAAAAAAACAAAAAAAAAAAACACTTTTTACAAATATGTTGAAAATAATGAGATGAAGATTGTGATATCAGTGTCCAGGGAAAAGCTGCTTTATTTAACCAAAGGAGGGTCACTGCCTCATAGTGTCTGCCATTTTGATATCACATGAACAGCCAAAACAAACACTTCATAAGAATTTAAATCAGATAATGATATTTTCCAGAGAATATAATGTTTTTCAGAGAATATCAGATTGTTTGTCAGTCTGTGGTAACATAACATAAATGCCATGTGTGCTCCAGAGCTGATGGGGGCAGCAGTGACGCAAATGCTGTTATATAGGTTATTTAGGAAGACGAATAAGAGTCAGCAAAGCATAAATGTGGCTATGATCAAAATCAAGGAGCTCTACAATATTCCCATTCTCACTCATTTCAATGGCACCTGCTCGGCTAGCACAGGGTTCCCCGGAAGTATGCGAACTGGAGGCTGCCATCTTTGCTTATGGGCACACAGTTCTGGGACCGTTTTTATCCGATCACTCATCACTGAAAACTGATAGTGGACAAAATAAGTCAATTGCTTTTAAGAGTCCTTCAAATATAATATGTAATATAATGTAAAGAAATAATTGCAATGTATTTTTT
The DNA here is from genome assembly GCF_019703515.2 of Myxocyprinus asiaticus. NCBI lineage: Eukaryota > Metazoa > Chordata > Actinopteri > Cypriniformes > Catostomidae > Myxocyprinus > Myxocyprinus asiaticus. The sequence goes on along the minus strand of NC_059392.1, from coordinate 24,862,272 downwards.
TTCTTTTTTCGGCTACTTTTGAATGTCTGTTAGTAGAGAAACCATTCAAAAGTAATCATGTTTTCAAACTTTATTTTTTTATTTTAATTTTTTTTTTTTTTTTTATGCGAGGAACATCTAAATCACAAATATTTAATTATAGTATAGTAGATGTTTTTCCAGGGCTCTTAAAAGCAGGAAGTGTGTGAAATTGAAATTTTTCATTTCCTGCTGTCTTTCAAATCACAGATCTGGATAGTCGCTTGACACTATACTGTATGCATTCTCATGATGCCATCAGCCAATCAGCATTGTCATGACCTAATTTTCATGACAATAGAGCTGTTCGGCCATGACATCATTTTGTAGGCAACCCCAGAATGCTAATTTGCCATGGGTTCCCTCGGGAATTTCCTATGGGTTTTTAGAATAGAAATTCTGAGTAAAATAAAATCTGTGGTGAAAATGTTTTGAAGAGACTTTTCCGTTTTGTTTAGAACATAAACTGCACACAGTCATGCCTCAATTGTGGATTAAAAATGCATTTTGCTAACCCGTTGCTACATAAGGACTACAACAGTCATCCATTTTGTAAAGGTAGTTGTAGTCCTTAATTAGCATTGTCATATCAACTTGTGTTTTTGAATGTTGAATCTGATTTCCTTGTGTAATTCTTAGGACTGTTGAAGGCTTTTGTTGAAGATAAAAGATCTGGAGAACAATCACAACAACTTCATTATGCTGATCTATTGTGGACACAAGTTGTGTATGTACATCAACCTCAATATGTACCCATGTAATGTATGTGAAATCGTGAAACACAAGAGCATGACTGACCTGATACATAACTCATAGTGATGAGGATGATTGATGATGAGGGATTACATGACCATGGTTGTTTTGTTTGTTCATTTTTCAAATAAAGTACCAGGTGGTTTTCTGTGTGCATAATCTACATCATGTTATAAATAAGTTGTCTTGAAGTATAATGTAAGAAGTCAATATTTAGAGATTATCCCAGTTCCTTTGTGTTTGTATGTGCATGTGAGTTCAAGTCTTATTGGAGGATATAAACATATTAATAAATGGAGTGGCTGTTTGCACTAAGTGTAGATAGCACTTGCCACACAGCACTGCTATTTGCACTCAAATAATCTGGTGAAAACACAGAAATTAAAGACAAACTGCACCTCAAGGTGTCTTTGATGGCATAGTGTGTAAAGACTGCTTTTATCATGCAGATGACCCGGGTTCAATTCCCCCTTTTGTCCCACATTTCCCATCCTGTGTCCTGTCTCCACTCTTAATATTAACTTTAATATTACTTATTATAATAAATAAATATGAATATAAATGTTGATTTCCTCAGGGAGTTGACAGAAGTTTAATTCGGGAAAAATTAACCATGATTTTACTGTAGTAATATTGTAGTAACCATGTTTTTTTTATGCAATTAACCATGGTGTTACTACAGTAATATGGTGTTAATACCATGTTTAATTTTGTGGTTACTATGAATTTACTACATAATACCATGGTGATAATATGGAGGTAAATCCATGGTATATTTTTGTAAGTTTAGGGTTAGGGGTAGTGTGTCTGTGGTACTCTAAATAAACAATAAACACACTGCAGTGATGCCACTATACTGTATGTTAATATTTAATTAAGAGTGCAAATAGCATCTAACACTATTTGCACTCAGTGCAAAGAAGACGATTTTGGTTCAAATCATTTCTTAGATAGCATCTGCCATTAATATAGCATGTTAAGTATAAGTTGTGTGTTCATATTTCTTTAGCAAGAAAGAAAGAAACTTAAACCAAAAGCAGAAAAGTATTCCGCTGGTTTGGTCACTTAGCAAGCAATGATAAATAGAGTTTCACCTTTCGTCTAGATCAGTGGTTCTCAACCCTGTTCCTGGAGGCCCCCCCAACAGTGCACATTGTGTATATCTCCGTAATTAGTCACATGGCTGATTTTCAAGTAATTTTCAAGATAAATGTTAGTCAAAATCTAAACTTTACAAGCTTGTTAGCAAGTGTACATGACATTTCTTTACTCTCGTTTCATGAAATAATAATAATAATAATTCTTTCTCAATAAATCTCAAGCTCCGGGGTCACATTGGGATCAGACCCCCAGCCTTTGTGAAACAGTCTGAACATAAGCTACATGGAATCTTTTTCATCACTGATGTCACTTGTAAATATGATAATGATGATGATGTTGCATTAAGTGTTAAAACAAGTCTGTAAAATGTAGCCTGTGCGTTTGATTATGGCTGTGAGTTGGACTTCCTCTCAGTGGTTTGTGCAGCTTCCTTCTCTTTTTCAAAGCTTTAAAATACAGTTGCATCTCACTTGAAAGGAACCAGATTCTATACCATTTTGTCTTTTGATCAAGAAAGTAAAATGAAAATCATCCAGCTTCTAATCTGTAAGTGTATTACATGTTATTTAATATCAGCTAAAACTTTACATTTAATGGTGTACTGTATACGTTTACATTAGTTAACACAATAGTTAACATGTGAAAAATATTTTTACAGCATTTATTACAGTAATCTTGTTTATTGTTCATTTCTACATATATTTAAATATAAAAAAGTTAATTGTGAGCATACATGAACTAACAATGAACAATACTGATATATATATATATATATATATATATATATATATATATATATATATATATATATCCATAGATCTTATTGCAAACTTATAAATTCTGTAAAAATATATGTTTATTGTTAGTTTAATTATCCTAAGAATCCTAATTATTATTATATGTTTGTTTTTTATCTCATACAGTAGATCTTCTCTTGTGGTGTCAAGCTGCACAGAGTTTAATAGATCAACTGACAGATTTGGGACAAAATGTGACAATAAACTGTACTCTTGATGAAGGAGGGATTTATTGGTTATTACTGAAACTTCCAGATCCTCCAGTGATGATATTACGCACTACGCAAACCAATTTTTTTTGCTTCAATAAAACATTCAGACACAAATATTCAGTGCAGTCTCACCGTCATCTGTTTATAAATAATGTCACCACTGATGAATTAGGAGATTATTACTGTATGAAGAAAGATACAGTACCTCCAGAATTCAGCGATGGCACCAGACTACACATCATTGGTAAGTACTCCTGGAGTCATCACAACATCGATATTCAGTTTTATGATTATAAACATTTGTCTAATCACTGCTTCTTTAAATTATCATTATTATCATCTTTAAGTTGCAAGAAAATTAAGCCCCTATATGACTCTGTAGTTGTTATAAAACTGCAGTCATTTAATATGCTTAAATGTGTAAATAGACTAAAATTATGGTCAACTCTGTAGTAGATTATCATCTCATTCTTTCCTTACAGAACCAACTCAACCAACTGAGTTAACTGAGAGCCAGACACATACAGTAGTGCAGAATATTGTGCAGAGTCAGACACAATGGCATATTATTATCCTCATATCTGCTCTGCTGAATGGTGTTTTGATCATTGTGGTCACTGGTGAGTTATGTAACTTAGATACAATGAAATGTACAGTATTTGTGGCTTCATCTGTAATATCAACATAACTCTCTTCTCTGGTAGGTTGTTTAAGTTGTTACTCTGGAAAAAGTGTAAAACTTCAAGGTACACAATTACAGACTACATTTATTGCTGTAGAACAGTCTCAAGAGCTGAGCAAATTACAGGTAAATTAAGTAATATTTTAATTAGTCATTAACATGTGTATAAATCACTGCATTAATTCATAGGTTTATTGCTGATCTTTATTGCTGTTATTCCAGACTATTATAAAATATACAATAGCATTGATTGGATCATAGCTCAGATGTAATGTGCTAATACTGACTCCCCCATTTTAATTTCAGTATACTGAGGTGGACTTTTCCATACTTTGTGAAGAGTTTGGACAAAGATGAAGTGAATTCAAAGTTCTCATTATTGTTTTTGATATAGTATTATAGATCAGACATTGTACTGCATTGCCAAGCCAGTCTTTTTTTCCAAAAAGGGAGGCTGATATATACTCATTGAGGACTTTTATAGGAACACTATGGTCCCAATAAAGTTCCCGACGTGGTCTTCTGCTGTTGTAGCCCATCCGCATCAAGGTTCGATGAGTTGTGCATTCTGAGATGCAATTCTGCTCACTACAGTTGTACAGAGTGGTTATCTGAGTTACCATAGTCTTTCTGTCAGCTCGAACCAGTCTGGCCATTTTCCGTTGACCTCTCTCATCAACAAGACATTTCCATCACTGGATGTTTTTTGTTTTTGGCACCATTCTGAGTAAACTCTAGAGACTGTAGTGCATGAAAATCCCAGGAGATCAGCAATTAGTTACAGAAATACTCAAACCAGCCCGTCTGGCACCAACAATCATGCCACGGTTGAAATCACTGAGATCACATTTTTTCCCCATTCTGATGGTTGATGTGAACATTTGGTGAAGCCCCTGACCCATATATGCATGATTTATGCATTGCACTGCTGCCACATGATTGGCTGATAGATAATCTCATGAACAAGTAGATGTACAGATGTTCCTAATAAAGTTCTCAGTGAATGTAGATGATTCTTTATAAAACTTGATTTGCTTGTTTTGATATCAACTTCTCACTTATACCTAGAACTTGTATAACAGATGTTCATGTGTGATATTCATTAATGAGTCAGTAAATTATTGAAGGTGAATGGACATCCTATTTATGAATAAAAAGATATCATATAAAGAAATGGACATTAGTGAAATTATCATACATTTGTATTAGTCAGAAAACACCCTCCTAGATGATGGTTAGAAGAACTCTTTTATCTTGCACTCTGTATAGTTTGGTTTGCCTCAAATAATGAATTCAGACAAGCACAGTAAAGACAAGTGTTCCACTAGATTGGTGGTTTAACTTTTTACCAAGTGAAGTTGTTTTTCTTTGCTTTTAATTTGCTAAAGTGTATTGTGTACCATGATAGTCACTATTATATAAACCTAACATGGAAACAGAGCTGCTGGAACACCTGGCATTTTTATTTATTTTTTTTGGAAACAATGTTGTGTTAAAATGATGAAGGGTGATTCAAACTCCATATAGCCTAATTGTCAGTCCTGCCAGACTACTACTACTACTACTACTACTACTAATAATAATAATAATAATAATAATAATGATTTTCAAACAGAAAAAGTAGAAAAAGCTCATGGCATCTTCTCTAGGACAAAATGGACTACAACGGATGTCCATTTTGTCAGGCACTTACACTCACATGCTTGTGGTAGTTGTAGTCCTTATTTAGCAACTTGTTAGCAACATGCAATTTTTGAGGAGTGGCTCTGTGTAATGTATGTTGTACAACAAAAAGTAAGTCTCTTCAAGTAATTGTAACCACACACATTATTTTAGTCATAAATCCAAAACTGGACTTCTAAAAACCTATAGGAAATGCTTGCAAATGTGAGTTTGAAAAACTTTTCCGTTTAGTGATATTTGAAGTCATGAATTCAGAGACCTTCCCCTCCTCGAAATTTGATCACAAGTGATTATGGGAAAAATATTTGATTTAAAACGCACATAAATAGATCTGATAGAATCACCCGTGAGCCTAAGTGAATCTACACTTTTATCAAAGACTTGATTCAGGTCTTATCCAGAAGAGGGCACCACACAACAGAAAGAAAAAGCACTTTCCTCAGTAAAACAAAAGGGCTTTTTGATCCTTTACCACTCCTGTGAGAGTGGTTTGTCATGACAGAAAAGGAAAAAAAGAAGAAAATCAATGGAATTTATATATATATATATATATACTTTTCTTTGCAATTCTTCCCATAAGGCCTGCACCCCTGAGTCTTCTCTTTACTGTTGTACATGAAACTGGTGTTGAGCGGGTAGAATTCAATGAAGCTGTCAGCTGAGGACATGTGAGGTGTCTATTTCTCAAACTAGAGACTCTGATGTACTTATCCTCTTGTTTAGTTGTACATCTGGTCTTCCACATCTCTTTCTGTCCTTGTTAGAGCCAGTTGTCCTTTGTCTTTGAAGACTGTAGTGTACACCTTTGTATGAAATCTTCAAGCATTGTATATCCTTCATTCCTCAAAACAATGATTGACTGATGAGTTTCTAGAGAAATCTGTTTCTTTTTTGCCATTTTTGACCTAATATTGACCTTAAGACATGCCAGTCTATTGCATACTGTGGCAACTCAAAAACAAACACAAAGATAATGTTAAGATTCATTTAATGAACCAAATATCTTTCAACTGTGTTTGATATAATAGCAAGTGATTTTCTAGTACCAAATGACCAATTTATCATGATTACTCAAGGATAAGGTGTTGGAGTGATGGCTGCTGTCTAGATTTGATCAAAAATGACTTTTTTCAAATAGTGATGGTGCTGTTTTTTACATCAGTAATGTCCTGACTATACTTTGTGATCAGCTGAATGCCACTTTGGTGAATTAAAGTACCAATTTCCTTCCGAAACAGCAAAATCTGTACATACATATATATCTCTTTGACTAGCTACATACAGCCTTGCTTTTGTTGCTGGAAGTACATGACAGGAATGCAGATCTTCCTGTAGTTCCATCAGTCATGACCACAAAATAATGTCAAAGGAAGAGAACATACACTAAGGAAGCTTTCCTTTTTTTAATCATTTGCATAATGATTTTGCTTTCATTTTCAATAAATTTAGCTTCAGCAGCACTAACAAGTTACTTTTATTCAGTGGCAATACTGTTAGGGTAACTTTCCTTCACAACCCACAGTAACTATAAGGTTCCTTCCACTTGTGTGCTTGGCACCAGGGCCATTCTGTAAAACAAGTGGCATCTGTGTCCCTTCATTTAAAAAAGTAAGAACGGAAACACTTCACAATAAGGTTTTGTAAAATATTTTGGGAATACCAAGGAATTCTGGATGGTAGAGGAATTATCACATTGGGATGTTAGTCAAAGCACCATAAGATGTACATCTATTTGCATAATTTATTAAATGACCAATAATAAAACACTTTCACAGATAAATCTCTGTAGACATTATAATTAATCGGACATCAGATTGTTCTTCTTGTGGTGTTGTTGATGATGATATTGTTGATCTTCTAAAATACAGTTAGTGCAAATACAAATAAATGCATGAATGAATAAATGTACCTCATAATGACTTATACGTGATTGGCCAGACAATTAGTCTTCACCGAGAAAAGTGCTACAAAGATTACATACAATATTATTCAATACTAGGGAAACATACTGTACATCAATCACACTGCTACCTCAATGACAAAAGGCAATATTACAAGCAATCAAAGGACATGATTTACATTTCATTCACGCAACAAGACACCAAAAATGAAGGTCCCAAGTTGGAGGAAAAAAGCTGATGCCATGCACAAAATCTAGTAGTGGGTTAGGCTTTAGTTAGAGCAAAGTCATTAGGCTATTTGTACATTTGTAACAATCCTTAATGACCAGGTACTATCTGCTTGGACTGTAATTCTATTAAGGTGAAGCAATAAGATAATTTATTAGCCCATTCATCAACCCTCTGCTGTGTTGGCAAATACAGTAGTTCAAAAACACTATTCTAAAAGTTTACATTTACATTTATTCATTTAGCAGACGCTTTTATCCAAAGCGACTTACAAATGAGGAGAACAATAGAAGCGATTCATCCAAAAGGGCAACAATATAATAAGTGCTGTAATACAAGTCACACATACTGTAGTTTAGAGCAGTACACATAGCAAGGAAAGTTTTTTTTTTCTTTTTTAAAGAACATGAAGGTAGTGCATTAGTATGAATGGGTTAGATATTCAAGAAAAATATGTATCTTTAGCTGTTTTTGAAAGAGGCTAAAGACACAGCCGCTCGGGTGTAATAAGGCAGGTCATTCCACCAGCGGATAACAGTCAAGGTAAAGGTCCGGGACAGTAATTTTGTGCCTCTATGAGATGGCACCACGAGGTGCCGTTCACCTGCAGAATGCATGTTTCTGGAGGGATCATAAGTCTGAAGTAGTGAGTGGGGTGCAGAGGTAGTGGTTGTTCTGTAAGCAAACATCAATGCCTTGAACTTAATGCAAGCAACCACTGGCAGCCAGTACTATTTGATGAAGAGAGGCATGACGTGCGCTCTCTTGGGCTCATTGAAGACCACTCTCGCTGCCGCATTCTGGATCAATTGCAGAGGTTTGTCAGTACATGCTGGATGTTCTGCCAAAAGAACATTGCAATAATTCAGCCTGGATAGAACAAGAGCTTGGACGAGGAGTTGTGTAGCATGCTCCGATAGGAAGGGCGTGATCTTCCTAATGTTGTACAAGGCAGATCTGCACGATCGGGCAGTCCTTGTTATGTGGTCTGTGAAGTTCAACTGATCATCAAACACAACTCCAAGATTTCTGGCTGTCCTGGATGGTGTAATCATTGATGAGTCTTGCTGAATGGTGAAGTTGTGATGAATTGTTGGGCTCACTGGAAGCACAAGCAGCTTTGTCATAGCAAGGCTGAGTTGGAGGTGGTGATCTTTTATCCAACACGAAATGTCTGCTAGGCAGGCTGAGATCCGGGCCGCTGCCATTGGATCGTCAGGCTGGAATGAGAGTTAGAGTTGTCTGTCATCAGCATAGCAGTGATAGGAAAAGCCATGTGCCTGAATGACAGATCATAGTGATGACATTGTGGTGATGGGGGCGTGGCCGAGCAATGTCTGTGGAGAGCTAGGCTGGGACAGGAAGAGTGGTAAAGAATTGACACCTGTGGGGAATTATCCCTAACAGCAGTTTTGTGTTACAGTGAAGAGCTGGAAAGAGATAAAGAGTAGCCAGATCCGCAGTTGGGGACAGAGAGACCTGAGTCCTAGAACGGCATGGACTGCAGTGACAGAGAATGCTTTTCATTTATGTTTTGAGCTACTGAGTTTTTGTTGTGTGTGCACTGAAAAGCGGCGTGAAAATAAATGACCTGAAAGTGTGTAAGCTGGTTCCTGCTATCGGATTATAATGTGCCATATGGAATAACATTTCCCAACGGCTCCACAGTATTAACAATTGGGTTGTATCCTCCTTTGTCAGAGTGTCCTGCATCACTCGATACAACCAATCCTTGATAATTGAAAAATATGGATATGCAAGTGCAACGTCTGGCTGGAGGCATTGACCATCAATCACATTCACTTGGTGAAAGGCATGCCTAAGGGTCTCATTTTGCATCTGCTCCAGAGGCAAATCCCCTGCAGGGAAGCCCTAAGGGCTGGGGAAGCCGAGACTTCCCCCTCCCTTACGTCCTTCTAACAGGGAGCTGACGTAGATGGTCCTGGCACTGCCTCCCCAGCCAGCGAATCACACACCACACACTGATATGCTTTGTTGCAGGACCCATCCACACATATTCCCCTTAATAAAGTAGTAAATGCCGGCCAATTCATACCCAAGATTAGTGGATGGGAGAGGTGGGGCTAACCGCAGCCTGAACATTATGCTTTTGTCCCCGAAATTGAATAATGACTGTCACTAAGGGGTAATTTTGAATATCTCTGTGCTTACACTTTACCTTCACCCACCAGCCTGTATCCAAAGCCTCGGATTGAACCAAGCTTTGGTGAATGGAGGTTTGATTACAACTTGAATCCACCAAGGCTTGGTATGTACCCCCCTTAATAATCACTGGTATCTGGTGCGCTCCAAGTCGATCAGGGGTAGCCTGTGGCACGTCGGGGATCCAGACCAATGCCACCACCTCCATTGTGAGGCATCAGTCCTGGAAATGCCCAGGTTCCCCACAGCTCCAGCAGACCAGCTCAGACTTCCCACCCACACCTGTGGCAGTAGATTCAACAAATTGGGGAGGAGAGCAGAGAGAGATAGGGGGAACCGGCGGGCTAAAAGTTTGGAGCCGGTTTTGGGGGAACAACTTCCCGTTTCTGGGGAGTAGGGACAGGACAGGGAAAACAGAAGGGGGAGGAGGGAGAAGGAGAGAGAGAGAGAGAGAGAGAGAGAGAGAGTGAGAGAGAGAGGAGGGCTCGCCGGCCCCCTGTTATGTCGCTAAGTGTTCCTCAGCCAGCTGGACGGCCTCATCCAGCGACGCCAGGCACACTGGACCCATTCAACCATCCCTTTCGGCAGTTGAGAGATGAATTGCACCAGTACCACCAGATCGATCACTGTCACAGCGTCGCATCTTGCTGTCAGCAGCCACCACCGGCAGGAGTTACGGAGCTGTTGCGCAATGCAAATGGGTGGCCGAGCTCGCCACGTGTCAGCAAGCAGAAGCGCTGGTGATGCTGTTCTGGGCTGCGGCCGACCTGCTGCAAGATGGCTCGTCGCAAGTTCTCAGGTCAGCAGTGGAAGTTTGTTGCTGGATTGTCCTGTGTGTTTCGTGTTCCAGTCTTGCCTTCTGGCCTTGTCCTGTCTTTGATTTATTTTTGTTCCAGTCACTGTTCTGCTGGCCAGATTCACCAGGTTCATTGGATTATTGTCCAGTGTTAAATCTCCCATACTCACCCTGTGGTCTTACCTATTTTCTTCGCTGCCACAGCAGACTCCCCATCTTCATCACCACCATTCCCATACTGCAGCTTGTGCCTGGATTATTGACTGTTCAATAAACACCACTGTTTGTTCATTTTTGCATTTGGGTCCTTCCTTCAGAACGTTCACAACAATCCTGCCAGAATGGACCTAGCGGAGGGAGCCAGTTTGAAAGCTATCATATCTCAATGCGGCACTCTCCTTGGACAACATCATGAAAAACTCTCCTCTTCCAACCAGGCGATGGAAGCCATGGCAGTTCGGAGAGCAGAGTTGTCATTGATTCAAAGACTCTATTTATCTCCAGAATCCAGTCCTGCCAATGAGGCTACTCCATCAGTTCCCACTCCAGCCTCGTGCTTTGAGACTTGACTTAATCTGACAGCTCCATACAAGGGTGATCCCAAGCCATATCGATCTTTCTTGCCACATTGTTCACTAATTTTTGCTCTCCGACCATCTGCCTTCCCATCAGAGCAGTCTAGAGTAGCTTATGTTATCACCCTCCTGTCTGGGAAGGCGCATGAGTGGGGAATCGCCATTTAGGTTAATAAACATCCTTGCTGCTTGTCGTTCCAGTCCATCTCCTTGGAACTTTTCAAGGTGTTTGATCGCTAAGTCTATGGCAGGGAAGTGTCCCAGGTCCCAAACACTTGCTGCTTCATTTGACTGGAACGAGAGCGCAGTGGGACCAGTTTCTTCATGGGCTAGCTGACTGCATCCTCGACGAGATCTATGCATTCGAATTTCCATCTGCAATTTGACGACTTGGTGGATAAGACCATTGGGGTAGATAATCGGATGGCCTGTCACTGTTCACATCGCCCTGTTCCTATCACTAGAAACACAGCCACTCTACTGCCAGTTCACCACAACAATTAACCAGTCAGCCATGGAGGTTGAGCCCATGCTGATAGGGAGAAATTGACTGGCACCAAAGGAGAAACGTCATCGCCTGTTTCTAGGTCTCTTCCTGTATTGGGGGTGGCCAGGTCACACTGCTGCTGGCTGTCCATTTAAAGCCAACACTCATCGGGAGGTAAGGGGTTACTGGCGAGTGCAACTCCTGTCAATAATTCCCCTAGATTATGTACTCTATTGCCGACCAGGTTTCAGTGTGGGTCTATGTCAAAGATATACATTTGGCTGAATGACATCACGGTCAAGAATCGTTATCCTTTGCTGTTGATGTCTTCGAACTCTCCTTCAAACTCTTGCAGGGAATCACCATCTTTCGAAGTTGGTCCTGTGCAATGCATACAACCTAGTGCAGATGAGGAAGTGAGATGAGTGGAAGACAGGTTCAACACTCATATGGGGCACTTTGGACTCACCAACGCACTGGCCGTCTTTCAGAGATTTGATTATGACGTTCTGAGAGATATGGTCAATCAGTTGTATTTGTTTATCTCGATTACATTCTCATATTCTCCAAAAATGTCCAGAACCATGTCCAACATATCATGAGGGTGCACCAGTGGCTGTTAGTGAATTGACTCATTAAGGCGGAGAAGTACATGTTCCATACTTAGTCATTTCCATTCCTGGGGTTTTTCATCTCCTCCAAATGGTATCCTGATAGATTCCGCAAAACTAAAGGCCTTCTCGGAATGGCCAGCCCCAGATTCCTGCAAAACCTTTAAGAACATTCTGGGATTCGCCAACTTCTATAGGCCCTTTGTGCGCAATTTTGGTCAACTCACTGCACCTCTGACAAACCTTACCTTCACCAAGACTGAGTTCTGTTGGTCCGAACAGGCCCAGTATGCTTTTCTCAAACTCAAGAGTCACTTCAATTTGGCTCCCTTTCTCATTAATCCTGATCCAACTCATCTGTTTGTGGTGGAGGTCAAATGTCAGAGGTGGGTTTTGGGGCAGTCCTTTCTCAGCATTCACAGTTGGATGGGAGGATGCACCCTTTGCACTGTCTTGTGTTTTTTATATCTCTTGTTCCTCTGCTTCCCCAGACTGCGTGCTACACCCTGACAGGGTGGGCGGCACGGTGACGTGGAAGGTTGAGTCTGAAGTCTACACGGCTTTGCATGACGTCACCATCCCCATGGCTCCTCAAACTGCTGTCTGTCCCTTTGAGACCCTGGTCCTATATTGCCATGGAATTTGTTTCTGGTTTACCCCCGTCCCATAGCAATACAGTCATTATAACTGTAGTGGACCGGTTCTCGATGGTGGCTCATTTCATTCCTCTCCCCAAATTGCCTTCAGCAAGGGAGACAACTCATCCATGGCCTCCGGGTGGATGTGGTTTCTGACTGGGAACCCTAATTTGTTTCCAGGGTTTGGGCAGAATTATTTAGACAGCTGGGGGCCACTGTTAGCTTATCTTCTGGGTCAGACTAACCCAGACTAACGGACAGGCCGAGCGAATTAATCAAGACCTGAAAAGAGCCTTGCATTGTGTGGCCTCCCAAAACACTACTTCCTGGAGTTCCAACCTTACTTAGGTTGAGTATGCGCACAACTTACTGCCGGTGTCATCTACGGCTGTCACCCTTCCAGTGCTGCTTTGGGTACCAACCACCTATCTTTCCTTCCCAGGAACCTGATGCAGTGGTCTCCTCAGCCCACAACTTTATTCAGAGATGTTGCCATATGTGGAAAGCAGCCAGAGGAGCCCCTTTCTGGACTGGTTCCCGGAATAAGATATCAGCAGACCGACACCAAACTAAGCCCCTTGTTTAGAGTTGTGGGCAGACGTTTTGGCTGTCCACTAAGGGCATTCCACTTCGGCTGCCTTCATGTAAGCTGGGACCTAAATTCATCAGTCTGTTCACCATATCCAAGGTGTTTAGTCCGGTGGCGTTCTGTCTTAAATTGCTCCCTCGATTTAGTAGAATTTATACCGTGTTTCATGTATCCAAAGTTAAACCAGTTATCTGCTGCAATCTCCATCCCGTCACTCCCATACCTCCACCTCCCCATCTCGTCGAGGGGGCTCTGGCCTATACGTTTAGGCAGTTGTTGGATGTTGGGCAGAGGGGCAGAGGGTTCCAGCACCTTATGGACTGGTTATAGTCCTGAGGAGAGATGCTGAATTCCGGCCAGGGATATTCTCGATCACTCTCTCATCGACGAGTTCCTTCAGCATCATGGTACCTCCTCAGGGGACGCCAGGGGGCTTTTTGAGGGGGGCGGGGTACTTTTACAGTCCAGGGAGTGTATCCTCATTTTGTGGATACAATTAGTAAAAATACATGTATTAGATAAAATACAATTAGTATTTACTTTATTAAGAGCTACATAGATTACATACAATATCTTCCATTACAATAAATCAATCATACTGTTACCTCAATGACATAATACAATAGGTGTGTTGCACCTCACCTTACTGATCAAAGAGATTTGCAATGTTACAATGTTACATAAAGAGTTGATGTCTGCTTTAATTTGTATGTGTTACTTTATATTTTTTCAGTTTGTTTTATCCTGAAGATGCCTTTTTTCTGGCCTCTGTGTTTCCAGCTTCTTTGTGCTGAATTAGCAAATATGCACATTTTGATGAAAATAAAATACTCTGAAATAAAAACTAGAATTTTGTCTTCATTCTTTCACTCTCCAAATATATTTTTTAAAGCTGATATAGTGTACTATTTAAAAGACTAACACTTAAAGGACAAGCTAAAGTCTGTTATGTTTTATAAGTGTATTATAACTTCAATAGCCTTTAGAGATCATGTTAACCTGACACTGGGCAAATAATGGTTGATAATGGGTAAAATATAGGCAAACAATGATCTGTAAAAACTTTCAATACAGCAAAATCACATCAAAACATATTACACGAAACAGTAAACATGTAAGTTGCACTGCACCTCACCTGACATCAGTGCAAGGCAACAGAAGGAAATAAAAGCTTGTAAAATCTCTGCGGACATAAAAGAGCAGTTATGCGGCTTGATAAGAAGCGAATGAAGAACAGGGGAAAGAAGGTAAATGAGACGTATTTTCTACATAATATATTCTGTATAAATATATAAAGTATATGAGTTGTTATTCAGATGTGGAATATATGAAAAGCATTCCAAACAAGGGAATGGAATTTGTATTTATATCTGGACGAAACATTCTCAGTATTCTTTTCCAAAGCAAAACTTACAATTCTTTGTTACAAATTAATTCCCCAGTCTGGCTAACATAACGCTATAAACCTCAAACAACTGTCTTAAGAAAGAAGAAATAAAAAAATAAAAAAATCAGCTCTTTATCATATAATTACGGAATTATTTACTATAAGCAAATCCATTTGGCAAAGCCATAAAATACAAACCAAACATAAAACTTATATACATTAATTACTGTTATAGATTTACAATTTACAATAGTTCTTGCATAATAATAGGCTAATAACTATAATTTAACTTTTGTACAGTAAGACTGTACTACTGCCATTTCAACTGACTTAGTTGTAATTAAAATAGTTTGAATAACTTACTTAATAAACCATCTATCTAACTGTCTGCCACAACACGAGTTATACTAACATGCAGATGTACGACTTGAATTATTCACTTGTCATGAAGGATTAAAAAAACGGAGCAGATTTTCAACAACTGTACTTCTAATTAAAATAAACAAATACAGAACATCTGAATAAAAACTTTAAAAAATCTTTATGCTTTCAATTTGCAAACCAACCCCAAAACAGGCAATGATTTGCAAGGGTCATCAGTATAACAAAACAGACTGGTTCATATGTCCTGTGCAGTGTTGACATATGTATAAAAATAATGCTTTAATGATTTTAATGTGAGTCCTTCTCTATCAAGATCTCAAATGTGAATAAAGTAAAAGTGTTGTACTATAAGATGCTGTTGTGCCTAAAGAGAGATTATGAGAGTTTAATTAGAACATTATCACTACAACAGCCATGTAAGAAAAATATGTGATGGAACAGTGTCATTGTTGGAATCTTTATTATGCGCTAGTTGTCAGACTAGTTTTAAATGATCAATGTTATTCATGAAGGTCTTTTAGTCATTCATCTCTGAAGGCAGTAACTGAATGATTTAAGAATAGGGCTTATCCTCCATTATTGTCCTGTCATGTGAGGAGGAATTGGATGTACACTACAGGAGTTGGTCTGCAGATGGGTTATTGTGGTTTTGAAAATGTCACTAGTTTTTATTGTATTTTCACTTTCAGTTCAGTGTAAGTTTTTTAATTCAGAAATAGTTTTGTTTGTGTTGTTTATTTAGTTTCTGTATCATTTTAATAAAGCACCACAAAATGTTTCATTTGCCACACTCAACACTTCATCAGAAAATGCGACAAGTGAATGTGATTGGTTGTTTTACATGGCAATCAGATGACCACTCTTTGTCTAATAGGTTAATTAGAATTTGAAAGTGAATTTGGAGCGCTGTAAATATACTGTATCAGCGCACATTACTAAACCGAAACCAATGCAACACTTCTGTTATTCTGTGCATGAGATAAATTCATGTAGTGGCACAGAACCGCCTCACGTGTGCTCACCCAGGACAGAGAGGAGTGCTGAAACAATGGTGCACATCTTAGATGATATACCACAACATTGTCTGGTTAATCTCCAACCAAGAGTAACAACCTGTCCCATCACATAAATACCTGTGAGGAAAGGTCAATTATTCACAGAGCTAAGCTAGTACACGTACATCTCCGAGATGTCTGTTTAATAACGTTTCATCTCGAAAGCATCAAAATCAAATTAACATCTGCTAAACATCTTAAAAAGATCAGATTTACAAACATTCTAAATCATAAACATCTCAAAGACATCTTCTGAATGTCTTATTGACATCCGAGACATACTTATTGACATGCGTCTTATAGACATATTGCAGATGGCAGATTTTGTGCCAAAATCTGACTCCCTGCCAGATTCTTACTCCCCTCTAACTGATTGGTCCTTATCCTTAAAGCTCAACCCTTTCCCTAACAATAGTAGGGAGTCACTGGTATCTATCTCTAAAGCACAACCACCCTTAAATATAAGGATACTAGGGAGTAAAAAATCAGCATGATACCGGCTTATCCAATGTGTGCACATGCCACTTGACGTCAAAAGCAGAAAATAGCGATTATTTTAAATGCCATGTAAATATGGTTTTCTTGCTTTGTCAAATTTTTAAATAAGCTTTTGGGATTTTGGGGAGTTATCTGCATATATTGGTGTGAATGTAAATGGGCTTGTTGCTATGTCAGGCTGGTTGGGATGCTTAAACAGAGCAATGTTTTTAAACACCACATTGCTAACACTTTCCGGGAAATCAACATACGATTGGCTTATTTGTCTCTTCATATTAAATGGTGACAGGACAAAGTACTTCAACAAAAAATGTACACACTTCACTTCTAAAAACTGAGGCAAATGTCACTGTAATTAATTCCATTTTGTATTAAGCAAGTCTCGTGAACAACTGCTTGTTTCGATTCGCTTTGCTGTGTAGTATGTGCACTACTACAAGACAACAGATTATGAGAATATCTTTGTGTAGGCCTCATGTAAGAGGTTTACAATTTTACTACAGTATATTTGTCATGTGATCGTTCAGAAGTGCCCCGGCCCTTTATTTCACGAATCTTCTGGTTTGGCTCTCTGAACCATAATAATAATTATAGCAGGAAAATACCATGAATAGATCATTTTGATATAGGCATTATTCACAGTTTTTCCTGCTTCCCACATAAGTAAAAAAAGAGAAAAACATCCATTTTCAAAAGTGAACCAATCTGCCTAAAATGTGACACGTCCGTCGGCAGCATTTAACTTACCTGATAATCATGGTGAATTAATATTCTGAATATGAAAATGTGGCTAAAATTCACGTTAATAAGCTTTGTTTTGAAAAGGTGGCATTCCACCAAAAGTCTTCCGCCTCGTCGTCCTACACTTTCGTCATACGAACTTACCGTACTGGTACTAGTAAAATCCCCTCATATGGACAAACTTAAAGTTCCAAGTTAATAACTCGTAATTTTCTGTAAACTCTGGCGTGATCGTCGTGTCCTCATTAAAAATAAATAAATAAATAAATAAAGAACATAACGAAAAGAAAGAAAGAATCAATATGAAATTGGCCTCAAAATTTAAGGGTAGTCAGGTCAGAGCCCGTCTGAAAGGGGAGCCTATAAGGTTAGCATAGTATTGCATTGCAGTTCACTTGCGAGGAGACAAGTGGCCATTCTTTTTGAATGGATGTCTATAGAGGAGATGCTTCCCGACACTGAATAAACTGCTTTTGTAAGGAAACAGCCAATCACTTAATGAATTGACCGCCTGTCCGTCAATCTTCAACAAAAATCCTCTCGGAGTGAGCTATGCGTGGAGTTTACTACATTAAAACGGCTGTTTTATAAGGGAAGTCGCGGACGATTTTGCGCCAGGCAGGTGTCAGTTTACGGCTCTCTTCATTGATTTGTATAGTATCCGCAAACTGTGACTTACTGTCGTAACACGCTAGTTGACGATACGCTCTCTCCTATGGTAAAAACGAGGAGATTTTATTCGGTAAAGAAGATCTCTGGTCAGAGTTACCTCGCCATAAAATTATAGCCTAGGTACGCTGCCTTGTTCTTAAAGCTACAGTATGTAATTTTTTTTTTTTTCAAGTGCAACAAAAATCCATCTTCCAAACCATGTCTTTATTTTACCCAAATACACTTTGATAAACCTATAATAATGATTCATATTTTAGAGCTGTCAGGACGGATTTCGTGGGAAATTGCATAGATATGTTATTTTCCCCTGTGTTCACGTCATGTCAATACACAGAGAAAATAAGCTCTGGCTACTGTAGCGCGTGTGTGGGAGTAGCTGAAAGTTTGTTGTTCACAACGAACGAGAAAAATTAACCATGGATCATTCAAATCGGCAAACCTCCAGGGAATCACCGGTTGTAAAAACAAAGAAACCCCGAACAGAGCAGAGTCTACAAGCAAAAAGGGAAAGCGACAGAGTCCGTAATAAAACCCGAATCAACATCGGCTTGGCTTTTCCGAAGTGGCGACAACTCCGAGATCTGAAAGGATTTAAAAGGGACCCAGAGATGGCTTTTTTTTTTTTTACTCAGCAGTAAGATATTTTATTGATATGATTTATGTATAGTTGTGTAATCACACACACACACACACACACACACACACACACACACGTCTGTGTGTAATCGGTACAGAACTTTTCACTTGTTAGCACACGTGTGAATTTTTCTTTATAACGGCAATAATTTATATAAATTAATCCTTTAGTTCTAGGCTTGCCATGGACATGTGAGCCTTGAAATGATGTTGACCACTGGTCGGTAACAATGACAATCTATAAATTAGTTACTACTGTGGTCTATTTAGCCAGAATATCCTACAGTTATAAAACTTTACAACGTTTGACCTTATCAGACTAGCAATCATTATGTCTCATGTTAACGAATGTTGCCTAAATTTGTAACGTCATTTATTTCAAAACATCAATGTTTCCAATAAGTCAAAACAACAGCATAAGATAAGGCACTTACCTGCTTAGATGACACGTTTTCAGATATCCGTATGTTCCTTTCTTTCATTATTTATTTGTCCATTCGCTCTGATAAGATATCGTGTATCCATGTGTACACCAATTCCTCGAACCAAATTCATCCACACAGAGGAGCAGAGCCGAAGCACAACTTGCATCATTACCAAAACAATGTTCTTCCACAAGACGCATGCAGTTTTATTTTTTAACCGCTAGAGGGCCAAAAGTTACATAGTGTATCTTTAAATATTCTGAAAGAACATAAAGAGATAAATGAATGAATGATTGTAGCACTTAAATATTTCGCTGTCATCAACCGTAAGGCCGCACATGGGTACATTTTGCAATAATAAACATTGCTATTAAATCATTTCTGAGGACGTGCACAGCTCAGAATAGAGCTAGAACAAAATGTCCACGTATCCTCAAATAATGTTTACCACAGACCTTATTTTACACATAAGTTGAAAAACCTCATTATAAAAAACCCATAGGAAAATGCAGAGGGAACTCATGGTAAATTAGACTCCTGGGTTCACCTACAAATTTACATCACGGCTGAATAGCTCTATTACAGTAAATCTAACATGATGTAAACACTGCACAGCAGTGACGCAATCTGAAATGTGTGAAACTGAATCTGTTTAATGTCTTATTGACATCCGAGAGGAAACGTCTTATAGACATATTGCAGATGAGTAAACCATGAGCAAACAATGTAAAACATATATCTTCCAGATGTAAACACACACATACAGATGTGTATTTGATGTGTGTGTTTACATCTGTTAACATTTTTTTTTTTTCGTTGTTTGCTAATTTGCAATATGACTATAAGACGCACAGTATGTCAATAAGAACGTCTCGGATGTCTAACATAGCCCAGCATGTGAATCTGACCTTAACAAACCCTCTCCTTCCTTCTACAGGCCATTAATGGTAGGAAGGCACCTGACCTGAGAACAGCAATATTAACATTTAATTGAGCATTAAGGTGATATATATGTATACACAGAGCTAGTCCAAGGTTGCTTTAGATGATCTGACTCTTCATTTATCAGAGTAATAGCAAACAATCATCAGTTTCAAATATCAAACAGATTAAAACGACACTGTAAAATTCACTGTAAATAAATATACTATACTGAAATAAAATGCACTATAAAAATCCGATAACATACTGGACTTTAATTTCAGAATAGCATGTTGTTGTAAATATTCACTGTAAAAATTGTAGCACTTGTTTATACTTAATGTGTTATTTCAGGTTCTCTGCTTTCAGAAATACTGTTAAAAATTAGCACAATATGTTTAAAAAGGGTAAAAATGATATAACATGAACATATAAATGTAAATTCAATAAGCTTGCTTATTAAAGTGATGATGGTTATGTGCAGGCCCAGAGAGAATTTACTGACTTGAGATTTATTTGAGATTTCAGTGGAGATCTGTATGGACCTGGTGATGGTGAATAAGGAGTTGAAAGGGTTGGGCTGTAATGGAATACATGTAACAGCGTTACATATTCAGAAGTAACTGTATTCAGCCCCTGTTACGTTTTCAAGCACCTGTATTCAGAATACAGTTACTTAATAAAATGTTGTTAGAATACTTTTAGAATACTTCGCTTATATTGAACACAAATAAGGAGATGTGAAAGAAAATGATGGTCAGTCAAGTAAGAAACAGTTTTTCTAATCAGTGCACAAGCACACAAGCACACTCGCTCTCTCTTCTTTTAGAGCAGCAGCAGGGCGTGTGATGTGTTGCCAGGTTTGCGATAAATCGGGCTAATTTGTGAACAGTTGTAGGTTAAAATCATTGTGGGTTGTGTTTTTGGGATACTTTATAAATCTGAGAAAGCACTGCAAAGACTGAAAGACGGAAAAAGGACTTGAAGTAGATCAGAGATGTTCCAAACGACGACAGAAAAACCTTGTGTAAATAAGTTCTGTAAAATGTGTGGTTTATACTTGAGGCTAGTTCAGTGTGACACATAGTGTAACATACAAGCCTTTTAATATATCTCACTTTTTTAAAAAACATCATACGAAGTGATTCAAAAAACTATATAACAACAATATGTGACCCCCAGGGAACTGCCCAAAAGTGGAGATGTAGCAGTTCAGATAAGATAATAATGACATATCACATGTAATTCTTCCAATTGTGTCTTGCCTTTATAAATATGTGTTCTAAAAGTATTCTTGTCACTTTTTATGTGATGGATTCAGAATACTTTACTGAAAACATTTAAAAAAAGAGTATTTAGTATTCAGCCCAGAATACTTTCGTAAAGTAATCCGCCCAACCTGGGAGTTGGAAATAGCGTGAACAGTGTGGTCAAAGCAAACTTGTTTTAGACTTCCTCTAGTTGATGTGGGTAAACTTTTTCCTCTGCTCGCAAAAACAGTAGTAGAGTTCATTAGTCAAGTGTTTTAATCAAGGGAACAGCATGAAGATTATTCAGCTTCAACTATGTGAGTTTATTACATTGTTTCATAGGCTTTATAAACATTAAATGTATTTGATGTCACTGGTTCACAGCTGATTGGCAAATCTTGATTATGTGGGGTTTTTTTTTATTCCACAGATCTATTTATATGCTGTCAAGCTGAAACAGATCATCTAACAGATGTGGGACAAAATGTGACAATAAACTGTGATTTTGATGGAGAGATTTATTGGTTATTACAGAAGTATCCAGATCCTCCAGTGATGATATTACGCACTTTGTCAAATACCTTTTTATTGAAGCTTAAAACATTCAGACACAAATATTCAGTGCAGTCTCACCGTCATCTGTTTATAAATAATGTCACCACTGATGACTTAGGAGTTTATTACTGTATGAAGACAGATACAGTACCTCCAGAATTCAGCAAAGGCACCAGACTCAGATTCATTGGTAAGTGCTCCTGCAGTCATCAATGTGAGTTTGTATTCAGTTTTCAGACACAAGAATTTTATTAATATGCTTTAATGGAGTAGACTGGCAATCATAATACTGTAACAAAATCTCCAACTACAGAGAGCACATTAGTGTCGTGTACTGAGCAGAATCAGACAGAAGTGAAATGCATTCATCAGAATCAGACATGGCAGACTCTTATCCTCATATTTGCTCTGTTAACTGGTGTTCTGATCATTGTGGTCATAGGTGAGTGCTTTATTATTATTATTATTATTATTATTATTATTATTATTATTATTAATTGAGGCTCTTTAACAGTAGAAATATTTTTAAAAATTATATTGGTACAGAATTGGTAGGTCGGTAAAGTTGTCGTAAGTTTGGCAGTTAGTCTTTCCCCTAATTAATATGATAATTTTGGAAATGAAAATCCATAATCTTTAGTCGTGTTAAATTTTAATTCACTGTTTATTTAATTCTTAGTTTTTGTTGTTGGAAATAAAAGATCTGGAGAGCAATCACATCTTCAGGATACTAATCATCTACATCTACAACAGACACAAGTTATAGATTACAGGCAATTACAGGTAAATTATTTCATTCTTTGAATTATGTGATAATTGGTCATTTGTTACTGAAATGTCAGATATTTATTGGAGAGTCTTGTGCTATTATTCAAGCAAATTCTAGCATTTTTGTATTATGAAACACCTGTGCTGAATATGCTAATAGTTTTCCCCATTGCTCTTTCAGTATACTGAGGTGTACTTTTCTCAGATGCATAAAAAATATTGATCCTGTCAAGTCCACAGCACCTATACTGCTCTACAGCTGCCCAAATAATGTACACAAGAGTACAAATGACCTGATGACCTCTCTTTTTTATGAAAATAATTTTGATATTCCACAATGTCATACTGGATATCTTGGCTCTTTTTGTTGTTGTTTTTAAACAACAATCTTTTAATCTTAGTGAGTCACGTTTTTGATCATTTATTAATTTATAAGATCAATTAATCAGAATTGATCAAAAACATCAGCTAAATGTCTAAATGGCTTTTGTCTCATGATCTTTGTACTGTATAACTTTTGAACTCTTAAACAAGCAGTTGTATGATGACAATGCTCTTAATGTCCATGTTTTTATGGATGTATAAAGTTCTTAGATGCTTTACATTCAATATTCTTCATATGGTATATGTATGTATTTTAAACGATTAGTTCACCCAAAAATAAAAATTCAGTCATTGTTTACTCACCCCTGTGTTGTTATAACCTCATATGCAAGAACTCTAAAGCTCGCTTGCAGACTCATGAACACGTACAGGAGAATAACGGTCAGTAAACATTTTTACTACATAATACATTAGATTTCAGCTTGTTTCTCACCAAATCTAATCTTATTTCTTCAGATCAAGACATGAGTCACATACAATAATTTATTAGACTTCTGAATTATACTTTTGTGTCCTTTTGAAGCTTGAAGATGTGGTCACCATAAATTGCAAAAAATGTTTGTTTTTTTTTTGTTTTTTTTTTCACAATTTCTCCCTTTGTGCTGCATTGCATGCTGGCTGATGAGTTTGTAAATGTTTTTTACATACATTGTGGGGACAAAAATGCCATCACAATGTCATAAATCCTGACATTTGTTAAATTGTGAGGACTCTCCAACTGTCCCTGTAATTCATATTGCTTAGAAAAGTTAATTTAAATAAAAATGTAAAAATACATGAGGTGGGTTAAGTTTACCATGTTGAAAAGTCCAGCAATGCTGGTCAACAGTTTTTGTGTGTTGTGTATTGGGTGCTGGTTCCCCCTTATTTCTAGAGCAAGTCAAGTGTGTGGGACATAACATATTGATCCTCTACTGCAAATCATACTGCTTTATGATTTTTGGTCTTACCCTTCTTTATTACTAAAAAATTAACAAAATGTTTCACATAAGAAAGAAAGAAAGAAGTTTAACTTAAACTCAACCAGAAAGTGTTCCATTGGTTTGGTCACTCGGCAGCTAATGAGTTTTACTTTTGTCTAGACTGGAGGTTTAACCTTAAACCAATTGCAGAGTTTATCTCATGCCTTTATACATGTATGTATCTCGGTTCTCACCATTTCCCTAACCACAAATAGAAAGTGGCATTGCAGTTTGTCTGCTCTACAATGATACTCTTTGTTTGTGGTCTTTTTCTCTTTTGTTTAGATCTAAATGAGGGGTCGGCAACCACAGGCATGTGTGCCACCATTAGCACGTGGATGGGTAATCATTGGCAAACGAGCAATAATGAGAGCGAGCAAAACTATAAAAGCCAACAAACAGTCTGTCTTCTAGTCTGATTATGTCAACAGTTAAAAGAGCACCCCAAATGGTCAACATCAGAAGTCCCAATACACTGTACTGCACATAGAAAAAGCTTTGCAAAGCACAAAATATTTCATAACATCATTGACTGAACATTTCCATGAAACTGAAAAGCTTCTAAGCAAAATAATTTCTGTGATAAAAATGTTCAAACAATTATAATATATAACCAGTGGTCGATTTGTACACAAAGATCGCCGGTGGCCTTGCAGTCTGTATTGTTTTCATGCGATGTATGTTATTGCTTACATTTCTTATTAAATCGTGACAACATATACATTATTAGCAAGGTGCACTCCAGCTTCGATATTTCACCACAGTTTTACTGTGTAAATATTACAGGGAATTCCACATACCATGATGTATTATCCTTTTAACTTATGTGTAAAGCATAAAAATATCATATTGACTGATGGAAAATGTAGTAAATAAATCAATGATTACAGCAATATTTGGGTTGTTCTATATTTTCCAAACAGTCTCTTGTGTATTTAATATGTTTACTATAGAGAAAAGACAAAAATATCACTTCAGCTGGCATTTTTCCCATGCTGCATATAAAGAACCTGCTTTCTGCCTCATTCTATGAATAGAATCCACATGAGATCAGTAAAAGTAACTTTTGTAACCACTCGATGATGTTTGAAAGTTTATATACTGTATGCAGTAGATTATGTGTAATTTGTAATGTTTACATTCTGCATCAATGGCAAGGATTCTTGGCGCTAAAGCATATTTGTGGCCATAATATGCACCTTTTACCCTCTGTTATTGTATTTTATGATGAATTTTGTAAAGAATAATCCACATCAAGTTCATAAAAAAGGTTTTCTCTCAATCGCTCACTCACAGTCATACACGCATCTGTTCCACTCCAATAACTGAACAAGTAATGGAAGTTTGGGCTGTTTCTATGAAGGATGCTCAAACAGTGGTGTAAGAAAGTTGTTCTACACCCAAAAATGTTTTATGGGTGAAAACTTCCAAAATTGTTTTAGTTAAAAACATGTACATGTTGTAACTGTGCTCTATAGTAATATCTTACCTATTCTCTTCTTTTTAAAGAAAGTCAAAAGATTTCCTTGTTCTCTTGGCCATTTTTGAAAGTGAGCAAAAATTTGCATTACCTTCAGTGACATTTCGTGTGAACACTGGGAAGGATGCTTCAACCCATCTCTAAAGTCCAACATACCTGTTTGCCAGTGTTTCAGAACACCAGCGCCTTTTACAGTGGAGAGAGAGCTCATGCGCCAATGGTTGCCAGATTGCTAAAAACACTAACTAAAAACACTGGCAGAATATTTCCAAACTGAAAGTGTTAAGAACTGACTGGGGGATTTCCTCTCTTGATATCTGGAAACCCCAAATATGATGAAATATAATTCTGATCAAGCTAATCACAGTTATTTAAAGTCTGTTATTTATCAAACGTAGAGAATTAAAATATTTTACAAAGGGGATGGTTATTGCATTTCTTTCTACAAGTGGGATGGCATCCCCTCACAACCTCCTCTACTCGGGGCCTGTGTATAACCTCCTTCAGTGGCGGCTGGTCCATAGGGGGCGCTGGGGCTCTGCCCCACCTTTTTTTTTTTTTTTATAAAAAATTTTTAAGTAATTTTTTACAACTTATTTTAAGTATGTGTGTGTTTAAAATGCATAATAACGTGTTATATATAAAATTTCAATCATTATGTGGGGGAAAATTCGCTTCCTTTTCATCCCTTCTCTCATTGAGAGTCCCGACCACCACCGACTGCGCATGCTTGTGGCACTTTTTCCAGCACCCCTTGGTGGAGCAGTGCCAACCAATGCTGACACAAAATATTCACATTTAGCCAATTTAGCCAATCAGTGGCCTCAATATTATGGCTTGAGGGGTGCTGAGAGAAGCACCCCAAGCATGCACAGTTGGGACTCTTGACATAGTCACGTTCCCTCTCATCATCGTCTTATTGAATGACTGACAGTCTCTGCCAATAGACTGTAATATTATAGCAATGATGAATGTGGACACAGGAGCAGGATCTCAGCTGCCCAGTCTGCCCCCAAATTCAATAAGATCTCTTCAGCAAAATCCATTTGAGAGGAGAACATTGGTGGAGAAACTACAGGTAAAAGATCTTGGCCCAGATCAACCTGACAGGCTAGCGAAAAGAGCTAAATGTACACACGATGCCTCTCCCATACTTGGTGCAGCAGAAAGGCTTGGCTAGCTGGATGTAGTCATGCAAATGCCTTATTTTGCTTTCCATGTCTACTTTTTAAAAAGACAGGGACAGATGGAACATGGACTTGGAATTTTAGGATTAAGGGACCTAAAACATTTATCAGAGAGGACGAAGAAACATGAGTTTACAAAAGCACATATGGACAATAGTGTCAAGCTAGCAGTCCTTGGCAGAGTCAACATAGCTACGCAACTGGACAAAGGCCACAGACACGGGGTAAGAAGCACAATGAAGAGGTGGATAAGAATAGGCACATTTTATCAAAGCATTCCTGAATTTACCACTCAGAAGGAGAGAAGGGCAAAATTCCTGTACAAGATGTCTGTCTCACACACACACATATTGTTACACCGGCAGCTCCTGCTATCTCTCCTGAATGCCACCAGAGGTTGCCAACTCCAGAGTACTAACCCTTCCTTCACGAACTACATTTCCCATAACCCTCCGCTCAGACTGATTACTCACCCACCTGTTTCACATTATCTTTTTCTATTTAAGTTCCCTGTTTACACACATTCCGTGCGAAGTCTTGTTCTGCCTAGTCTGCAATTCTGAGCATTATTTACCATTACCGTTTTCCCTGTGTTTTGACTCCTGCCTGTTCATCGTATTTCCCAGCCTGCTTGTGTGTTTTTGGACCTATTGCCTGTTTACTGGATTACCTCTCTGTCTCTCGGATTTACTTGGTTTGCCTTTCTTGTATTGTCTTCCTGTGTACCGAACCCTTGCCTGCTTTTTGTTTACCCTTTGATTTGCTACTTTGTTGTACTGTTTATACTTTTATTAAACTGCATATGGACCTTAACATTACTGCCTGGTGTCTTCGCTACACACATAAACACACACATTTGTAAAATTGTAATTTGTTTAATATTGGCAATAAATAATATAAAGAATAAAAGAGAATTCAGTGAAAAACACAATTTACGTCTGGACTTGGATTTATTGATAAATCCATCTGCCTCCATAACAAAAACGTGCGTATGCGCAAATTTGTTTCCCGCGCGCATTGGCTCAGAGCCCCACATGAAAATGTAGGCATCAGCCGCCACTGACCTCCTTATTCAACTTCTGTTGACTGTAGAAGAAAGTAGGTGTACATGTTGTGGTAAGGCCTGGTTCCACTGGGATGAATAAACAAGTGTCTGCTAAATTACTAAATGTAAATAAAGTTCTCACCCGTGGACCATCCAGGTCTGTGGTGGTACTCTTTGTACTCTGAGGTTTCTTGGAACTTTTTGTAGATCCCCCAGTAGAGTTAGCAAAGCTCTTTACCAAACCTGAAAAAACAGTGAATTAAACATAGGCTTATCAAACAAAGTTATGAATCAAACATGACCATATAGACATATTTCTTGTATGTTCCAAGAAAAAATATATCCATTTCCAAATCAGCCCATTTCAGGTTTTTGTGACATTCAAAAGGACATTGATGAGGGATAAGTGGACATGATCATTAAGGATTCACAGCCATTTTCAGTGGTGGAGGATGAGTGATTCAGAGCATTTGTCTTGACCCAACACAAATGTTATGGATGTGCTTTTTATCATGTGGACAACCCGGGCTCGATTCCCCCATTTGTCCCACTTTTTTCCCATACTGCTTCCTGTCTCCGCTACTTTATTTTACTTCTTATAATAATAATTAAAAATAAATAAATAAATAAATATAAAAAGAGATTTAATATAATAAAAAATACAATTAATATAAAGGTTGTTTTCCCGCTGTGATTTGGTCACGGTGAAGATCGGAGAAGAAAGGTTTGATCCGAGTAAAATTAACGATAAAAAAGAGCACTGGACCATGAATAAAAAAAACAAAAACAGAAATGAATGAAAGTGGATGAGTGCACCTAGGCTAGTTGTGACTGCCATTCTATGTTGTGTGTAGACACGAGTAGAACCATAAGGAGATATGGTTATATAAGGTTATAAGGTTCCGTTATACACAAGTCCAGATGTTTATGTAAGTAGTTACGTGATATGACTTATGTGATAGTAGTAGACAGTGTTGTGAGGGTTACGTTTGAGATGTATTCCACTGCAGATTACAGAATACATGCTGTAAAATGTAATTTGTAATGTATTCCTTTAGATTACTCAAGGTCAGTAATGTAATCTAAATACTTTGGATTACTTCTTCAGCACTGGTAGATTTTTTCACTTGTTTTGACTATAAAAACTCTGCCAGTACAGTAAGACAAAATACACATTAAAAATACATTCTCTGAAAAACCCAAATATCTTATGCAGTGTTGTTTCTAAAACAAGATTAATCAAACTGATCTTGTTTTAAAGATTTTTAGATATTTTTACAGGAAAACAATACAAAAATTATTATCAAGAATATGATTTTGCCCTAATTTGCCCTAATATCAAAGGTCTTACTAGAAAAAAATAAATTATGATCTAATGTGAATTTTCTTGATAGAAAATATGATCGTGTCTGGTAACACGTGCATGTAAAATGGCTAGAAATAGCATTTTAACTTAGCGTAAAGCTAACAGTTTACACAAGGTTTATTTCTATTTCTTGTGCTCCAAACTTACTTCAAACGTACTTCTCTGTCTGCTCGTATGAATGTAACACATCATAAGAAAGTGTTTCACCGCTGTTCAAATGCACTTTGGATCGCATCATTTATATGTATAAATGTTTTCCAGTCTGAAAGGACTAAATATTAAATGAAACAAATGACAATAAAATGCAAAGTAATCTCTTCAGTAATCTAAATACTTTTTGAATGTAACTATTCTAATTACCAATGATTTAAATTGTAACTGTAGTGGAATACAGTTAATTATATTTTATATTTTAAATACTTCTTCCTGTTACATGTATTTCATTACTCCCCAACCCTGGTCGTAGAATGACCATATACTGTTTGCACAATTTTATCAAGCTAAACTGTTTGCAAAATGTTATCAACGTTATGAAGTAAAATAACTGTGTTTTAAAACCTATGTGGGTTTTATGTTGTTCTTCTTTCAAGAAGGAAATTTGTCTTAATTCACAGTGAGGCAAGTTTATTTATATAGCACATTTCATACACAATGGAAATTCAAAGTGCTTTACATAAAAATTATTTATATAAGATAAATGTAAAAAAGTAAAAATTATTCAAATGGATATAGAATTTAAAAAGAAATAGAATACAGAAATAATGATGCAGTGCAATCAGTAAGTGCAGCACAGTGCTCAGTGAATAAATGCACAGATAAACAGATTCAGAATTTCAGTCTGGATTTAAATGTGGCTACTGTTGGAGCACACCTGACGTCTTCTGGAAGATGGTTCCAGCTGCGGGTGGCATAATAGCTAAATGCAGTCTCACCTTGTTTTGAGTGAACCCTTGGTATTTTTAACACACACACACACACAGCTCCCCTGGCTTCTCTACGCTGACAGGGGCAGATGCAGGATGCGAGGGCTGAGCGCCGGGACTACTACGTGACTGATGAAGGACATAACGGCCGAGTAGCTGGGAGTACTGCAAAGTCCGAAGGCAAGAAGTTGGCAGAGGCAGAACAGGACCAGGAAAACATGTATCAGTCGGGTTAGGACTAGTACAATAGTTTGAGCTGACAGGATTTCCTTGGTTGTTCCTTGGTTGTTCAGGATAGGAATAGGTCTTTATCGGCTGGAAAATTACTAAGAAAACTCTAGGTCGACCAGTGCAAGGCTGGGAGGAGGTTGAAGTGGATAAGCTGCAAGAGGACTACTGGAACTCTCTAGGACAGCCAGGTTAAGGCTGGGAGGAGGTTGAGGAGGATCAACAGGACAGGACTACGGGAACTTTCTAGGTAAACTAGGTCAAGGCCTGGAGGAGGCCAAAGAAGATCAGCCCAGACAGGACCAGGGGAACTCTTTATGTCTGTAGCAACCCTAGATTTTGGAGTTGGAACAAAAATAAATTCATCAGATGCACAGGCTGAGGCAAGAACAAAATTCTGTCCATCAGCAGGGCCCAGGGTAGGAATAACAGGCTTTTCTAGTGCTAGGTCTGACTTGTGGAAGTAGGTTAGGAAAAGGATGGCTGGTTACGCTGTACAGAAGGATGGGCTGCAGAAAAAACTGTAATATTACTTGGAGGTACTGACTTGATTTGGCTGCCATGCACAACTGACTGGATGGCTATTATACACTAAAAGGGGTGCATGTGACTGACTGGTCATAACATGGGCCTGGAAAATGGCCAAAACAGGCAACTGGCTACCAGGCTGGTTGACTTGATCTGCAGAGTGTGACATACTACTTGAAGCCTGACTCAAGACCGGAAGGTATTGGTTATGAGTCAGATATCCCTCCTGGCCTGCAGGAAACCAAAATGGGATTGGTGGGACTGAAGAGACCTAGCATAGTAGGGCTGACCAGAATTTTGAGAATGACACTTGATGCATGGGTTGAATATGCATCATCAATGGTTGTGCTTCAAACCAAGGCATGAGTAGCATACTTGATGGCTGGTGCTGCATTTCAGACCACATGTTTGGAACAGGCTGGGAGGTGGACTGGTTAACTGATGGAAATAACCCTTCATTGAATAGAAGAGACTGTGAGCAAGGGACAGGATTAGCTGTCTGGCTAATAAAGGGACTCTGGGTCATAGATGGTTGCTTCAACATGGAAAGACATTCACTGTGAATTAGTTTACCCCACATGAATGTGTTTGATTATCTGAGAAACTCAACTGAGAACTCAAGAGGCTGTTCAGCTGAGATTGAGGGGTTGGCACCACAAACGGAGGAAGGGGTTGTAGGGAAGACTGTCTAGACTGACCTGGTGACTTCTGGTTAATTGGCAGCTAACTTAGCTTGGCACTCACAAAAGTAATGCTGTAGCACCTGGGCTGAAAATGCTATAGGCTCATTCATGGAAGTTTGGACTGGGGAACTTACATTAGGCAAGGGAGGCACAGATAGGGCCGCCACTGGCCAAATTGATGCCCTATACAGAGCTCCACGATCGTCGAACGTGGGGTGCGATGCGTTGTGTGAGGTGATTGTCTGTGTTCCGTAGCTGCTGTTGGGTCCTTGAATAGCGTATAATGTCCCAGTAAGGGCAGCCGGTGGAGTTTCTGAGAGTTGGAGTTGATGCCCTATGCAGACTGCGTAATATGCTTATAGGGACTGGCAGTACTGGTCGCAAATAACTGTCAACTGCTCATTGTTGAGGTCTGAACCTTTTCTGAAGAGCACATCTGGTTAACCCTATTACTGAGCTGCTTCACACTTTGATCCAATTCTACAAAAACTCCTTTAGCTGCCTCAGCTCTTCCATCATTGTGTTACTGGCTCTGGACTGGCAAGGGTTAAACACTGGGGCATGCTCTGAACCGCACTGGACTGGAGCTACAGATTTGGTGGATCTATGTGATTGCATGGGACATGCAGGATTCATCTTAAAATCTTCAAGATAGACTGGAGGTTTTGTACGTCTTGAAGACAGTGTGTGAAGTAATACTTGGAAGTGGTCAAACTGTGGATCTTGGGCCATTGTAAATCAATTCCAGCTGAAAGGACTGCGTAAAATATTTTGGGGATGCAAAGGAATTATTATTATTTTTTTATTTTTTTATCATGGGGGGATTAATCGTAATGGGGTGTCAGTCAAAATACCATGAGATGTACATCTGTTTGCATAAACTATTAATTGACCAATGCTAATACACTTTAACAGAAAATTTGCTGTAGATGTTAACTGATGGGACATAAGATTGTTATTTTTGATGATATTGTTGGTCTTCTAAAATACAATTAGTGCAAATACAAATAAATGCTTGTATTAATAAATATTTTCATCATAATTACTTGTAATACAATTAGTCATCATTGTATAAAGAGCTACATAGATTACAAACAATATCATCCAGTACAATGGAAACATACATCATTAACGCTGTTACCTCATTGACAAAAGACAATATGTGCTTTCAAGTTCAACTGCGCCTCATCTTAGATTTGCTGTCGGGGAGGCATGGATAAAGAGTTGTAAAGCCGGACACTTTGTACTCCTCATTGTGTGATGAACCTACATCATTCAAGGCAAATTGCACAATGTTTGCTTCCTTTATTTCAGATGAAGTGGATGCGATAAAAATTAAGATAGACAGATGCTTGAATTTGACATATAATAACCAGACACACTGTTCATTTGAATAGCTTACATGCTGCTAAATACAGTTCTTGTGTGTACAAGAAGAAAGTCTGATATAAGAAAATTGTAATGTATGGCATACCACCATACTACTATTTCTGCCATAGACTGATATGGCAGAAGTATTATGAGTATGGTAGTATGCCATTACAAACTCAGCCCTTGAAACGCACATCATCAGAGATTCTGACCAATCGCAAATGAGCTGCGTCATCATCAGAGCTTGTGCAGCCATTTTGGAGAAACTGCACTGGCTGAGCCAGCCAGATGGTTTCGACTCGCTCTCACGGTAATCTGATGGCATAATTCAAGGTGACAGATCAGTTCTAAATACCATGCATTGCTTCAAGGCAGTCACCGATGGGTCTGCGCAGCGCTGCATGAAGTCGAACACACCTAATATTACAAGCAATGAAAGAACAGAACTTACATTTCATTCACACAACGTGGCACCAACAATGCAACTCCAAAGCTGGCTAAAGAATGAGCTGCTGCCATGATCAAACACACTTATTTTTAAAGGCTCACATAATTACACAATTTCAATGCAAATCAAAGTGGCATGTCCATTTATTTGTTTATTTGGCAAGTAGTCTTGTAATAGGCTGAATAATGAGGAGTCAGATGGTCATTTCACAAAAAGAATCTACCAAGAGAACTCTGATGCAAACCAGAGGTTGATTTCAGCTGTTCATTGATTTCTTTCTTCTCAAATTACATAATTTCAAAGAAAATCTATATTTTATTTCCATGTATTTATTTATTTGGTTAGTAGCCGTGTAATAAGCAGGATAATGTAAAATCAGCGGCATGTTATCACATAATAAACCCATTCAGGGTGTCCCTGTCGGGGTTTATTGTGCGATAACAACAGGCTGACTGTACATTATCCCTTACTTAACATACAGTATACAACTTTTAATTTAAAAAATCTATTAGTATATGTTGAAATTAACATTATACCAGATTTAATAATTTAACATTGTTATCATTGTTAGTTTGTGTTATATTTACATTTTGACATTTAGCAGATATTTTTATCTAAAGCAGCTTACAAATGAGAAACATAACAAGAAATTATTATTATTATTTTTGTATTTATTTTTTTCTCCCCTTTTCTTCCCAATTTGGAATGCCCACTTCCCAATGCGCTCTAAGTCCTCGTGGTGGCGTAGTGACTCACCTGAATCCGGGTGGCGGAGGACGAATCTCAGTTGCCTCCGCGTTTGAGACTGTCAATCCGCACATCTATCACGTGGCTTGTTGAGCGCGTAACCGCGGAGACGTAGCGCATATGGAGGCCCACGTCATTCTCCGTGGCATCCTCATACAACTCAACACGCACCCCACCGAGAGCGAAAACCACATTATAGCGACCACAAGGAAGTTACCCCATGTGACTCTACCCTCCCTAGCAACTGGGCCAACTTGGTTGCTTGGGAGTCCTGGCTAGAGTCACTCAGCACACCCTGGATTCAAACTCATGACTCCAGGGGTGCTAGTCAGCGTCAATACTCGTTGAGCTACCCAGGCCCCCCATAACAAACTCCGATGCAAACCAGAGGTGGAATTTCAGCTGTCCAGCAATTTATTTCTTCTCACATAATGAAACAATTTCAATGCAAATCAATGTTTCATTTCCATCTATTTGTTTTTTTGGCAAGTAGATTTGTGATAGGCTGAATAATTAGGAGTTAGACAGTAATTTTCACAAAATAAATACAAAAAGAACTCAGACGCAAACCGGAGGTGGATTTTAGCGGTTCAGCCATTTCTTTCTTCTGAAATTACATAATTTCAACATAAATCAATATTTTATTTCCATTTGTTTGTTTGGTTAGTAGTAGGGGTGTGACGATACACTTAGCTCACGAGACGAGATGATACACGATATTGGGTTCACGAGAACGAGACGATATTTTAACACTATTTTTAAGAAATCTTCAATGATGGAATATATGACTGGAAAAATAGCCTTTTATTCAACTGAAAGTCACAAAATGCAAAACAATGCAGGTGCATTTTGAAATGTTTTAACTAATCATCTTGTAATGAATGTCACTTCAGTTCTACTTTCTGAGTATGAATTATCATATGCAATAAAAGACAGAACAATATGCAAGCACTGTAAAAGGTTTTGCCACAAACTCAACTGACTTGGCATTTTCTGGCCTTTCAGTGTTTTTTTCACAGGCGCGGTTGATTTTAGTTGAGAGCTGTGGTGGTTCTGTATGTGTCTTTACTAGTGCTCGTGTTAGCCACGGTGTACGGCACTATTTTCTTACAGTGCTTACATATTGTTCGTGTCTTGTCTGTCACTCTGTCGCCGTTTTTTGTTTCTACCGGGTACCCAAAATGCTGCCACACAAATGATTTAAAAGTGGTGGGGGCATCTTCTATGCTAATTTCACCCTCACACTCCGTCATGCTGATATCGTGAGACAGCTTTTCACCTCAACGAGAAATATCGTCACGTTTTAATATCGCGAGATCTCGTGGCACGAGATCTCTTCACACCTCTAGTTAGTAGCCATGTAATAAGCAGGATAATGTAAAGTCAGCCGGTTGTTATCACACAATAAACCCCTTCAGGGTGATACAAGACCTGATCACCCTGTCTGGGTTTATTGTGCGATAACAACCAGCTGACTTTATATTATACCTTACTTATTAGACGGCTATCTGGAATACTTGATTCTGATTGGTCATTGGCCCCATCTTGTGGTCTGATATTTCTGTGACACCACCACACATCAACATATCAGACCGCTCATCTGGGTGTCTAAGTCATCTTTCCTTCTTATTGCATCACTCTGTGATCTCAACAAGTAAGCTAATAAAAGAGTTTCAACTCAAATCAATGTTTCATGTGCATTTATTTATTTATTTGGCAAGTAGTCTTGTAATAAGATGCATTGTGAGCAGTCAGCAACAGAAGCCGTGGAAGAATTTCAGCTGTTCAGCGATTTATTTCTTCTCACATAATTACAATTTCAATGCCAATCAATGTTTCATGTCCATTTATTTGTTTATTTGGCAAGTAGTCTTGTAAACCGCTGGATAATGAGGAGTCAGATGGTCATTTCACAAAATAAACACCAACAGAATTCCAACGCAAACTGGAGGTGGATTTTAGCTGTTCAGGGATTTATTTCTTCTCACATAATAACATAATTTCAACGTGTCAACATTTTATGTTAAGGTATTTATTTATTTGTTTAGTATCCATGTAATAAGTCTGTGTTTATTGTGCAATAACAACCAGATGACTGTACATTATTCCTTACACAGCATATATAACATTATTGTTAAGTGTTGCCGTAAAAACTGTCTACTATATGTCTACTTTAATTGTTATGTGTTACTTTATATTTTTCACTTTTTGTTTTATCCTGAAGATGCCCTTATTCTGGCCTCTGTGTTTCCAGCTTCTTCCTACTGTATTTGCAAATATGCATATTTTGATGAAAATAAAATAAATTGGAATAAAAAATACTTTCTCTCTCCATAATGTATATATTTTTAGAGTTGATATAGTGTACAATTAAAAAGTCTTTAACTCTTCAATGACAAGCTAATGTCTGTTATGTTTTATAACTGTAACTTATAACTCTCATATGTTTTATAACATTAATAGCCCACAGAGATCGTTTACTTGACAATGGGCAATCATGACTGATCATGGGTCAAATATAGGCAAACAATGATCTGTAAAAGATGGTGAACAAACTTTCAATACAGCAAAATCATAGCATCTCTATGGAAACCATCCTGGTTACTTGCATAACCTCCGTTCCCTGATGGAGGGAATGAGACGTTGTATCGATGTAGTGACACTAGGGGTCACTCTTGGGAGCCCAAGACACTTCTGGTCTTTGATAAAAGGCCAATGAAAATTGGCGAGTGGTATTTGCATGCCACTCCCCTAGACATACGGGTATAAAAGGAGCTGGTATGCAACCACTCATTCAGGTTTTACGCTGAGGAGCCGAGACAAGGTCCGGCCATTTCAGCGGGAAGTTCAGCGTTGTGGCAGGAGGGACACAACATCTCGTTCCCTCCATCAGGGAACAGAGGTTACGCAAGTAACAAGGACGTTCCCTATCTGTCACTCACTCGACGTTGTGTCGATGTAGTGACACTAGGGGTCCCTTATTCGAAATGCCACAACTGGCTGAACTGTGTTATGTGAACTGGCGGTGTGTGACGGGCAGACCACTGTGTGCCTCGTAGCCAGCACACCAGGCCGACACGTAACCTCCCCCAACATAGTTATGAGTGTTGAACAGCCCTTTGGGGACAAGTCGACTACCCAAAAGATAGAGACAGGCTAACCCAGTCGAGGCCTCTTTTCCCCTTCTTTATTTCCACTCCCTAAAAAAGAAGGGGGATTATCCGACTGGGCCGCCAGGTCTAGTCGGGGGGTGTCCCTCCCAAGGGGGTGTACTGGGCCGGCAGCGAGTCTCTCTGAAAACTCGACGGCCACAGGGCTCAGAGGAAGTCAACCAGGGAACATAGTTTGTGAACACTACTGGGAATTAATGGCGCACGTCTTCAGCTCAGAGGAGGTGAAAGGCGCTATGTGCAAGCAATACACCTGGCCGGCTATCCCAGGCTTATCCGCTTGTATTACATGCCACTACCTGGAATGAAACTGGTTCCACCCGGAGGTTGTAGAACCTTGCAAAGGTGTTGGGTGTTGCCCAGCCCGCTGCTCTGCAAATGTCTGTTAGAGAGGCACCCCTGGCCAGGGCCCAGGAGGCCGCTACACCCCTGGTAGAATGGGCTCGTAGCCCTACCGGGGGCGGCATGTCCTGGGCGTGCCCATTGCAAACAGCGCCCCAGCCCGTTTTGGAGGTGTCTGTCGTGACCACGACGCACCTGGAGACCTGTTCTAGGGGAACACCTGCCCGTAAAAACGAGAGGTCAGTCCAAGGGCTGAAAAGATGGTGACAGACCAGCGTGATGACCACAGGATGTGTCCCGCGGCACCATGCCCATCTCGGGACTTGAATCTGAAGCCAGTGCTGAAGCAGTCTCATATGCATCAACCCGAGCGGGGTGGCCACCGCTGATGCCATATGCCCCACGATCCTCTGAAAGAGTTTCAGTGGAACCGCTGTTTTCTGTTTGAACGCCTTCAAACAGGCCAGCACCGACTGGGCGTGCTCATTCGTGAGTCCAACTCCAAACCAAGGAAAGAGATGCTCTGAACCGGGAGGAGCTTGCTCTTTTCCCAGTTGACCCGAAGCCCTAGTCGGCTGAGGTATGAGAGCACCAAGTCCCTGTGTGCACACAACATGTCCCGAGAGTGAGCTAGGATTAGCCAGTCATCGAGATTGCGAATGCAATCCCTTAGCGGGGCAAGGGCTGCCTCTGCGACCTTCGTGAAGACACGAGGAGACAAGGACAGGCCAAAAGGGAGGACCCTGTACTGATACACCTGACCCTAGAATGCAAACCACAGGAAGGGTCTGTGTCGAGGTAGAATCGAGACGTGGAAGTACGCATCCTTCAGGTCTACCGCCGCGAACCAATCTTGATGCCGGACGCTCGCCAGAATGCGTTTTTGCGTCAGCATCTTGAACGGGAGTCTGTGTAAAGCCCGGTTCAGTATTCGCAGGTCAAAGATTGGCCGCAACCCACCACCTTTTTTTTCGGTACGATGAAGTAGGGGCTGTAAAACCCCTTCTTCATCTCGGCTGGAGGGGCAGGTTATATCACACCCTTCCGTAGGAGGGTAGCGATCTCCGTGCGCAAGGTAGCAGCGTTTTCGTCCTTCACCTAGGTGAAGTGGATACCGCTGAACCTGAGCGGGCGCCTGGCGAACTGAATCGCGTAGCCAAGTTGGACGGTCCGGACCAGCCATCATGACGGGTTGGAAAGCGCAAGCCATGCA
This sequence comes from Myxocyprinus asiaticus, assembly GCF_019703515.2. NCBI lineage: Eukaryota > Metazoa > Chordata > Actinopteri > Cypriniformes > Catostomidae > Myxocyprinus > Myxocyprinus asiaticus. Next base: position 24,823,669 of record NC_059392.1, on the reverse strand, counting down.
TCCAAGTTCCACGCAAGGGGGACCAAGGGGACAATGTTGTCGGACGTACCGGCAGGTGGGGCCTCACGGCGGGGTGAAGCTCGAAGTGCCACACCACATCGTGGCCGTGCTGAGTCTAGGGACATCGAAGCACTTACCTGGCTCCTTGTGACCACCCTCGGAACAGCCTGGGATGGGGGAGGAAGAGGCCTGTCCTCATGACCCGTGGAGACTGTCACATCGGGGGCAGATGTGTGCCACAGCTGGGCGTTCAGGGGCGGGGAGACCACTGCTGGAGCGCCAATCCTGCAAGGAAAAACCCGTGGATGGTAGTCGTGTTGACGACCGTGCACACTGGGTATGTGACCCAGGGAATGGTGAATGAACTGTAGGAATTCAGCTCAATGAGCATGACCGTTTGGCTCTGAAGAGAAAATCTGAATGAGTGGTTGCATACCAGCTCCTTTTATACCCGTATGTCCGGGGGAGTGGCATGCAAATACCACTCGCCAATTTTCATTGGCCTTTTATCAAAGACTAGAGGTGTCTCGGGCTCCCAAGAGTGACCCCTAGTGTCACTGCATCGACACAACGTCGAGTGAGTGACAGATAGGGAACAGGAGTTAGTTGTCACATATTTTACTTGTGAAAATTTGGGTTTATGGGTTTATTTAAAAAAAGAAGTACATTTTTGTATAGCCACATACCGTAATGTCTTAGCTATACAAAGAAACAAACATTTTCATGGTTATAGCTCAAAATTTCAGTTCATTTGACTCACATTGACCTTGTACGACAACATTCTCTAGTACTCACACTACATGGGGTAAGTTGTCACAATGGGAACCTGCCATTAACTAGCATTTATACAGTCAAATAAATAATTATGAAACCCAAAACAGTTCATGAAAGAGTAAGCCACCGATTCTTGACATAAGAGACAAAACATGTTTTATTTTTTAATACTAAATTAATTTGAAATGGATACATTTATAGACAAAGGTCTCAGATAACGAACTATGTAACAGAACAGGTTTTTATAAAAACATTTTTTCCTGAAAATTGACATTTATTCACTTTCTAACTTACATCTTACTGTAATATCTGTCAACTCCATCAGACACACTAAAAGCATGCCATTTTAATTTGATACATACAACAACAGTGTAAAATCTTTAATTATCTAATAATGCTGTTCAAAGGAGTTAAGTGATAAAATACATTCTATAATTTGTTTATCTGTTTTCACACTATTCTAAAATATTCTAACAGAGCTGACAAAATTGAATATTTTTCCATCTTAACCATGTGTTGTACACTTGAGGCATTTTTTTTCCCCTCAGTTAAAGCTGCCTCTATGACCTAAACATAAAGCCAAAAGTATTCCACAAGTCTTAACAGAAATGATCACAATGAGATGACATGTTAAGCTGTGACCGGAGAGACTTAAACACTGTTTGTCTGAAATAGATACAAATATAAAAATTACCAGACAATGCGTCCTACTGTTGTATCTACTATGAGAAGGAAGTGGGAAAGGAGTGCTCAGAATTATAGCTGACCATGGCATAGTCTATAAAAAAAAGTTGATGCAAAGTGAGGACACAATTTAGATTTTTTTCATATATATATATATATATACAGTTGTGCTCAAAAGTTTGCATACCCTGGCAGAAATTGTGAAATTTTGGCATTGATTTTGAAAATATGACTGATCATGCAAAAACACTGTCTTTTATTTAAGGATAGTGATCATATGAAGCCATTTATTATTACATAGTTGTTTGGCTCCCCTTTAAATCATAATGATAACAGAAATCACCCAAATGGCCCTGATCAAAAGTTTACATGCCCTTGAATGTTTGGCCTTTTTACAGACACACAAGGTGACACACACAGGTTTAAATGTCAATTAAAGGTTAATTTCCCACACCTGTGGCTTTTTAAATTGCAGTTAGTGTCTGTGTATAAATAGTCAATGAGTTTGTTAGCTCTCACGTGGATGCACTGAGCAGGCTAGATACTGAGCCATGGGGAGCAGAAAAGAACTGTCAAAAGACCTGCGTAACAAGGTAATGGAACTTTATAAATATGGAAAAGGATATAAAAAGATCTCCAAAGCCTTGAAAATGCCAGTCAGTACTGTTCAATCACTTATTAAGAAGTGGAAAATTCGGGAATCTCTTGATACCAAGCCAAGGTCAGGTAGACCTAGGAAGATTTCAGCCAAAACTGCCAGAAGAATTGTTCGGGATACAAAGTAAAATGCAACTTAAACAGAGATCCAATATATAATAGCATGATACTAATAGAAGCAAAACTCACCAGAATATTCAGTTTACACATTTGACATTTAAGAGCAGATAAGGCAATAGGGCAAACACTCCTTCTGTACTAAGAACTCTGAAGAAAACAAGGGACAACTGGGAATAGTCTCTCTAGACATGAAACACACTAGTGACAGAAATCACAAAAGACACAACCCCAAAATAAAAGTATTCCACAAGCAAGAAAGACTCCTGAAAGTGTTAAAGTGACAGCCTTTAACCTTAACAATTGATAATCAGTTATGATTTATGAGTTTTATGTTTACATTCATGTTTACATCTTTGATAGTGCAGTAAATACAGGGATGTACAGAGGCTTGTGAGCCCAACAAATGAGCCGTTCATGGACAGAGGGACAAAAAGTTTGTTACGTGGATAAATATTGCAGAGCTTGATCAATTGTCTTATTAGTCTTCCATCTAACCAGCAATAATAATGTGGACATAACAATGTTCTTGTTTATATGATGGGAATGTTCATACAGCCTTGACAATGCATTCCTAAACAGGTTCTGTAAGTCACAGTCATTTGGCTAGATGTTACTAGAAACATATCTTATTATGTCAGTGATATAAATATCACTCGTTACAAAAATTATTTAAAAAGAGAGCATAGGCTTAATGCTGTAACAGCAGAATTTAAGGCAAACTTCATAAAGTGTGGAGAAACCTAACAACAAAATAAAGCTCAAGTAGAAGCCATAGTAAGAGAAATGACAAATTCTATAGAACAGCGGTGCCCACCAGTAGATCGCAGTCATTATTCTCATCAGTCAATCGCAAGATCTACACTTTTTAATAGTTTTTTTCTCCCCGAGATCAACTTAGGATGTTAGTGAATGTTGTTTTGTAGCAAAACAGTTGAATTTTAGTTTTAGATACTTTGAAATGAACGGACCATTTTTTGCAGCTCTGCCTAAAGAAATTTTTGAACAGCATATACTAGCATTTTCTCAAGATAGACAGGAATGTGGCAGGCTTTTCCTGAAATCTTGCCATCTCTCTTAAGCCCCACTCAAAAGCAGTGCTTTTATCGCTTGATGTCGCTAGTGGGCGTTCCTACCGCAGATGGCTCTTACAATATTGGTGGACTGCAAAGATGAGATATATTGCTGGTAAAACTAAAATATCCTTCTAATTTCACTAGAAATAAGTTTACTTGCTGCTAAAAATTAACATTCTTCAGGGGAAAGAGATTTTATATAACTGCAGCAGTGTTTAATTCATTATATCAAGAACAAGATCAATCTAACAATGTACGACTCAAACTCAGTCATACTGCTGAACATTTCTGATGTGGTTTTCTATGCTTCATATGTTTTATGTGGCTACAGACAAAACAAAACAAAATGGGAGGAATGTGGATTGTCATTTGCAGTAAATGCAACTTTTCACTACTTTTCTCAAGCACACATCTTGTCACCAACAGTCGTTGTCACTAGTGTCGCCGGAAGTCGTTTTACCCTTAAGGGGCGGTCACACTACACCTAATTCACTCCCATACAAACGCACCTGAACACGGGAGACCGGAAATGCAAGCTCATGCTAAGAAATTTTGTACAATGCTGCGTACCAAAGTTCAAGCTTGGTGAACTTTGAACTGCAAATCTGGTTGACGAGAGGACACGCGACCAACAGAAGATCGAAACATCACACACTGACCTCTTGGCTCAATAAAAGGGTTCATATTTCAAAGCTTTGTGTTTTTACTGTTGCTGGAATGTGAGTAAACATTATATTTTAACAGTTTTAACATAATATTATTTGCAGTTTTTTAACTGATATTTACTAAAACCAGAAGCCCTCCCGCATGACATCATATCCTGGTCTGTTACACTGTCTGAAAAAAATGAGCATGCTCGAAGCCTAACGTCATCGGCCCATTGAAAAGTCTCTGTCGCTGCAAATCTCTGGCGGTTTGAACACACGAGAGGCGGTCCAGCACAAGCACACTGATGCCCGCAGAAACTGCTTCAGCTCAACGCAAGAGAATAAAAACATGCATCTCTAAATGACGCTGTTACTCTAAATAAATGTTATTCCATGTTGTATGCCATTGATCGATAGTTAACAAAACTAACTAAATAAAATGACATGTATTTCTCCAGTAAATAGTTTATCACAAATAGAACTAAATAAATGTGATTGGTGGGCAGAAATTCTCTATAGCAGATTTCACATAGAGTATATAGGGAAAAGACAAAATATTTCTATCTTGCATGGGGCGTGCAGTAAGCTATGGGGGGAAAAACTGTTGACTGTATGTTTCTTCTTTATATAAAATAATAATAATATAAAATGATATTCCTGTTATACTGTTATTTCCATGGCCTGTTTTCACATAAAAAAAAATTTAAAAAAAAGAATGGGGACCGCCGCTATTGAATATGTCACTACTCATTACTTAATATAAATAAAAAGCACAAAATAATAATAATAATAATATTGCAATCTCTGGTCTTGTTTTTGTTCCTTGGTTTCTTTAGCCAGTTATTGGTCTCTCTGTAAAACAAAAAATAATTATAATAATATTTATAATAAAAATTGAGAATCAAAAACTTTTGAAATTATGAATGCTCTGTGGTAAAGACAACAGCACCCTTTAATAATTTCTGTACAGCATCATGCATGGCATAAATACTGAATTTGGTCAACATTTGCCACATTCACATTTTAAATCATACAACTTCAAAATCAAGAACTTCAAGTTAATCAGTTCTTACACACCTTTAATTGTGAGATTTACATTCACATGATGGTCTGCGGGAGTTATGAAGCAAGTGTACAGGCCGGCATCAGCAAGTTCAAGTTCTTTGATCTTTATGGAGTAGTTTCCATTTACATACTCATCAGGGAAAGATTCAGCTCTAATGTTGTGCTTTACATCTTTTGAATTACTGGCAGGACTAATCTCATAAACAGGCTTTTTGTCATTGTATCTCCAATGCACTGTGTGAACTTCACTTTTATCTCCAGTGTAAGAACATGGCAAGACAGCACAGTCTCCAGTGAACTGTTGAACTTTGACCATGTCACCTAGAGTTACTGAAAATCAAGAGAACTTTAAAATACGGAAACACACAGTTTGGCATTTCTGCATGAATTTGCCATTATTTAAATAAATGTGGTTTGTTTGTTAGTTTCTTACCTTTAGGAATGGAAAATGCCAACACATAGACCAGGCAATAACTGCAGAAAGAGAAAGACACAATTTATTATTAACTTTAGCAACAAGACAGGTACATAAGGTAGTGAAATAACCAAGAAAACCCTTTTTTTGTCCTCATATATGGCCATGATTGAGAAATATCTGACTCAGATTGTATATTCTCAGTAATGCAAAATGTTCTTGTGTAACTTTGGCCGTAGTATAAGAGTTATAATAATTGTGGTATGTTTAACCATAAGCAACAGGCCCGGCTCCAGCTCTAAGATTTAAGCTGGGCCATAGAACCCTCTGGGTGGGCCAAACAGTTGGAGGGGTGGACGGGGGATTGGTTGCCAAGGTGGGCCAAGCTCATGATTGCAGGTCCTCCTTTGGAACCGGGTCTGATAAACAATATGAATGTTACAGTTTGATGAGTTCAAGTGCTAGTTGTAGTGTTAGTTTTCGTTAATAAAAAGAAGATTTGCCTAGAATAGATTAGTGGTTTTCAATTCTTGTCCCGAAGTAGTAGAAGTTAACATGCATTGGGGGGAATACAATTTGTAATACTAAAACATCATGTACATAAAATACGGTCAGCGCACGTTACCAAACTGAAACCAACGCAACACGTCTGTTATTCTGTGCACAAGATGAAACTTGTGGAGTGAGCGCAGAAACACCTCACATGTGCTCACTCAACAGAGCTGTGCACGAGCATAACGTGCAAACTGTTTGATTAAATCACATCATAGCCCTTTGTGGTTTAATTTTCACACAAGGTCATATCTTGATTTCGAATTTATTTTGATGGATTGTTCAGCCATACACAATGAAATAGAAAGACATGTTGTTTTTGCGTAATTTTATCTCATCACATTCAATTCAGACTGCAAGCTCACAACTTAACTTTCTTCTTTTGCTGTGGCGCTAGAAATTCAGTAGCGACGGAGCATTTTTTTTTTCTATCTCTCTCTGAGATAGGGAAAAATGCAAGCATGTGGAAAGTCTGTCTTCTCATCCAGGAGAGCAGAATGGAGTGGAAGAGGTATAAACTCTGAAATGATAATGATATGGTGTGGTGTTTAGTAAGCGGCTACAGAGACTGTGAGAGCTGCTGACACCAGCTCCCAATGAACCAGTATATTTTTCCTACTTATGCTGGAGAATTTTAGTATATGGTAACATATTGTGTTTGTATTTGAATTGTCACACACCTTCAGCAAATTTTCCCAAGCGTAACTCATTGTATAAACCAATTCAAAGAGTTTAATTATCAATCTTATTAATGAAGGCCTTTTAGTCATTCATCTCTGAAGGCAGTAACTGAATGATTTAAGAATAGGGCTTATCCTCCATTATTGTCCTGTCATGTGAGGAGGAATTGGATGTACAATACAGGAGTTGGTCTGCAGATGGGTTATTGTGGTTTTGAAAATGTCACTAGTTTTTATTGTATTTTCACTTTCAGTTCAGTGTAAGTTTTAATTCAGAAATAGTTTTGTTTGTATTGTTTATTTAGTTTCTGTATCATTTTAATAAAGCACCGCAAAATGTTTCATTTGCCACACTCAACACTTTATCAGAAAATGCGACAAATGAATGTGATTGGTTATTTTACATGGCAATCAGATGACCACTCTTTGTCTAATAGAGTAATTAGAATTTGAAAGTGAATTTGGAGCACTGTAAATATACTGTATCAGCGCACATTACTAAACCAAAACCAATGCAACACTTCTGTTATTCTGTGCACGAGATTAAATTCGTGGAGCGGCACAGAACCGCCTCACGTGTGCTCACCCAGGACAGAGCGGAGCGCCATAACACTGGTGCACATCTTAGATGATATACCACAACATTGTCTGGTTAATCTCTAACCAAGAGTAACAACCTGTCCCATCACGTAAATACCAGTGAGAAAACATCATGGTTACTTGTGTAACCTCCGTTCCCTGATGGAGGGAACGAGATGTTGTGTCGATGTAGTGACACTAGGGGTCACTCTTGGGAGCCCGAGACACTTCTGGTCTTTGATAAAAGGCCAATGAAAATTGGCGAGTGGTATTTGCATGCCACTCCCCTAGACATACGGGTATAAAAGGAGCTGGTATGCAACGACTCATTCAGGTTTTATGCTGAGGAGCAGAGACAAGGTCTAGCCATTTCAGCGGGTAGTTCAGCATTGTGGCAGGAGGGACACAACGTCTCGTTCTCTCCATCAGGGAACGGAGGTTACACAAGTAACCATGACGTTCCCTATCTGTCACTCACTCGACGTTGTGTCGATGTAGTGACACTAGGGGTCCCTATACGAAACGCCACAACTTCCTGAACTGTGTTACGTGAACTGGCGGTATGTGACGGGCAGACCACTGTGTGCCTCGTAGCTAGCACACCAGGTCGACACGTAACCTCCCCCAACATAGTTATGAGTGTCGAACGGCCCTTTGGGGACAAGTCGACTACCCAAAGATAGAGACAGGCTAACCCAGTCGTGGCCTCTTTTCCCCTTCTTTTTTTCCACTCCCTAAAAAAGAAGGGGGATTATCCGACTGGGCCGCCAGGTCTAGTCGGGGGGTGTCCCTCCCAAGGGGAGGACACCGCGGAGACCACACCTCGCCCAAAGAGAGGGGGGGATATTTAAGTGGAAAAATAAGTCACATGGTCTTTCCGACCATGTGGAGAGTCTTCAAGTTAGATCCTACCCAATGGGGGAGGAGTTACTACAAACATGGAGACTGGGGCAGAGGGGCTCTGCCCAAGGAAGATGCAGTTTGCCAACAGGGAAACGAATTAGCGGAAGATATACATTGCATGGGGTTAGCCTTACAGGGAACTGCCACATGTGGAGCACCTACCCCAGAACAGGACTCTTAGTTAGCACGTGTACTGGGCCGGCAGCGAGTCTCTCCAAAGACTCGACTGCCACAGGGCTCAGAGGAAGTCAACCAGGGAACAAAGTTTGTGAACACTACTGGGAATTAATGGCGCACGTCTTCAGCTCAAAAGAGGTGGAGGGTGCTATGTGCAAGCGATACACCCGGCCGGCTATCCCGGGCTTATCCACTTGTATTGCGTGCCACTACCTGGAATGAAACCGGTTCCACCCAGAGGTTGTAGAACCTTGCAAAGGTGTTGGGTGTTGCCCAGCCCGCTGCTCTGCAAATGTCTGTTAGAGAGGCACCCCTGGCCAGGGCCTAGGAGGCCGCTACACCTCTGGTAGAATGGTCTCGTAGCCCTACCGGGGCCAGCATGTCCTGGGCGTGATATGCCATAGTTGTGGTGTCCATGAGCCAGTGGGCGATCCTCTGCTTAGAGACAGTGCTTCCTTTCTGCCGTGTACCAAAGCAGACAAGGAGCTGCTCAGAGATTCTAAAGCTCTGCGTGCGATCCAAATAGATGCTTAAAGCGTGCACCGGACACAGCAACGATAGGGCTGGGTCTGCCTCCTCCTGAGGCAGCACTCGCAGGCTCACCACCTGATCCCTAAAAGGGGTCGTGGGAACCTTGGGCACACAGCCTGGTCGGGGTCTCAGAATCACGTGAGAGTAGCCCGGGCCGAACTTCAGGCACGTTTCATTGACAGCGAATCCTTGAAGTTCTCCTACCCTCTTGATGGAAGTGAGCACAGTCAGGAGGGCAGTCTTCAAGGAGAGTGCCTTAAGCTCAGCTGACTGAAAAGGCTCAAAGGGGGCTCACTGTAGACCCTGAAGAACTACAGAGAGGTCCCATGAGGGGACAAGGTGCGGTCTGGAGGGATTCAGCCTCTTGGCGCCTCTCAGGAACCTGATGATAAGGTCGTGCTTACCGTCGACTGCATCGTGGTGTGCTGCTATGGTGGCAACGTACACCTTCAAGGTGGAAGGGGACAGCCTCCCTTCCAACCTCTCCTGCAGGAAGGAAAGCACTGATCCGATTGCGCATCTCTGGGGGTCTTCCCGTTGGGAAGAACACCACTTCGTGAACAAATGCCACTTCAAAGCATACAGATGCCTCGTAGAGGGAGCCCTAGCCTGAGTGATCGTGTCTACCACCGCGAGTGGTAGGCCACTTAGGTCTTCCGCGTCCCGTCCAGGGGCCAGCATGGAGATTCCAGAGGTCTGGTTGCGGGTGCCAGATGGTGCCCCGTCCCTGAGAAAGAACGTCCTTCCTCAGGGGAATTCGCCAGGGGGGGCTGTCGCGAGGAGCGTGAGGTCCGAGAACCATGTCTGGGTGGGCCAGTAGGGTGCTACCAGGACGACCTGCTCCTCGTCCTCCCTGACCTTGCACAGAGTCTGTGCAAGTAGGCTCACTGGGGGAAATGCATATTTGCGCAGGCCAGGGGGCCAGCTGTGTGCGAGCAGGTCTATGCCGAGGGGGGCCTTGGTCAGGACGTACCAGAGCAGGCAGAGGGAGGATTCTTGGGAGGCAAACAGGTGCACTTGTGCCTGTCCGAATCGACTACAAAATTAGCTAGACCACCTGAGGGTGGAGTTTCCACTCTCCCCTTACGGTAGCCTGCCATGAAAGTGCGTCCACTGTAGTGTTGAGGTTGCCCGGGATGTGAGTGACTCACAGTGACTTGAAGTCTCCAGAGGAGGAGACGGCAGGCGAGTTGTGACATACAACGAGAGCGCAGACCGCCTTGGCGGTTGACATATGCTACCGTTGCCATGTTGTCTGTCCGAACTAACATGTGCTTGCCCTGGATCAACAGCCGAAACCTCCGCAGGGTGAGCAGAATTGCACAACAACTCGAGGCAGTTGATGTGCCAATGCAGTTGTGGGCCCGGCCACAAGCCAGCGGCTGCGTGCCCGTTGCAAAGAGCCCCAGCCCATTTTGGAGGCATCCGTCGTGACCACGACACGCCTGGAGACCAGTTCTAGGGGAACACCTGCCCGTAGAAACGAGAGGTTGGTCCAAGGGCTGAAAAGACGGTGACAGACCGGCGTGATGACCATGCGATGTGTCCCGCGCCGCCATGCCCATCTCGGGACTCGAGTCTGAAGCCACTGCTGAAGCGGTCTCATATGCATCAACCCGAGCGGGGTGGCCACCGCTGAGGATGCCATAAGCCCCAGGAGCCTCTAAAACAGTTTCAGTGGAACCGCTGTTTTCTGTTTGAACGCCTTCAAACAGGCCAGCACCGACTGGGCGCGCTCGTTCGTGAGGTGCGCCATCAAGGAGACTGAGTCCAACTCCAAACTGAGGAAAGAGATGCTCTAAACTGGGAGGACCTTGCTCTTTTTCCAGTTGACCTGAAGCCCTAGTCGGCTGAGGTGTGAGAGCACCAGGTCCCTGTGTGCACACAACATGTCCCGAGAGTGAGCTAGGATTAGCCAGTCATCAAGATAGTTGAGAATGCAAATGCCCACTTCCCTTAACGGGGCAAGGGCTGCCTCTGCGACCTTGCTGAAGACGTGAGGAAACAAGGACAGGCCGAAAGGGAGGACCTTGTACTGATACTCCTGACCCTCGAATGCAAACCACAGGAAGGGTCTGTGTCGAGGTAGAATCGAGACGTGTATGTACATGTCCTTCAGGTCTACCGTCGCGAAACAATCTTGATGCCGGATGCTCGCCAGAATGCATTTTTGCGTCAGCATCTTGAACGGGAGTCTGTGTAAAGCCCGGTTCAGTACTCGCAGGTTCAAGATTGGCCGCAACCCACCGCCTTTTTTCGGTACGATGAAGTAGGGGCTGTAAAACCCCTTCTTCATCTCGGCCGGAGGGACAGGCTCTATCACACCCTTCCATAGGAGGGTGGTGATCTCCGCGCGCAAGGTAGCAGCATTTTCGTCCTTCACCAAGGTGAAGTGGATACCGCTGAACCTGGGCGGACGCCTGGCAAACTGAATCGCGTAGCCGAGTTAGACGGTCCGGACCAGCCATCGCAACGGATTGGAAAGCGCAAGCCACGCATCCAAGCTCCGTGCGAGGGGGACCAAAGCAACAGTCTCGTCGGACGTACCGGCGGGTGGGGCCTTGCGGCAGGGCAGAGCTTGAGGTGCCACACCATGTCATGGCCGTGCTGAGCTCAGGGACATCGAAGTACTTCCCTGACTCCTTGTGACCACCCCCGGAACAGCCTGGGACAGAGGAGGAAGAGGCCTGTCCTCGTGACCCATGGAGACTGTCACAACGGGGGTGGATTTGTGCCACAGTTGGGCGCTCAGGGGTGGAAGACCGCCGCTGGAGCGCCAAACCTGCCAAATAGGGTGGTGGACGGTGGTCGTGATGACGGCCGTGCACACCGGATACGTGACCCAGGGAACAAGGAAACCGCTCTTGCTGAAATCGTGGGTAATGCAGCCACTTGGGCATGCATCGCAATTAAATGCATAGGTAACAAATAGATTCTCCTCCTGGCCCTCGACCGGGGATGGAGTGGTCTGCTTACCAGCTCCAGAGCAGCGGGTTTCGTCGTCCCTTGGTTGCCCGTCTCAAGGGCGCTTTGAAGCCTTTCATGGGTTCTTGGCGGCCGTGAGACGGGTGGCATCTGCTTCCTGCGGTGGGCTCCACGCCGGGGCCGGGCCAAAGGGGCGGGCTGCGGCGAAGCCGTTACAGTCACCGCAGGGGGACGCCGTTGGCGACGAGCAGACGGGGTGCGGGATCTTGACGTGGTTGCTCCACCATCAAGAACTGCTGGGAAACGTCCTTGACAGTGTCGCCAAATAGACCAGCCTGGGAGATGGGGGCAGCAAGGAACCGTGTCCTGTAGGCCTCACCCATCTCGACCAGGTTGAGCCAAAGTTGGCGCTCCTGGACCACTAATGTGGACATCGTCCACCAGAGTGACCACGCCGTGACCTTTGTCACTTGGATAGCGAGGTGGGTCGCCGAGCGCAGTTCCTGCATCAATCCCAGTGCAGAACTACCCTTGTGCAGTTCCTTTAGCGCCTTGGAGGACTTGCAGGAGAGCCATGGCGTGCAGGGCGGAGGCGGCTTGTCCAGCGGCACCGTAGGCCTTGGCCGTCAGAGACGACGTAAGCCCACAGGCCTTGGACGGGGGTTTTGGGCAACCGCGCCAGGTGGCGGCACTCTGTGGGCATAGGTGCACCGCGAGTGCCTTTATCAACCGGGGGATTGCCAAATAGCCCTTGGCCGCCCCACCATCAAGGGTAGTGAGGGCGGGGAAGCTGAAAAGATCGGGACCGGGCAGTAAAAAGTGCCTCCCACGACATTGTCAGCTCTTCATGCACTTCCGGGAAGAAAGGAATGGGGGTGGGATGTGGCTTTGAGCGACGCCGCGAGCCCAGGAACCAATCATCGAGCCGCTAGGGTTCAGGGAGGCACGGAGGGTTCCACTCTAGCCGACAATCGCGGCTGCCCGGGAAAGCATGTTGTCATCTCTGCGTCAGCCTGTGACTTGGCAATCGTCCCTGAAGGGAGAAGCCCAGCTGAGGCTTCTGCGTCCGAGTGGACGAAACCGCTCTCCAATGCTGCACTCGAGAGCTCATCACTTTCGCGGGCTCCAAATAAGAGGTCGAACTCGCCGTGAGACGAGCCGGCGGACTCATCCGGAAGCCTGATCGGGACAGACGAGCGTGCTTAGAAATGGGAGGTCCGCGGGGGGATACCCGGCAGAGGCGGTCCGATTAGGGTCCCCAAATCGCCCCCAGTGCTAGCCGCGCTGGCCTCATACCCGTAGGTAAAAGGACTGAGACGGGGAGCCTCTGGGGTGGCTTGCTTTCTTACGAAGGCAAGCCGCGACCGCATCATTGCCATGGACATGTCCTCGCAATGAGTACATGAACCATCCACGAACGCTGTCTCCACGTGAGCAGTGCCCAGACACGAAAGACAGTGATCGTGACCGTCAGAAAGCGAGAGATAATGAGCGCAACCAGCAATAACAAAAAGACGTTCCGTGTGTGCCACTCTTTTAGAGAAATATACTCTTTTAGAGAATATACTTATTCTCTGCTGAAGCGTCCAGGGGCATTCTCTGCAGTGCACCAGTGAAGAGGAGGGAGAAGCCGCTGAAATGTGCCGTCAGATGCAGCAGAGGTGAATAAACAGTCGTGGGAATTCAGCTCAGTGAGCACGACCGTTCGGCTCCGAAGAGAAAATCTGAATGAGTGGTTGCATACCAGCTCCTTTTATACCATATGTCCGGGGGAGTGGCATGCAAATACCACTCGCCAATTTTCATTGGCCTTTTATCAAAGACCAGAAGTGTCTTGGGCTCCCAAGAGTGACCCCTAGTGTCACTACATCGACACAACGTTGAGTGAGTGACAGATAGGGAAGGTCAATTATTCACAGAGCTAAGCTAGCACACATATCTCCGAGATGTCTGTTTAATAATGTTTTATCTGGAAAGCATCACAATCTAATTAACATCTGCTAAACATCTTAAAAAGATCAGATTTACAAACACTCTAAATCATAAACATCTCAAAGACTTCTTCTGAATGTCTTATTGACATCTGAGACATACTTACTGACATGCGTCTTATAGACATATTGCAGAACTCCCTGCCAGATTCTTACTCCCCTTTAACTGATTGGTCCTTATCCTTAAAGCTCAACCCTTTCCCTAACAATAGTAGGGAATCACTGGTATCTATCTCTAAAGCACAACCACCCTTAAATATAAGGATACTAGGGAGTGAAAAATCGGCACGATACCGGCTTATCCAATGTGTGCACATGCTGTGTACATGCCACTTGACGTCAAAAGCAGAGAATAGTGATTATTTTAAATGCCATTTAAATATGGTTTTCTTGCTTTGTCAAATTTTTTAAATAAGCCTTTGGGATTTTGGGGAGTTATCTGCATATATTGGTGTGAATGTAAATGGGCTTGTTGCTATGTCAGGCTGGTTGGGATGCTTAAACAGAGCAATGTTTTTAAACACCACATTGCTTACACTTTCCGGGAAATCAACATACGATTGGCTTATTTGTCTCTTCATATTAAATGGTGACAGGACAAAGTACTTCAACAAAAAATGTACACACTTCACTTCTAAAAACTGAGGCAAATGTCACTGTAATTAATTCCATTTTGTATTAAGCAAGTCTCGTGAACAACTGCTTGTTTCGATTCGCTTTGCTGTGTAGTATGTGCACTACTACAAGACAACAGATTATGAGAATATCTTTGTGTAGGCCTCATGTAAGAGGTTTACAATTTTACTACAGTATATTTGTCATGTGATCGTTCAGAAGTGCCCCGGCCCTTTATTTCACGAATCTTCTGGTTTGGCTCTCTGAACCATAATAATAATTATAGCAGGAAAATACCATGAATACATCATTTTGATATAGGCATTATTCACAGTTTTTCCTGCTTCCCACATAAGTAAAAAAAGAGAAAAACATCCATTTTCAAAAGTGAACCAATCTGCCTAAAATGTGACACGTCCGTCGGCAGCATTTAACTTACCTGATAATCATGGTGAATTAATATTCTGAATATGAAAATGTGGCTAAAATTCACGTTAATAAGCTTTGTTTTGAAAAGGTGGCATTCCACCAAAAGTCTTCCGCCTCGTCGTCCTACACTTTCGTCATACGAACTTACCGTACTGGTACTAGTAAAATCCCCTCATATGGACAAACTTAAAGTTCCAAGTTAATAACTCGTTATTTTCTGTAAGCTCTGGCGTGATCGTCGTGTCCTCATTAAAAATAAATAAATAAATAAATAAATAAAGAACATAACGAAAAGAAAGAAAGAATCAATATGAAATTGGCCTCAAAAGTTAAGGGTAGTCAGGTCAGAGCCCGTCTGAAAGGGGAGCCTATAAGGTTAGCATAGAATTGCATGGCAGTTCACTTGCGAGGAGACAAGAGGCCATTCTTTTTGAATGGTTGTCTATAGAGGAGATGCTTCCCGACACTGAATAAACTGCTTTTGTAAGGAAACAGCCAATCACTTAATGAATTGGCCGCCTGTCCGTCAATCTTCAACAAAAATCCTCTCGGAGTGAGCTATGCGTGGAGTTTACTACATTAAAACGGCTGTTTTATATGGGAAGTCGCGGACGATTTTGCGCCAGGCAGGTGTCAGTTTACGGCTCTCTTCATTGATTTGTATAGTATCCGCAAACTGTGACTTACTGTCGTAACACGCTAGTTGACGATACGCTCTCTCCTATGGTAAAAACGAGGAGATTTTATTCGGTAAAGAAGATCTCTGGTCAGAGTTACCTCGCCATAAAATTATAGCCTAGGTACGCTGTCTTCTTCTTAAAGCTACACTATGTAATTTTTTTTTCAAGTGCAACAAAAATCCATCTTCCAAACCATGTCTTTATTTTACCCAAATACACTTTGATAAACCTATAATAATGATTCATATTTTAGAGCTGTCAGGACGGATTTCGTGGGAAATTGCAAAGATATGTTATTTTCCCCTGTGTTCACGTCATGTCAATACACAGAGAAAATAAGCTCTGGCTACTGTAGCGCGTGTGTGGGAGTAGCTGAAAGTTTGTTGTTCACAACGAACGAGAAAAATTAACCATGGATCATTCAAATCGGCAAACCTCCAGGGAATCACCGGTTGTAAAAACAAAGAAACCCCGAACAGAGCAGAGTCTACAAGCAAAAAGGGAAAGCGACAGAGTCCGTAATAAAACCCGAATCAACATCGGCTTGGCTTTTCCGAAGTGGCGACAACTCCGAGATCTGAAAGGATTTAAAAGGGACCCAGAGATGGCTTTTTTTTTTTTTTTACTCAGCAGTAAGATATTTTATTGATATGATTTATGTATAGTTGTGTAATCACACACACACACACACACACACACACACACACACACACGTCTGTGTGTAATCGGTGCGGAACTTTTCACTTGTTAGCACACGTGTGTATTTTTCTTTATAACGGCAATAATTTATATAAATTAATCCTTTAGTTCTAGGCTTGCCATGGATATGTGAGTCTTGAAATGATGTTGACCACTGGTCGGTAACAATGACAATCTATAAATTAGTTACTACTGTGGTCTATTTAGCCAGAATATCCTACAGTTATAAAACTTTACAACGTTTGACCTTATCAGACTAGCAATCATTATGTCTCATGTTAACGAATGTTGCCTAAATTTGTGACGTCATTTATTTCAAAACATCAATGTTTCCAATAAGTCAAAACAACAGCATAAGATAAGGCACTTACCTGCTTAGATGACATGTTTTCAGATATCCGTATGTTCCTTTCTTTCATTATTTATTTGTCCATTCACTCTGATAAGATATCGTGTATCCATGTGTACACCAATTCCTCGAACCAAATTCATCCACACAGAGGAGCAGAGCCGAAGCACAACTTGCATCATTACCAAAACAATGTTCTTCCACAAGACGCATGCAGTTTTATTTTTTAACCGTTAGAGGGCCAAAAGTTACATAGTGTATCTTTAAATATTCTGAAAGAACATAAAGAGATAAATTAATGAATAATTGTAGCATTTAAATATTTCGCTGTCATCAACCATAAGGCCGCACATGGGTAAATTTTGCAATAATAAACATTGCTATTAAATCATTTCTGAGGACGTGCACAGCTCAGAATAGAGCTAGAACAAAATGTCCACGTATCCTCAAATAATGTTTACCACAGACCTTATTTTACACATAAGTTGAAAAACCTCATTATAAAAACCCATAGGAAAATGCAGAGGGAACTCATGGTAAATTAGACTCCTGGGTTCACCTACAAATTTACATCACGGCTGAATAGCTCTATTACAGTAAATCTAACATGATGTAAACACTGCACAGCAGTGACGCAATCTGAAATGTGTGAAACTGAATCTGTTTAATGTCTTATTGACATCTGAGAGGAAACGTCTTATAGACATATTGCAGATGAGTAAACCATGAGCAAACAATGTAAAACATATATCTTCCAGATGTAAACACACATACAGATGTGTATTTGATGTGTGTGTTTACATGTGTTAACATTTTTTTTTTTTTTTCGTTGTTTGCTAATTTGCAATATGACTATAAGACGCACAGTATGTCAATAAGAACGTCTCGGATGTCTAACATAGCCCAGCATGTGAATCTGACCTTAACAAACCCTCTCCTTCCTTCTACAGGCCATTAATGGAAGGACAACACCTGAGAACAGCAAAGTTAACATTTAATTGAGCATTAAGGTGATATATATGTATACACAGAGCTAGTCCAAGGTTGCTTTAGATGATCTGACTCTTCATTTATCAGAGTAATAGCAAACAATCATCAGTTTCAAATATCAAACAGATTAAAACGACACTGTAAAATTCACTGTAAATAAATATACTATACTGAAATAAAATGCACTATAAAAATCGGATAACATACTGGACTTTAATTTCAGAATAGCATGTTGTTGTAAATATTTACTGTAAAAATTGTAGCACTTGTTTATACTTAATGTGTTATTTCAGGTTCTCTGCTTTCAGAAATACTGTTAAAAATTAGCACAATATGTTTAAAAAGGGTAAAAATGATATAACATGAACATATAAATGTAAATTCAATAAGCTTGCTTATTAAAGTGATGATGGTTATGTGCAGGCCCAGAGAGAATTTACTGACTTGAGATTTACTTGAGATTCAGGGGAGATCTGTATGGACCTGGTGATGGTGAATAAGGAGTTGAAAGGGTTGGGCTGTAATGGAATACATGTAACAGCGTTACATATTCAGAAGTAACTGTATTCAGCCCCTGTTACGTTTTCAAGCACCTGTATTCAGAATACAGTTACTTAATAAAATGTTGTTAGAATACTTTTAGAATACTTCGCTTATATTGAACACAAATAAGGAGATGTGAAAGAAAATGATGGTCAGTCAAGTAAGAAACAGTTTTTCTAATCAGTGCACAAGCACACAAGCACACTCGCTCTCTCTTCTTTTAGAGCAGCAGCAGGGCGTGTGATGTGTTGCCAGGTTTGCGATAAATCGGGCTAATTTGTGAACAGTTGTAGGTTAAAATCATTGTGGGTTGTGTTTTTGTGATACTTTATAAATCTGAGAAAGCACTGCAAAGACTGAAAGAGGGAAAAAGGACTTGAAGTAGATCAGAGATGTTCCAAACGACGACAGAAAAACCTTGTGTAAATAAGTTCTGTAAAATGTGTGGTTTATACTTGAGGCTAGTTCAGTGTGACATATAGTGTAACATACAGGCCTTTCAATATATCTCACTTTTTAAAAAAACCTCATACGAAGTGATTCAAAAAACTATATAACAACAATACGTGACCCCCAGGGAACTGCCCAAAAGTGGAGATGTAGCAGTTCAGATAAGATAATAATGACATATCACATGTAATTCTTCCAATTGTGTCTTGCCTTTATAAATATGTGTTCTAAAAGTATTCTTGTCACTTTTTATGTGATGGATTCAGAATACTTTACTGAAAACATTTAAAAAAAGAGTATTTAGTATTCAGCCCAGAATACTTTCGTAAAGTAATCCGCCCAACCTGGGAGTTGGAAATAGCGTGAACAGTGTGGTCAAAGCAAACTTGTTTTAGACTTCCTCTAGTTGATGTGGGTAAACTTTTTCCTCTGCTCGCAAAAACAGTAGTAGAGTTCATTAGTCAAGTGTTTTAATCAAGGGAACAGCATGAAGATTATTCAGCTTCAACTATGTGAGTTTATTACATTGTTTCATAGGCTTTATAAACATTAAATGTATTTGATGTCACTGGTTCACAGCTGATTGGCAAATCTTAATTATGTGGGGTTTTTTTTTATTCCACAGATCTATTTATATGCTGTCAAGCTGAAACAGATCATCTAACAGATGTGGGACAAAATGTGACAATAAACTGTGATTTTGATGGAGAGATTTATTGGTTATTACAGAAGTATCCAGATCCTCCAGTGATGATATTACGCACTTTGTCAAATACCTTTTTAAGCTTCAATAAAACATTCAGACACAAATATTCAGTGCAGTCTCACCGTCATCTGTTTATAAATAATGTCACCACTGATGACTTAGGAGTTTATTACTGTATGAAGACAGATACAGTACCTCCAGAATTCAGCAAAGGCACCAGACTCAGATTCATTGGTAAGTGCTCCTGCAGTCATCAATGTGAGTTTGTATTCAGTTTTCAGACACAAGAATTTTATTAATATGCTTTAATGGAGTAGACTGGCAATCATAATACTGTAACAAAATCTCCAACTACAGAGAGCACATTAGTGTCGTGTACTGAGCAGAATCAGACAGAAGTGAAATGCATTCATCAGAATCAGACATGGCAGACTCTTATCCTCATATTTGCTCTGTTAACTGGTGTTCTGATCATTGTGGTCATAGGTGAGTGCTTTATTATTATTATTATTATTATTATTATTATTAATTGAGGCTCTTTAACAGTAGAAATATTTTTAAAAATTATATTGGTACAGAATTGGTAGGTCGGTAAAGTTGTCGTAAGTTTGGCAGTTAGTCTTTCCCCTAATTAATATGATAATTTTGGAAATGAAAATCCATA
Source organism: Myxocyprinus asiaticus (assembly GCF_019703515.2). NCBI lineage: Eukaryota > Metazoa > Chordata > Actinopteri > Cypriniformes > Catostomidae > Myxocyprinus > Myxocyprinus asiaticus. The sequence goes on along the minus strand of NC_059392.1, from coordinate 24,803,771 downwards.
ATCTTTAGTCGTGTTAAATTTTAATTCACTGTTTATTTAATTCTTAGTTTTTGTTGTTGGAAATAAAAGATCTGGAGAGCAATCACATCTTCAGGATACTAATCATCTACATCTACAACAGACACAAGTTATAGATTACAGGCAATTACAGGTAAATTATTTCATTCTTTGAATTATGTGATAATTGGTCATTTGTTACTGAAATGTCAGATATTTATTGGAGAGTCTTGTGCTATTATTCAAGCAAATTCTAGCATTTTTGTATTATGAAACACCTGTGCTGAATATGCTAATAGTTTTCCCCATTGCTCTTTCAGTATACTGAGGTGTACTTTTCTCAGATGCATAAAAAATATTGATCCTGTCAAGTCCACAGCACCTATACTGCTCTACAGCTGCCCAAATAATGTACACAAGAGTACAAATGACCTGATGACCTCTCTTTTTTATGAAAATAATTTTGATATTCCACAATGTCATACTGGATATCTTGGCTCTTTTTGTTGTTGTTTTTAAACAACAATCTTTTAATCTTAGTGAGTCACGTTTTTGATCATTTATTAATTTATAAGATCAATTAATCAGAATTGATCAAAAACATCAGCTAAATGTCTAAATGGCTTTTGTCTCATGATCTTTGTACTGTATAACTTTTGAACTCTTAAACAAGCAGTTGTATGATGACAATGCTCTTAATGTCCATGTTTTTATGGATGTATAAAGTTCTTAGATGCTTTACATTCAATATTCTTCATATGGTATATGTATGTATTTTAAACGATTAGTTCACCCAAAAATAAAAATTCAGTCATTGTTTACTCACCCCTGTGTTGTTATAACCTCATATGCAAGAACTCTAAAGCTCGCTTGCAGACTCATGAACACGTACAGGAGAATAACGGTCAGTAAACATTTTTACTACATAATACATTAGATTTCAGCTTGTTTCTCACCAAATCTAATCTTATTTCTTCAGATCAAGACATGAGTCACATACAATAATTTATTAGACTTCTGAATTATACTTTTGTGTCCTTTTGAAGCTTGAAGATGTGGTCACCATAAATTGCAAAAAATGTTTGTTTTTTTTTTGTTTTTTTTTTCACAATTTCTCCCTTTGTGCTGCATTGCATGCTGGCTGATGAGTTTGTAAATGTTTTTTACATACATTGTGGGGACAAAAATGCCATCACAATGTCATAAATCCTGACATTTGTTAAATTGTGAGGACTCTCCAACTGTCCCTGTAATTCATATTGCTTAGAAAAGTTAATTTAAATAAAAATGTAAAAATACATGAGGTGGGTTAAGTTTACCATGTTGAAAAGTCCAGCAATGCTGGTCAACAGTTTTTGTGTGTTGTGTATTGGGTGCTGGTTCCCCCTTATTTCTAGAGCAAGTCAAGTGTGTGGGACATAACATATTGATCCTCTACTGCAAATCATACTGCTTTATGATTTTTGGTCTTACCCTTCTTTATTACTAAAAAATTAACAAAATGTTTCACATAAGAAAGAAAGAAAGAAGTTTAACTTAAACTCAACCAGAAAGTGTTCCATTGGTTTGGTCACTCGGCAGCTAATGAGTTTTACTTTTGTCTAGACTGGAGGTTTAACCTTAAACCAATTGCAGAGTTTTTCTCATGCCTTTATACATGTATGTATCTCGGTATTTTATTTTATGATGAATTTTGTAAAAAAAAAAAAATCCACATCAAGTTCATAAAAAAGGTTTTCTCTCAATCGCTCACTCACAGTCATACACGCATCTGTTCCACTCCAATAACTGAACAAGTAATGGAAGTTTGGGCTGTTTCTATGAAGGATGCTCAAACAGTGGTGTAAGAAAGTTGTTCTACACCCAAAAATGTTTTATGGGTGAAAACTTCCAAAATTGTTTTAGTTAAAAACATGTACATGTTGTAACTGTGCTCTATAGTAATATCTTACCTATTCTCTTCTTTTTAAAGAAAGTCAAAAGATTTCCTTGTTCTCTCGGCCATTTTTGAAAGTGAGCAAAAATTTGCATTACCTTCAGTGACATTTCGTGTGAACACTGGGAAGGATGCTTCAACCCATCTCTAAAGTCCAACATACCTGTTTGCCAGTGTTTCAGAACACCAGCGCCTTTTACAGTGGAGAGAGAGCTCATGCGCCAATGGTTGCCAGATTGCTAAAAACACTAACTAAAAACACTGGCAGAATATTTCCAAACTGAAAGTGTTAAGAACTGACTGGGGGATTTCCTCTCTTGATATCTGGAAACCCCAAATATGATGAAATATAATTCTGATCAAGCTAATCACAGTTATTTAAAGTCTGTTATTTATCAAACGTAGAGAATTAAAATATTTTACAAAGGGGATGGTTATTGCATTTCTTTCTACAAGCGGGATGGCATCCCCTCACAACCTCCTCTACTCGGGGCCTGTGTATAACCTCCTTCAGTGGCGGCTGGTCCATAGGGGGCGCTGGGGCTCTGCCCCACCTTTTTTTTTTTTTTTTATAAAAAATTTTTAAGTAATTTTTTACAACTTATTTTAAGTATGTGTGTGTTTAAAATGCATAATAACGTGTTATATATAAAATTTCACTCATTATGTGGGGGAAAATTCGCTTCCTATTCATCCCTTCTCTCATTGAGAGTCCCGACCACCACCGACTGCGCATGCTTGTGGCACTTTTTCCAGCACCCCTTGGTGGAGCAGTGCCAACCAATGCTGACACAAAATATTCACATGTGCAAAAGAAATTTAGCCAATCAGTGGCCTCAATATTATGGCTTGAGGGGTGCTGAGAGAAGCACCCCAAGCATGCACAGTTGGGACTCTTGACATAGTCACGTTCCCTCTCATCATCGTCTTATTGAATGACTGACAGTCTCTGCCAATAGACTGTAATATTATAGCAATGATGAATGTGGACACAGGAGCAGGATCTCAACTGCCCAGTCTGCCCCCAAATTCAATAAGATCTCTTCAGCAAAATCCATTTGAGAGGAGAACATTGGTGGAGAAACTACAGGTAAAAGATCTTGGCCCAGATCAACCTGACAGGCTAGCGAAAAGAGCTAAATGTACACACGATGCCTCTCCCATACTTGGTGCAGCAGAAAGGCTTGGCTAGCTGGATGTAGTCATGCAAATGCCTTATTTTGCTTTCCATGTCTACTTTTTAAAAAGACAGGGACAGATGGAACATGGACTTGGAATTTTAGGATTAAGGGACCTAAAACATTTATCAGAGAGGACGAAGAAACATGAGTTTACAAAAGCACATATGGACAATAGTGTCAAGCTAGCAGTCCTTGGCAGAGTCAACATAGCTACGCAACTGGACAAAGGCCACAGACACGGGGTAAGAAGCACAATGAAGAGGTGGATAAGAATAGGCACATTTTATCAAAGCATTCCTGACTTCAATAATACGGTCATTGAGAATTTACCACTCAGAAGGAGAGAAGGGCAAAATTCCTGTACAAGATATCTGTCTCACACACACACATATTGTTACACCGGCAGCTCCTGCTATCTCTCCTGAATGCCACCAGAGGTCGCCAACTCCAGAGTACTAACCCTTCCTTCACGAACTACATTTCCCATAACCCTCCGCTCAGACTGATTACTCACCCACCTGTTTCACATTATCTTTTTCTATTTAAGTTCCCTGTTTACACACATTTCGTGCAAAGTCTTGTTCTGCCTAATCTGCAATTCTGAGCATTATTTACCATTACCGTTTTCCCTGTGTTTTGACTCCTGCCTGTTCATCGTATTTCCCAGCCTGCTTGTGTGTTTTTGGACCTATTGCCTGTTTACTGGATTACCTCTCTGTCTCTCGGATTTACTTGGTTTGCCTTTCTTGTATTGTCTTCCTGTGTACCGAACCCTTGCCTGCTTTTTGTTTACCCTTTGATTTGCTACTTTGTTGTACTGTTTATACTTTTATTAAACTGCATATGGACCTTAACATTACTGCCTGGTGTCTTCGCTACACACATAAACACATTTGTAAAATTGTAATTTGTTTAATATTGGCAATAAATAATATAAAGAATAAAAGAGAATTCAGTGAAAAACACAATTTACGTCTGGACTTGAATTTATTGATAAATACATCTGCCTCCATAACAAAAACGTGCGTATGCGCAAATTTGTTTCCCGCGCGCATTGGCTCAGAGCCCCACATGAAAATGTAGGCATCAGCCGCCACTGACCTCCTTATTCAACTTCTGTTGACTGTAGAAGAAAGTAGGTGTACATGTTGTGGTAAGGCCTGGTTCCACTGGGATGAATAAACAAGTGTCTGCTAAATTACTAAATGTAAATAAAGTTCTCACCCGTGGACCATCCAGGTCTGTGGTGGTACTCTTTGTACTCTGAGGTTTCTTGGAACTTTTTGTAGATCCCCCAGTAGAGTTAGCAAAGCTCTTTACCAAACCTGAAAAAACAGTGAATTAAACATAGGCTTATCAAACAAAGTTATGAATCAAACATGACCATATAGACATATTTCTTGTATGTTCCAAGAAAAAATATATCCATTTCCAAATCAGCCCATTTCAGGTTTTTGTGACATTCAAAAGGACATTGATGAGGGATAAGTGGACATGATCATTAAGGATTCACAGCCATTTTCAGTGGTGGAGGATGAGTGATTCAGAGCATTTGTCTTGACCCAACACAAATGTTATGGATGTGCTTTTTATCATGTGGACAACCCGGGCTCGATTCCCCCATTTGTCCCACTTTTTTCCCATACTGCTTCCTGTCTCCGCTACTTTATTTTACTTCTTATAATAATAATTAAAAATAAATAAATAAATAAATATAAAAAGAGATTTAATATAATAAAAAATACAATTAATATAAAGGTTGTTTTCCCGCTGTGATTTGGTCACAGTGAAGATCGGAGAAGAAAGGTTTGATCCGAGTAAAATTAATGATAAAAAAGAGCACTGGACCATGAATAAAAAAAACAAAAACAGAAATGAATGAAAGTGGATGAGTGCACCTAGGCTAGTTGTGACTGCCATTCTATGTTGTGTGTAGACACGAGTAGAACCATAAGGAGATATGGTTATATAAGGTTATAAGGTTCCGTTATACACAAGTCCAGATGTTTATGTAAGTAGTTACGTGATATGACTTATGTGAAAGTCGTAGACAGTGTTGTGAGGGTTACTTTTGAAATGTATTCCACTACAGATTACAGAATACATGCTGTAAAATGTAATTTGTAATGTATTCCGTTAGATTACTCAAGGTCAGTAATGTAATCTAAATACTTTGGATTACTTCTTCAGCACTGGCAGATTTTTTCACTTGTTTTGACTATAAAAACTCTGCCAGTACAGTAAGACAAAATACACATGTTAAAAATACATTCTCTGAAAAACCGAAATATCTTATGCAGTGTTGTTTCTAAAACAAGATTAATCAAACTGATCTTGTTTTAAAGATTTTTAGATATTTTTACAGGAAAACAATATAAAAATTATTATCAAGAATATGATTTTTGCCCTAATATCAAAGATCTTACTAGAAAGGCCGGGAAGAGGTTGAAGTGGATAAGCTGCAAGAGGACTACTGGAACTCTCTAGGACAGCCAGGTTAAGGCTGGGAGGAGGTTGAGGAGGATCAACAGGACAGGACTACGGGAACTTTCTAGGTAAACTAGGTCAAGGCCTGGAGGAGGCCAAAGAAGATCAGCCCAGACAGGACATGGGGAACTCTTTATGTCTGTAGCAACCCTAGATTTTGGAGTTGGAACAAAAATAAATTCATCAGATGCACAGGCTGAGGCAAGAACAAAATTCTGTCCATCAGCAGGGCCCAGGGTAGGAATAACAGGCTTTTCTAGTCCTAGGTCTGACTTGTGGATGTAGGTTAGGAAAAGGATGGCTGGTTACGCTGTACAGAAGGATGGGCTGCAGAAAAAACTGTAATATTACTTGGAGGTACTGACTTGATTTGGCTGCCATGCACAACTGACTGGATGGTTATTATACACTAAAAGGGGTGCATGTGACTGACTGGTCATAACATGGGCCTGGAAAATGGCCAAAACAGGCAACTGGCTACCAGGCTGGTTGACTTGATCTGCAGAGTGTGACATACTACTTGAAGCCTGACTCAAGACTGGAAGGTATTGGTTATGAGTCAGATATCCCTCCTGGCCTGCAGGAAACCAAAATGGGATTGGTGGGACTGAAGAGACCTAGCATAGTAGGGCTGACCAGAATTCAGAGAATGACACTTGATGCATGGGTTGAATATGCATCATCAATGGTTGTGCTTCAAAACAAGGCATGAGTAGCATACTTGATGGCTGGTGCTGCATTTCAGACCACATGTTTGGAACAGGCTGGGAGGTGGACTGGTTAACTGATGGAGATAACCCTTCATTGAATAGAAGAGACTGTGAGCAAGGGACAGGATTAGCTGTCTGGCTAATAAAGGGACTCTGGGTCATAGATGGTTGCTTCAACATAGAAAGACATTCACTGTGATCCCCACATGAATGTGTTTGATTATCTGAGAAACTCAACTGAGAACTCAAGAGGCTGTTCAGCTGAGATTGAGGGGTTGGCACCACAAACGGAGGAAGGGGTTGTAGGGAAGACTGTCTAGACTGACCTGGTGACTTCTGGTTAATTGGCAGCTAACTTAGCTTGGCACTCACAAAAGTAGTGCTGTAGCACCTGGGCTGAAAATGCTATAGGCTCATTCATGGAAGTTTGGACTGGGGAACTTACATTAGGCAAGGGAGGCACAGATAGGGCCACCACTGGCCAAATTGATGCCCTATACAGAGCTCCATGATCGTCGAACGTGGGGTGCGATGCGTTGTGTGAGGTGATTGTCTGTGTTCCGTAGCTGCTTTTGGGTCCTTGAATAGCGTATAATGTCCCAGTAAGGGCAGCCGGTGGAGTTTCTGAGAGTTGGAGTTGATGCCCTATGCAGACTGTGTAATATGCATATAGGGACTGGCATTACTGGTCGCAAATAACCGTCAACTGCTCATTGTTGAGGTCTGAAACATTTCTGAAGAGCACATCTGGTTAACCCTATTACTGAGCTGCTTCACACTTTGATCCAATTCTACAAAAACTCCTTTAGCTGCCTCGGCTCTTCCATCATTGTGTTACTGGCTCTGGACTGGCAAGGGTTAAACACTGGGGCATGCTCTGAACCGCACTGGACTGGAGCTACAGATTTGGTGGATCTATGTGATTGCATGGGACATGCAGGATTCATCTTAAAATCTTCAAGATAGACTGGAGGTTTTGTACGTCTTGAAGACAGTGTGTGAAGTAATACTTGGAATTGGTCAAACTGTGGATCTTGGGCCATTGTAAATCAATTCCAGCTGAAAGGACTGCGTAAAATATTTTGGGGATGCAAAGGAATTATTATTATTTTTTTATTTTTTTTATCATGGGAGGATTAATCGTAATGGGGTGTCAGTCAAAACACCATGAGATGTACATCTGTTTGCATAAATTATTAATTGACCAATACTAATACACTTTAACAGAAAGTTTGCTGTAGATGTTAACTGATGGGACATAAGATTGTTATTTTTGATGATATTGTTGGTCTTTTAAAATACAATTAGTGCAAATACAAATAAATGCTTGTATTAATAAATATTTCCATCATAATTACTTGTAATACAATTAGTCATCACTGTATAAAGAGCTACATAGATTACAAACAATATCATCCAGTACAATGGAAACATACATCATTAACGCTGTTACCTCATTGACAAAAGACAATATGTGCTTTCAAGTTCAACTGCGCCTCATCTTAGATTTGCTGTCGGGGAGGCATGGAAAAAGATTCGTAAAGCCAGACACTTTGTACTCCTCATCGTGTGATGAACCTACATCATTCACAGCAAATTGCACAATGTTTGCTTCCTTTATTTCAGATGAAGTGGATGCGATAGAAATTAAGATAGACAGATGCTTGAATTTGACATATAATAACCAGACACACTGTTCATTTGAATAGCTTACATGCTGCTAAATACAGTTCTTGTGTGTACAAGAAGAAAGTCTGATATAAGAAAATTGTAATGTATGGCATACCACCATACTACTATTTCTGCCATAAACTGATATGGCAGAAGTATTATGAGTATGGTTATATGCCATTACAAACTCAGCCCTTGAAACGCACATCATCAGAGCTGCGTCATCATCAGAGCTTGTGCAGCCATTTTGGAGAAACTGCACTGGCTGAGCCAGCCAGATGGTTTCGACTCGCTCTCACGGTAATCTGATGGCATAAGTCATGGTGACAGATCAGTTCTAAATACCATGCATTGCTTCAAGGCAGTCGCCGATGGGTCTGCGCAGTGCTGCATGAAGTCGAACACACCTAACATTACAAGCAATGAAAGAACAGAACATTTCATTCACACAACGTGGCACCAACAATGCAACTCCAAAGCTGGCTAAAGAATGAGCTGCTGCCATGATCAAACACACTTATTTTTAAAGGCTCACATAATTACACAATTTCAATGCAAATCAAAGTGGCATGTCCATTTATTTGTTTATTTGGCAAGTAGTCTTGTAATAGGCTGAATAATGAGGAGTCAGATGGTCATTTCACAAAAGAATCTACCAAGAGAACTCTGATGCAAACCAGAGGTTGATTTCAGCTGTTCATTGATTTCTTTCTTCTCAAATTACATAATTTCAAAGAAAATATATATTTTATTTCCATGTATTTATTTATTTGGTTAGTAGCCGTGTAATAAGCATGATAATGTAAAATCAGCGGCATGTTATCACATAATAAACCCATTCAGCGTGTCCCTGTCGGGGTTTATTGTGCGATAACAACAGGCTGACTGTACATTATCCCTTACTTAACATACAGTATACAACTTTTAATTTAAAAAATGTATTAGTATATGTTGAAATTAACATTATACCAGATTTAATAATTTAACATTGTTATCATTGTTAGTTTGTGTTATATTTACATTTTGACATTTAGCAGATATTTTTATCTAAAGCAGCTTACAAATGAGAAACATAACAAGAAATTATTATTATTATTTTTGTATTTATTTTTTTCTCCCCTTTTCTTCCAAATTTGGAATGCCCACTTCCCAATGCGCTATAAGTCCTCGTGGTGGCGTAGTGACTCACCTGAATCCGGGTGGCGGAGGACGAATCTCAGTTGCCTCCGCGTTTGAGACTGTCAATCCACACATCTATCACGTGGCTTGTTGAGCGCGTTACCGCAGAGACGTAGCGTATATGGAGGCCCACGTTATTCTCCGTGGCATCCTCATACAACTCAACATGCACCCCACCGAGAGCGAAAACCACATTATAGCGACCACAAGGAAGTTACCCCATGTGACTCTACCCTCCCTAGCAACTGGGCCAACTTGGTTGCTTGGGAGTCCTGGCTAGAGTCACTCAGCACACCCTGGATTCAAACACGTGACTCTAGGGGTGGTAGTCAGCGTCAATACTCGCTGAGCTACCCAGGACCCCCATAACAAATTCTGATGCAAACCGGAGGTGGAATTTCAGCTGTCCAGCAATTTATTTCTTCTCACATAATGAAACAGTTTCAATGCAATCTGTTTCATTTCCATCTATTTGTTTATCAAATCAAATCAAATCAAATCAAATCACTTTATTGTCACACAGCCATATACACAAGTGCAATGGTGTGTGAAATTCTTGGGTGCAGTTCCGATCAACATAGCAGTCGTGACAGTGATAAGACATATACCAATTTACAATAACATCAAATTAACACAGCACAATTTAAACTCAAGTCCTGACTCAAGATGGCGCCGAGTATGGCTGCTGCGTTGCGAGCTCCAACACAACATAGTAGTGTTTTGTTTGTTTTGTTCACAATTCTTATGTTTTTTATCTTGGATGTTGTCTGCCTTATTGTCTACAACAGACAAACACTTTTGGACATTGGTTCAGCAATTTCACACCGTAAACCGGACTTCAAATTCCTCAATGCCGACCCGCTGTTTACAAACACGGCAGCGGAGCCCTTTGTCTGTGCTGCACGGCCGCGAAAACGCAAAAGGAAAAGGGGAAACAGAGCCGGCGTTCTCATCAGAGTAAGACGCCGTGCAAATCGACCCCCGCTACCCAGTATTCTACTGGCAAATGTTCAGTCTCTGGATAACAAGCTCTGTGAGCTGAAAGCGCAGATCTCTTTCCAATGAGAGACGAGGGACTGCTGCATTATCTGCCTTACAGAAACTTGGATGTCTGTGGAGATTCCAGACTCAGCCATTGAACCCACGGGGGTTCTCCGTGCACCGAGCGGACAGAGCGAAAGACCTCTCAGGTAAAAGCAGAGGAGGTGGTGTATGTTTTATGGTCAACAAATCCTGGTGTGATCAGAGGAACGTACATTCTATCAAGTCTTTCTGCTCTCCTGATCTGGAATTTCTCATGCTTCTGTGTCGACCATTCTGGCTACCGAGGGAATTCACAGCGGTCATTGTCACAGCTGTGTACATTCCCCCACAAGCCAACACAGACCGGGCACTCAAGGAACTGCATGGGAGTATAAGTGAGCAGGAAACCGCGCACCCTGAGGCCGCATTCATTGTGACCGGGGACTTTAATAAAGCCAGTTTAAAATCAGTCGCACCAAAATATCACCAGCACATTAGTTTCAACACACGAGGGGACCGGGTTTTGGACCATTGCTACTCTCCCTTCTGGGATGGCTACAAATCCCTCCCCCGCCCACCATTTGGCAAATCGGACCAAATAAAAATTTATTTGGCAAGTAGACTGATAGGCTGAATAATTAGGGGTTAGACAGTAATTTTCACAAAATAAATACAAAAAGAACTCAGACGCAAACCGGAGGTGGATTTTAGCGGTTCAGCCATTTCTTTCTTCTGAAATTACATAATTTCAACATAAATCAATATTTTATTTCCATTTGTTTGTTTGGTTATTAGTAGGGGTGTGACGATACACTTAGTTCACGAGACGAGATGATACACGATATTGGGTTCACGAGAACGAGACGATATTTTAACACTATTTTTAAGAAATCTTCAATGACGAAATATATGACTGGAAAAATAGCCTTTTATTCAACTGAAAGTCACAAAATGCAAAACAATGCAGGTGCATTTTGAAATGTTTTAACTAATCATCTTGTAATGAATGTCACTTCAGTTCTACTTTCTGAGTATGAATTATCATATGCAATAAAAGACAGAACAATATGCAAGCACTGTAAAAGGTTTTGCCACAAACTCAACTGACTTGGCGTTGTCTGGCCTTTCAGTGTTTTTTTCACAGGCGCGGTTGATTTTAGTTGAGAGCTGTGGTGGTTCTGTATGTGTCTTTACTAGTGCTCGTGTTAGCCACGGTGTACGGCACTATTTTCTTACAGTGCTTACATATTGTTCATGTCTTGTCTGTCACTCTGTCGCCGTTTTTTGTTTCTACCGGGTACCCAAAATGCTGCCACACAAATGATTTAAAAGTGGCGGGGGCATCTTCTATGCTAATTTCACCCTCACACTCCATCAGGCTGATATTGTGAGACAGCTTTTCACCTCGACGAGAAATATCGTCACGTTTTAATATCGCGAGATCTCGTGGCACGAAATCTCTTCACACCTCTAGTTAGTAGCCATGTAATAAGCAGGATAATGTAAAGTCAGCCGGTTGTTATCACACAATAAACCCCTTCAGGGTGATACAAGACCTGATCACCCTGTCTGGGTTTATTGTACGATAACAACCAGCTGACTTTATATTATACCTTACTTATTAGACGGCTGTCTGGAATACTCGATTCTGATTGGTCATTGGCCCCATCTTGTGGTCTGATATTTCTGTGTAACCACTGCACATCAACATATCAGACCGCTCATCTGGGTGTCTGAGCCATCTTTCCTTCTTATTGCATCACTCTGTGATCTCAACAAGTAAGCTAATAAAAGAATTTCAACTCAAATCAATGTTTCATGTGCATTTATTTATTTATTTGGCAAGTAGTCTTGTAATAAGATGCATTGTGAGCAGTCAGCAACAGAAGCCGTGGAAGAATTTCAGCTGTTCAGCGATTTATTTCTTCTCACATAATTACAATTTCAATGCCAATCAATGTTTCATGTCCATTTATTTGTTTATTTGGCAAGTAGTCTTGTAAACCGCTGGATAATGAGGAGTCAGATGGTCATTTCACAAAATAAACACCAACAGAATTCCAACGCAAACTGGAGGTGGATTTTAGCTGTTCAGGGATTTATTTCTTCTCACATAATAACATAATTTCAACGTGTCAACATTTTATGTTAAGGTATTTATTTATTTGGTTAGTATCCATGTAATAAGTGGGATACTATACAGTCAGATGGTTATCGCAAAATAAACCCTTTCAGGGTGATACAATACCTGATCACCCTGTCTGTGTTTATTGTGCAATAACAAGCAGCTGACTGTACATTATTCCTTACATAGCATATATAAAATTATTGTTAAGTGTTGCCATAAAAACTGCCTACTACTGTATATGTCTACTTTAATTGTTATGTGTTACTTTATATTTTTCACTTTTTGTTTTATCCTGAAGATGCCCTTATTCTGGCCTCTGTGTTTCCAGCTTCTTCCTACTGTATTTGCAAATATGCACATTTTGATGAAAATAAAAAAAATTGGAATAAAAGATACTTTCTCTTTCCATACTGTATATATTTTTAGAGTTGATATGGTGTACAATTAAAAAGTCTTTAACTCTTCAATGACAAGCTAATGTCTGTTATGTTTTATAACTGTAACTTATAACTCTCATATGTTTTATAACGTTAATAGCCAGTAGAGATCGTTTACCTGACAATGGGCAATCATGACTGATCATGGGTCAAATATAGGCAAACAATGATCTGAAAAAGATGGTGAACAAACTTTCAATACAGCAAAATCATAGCATCACTATGGAAACCATCCTAGTTACTTGCGTAACCTCCATTCCCTGATGGAGGGAACGAGACGTTGTGTCGATGTAGTGACACTAGGGGTCACTCTTGGGAGCCCCAAACACCTCTGGTCTTTGATAAAAGGCCAATGAAAATTGGTGAGTGGTATTTGCATGCCACTCCCCCAGACATACGGGTATAAAAGGAGCTGGTATGCAACGACTCATTCAGGTTTTATGCTGAGGAGCTGAGACAAGGTCCGGCCATTTCAGCGGGTAGTTCAGCGTTGTCGCAGGAGGGACACAACATCTCGTTCCCTCCATCAGGGAACAGAGGTTACACAAGTAACCAGGACGTTCCCTATCTGTCACTCATTCGATGTTGTGTCGATGTAGTGACACTAGGGGTCCCTATACGAAACGCCACAACTGGCTGAACTGTGTTACGTGAACTGGCGGTGTGTGACGGGCAGACCACTGTGTGCCTCGTAGCCAGCACACCAGGCCGACACGTAACCTCCCCCAACATATTTATGAGTGTCGAACAGCCCTTTGGGGACAAGTCGACTACCCAAAAGATAGAGTCAGGCTAACCCAGTCGTGGCCTCTTTTCCCCTTCTTTATTTCCACTCCCTAAAAAAGAAGGGGGATTATCCAACTGGGCAACCAGGTCTAGTCGGGGGGTGTCCCTCCCAAGGGGAGGACACCGTGGAGACCACACCTCGCCCAAAGGGGGGGGGGGGATATTTAAGTGGAAAATACATCACATGGTCTTGCCGACCGTGTGGAGAGTCTCATGGTAGATCCTACCCAACGGGGGAGGAGTTGCTACAAACATGGAGACTGTGGCAGAGGGAGCTCTGCCCAAGGAAGATGCAGTTTGCCAACAGGGAAACAAATTAGCGGAAGATATACAGTACATCGCGTGGGGTTACCTTACAGGGAACCGCCACATGCGGAGAACCTACCTCAGAACAGGGCTCTTAGTTAGCATGTGTACTGGGCCGGCAGCGAGTCTCTCCGAAAACTCGACTGCCACAGGGCTCAGAGGAAGTCAACCAGGGAACATAGTTTGTGAACACTACTGGGAATTAATGGCGCACTTTTTCAGCTCAGAGGAGGTGAAAGACGCTATGTGCAAGCAATACACCCGGCCGGCTATCCCAGGCTTATCCGCTTGTATTACGTGTCACTACCTGGAATGAAACCGGTTCCACCCGGAGGTTGTAGAACCTTGCAAAGGTGTTGGGTGTTGCCCAGCCAGCTGCTTTGCAAATGTCGGTTAGAGAGGCACCCCTGGCCAGGGCCCAGGAGGCTGCTGCACCCCTGGTAGAATGGGCTCGTAGCCCTACAGGGGGCGGCATGTCCTGGGCCTGATATGCCATAGCTATGGCGTCAATGAGCCAGTGGGTGTTCCTCTGCTTGGAGACAGCGCTTCTTTTCCGCTGTGCACCAAAGCAGACAAAGAGCTGCTCAGATATCCTAAAGCTCTGCATGCGATCCAAATAGATGCGTAAAGCACGCACCAGACACAGCAAAGATAGGGCTGGGTCTGCCTCCTCCTGGGGCAGTGCTCACATGTTCACCACCTGGTCGCTAAAAGGGGTCGTGGGAACCTTGGGCACACAGCCCGGTCAGTGTCTCAGGATCACGTGAGAGTAGCCCGGACCGAACTCCAGGCACGTTTCACTGACAGAGAACGCTTGCAGGTCTCCTACCCTCTTGATGGAAGTGAGCACAGTCAGGAGGGCAGTCTTCAAGGAGAGTGCCTTAAGCTCAGCTGACTGCAAAGTCTCAAAGGGGGCTCTCAGTAGACCCTGATGAACTACAGAGAGGTCCCGTGAGGGAACGAGGTGTGGTCTGGAGGGATTCAGCCTCCTGGAACCTCTCAGGAACCTGATGATCAGGTCGTACTTCCCTAAGGACTTACCGTCCACTGTGTCGTGGTGTGCTGCTATAGCAGCTACGTACACCTTCAAGGTGGAAGGGGACAGCCGCCCTTCCAACCTCTCCTGCAGGAAGGAAAGCACCGATCCGACTACGCATCTCTGGGGGTCTTTCCGTTGGGAAGAACACCACTTAGCGAACAGATGCCACTTAAAGGCATACAGGCACCTTGTAGAGGGGGTCCTAGCCTGAGTGATCGTGTCTACCACCATGGGTTGTAGACCGCTTAGGTCTTCCGTGTCCCGTCCAGGGGCCAGACATGGAGATTCCAGAGGTCTGGTCGTGGGTGCCAGATGGTGCCCCGTCCCTGAGAAAGAGGGTCCTTCCTCAGGGGAATTCGCCGGGGGGACTGTCGCAAGGAGCGTGAGATCCGAGAACCACGTCTGGGTGGGCCAGTAGGGTGCTACCAGGACGACCTGCTCCTCGTCCTCCCTGACCTTGCACAGAGACTGTGCAAGTAGGCTCACTGGGGGAAACGCATATTTGCGCAGGCCAGGGGGCCAGCTGTGTGCCAGCGCATCTATGCCGAGGGGGGCCTCGGTCAGGGTGCACCAGAGCGGGCAGTGGAAGGATTCTTGGGAGGCAAACAGGTCCACCTGAATCGACTCCAAATCAGCTGGACCACCTGAGGGTGGAGTCTCCATTCTCCCCTGAGGGTAACCTGCCGTGACAGTGCGTCCGCTGTAGTGTTGAGGTTGCCCGGGATGTGAGTGGCTCGCAGCGACTTGAAGTGCTGCTGGCTCCAGAGGAGGAGATGGCGGGCGAGTTGTGACATACAACGAGAGCGCAGACCGCCTTGGCGGTTGACATATGCTACCGTTGCCATGTTGTCTGTCTGAACTAACACGTGCTTGCCCTGGATCAACAGCCGAAACCTCCGCAGGACGAGCAGAACTGCCAACAACTCGAGGAAGTTGATGTTCCAATGCAGTCGCGGGCCTGTCAACAAGCCGGCGGCTGCATGCCTATTGCAAACAGCGCCCCAGCCCATTTTGGAGGCATCTGTCATGACCACGACGCGCCTGGAGACCTGTTCTAGGGGAACACCTGCCCTGAAAATGGCTGAAAAGACGGTGAAAGACCAGCGTGATGACCACACGATGTGTCCCGCGGCACCATGCCCATCTCGGGACTCGAGTCTGAAGCCAGTGCTGAAGCGGTCTCATATGCATCAACCTTAGTGGGGTGGCCACCGCTGATGCCATATGCCCCAGGAGCCTCTGAAAGAGTTTCAGTGAAACCGCTGTTTTCTGTTTGAACGCCTTCAAACAGGCCAGCACCGATTGGGCACACTTGTTCGTGAGGCGCACTGTCAAAGAGACTGAGTCCAACTCCAATCCGAGGAAAGAGATGCTCTGAACCGGAAGGAGCTTGCTCTTTTCCCAGTTGACCCGAAGCCCTAGTCAGCTGAAGTGTGAGAGCACCAAGTCCCTGTATGCACACAATATGTCACGAGAGTGAGCTAGGATTAGCCAGTCGTCAAGATAGTTGAGAATGCGAATGCCCACTTCCCTTAGCGGGGCAAGGGCTGCCTCTGCGACCTTTGTGAAGATGCGAGGAGACAAGGACAGGCCGAAAGGGAGGACCTTGTACTGATACACCTGACCCTCGAATGCAAACCGCAGGAAGGGTCTGTGTCAAGGTAGAATTGAGACATGGAAGTACGCATCCTTCAGGTCTACCGCTGTGAACCAATCTTGATGCCGGACGCTCGCCAGAATGCGTTTTTGCATCAGCATCTTGAATGGGAGTCTGTGTAAAGCCCGGTTCAGTCTTCGCAGTTCCAAGATTGGCCGCAACCCACCACCTTTTTTTTTGGTACGATGATGTAGGGGCTGTAAAACCCCTTCTTCATCTCGGCCGGAGGGACAGGTTCTATCGCGCCCTTCTGTAGGAGGGTAGCGATCTCCGCGCGCAAGGTAGCAGCGTTTTCGTCCTTCACCAAGGTGAAGTGGATACCGCTGAACCTGGGCGGGCGCCTGGCGAACTGAATCGCGTAGCCGAGTTGGACGGTCCGGACCAGCCATCGCGACGGATTGGAAAGCGCAAGCCACGCATCCAAGTTCCACACAAGGGGGACCAAGGGGACAACATCGTCGGATGTACCAGCAGGTGGGGCCTCGTGGCGGGGCGGAGCTCGACGTGCCACACCACATTGTGGCTGTGCTGAGTCTAGGGACATCGAAGCACGTACCTGGCTCCTTGTGACCACCCCCGGAATAGCCTGGGACGGGGGAGGAAGAGGCCTGTCCTCATGACCCGTGGAGACTGTCACATCAGGGGCGGATGTGTGCCACAGCTGGGCGCTCAGGGGCTGGGAGACCACTGCTGGAGCGCCAATGCTGCAAGGAAAAACCCGTGGACGATAGTCGTGATTACGACAGTGCACACTGGGTATCTGACCCAGGGAAGGAGGAAACCGCTCTTTTGCTGAACTGTTGGGTACCGCAGCCACTTGGGCATGTGGTGAAATCAAACAAAAAGGTAACATAAGATTCTCCACCCGGCCCTCCACCAGGGGATGGAGTGGTCCTCTTACCAGCTCCAGATGAGTGGGTTTCTTCGAACCTCGGTCGCCCTTCTCAGGGGCGCTTTGATGTCCTCCATTGGTTCATAGCGGCCGACTGTGAAATGGGTGGTGTCTGCTTCCTGCAGTGGGCTCCACGCCGGGGCCGGGCCGAAGGAGCGGGCTGCGGCGGAGCCGGTGTAGTCAACGCAGGGGGACGCCCTTGGCGACAAGCAGACGTGGTGCGGGATCTTGAGCCATGCCGGGGCAGGATATGCCGGATAGCCTCTGTCTGCTGCTTCACCATCGAGAGCTGCTGGGCAAAGTCCTCGACGGTGTCACCGAATAGGCCAGCCTGGGAAATGGGGGCAGCAAGGAACTGTGTCTTGTCGGCCGCCCCCATGTCGTCCAGGTTGAGCCAAAGGTGGTGCTCCTGGACCACTAATGTGGACATCGTCCGCCCGAGAGACCGCGCCGTGACCTTCGTCGCTCGGAGAGCAAGGTCAGTCGCCGAGTGCAGTTCCTGCATCAGATCTGGGGTGGAACTACCCTCGTGCAGTTCTTTTAGCACCTTGGCTTGGTGGACCTGCAGGAGAGCCATGGCGTGCAGGGCAGAGGCGGCTTGTCCAGCAGCGCTGTAAGCTTTAGCTGTCAGGGATGATGTGAACTTACAGGGCTTGGGTGGGAGCTTTGGGCATCCGCGCCAGGTGACAGCGTTCTGCGGGCATAGGTGCACCGCGAGCGCCTTATCCACCGGGGAATCGCCGTATAGCCCCCGGCCGCCCCGCCATCGAGGGTAGTGAGGGCGGGGGAACTGAGGAATCGGGACCGGGCAGTAAAAGGTGCCCCCCACGATTTCGTCAGCTCCTCATGCACTTCCGGGAAGAAAGGCACTGGAGCGGGGCGTGGCTGCTTTGAGCGGCGCCGCGAGCCCAGGACCCAATCATCGAGCCACGAGGGTTCAGGGGAGAGCGGAGGGTTCCACTCTAGCCCGACACTTGCGGCCGCCCGGGAAAGCATGTCCGTCATCTCTGCATCAGCCTGTGACTGGGCAATCATCCCCGAAGGGGGGAGCCCAGCTGAGGCTTCTGCATCCAACTGGACAAGCCCGCTCTCCGATGCTGCACTCGAGAGCTCATCATCTTCACGGGCTCCGAACAAGAGGCCAGACTCGCCATGAGACAAGCCGGTGGACTCATCCGGAAGCCCGATCGGGGCAGACGAGCGTGCTGGGGAATGGGAGGTCCGTGGGGGGATACCCGGTGGAGGCAATCCCATTGGGGTCCCCAAATTGCCCCCAGTGCTAGCCGCGCTGGCCTCAAACCCGTAGGTAGAAGGACCGAGGCGGGGAGCCGTTTTTCTTACGAAAGCAAGCCTCGACCGCAACGTTGCCATGGTCATGTTCTCGCAGTGAGAACATGAATCATCCACGAATGCTGCCTCCGTGTGGGTCGTGCCCAGACACGAAAGACAGCGATCATGACCATCTGAAGTTGAGAGGTAACAACCACAACCAGGAATAACACACAATCGGAAAGGCATCTTTAAAAAGATGCGTCTTTAAAAAGATGTTCGGTGTGTGCAGCTCTTTTAGAGAAATATACTCTTTTAGAGAAATAAACTCTTTCAGAAAATATACTCTCTTTTTTCTGCCGAAGCGCCCAGGGGCGTTCTCTGCAGTGCACCAGTGCAGAGGAGGGAGAAGCCGCTGAAATGCGCTGTCAGATCCAGCAGAGGTGAATGAACAGAAGGAATTCAGCTCAATGAGCATGACCGTTCGGCTCCAAAGAGAAAATCTGAATGAGTGGTTGCATACCAGCTCCTTTTATACTCGTATGTCCAGGGGAGTGGCATGCAAATACCACTCGCCAATTTTCATTGGCCTTTTATCAAAGACCAGAGGTGTCTCGGGCTCCCAAGAGTGACCCCTAGTGTCACTACATCGACACAATGTCGAGTGAGTGACAGATAGGGAACAGGAGTTAGTTGTCACATATTTTACTCAAGTGAAAATTTGGGTTTATGGGTTTATTTAAAAAAAGAAGTACATTTTTGTATAGCCACATACCGTAATGTCTTAGCTATACAAAGAAACGAAAATGTTCATGGCTATAGCTCAAAATTTCAGTTCATTGGACTCACATTGACCTTTTACGACAACATTCTCTAGTACTCACACTACATGGGGTAAGTTGTCACAATGGGAACCTGCCATTAACTAGCATTTATACAGTCAAATAAATAATTATGAAACCCAAAACAGTTCATGAAAGAGTAAACCACCGATTCTTGAAATAAGAGACAAAACATGTTTTATTTTTTAATACTAATTAATTTGAAATGGATATATTTGCAGACAAAGGTCTCAGATAACGAACTATGTAATGGAACAGGTTTTTATAAAAACACTTTTTCCTGAAAATTGACATTTATTCACTTTCTAAATTACATCTTACTGCAATATCTGTCAACTCCATCAGACACACTAAAAGCATGCCATTTTAATTTGATACATACAACAGTGTAAAATCTTTAATTATCTAATAACGGTGTTCAGTAAAGGAGTTAAGTAATAAAATACATTCTATAATTTGTTTATCTGTTTTCACACTATTCTAAAAAATTCTGACGTTGCTGACAAAATTGAATATTTTTCCATCTTAACCATGTGTTGTACACTTGAGACATTTTTTTTTTTTTCCTCAGTTAAAGCTTCCTCTATGACCCAAACATAAAGCCAAAATTATTCCACAAGTCTTAACAGAAATGATCACAATGAGATGACATGTTAAGCTGTGACCAGAGAGACTTAAACACTGTTTGTTTGAAATAGATACAAATATAAAAATTACCAGACAATACGTCCTACTGTTGTATCTACTATGAGAAGGAAGTGGGAAAGGAGTGCTCAGAATTATAGCTGACCATGGCATTGCCTGATTTATTCAGGATTATAAAAATATCTGACAGAGTTGATGCAATGTGAGGACACAATTTAGATTATATATATATATATATATATAATTAAAATTTTACTTTATGTATTGTTTGAAGATCAATAGCCTACCTTTTAGTTGATATTTATATTTATGAATTTGTTGCATTTTTTAACACTTTGTATGGCAGTTTGACATTGTGACCTCTTGCTGAGGACAGGTTAAGTTACATGTGCTTCCAGGTATAGAAATAATTATAATTCTAAGTAATAAATGCCCTGAGTATACACATTTCCTTTAGATTGAACTTTTTCAGTATTTTTATTAATATTAATTTCTTGATTTGTTAAAATAAAGATGACTTTTGTACATAGGACATGTTTTGTCCCAGTGAAACATGTAAGTATCATACAACATATCAAATTATTGTTTTGGCCATCAGAAATGATAAAATAAATAAATAAATAAATAAATAAATAGTGTGTTTAGTTGTTTACCCAACAGCTATAACTATTAATTTGTAGGATAAAGTTCACAAAACATTATTCTAACTGAAGTTTTGAACTGGATGTGTGAAGTCAACATGCACTCACACCTTTATTATCTAAACTACAGCAATTAAAAATGGTAAACTTTTAAAAAACTAAAATACTTTGTTATTGAATAATGATACTTGGATGATCACTTCCTTTCTCTGTCCTACTGGAGGGCGGAGACATGCACTGCACCTCACCTGACATCAGTGCAAGGCAATAGAAGGAAATAAAAGCTTGTAAAATCTCTGCGGACATAAAAGAGCAGTTATGCGGCTTGATAAGAAGCGAATGAAGAACAGGGGAAAGAAGGTAAATGAGACGTATTTTCTACATAATATATTCTGTATAAATATATAAAGTGTTTTATGAGTTGTTATTCGGATGTGGAATATATGAAAAGCATTCCAAACAAGGGAATGGAATTTGTATTTATATCTGGACGAAACATTCTCAGTATTCTTTTCCAAAGCAAAACTTACAATTCTTTGTTACAAATTAATTCCCCAGTCTGGCTAACATAATGTTATAAACCTCAAACAACTGTCTTAAGAAAGAAGAAATAAAAAAATAAAAAAATCAGCTCTTTATCATATAATTACGGAATTATTTACTATAAGCAAATCCATTTGGCAAAGCCATAAAATACAAACCAAACATAAAACTTAGATACATTAATTACTGTTATAGATTTACAATTTACAATAGTTCTTGCATAATAATAGGCTAATAACTATAATTTAACTTTTGTACAGTAAGACTATACTACTGACATTTCAACTGACTTAGTTGTAATTAAAATAGTTTGAATAACTTACTTAATAAACCATCTATCTAACTGTCTGCCACAACACGAGTTATACTAACATGCAGATGTACGACTTGAATTATTCACTTGTCATGAAGGATTAAAAAAACGGAGCAGATTTTCAACAACTGTACTTCTAATTAAAATAAACTAATACAGAACATCTGAATAAAAACTTTAAAAAATCTTTATGCTTTCAATTTGCAAACCAACCCCAAAACAGGCAATGATTTGCAAGGGTCATCAGTATAACAAAACAGACTGGTTCATATGTCCTGTGCAGTGTTGACATATGTATAAAAATAATGCTTTAATGATTTTAATGTGAGTCCTTCTCTGTCAAGATCTCAAATGTGAATAAAATAAAAGTGTTGTACTATAAGATGCTGTTGTGCCTAAAGAGAGATTATGAGAGTTTAATTAGAACATTATCACTACAACAGCCATGTAAGAAAAATATGTGATGGAACAGTGTCATTGTTGGAATCTTTATTATGCACTAGTTGTCAGACTAGTTTTAAAGCCCTGTCTTGTCTTTGTTGTAGAAATAGTTTCTATGGTCTGTCACTTTCAGAATGTCAGAGATCAGAGGAGCAGGGTGTTAATCCATTTGCAACTAGACTAATAAATGAATAAAATACTAGATTCATAAAATGCAGATATTAATACACTGAAAACATGATAACTTAATTCAAATGTGCTTCATGTGGTAACAGGTGAATTAACTGGTTTGAGCAGGTAGAAATATCTCCTTAAGGTAACACTTGTAGGTTTTTTACAGTGTAATCAGGAGACAAAGTAAAACTGAAAGCAGGGTAAACACCGGGCCGTCAATGCAAATAATAAACAAATATGAATCATAGATTCAAAGTAGATAAAGATAGAGTGAAAGGTTAACAAAGATAATGGCTGATTTAAAATGCAGTTTAATAGTCATCCTTTATATTATAGAAAGCAGGAAATGATACAAACATAAGTTCAATGAGTAAGCAAAGCAGTCTAGAGGTTTGGATTTATAGTAGTAGGCTATACCCAGTGACTACATTTGCCAAAAGTTACAGTATTGAACTAGAATACATTGCATGAAACGGAAGTACCGTCAAATGGTATGTTTTTACACTTTTACAATTGAATTAAAAGTGCAAAATGACTGATGATGTTCATTCTCAGCAGTCAAAAAAAAAAAAAAAAAAAAAGTGAAGAATGTGACATTAAAAATCCAGACTTATAATTCTGGTCCATTCATCACATTAGAAATGGAAGGGAAAGTCAAGCGCATTGCATTGATGGTTTCTGTGCACTGTGATCTGATTGAATAATGAACCTTTTTGGAAAACGTAGCAGGTCATCATGGTTTTCCATGCAAACAGAAAATTTGCATCCTGCTGAAATGATGCAAGAAGTATGGTAGTTTGCTACTCCAAATATAGCCTGAATTTTATTAAAACAAATCATGCTGTATTTTCATTTAAGGAACACAACATCCAAAGTAAAATGCAACTTAAACAGAGATCCAATATATAATAGCATGATACTAATAGAAGCAAAACTCACCAGAATATTCAGTTTACACATTTGACATTTAAGAGCAGATAAGGCAATAGGGCAAACACTCCTTCTGTACTAAGAACTCTGAAGAAAACAAGGGACAACTGGGAATAATCTCTCTAGACATGAAACACACTAGTGACAGAAATCACAAAAGACACAACCCCAAAATAAAAGTATTCCACAAGCAAGAAAGACTCCTGAAAGTGTTAAAGTGACAGCCTTTAACCTTAACAATTGATAATCAGTTATGATTTATGAGTTTTATGTTTACATTCATGTTTACATCTTTGATAGTGCAGTAAATACAGGGATGTACAGAGGCTTGTGAGCCCAACAAATGAGCCGTTCATGGACAGAGGGACAAAAAGTTTGTTACGTGGATAAATATTGCAGAGCTTGATCAATTGTCTTATTAGTCTTCCATCTAACCAGCAATAATAATGTGGACATAACAATGTTCTTGTTTATATGATGGGAATGTTCATACAGCCTTGACAATGCATTCCTAAACAGGTTCTGTAAGTCACAGTCATTTGGCTAGATGTTACTAGAAACATATCTTATTATGTCAGTGATATAAATATCACTCGTTACAAAAATTATTTAAAAAGAGAGCATAGGCTTAATGCTGTAACAGCAGAATTTAAGGCAAACTTCATAAAGTGTGGAGAAACCTAACAACAAAATAAAGCTCAAGTAGAAGCCATAGTAAGAGAAATGACAAATTCTATAGAACAGCGGTGCCCACCAGTAGATCGCAGTCATTATTCTCATCAGTCAATCGCAAGATCTACACTTTTTAATAGTTTTTTTTCTCCCTGAGATCAACTTAGGATGTTAGTGAATGTTGTTTTGTAGCAAAACAGTTGAATTTTAGTTTTAGATACTTTGAAATGAACGGACCATTTTTTGCAGCTCTGCCTAAAGAAATTTTTGAACAGCATATACTAGCATTTTCTCAAGATAGACAGGAATGTGGCAGGCTTTTCCTGAAATCTTGCCATCTCTCTTAAGCCCCACTCAAAAGCAGTGCTTTTATCGCTTGATGTCGCTAGTGGGTGTTCCTACCGCAGATGGCTCTTACAATATTGGTGGACTGCAAAGATGAGATATATTGCTGGTAAAACTAAAATATCCTTCTAATTTCACTAGAATTAAGTTTACTTGCTGCTAAAAATTAACATTCTTCAGGGGAAAGAGATTTTATATAACTGCAGCAGTGTTTAATTCATTATATCAAGAACAAGATCAATCTAACAATGTACGACTCAAACTCAGTCATACTGCTGAACATTTCTGATGTGGTTTTCTATGCTTCATATGTTTTATGTGGCTACAGACAAAACAAAACAAAATGGGAGGAATGTGGATTGTCATTTGCAGTAAATGCAACTTTTCACTACTTTTCTCAAGCACACATCTTGTCACCAACAGTCGTTGTCACTAGTGTCGCCGGAAGTCGTTTTACCCTTAAGGGGCAGTCACACTACACCTAATTCACTCCCATACAAACGCACATGAACACGGGAGACCGGAAATGCAAGCTCATGCTAAGAAATTTTGTACAATGCTGCGTACCAAAGTTCAAGCTTGGTGAACTTTGAACTGCAAATCTGGTTGACGAGAGGACACGTGACCAACAGAAGATCGAAACATCACACACTGACCTCTTGGCTCAATAAAAGGGTTCATATTTCAAAGCTTTGTGTTTTTACTGTTGCTGGAATGTGAGTAGACATTATATTTTAACAGTTTTAACATAATATTATTTGCAGTTTTTTAACTGATATTTACTAAAACCAGAAGCCCTCCCGCATGACATCATATCCTGGTCTGTTACATTGTCTGAAAAAAATGAGCATGCTCGAAGCCTAACGTCATCGGCCCATTGAAAAGTCTCTGTCGCTGCAAATCTCTGGCAGTTTGAACACACGAGAGGCGGTCCAGCACAAGCACACTGATGCCCGCAGAAACTGCTTCAGCTCAACGCAAGAGAATAAAAACATGCATCTCTAAATGACGCTGTTACTCTAAATAAATGTTATTCCATGTTGTATGCCATTGATCGATAGTTAATAAAACTAACTAAATAAAATGACATGTATTTCTCCAGTAAATAGTTTATCACAAATAGAACTAAATAAATGTGATTGGTGGGTAGAAATTCTCTATAGCAGATTTCACATAGAGTATATAGGGAAAAGACAAAATATTTCTATCTTGCATGGGGCGTGCAGTAAGCTATGGGGGGAAAAACTGTTGACTGTATGTTTCTTCTTTATATAAAATAATAATAATATAAAATCATGATATTCCTGTTATACTGTTATTTCCATGGCCTGTTTTCACATATAAATCGTAGACTGCGTTGAGCTACTTAATGAAAAAATAGATTGCATAAAAAAAGAAAAAAAAAAAAGAATGGGGACCGCCGCTATTGAATATGTCATTACTCATTACTTAATATAAATAAAAAGCACAAAATAATAATAATAATAATAATAATATTGCAATCTCTGGTCTTGTTTTTGTTCCTTGATTTCTTTGGCCAGTTATTGGTCTCTCTGTAAAAAAAAATAAAAAATTATTATAATATTTATAATAAAAATTGAGAATCAAAAACATTTGAAATTATGAATGCTCTGTGGTAAAGACAACAGCACCCTTTAATAATTTCTGTACAGCATCATGCATGGCATAAATACTGAATTTGGTCAACATTTGCCACATTCACATTTTAAATCATACAACTTCAAAATCAAGAACTTCGAGTTAATCAGTTCTTACACACCTTTAATTGTGAGATTTACATTCACATGATGGTCTGCGGGAGTTATGAAGCAAGTGTACAGGCCGGCATCAGCAAGTTCAAGTTCTTTGATCTTTATGGAGTAGTTTCCGTTTACATACTCATCAGGGAAAGATTCAGCTCTAATGTTGTGCTTTACATCTTTTGAATTACTGCCAGGTCTAAACTCATAAACAGGCTTTTTGTCATTGTATCTCCAATGCACTGTGTGAACTTCACTTTTATCTCCAGTGTAAGAACATGGCAAGACAGCACAGTCTCCAGTGAACTGTTGAACTGTGACCATGTCACCTAGAGTCACTGAAAATCAAGAGAACTTTACAATAAGGAAACACACAGTTTGGCATTTCTGCATGAATTTGCCATTATTTAAATAAATGTGGTTTGTTTGTTAGTTTCTTACCTTTAGGAATTAAAAATGCCAACACATAGACCAGGCAATAACTGTAGAAAGAGAAAGACACAATTTATTATTAACTTTAGCAACAAGACAGGTACATAAGGTAGTGAAATAACCAAGATAACCCTTTTTTTGTCCTCATATATGGCCATGATTGAGAAATATCTGACTCAAAGTGTATATTCTCAGTAATGCAAAATGTTCTTGTGTATCTTTGGCCGTAGTATAAGAGTTATGATAACTGTGATATGTTTAACCATAAGCAACAGGCCCGGCTCCAGCTCTAAGATTTAAGCTGGGCCATAGAACCCTCTGGGTGGGCCAAACAGTTGGAGGGGTGGACGGGGGATTGGTTGCCAAGGTGGGCCAAGCTCATGATTGCAGATCCTCCTTTGGAACCGGGTCTGATAAACAATATGAATGTTACAGTTTGATGAGTTCAAGTGCTAGTTGTAGTGTTAGTTTTCGTTAATAAAAAGAAGATTTGCCTAGAATAGATCAGTAGTTTTCAATTCTTGTCCTGAAGTAGTAGAAGTTAACACGCTTTGGGGGGAATACAATTTGTAATACTAAAACATCATGTACATAAAATACGGTCAGCGCACGTTACCAAACTGAAACCAACGCAACACGTCTGTTATTCTGTGCACAAGATGAAACTTGTGGAGCGAGCGCAGAAACGCCTCACATGTGCTCACTCAACAGAGCTGTGCACAAGCATCGTGTGCAAACTGTTTGATTAAATCACATCATAGCCCTTTGTGGTTTAATTTTCACACAAGGTCATATCTTGATTTCGAATTTATTTTGATGGATTGTTCAGCCATACACAATGAAATAGAAAGACAAGTTGTTTTTGCGTAATTTTATCTCATCACATTCAATTCAGACTGCAAGCTCACAACTTGACTTTCTTCTTTTGCTGTGGCGCTAGAAATTCAGCAGCGACGGAGCATTTTTTTTTTTCTATCTCTCTCTGAGATAGGGAAAAATGCAAGCATGTGGAAAGTCTGTCTTCTCACCCAGGAGAGCAGAATGGAGTGGAAGAGGAATAAACTCTGAAATAATAATGATATGGTGTAGTGTTTAGTAAGCCGCTACAGAGACTGAACCAGTATATTTTTCCTGCTTATGCTGGAGAATTTTAGTATATGGTAACATATTGTGTTTGTATTTGAATTGTCACACACCTTCAGCAAATATTCCCAAGCATAACTCATTGTATAAACCAATTCAAAGAGTTTAATTATCAGTCTTATTAATGAAGGCCTTTTAGTCATTCATCTCTGAAGGCAGTAACTGAATGATTTAAGAATAGGGCTTATCCTCCATTATTGTCCTGTCATGTGAGGAGGAATTGGATGTACACTACAGGAGTTGGTCTGCAGATGGGTTATTGTGGTTTTGAAAATATCACTAGTTTTTATTGTATTTTCACTCAGTTCAGTGTAAGTTTTAATTCAGAAATAGTTTTGTTTGTGTTGTTTATTTAGTTTCTGTATCATTTTAATAAAGCACCGCAAAATGTTTCATTTGCCACACTCAACACTTCATCAGAAAATGCGACAAGTGAATGTGATTGGTTGTTTTACATGGCAATCAGATGACCACTCTTTGTCTAATCTAGAGTAATTAGAATTTGAAAGTGAATTTGGAGCGCTGTAAATATACTGTATCAGCACACATTACTAAACCGAAACCAATGCAACACATCTGTTATTCTGTGCACAAGATTAAATTTGTGGAGCGGCACAGAACCGCCTCGTGTGCTCACTCAGGACAGCTCTGCGTGCGATACAAATAGATGCGTAAAGCGCGTACCGGACACAGCAACGATAGGGCTGGGTCTGCCTCCTCCTGGGGCAGTGCTCGCAGGCTCACCACCTGATCCCTAAAAGGGGTCGTGGGAACCTTGGGCACACAAGTTGGGGTCTCAGAATCACGTGAGAGTAGCCCGGGCCGAACTCCAGGCACGTTTCGCTGACAGAGAACGCTTGCAGGTCTCCTACCCTCTTGATGGAAGTGAGCGCAGTCAGGAGGGCAGTCTTCAATGAGAGTGCCTTAAGCTCAGCTGACTGAAAAGGCTCAAAGGGGGCTTGCTGGAGACCCTGAACAACTACAGAGAGGTCCCATGAGGGGACGAGGCACGGTCTGGGGGGATTCAGCCTCCTGGCGCCTCTCAGGAACCTGATGATCAGGTCGTGCTTACCGTCGACTGCGTCGTGGTGTGCTGCTATGGCGGCAATGTACACCTTCAAGGTGGAAGGGGACAGCCTCCCTTCCAACCTCTCCTGCAGGAAGGAAAGCACTGATCCGACTGTGCATCTCTGGGGGTCTTCCCATCGGGAAGAACACCACTTAGTGAACAGATGCCACTTCAAGGCATACAGACGCCTCGTAGAGGGAGCCCTAGCCTGAGTGATCGTGTCTACCACCGCGAGTGGTAGGCCACTTAGGTCTTCCGCGTCCCGTCCAGGGGCCAGACATGGAGATTCCAGAGGTCTGGTCGCGGGTGCCAGATGGTGCCCCGTCCCTGAGAAAGAACGTCCTTCCTCAGGGGAATTCGCCAGGGGGGGCTGTCGCGAGGAGCGTGAGGTCCGAGAACCATGTCTGGGTGGGCCAGTAGGGTGCTATCAGGACGACCTGCTCCTCGTCCTCCCTGACCTTGCACAGGGTCTGTGCAAGTAGGCTCACTGGGGGAAACGCATATTTGCGCAGGCCAGGGGGCCAGCTGTGTGCCAGCACATCTATGCCGAGGGGGGCCTTGGTCAGGACGTACCAGAGCAGTGGGAGGATTCTTGGGAGGCGAACAGGTGCACTTGTGCCTGTCCGAATCGACTCCAAATTAGCTAGACCACCTGAGGGTGGAGTTTCCACTCTCCCCTTAGGGTAGCCTGCCATGACAGTGCATCCGCTGTAGTGTTGAGGTTGCCCAGGATGTGAATCACTCACAGCGACTTGAAGTGCTGCTGACTCCAGAGGAGGAGATGGCGGGCGAGTTGTGACATACAACGAGAGCGTAGACCGCCTTGGCGGTTGACATATGCTACCACTGCCGTGTTGTCTGTCCGAACTAACACGTGCTTGCCCTGGATCAACGGCCGAAACCTCCGCAGGGCGAGCAAAATTGCCAACAACTCGAGGCAGTTGATGTGCCAGTGCAGTTGCGGGCCCGGCCACAAGCCGGCGGCTGTGTGCCCATTGCAAACAGCGCCCCAGCCCATTTTGGAGGCATCCGTCGTGACCACGACACGCCTGGAGACCAGTTCTAGGGGAACACCTGCCCGTAGAAACGAGAGGTCGTTCCAAGGGCTGAAAAGATGGTGACAGACCGGCGTGATGACCACGCGATGTGTCCCGCGCCGCCATGCCCATCTCGGGACTCGACTCTGAAGCGGTCTCATATGTATCAACCTGAGCGGGGTGGACACCGCTGAGGATGCCATATGCCCCAGGAGCCTCTGAAACAGTTTCAGTGGAACTGTTGTTTTCTGTTTGAAAGCCTTCAAACAGGCCAGCACCGACTGGGCGCGCTCGTTCGTGAGGCGTGCTGTCAAAGAGACTGAGTCCAACTCCAAACTGAGGAAAGAGATGCTCTGAACTGGGAGGACCTTGCTCTTTTTCCAGTTGACCCGAAGCCCTAGTCGGCTGAGGTGTGAGAGCACCAAGTCCCTGTGTGCACACAACATGTCCCGAAAGTGAGCTAGGATTAGCCAGTCGTCGAGATAGTTGAGAATGCGAATGCCCACTTCCCTTAACAGGGCAAGGGCTGCCTCTGCGATCTTCGTGAAGATGCGAGGAAACAAGGACAGGCCGAAAGGGAGGACCTTGTACTGATACTCCTAACCCTTGAATGCAAACCGCAGGAAGGGTCTGTGTCAAGGTAGAATCGAGACGTGCATGTACACGTCCTTCAGGTCTACCGCCGCGAACCAATCTTGATGCCGGACGCTCACCAGAATGCATTTTTGCGTCAGCATCTTGAACAGGAGTCTGTGTAAAGCCCGGTTCAGTACTTGCAGGTTCAAGGTTGGACGCAACCCACCGCCTTTTTTCAGTATGATGAAGTAGGGGCTGTAAAACCCCTTCTTCATCTCGGCCAGAGGGACAGGCTCTATCGCACCCTTCCATAGGAGATTGGCGATCTCCGTGCGCAAGGTAGCAGCATTTTCGTCTTTCACCAAGGTGAAGTGGATACCGCTGAACCTGGGCGGACGCCTGGCAAACTGAATCCGGACCAGCCATTGTGACGGATTGGAAAGCGCAAGCCACGCATCCAAACTCCGCGCGAGAGGGACCAAAGGAACAGTCTCGTCGGACGTACCGGTGGGTGGGGCCTCGTGGCGGGGCAGAGCTCGAGGTGCCACACCATGTCGTGGCCGTGCTGAGCTCAGGGACATCGAAGTACTTACCTGGCTCCTTGTGACCACCCCCGGAACAGCCTGGGATGGGGAGGAAGAGGCCTGTCCTCGTGACCCGTGGAGACTGTCAAACAAACCTGCCAAATAGGGTAGTGGACGGTGGTCGTGATGTCGGCTGTGCACACTGGTTACGTGACCCAGGGAAAAAAGAAACCGCTCTTGCTGAACTCGTGGGTAATGCAACCACTTGGGCATGCAGCGCAATTAAATGCATAGGTAACAAAAAGATTCTCCTCCCAGCCCTCGACCGGGGGATGGAGTGGTCTGCTTACCAGCTCCAGAGCAGCAGGTTTCGTCGTCCCTTGGTCGCCCGTCTCAGGGGCGCTTTGAAGCCTTTCACAGGTTCTTGGCAGCTGTGAGACGGGTGGCATCTGCTTCCTGCGGTGGGCTCCTAGCCGGGGCCGGGCCAAAGGGGCGGGCTGTGGTGGAGCCGGTACAGTCACCACAGGGGGACGCCCTTGGTGACGAGCAGACAGGGTGCGGGATCTTGAGCCGCGCCAGGCAGGATATGCCGTACAGCCTCCGTCTGCTGCTCCACCATCAAGAACTGCTGGGAAAAGTCCTTGACGGTGTCGCCGAATAGGCCAACCTGGGAGATGGGGGCAGCAAGGAACATTGTCCTGTAGGCCTCACCCATCTTGACCAGGTTGAGTCAAAGGTGGCGCTCCTGGACCACTAATGTGGACATCGTCCGCCAGAGAAACCACGCCATGACCTTCGTCGCTCGGAGAGCGAGGTCGGTCGCCGAGCGCAGTTCCTGCATCATACCCGTAGGTAAAAGGACTGAGGCGGGGAGCCTCTGGGGTGGCTTGCTTTCTTACGAAGGCAAGCCGCAACCGCATCATTGCCATGGACATGGACATGTCCTCGCAATGAGTACATGACCCATCCAAGAACGCTGTCTCCATGTGAGCAGTGCCCAGACACGAAAGACAGTGATCGTGACCGTCAGAAAGCGAGAGATAACGAGCGCAACCAGGAATAACACACAAAGGAAAGGCATCTTTAAAAAGACGTTCCTTGTGTGCCGCTCTTTTAGAGAAATATACTCTTTTAGAGAATATACTTATTCTCTGCGGAAGCATCCAAATCAAATCAAATCACTTTATTGTCACACAGCCATATACACAAGTGCAATGGTGTGTGAAATTCTTGGGTGCAGTTCCGATCAACATAGCAGTCGTGACAGTGATGAGACATACACCAATTTACAATAACATCAAATTAACATCAACAGTATACAAATAATAACATACACTGTACAGTATACAATACGCACTATATAGACACACATTATTCAATAAAAATAAAAAATAAAAATATATAAAAAAGTATATATATATAGCATGTACAGTATTGTACTGTATTGACATTCAGGCTGTCGGTTGATAGTCAGTTGTTGTTAAGAGAGAACATAATATAATAATAATAATAATATAATTTATGACAGTCCGGTGTGAGATATAAGAGTAAGGGTAATAAAGTGCAGTGCTGATGTATTTTGATCGTGGGAGATCAAGAGTTCAGAAGTCTGATTGCTTGGGGGAAGAAGCTATCATGGAGTCAGCTGGTGCGGGTCCTGATGCTGCGATACTGCCTACCTGATGGTAGCAGTGAGAACAGCCCATGGCTCGGGTAGCTGGAGTCTCTGATGATCCTCTGTGTTTTTTTTCACACACCACCTTGTATATATTTCCTGGAGGGAGGGAAGCTCACCTCCGATGATGTGTCTGGCAGTTCGCACCACCCTTTGCAGTGCTTTGCGGTTGTGGGCGGTGCTATTGCCGTACCAGCCAGTCAGAATGCTCTCCACAGTGCAGGTGTAGAACCGTGTGAGGATGTGGCGGTTCATTCCAAACTTTCTCAGCCGTCTCAGGAAGAAGAGGCGCTGATGAGCCTTCTTCACAACGACTTCAGTGTGGATGGACCATGTGAGTTCCTCAGTGATGTGGACACCCAGGAACTTGAAGCTGCTAACTCTCTCCACTGGTGCTCCATTGATGGTGATGGGACTGTGTTCTCTGTCTTTTCTCCTGAAGTCCACCACAAGCTCCTTTGTCTTACTTACGTTGAGGGAGAGGTTGTGCTCCTGACACCAGTGTGTCAGAGTGTGCACCTCCTCTCTGTAGGCTGTTTCATCATTGTCGGTGATCAGACCTACCACCGTCGTGTCATCAGCAAACTTAATGATGGCATTGGAGCTGTGTGTTGCCACACAGTCATGTGTGTACAAGGAATACAGTAGTGGGCTGAGAACACAGCCCTGCGGGGCTCCAGTGTTGAGGGTCAGTGATGAGGAGATGTTGCTGCCTATTCTAACCACCTGGCGTCTGCTTGACAGGAAGTCCAGGATCCAGCTGCACAGCGAGCTGTTTAAGCCCAGAGCCCGGAGTTTCTCATCTAACTTGGAGGGCACTATGGTGTTGAATGCTGAGCTGTAGTCTACAAATAACATTCTCACATAAGTGTTCCTTTTTTCCAGGTGGGAGAGAGCAGTGTGTATTGTAGATGCAATGGCATCATCAGTGGAGCGGTTGTTGCGGTAAGCAAACTGCAGCGGGTCAAGAGAGAGTGGCAATACAGAGCAGATGTAATCTCTGATTAGTCTCTCAAAACATTTGCTGATGATGGGGGTCAGAGCAACAGGACGCCAGTCATTTAAACAAGTTATTTTTGATTGTTTTGGAACAGGCACAATGGTGGATGTTTTAAAGCATGTGGGGACCAGAGACAAAGAGAGGGAAAGGTTGAAAATGTCCGTAAAAACACCAGCCAGCTGGTTTGCGCACGCACTGATGACGCGGCCCAGAATGCCGTCTGGGCCCGCGGCTTTGCGGATATTCACCCGTCGGAAGGATCGGGTTACATCCGCTACAGAAACGGAGAGTGAACTAACCTCTGTAGCTTCAGTCGCGAGAGCTCTCTCCGCGAGGGCGGTGTTATTTCCCTCGAAACGAGCATAAAAAGTATTTAGCTCATCCGGTAGAGAGGCAGCGGTGTTCATGGCGGAGTTTTTATTCCCTTTAAAGTCCGTGATGATGTTAATTCCCTGCCACATGCTTCTAGAGTTGGTGGTGTTAAACTGTCCTTCAATCTTACTCCTGTACTGGCGTTTTGCGGTTCTGATAGTTTTTCGGAGGGCATAACTGGCTTGTTTATGCTCCTCCGCGTTCCCGGAATTAAAAGCGGAGGTCCATTAAGTGCCGCGCGAACATCGCTATTGATCCAGGCTTTCTGATTTGGATAGATCCGTACTGTTCTAGTCGGAACGACGTCCTCTACGCACGTTCTGATGAAACACATTACGCTATCAGCGTAAAGCTCGATGTCGTCATCAGAGGCGGACCGGAATATCTCCCAGTCCGTGTGATCAAAACAGTCTTGTAGCGTAGAATCTGATTGGTCCGACCAGCACTGGATCGTTCTGAGGGTGGGTGCTTCCTGTTTCAATTTCTGCCTGTAAGCGGGCAGAAGCAGAATGGAAGAGTGGTCCGATTTTCCAAATGGTGGGCGGGGGAGGGATTTGTAGCCATCCCGGAACGGAGAGTAGCAATGGTCCAAAACCCGGTCCCCTCGTGTGTTGAAACTAATGTGCTGGTGATATTTTGGTGCGACTGATTTTAAACTGGCTTTATTAAAGTCCCCGGTCACAATGAACGCGGCCTCAGGGTGCGCGGTTTCCTGCTCACTTATTCTCCCATACAGTTCCTTGATTGCCCACTCTGTGTCGGCTTGTGGGGGAATGTACACAGCAGTGATAATGACAGAATGGTCGACACAGAAGCATAAGAAATTCCAGATCAGGAGAGCAGAAAGACTTGATAGAATGTACGTTCCTCTGATCACACCAGGATTTGTTGATCATAAAACATACACCACCTCCTCTGCTTTTACCTGAGAGGTCTTTCGCTCTGTCCGCTCGGTGCACAGAGAACCCCGCGGGTTCAATGGCTGAGTCTGGAATCTCCACAGACATCCAAGTTTCTGTTAGGCAGATAATGCAGCAGTCCCTTGTATCTCGTTGGAAAGAGATCTGCGCTTTCAGCTCGCAGAGCTTGTTATCCAGAGACTGAACATTTGCCAGTAGAACAGTGGGTAGCGGGGGTCGATTTGCGCGGCGTCTTACTTAGAACGCCGGCTCTGTTTCCCCTTCGTGCTGCCCAGACAAAGGGCTCCGCTGGTGTGTTTATAAACAGTGGGTCGGCATTGAGGAATGTGAAGTCCGGTTTACGGTGTGAGATTGCTGAACCAATGTCCAAAAGTGTTTGTCTGTCATGGACAATAAGGCAGACAACATCCAAGACAAAAAACATAAGAATTGTGAACAAAACAAACAAAACATTACTATGTTGTGTCGGAGCACGCAACGCAGCAGCCATACTTGGCGCTATCTTGAGTATTTGAGTATCCAGGGGCATTCTCTGTAGTGCACCAGTGAAGAGGAGGGAGAAGCCGCTGAAATGCACCGTCAGATCCAGCAGAGGTGAATGAACAGTCGTGGGAATTCAGCTCAGTGAGCATGATCGTTCGGCTCCGAAGAGAAAATCTGAATGAGTGGTTGCATACCAGCTCCTTTTATACCCGTATGTCCAGGGGAGTGGCATGCAAATACCACTCGCCAATTTTCATTGGCCTTTTATCAAAGACCAGAGGTGTCTCGGGCTCCCAAGAGTGACCCCTAGTGTCACTACATCGACACAACGTCGAGTGAGTGACAGACAGGGAAGGTCAATTATTCACAGAGCTAAGCTAGCACACATATATCTCTGAGATGTCTGTTTAATAATGTTTTATCTGGAAAGCATCAAAATCTAATTAACATCTAAACATCTTAAAAAGATCAGATTTACAAACATTCTAAATCATAAACATCTCAAAGACTTCTTCTGAATGTCTTATTGACATCCGAGACATACTTATTGACATGCGTCTTATAGACATATTGCAGATGGCAGATTTTGTGCCAAAATCTGACTCCCTGCCAGATTCTTACTCCCCTCTAACTGATTGGTCCTTATCCTTAAAGCTCAACCCTTTCCCTAACAATAGTAGGGAGTCACTGGTATCTATCTCTAAAGCACAACCACCCTTAAATATAAGGATACTAGGGAGTGAAAAATCGGCACGATACCGGCTTATCCAATGTGCGCACATACTGCGTACATGCCACTTGATGTCAAAAGCAGAAAATAGCGATTATTTTAAATGCCATGTAAATATGTTTTTCTTGCTTTGTCAAATTTTTTAAATAAGCTTTTGGGATTTTGGGGAGTTATCTGCATATATTGGTGTGAATGTAAATGGGCTTGTTGCTATGTCAGGCTGGTTGGGATGCTTAAACAGAGCAATGTTTTTAAACACCACATTGCTAACACTTTCCGGGAAATCAACATACGATTGGCTTATTTGTCTCTTCATATTAAATGGTGACAGGACAAAGTACTTCAACAAAAAATGTACACACTTCACTTCTAAAAACTGAGGCAAATGTCACTGTAATTAATTCCATTTTGTATTAAGCAAGTCCCGTGAACAACTGCTTGTTTCGATTCGCTTTGCTGTGTAGTATGTGCACTACTACAAGACAACAGATTATGAGAATATC
The DNA here is from genome assembly GCF_019703515.2 of Myxocyprinus asiaticus. Lineage (NCBI taxonomy): Eukaryota > Metazoa > Chordata > Actinopteri > Cypriniformes > Catostomidae > Myxocyprinus > Myxocyprinus asiaticus. Next base: position 24,767,303 of record NC_059392.1, on the reverse strand, counting down.
TTTGTGTAGGCCTCATGTAAGAGGTTTACAATTTTACTACAGTATATTTGTCATGTGATCGTTCAGAAGTGCCCCGGCCCTTTATTTCACGAATCTTCTGGTTTGGCTCTCTGAACCATAATAATAATTATAGCAGGAAAATACCATGAATACATCATTTTGATATAGGCATTATTCACAGTTTTTCCTGCTTCCCACATAAGTAAAAAAAAAAAAGAGAAAAACATCCATTTTCAAAAGTGAACCAATCTGCCAAAAATTTGACATGTCCGTCGACAGCATTTAACTTACCTGATAATCATGGTGAATTAATATTCTGAATATGAAAATGTGGCTAAAATTCACGTTAATAAGCTTTGTTTTGAAAAGGTGGCATTCCACCAAAAGTCTTCCGCCTCGTCGTCCTACACTTTCGTCATACGAACTTACCGTACTGGTACTAGTAAAATCCCCTCATATGGACAAACTTAAAGTTCCAAGTTAATAACTCGTTATTTTCTGTAAGCTCTGGCGTGATCGTCGTGTCCTCATTAAAAATAAATAAATAAATAAATAAATAAAGAACATAACGAAAAGAAAGAAAGAATCAATATGACAATGGCCTCAAAAGTTAAGGGTAGTCAGGTCAGAGCCCGTCTGAAAGGGGAGCCTATAAGGTTAGCATAGTATTGCATGGCAGTTCACTTGCGAGGAGACAAGAGGCCGTTCTTTCTATAGAGGAGATGCTTCCCGACGCTGAATAAACTGCTTTTGCAAGGAAACAGCCATCACTTAATTAATTGACCGCCTGTCCGTCAATCTTCAACAAAAAAATCCTCTCGGAATGAGCTATGCGTGGAGTTTACTACATTAAAACGGCTGTTTTATAAGGGAAGTCGCGGACGATTTTGCGCCAGGCAGGTGTCAGTTTACGGCTCTCTTCATTGATTTGTATAGTATCCGCAAACTGTGACTTACTGTCGTAACACGCTAGTTGACGATACGCTCTCTCCTATGGTAAAAACGAGGAGATTTTATTCGGTAAAGAAGATCTCTGGTCAGAGTTACCTCGCCATAAAATTATAGCCTAGGTACGCTGCCTTGTTCTTAAAGCTACAGTATGTAATTGTTTTTTAGTTTTTTTTTTCAAGTGCAACAAAAATCCATCTTCCAAACCATGTCTTTATTTTACCCAAATACACTTTGATAAACCTATAATAATGATTCATATTTTAGAGCTGTCAGGACGGATTTCGTGGGAAATTGCAAAGCTATGTTATTTGCCCCTGTGTTCACGTCATATCCATACACAGAGAAAATAAGCTCTGGCTACTGTAGCGCGTGTGTGGGAGCAGCGTGAAGATGAAAGTTTGTTGTTCACAACGAACGAGAAAAATTAACCATGGATCATTCAAATCGGCAAACCTCCAGGGAATCACCGGTTGTAAAAACAAAGAAACCCCGAACAGAGCAGAGTCTACAAGCAAAAAGGGAAAGCGACAGAGTCCGTAATAAAACCCGAATCAACATCGGCTTGGCTTTTCCGAAGTGGCGACAACTCCGAGATCTGAAAGGATTTAAAAGGGACCCAGAGATGGCTTTTTTTTTTTTTACTCAGCAGTAAGATATTTTATTGATATGATTTATGTATAGTTGTGTAATCACACACACACACACACACACACACACGTCTGTGTGTAATCGGTACAGAACTTTTCACTTGTTAGCACACGTGTGAATTTTTCTTTATAACGGCAATAATTTATATAAATTAATCCTTTAGTTCTAGGCTTGCCATGGACATGTGAGTCTTGAAATGATGTTGACCACTGGTCGGTAACAATGACAATCTATAAATTAGTTACTACCGTGGTCTATTTAGCCAGAATATCCTACAGTTATAAAACTTTACAACGTTTGACCTTATCAGACTAGCAATCATTATGTCTAATGTTAACGAATGTTGCCTAAATTTGTGACGTCATTTATTTCAAAACATCAATGTTTCCAATAAGTCAAAACAACAGCATAAGATAAGGCACTTACCTGC